>NC_090924.1:221636654-222886654 GCF_040938575.1 Ambystoma mexicanum | reverse complement strand
CTCGGTGCTTCTCTCCATTTCTCCCCTGAGGCTCTCACTACTTTTCTCTATTTGTGCCCTGAGTGTCTCGGTGGATGTTTCCATGGCTGCCCTGGAACCCCCGCATTCATTTGCATGGTCCTTGAGTAGCGTGGACGCTTCCTGCTGTTGCTCGATCAGCAGGTCGAGGGACTGTTGCCTCTGCTGGGCCATGGACATTTGCGGTGGTGTGACAGGGGGGCTGCTCAACACATGTTGCCTTGGCACAGGACTTGTGGGGGTTGGCCAGTCGTCGTCTTCAGGGTGCCCCTGCGTGGTTTCGTCATGGTGTAGGGGATGGAACATGCAGGGGGATTGGGAAAGGTCATGGATGGTACCTACGTCGCCAGCACTGTTTTCCGTGTCGGAGCATGCTGGCATGACAGCTGTGTCACCTATGGTGCTGCTACCACCAGAGGCAGTGCCATCAGATACGTTCTTTGGGGGGACCTGTGGTGCTGGGGTTGTGGACTTGCTGGCTGCTGGGGTGCCTGTTGCAGTCCCCTCCAGTGTGCTGCCACTTGATTCCTGCTGCTGCCGTGTCTTGATCCTTGCACCTGAGGTGGAGGCTCTTGGGACGTTGGTCCTGGCCCTCTTTGCAGGCGTGCTGGTAGGGGTGTCCTGCAGCTCGTCGTTGGTATCGGACCCTGTGGTGGAGTAAAGAGGGGCGAGCGTTAGTTATGGGTCTGTCGGATTTGGAATGGCAACGTATCAAATGCATTGGGGTGGTACATGAGGCTGATTTGGGACTGGGCCTTGGAGGTGGTCTCATTTTCGTGTGGATTGAGGATGCATTCATTTGGCTGCATGCAGTTAGGGGGTGCATGCTGCACATGTAGGGGTTGTTTATGGCTTCTTGATTGATTTGTTTGTTCATTCTGACTTTTAGAGGGCGCTGTCAGGGCAAAGTATGTATTGCACTATGGGGTCACATGGTACTGCACATGTTCGTGGTTTGTGGATTTCGCATTGTTTCTCTTGGCCAACCTACCTGATTCTCCGGATGTCGGCACTCCTTTCTCCATCCCTCCGACTCCCTCTATGCTCTCCATTCCTATGGTGGAGGCGCAGATTTCCTCCCAGGGGGTCAACTTGATGGGCGACTCTGAACCCCCCCCGGTAGCTGTGGCGATGTTCCTGTTCGCAGAAAGTATGCTGCGTACGCGGATCCGCAGGTCGTCCCACCGCTTGCGACATTGCTGTGGCGTGCGGGGTGTTGTCCCCACCGCACTTACGCGCTGTGCCACCAGGGCCCATATGGCCTTCTTGTTGGCAAGGGCCGTCCTGGTCATTTGACTGGAGAAGACGACGGCGGAATTTTCCTGGAGGGTCTCGGTGAGCAGGGTCAGTTCCTCTCGGGAGAAGTGTACCTGCCGCTTGCGGTCACACGCTTTCTTGGCTACCTTTCCCATATTTATTTTTTTAACTGGGGTTGCTAACGGGTTGGGATGTGTGTCAGGGTCGGATTTTTTATGGTTGTGTTGGGATTCGGATTTTATAGTTGTGCGGCGTGCTGTTTCCCGTTCCGGCCACATGCTTTTACTTCCGTTTCCGTATATTTACGGTGGCCGTAATTTGCGGTGCACGCTCGTTACGGTGACCGCTCATTACGGTGACCGCTAAGATGGGTGGCGGTATTGCACCTGGTGCAGCGTACGGCGGCGGTAAGGGCCGTTTTGGGGTCATTTCCGCCATCGCAGCCTTTCGGATTCCGCCATGGCGTAATGCTCGTGCCCGATGGGTCGTGATTGGCCGCACTTTGCTCCTTCGTGCAATGGCGGAAACGCTATTTACGCTGTTGCGGTCCGGTCAGTCACTTTCCGCCAGGGTCGTAATGAGGCCCAAAGACTCTTGGCTGTAAATTTCCATTGTAGACATGTTTTTTGAAAGTTGCTTTTGTAACGTTTTGTGGTTAGTCGTTCTACAGCATCGAAAAACACTCTAAACTGTATACTCGATACTAATCTCACCGCTGTACACCAGTGTTAGGCGGAAACCTGTGCAGTTCCCTCTGGGACCACTGCAAAAGATTTAGGACTACAGGTGTTGCGATGAACCCACTTGGTAGCAGTCTGTACCACACAGATTCAATTGGTAGCTGTGGCTGAGCAGTCAGACTTCTCTCAAGAAAAGTTGGTCAGTATAGGGAGCATACAAGATAGGGTAATTCTCTGCAGCAAAACGAGTAAACACGCAACCAGGCTTTAGTATAAAGATAGTAAGTTATTTATTGCTAACAGCACGTCTATGAAAAATACTAAAGCGGAACACGGCAAATAATTCAAAATACAATTACTCTGCAGAATGGAATAAGCTCAATCCCCTGAACCACACTATCGACAACTCTAGGTTCTACGGCACCACTTATTTTCAGACAGAGGTGTATACCTCAACCCAGATGACACTCGAATATTTAGTGAGGAAGGGAGAGAAGAGAAAGGCAGGTAACGAAGTCAACACGGTTCGCACTGAAGCGGGTAAAAATGCACGGCAAGAAAGCATTAATCACACTAGATCATACAGTTCGGCGGCCAGGCCCACTCGGTGAGAGGCAAGGCACGATGTCCTGGAAAGTCTCTACGGGTGATGCATTCAAGTCTCGTTTAGCAAATTGGTTAGCGACAGGTGGAACCAGTTCAGAACAAAGAGTGAATAAAGCTTGGAGGCAACCCAACGGAACGGAGAGGAATCAGATACCTCACACGAACCGATCGAAAAGGGAAGCCAGGCGGTTACGGTACCTTGTTGTGGAAGACAGCTCCGACGGGGGCAGTTGTTCCTGGTGGTGGATGCACGACGGGTCTTGGCCAAGAGAAGAGATGCTCTCGTCGTCGAAGAGAATATGTCCGGTGCACCACCAGGGAAGAAACCAGCCGCGGAGTGCTTCGTCACAAGGCACCACCTTTCGATCACGGTGCAGGAGTAGTGGCTATCCGGTTGCCGGGTGCTCTGCACGGGCAATTCGACCACTGCATCCTGGGCGACCAAAAAGCACAAAGAAGAAGAAGACTGGTTGTTCCCACCAGCCAGGGAAAGAGCCTCTCCGGCAGGGAGATCTCTTCTGTCGTCGGGAGATTGTGAGACGATTCCGCAGGGCTCCACCGGAGGTGTCGTCGTGCAGGTCGAGTCAACGTTACCCTCGTCGGATTCTTTAGGTCCAGTGGCGACTTCCTGAAGATCCAGTCCCAAAGGCCCTGCTTTTATGCAGACGTCCCCCATTCATTCAGCCTAGCTTGTCAATCAACACATGCTAAGTGGTGAGCGGGAAGGCTCACCACCTGGGCCAATCACTTCAGAGTGCGACCTGAGTTGGCAAGGCAACTCGGTCCAGGGTGTCTAAACCCCCTCCCACACCCCTGAGGTAACCCAGACAGAATGGCGCCACCTTCGCGGGTCTCTGTCCAGAGGCCCGCCAAAAGTGGAACAAAGGGCTCAACCTTTGGTTTAGGAGTCACAGAGAAAAACACAGACGCCATTTTACAACCCGAGTTCTGGCAGAAAATACCACTCGATAAACCTATTTAAGATAAGTAGATCGGTGGTACGTTGGAGATTAACGAAAAACAGTATCAATCTTCAACAATGGGACGAATCCCATAGGGTTATGCTCGGGGTCGAACATAACAAGTAGTTTCCACTGCCACCAGCCAAAACTCGACGAGGAGGGACGGGACAGTGCCCCCTCGAGTAACAGATCCAGGAGTAATCGTATTACCCCTACTAGCACGTCCACAATAAGATGGTTGGTACTAGTTCTGTTAGTAAATTTAGGTCTAGTAAAGCCAATGGTGACTTTACATGCCCGGGGAGACAGTAGTCAGTCCCCGGGTATGGAGTCTATGGTGGGGGGACCTGCTAGGGCGCCCCCGTGTCACGACACGTAGGGTGCAGAGTGACACACATAGAAAAACCTATGAGACCCTATGGAGTAAAAGACCCCATAGCCCATCGAACACATTGACATCTCAAAGGAATTACACACATACATGTCCAAGAGTGAGAGGAAAAGGGTCACACTCTTGGCAGGATGGGAAAAACAAACTCCAGAAATCCATCAAAGCTGCTGGGGGACTCACTAGGTTAGGAAATTCAGCCTAAACAGAGAATTCTTCCTAACACCAGGTCCAACTTGGGTCCTTCCTCTACTCTCTCTTTATCACTACCTGTGGTGTCCCCTAGGGGTCTAACCTCTCTCCCTGCTGTTCAACCAATGCCTGGCACTTATTGCCCACTGCATTGTCGCTCTCTGCCCCAACGTTCAGTGCTATGCAGATTAGAGTCAGCTCAATTTCATGCTTCCTTCGGCCACCTCGTCTCCGTCTCTCATCTCTGACTGTCTGTCTGCTATCCAGGAGTGGTGTGCCGCCAATGATCTCTGCCTTAATGCCAGTAAGACTGAGATTCTCCTCATCGGCACATCTGCTCCCTCCTTTCCTGTCACTCTCTGGCCGGCCTCTCTTGGCCCTCTTCCTGCTCCCACTTGCGAGGCCAAAATCCTCAGGGTCATCTTCGACGCCACACTCTCCTTCTCTCCTCACATCTCTGACATCTCTAGGAAGTCACATTACCAGCTGCACCTCCTCAGAGGTATTCTTCCTTTCCTCTCCTTCCCCCATAAGCTCACTGTCTGCACAGCTCTGGTGCTCTCTAGGCTGGATTATTGCAACAGCCTCTTTCTAAATCTTCCTGCTTCTACACTCCGCCCTCTGCAACTCATCCAGAACAGGACTGTGAGACTTGTTCTTGTCCTCAAGCCCAGGGAACATATCTCTCCAGGACTGAAATCTCTGCACTGGCTCCCAGTGGCTGCGAGGATTAAGTTCAAAACCCTCTGCATTGTCCACAAGGCCATCTGAGGCCTGGGGCCTCAATATCTTCAACTCTCTCTTCCTAAATATCTTACTTCTCGCTCATCCACCTCCAACTCCCTCAGGGTCAACATTTCTCCAACAACGAGTTGATGATAGATCTCCTTCTTTGGTTGGGGCCTCCCTCTTGGAACTACCTCCCTGCCTACCCAAAACTTGAGCAGAACCATTTCCGATTCCGGAAGCACCTCAAAACCTTCCTCTTTGCTTATGCTTTCTCTCATCTTCTCCCCTGCTGAATTCCTGGCTGAATGTGTACTGGTAACCTGGCAACCCGCTGATCTCTGGCCCAGGTCCCCTCCCCCACCAGTTACAAGCCTGCACTGCCAACCCCAGAGCTTGGAGACTGTTTCTGTACCCCTACAGTCCCCCCCAGCACTTGACACCTGATGTCTGCACTTTTACTTGCTCTTGCCACCAACTGGCCTTTCTTCTCTTATTGTTTTATTTATTCTATTACCCCTTGTACTGCACTGTCCCCACCCCGCCTCCCACTCCACACTTCTCCTCCTCTCCCTTCCTCAGCACTTACATGATCTGAATGACACTTGGCCTAGTAGGTTCTCTGTCTCTGTCTTCCCTCTGTTCCCCCTCCCTTGCTGCATTGCACCTTGAAACACTTGTCTATAGGTGCATTATAAATGCCATATCATATCATATCATATCTTACAGAATTCATAAAAATATAGCACAAAAGCAGCAATGTATGTACCTTAGCAACATACATAAAGTACGTACAATGCATGCATACAAACAGGAAGCTTGCCATTTACCTTGGACACTTCATCCATAGGCGTCAGCATGTGTCTGTAGAAATGGACCTTCTGCCACAGTTTTTGGCGTACACACAACAACCACAAACTTCATTGAGCTATACCTTCACCTCCACACTCTCATTTCCATGGCTGCCATCCTGAAAAGGCCTGGATGTGGCACATGCAATCCTGGCAGTACCTTGGAGTCTGCAGAGATATCGTGCTACGAACGAGAGGGGGGAATACATTTGCAACTGGGTCGAGGATGTTCTTTGTAGTGGTACCTCTTAAAAGAGGCTTTTTTCAAAAATGTTTACTTTTTTCTTTTGATGTGCTTGCACAGAACCTTGTTTGTGTTTGCTCTTCATCTCAATTTCTATTTTTGTTTCCTCTTTACAGTTTTGCTGGATTCTCTTCAATGCTTCTTGCTCATTGTGAAACAAAATAGCATTGCCAAGGATGGTGAAAGAAATGCCATTTGCATGGAACCAGTGCACTCCCCATCTGCAATTTAGCCTGCCAACTTTCACTCTGGCCACATATTTGCATGAATGGCAGCATGACGTTGCATTGGGTGTGGTGAACGGTATGTGGATGGCTGTGTACATTGTCCATATTTTGCATGTGTCTTGCTGTGGAATTCCTTTCATGAGGCAATATCGTCTGGCTGCATTATGTTGTGGTGGCTGTGGTCAAGGCCTAGGCTTTTGGGTGCATGGCCTACGGCCTAAGGCCTTTGGCCATGCACCCAACAGTCTAGGCCTTGCCCACACCCAGCACAAAATAATAGAGCCATACAGGCAACCATTTGACCACATTCAATCTATGGAGAAAAAAAAATGTCATACCCCCCTATAACTTTACCCACCCTTGAAGAAACCTCACCAAACTTGCCCAAAAAATTCAGAGTGGGCCATATACTTTTTTTTTTGCAAAGTTTAGTGAGGATTCCTCCAGGGGGAGCGAAGATATAAGGTGCCCAAAAAGAGGTCTTCCTATGGGTTTAGCAACTTAACCATAACTCCTTAACTACATAGCTGCTACCCCGCGGGCCTTGTAATATATATATATATTTATATATATATATATGTTACATGGCCACGGTAGTGGCCATGTAGTTATGGATAAGTTGGTGTTTCCATAGGAAGAGCACTTTTTGGGCGGCTTACAACTGCGCTCCCCCTGGTCGAATCCTCACCAAACTTTGCAAAAAAAGTATATGGCCCACTCTTGCAAAGTTTGGTGAGGATTCGTCCAGGGGGGAAAAGTTATAGGGTGGGTCCCAAAACTTTTGTTTTTTTCCATAGACATAATGGAAAAAAACTTTGCTCACGCCTACACCCCAAACCGCTGGACGGATTTACACCAAATTTGCGGCAGGAGCGACGGCTTGGTCCCGAAAGCGTGCTTTGCTTTATTGGGTGTAAATCCGTCCAGTAGTTCTTAAAAAAATGACAAAAATGTAAGTGAAAAAAATAGTGATATCTGTGTTCGCTTCGCGGACACACTTCCCTGTTCGCTCCGTGGACAGGATGGTGATTGGGCAAGCAGCTTGCGTGATGTCCGCGGACATCTGACGTGTTCTCTCATTGGATGCGGTGAAAGAGTGCAGTGCGTCTGGCTTCAGAGATGCCCGCCATCTTTGTTCCTCGCATGAGAGGCTTTGTCAGCAGGAGCGGGATCTGCCGCCTGCACAGTAAGTCCGCCCGTGTCTGTCTCCTGTTCCTTCCACCCCCGCTCATGCCCTGTGTGTCCTTCTTGTCCCCCGGACCCTCACTCATGCTCCGTGTCTCCCCTGTTCCTCCAGCCCCCCGCTCACGCCATCGGCACACTGTGGCCAGCGGAGGGCCGGGGAGCGGGATCTGCCGCCTGCACACAAACGCCGTGTGTCTCTCTCCATCCCCCCCACCCCCTGCTCATGCCCCGTGTGTCTCTCTCCCTCCCCCAAACCCCCACTCATGCCCTGTGTGTCTCTCTCCCCCTCCCGCCCACCCCCCACTCACGCCCCGTGTGTCTCTCTCCCTCCCCCCACCCCCGCTCATGCCCCGTGTGTCTCTCCCCCTCCCGCCCACTCCCCCCTCATGCCCCGTGTGTCTCTCCCCCTCCCGCACACCCTCCGTTCAGGCCCCGTGTGTCTCTCCCCCTCCCGCCCACCCCCTGCTCATGCCCCGTGTGTCTCTCTCCCTCCCCCCTACCCCCGCTCATGCCCCGTGTGTCCCTCCCCCTCTCGCCCACCCCCCGCTCATGCCCCGTGTGTCTCTCCCCCTCCCGCCCACCCCCCACTCATGCCCCGTGTGTCTCTCCCAAACCCGCCCACCCCCGGCTCATGCCCCTTGTGTCTCTCTCCCTCCTGCTCATGCCCCGTCGTGTGTCTATCCCTCCCTCCCACCCACCCACCGCTCATTCCCTGTGTGTCTATCCCTCCCGCCGCCCACCCCCGCTCATGCCCCATGTGTTTATCCCTCCCGCCGCCCATCCCCGCTCATGCCCCGTGTGTCTATCCATCCCGCTGCCCACCCCCCGCTCATGCCCTGTGTGTCTGTCCCTCCCGCCGCCCACCCCCGCTCATGCCCCATGTGTTTATCCCTCCCGCCGCCCACCCCCGCTCATGCCCCATGTGTTTATCCCTCCCGCCGCCCATCCCCGCTCATTCCCTGTGTGTCTATCCCTCCCGCCGCCCACCCCCCGCTCATGCACCAAGTGTCTATCCCTCCCGCCGCCCACCCCCTGCTCATGCCCCGTGTGTCTATACCTCCCGCTGCCCACCCCCCGCTCATGCCCCGTGTCTCTATCCCTCCCGCCGCCCACCCCCGGCTCATGCCCCGTGTCTCTATCCCTCCCACCGCCCACTCCCCCCTCATGCCCCGGGTGTCTATCACTCCCGCCGCCCACCCTCTGCTCATGCCCCGTGTGTCTCTCCCCCTCCCGCCCACCCCCCGCTCATGCCCCGTGTGTCTCTCCCTCCCGCCGCCCACCTCCGCTCATGCCCCGTGTGTCTATCCCTCCCGCCGGCCACCCCCCGCTCATGCCCCGTGTGTCTATCCCTCCCGCCGCCCACCCTCCGCTCATGCCCCGTGTGTCTATCCCTCCCGCCGCCCACCCCCCGCTCATGCCCCAAGTGTCTATCCCTCCCGCCGCCCACCCCCTGCTCATGCCCCGTGTGTCTATACCTCCCGCCGCCCACCCCCCGCTCATGCCCCGTGTCTCTATCCCTCCCTCCGCCCACCCCCCGCTCATGCCCCGTGTCTCTATCCCTCCCACCGCCCACTCCCCGCTCATGCCCCGTGTGTCTATCCCTCCCGCCGCCCACCCTCTGCTCATGCCCCGTGTGTCTCTCCCCCTCCCGCCCACCCCCCGCTCATGCCCCGTGTGTCTCTCCCTCCCGTCGCCCACCCCCGCTCATGCCCTGTGTGTCTATCCCTCCCGCCGGCCACCCCCCGCTCATGCCCCATGTGTCTATCCCTCCCGCCGCTCATGCCCCGTGTGTCTATCCCTCCCGCCGCCCACCCCCCGCTCATGCCCCAAGTGTCTATCCCTCCCGCTGCCCACCACCTGCTCATGCCCCGTGTGTCTATACCTCCCGCCGCCCACCCCCCGCTCATGCCCCGTGTCTCTATCACTCCCGCCGCCCACCCCCCGCTCATGCTCCGTGTCTCTATCCCTCCCGCTGCCCACCCCCCGTCATGCCCCGTGTGTCTATCCCTCCCGCCGCCCACCCTCTGCTCATGCCCCGTGTGTCTCTCCCCCTCCCGCCCACCCCCCGCTCATGCCCCGTGTGTCTCTCTCTCCCGCTCATGCCCCCGTGTCTCTATCCCTCCTGCCGCCCACCCCCCGTTCATGCCCCTTGTGTCTCTCCCCTCCCCCCACCCCCGCTCATGCCACGTGTGTCTCACCCCTCGCCCCCACCCCCGCTCATGCCCCGTGTGTCTCTCGTCCCCCCCTACAACCCCGCTCATGCCCCGTGGGTCTACCCCTTACGCCGCCCACCCCCCGCTCATGCCCCGTATCTCTATCCCTCCCGCCGCCCACCCCCGCTCATGTCCCGTGTCTCTCTCCATCCCGCCGCCCACCCCACGCTCATGCCCCGTGTCTCTATCCCTCCCGCCGGCCACCCCCGCTCATGCCCCATGTGTCTCTCCCCTCCCCCCACCCCCTGAGCCCCTGCTCATGCCCCGTGTGTCTATCCCTCCCACCGCCCACCCCCCGCTCATGCCCTGTGTGTCTATCCCTCCCGCCGCCCACCCCCCGCTCATGCCCCATGTGTCTATTCCTCCCACCCACCCCCCGCTCATGCCCCGTGTGTCTATCCCTCCTGCCGCCCACCTACCGCTCATGCCCCGTGTGTCTATCCCTCCCGCCGCCCACCCCCTCTCATGCTCCTTGTCTCTATCCCTCCCGCCGCCCACCCCCCGCTCATGCCCGTGTCTCTATCCCTCCCTCTGCCCACCCCCCACTCATGCCCTGTGTCTCTATCCCTCCCGCAGCCCACCCCCCGCTCATGCCCCGTGTCTCTATCCCTCCCACCGCCCACCCGCTGCTCATGCCCCGTGTCTCTATCCCGAACCGCCGCCCACCCCCCGCTGATGCCCCGTGTCTCTATCCCTCCCGCCGCCCACCCCCCGCTCATGCCTCGTGTTTCTATCAGTCCCTCCCGCCCACCCCCTGCTTATTCCATGTGTGTCTATCCCTCCCACCGCCCACCCCCCGCTTATGCCCCGTGTGTCTATCCCTACCGCCGCCCACCCCCCGCTCATGCCCTGTGTGTCCATCCCTCCCGCCGCCCACCCCCGCTCATGCCCCGTGTCTCTATCCCTCGTGTCTATCTCTCCCGCCACCCACCCCCCGCTTATGCCCCGTGTGTCTCTCCCCTCCCCCCACCCCCGCTCATGCCCCGTGAGTCTCTCCTATCCCACCCACCCCCCAACCCCCTGCTCATGCCCCGTGTGTCTATCCCTCCCGCCGCCCTCCCCCTGCTCATGCCCCATGTCTCTATCCCTCCCGCCGCCCACCTCCGCTCATGCCCCGTGTGTCTATCCCTCCCGCTGCCCACCCCCCGCTCATGCCCCGTGTGTCTCTCCCTTCCCCCCCACCCCCACTCATGCCCCGCGTGTCTCTCCCCTCGCCCCCACCGCCCACCCCCCGCTCATGCCCCGTGTGTCTATGCCTCCCACTGCCCACCCCCCACTCATGCCCCGTGTGTCTATCCCTCCCGCCCACCCCCGCTCATGCCCCGTGTGTCTATCCCTCCCGCCGCCCACCCCCCGCTCATGGCCCATGTCCCTATCCCTCCCCCCGCTCATGCCCCGTGTCTCTATCCCTCCCGCCGCCCACCCCCCGCTCATGCCCCGTGTCTCTATCCCTCCTGCCGCAAACACCTGCTCATGCCCCGTGTGTCTATCCCTCCCGCCGCCCACCCCCCGCTCATGGCCCGTGTCCCTATCCCTCCCCCCGTTCATGCCCCGTGTCCCTATCCCTCCCGCTGCCCACCCCCCGCTCATGCCCCGTGTCTCTATCCCTCCTGCCGCCCACACCTGCTCATGCCCCGTGTCTCTATCCCTCCCGCCACCCACCCCCCGCTCATGCCCCGTGTCTCTATCCCTCCCGCCACCCACCCCCCGCTCATGCCCCGTGTCTCTATCCTTCCCGCTGCCCACCCCCCGCTCATGCCCGTGTCTCTATCCCTCCTGCCGCCCACCCCCCGCTCATGCCCCGTGTTTCTATCCCTCCCGCCGCCCACCCCCCACTCATGCCCCGTGTCTCTATCCCTCCTGCCCCTGCTCATGCCCCGTGTCTCTATCCCTCCTGCCGCCCATCCCCCGCTCATGCCCCGTGTGTCTATCCCTCCCACCCGCCCACCCCCCGCTCATTCCCCGTGTGTCTATCCCTCACGCCGCCCACCCCCCGCTCATGCCCGTGTTTCTATCAGTCCCTCCCGCCCACCCCCCGCTTATTCCATGTGTGTCTATCCCTCCCACCGCCCACCCCCCGCTCATGCCCCGTGTGTCTATCCCTCCCGCCGCCCACCCCCCGCTCATGCCCTGTGTGTCCATCCCTCCCGCCGCCCACCCCCGCTCATGCCCCGTGTCTCTATCCCTCGTGTCTATCTCTCCCGCCACCCACCCCCCGCTTATGCCCCGTGTGTCTCTCCCCTCCCCCCACCCCCGCTCATGCCCCGTGAGTCTCTCCTATCCCATCCACCCCCCGACCCCCTGCTCATGCCCCGTGTGTCTATCCCTCCTGCCGCCCTCCCCCTGCTCATGCCCCATGTCTCTATCCCTCCCGCCGCCCACCTCCGCTCATGCCCCGTGTGTCTATCCCTCCCGCTGCCCACCCCCCGCTCATGCCCCGTGTGTCTCTCCCTTCCCCCCCACCCCCACTCATGCCCCGTGTGTCTCTCCCCTCCCCCCTCATGCCCCGTGTGTCTATCCCTCCCGCTGCCCACCCCCCACTCATGCCCCGTGTGTCTATCCCTCCCGCCCACCCCCGCTCATGCCCCGTGTGTCTATCCCTCCCGCCGCCCACCCCCCGCTCATGGCCCGTGTCCCTATCCCTCCCCCCGCTCATGCCCCGTGTCTCTATCCCTCCCGCCGCCCACCCCCCGCTCATGCCCCGTGTCTCTATCCCTCCTGCCGCCCACACCTGCTCATGCCCCGTGTGTCTATCCCTCCCGCCGCCCACCCCCCGCTCATGGCCCGTGTCCCTATCCCTCCCCCCGCTCATGCCCCGTGTCACTATCCCTCCCGCCGCCCAGCCCCCGCTCATGCCCCGTGTCTCTATCCCTCCTGCCGCCCACACCTGCTCATGCCCCGTGTCTCTATCCCTCCCGCCACCCACCCCCCGCTCATGCCCCGTGTCTCTATCCCTCCTGCCACCCACCCCCCGCTCATGCCCCGTGTCTCTATCCTTCCCGCTGCCCACCCCCCGCTCATGCCCGTGTCTCCATCCCTCCTGCCGCCCACCCCCCGCTCATGCCCCGTGTCTCTATCCCTCCCGCCGCCCACCCCCCACTCATGCCCCGTGTCTCTATCCCTCCTGCCCCTGCTCATGCCCCGTGTCTCTATCCCTCCTGCCGCCCATCCCCCGCTCATGCCCCGTGTGTCTATCCCTCCCACCCGCCCACCCCCCGCTCATTCCCCGTGTGTCTATCCCTCACGCCGCCCACCCCCCGCTCATGCCCCGTGTGTCTATCCCTCCCGCCGCCCACCCCCCGCTCATGCCCCGTGTGTCTATCCCTCCCGCTTCCCACCCCCCGCTCATGCCCCGTGTCTCTATCCCTCGTATCTATCCCTCCCACCACCCCTCCCGCTCATGCCCTGTGTGTCTCTCCCCTCCCCCCACCCACGCTCATGCTCCGTGTGCATCTCCCCTCCCTCCACCCCCTGACCTCCCGCTCATGCCCCGTATGTCTATCCCTCCGGCCGCCCACCCCCCGTTCATGCCCCGTGTCTCTATCCCTCCCGCTGCCCACCCCCCGCTCATGCCCGTGTCTCTATCCCTCCCGTCGCCCACCCCCCGCTCATGCCCCGTGTCTCTATCCCTCCCGCCGCCCACCCCCCGCTCATGCCCCATGTCTCTATCCCTCCCGCCGCCCACCCGCCGCTCATGCCCTGTGTCTCTATCCCTCCCGCTGCCCACCCCCCGCTCATGCCCTGTGTCTCTATCCCTCCGGCCGCCCACCCCCCACTCATGCCCCATGTCTCTATCCCTCCCGCCGCCCACCCCCTGCCCCATGTGTCTCTCCCCCCGCCCCCGCTCATGCCCCGTGTGTCTCTCCCCTCCCTCCAACCCCAACCCCCCGCTCATGCCCCGTGTGTCTATCCCTCCCGCCGCCCACCCCCGCTCATGCCCCGTGCGTCTATCCCTCCCACCGCCCACCCCCCACTCATGCCCCGTGTGTCTTTCCCTCCCGCCCACCTCCACTCATGCCCCGTGTGTCTATCCCTCCAGCCGCTCACCCCCCGCTCATGCCCCGTGTCTCTATCCCTCCCCCCCGCTCATGCCCCGTGTCTCTATCCCTCCCGCCGCCCACCCCCCGCTCATGCCCCGTGTCTCTATCCCTCCCGCCGCCCACCCCCCACTCATGCCCCGTGTCTCTATCCCTCCCGCCGCCCACCCGCCGCTCATGCCCCGTGTCTCCATCCCTCCCGCCGCCCACCCCCGCTCATGCCCCGTGTCTCTATCCCTCGTGTCTATCTCTCCCGCCACCCACCCCCCGCTTATGCCCCGTGTGTCTCTCCCCTCCCCCCACCCCCGCTCATGCCCCGTGAGTCTCTCCTATCCCATCCACCCCCCGACCCCCTGCTCATGCCCCGTGTGTCTATCCCTCCTGCCGCCCTCCCCCTGCTCATGCCCCATGTCTCTATCCCTCCCGCCGCCCACCTCCGCTCATGCCCCGTGTGTCTATCCCTCCCGCTGCCCACCCCCCGCTCATGCCCCGTGTGTCTCTCCCTTCCCCCCCACCCCCACTCATGCCCCGTGTGTCTCTCCCCTCCCCCCCACCGCCCACCCCCCGCTCATGCCCCGTGTGTCTATCCCTCCCGCTGCCCACCCCCCACTCATGCCCCGTGTGTCTATCCCTCCTGCCCACCCCCCGCTCATGCCCCGTGTGACTATCCCTCCTGCCACCCACCCCCCGCTCATGCCCCGTGTCTCTATCCTTCACGCTGCCCACCCCCCGCTCATGCCCCGTGTGTCTCTCCCTTCCCCCCCACCCCCACTCATGCCCCGTGTGTCTCTCCCCTCCCCCCCACCGCCCACCCCCCGCTCATGCCCCGTGTGTCTATCCCTCCCGCTGCCCACCCCCCACTCATGCCCCGTGTGTCTATCCCTCCTGCCCACCCCCCGCTCATGCCCCGTGTGTCTATCCCTCCTGCCATCCACCCCCCGCTCATGCCCCGTGTCTCTATCCTTCCCGCTGCCCACCCCCCGCTCATGCCCGTGTCTCTATCCCTCCTGCCCCTGCTCATGCCCCGTGTCTCTATCCCTCCTGCCGCCCATCCCCCGCTCATGCCCCGTGTGTCTATCCCTCCCACCCGCCCACCCCCCGCTCATTCCCCGTGTGTCTATCCCTCACGCCGCCGACCCCCCGCTCATGCCCCGTGTGTCTATCCCTCCCGCCGCCCACCCCCCGCTCATGCCCCGTGTGTCTATCCCTCCCGCTTCCCACCCCCCGCTCATGCCCCGTGTCTCTATCCCTCGTACCTATCCCTCCCACCACCCCTCCCGCTCATGCCCTGTGTGCCTCTCCCCTCCCCCCACCCACGCTCATGCTCCGTGTGCATCTCCCCTCCCTCCACCCCCTGACCCCCCGCTCATGCCCCGTGTGTCTATCCCTCCCGCCGCCCACCCCCGTTCATGTCCCGTGTCTCTATCCCTCCCGCTGCCCACCCCCCGCTCATGCCCGTGTCTCTATCCCTCCCGTCGCCCACCCCCCGCTCATGCCCCGTGTCTCTATCCCTCCCGCCGCCCACCCCCCGCTCATGCCCCATGTCTCTATCCCTCCCGCCGCCCACCCGCCGCTCATGCCCTGTGTCTCTATCCCTCCCGCTGCCCACCACCCGCTCATGCCCTGTGTCTCTATCCCTCCGGCCGCCCACCCCCCGCTCATGCCCCATGTCTCTATCCCTCCCGCCGCCCACCCCCTGCCCCATGTGTCTCTCCCCCCCGCCCCCGCTCATGCCCCGTGTGTCTCTCCCCTCCCCCCGACCCCAACCCCCCGCTCATGCCCCGTGTGTCTATCCCTCCCGCCGCCCACCCCCCGCTCATGCCCCGTGCGTCTATCCCTCCCACCGCCCACCCCCCACTCATGCCCCGTGTGTCTTTCCCTCCCGCCCACCTCCACTCATGCCCCGTGTGTCTATCCCTCCCGCCCACTCCCCGCTCATGCCCCGTGTGTCTATCCCTCCCGCCGCCCACCCCCCGCTCATGCCCCGTGTCTCTATCCCTCCCGCCGCCCACCCCCCGCTCATGCCCCGTGTCTCTATCCCTCCCGCCGCCCACCCCCCACTCATGCCCCGTGTCTCTATCCCTCCCGCCGCCCACCCGCCGCTCATGCCCCGTGTCTCTATCCCTCCCGCCGCCCGCCCCCCGCTCATTCCCCGTGTCTCTTTCCCTCCCGCCGCCCACCCCCCGCTCATGCCCCGTGTGTCTATCCCTCCCGCCGCCCACCCCCCGCTCATGCCCCGTGTGTCTATCCCCTCCGCCACCCACCCCCTGCTCATGCCCCGTGTGTCTATCCCTCCAGCCGCCCACCCCCTGCTCATGCCCCGTGTGTCTATCCCTCCCGCCGCCCATCCCCCGCTCATGCCCCGTGTGTCTCTCCCCCTCCCGCCCACCCCCGGCTCATGCCCCGTGTGTCTCTCCCCCTCCCGCCCACCCCCTGCTCATGCCCGTGTGTCTCTCTCCCTCCCCCCACCCCCGCTCATGCCCCGTGTGTCCCTCCCCCTCCCGCCCACCCCCCGCTCATGCCCCGTGTGTCTCTCCCCCTCCCGCCCACCCCCCGCTCATGCCCCGTGTGTCTCTCTCCCTCCCCCCACCCCCGCTCATGCCCCGTGTGTCCCTCCCCCTCCCGCCCACCGCCCGCTCACGCCCCGTGTGTCTCTCCCAAACCCGCCCACCCCCGGCTCATGCCCCGTGTGTCTCTCTCCCTCCCGCTCATGCCCCGTCGTGTGTCTATCCCTCCCTCCCACCCACCCACCGCTCATTCCCCGTGTGTCTATCCCTCCCGCCGCCCACCCCCCGCTCATGCCCCATGTGTTTATCCCTCCCGCCGCCCACCCCCGCTCATGCCCCGTGTGTCTATCCCTCCCGCTGCCCACCCCCGCACATGCCCTGTGTGTCTATCCCTCCCGCCGCCCACCCCCGCTCATGCCCCAAGTGTCTATCCCTCCCGCCGCCCACCCCCTGCTCATGCCCCGTGTGTCTATACCTCCTGCCGCCCACCCCCCGCTCATGCCCCGTGTCTCTATCCCTCCCACTGCCCACCCCCCGCTCATGCCCCGTGTCTCTATCCCTCCCACCGCCAACTCCCCGCTCATGCCCCGTGTGTCTATCCCTCCCGCCGCCCACCCTCTGCTCATGCCCCGTGTGTCTCTCCTCCTCCCGCCCACCCCCCGCTCATGCCCCGTGTGTCTCTCGCTCCCGCCGCCCACCCCCGCTCATGCCCCGTGTGTCTATCCCTCCCGCCGCCCACCCTCCGCTCATGCCCTGTGTGTCTATCCCTCCCGCCGCCTGCCCCCCCTCATGCCCCAAGTGTCTATCCATCCCGCCGCCCACCCCCTGCTCATGCCCCGTGTGTCTATCCCTCCCGCCGCCCACCCCCCGCTCATGCCCCTTGTCTCTATCCCTCCCGCCGCCCACCCCCGCTCATGCCCCGTGTCTCTATCGCTCCCACCGCCCACTCCCCGCTCATGCCCCGTGTGTCTATCCCTCCCGCCGCCCACCCTCTGCTCATGCCCCGTGTGTCTCTCCCCCTCCCGCCCACCCCCCGCTCATGCCCCGTTTGTCTCTCCCTCCCGCCGCCCACCCCCGCTCATGCCCCATGTGTCTATCCCTCCCGCCGGCCACCCCCCGCTCATGCCCCGTGTGTCTATCCCTCCCGCCGCCCACCCTCTGCTCATGCCCCGTGTGTCTATCCCTCCTGCCGCCCACCCCCCGCTCATGCCCCAAGTGTCTATCCCTCCCGCCGCCCACCACCTGCTCATGCCCCGTGTGTCTATACCTCCCGCCGCCCACCCCCCGCTCATGCCCCGTGTCACTATCACTCCCGCCGCCCACCCCCCGCTCATGCTCCGTGTCTCTATCCCTCCAGCCGCCCACCCCCCGTCATGCCCCGTGTGTCTATCCCACCCGCCGCCCACCCTCTGCTCATGCCCCGTGTGTCTCTCCCCCTCCCGCCCACCCCCCGCTCATGCCCCGTGTGTCTCTCCCTCCCGCTCATGCCCCGTGTCTCTATCCCTCCCGCCGCCCACCCCCCGCTCATGCCCCTTCTGTCTCTCCCCTCCCCCCACCCCCGCTCATGCCCCCTGTGTCTCTCCCCTCCCCCCACCCCCGCTCATGCCACGTGTGTCTCACCCCTCCCCCCCACCCCCGCTCATGCCCCGTGTGTCTCTCCCCTCCCCCCCACCCCCCGCTCATGCCCCGTGGGTCTACCCCTTACGCCGCCCACACCCCGTTCATGCCCCGTATCTCTATCCCTCCTGCCGCCCACCCCCCGTCATGCCCCGTGTGTCTATCCCTCCCGCCGCCCACCCTCTGCTCATGCCCCGTGTGTCTCTCCCCCTCCCGCCCACCCCCCGCTCATGCCCGTGTGTCTCTCCCTCCCGCTCATGCCCCGTGTCTCTATCCCTCCCGCCGCCCACCCCCACTCATGCCCCTTGTGTCTCTCCCCTCCCCCCACCCCCGCTCATGCCCCGTGTGTCTCTCCCCTCCCCCCACCCCGCTCATGCCACGTGTGTCTCACCCCTCCCCCCCACCCCCGCTCATGCCCCGTGTGTCTCTCCCCTCCCCCCCACCCCCATGCTCATGCCCCGTGGGTCTACCCCTTACGCCGCCCACCCCCCGCTCATGCCCCGTATCTCTATCCCTCCCGCCGCCCACCCCCGCTCATGTCCCGAGTCTCTATCCATCCCGCCGCCCACCCCCTGCTCATGCCCCGTGTCTCTATCCCTCCCGCCGGCCACCCCCGCTCATGCCCCGTGTGTCTCTCCCCTCCCCCCCCACCCCCGCTCATGCCCCGTGTGTCTCTCCCCTCCCCCCACCCCCCTGAGCCCCCGCTCATGCCCCGTGTGTCTATCCCTCCCACCGCTCACCCCCCGCTCATGCCCTGTGTGTCTATCCCTCCCGCCAGCCACCCCCCGCTCATGCCCATGTGTCTATTCCTCCCACCCACCCCCCGCTCATGCCCCGTGTGTCTATCCCTCCTGCCGCCCACCCCCGCTCATGCCCCGTGTGTCTATCCCTCCCGCCGCCCACCCCCGCTCATGCCCCTTGTCTCTATCCATCCCGCCGCCCACCCCCCGCTCATGCCCGTGTCTCTATCCCTCCCTCCGGCCACCCCCCACTCATGCCCTGTGTCTCTATGCCTCCCGCCACCCACCCCCCGCTCATGCCCCGTGTCTCTATCCCTCCCACCCCCCACCCCCGCTCATGCCCCGTGTCTCTATCCCTCCCGCAGCCCACCCCCCGCTCATGCCCCGTGTCTCTATCCCTCCCGCCGCCCACCCGCTGCTCATGCCCCGTGTCTCTATCCCGAACCGCCGCCCACCCCCCGCTCATGCCCCGTGTCTCTATCCCTCCCGCCGCCCACCCCCGCTCATGCCCCGTGTTTCTATCAGTCCCTCCCCGCCCCCCCCGCTTATTCCATGTGTGTCTATCCCTCCCGCCGCCCACCCCCCGCTCATGCCCTGTGTGTCCATCCCTCCCGCCGCCCACCCCCCGCTCATACCCCGTGTCTCTATCCCTCGTGTCTATCTCTCCCGCCACCCACCCCCCGCTTATGCCCCGTGTGTCTCTCCCCTCCCCCCCACCCCCGCTCATGCCCGTGAGTCTCTCCTATCCCACCCACCCCCCGACCCCCTGCTCATGCCCCGTGTGTCTATCCCTCCCGCCGCCCACCCCCTGCTCATGCCCCATGTCTCTATCCCTCCCGCCGCCCACCTCCGCTCATGCCCCGTGGGTCTATCCCTCCCGCTGCCCACCCCCCGCTCATGCCCCGTGTGTCTCTCCCCTTCCCCCTCCCCCCCACCGCCGGACCCCCCGCTCATGCCCCGTGTGTCTATCCCTCCCGCCGCCCACCCCCGGCTCATGCCCCGTGTGTCTATCCCTCCGGTTGCCCACCCCCCACTCATGCCCCGTGTGTCTATCCCTCCCGCCCACCCCCCGCTCATGCCCCGTGTGTCTATCCCTCCCCGCCGCCCAGCCCCGCTCATGGCCCGTGTCCCTATCCCTCCCCCCGCTCATGCCCGGTGTCTCTATCCCTCCCGCCGCCCTCCCCCCGCTCATGCCCCGTGTCTCTATCCCTCCTGCCGCCCACACCTGCTCATGCCCCGTGTGTCTTTCCCTCCCGCCCGCCCACCCCCCGCTCATGGCCCGTGTCCCTATCCCTCCCCCCGCTCATGCCCCGTGTCTCTATCCCTCCCGCCGCCCACCCCCCGCTCATGCCCCGTGTCTCTATCCCTCCTGCCGCCCACACCTGCTCATGCCCCGTGTCTCTATCCCTTCCCGTCACCCACCCCCCGCTCCTGCCCCGTGTCTCTATCCCTCCCGCCACCCACCCCCCGCTCATGCCACGTGTCTCTATCCTTCCCGCTGCCCACCCCCCGCTCATGCCCAGTATCTCTATCCCTCCTGCCGCCCACCCCCCGCTCATGCCCCGTGTCTCTATCCCTCCCCGCCGCCCACCCCCCGCTCATTCCCCGTGTCTCTATCCCTCCCGCCCCTGCTCATGCCCCATGTCTCTATCCCTCCCGCCGCCCACCCCCCGCTCATGCCCCGTGTGTCTATCCCTCACGCCGCCCACCCCCCGCTCATGCCCCGTGTGTCTATCCCTCCCGCCGCCCACCCCCCCGCTCATGCCCCGTGTGTCTATCCCTCCCGCTTCCCACCCCCCGCTCATGCCCCGTGTCTCTATCCTCGTATCTATCCCTCCCACCACCCCCCGCTCATGCCCTGTGTGTCTCTCCCCTCCCCCCCACCCACGCTCATGCCCCGTGTGCATCTCCCACCACCCCCCCTGACCCCCAGCTCATGCCCCGTGTGTCTATCCCTCCCGCCGCCCACCCGCCGCTCATGCCCGTGTCTCTATCCCTCCCGCCGCCCATCCCCCGCTCACGCCCGTGTCTCTATCCCTCCCGCCGCCCACCCCCCGCTCATGCCCCATGTCTCTATCCCTCCCGCCGCCCACCCCCCGCTCATGCCCCGTGTCTCTATCCCTCCTGCTGCCCACCCCCCGCTCATGCCCTGTGTCTCTATCCCTCCCGCCTCCCACCCCCGCTCTGCCCCGTGTCTCTATCCCTCCCGCCGCCCACCCCCCGCTCATGCCCTATGTCTCTATCCCTCCCGCCGCCCACCCCCCCGCTCATGCCCCGTGTCTCTATCCCTCCCGCTGCCCACCCCCCGCTCATGCCCCGTGTCTCTATCCCTCCCGCCGCCCACCCCCGCTCATGCCCCGTGTCTCTATCCTTCCTGCCGCCCACACCTACTCATGCACCGTGTGTCTATCCCTCCCACCGCCACCCCCCGCTCATGGCCCGTGTCCCTATCCCTCCCCCCGCTCATGCCCCGTGTCACTATCCCTCCCGCCGCCCACCCCCCGCTCATGCCCCGTGTCTCTATCCCTCCTGCCGCCCACACCTGCTCATGCCCCGTGTCTCTATCCCTCCCGCCACCCACCCCCCGCTCATGCCCCGTGTCTCTATCCCTCCCGCCACCCACCCCCCGCTCATGCCCCGTGTCTCTATCCTTCCCGCTGCCCACCCCCCGCTCTTGCCCGTGTCTCTATCCCTCCTGCCGCCCACCCCCCGCTCATGCCCCGTGTCTCTATCCCTCCCGCCGCCCACCCCCCACTCATGCCCCGTGTCTCTATCCCGCCTGCCCCTGCTCATGTCCCGTGTCTCTATCCCTCCTGCCGCCCATCCCCCGCTCATGCCCCGTGTGTCTATCCCTCCCACCGGCCCACCCCCGCTCATTCCCCGTGTGTCTATCCCTCACGTCGCCCACCCCCCGCTCATGCCCCGTGTGTCTATCCCTCCCGCCGCCCACCCCCCGCTCATGCCCCGTGTGTCTATCCCTCCCGCTTCCCACCCCCCCGCTCATGCCCCGTGTCTCTATCCCTCGTATCTATCCCTCCCACCACCCCTCCCGCTCATGCCCTGTGTGTCTCTCCCCTCCCCCCACCCACGCTCATGCTCCGTGAGCATCTCCCCTCCCTCCACCCTCTGACCCCCCGCTCATGCCCTGTGTGTCTATCCCTCCCGCTGCCCACCCCCCGCTCATGCCCGTGTCTCTATCCCTCCCGCCGCCCACCCCCCGCTCATGCCCCGTGTCTCTATCCCTCCCGCCGCCCACCCCCTGCTCATGCCCCATGTCTCTATCCCTCCCGCCGCCCACCCGCCGCTCATGCCCTGTGTCTCTATCCCTCCCGCTGCCCACCCCCCGCTCATGCCCTGTGTCTCTATCCCTCCCACCGCCCACCCCCCGCTCATGCCCCATGTGTCTATCCCTCCCGCCGCCCACCCCCCGCTCATGCCCCGTGCGTCTATCCCTCCCACCGCCCACCCCCCACTCATGCCCCGTGTGTCTTTCCCTCCCGCCCACCTCCACTCATGCCCCGTGTGTCTATCCCTCCCGCCCACTCCCCGCTCATGCCCCGTGTGTCTATCCCTCCCGCCGCCCACCCCCCGCTCATGCCCCGTGTCTCTATCCCTCCCCCCCGCTCATGCCCCGTGTCTCTATCCCTCCCGCCGCCCACCCCCCGCTCATGCCCCGTGTCTCTATCCCTCCCGCCGCCCACCCCCCACTCATGCCCCGTGTCTCTATCCCTCCCGCCGCCCACCCCCGCTCATGCCCCGTGTCTCTATCCCTCCCGCCGCCCGCCCCCCGCTCATTCCCCGTGTCTCTTTCCCTCCCGCCGCCCACCCCCCGCTCATGCCCCGTGTGTCTATCCCTCCCGCCGCCCACCCCCTGCTCATGCCCCGTGTGTCTATCCCCCCCGCCGCCCACCCCCTGCTCATGCCCCGTGTGTCTATCCCTCCAGCCGCCCACCCCCTGCTCATGCCCCGTGTGTCTATCCCTCCCGCCGCCCATCCGCCGCTCATGCCCCGTGTGTCTCTCCCCCTCCCGCCCACCCCCGGCTCATGCCCCGTGTGTCTCTCCCCCTCCCGCCCACCCCCTGCTCATGCCCCGTGTGTCTCTCTCCCTCCCCCCACCCCCGCTCATGCCCCGTGTGTCCCTCCCCCTCCCGCCCACCCCCCGCTCATGCCCCGTGTGTCTCTCCCCCTCCCGCCCACCCCCCGCTCATGCCCTGTGTGTCTCTCTCCCTCCCCCGCTCATGCCCCGTGTGTCCCTCCCCCTCCCGCCCACCCCCCGCTCATGCCACGTGTGTCTCTCCCAAACCCGCCCACCCCCGGCTCATGCCCCGTGTGTCTCTCTCCCTCCCGCTCATGCCCCGTCGTGTGTCTATCCCTCCCTCCCACCCACCCACCGCTCATTCCCCGTGTGTCTATCCCTCCCGCCGCCCACCCCCCGCTCATGCCCCATGTGTTTATCCCTCCCGCCGCCCACCCCTGCTCATGCCCCGTGTGTCTATCCCTCCCGCTGCCCACCCCCCGCACATGCCCTGTGTGTCTATCCCTCCCGCCGCCCACCCCCGCTCATGCCCCAAGTGTCGTTCCCTCCCGCCGCCCACCCCCTGCTCATGCCCCGTGTGTCTATACCTCCTGCCGCCCACCCCCCGCTCATGCCCCGTGTCTCTATCCCTCCCAGTTCCCACCCCCGCTCATGCCCCGTGTCTGTATCCCTCCCACCGCCCACTCCCCGCTCATGCCCCGTGTGTCTCTCCTCCTCCCGCCCACCCCCCGCTCATTCCCCGTGTGTCTCTCCCTCCCGCCGCCCACCCCCGCTCATGCCCCGTGTGTCTATCCCTCCCGCCGCCCACCCTCCGCTCATGCCCTGTGTGTCTGTCCCTCCCGCCGCCCACCCCCCCTCATGCCCCAAGTGTCTATCCATCCCGCCGCCCACCCCCTGCTCATGCCCCGTGTGTCTATCCCTCCCGCCGCCCACCCCCCGCTCATGCCCCTTGTCTCTATCCCTCCCGCCGCCCACCCCCCGCTTATGCCCCGTGTCTCTATCGCTCCCACCGCCCACTCCCCGCTCATGCCCCGTGTGTCTATCCCTCCCGCCGCCCACCCTCTGCTCATGCCCCGTGTGTCTCTCCCCCTCCCGCCCACCCCCCGCTCATGCCCCGTTTGTCTCTCCCTCCCGCCGCCCACCCCCGCTCATGCCCCATGTGTCTATCCCTCCCGCCGGCCACCCCCCGCTCATGCCCCGTGTGTCTATCCCTCCCGCCGCCCACCCTCTGCTCATGCCCCGTGTGTCTATCCCTCCCGCCGCCCACCCCCCGCTCATGCCCCAAGTGTCTATCCCTCCCGCCGCCCACCACCTGCTCATGCCCCGTGTGTCTATACCTCCCGCTGCCCACCCCCCGCTCAAGCCCCGTGTCTCTATCACTCCCGCCGCCCACCCCCCGCTCATGCTCCGTGTCTCTATCCCTCCCGCCGCCCACCCCCCGTCACGCCCCGTGTGTCTATCCCACCCACCGCCCACCCTCTGCTCATGCCCCGTGTGTCTCTCACTCCCGCTCATGCCCCGTGTCGCTATCCCTCCCGCCGCCCACCCCCCGCTCATGCCCCTTCTGTCTCTCCCCTCCCCCCACCCCCGCTCATGCCCCGTGTGTCTCTCCCCTCCCCCCACCCCCGCTCATGCCACGTGTGTCTCACCCCTCCCCCCCACCCCCGCTCATGCCCCGTGTGTCTCTCCCCTCCCCCCCACCCCCCCGCTCATGCCCCGTGGGTCTACCCCTTACGCCGCCCACCCCCCGTTCATGCCCCGTATCTCTATCCCTCCTGCCGCCCACCCCCCGTCATGCCCCGTGTGTCTATCCCTCCCGCCGCCCACCCTCTGCTCATGCCCCGTGTGTCTCTCCCCCTCCCGCCCACCCCCCGCTCATGCCCCGTGTGTCTCTCCCTCCCGCTCATGCCCCGTGTCTCTATCCCTCCCCGCCGCCCACCCCCCACTCATGCCCCTTGTGTCTCTCCCCTCCCCCCACCCCCGCTCATGCCCCGTGTGTCTCTCCCCTCCCCCACCCCCGCTCATGCCACGTGTGTCTCACCCCTCCCCCCACCCCCGCTCATGCCCCGTGTGTCTCTCCCCTCCCCCCCACCCCCCCGCTCATGCCCCGTGGGTCTAACCCTTACGCCGCCCACCCCCCGTATCTCTATCCCTCCCGCTGCCCACCCCCGCTCATGTCCCGAGTCTCTATCCATCCCGCCGCCCACCCCCCGCTCATGCCCCGTGTCTCTATCCCTCCCGCCGGCCACCCCCGATCATGCCCCGTGTGTCTCTCCCCTCCCCCCACCCCCGCTCATGCCCGTGTGTCTCTCCCCTCCCCCCACCCCCTGAGCCCCCGCTCATGCCCCGTGTGTCTATCCCTCCCACCGCCCACCCCCCGCTCATGCCCTGTGTGTCTATCCCTCCCGCCGGCCACCCCCCGCTCATGCCCCATGTGTCTATTCCTCCCACCCACCCCCCGCTCATGCCCCGTGTGTCTATCCCTCCCTCCGCCCACCCCCCACTCATGCCCTGTGTCTCTATGCCTCCCGCCACCCACCCCTGCTCATGCCCCGTGTCTCTATCCCTCCACCCCCCACCCCCGCTCATGCCCCGTGTCTCTATCCCTCCCGCAGCCCACACCCCGCTCATGCCCCGTGTCTCTATCCCTCCCGCCGCCCACACGCTGCTCATGCCCCGTGTCTCTATCCCGAACCGCCGCCCACCCCCCGTTCATGCCCCGTGTCTCTATCCCTCCCGCCGCCCACCCCCCGCTCATGCCCCGTGTTCCTATCAGTCCCTCCCGCCCCCCGCTTATTCCATGTGTGTCTATCCCTCCCGCCGCCCACCCCCGCTCATGCCCCGTGTGTCTATCCCTCCCGCCGCCCACCCCCCGCTCATGCCCTGTGTGTCCATCCCTCCCGCCGCCCACCACCCGCTCATGCCCCGTGTCTCTATCCCTCGTGTCTATCTCTCCCGCCACCCACCCCCCGCTTATGCCCCGTGTGTCTCTCCCTCCCCCCCACCCCCGCTCATGCCCCGTGAGTCTCTCCTATCCCACCCACCCCCCGACCCCCTGCTCATGCCCGTGTGTCTATCCCTCCCGCCGCCCACCCCCTGCTCATGCCCCATGTCTCTATCCCTCCCGCCGCCCACCTCCGCTCATGCCCCGTGGGTCTATCCCTCCCGCTGCCCACCCCCCGCTCATGCCCCGTGTGTCTCTCCCTTCCCCCTCCCCCCCACCGCCGGACCCCCCGCTCATGCCCCGTGTGTCTATCCCTCCCGCCGCCCACCCCCGGCTCATGCCCCGTGTGTCTATCCCTCCGGTTGCCCACCCCCCACTCATGCCCCGTGTGTCTATCCCTCCCGCCCACCCCCCGCTCATGCCCCGTGTGTCTATCCCTCCCGCCGCCCACCCCCGCTCATGGCCCGTGTCCCTATCCCTCCCCCGCTCATGCCCCGTGTCTCTATCCCTCCCGCCGCCCTCTCCCCGCTCATGCCCCGTGTCTCTATCCCTCCTGCCGCCCACACCTGCTCATGCCCCGTGTGTCTTTCCCTCCCGCCGCCCACCGCCCGCTCATGGCCCGTGTCCCTATCCCTCCCCCCGCTCATGCCCCGTGTCTCTATCCCTCCCGCCGCCCACTCCCCGCTCATGCCCCGTGTCTCTATCCCTCCTGCCGCACACACCTGCTCATGCCCTGTGTCTCTATCCCTCCCGCCACCCACCCCCCGCTCCTGCCCCGTGTCTCTATCCCTCCCGCCACCCACCCCCCGCTCATGCCACGTGTCTCTATCCTTCCCGCTGCCCACCCCCCGCTCATGCCCCGTGTCTCTATCCCTCCTGCCGCCCACCCCCCGCTCATGCCCCGTGTCTCTATCCCTCCCGCCACCCACCCCCCGCTCCTGCCCCGTGTCTCTATCCCTCCCGCCACCCACCCCCCGCTCATGCCACGTGTCTCTATCCTTCCCGCTGCCCACCCCCCGCTCATGCCCCGTGTCTCTATCCCTCCTGCCGCCCACCCCCCGCTCATTCCCCGTGTCTCTATCCCTCCCGCCCCTGCTCATGCCTCGTGTCTCTATCCCTCCTGCCGCCCACCCCCCGCTCATGCCCCGTGTGTCAATCCCTCACGCCGCTCACCCCCCGCTCATGCCCCGTGTGTCTATCCCTCCCGCCGCCCACCCCCCGCTCATGCCCCGTGTGTCTATCCCTCCCGCTTCCCACCCCCCGCTCATGCCCCGTGTCTCTATCCCTCGTATCTATCCCTCCCACCACCCCCCGCTCATGCCCTGTGTGTCTCTCCCCTCCCCCCCACCCACGCTCATGCCCCGTGTGCATCTCCCTCCCCCCACCCCTGACCCCCGCTCATGCCCCGTGTGTCTATCCCTCCCGCCGCCCACCCCCCGCTCATGCCCGTGTCCCTATCCCTCCCGCCGCCCACCCCCGCTCACGCCCCGTGTCTCTATCCCTCCCGCCGCCCACCCCCCGCTCATGCCCCATGTCTCTATCCCTCCCGCCGCCCACCCCCCGCTCATGCCCCGTGTCTCTATCCCTCCCGCTGCCCACCCCCCGCTCATGCCCTGTGTCTCTATCCCTCCCGCCTCCCACCCCCCGCTCATGCTCGTGTCTCTATCCCTCCCGCCGCCCACCCCCCGCTCATGCCCCGTGTCTCTATCCCTCCCGCCGCCCACCCCCCGCTCATGCCCCATGTCTCTATCCCTCCCGCCGCCCACACCCCGCTCATGCCCCGTGTCTCTATCCTCCCGCTGCCCACCCCTCGCTCATGCCCTGTGTCTCTAACCCTCCCGCCGCCCACCCTCCGCTCATGCCCCGTGTCTCTATCCCTCCCGCTGCCCACCCCCCGCTCATGCCCTGTGTCTCTATCCCGCCCTCCGCCCACCCCCACTCATGCCCTGTGTCTCTATCCCTCCCGCCACCCACCCCCCGCTCATGCCCGTGTCTCTATCCCGAACCGCCGCCCACCCCCCGCTCATGCCCCGTGTCTTTATCCCTCCCGCCGCCCACCCCCCGCTCATGCCCCGTGTTTCTATCAGTCCCTCCCGCCCCCCCGCTTATTCCATGTGTGTCTATCCCTCCCGCCGCCCACCCCCCGCTCATGCCCCGTGTGTCTATCCCTCCCGCCGCCCACCCCCGCTCATGCCCTGTGTGTCCATCCCTCCCGCCGCCCACCACCCGCTCATGCCCCGTGTCTCTATCCCTCGTGTCTATCTCTCCCGCCACCCACCCCCCGCTTATGCCCCGTGTGTCTCTCCCCTCCCCCCCACCCCCGCTCATACCCCGTGAGTCTCTCCTATCCCACCCACCCCCCAACCCCATGCTCATGCCCCGTGTGTCTATCCCTCCCGCCGCCCACCCCCTGCTCATGCCCCATGTCTCTATCCCTCCCGCCACCCACCTCCGCTCATGCCCCGTGGGTCTATCCCTCCTGCTGCCCACCCCCCGCTCATGCCCCGTGTTTCTCTCCCTTCCCCCTCCCCCCACCGCCGGACCCCCCGCTCATGCCCCGTGTGTCTATCCCTCCCGCCGCCCACCCCCGGCTCATGCCCCGTGTGTCTATCCCTCCGGTTGCCCACCCCCCACTCATGCCCCGTGTGTCTATCCCTCCCGCCCACCCCCCGCTCATGCCCCGTGTGTCTATCCCTCCCGCCGCCCACCCCCGCTCATGGCCCGTGTCCCTATCCCTCCCCCCGCTCATGCCCTGTGTCTCTATCCCTCCCGCCGCCCTCCCCCCGCTCATGCCCCATGTCTCTATCCCTCCTGCCGCCCACACCTGCTCATGCCCCGTGTGTCTTTCCCTCCCGCCGCCCACCCCCGCTCATGGCCCGTGTCCCTATCCCTCCCCCCGCTCATGCCCCGTGTCTCTATCCCTCCCGCCGCCCACTCCCCGCTCATGCCCCGTGTCTCTATCCCTCCTGCCGCACACACCTGCTCATGCCCCGTGTCTCTATCCCTCCCGCCTCCCGCCACCCACCCCCCGCTCCTGCCCCGTGTCTCTATCCCTCCCGCCACCCACCCCCCGCTCATGCCACGTGTCTCTATCCTTCCCGCTACCCACCCCCCGCTCATGCCCCGTGTCTCTATCCCTCCTGCCGCCCACCCCCCGCTCATGCCCCGTGTCTCTATCCCTCCCGCCGCCCACCCCCCGCTCATTCCCCGTGTCTCTATCCCTCCCGCCCCTGCTCATGCCCTGTGTCTCTATCCCTCCTGCCGCCCACCCCCCGCTCATGCCCCGTGTGTCTATCCCTCACGCCGCCCACCCCCCGCTCATGCCCCGTGTGTCTATCCCTCCCGCCGCCCACCCCCCGCTCATGCCGCGTGTGTCTCTCCCTCCCGCTTCCCACCCCCCGCTCATGCCCCATGTCTCTATCTCTCCTGCCGCCCACACCTGCTCATGCCCCGTGTGTCTTTCCCTCCCGCCGCCCACCGCCCGCTCATGGCCCGTGTCCCTATCCCTCCCCCCGCTCATGCCCCGTGTCTCTATCCCTCCCGCCGCCCACTCCCCGCTCATGCCCCGTGTCTCTATCCCTCCTGCCGCACACACCTGCTCATGCCCTGTGTCTCTATCCCTCCCGCCACCCACCCCCCGCTCCTGCCCCGTGTCTCTATCCCTCCCGCCACCCACCCCCCGCTCATGCCACGTGTCTCTATCCTTCCCGCTGCCCACCCCCCGCTCATGCCCCGTGTCTCTATCCCTCCTGCCGCCCACCCCCCGCTCATGCCCCGTGTCTCTATCCCTCCCGCCACCCACCCCCCGCTCCTGCCCCGTGTCTCTATCCCTCCCGCCACCCACCCCCCGCTCATGCCACGTGTCTCTATCCTTCCCGCTGCCCACCCCCCGCTCATGCCCCGTGTCTCTATCCCTCCTGCCGCCCACCCCCCGCTCATTCCCCGTGTCTCTATCCCTCCCGCCCCTGCTCATGCCTCGTGTCTCTATCCCTCCTGCCGCCCACCCCCCGCTCATGCCCCGTGTGTCAATCCCTCACGCCGCTCACCCCCCGCTCATGCCCCGTGTGTCTATCCCTCCCGCCGCCCACCCCCCGCTCATGCCCCGTGTGTCTATCCCTCCCGCTTCCCACCCCCCGCTCATGCCCCGTGTCTCTATCCCTCGTATCTATCCCTCCCACCACCCCCCGCTCATGCCCTGTGTGTCTCTCCCCTCCCCCCCACCCACGCTCATGCCCCGTGTGCATCTCCCCTCCCCCCACCCCTGACCCCCGCTCATGCCCCGTGTGTCTATCCCTCCCGCCGCCCACCCCCCGCTCATGCCCGTGTCTCTATCCCTCCCGCCGCCCACCCCCCGCTCACGCCCCGTGTCTCTATCCCTCCCGCCGCCCACCCCCCGCTCATGCCCCATGTCTCTATCCCTCCCGCCGCCCACCCCCCGCTCATGCCCCGTGTCTCTATCCCTCCCGCTGCCCACCCCCCGCTCATGCCCTGTGTCTCTATCCCTCCCGCCTCCCACCCCCCGATCATGCCCCGTGTCTCTATCCCTCCCGCCACCCACCCCCCGCTCATGCTCGTGTCTCTATCCCTCCCGCCGCCCACCCCCCGCTCATGCCCCGTGTCTCTATCCCTCCCGCCGCCCACCCCCCGCTCATGCCCCATGTCTCTATCCCTCCCGCCGCCCACACCCCGCTCATGCCCCGTGTCTCTATCCCTCCCGCTGCCCACCCCTCGCTCATGCCCTGTGTCTCTAACCCTCCCGCCGCCCACCCTCCGCTCATGCCCCGTGTCTCTATCCCTCCCGCTGCCCACCCCCCGCTCATGCCCTGTGTCTCTATCCCGCCCTCCGCCCACCCCCACTCATGCCCTGTGTCTCTATCCCTCCCGCCACCCACCCCCCGCTCATGCCCGTGTCTCTATCCCGAACCGCCGCCCACCCCCCGCTCATGCCCCGTGTCTTTATCCCTCCCGCCGCCCACCCCCCGCTCATGCCCCGTGTTTCTATCAGTCCCTCCCGCCCCCCCGCTTATTCCATGTGTGTCTATCCCTCCCGCCGCCCACCCCCCGCTCATGCCCCGTGTGTCTATCCCTCCCGCCGCCCACCCCCCGCTCATGCCCTGTGTGTCCATCCCTCCCGCCGCCCACCACCCGCTCATGCCCCGTGTCTCTATCCCTCGTGTCTATCTCTCCCGCCACCCACCCCCCGCTTATGCCCCGTGTGTCTCTCCCCTCCCCCCACCCCCGCTCATACCCCGTGAGTCTCTCCTATCCCACCCACCCCCCGACCCCCTGCTCATGCCCCGTGTGTCTATCCCTCCCGCCGCCCACCCCCTGCTCATGCCCCATGTCTCTATCCCTCCCGCCACCCACCTCCGCTCATGCCCCGTGGGTCTATCCCTCCTGCTGCCCACCCCCCGCTCATGCCCCGTGTTTCTCTCCCTTCCCCCTCCCCCCCACCGCCGGACCCCCCGCTCATGCCCCGTGTGTCTATCCCTCCCGCCGCCCACCCCCGGCTCATGCCCCGTGTGTCTATCCCTCCGGTTGCCCACCCCCCACTCATGCCCCGTGTGTCTATCCCTCCCGCCCACCCCCCGCTCATGCCCCGTGTGTCTATCCCTCCCGCCGCCCACCCCCGCTCATGGCCCGTGTCCCTATCCCTCCCCCCGCTCATGCCCTGTGTCTCTATCCCTCCCGCCGCCCTCCCCCCGCTCATGCCCCATGTCTCTATCCCTCCTGCCGCCCACACCTGCTCATGCCCCGTGTGTCTTTCCCTCCCGCCGCCCACCCCCCGCTCATGGCCCGTGTCCCTATCCCTCCCCCCGCTCATGCCCCGTGTCTCTATCCCTCCCGCCGCCCACTCCCCGCTCATGCCCCGTGTCTCTATCCCTCCTGCCGCACACACCTGCTCATGCCCCGTGTCTCTATCCCTCCCGCCTCCCGCCACCCACCCCCCGCTCCTGCCCCGTGTCTCTATCCCTCCCGCCACCCACCCCCCGCTCATGCCACGTGTCTCTATCCTTCCCGCTGCCCACCCCCCGCTCATGCCCCGTGTCTCTATCCCTCCTGCCGCCCACCCCCCGCTCATGCCCCGTGTCTCTATCCCTCCCGCCGCCCACCCCCCGCTCATTCCCCGTGTCTCTATCCCTCCCGCCCCTGCTCATGCCCTGTGTCTCTATCCCTCCTGCCGCCCACCCCCCGCTCATGCCCCGTGTGTCTATCCCTCACGCCGCCCACCCCCCGCTCATGCCCCGTGTGTCTATCCCTCCCGCCGCCCACCCCCCGCTCATGCCGCGTGTGTCTCTCCCTCCCGCTTCCCACCCCCCGCTCATGCCCCGTGTCTCTATCCCTCGTATCTATCCCTCCCACCACCCCCCCGCTCATGCCCTGTGTGTCTCTGAAACTCCCCCCCACCCACGCTCATGCCCCGTGTGCATCTCCCCTCCCCCCACCTCCTGACCCCCGCTCATGCCCCGTGTGTCTATCCCTCCCGCCGCCCACCCCCTGCTCATGCCCGTGTCTCTATCCCTCCCGCCGCCCACCCCCCGCTCACGCCCCGTGTCTCTATCCCTCCCGCCGCCCACCCCCCGCTCATGCCCCATGTCTCTATCCCTCCCGCCGCCCACCCCCCGCTCATGCCCCGTGTCTCTATCCCTCCCGCTGCCCACCCCCCGCTCATGCCCTGTGTCTCTATCCCTCCCGCCTCCCACCCCCCGCTCATGCCCCGTGTCTCTATCCCTCCCGCCACCCACCCCCGCTCATGCTCGTGTCTCTATCCCTCCCGCCGCCCACCCCCCGCTCATGCCCCGTGTCTCTATCCCTCCCGCCGCCCAGCCCCCGCTCATGCCCCATGTCTCTATCCCTCCCGCCGCCCACCCCCCGCTCATGCCCCGTGTCTCTATCCCTCCCGCTGCCCACCCCTCGCTCATGCCCTGTGTCTCTATCCCTCCCGCCGCCCACCCTCCGCTCATGCCCCGTGTCTCTATCCCTCCCGCTGCCCACCCCCCGCTCATGCCCTGTGTCTCTATCCCTCCCTCCGCCCACCCCCACTCATGCCCTGTGTCTCTATCCCTCCCGCCACCCACCCCCGCTCATGGCCGTGTCTCTATCCCTCCCGCCGCCCAACCCCCGTTCATGCCCCGTGTATCTATCCCTCCCGCTGCCCACCCCTCGCTCATGCCCTGTGTCTCTATCCCTCCCGCCGCCCCCCCCGCTCATGCCCCGTGTTTCTATCAGTCCCTCCCGCCCACCCCCCGCTTATTCCATGTGTGTCTATCCCTCCCGCCGCCCACCCCCCCGCTCATGCCCCGTGTGTCTAACCCTCGTGTCTGTGTCTATCTCTCCCGCCACCCACCCCCCGCTTATGCCCCGTGTGTCTCTCCCCCAATCACCCCCGCTCATGCCCCGTGAGTCTCTCCTATCCCACCCACCTCACGACCCCCTGCTCATGCCCCGTGTCTCTATCCCTCCTGCCGCCCACCCCCCGCTCATGCCCCATGTCTCTATCCCTCCCGCCGCCCACTCCCCGCTCATGCCCCGTGTCTCTATCCCTCCCGCCCCTGCTCATGCCCCGTGTCTCTATCCCTCCTGCCGCCCACCCCCCGATCATGCCCCGTGTGTCTATCCCTCACGCCGCCCACCGCCCGCTCATGCCCCGTTTGTCTATCCCTCCCGTCGCCCACCCCCTGCTCATGCCCCGTGTGTCTATTCCTCCCGCTTCCCACCCCCCGCTCATGCCCCGTGTCTCTATCCCTCGTATCTATCCCTCCCACCACCCCCCTGCTCATGCCCTGTGTGTCTCTCCCCTCCCCCCCACCCACGCTCATGCCCCGTGTGCATCTCCCCTCCCCCCACCCCCTGGCCCCCCGCTCATGCCCCGTGTGTCTATCCCTCCCACCGCCCACCCCCGTTCATGCCCCATGTCTCTATCCCTCCCGCTGCCCACCCTCCGCTCATGCCCCGTGTCTCTATCCCTCCCGCCACCCACCCCCCGCTCATGCCCGTGTCTCTATCCCTCCCGCTGCCCACCCCCCGCTCATGCCCCGTGTCTCTATCCCTCCCGCCGCCCACCCCCCGCTCATGCCCCATGTCTCTATCCCTCCCGCCGCCTACCCCCGCTCATGCCCCCTGTCTCTATCCCTCCCGCTGCCCACCCCCCGCTCATGCCCTGTGTCTCTATCCCTCCCGCCTCCCACCCCCCGCTCATGCCCCGTGTCTCTATCCCTCCCGCCACCCACCCCCCGCTCATGCCCGTGTCTCTATCCCTCCCGCCCCCCACCCCCCGCTCATGCACCGTGTCTCTATCCCTCCCGCCGCCCACCCCCCGCTCATGCCCCATGTCTCTATCCCTCCCACCGTCCACCCCCCGCTCATGCCCCGTGTCTCTATCCCTCCCGCTGCCCACCCCTCTCTCATGCCCTGTGTCTCTATCCCTCCCGCCGCCCACCCTCCGCTCATGCCCTGTGTCTCTATCCCTCCCGCTGCCCACCCCCCGCTCATGCCCTGTGTCTCTATCCCTCCCTCCGCCCACCCCCACTCATGCCCTGTGGCTCTATCCCTCCCGCCACCCACCCCCCGCTCATGCCCCGTGTCTCTATCCCTCCCACCCCCGCTCATGCCCCGTGTCTCTATCCCTCCCGCAGCCCACCCCCCGCTCATGCCCTGTGTCTCTATCCCTCCCGCCGCCCCCCCCCGCTCATGCCCTGTTTTTCTATCAGTCCCTCCCGCCCACCCCCCGCTTATTCCATGTGTGTCTATCCCTCCCGCCGCCCACCCCCCGCTCATGCCCCGTGTCTCTATCCCTCGTGTCTGTGTCTATCTCTCCCGCCACCCACCCCCCGCTTATGCCCCGTGTGTCTCTCCCCTCCCACCCCCGCTCATGCCCCGTGAGTCTCTCCTATCCCACCCACCTCACGACCCCCTGCTCATGCCCCGTGTCTCTATCCCTCCTGCCGCCCACCCCCCGCTCATGCCCCATGTCTCTATCCCTCCCGCCGCCCACCCCCCGCTCATGCTCCGTGTCTCTATCCCTCCCGCCCCTGCTCATGCCCCGTGTCTCTATCCCTCCTGCCGCCCACCCCCCGATCATGCCCCGTGTGTCTATCCCTCACGCCGCCCACCCCCCGCTCATGCCCCGTTTGTCTATCCCTCCCGTCGCCCACCCCCTGCTCATGCCCCGTGTGTCTATTCCTCCCGCTTCCCACCCCCCGCTCATGCCCCGTGTCTCTATCCCTCGTATCTATCCCTCCCACCACCCCCCCGCTCATGCCCTGTGTGTCTCTCCCCTCCCCCCCACCCACGCTCATGCCCCGTGTGCATCTCCCCTCCCCGCTCCCCCTGGCCCCCCGCTCATGCACCGTGTGTCTATCCCTCCCGCCGCCCACCCCCCGTTCATGCCCCGTGTCTCTATCCCTCCCGCTGCCCACCCTCCGCTCATGTCCTGTGTCTCTATCCCTCCCGCCACCCACCCCCCGTTCATGCCCGTGTCTCTATCCCTCCCGCTGCCCACCGGCCGCTCATGCCCTGTGTCTCTATCCCTCCCGCCGCCCACCCCCCGCTCATGCCCCATGTCTCTATCCCTCCCGCCGCCTACCCCCGCTCATGCCCCGTGTCTCTATCCCTCCCGCTGCCCACTCCCCGCTCATGCCCTGTGTCTCTATCCCTCCCGCCTCCCACCCCCCGCTCATGCCCCGTGTCTCTATCCCTCCCGCCACCCACCCCCCGCTCATGCCCGTGTCTCTATCCCTCCCGCCCCCCACCACTCGCTCATGCCCCGTGTCTCTATCCCTCCCGCCGCCCACCCCCCGCTCATGCCCCATGTCTCTATCCCTCCCACCGCCCACCCCCCGCTCATGCCCCGTGTCTCTATCCCTCCCGCTGCCCACCCCTCTCTCATGCCCTGTGTCTCTATCCCTCCCGCCGCCCACCCTCTGCTCATGCCCTGTGTCTCTATCCCTCCCGCTGCCCACCCCCCGCTCATGCCCTGTGTCTCTATCCCTCCCTTCGCCCACCCCCCACTCATGCCCTGTGGCTCTATCCCTCCCGCCACCCACCCCCCGCTCATGCCCCGTGTCTCTATCCCTCCCACCCCCGCTCATGCCCCGTGTCTCTATCCCTCCCGCAGCCCACCCCCCGCTCATGCCCCGTGTCTCTATCCCTCCTGCCGCCCACCCACTGCTCATGCCCCGTGTCTCTATCCCGAACCGATGCCCACCCCCCGCTCATGCCCCGTGTCTCTATCCCTCCTGCCGCCCCCCCGCTCATGCCCCGTGTTTCTATCAGTCCCTCCCGCCCACCCCCCGCTTATTCCATGTGTGTCTATACCTCCCGTCGCCCACCCCCCGCTCATGCCCTGGGTGTCCATCCCTCCCGCCGCCCACCCCCTGCTCATGCCCCGTGTCTCTATCCCTCGTGTCTATCTCTCCCGCCACCCACCCCCCTCTTATGCCCTGTTTGTCTCTCCCCTCCCCCCCACCCCCGCTCATGCCCCGTGAGTCTCTCCTATCCCACCCACCTCCCGACCCCCTGCTCATGCCCCGTGTGTCTATCCCTCCCACCGCCCACCCCCTGCTCATGCCCCATGTCTCTATCCCTCCCGCCGCCCACCTCCGCTCATGCCCGTGTGTCTATCCCTCCCGCTGCCCACCCCCCACTCATGCCCCGTGTGTCTCTCCCTTCCCCCCACCCCCGCTCATGCCCCGTGTGTCTCTCCCCTCCCCCCCACCGCCCGACCCCCCACTCATGCCCCGTGTGTCTATCCCTCCCGCCGCCCACCCCCGGCTCATGCCCCGTGTGTCTATCCCTCCCGCTGCCCACCCCCCACTCATGCCCGTGTGTCTATCCCTCCCGCCCACCCCGTGCTCATGCCCCGTGTGTCTATCCCTCCCGCCGCCCACCCCCCGCTCATAGCCCGTGTCCCTATCCCTCCCCCCCGCTCATGCCCCGTGTCTCTATCCCTCCCGCCGCCCACCCCCCGCTCATGCCACGTGTCTCTATCCATCCTGCCGCCCACACCTGCTCATGCCCCGTGTGTCTATCCCTCCCGCCGCCCACCCCCCGCTCATGGCCCGTGTCCCTATCCCTCCCCCCGCTCATGCCCCGTGTCTTTATCCCTCCCGCCGCCCACCCCCCGCTCATGCCCCGTGTCTCTATCCCTCCTGCTGCCCACACCTGCTCATGCCCCGTGTCTCTATCCCTCCCGCCACCCACCCCCCGCTCATGCCACGTGTCTCTATCCTTCCCGCTGCCCACCCCCCTCTCATGCCCGTGTGTCTATCCCTCCCGCCCACCCCCCGCTCATGCCCCGTGTGTCTATCCCTCCCGCCGCCCACCCCCCGCTCATGGCCCGTGTCCCTATCCCTCCCCCCGCTCATGCCCCGTGTCTCTATCCCTCCCACCGCCCACCCCCCGCTCATGCCCCGTGTCTCTATCCCTCCTGCCGCCCACACCTGCTCATGCCCCGTGTGCCTATCCCTCCCACCGCCCACCCCCCGCTCATGGCCCGTGTCCCTATCCCTCCCCCCGCTCATGCCCCGTGTCTCTATCACTCCGGCCGCCCACCCCCCGCTCATGCCCTGTGTCTCTATCCCTCCTGCTGCCCACACCTGCTCATGCCCCGTGTCTCTATCCCTCCCGCCACCCACCCCCCGCTCATGCCACGTGTCTCTATCCTTCCCGCTGCCCACCCCCCGCTCATGCCCCGTGTCTCTATCCCTCCCGCCGCCCACCCCCCGCTCATGCCCCGTGTCTCTATCCCTCCCGCCCCTGCTCATGCCCTGTGTCTCTATCCCTCCTGCCGCCCACCCCCCGCTCATGCCCCGTGTGTCTATCCCTCCCGCCGCCCACCCCCCGCTCATTCCCCGTGTGTCTATCCCTCACGCCGCCCACCCCCCGCTCATGCCCCGTGTGTCTATCCCTCCCGCCGCCCACCCCCCACTCATGCCCCGTGTGTCTATCCCTCCCACTTCCCACCCCCCGCTCATGCCCCGTGTCTCTATCCCTCGTATCTATCCCTCCCACCACCCCCCTGCTCATGCCCTGTGTGTCACTCCCCTCCCCCACCCACGCTCATGCCCCGTGTGCATCTCCCCTCCCCCACCCTCTGACCCCCCGCTCATGCCCCGTGTGTCTATCCCTCCCGCCGCCCACCCCCCGTTCATGCCCCGTGTGTCTATCCCTCCCGCTGCCCACCCTCCGCTCATGCCCTGTGTCTCTATCCCTTCCGCCACCCACCCCCCGCTCATGCCCGTGTCTCTATCCCTCCCGCCGCCCATCCCCCGCTCATGCCCCGTGTCTCTATCCCTCCCGCTGCCCACCCCCCGCTCATGCCCTGTGTCTCTATCCCGCCCGCCGCCCACCCCCCGCTCATGCCCCATGTCTCTATCCCTCCTGCCGCCCACCCCCTGCGCCATGTGTCTCTGCCCCAGGCCACGCTCATGCTCCGTGTGTCTCTCCCCTCCGCCCAACCCAAACCCCCCGCTCATGCCCCGTGTGTCTATCCCTCCTGCCGCCCACCCCCCGCTCATGCCCCGTGCGTCTATCCCTCCCACCGCCCACCCCCCGCTCATGCCCCGTGTCTCTATCCCTCCCCCCGCTCATGCCCCGTGTCTCTTTCCTTCCTGCCCACCTCTGCTCATGCCCCGTGTGTCTATCCCTCCCGCCCACTCCCCGCTCATGCCCCGTGTGTCTATCCCTCCCGCCGCCCACCCCCCGCTCATGCCCCGTGTCTCTATCCCTTCCCCCGCTCATGCCCCGTGTCTCTATCCCTCCCGCCGCCCACCCCCCGCTCATGCCCCGTGTCTCTATCCCTCCCGCCGCCCACCCCCCGCTCATGCCCCGTGTCTCTTTCCCTCCCGCCGCCCACCCCCCGCTCATGCCCCGTGTCTCTATCCCTCCCGCCGCCCACCCCCCGCACATGCCCCGTGTCTCTTCCCCTCCCGCCGCCCACCCCCCGCTCATGCCCAGTGTGTCTATCCCTCCCGCCGCCCACCCCCCGCTCATGCCCCGTGTGTCTATCCCCCGCCGCCCACCCCCTGCTCATGCCCCGTGTGTCTACCCTTCCCGCCGCCCTCCCCCTGCTCATGCCCCGTGTGTCTATCCCTCCCGCCGCCCACCCCCCGCTCATGCCCCTTGTCTCTATCCCTCCCGCCGCCCACCCCCCGCTTATGCCCCGTGTCTCTATCGCTCCCACCGCCCACTCCCCGCTCATGCCCCGTGTGTCTATCCCTCCCGCCGCCCACCCTCTGCTCATGCCCCGTGTGTCTCTCCCCCTCCCGCCCACCCCCCGCTCATGCCCCGTTTGTCTCTCCCTCCCGCCGCCCACCCCCGCTCATGCCCCATGTGTCTATCCCTCCCGCCGGCCACCCCCCGCTCATGCCCCGTGTGTCTATCCCTCCCGCCGCCCACCCTCTGCTCATGCCCCGTGTGTCTATCCCTCCCGCCGCCCACCCCCCGCTCATGCCCCAAGTGTCTATCCCTCCCGCCGCCCACCACCTGCTCATGCCCCGTGTGTCTATACCTCCCGCTGCCCACCCCCCGCTCAAGCCCCGTGTCTCTATCACTCCCGCCGCCCACCCCCCGCTCATGCTCCGTGTCTCTATCCCTCCCGCCGCCCACCCCCCGTGTGTCTATCCCACCCACCGCCCACCCTCTGCTCATGCCCCGTGTGTCTCTCCCCCTCTTGCCCACCCCCCGCTCATGCCCCGTGTGTCTCTCACTCCCGCTCATGCCCCGTGTCGCTATCCCTCCCGCCGCCCACCCCCCGCTCATGCCCCTTCTGTCTCTCCCCTCCCCCCACCCCCGCTCATGCCCCGTGTGTCTCTCCCCTCCCCCCACCCCCGCTCATGCCACGTGTGTCTCACCCCTCCCCCCCACCCCCGCTCATGCCCCGTGTGTCTCTCCCCTCCCCCCCACCCCCCCGCTCATGCCCCGTGGGTCTACCCCTTACGCCGCCCACCCCCCGTTCATGCCCCGTATCTCTATCCCTCCTGCCGCCCACCCCCCGTCATGCCCCGTGTGTCTATCCCTCCCGCCGCCCACCCTCTGCTCATGCCCCGTGTGTCTCTCCCCCTCCCGCCCACCCCCCGCTCATGCCCCGTGTGTCTCTCCCTCCCGCTCATGCCCCGTGTCTCTATCCCTCCCGCCGCCCACCCCCCACTCATGCCCCTTGTGTCTCTCCCCTCCCCCCACCCCCGCTCATGCCCCGTGTGTCTCTCCCCTCCCCCCACCCCCGCTCATGCCACGTGTGTCTCACCCCTCCCCCCCACCCCCGCTCATGCCCCGTGTGTCTCTCCCCTCCCCCCCACCCCCCCGCTCATGCCCCGTGGGTCTAACCCTTACGCCGCCCACCCCCCGTATCTCTATCCCTCCCGCTGCCCACCCCCGCTCATGTCCCGAGTCTCTATCCATCCCGCCGCCCACCCCCCGCTCATGCCCCGTGTCTCTATCCCTCCCGCCGGCCACCCCCGATCATGCCCCGTGTGTCTCTCCCCTCCCCCCACCCCCGCTCATGCCCCGTGTGTCTCTCCCCTCCCCCCACCCCCTGAGCCCCCGCTCATGCCCCGTGTGTCTATCCCTCCCACCGCCCACCCCCCGCTCATGCCCTGTGTGTCTATCCCTCCCGCCGGCCACCCCCCGCTCATGCCCCATGTGTCTATTCCTCCCACCCACCCCCCGCTCATGCCCCGTGTGTCTATCCCTCCCTCCGCCCACCCCCCACTCATGCCCTGTGTCTCTATGCCTCCCGCCACCCACCCCCTGCTCATGCCCCGTGTCTCTATCCCTCCCACCCCCCACCCCCGCTCATGCCCCGTGTCTCTATCCCTCCCGCAGCCCACACCCCGCTCATGCCCCGTGTCTCTATCCCTCCCGCCGCCCACACGCTGCTCATGCCCCGTGTCTCTATCCCGAACCGCCGCCCACCCCCCGTTCATGCCCCGTGTCTCTATCCCTCCCGCCGCCCACCCCCCGCTCATGCCCCGTGTTCCTATCAGTCCCTCCCGCCCCCCGCTTATTCCATGTGTGTCTATCCCTCCCGCCGCCCACCCCCCGCTCATGCCCCGTGTGTCTATCCCTCCCGCCGCCCACCCCCCGCTCATGCCCTGTGTGTCCATCCCTCCCGCCGCCCACCACCCGCTCATGCCCCGTGTCTCTATCCCTCGTGTCTATCTCTCCCGCCACCCACCCCCCGCTTATGCCCCGTGTGTCTCTCCCCTCCCCCCCACCCCCGCTCATGCCCCGTGAGTCTCTCCTATCCCACCCACCCCCCGACCCCCTGCTCATGCCCCGTGTGTCTATCCCTCCCGCCGCCCACCCCCTGCTCATGCCCCATGTCTCTATCCCTCCCGCCGCCCACCTCCGCTCATGCCCCGTGGGTCTATCCCTCCCGCTGCCCACCCCCCGCTCATGCCCCGTGTGTCTCTCCCTTCCCCCTCCCCCCCACCGCCGGACCCCCCGCTCATGCCCCGTGTGTCTATCCCTCCCGCCGCCCACCCCCGGCTCATGCCCCGTGTGTCTATCCCTCCGGTTGCCCACCCCCCACTCATGCCCCGTGTGTCTATCCCTCCCGCCCACCCCCCGCTCATGCCCCGTGTGTCTATCCCTCCCGCCGCCCACCCCCGCTCATGGCCCGTGTCCCTATCCCTCCCCCCGCTCATGCCCCGTGTCTCTATCCCTCCCGCCGCCCTCTCCCCGCTCATGCCCCGTGTCTCTATCCCTCCTGCCGCCCACACCTGCTCATGCCCCGTGTGTCTTTCCCTCCCGCCGCCCACCACCCGCTCATGGCCCGTGTCCCTATCCCTCCCCCCGCTCATGCCCCGTGTCTCTATCCCTCCCGCCGCCCACTCCCCGCTCATGCCCCGTGTCTCTATCCCTCCTGCCGCACACACCTGCTCATGCCCTGTGTCTCTATCCCTCCCGCCACCCACCCCCCGCTCCTGCCCCGTGTCTCTATCCCTCCCGCCACCCACCCCCCGCTCATGCCACGTGTCTCTATCCTTCCCGCTGCCCACCCCCCGCTCATGCCCCGTGTCTCTATCCCTCCTGCCGCCCACCCCCCGCTCATGCCCCGTGTCTCTATCCCTCCCGCCACCCACCCCCCGCTCCTGCCCCGTGTCTCTATCCCTCCCGCCACCCACCCCCCGCTCATGCCACGTGTCTCTATCCTTCCCGCTGCCCACCCCTCGCTCATGCCCCGTGTCTCTATCCCTCCTGCCGCCCACCCCCCGCTCATTCCCCGTGTCTCTATCCCTCCCACCCCTGCTCATGCCTCGTGTCTCTATCCCTCCTGCCGCCCACCCCCCGCTCATGCCCCGTGTGTCAATCCCTCACGCCGCCCACCCCCCGCTCATGCCCCGTGTGTCTATCCCTCCCGCCGCCCACCCCCCGCTCATGCCCCGTGTGTCTATCCCTCCCGCTTCCCACCCCCCGCTCATGCCCCGTGTCTCTATCCCTCGTATCTATCCCTCCCACCACCCCCCGCTCATGCCCTGTGTGTCTCTAAACGCTCATGCCCCGTGTGCATCTCCCCTCCCCCCACCCCTGACCCCCGCTCATGCCCCGTGTGTCTATCCCTCCCGCCGCCCACCCCCCGCTCATGCCCGTGTCTCTATCCCTCCCGCCGCCCACCCCCCGCTCACGCCCCGTGTCTCTATCCCTCCCGCCGCCCACCCCCTGCTCATGCCCCATGTCTCTATCCCTCCCGCCGCCCACCCCCCGCTCATGCCCCGTGTCTCTATCCCTCCCGCTGCCCACCCCCCGCTCATGCCCTGTGTCTCTATCCCTCCCGCCTCCCACCCCCCGATCATGCCCCGTGTCTCTATCCCTCCCGCCACCCACCCCCCGCTCATGCTCGTGTCTCTATCCCTCCCGCCGCCCACCCCCCGCTCATGCCCCGTGTCTCTATCCCTCCCGCCGCCCACCCCCCGCTCATGCCCCATGTCTCTATCCCTCCCGCCGCCCACACCCCGCTCATGCCCCGTGTCTCTATCCCTCCCGCTGCCCACCCCTCGCTCATGCCCTGTGTCTCTAACCCTCCCGCCGCCCACCCTCCGCTCATGCCCCGTGTCTCTATCCCTCCCGCTGCCCACCCCCCGCTCATGCCCTGTGTCTCTATCCCTCCCTCCGCCCACCCCCACTCATGCCCTGTGTCTCTATCCCTCCCGCCACCCACCCCCCGCTCATGCCCGTGTCTCTATCCCGAACCGCCGCCCACCCCCCGCTCATGCCCCGTGTCTTTATCCCTCCCGCCGCCCACCCCCCGCTCATGCCCCGTGTTTCTATCAGTCCCTCCCGCCCCCCCGCTTATTCCATGTGTGTCTATCCCTCCCGCCGCCCACCCCCCGCTCATGCCCCGTGTGTCTATCCCTCCCGCCGCCCACCCCCCGCTCATGCCCTGTGTGTCCATCCCTCCCGCCGCCCACCACCCGCTCATGCCCCGTGTCTCTATCCCTCGTGTCTATCTCTCCCGCCACCCACCCCCCGCTTATGCCCCGTGTGTCTCTCCCCTCCCCCCCACCCCCGCTCATACCCCGTGAGTCTCTCCTATCCCACCCACCCCCCGACCCCCTGCTCATGCCCCGTGTGTCTATCCCTCCCGCCGCCCACCCCCTGCTCATGCCCCATGTCTCTATCCCTCCCGCCACCCACCTCCGCTCATGCCCCGTGGGTCTATCCCTCCTGCTGCCCACCCCCCGCTCATGCCCCGTGTTTCTCTCCCTTCCCCCTCCCCCCCACCGCCGGACCCCCCGCTCATGCCCCGTGTGTCTATCCCTCCCGCCGCCCACCCCCGGCTCATGCCCCGTGTGTCTATCCCTCCGGTTGCCCACCCCCCACTCATGCCCCGTGTGTCTATCCCTCCTGCCCACCCCCCGCTCATGCCCCGTGTGTCTATCCCTCCCGCCGCCCACCCCCGCTCATGGCCCGTGTCCCTATCCCTCCCCCCGCTCATGCCCTGTGTCTCTATCCCTCCCGCCGCCCTCCCCCCGCTCATGCCCCATGTCTCTATCCCTCCTGCCGCCCACACCTGCTCATGCCCCGTGTGTCTTTCCCTCCCGCCGCCCACCCCCCGCTCATGGCCCGTGTCCCTATCCCTCCCCCCGCTCATGCCGCGTGTCTCTATCCCTCCCGCCGCCCACTCCCCGCTCATGCCCCGTGTCTCTATCCCTCCTGCCGCACACACCTGCTCATGCCCCGTGTCTCTATCCCTCCCGCCTCCCGCCACCCACCCCCCGCTCCTGCCCCGTGTCTCTATCCCTCCCGCCACCCACCCCCCGCTCATGCCACGTGTCTCTATCCTTCCCGCTGCCCACCCCCCGCTCATGCCCCGTGTCTCTATCCCTCCTGCCGCCCACCCCCCGCTCATGCCCCGTGTCTCTATCCCTCCCGCCGCCCACCCCCCGCTCATTCCCCGTGTCTCTATCCCTCCCGCCCCTGCTCATGCCCTGTGTCTCTATCCCTCCTGCCGCCCACCCCCCGCTCATGCCCCGTGTGTCTATCCCTCACGCCGCCCACCCCCCGCTCATGCCCCGTGTGTCTATCCCTCCCGCCGCCCACCCCCCGCTCATGCCGCGTGTGTCTATCCCTCCCGCTTCCCACCCCCCGCTCATGCCCCGTGTCTCTATCCCTCGTATCTATCCCTCCCACCACCCCCCCGCTCATGCCCTGTGTGTCTCTGAAACTCCCCCCACCCACGCTCATGCCCCGTGTGCATCTCCCCTCCCCCCACCTCCTGACCCCCGCTCATGCCCCGTGTGTCTATCCCTCCCGCCGCCCACCCCCTGCTCATGCCCGTGTCTCTATCCCTCCCGCCGCCCACCCCCCGCTCACGCCCCGTGTCTCTATCCCTCCCGCCGCCCACCCCCCGCTCATGCCCCATGTCTCTATCCCTCCCGCCGCCCACCCCCCGCTCATGCCCCGTGTCTCTATCCCTCCCGCTGCCCACCCCCCGCTCATGCCCTGTGTCTCTAGCCCTCCCGCCTCCCACCCCCCGCTCATGCCCCGTGTCTCTATCCCTCCCGCCACCCACCCCCGCTCATGCTCGTGTCTCTATCCCTCCCGCCGCCCACCCCCCGCTCATGCCCCGTGTCTCTATCCCTCCCGCCGCCCAGCCCCCGCTCATGCCCCATGTCTCTATCCCTCCCGCCGCCCACCCCCCGCTCATGCCCCGTGTCTCTATCCCTCCCGCTGCCCACCCCTCGCTCATGCCCTGTGTCTCTATCCCTCCCGCCGCCCACCCTCCGCTCATGCCCCGTGTCTCTATCCCTCCCGCTGCCCACCCCCCGCTCATGCCCTGTGTCTCTATCCCTCCCTCCGCCCACCCCCACTCATGCCCTGTGTCTCTATCCCTCCCGCCACCCACCCCCCGCTCATGGCCGTGTCTCTATCCCTCCCGCCGCCCACCCCCCGTTCATGCCCCGTGTCTCTATCCCTCCCGCTGCCCACCCCTCGCTCATGCCCTGTGTCTCTATCCCTCCCGCCGCCCCCCCCGCTCATGCCCCGTGTTTCTATCAGTCCCTCCCGCCCACCCCCCGCTTATTCCATGTGTGTCTATCCCTCCCGCCGCCCACCCCCCCGCTCATGCCCCGTGTGTCTAACCCTCGTGTCTGTGTCTATCTCTCCCGCCACCCACCCCCCGCTTATGCCCCGTGTGTCTCTCCCCCAATCACCCCCGCTCATGCCCCGTGAGTCTCTCCTATCCCACCCACCTCACGACCCCCTGCTCATGCCCTGTGTCTCTATCCCTCCTGCCGCCCACCCCCCGCTCATGCCCCATGTCTCTATCCCTCCCGCCGCCCACTCCCCGCTCATGCCCCGTGTCTCTATCCCTCCCGCCCCTGCTCATGCCCCGTGTCTCTATCCCTCCTGCCGCCCACCCCCCGATCATGCCCCGTGTGTCTATCCCTCACGCCGCCCACCGCCCGCTCATGCCCCGTTTGTCTATCCCTCCCGTCGCCCACCCCCTGCTCATGCCCCGTGTGTCTATTCCTCCCGCTTCCCACCCCCCGCTCATGCCCCGTGTCTCTATCCCTCGTATCTATCCCTCCCACCACCCCCCTGCTCATGCCCTGTGTGTCTCTCCCCTCCCCCCCACCCACGCTCATGCCCCGTGTGCATCTCCCCTCCTCCCACCCCCTGGCCCCCCGCTCATGCCCCGTGTGTCTATCCCTCCCGCCGCCCACCCCCGTTCATGCCCCATGTCTCTATCCCTCCCGCTGCCCACCCTCCGCTCATGCCCCGTGTCTCTATCCCTCCCGCCACCCACCCCCCGCTCATGCCCGTGTCTCTATCCCTCCCGCTGCCCACCCCCCGCTCATGCCCCGTGTCTCTATCCCTCCCGCCGCCCACCCCCCGCTCATGCCCCATGTCTCTATCCCTCCCGCCGCCTACCCCCGCTCATGCCCCCTGTCTCTATCCCTCCCGCTGCCCACCCCCCGCTCATGCCCTGTGTCTCTATCCCTCCCGCCTCCCACCCCCCGCTCATGCCCCGTGTCTCTATCCCTCCCGCCACCCCACCCCCGCTCATGCCCGTGTCTCTATCCCTCCCGCCCCCCACCCCCCGCTCATGCACCGTGTCTCTATCCCTCCCGCCGCCCACCCCCCGCTCATGCCCCATGTCTCTATCCCTCCCACCGTCCACCCCCCGCTCATGCCCCGTGTCTCTATCCCTCCCGCTGCCCACCCCTCTCTCATGCCCTGTGTCTCTATCCCTCCCGCCGCCCACCCTCCGCTCATGCCCTGTGTCTCTATCCCTCCCGCTGCCCACCCCCCCGCTCATGCCCTGTGTCTCTATCCCTCCCTCCGCCCACCCCCACTCATGCCCTCTGGCTCTATCCCTCCCGCCACCCACCCCCCCGCTCATGCCCCGTGTCTCTATCCCTCCCACCCCCGCTCATGCCCCGTGTCTCTATCCCTCCCGCAGCCCACCCCCCGCTCATGCCCTGTGTCTCTATCCCTCCCGCCGCCCCCCCCGCTCATGCCCTGTTTTTCTATCAGTCCCTCCCGCCCACCCCCCGCTTATTCCATGTGTGTCTATCCCCTCCCGCCGCCCACCCCCCCGCTCATGCCCCGTGTGTCTAACCCTCCCGCCGCACCCCCCCACTCATGCCCTGTGTGTCCATCCCTCCCGCCGCCCACCCCCCGCTCATGCCCCGTGTCTCTATCCCTCGTGTCTGTGTCTATCTCTCCCGCCACCCACCCCCCGCTTATGCCCCGTGTGTCTCTCCCCTCCCACCCCCGCTCATGCCCCGTGAGTCTCTCCTATCCCACCCACCTCACGACCCCCTGCTCATGCCCCGTGTCTCTATCCCTCCTGCCGCCCACCCCCCGCTCATGCCCCATGTCTCTATCCCTCCCGCCGCCCACCCCCCGCTCATGCTCCGTGTCTCTATCCCTCCCGCCCCTGCTCATGCCCCGTGTCTCTATCCCTCCTGCCGCCCACCCCCCGATCATGCCCCGTGTGTCTATCCCTCACGCCGCCCACCCCCCGCTCATGCCCCGTTTGTCTATCCCTCCCGTCGCCCACCCCCTGCTCATGCCCCGTGTGTCTATTCCTCCCGCTTCCCACCCCCCGCTCATGCCCCGTGTCTCTATCCCTCGTATCTATCCCTCCCACCACCCCCCTGCTCATGCCCTGTGTGTCTCTCCCTCCCCCCCACCCACGCTCATGCCCCGTGTGCATCTCCCCTCCCCGCTCCCCCTGGCCCCCCGCTCATGCACCGTGTGTCTATCCCTCCCGCCGCCCACCCCCCGTTCATGCCCCGTGTCTCTATCCCTCCCGCTGCCCACCCTCCGCTCATGTCCTGTGTCTCTATCCCTCCCGCCACCCACCCCCCGCTCATGCCCGTGTCTCTATCCCTCCCGCTGCCCACCGGCCGCTCATGCCCTGTGTCTCTATCCCTCCCGCCGCCCACCCCCCGCTCATGCCCCATGTCTCTATCCCTCCCGCCGCCTACCCCCGCTCATGCCCCGTGTCTCTATCCCTCTCGCTGCCCACCCCCCGCTCATGCCCTGTGTCTCTATCCCTCCCGCCTCCCACCCCCCGCTCATGCCCCGTGTCTCTATCCCTCCCGCCACCCACCCCCCGCTCATGCCCGTGTCTCTATCCCTCCCGCCCCCCACCACCCGCTCATGCCCCGTGTCTCTATCCCTCCCGCCGCCCACCCCCCGGCTCATGCCCCATGTCTCTATCCCTCCCACCGCCCACCCCCCGCTCATGCCCCGTGTCTCTATCCCTCCCGCTGCCCACCCTCTTCTCATGCCCTGTGTCTCTATCCCTCCCGCCGCCCACCCTCTGCTCATGCCCTGTGTCTCTATCCCTCCCGCTGCCCACCCCCCGCTCATGCCCTGTGTCTCTATCCCTCCCTTCGCCCACCCCCCACTCATGCCCTGTGGCTCTATCCCTCCCGCCACCCACCCCCCGCTCATGCCCCGTGTCTCTATCCCTCCCACCCCCGCTCATGCCCCGTGTCTCTATCCCTCCCGCAGCCCACCCCCCCGCTCATGCCCCGTGTCTCTATCCCTCCTGCCGCCCACCCACTGCTCATGCCCCGTGTCTCTATCCCGAACCGATGCCCACCCCCCGCTCATGCCCCGTGTCTCTATCCCCTCCTGCCGCCCCCCCGCTCATGCCCCGTGTTTCTATCAGTCCCTCCCGCCCACCCCCCGCTTATTCCATGTGTGTCTATACCTCCCGTCGCCCACCCCCGCTCATGCCCTGGGTGTCCATCCCTCCCGCCGCCCACCCCCTGCTCATGCCCCGTGTCTCTATCCCTCGTGTCTATTCTCTCCCGCCACCCACCCCCCTCTTATGCCCTGTTTGTCTCTCCCCTCCCCCCACCCCCGCTCATGCCCCGTGAGTCTCTCCTATCCCACCCACCTCCCGACCCCCTGCTCATGCCCCGTGTGTCTATCCCTCCCACCGCCCACCCCCTGCTCATGCCCATGTCTCTATCCCTCCCGCCGCCCACCTCCGCTCATGCCCGTGTGTCTATCCCTCCCGCTGCCCACCCCCCACTCATGCCCCGTGTGTCTCTCCCTTCCCCCCACCCCCGCTCATGCCCCGTGTGTCTCTCCCCTCCCCCCCACCGCCCGACCCCCCACTCATGCCCCGTGTGTCTATCCCCTCCCGCCGCCCCCCCGGCTCATGCCCCGTGTGTCTATCCCTCCCGCTGCCCACCCCCCACTCATGCCCGTGTGTCTATCCCTCCCGCCCACCCCGTGCTCATGCCCCGTGTGTCTATCCCTCCCGCCGCCCACCCCCCGCTCATAGCCCGTGTCCCTATCCCTCCCCCCGCTCATGCCCCGTGTCTCTATCCCTCCCGCCGCCCACCCCCCGCTCATGCCACGTGTCTCTATCCCTCCTGCCGCCCACACCTGCTCATGCCCCGTGTGTCTATCCCTCCCGCCGCCCACCCCCCGCTCATGGCCCGTGTCCCTATCCCTCCCCCCGCTCATGCCCCGTGTCTCTATCCCTCCTGCTGCCCACACCTGCTCATGCCCCGTGTCTCTATCCCTCCCGCCACCCACCCCCCGCTCATGCCACGTGTCTCTATCCTTCCCGCTGCCCACCCCCCTCTCATGCCCGTGTGTCTATCCCTCCCGCCCACCGCCCGCTCATGCCCCGTGTGTCTATCCCTCCCGCCGCCCACCCCCCGCTCATGGCCCGTGTCCCTATCCCTCCCCCCGCTCATGCCCCGTGTCTCTATCCCTCCCGCCGCCCACCCCCCGCTCATGCCCCGTGTCTCTATCCCTCCTGCCGCCCACACCTGCTCATGCCCCGTGTGTCTATCCCTCCCACCGCCCACCCCCTGCTCATGGCCCGTGTCCCTATCCCTCCCGCCACCCACCCCCCGCTCATGCCACGTGTCTCTATCCTTCCCGCTGCCCACCCCCCGCTCATGCCCCGTGTCTCTATCCCTCCCGCCGCCCACCCCCCGCTCATGCCCCGTGTCTCTATCCCTCCCGCCCCTGCTCATGCCCTGTGTCTCTATCCCTCCTGCCGCCCACCCCCCGCTCATGCCCCGTGTGTCTATCCCTCCCGCCGCCCACCCCCCGCTCATTCCCCGTGTGTCTATCCCTCACGCCGCCCACCCCCCGCTCATGCCCCGTGTGTCTATCCCTCCCGCCGCCCACCCCCCACTCATGCCCCGTGTGTCTATCCCTCCCGCTTCCCACCCCCCGCTCATGCCCCGTGTCTCTATCCCTCGTATCTATCCCTCCCACCACCCCCCTGCTCATGCCCTGTGTGTCACTCCCCTCCCCCACCCACGCTCATGCCCCGTGTGCATCTCCCCTCCCCCACCCTCTGACCCCCCGCTCATGCCCCGTGTGTCTATCCCTCCCGCCGCCCACCCCCCGTTCATGCCCCGTGTGTCTATCCCTCCCGCTGCCCACCCTCCGCTCATGCCCCGTGTCTCTATCCCTTCCGCCACCCACCCCCCGCTCATGCCCGTGTCTCTATCCCTCCCGCCGCCCATCCCCCGCTCATGCCCCGTGTCTCTATCCCTCCCGCTGCCCACCCCCCGCTCATGCCCTGTGTCTCTATCCCGCCCGCCGCCCACCCCCCGCTCATGCCCCATGTCTCTATCCCTCCTGCCGCCCACCCCCTGCGCCATGTGTCTCTGCCCCAGGCCACGCTCATGCTCCGTGTGTCTCTCCCCTCCGCCCAACCCAAACCCCCCGCTCATGCCCCGTGTGTCTATCCCTCCTGCCGCCCACCCCCCGCTCATGCCCCGTGCGTCTATCCCTCCCACCGCCCACCCCCCGCTCATGCCCCGTGTCTCTATCCCTCCCCCCGCTCATGCCCCGTGTCTCTTTCCTTCCTGCCCACCTCTGCTCATGCCCCGTGTGTCTATCCCTCCCGCCCACTCCCCGCTCATGCCCCGTGTGTCTATCCCTCCCGCCGCCCACCCCCCGCTCATGCCCCGTGTCTCTATCCCTTCCCCCGCTCATGCCCCGTGTCTCTATCCCTCCCGCCGCCCACCCCCCGCTCATGCCCAGTGTCTCTATCCCTCCCGCCGCCCACCCCCCGCTCATGCCCCGTGTCTCTTTCCCTCCCGCCGCCCACCCCCCGCTCATGCCCCGTGTCTCTATCCCTCCCGCCGCCCACCCCCCGCACATGCCCCGTGTCTCTTCCCCTCCCGCCGCCCACCCCCCGCTCATGCCCAGTGTGTCTATCCCTCCCGCCGCCCACCCCCCGCTCATGCCCCGTGTGTCTATCCCCCGCCGCCCACCCCCTGCTCATGCCCCGTGTGTCTACCCTTCCCGCCGCCCTCCCCCCGCTCATGCCCCGTGTGTCTATCCCTCCCGCCGCCTACCCCCCTGCTCATGCCCCGTGTGTCTATCCCTCCCGCCGCCCACCCTCCGCTCATGCCCCGTGTGTCTATCCCTCCCGCCGCCCACCCCCCGCTCATGCCCCAAGTGTCTATCCCTCCCGCCGCCCACCACCTGCGCTCATGCCCCGTGTGTCTATACCTCCCACCGCCCACCCCCCGCTCATGCCCCGTGTCTCTATCACTCCCGCCGCCCACCCCCAGCTCATGCTCCGTGTCTCTATCCTTCCCGCCGCCCACCCCCCGTCATGCCCCGTGTGTCTATCCCTCCCGCCGCCCACCAACTGCTCATGCCCCGTGTGTCTCTCCCACTCCCGCCCACCCCCCGCTCATGCCCCGTGTGTCTCTCCCTCCCGCTCATGCCCCGTGTCTCTATCCCTCCCTCCCCCCACCCCCGCTCATGCCCTGTGTGTCTCTCCCCTCCCCCCACCCCGGCTCATGCCACATGTGTCTCACCCCTCCCCCCCACCCCCCTCATGCCCCGTGTGTCTCTCCCCTCCCCCCCAACCCCCCGCTCATGCCCGGTATCTCTATCCCTCCCGCCGCCCACCACCGCTCATGTCCCGTGTCTCTATCCATCCCGCCGCCCACCCCCCGCTCATGCCCCGTGTCTCTATCCCTCCCGCCGCCCACCCCCGCTCATGCCCCGTGTGTCTCTCCCCTCCCCCCACCCCCGCTCATGCCCCGTGTGTCTCTCCCCTCCCCCCACCCCCCCCCCGCTCATGCCCCGTGTGTCTATCCCTCCCACCGCCCACCCCCTGCTCATGCCCTGTGTGTCTATCCCTCCCGCCGCCCACCCCCCGCTCATGCCCCATGTGTCTATTCCTTCCACCCACCCCCCGCTCATGCCCCGTGTGTCTATCCCTCCTGCCGCCCACCCCCCGCTCATGCCCCGTGTGTCTATCCCTCCCGCCGCCCACCCCCGCTCATGCCCCGTGTCTCTATCCCTCCCCGCTCATGCCCCGTGTCTCTATCCCTCCCGCCTCCCACCCCCGCTCATGCCCCTTGTCTCTATCCCTCCCGCCGCCCACCCCCCGCTCATGCCTGTGTCTCTATCCCTCCCTCCGCCCACCCCCCACTCATGCCCTGTGTCTCTATCCCTCCCGCCACCCACCCCCCGCTCATGCCCCGTGTCTCTATCCCTCCAGCCGCCCACCCCCCGCTCATGCCCCGTGTTTCTATCAGTCCCTCCCGCCCACCCCCCGCTTATTCCATGTGTGTCTATCCCTCCCGCCGCCCACCCCCCGCTCATGCCCCGTGTGTCTATCCCTCCCGCCGCCCACCCCCGCTCATGCCCTGTGTGTCCATCCCTCCCGCCTCCCACACCCCGCTCATGCCCCGTGTCTCTATCCCTCATGTCTATCTCTCCCGCCACCCACCCCCCACTTATGCCCCGTGTGTCTCTCTCCTCCCCCCACCCCCGCTCATGCCCCGTGAGTCTCTCCTATCCCACCCACCCCCTGACCCCCTGCTCATGACCCGTGTGTCTATCCCTCCCGCCGCCCACCCCCTGCTCATGCCCCATGTCTCTATCCCTCCCGCCGCCCACCTCCGCTCATGCCCCGTGTGTCTTTCCCTCCCGCTGCCCACCCCCCGCTCATGCCCCGTGTGTCTCTATCCCCCCCCACCCCCGCTCATGCCCCGTGTGTCTCTCCCCTCCCCCCCACCGCCCGACCCCCCGCTCATGCCCCGTGTGTCTATCCCTCCCGCCGCCCACCCCCGGCTCATGCCCCGTGTGTCTATCCCTCCCGCTGCCCACCCCCCACTCATGCCCCGTGTGTCTATCCCTCCCGCCCACCCCCGCTCATGCCCCGTGTGTCTATCCCGAACCGCCGCCCACCCCCCACTCATGCCCCGTGCCTCTATCCCTCCCGCCGCCCACCCCCCGCTCATGCCCCGTGTTTCTATCAGTCCCTCCCGCCCACCCCCCGCTTATTCCATGTGTGTCTATCCCTCCCGCCGCCCACCCGCCGCTCATGCCCCGTGTGTCTATCCCTCCCGCAGCCCACCCCCCGCTCATGCCCCGTGTCTCTATCCCTCCCGCCGCCCACCCGCTGCTCATGCCCCGTGTCTCTATCCCGAACTGCCGCCCACCCCCCGCTCATGCCCCGTGCCTCTATCCCTCCCGCCGCCCACCCCCCGCTCATGCCCCGTGTTTCTATCAGTCCCTCCCGCCCACCCCCCGCTTATTCCATGTGTGTCTATCCCTCCCGCCGCCCACCCCCCGCTCATGCCCCGTGTGTCTATCCCTCCCGCCGCCCACCCCCCGCTCATGCCCTGTGTGTCCATCCCTCCCGCCTCCCACACCCCGCTCATGCCCCGTGTCTCTATCCCTCATGTCTATCTCTCCCGCCACCCACCCCCCACTTATACCCCGTGTGTCTCCCCCCTCCCCCCCACCCCCGCTCATGCCCCGTGAGTCTCTCCTATCCCACCCACCCCCTGACCCCCTATTCATGCCCCGTGTGTCTATCCCTCCCGCCGCCCACCCCCTGCTCATGCCCCATGTCTCTATCCCTCCCGCCGCCCACCTCCGCTCATGCCCCGTGTGTCTTTCCCTCCCGCTGCCCACCCCCCGCTCATGCCCCGTGTGTCTCTATCCTCCCCCCCACCCCCGCTCATGCCCCGTGTGTCTCTCCCCTCCCCCCCACCGCCCGACCCCCCGCTCATGCCCCGTGTGTCTATCCCTCCCGCCGCCCACCCCCGGCTCATGCCCCGTGTGTCTATCCCTCCCGCTGCCCACCCCCCACTCATGCCCCGTGTGTCTATCCCTCCCGCCCACCCCCGCTCATGCCCCGTGTGTCTATCCCTCCCGCCGCCCACCCCCCGCTCATGGCCCGTGTTCCTATCCCTCCCCCCGCTCATGCCCCGTGTCTCTTTCCCTCCCGCCGCCAACCCCCCGCTTATGCCCCATGTCTCTATCCCTCCTGCCGCCCACACCTGCTCATGCCCCGTGTGTCTATCCCTCCCGCCGCCCACCCCCCGCTCATGGCCCGTGTCCCTATCCCTCCCCCCGCTCATGCCCCGTGTCTCTTTCCCTCCCGCCGCCAACCCCCCGCTCATGCCCCGTGTCTCTATCCCTCCTGCCGCCCACACCTGCTCATGTCCCGTGTCTCTATCCCTCCCGCCACCCACCCCCTGCTCATGCCCCGTGTCTCTATCCCTCCTGCCGCCCACCCCCGCTCATGCCCCGTGTCTCTATCCCTCCCGCTGCCCACCCCCCGCTCATGCCCCGTGTCTCTATCCCTCCCGCCCCTGCTCATGCCCCGTGTCTCTATCCCTCCTGCCGCCCACCCCCCGCTCATGCCCCGTGTGTCTATCCCTCCCGCCCACCCCCCGCTCATTCCCCGTGTGTCTATCCCTCACGTCGCCCACCCCCCGCTCATGCCCCGTGTTCTATCCCTCCCGTCGCCCACCCCTCGCTCATGCCCCGTGTGTCTATCCCTCCCGCTTCCCACCCCCCGCTCATGCCCTGTGTCTCTATCCCTCGTATCTATCCCTCCCACCACCCCCCCCCGCTCATGCACTGTGTGTCTCTCCCCTCCCCCCCACCCACGCTCATGCCCCGTGTGCATCTCCCCTCCCCCCACCCCCTGACACCCCGCTCATGCCCCGTGTGTCTATCCCTCCTGCCGCCCACCCCCCGTTCATGCCCCGTGTCTCTATCCCTCCCGCTGCCCACCCTCCGCTCATGCCCCGTGTCTCTATTCCTCCCGCCACCCACCCCCCGCTCATGCCCATGTCTCTATCCCTCCCGCCGCCCACCCCCCGCTCATGCCCCGTGTCTCTATCCCTCCCGCCGCCCACCCCCCGCTCATGCCCCATGTCTCTATCCCTCCCGCCGCCCACCCCTGCCCCATGTGTCTCCCCCCCCCGCCCCCGCTCATGCCCCGTGTGTCTCTCCCCTCCCCCCAACCCCCCGCTCATGCCCCGTGTGTCTATCCCTCCCGCCGCCCACCCCCCGCTCATGCCCCATGCGTCTATCCCTCCCACCGCCCACCCCCCGCTCATGCCCCCTGTGTCTTTCCCTCCCGCCCACCTCCGCTCATGCCCCGTGTGTCTATCCCTCCCGCCCACTCCCCGCTCATGCCCCGCGTGTCTATCCCTCCCGCCGCCCACCCCCCGCTCATGCCCCGTGTCTCTATCCCTCCCCCCGCTCATGCCCCGTGTCTCTATCCCTCCCGCCGCCCACCCCCCGCTCATGCCCCGTGTCTCTATCCCTCCCGCCGCCCACCCCCCGCTCATGCCCCGTGTCTCTATCCCTCCCGCCGCCCACCCCCCGCTCATGCCCCGTGTCTCTATCCCTCCCGCCGCCCACCCCCGCTCATGCCCCGTGTCTCTTTCCCTCCCGCCGCCCACCCCTCGCTCATGCCCCGTGTGTCTATCCCTCCCGCCGCCCACCCCCCGCTCATGCCCTGTGTGTCTATCCCCCCCACCGCCCACCCCCTACTCATGCCCCGTGTGTCTATCCCTCCCGCCGCCCACCCCCTGCTCATGCCCCGTGTGTCTATCCCTCCCGCCGCCCATCCCCCGCTCATGCCCCGTGTGTCTATCCCTCCCACCGCCCACCCCCCCGCTCATGCCCCGTGTGTCTATCCCTCCCGCCGCCCACCCCCCCGCTCATGCCCCATGTGTCTTTCCCTCCCGCCGCCTACCCCCCGCTCATGCCCCGTGTGTCTATCCCACCCCCCGCTCACGCCCCGCTCATGCCCCGTGTCTCTATCCCTCCCGCTGCCCACCCCCCGCTCATGCCCCGTGTCTTTATCCCTCCCGCCGCCCACCCCAGCTCATGCCCCGTGTCTCTATCGCTCCCGCCGCCCACACCCCGCTCATGCCCCGTGTCTCTATCCCTCCCTCCCGCCCACCCCCGCTCATGCCCCGTGTCTGTCTCCTGTTTCCCCCCACCCGCTCATGCCCCGTGTCTGTCTCCTGTTTCCCCCCACCCGCTCATGTCCTGTGTCTGTCTCCTTTTCCCCCCACCCGCTCATGCCCCATCGGTACACCCCGTTTCGGCGTCGCCTGTTGGGCGACGGGATGTTTTGGCGCGCCGCACACCAGTGCACATCGCCTACTGTTTAGGGAAACATTCAGTGCCGTGCACTGAAAATGAGAGTTTCAACTTCACCCCACACTATTTTAAAATTAAACTGTTCTAGAGCGGTTTCATTTTAAAATAGTGTGGGATGAAGTTGAAACTCGCACTTTCAGTGCACTGCACTGAACGTTTCCCTAAACAGCAGGTGATGTGCACTGGGGTGCGGTACACAGAGCAGAATTGATCTGCCGGGTTCACGAGGTTGGGGGCTGTGCTGCTCGGAGCAGACTGCTCCGAGCAGCACAGCCCCCACCTTCGCGGGCCTGGCTGTGTACTCCTCGTGGCTGTGGTGCCTGCATGAAGAACTCGCAGGACATTTATGTGCGGCCAGTCCAGCGCGGGCTGCCGCCCGTGCCGCGCCGAACCGGCTCCTGCGCCGAACCGGCCACGCCAAATCGTCCCGCGCCGAACCGGCCACCCCAAAATGTCCTGCTCCGTGCCCCGTGTTTCTCTCCTATTGCCCCCCACCCCCGCTCATGCCCCGTGTCTGTCTCCTGTACCCCCACCCCCACTCATGCCCTGTGTCTGTCTCCTGTTCCCCTCACCCTCCCGCTCATGCCCCGTGTCTGTCTCCTGTACCCCCCCACCCCTGCTCATGCCCCGTGTCTCTCTCCTGTTGCCCCCACCCCCTCGCTCATGCCCAGTGTCTGTCTCCTGTTCCCCCACCCCCCGCTCATGCCCCGTGTCTGTCTCCTGTTCCCCCCAACCCCACTCATGCCCCGTGTCTGTCTCCTGTTCTCCCCACCCTCCGCTCATGCCCCGTGTCTCTCTCCTGTTGCCCCCCACCCCCTGGTCATGCCCCGTGTCTGTCTCCTGTACCCCCCACCCCCGCTCATGCCCCGTGTCTTCCTCCTGTTCCCTCCCACCCCCTGCTCATGCCCCGTGTCTTCCTCTTGTCACCCCCTCCTATGATGCCCCTTGTTGACCTCTTGTTCCCCCCACCCCCCGCTCCTGCCCCGTGTCTCCCTTCTTTCCTCCCACCCCCCGCTCATGCCCTGTGTCTTCCTCCCCCCCACTCCCCGCTCATGCCCCGTGTCTTCCTTCTTTTCCCCCCACCCCCCGCTCATGCCCCGTGCCTGCACTGTTGGAACAGGGCAGACAAGGGGCATGAGCGGGGGTGGGGGCCCCACCTTGCCCTACCCCCGCTCATGCCCCATGTATCTCCTATTCACGCCCGCTCATGCTCTGTGTCTGTCTCCCTCCTTTTCCCCCCGCTCATTGCCTGTGTCTCCCCTGTTCACCCCCACCCCCCGCTCATGCCCCGTGTCTCCTTTCTTTCCCGCTCATGCCCCGTGTCTCCCTTCTTTCCACCCCCTGCTCATGCCCCGTGTCTCCCTCATGTTACCCCCCACTCATGCCCCGTGTCTCTCTCCTGGTCTTCCCGATCCCCTGCCGATGCCCTGTTGTGTTCTCTTTATACACCCTGCCTTCCCTTTCCCTGGTGTCCATCTTGGTGAAAGATTTTCCTTCCTACACCGGGACGCCTGCCTGCGGTGTCCTGGTTTGGGAAGAAAAATCTTTTTTTCCCACTTTGAGAACCTAGGATGCTAGTGGTCTTCCTCCATTGAAAAGGACGTTATGGTTACGTTGCACTAATAAAAAACTATGAAATTTAGTAAAGAAAATGTGTTAAAGTGACTTTATGGTTAATTTGCACTAATAAAAACCTATGAAATTCAGTCAAAAAACTGTGTTAAAGAGACGTTATGGTTAAGTTGCGCTACTAAAAACCTATGAAATTCAGTAAAAAAACTGTGTTAAAGGGACGTTGTGGGTAAGTTGCGCTACTAAAAACCTATGAAATTCAGTGAAAAAACTTTGTTAAAGGGACGTCATGGTTCAAAGTAAAACCGAAAAACCCCTGAAATTCGGCAGTTATAGTAAGATAAGCAACCATAAATCGCGCCACCGTGCACTGCTAGCACTAACACCAGGACATCAAAGATGACATCACAAATGTCATTGATGACATCACTGATGACATCACATGTGCATTTACTTTTCATGAAAACTCTGTACAAGGGATTCTTATAATGCTGACCAAAAACTGTCAAGGATCATTGGGATAAATATCATGAGCTAATTAGTGCATTAAGCAATACATTGATATAAATAGCATTCTATTATGAAGTTCTATCCAGTATACTAAGCTACTCATGCAGAAACATAGGCAGTGTGTGCAGCATACATGATGAAGGTGCAATATTCATAACCTTGCCATGTTGAATAGTGAAATGATAACTGCTTTCTTATTAGAGTTTTGCATACTGTGAAACATGTAATAAGTAGATAATAAAACCCACTTAATACATAATTATTACAGACAAAACACAAAGAGACAACAACACATACAAATATAAGTATATACAGGGACAGCGAAGTAAACAAAAAAGCAGAAGTAGTAGCAGAAAGAGTTCATAACCTAACTGATTATCTTTATGCAAATTATTGTTCTGTTTCAAAGCTGCTACTTACCATATGCATGTGTATCACATGATGTGACTGCACCCTAAGGAAAGGAGAGTGAGTACAATGTATACAAATATGAGCATATACAGGGAAGGTAGAGTAATAAAAATAAAACTATGAGAAAGTGCTGATAACCTAATGATTATCTTCATGCACAGAAAGGATTCCTCTCTTTCAAGCCTGTGGGCCTCATTACACGGTAGGGGGTAAGGGTTTACCGGTACCGGTATTTTACCGGTACCGGTAAATCTTTACCGCCTTACTACAAGGTCCCTTTACGGGTTGGAGAATTTAACGCCTGCTTTTTGCAGGCGTTAGAAACCAACCGGCAAAGGGACCAGGGAGCTAATTACGGTACCGCAATTTGCGGTGCCGTAATTAGAACCTTCCCCATTCCCATTATGCCCTATGGGGCAAATATGGGAATGGGGAAGGGCAATGGGGGAAGGGGGAATTACTGCCCCACCAACCTTGGAATAGGGCGGTAATTCGCCTTTCCACCAAGGCGGTGCCGGTATTTTACCGGCATGGACCAAGGTGCTTATAGCACCTTGGTCCACCGCCGTCCGTGTAATGAGGCCCTGTGTCTTCCGCTATGTATATGTTTCATATGATGTGACTTGACCCTAAGTCTACAAATATAGTACCTTTTCAATTTTTACTTCCTGACTGTTACTGAAGAAAACTATGTGGCCTAGATATGTCAGTAAACGGAAAAAAGGGAGAGCCAGACATGTGATGTCATCAGTGATGTCATCAATAACATTTGTGATGTCATCTTTGATGTCCTGGGTGTTTGTGTTAGCAGTGCACGGTGGCGCGAGTTATGGTTGCTTATCTTACCATAACTGCCGAATTTCAGGGGTTTTTCGGTTTTACTTTGAACCATAACGTCCCTTTAACAAAGTTTTTTCACTGAATTATATATATATATATATATATATATTCAATAATAAAAACTTTGTTAAAGGGACGTTATGGTTAAGTTGTACTAATAAAAAGCTATGACATTCAGTCGAAAAACATTGTTAAAAGGACGTTATGGTTACAAGTAAAATCTAAAAATCCTTGAAATTCGCCAGTTATGGTAAGCTAAGCAACCATAACTCGCGCCACCACTGTGCCCTGCTAAGACTAACACCCAGGACATCAATGATGACGTGACAAATATCATTGATGACATCACTGATGACATCACATGCCTAGCCCCTTCTTTTTGTTCACTGCCATATCTAGGCCAGGTGGATTTATTTACTGACAGTCAGAAACTTATCAAAAGGTATTACATTTACAGCTAATGCTATTTTCACATGTTCTTAAACGACTTTACTTACAATTTTATCGCATCTTATGATGTACATATATAGGGGAAGAAGCAGGCTTGAAATACAGCAATCATGTTTGTGCATGCATACAATTATATAGATTATGCACAGTTGCAAATGATACTGCCTCTTCTTTGCTTACTTTACTGTCCATATATAAGCCCCATATTTGTATGCATTGTACTATATTTATGTTTTGCGTGCATTAGTACAAATATGTAATAAGTGATGCATTATTAGCTACGTAGTACATGTTTCAAAGTACGGAAAAGTCTAATACGGAAGCATTCACCGTTTAATTATATAACTTTACAAAATTACAAATAGAGCACCTCTGTGGTGTATGCTGCAGTCAATTCCTACATTTCTGTATGAGTAGGTTTCTATACTAGAAAGAACACTGCAATGGAATTTTCTTTAGGACACTACATTGCGTGATGAAGAATGTAGTGTATTTCACATCTCCTGATAATCCCTGAAATTATTTTGCCAACATTACATTCACAACCTCTTGTATGAAACGTAAATGCACATGTGATGTCATCAGTGATGTCATCAATGATATTTGTCATGTCATCATTGATGTCCTGGGGGTTAGTCTCAGCAGGGCACGGTGGTAGCGCGAGTTATGGTTGCTTAGCTTACCATAACTGGTGAATTTCAAGGGTTTTTAGATTTTACTTGTAACCATAACGTCCTTTTAACAATGTTTTTGACTGAATGTCATAGGTTTTTATTAGTGCAACTTAACCATAACGTCCCTTTAACAAAGTTTTTTGTTTGAGTTACATTCATTCTTGGGTTTAGCTGTGTATTACAGTAAGTTTGTTGAACTTTTTGTGGAAATTACAAAGCCTTTAAGAGAATTAATGAAGAAAAATGCTAAATTTGCTTGGTTTGAAGAGCATGAGAAGATTGTAGATGCCATGAAGAAATGTAGAAGCACCTTTCTTTGTTAGGAGAATTTGTACCTGGTAGAACGTCCATTATCACAGTAGATGCTAGTGGTAAGGGCTTAGGTTCTGGGTTATATGAGGTTGAGGGTGACCGAGAGAGGATCATAATATTTGCCTCCAGAGCTGTAACTGATACAGAAGCACGTTATTCTTTAATTGAGAGAGAACTTTTGGCATGTTGTTGTGGAGCAGAGCATTTTAGACAGTGGGCCTCATTACGAGGAGGGCGCTAAGGGGTTAAAGGCGCCGGTAAAGGTGCCGGAGCCGTTAACCCCGTACCGCCCTATTATGAAGTCCCCTCGCGGGACCCGCTCTGGACGTCTGGTTTAACCACATGTCCTTGCGGGTCCTGGGAGGGGACAAGCATGCTAACAACGGGCCCATCATTAACAGGACCGTTGTTAGCATGCTTCCCATTCCCTTTGAGTCCTATAGGGGCTCAAATGGGAATGGGGATGGTCTGGGACCGGGTTCCCTTATTGGTGAAATACCGGACCCTCCAAAGTCGGAATGGCCCGGTATTTCCCCATTCAGGGACCACGGACCTGTACCAGAGTTTGGAGGCAGCCATGCTCTTATGAAGGGCATGGCTGCCTCCAAACTCGTAATGAAGCCCAGTATGTGTGAGGAGAGAAATGCATTATAAGAAATGATCACAAACCTTTAGTTGAAGTGCTGACTGTTAAGGGAATGTCCGAGGCTACGCCAAGAATTGTCCGATTGAGTCTTAGATTGATGGAATATAATTGTAATATGGAATATGTTCCAGGGAAGAGGAATTGTGTTGCGGATTTTCTATCTAGGATGCCTAATGAGCGTTGTGTAACTGGTACTGAAACCTATGACGAGTTTGAGGAAGAGGTTTGTGGTGTTTTGGATGTGTTGATTACTCATTTGAACAAAATTAGCTCCATTGTGAGAGGCCTAGCACAGCATTCTCATAGACATGTTGATAGCACCGTCAGATAGACAGAGAGGTCTGCTATTGCATTCTGGGAAATGGAGTGATTTTCCCAAAGACTTGCCATGACAATTTTTACGATTGGAAATGCCTTACTGGTGACAATATTTAAAGAATTTCCACAGGTGCAATTTAATAATACAACTTGTAAACAGAAATAACAACAATTTTGTGAGATTCTTTCCCTGGCCTGCACACTATGCATGGGTCCCCTCTGATTATGCGTAGCCTTCGTTTCCACTTCTGTCTGCTAAGTGACCACCTCTCAAACATGTCGCACTCACTGTGGATATGAATGCAGTGTTTCAGAGATAATTGCCGTATAAGAGGCTTTGCAGCCATGTTTTCAGTGAATTCTGCCAATGGAGGTCGGTGTGTTTTACTCAAACGTAGTCACTTGTACGTCTGCAGGTGCAGCAGAACTGTTGGGAGCCATGCACCCCACCAAGCACGCAATGAATGGTTTCCATTTTTATCCACAAATCTAAAATAAAGCATCACCATAGGCAGTTTGAAACACAATAAATGAGTCTTTTCCCTTCCCGCTAGACCAGGGTCCATATGAAAAGAGGACTGCCTTTTGCGCTGACTTCTAGCCTGTGTACATCGTGAGATAGGACTTGACATGCCGAGGTCGCTCATGAGTCAGATAACATGTACAGTAACCTTTCACTGAACGCTATGGCTGCTATGCAGTTGCTAATTATGATATGAAAATCGAACGGCAAACCACTAAGGGATAAAGAAAATGACTGATGGACAGTGTCTAAAAATAACGAGATAAAGTGCTTGAATGTGAAAGGCCGAAGAAGGTCGTTCTGCAGTGAGAGCTTCCAGAATTAGAATCCAAAAGTAACGATCTCGGACTGTGCGCAGGGCTCTTCTGCACTCGAAAACGACAGCTCTCAATGTAATAATAGGTTAATAGCTAGAGGTTTTTAAGCGCAGACCGGGGGATCGAACCTGTGTTGCTTCTGCCGTCTTGCTAGCAAGGCGAGCACGTTGCCCCTGAGCTATCCTCCCGAAGCAATAGGACGTGAAGTAAGTTCCTTGAACCTCCAAGCCGATTTAAAGCGCAGCACTGGAAGCCGAATGTGCAAACTGTAAAATATCTGCTCGCCATCTGTGATGGTGAAAATAACTTGCAAACTTCAAAAAGGAGTGTCATCGTTCAAGGTGTTTATACACCCCAAACCGCAGCAGCACGTTGGCCCTCAGGATGTCTGCACTGAATGCAGAGGCATTTATGTATGTGTGTGCTTATGCATGTGTATATGTATGTATGTACGGCATGTGACTTGGTTTATAAAGCAAAATCCAAGCCGGGGAGCAATGGAGTGCTGTGCGTAGGGGGTTGCACCAAAAAAGGTGGAGTGTAACGGTAGCAGAGGTAGTTTGGGTGGGTAGGATTAATAGGAGGGGGTGGTCGAAGGGGGAGAAGTAGGGCTGAGTGGAGCCATCAGTGATTGGTGAGATGTTGTTTAAAGAGTTAGGGATTTCTGGCCCTTTAGGAAGTGTAAAATGGGGGGGACCGGTCTGTTCTGCACTGGTGACTTTCTCCAGAAACAGGCCAAGTGGTAGGAATAGACTTGTTTCCTAAATGCATTTCTTTTTGTTTCCAGTCTGGCGGCTGACGGTCTGTTGGTGGCCAGCGAGGATGAGTTTCTCTGTAAATTAGAGTGTTGTTTTGGTAGTGACTGCCCTATGGGTGCAGCAGCAGGATCATTGAACATGATGTGTGCGCGTCAAGGGGTAGCCAGTGGCGCTTCGTGTGCAGCTGTGCCGCGAATGAGATTGACTGTAGCACCTGGCATGGACAGGAATTGAAATGAAGGTCTAAACAGAGGTAAGAATATTTTGCCACAGCGTACTTATGCAGAAACAGTTTCTAATCAGCTGCTGCATAATTTCATTTCTCCGCTGTAGCCCATATAATCACTGCCCATACAAGTCCTCATGGCATTTCTTCATTCCCTTATCAAACTCTATTAGGAATGGCAAGAGTCATATGGAATGTTTCTGTGCAATATTCCTTCTTTTCCTACATAACAGAAGTGGTGAATAAATTAGGACACACATATGTTAGCATTATGCATTCTGTATGCACTGTAGTGTCAAACCAATAAAGTTATTGGGGTGCAGTGTAGCGATCAATGAATATGGATCCAACGAGTACAGAGAAAATGGCTTTGAAGGAATTATTTCACTAGTGCAAGCTCTCATTCACTCAGCCAGTTTTTACTCTTTAAGTTGCAAAACCTTATCTTCACTGTTATGTCGTATGATCCATCATCTCAAATGTAATTGCAATAATTCACTCTGAAATGTAGTGATGTCATTTCAACGTATGATTTTCGTCTAACATGCGCCCTGTACTCTTAATTAAGCGCTGAAACATTTTAGAGACTATCAGCGTAACTTTGATTCATGGAAGTGTTTTATAATTGTGCAATCCCATAGGAAAACATTCCATGAATCAGGCCCTTGTTTAACTGCATTCTAACATCAATACCATCACACACATTGCCCTGCCAATTAAAATAAATTAGTCAAAAATATGCAATCCTTTAGCATCATAAATCTACGAACATCAAGTAACAGTACATGTTTTAGGTTAGTTAGCATCCGAAGTGTCGACTGGTTGTTGCAGTACTGAACCCTAATTGAAGCACACTAAAGAAATACTGCAAAACTGCGGCACTAAAAATAATAAAATAAATACGCAATCTCCAAATCACATTGCCTTATTCGCAGAAAGTGAAATCATACCCCTTTATCCATAAACATACATAAATTAAAAACTGATAGGATAACACAGTGTCCAATGTTAAGACACATTCCAGTTAATGTGCTCATTCATGCCTTGAGGTATTGGCTTTGCAAAGTATTTGAACAATAAGTTTGTCTCTACTTGAGTCTTTTGCCTTGACCGTGCCCTCTTCAGTCTATCGTATATGTAATAGTTTGCCAAGGCAGTTTACTAACATAGTGAAAACATTCTAGAAAGTGTGGTATCACTCTCAGTTTATTTTATTTTTGTGATAAATGTCAGTTTTATATCCAATCAAAAGATGGTTAAGGTGGCGTGAAGATTTTCTTACATATATCTTCCCACGTGGGCATTTAAGAATATCTATATATAACGTCATCTTTTCAGTATGTAGAACATTGACGACAGCTGATTTTATCTCGAGTTTGGGGATGGTTAAAATGTTCCAGTTCAGTGACATTTCCACAAAATGAACATCTCAGATGCGGGAACGTGCCTATTATATGAGCAAGAAAATGACTCTGGTGTAACTTAAGATATCACACATTGAAAACCAGAATACATCTGATCAGAGCAATGTCATCTCAAAGATGGTCAAATACATTCTCATGGTGCCAAGAGGATTTTTGCTTGATAAATCCCCAGCATGGAACTATGAATGGTGATAAAACAAGACATGAAATGCCTTAAACCAGTTAAAGTGCCAAAGTGGTCTGGTTTCACGAGGGACCAACCACCATACTGAGTTCCTTTGGGCACTGCACCAGAGTAATTAGCAGGCTTCCAAGACAACATCAGAAGCCGCTCATTCTGGAATGTTTTGAATTTGCTCTAGTTAAATTCAAAACCACATTTACGGGGTAGAGAGTGGAAATTACTTAATTGTCAGCCATACTATTTGAACCCATCTACAAAGCACATTTGACTACAATTCTCCGCAATCACCCTGTCAAGGTTTGACCGTTAAAAATATGTTTTGATTTGAATACAGGTCTTGCACGTAATGGGTAGGCAATGCAACTTTGGTGAAATTTGGGTTTTGCTGATTTGGAAGAACAACAGTCAACTGGTGTGGGACAATCCAGTGATATTTCGGTCATGCTCAGCAGTGGTTCAGGCTGGCTCTAATATACTTCAAAACTATCTAAATAATGAAGTTAGCTTGAATGATTTAATCATATGCCGCTAGCTCTAACTGCTTTGAAGAATTTGAGAATATTCAATATTCAATTTTTTAAAGAGTTCAGAATTATATTTGAACTGTCTCCACATGGACGCATAGCAACTAGCTGTACCCACGTATTATATGCCAATCTAGCTCCCCCTCTCTCTCTTGCTCTATCTCTCTACATGCTCTTTTTCTCTCGCTCTCTTTCCCCATCTCTCTCACTCTCCCTATGTCTCTGTCTCTTTCTAGGCAGGTGAGCATCATGTTGTCTAATGTTCGTTTTCTAGAGCCACCCTAGTTGTTACTGACAGATACATCACCAGAGGAACAAACTGTTATTCTGGGAAAGGAGGAAGGGCTGTCGTTTTGTCTTTTTGAATGATTCCTTTCTGTATGTATTTTAGTCATAATGAGAATGTTACACTTGCTTCACTAAAGCAAGTGCAGTATAAAAACCTGGAATAACCACAAACATTACTAACTGGTGTCTATCATTCGAAGATGGACAGTCTGAAGCCCCCCAATTGTTCTTTACCAAAATACCCCTATGAGAAAGGGGAAGAGGACAGATAGCACCAGTGTAGGTTCCAGGCTGCTTTGCATACAACTAAAGAGTACTTTGGTGATATAAGAATGACCACAGATCTATCTATTTGAAAAATATGTCTGTGTTAAAAGGGCTGTATGCTTGAATCAGTAAGAACACAGTCTACATTGGGTTTGGTGCTCATTTAATTGTTTAGCAAAACACTCACCCTAACATTTAAATGTGTTTAACAGTAAAGCATATGCATAGATCACAACAGCCATAGATTACTAATGTGAGCAACACTTGCCTTCACCACCAGTCTGGGACCCACAGCCTGCTCTGCAGAATGTTTGCTTCAGAATGTTAGTTTCAGGGTAAGGGTGGCAGTACACATGCCCAGTTCCCAAATGCACACCCTTTCCAAGAGGGTTATATATAGGATAGTTACCAGTTTGCTTAAACCATGTTGAATTTGCTCAAATGGTGAAAGTATGGTAATCACATTTGAGTTTAAAGGCACCAATTAGCTAAATCTGTGCTCACCTGCCTTAAGTTCATATATTACATTATCATATGAGTTTGTTACTTGCTCGAGCTGATTTAAAATGATTTGAAGCAATAATAAGCAATTGGCTTGAACCATGTTGAATAGGCTCTCGATGGCAAAGTTTATGGTCTAATGGATTTGCAAACAGAACCTAAATGATTCTGAAGCAATTGGTATTGACTGGCTTGAACCATGTCAATTCTGTGGGAGCTCATGAAGTATGTGCTCTAGTGACTCTTTAATGGCTCGAAGAGATTCAAAACTATCTTAACCAATAAAAAAATAATTGACTTGAGTTCCTAAAAGATGTTCACTAATGTCATTGTCACTAGCTTGAGCCATGTCAAATCAATTTGAAACTATAGATACACATTGGCACATTGGCACAAGTCGTCTTGAATCGGCTATCATACTGGTGGGAATACATCATCAACTGAAGATTCTAGCTTGACCCTAGTTGACACTACTTTTTGTCTACTTCATTCCTCAGTTTTAGGGGCACATCAAAGGTAAGTGATTAATGTCCAAGCAACTATCAGAGATTAAGCTGAAGATAAGTACATTAGGAGTGGTCAACATTGTCTGAAGCCTCTTAATGTTGGAGTAAGTCCCTCCAAAAAACAAAAAGTGCAAAATGTCCTCCGGTTCACTAGCATAAATCTTACAGACCCCTATCCCTTATAAATACAGAAAATGAAATTCTAGCCAAATTGTTAGCTAATAGACTTCTTCCTCATATGAGCGCCCTGGTTCTCCCAGAACAGGCAGGGTTTATCCCAGCAGGATCCACACAGAACATCCTTCAACAACTCTTTTCCATGTTACATAGCGTCAAAGAGAACGTCTCTATTGTAGTAGCAGCCCTCGATTCAGAGAAGGCCTTCAACTCTGTCAAGTGGCCCTTCTTGTTCGAGGTTCTGCGTAGATCCAGACTTGGCCTCTGCTATATGCAATGATTCCATTTACTTTAAAGCCCCTCAGGCCACAATACTGACAAATCAACTTGTTTCTGAAAATATTCTCCCTTCCAGAGGCACGAAACAAGGTTGCCCCTTCTATTCCATTTTATTTGCCCTGACGATCAAGCCTTTAGCCTGTGTTATACAAGAGTTTCATTCACACAGGGGGGCAAAGATCCACTCACACATTTCAACTGTTTTGCTATATGCAGACGACATGCTATTGTACGTCCAGAACCCCAAACATAACCTGCAGCCCTTGGTGCAGGAAATATCCTTGTTTGGTGAGTTCTGTGGATGCCTATCAACTGGACCAAGTCTGAGATCCCGTGCATCCGAGAGATGTCGGTGCTGTGTTCCGCTGGTGCCCCGGGGCATGAGATACCTAGGAATAATAATTTCCACTTCCCGACCTAAGCTTTTTGAGGAAAACTACCTGGCGGGCCTGTAAGTGCGGGAACGTAAGGTTGGTGTCTAAATCCACCTCCCAATATCTCAGGCTGCAAGGATAGCCCTGGCCAAAATGGTGGTGGTTCCAAAGATGCTTTACATCTTCAATAATGTTCATTTAATCCCCGCTCCTGGTACTGGAAGCAGACTTGGTTGCTGCTGTCCAAGTTGGTGTCGCCAGGCACTAGTCGCACTTGATACCCTGAAGTTACCCTATGCTACCGGCAGTCTGGACTACCCGGAACTACATGCATATTTCCTTGCTGCCCAAATTCAGTATGCCATCTGGTGGTGGCACCCTTCTACAGACTTACCACGTATACATTTAGAAAGAGCTATAGTCTGGCCCGATGACCTGAAAGGCATGTTGGGGCGAACACCCAAAAGCATTCCCGAAGGAGAGATACAACCGATTGATGTGACTCCCTGGGCTTGGGACCATGTTGTGGGTGGAACGAATGTAAAGAGACATTACCATGCTGCATTTGCAATATATGCTGTGCACAGGGTACCACTCACAAGAAGATCTTTAAGGTACAACTAGAGAAACTAGATATCCACTGCTTGGCAGACTGTAAGAAGATTCAATTCAACACTACAGCTAAGTCAATGCCTAGTCTGGGATACTGAATGGAAACCCTTATTGATATATCTTTATGTCCAGTTCATGAGTTCTGGATGACTACCCCTATATAACACCCCTCTCTTAGAATCCCCCTGACCCCACTGAGCCAAGAAGTAGTTCTGTTTTGCAAGTTTAAAAGGTTTATTTGAGAAATAAGACAACATATAGATACCACACTTTTATAATAAATTAATAATCGATATCGCCCTTATAAATATAATGTTAATCAACAATGGGTAATCTGACACTAGCACACTTCTTCATGATCAATGAGGAGTTAGTATAGGATGGATCAAGTAGCAAAAATACTTTTATGATTTCAAGGGAAAAGCAATGAGGAATAAAATGCAGTACAGAAATACCTGAGATGATTTTAGCAAAAGATAATATAATCACTTTTTCTCTGGCAATTCACCCCTCTCCCCTATGCAATGTAAGACATGGAAGTAGATGGAAAGAGGAGCACACAGTTCTCAGGAATGCAATCAAATAAAATACGAAATTCAGTTCCCCCCCAGCAAGCTTAGAGAAAACCGGTATGAGTTTTAAAACACAGGCCCAAGTGCTTTGAATGTGGTGGCAATGAAGTGAGAAATATGCTGAAAATGCTTTTAATTCACTTTAGGAGGTTCAGGGTGAGTGAGAGATACTTGGGATGAGTTCAGGCTCACTTTAGCAATGATTCAGAGATGGTGATTAAGAGGCAAAGGAATTTTTAGCAAGGAAAGAAATGACTGCTGATGGTTACACGTGGCTGGATTTTTAACCAAATCGCAAATCGTGGTAAAATTCGCGAGTGCGTGAATCGTGATTACGGCAAAAGTATAAGGAGTAGCAAGTCGGTTCTAGGTTCGTTGGAAAGCTGAGATTCTAAGCTTCGTTCCTATCCCAAAAGGTAGTTTTTCTGATTTAAAGTAAACTCAAAATGACAGGTGACAGCTTGCAGCTTCAGAATTGACAGGTGACAGTTGTGCAGCTTTACAAATGACAGATGACACGATTTCTAGGAGGCTGTTCTACTTGGGTTAAAATAGTTTGGATTAGATTATTTTAACTAAGAGATTGGTTCTGTACAGTTCTGCTAGGTACTCACAATATAAATTTGAAATAGGCCTCGCCACGGATCTGGTCAGGTTTTGGACTGGACTCTGGTTCTGGTCTCGGCACTTCACAGTGATCTGGGTCAGCTCTCTGGTTCTGCTCACAGCGGTCTGGGTCACTCTGGATCTCTGGTCTGGTCTGTCCGGATACAGTGGTCTCTGCACGGCTCCTGGATCTCTGCACTGGTCCTGGCAAAAGTTCTTGGCAAGGGATTCAAGCAGCTCGCAATGATTTGAGGCCTGCTGCAGAGAACTCAGCTTGTGGTTTTAGGCCTCTGATTTAGGTTCTAAAGTATAAGTTCTAGGTTCTGGAGTATGTAGCTGGAGTCAGTCTGGAACTGGTATCTTCTGGATGTTGTGTGGTCCGGCAAAACGCTCCGCAGCAACTGGATTTGAATGTCTCTACCTGTCCCAGCAGTCTCTTTTTATGTGTTTTGAAAATGGGTGTGTGCCTGGGCCTAGCTAAGCCTGCCCCTCTCTACTTGTCATTGGCCCAATTCTCCCCTCTCCCATGATTGGGGGAAGGAAATGTGAGTCAGAGTGATGCTGTAGGTTTTATGGGTCAGAGGATCCTCCCCTGGTCAGTTTGCCCACAAATCTATATTTGATTCAAATACATCCTTCCCAGATATACAATTTGTTGAAATTACATGTGCACATTATATATTCCTTATGGTCCATGCTTGTCCGCCTCTGATCCTCCTGGGGGCTTGCATTAAAAAATGACAACATTTTGCGCTTTTTAACTGGTTTTGCAATATCGGACATTTACCCAAATTTACACACACGTGCGCAAGGAGTATGGACATTAATTGATGAAGTGTCAGATTTTTAACATGCAGACATTTGGAGTGAGACCCTATTTTCCGCTAGCAACCCCCCAGAATACACCACAGGGTCCTAACGCATCTCAAAATGTTCATAGAAAAATCACAAAAATAATGATATTACTTATATAATTCTGACAAGTCCGCACTTTGAGTTATCTATTTTTTTTAAATTATGCCCTGGTCAAAAAGGGGTGTGGCTTCCCACATCACAGGGTGAAATAACTGGTTTATCCACTTCCCCCAAGCTCAGCTGCTAGCAGAGGCACTGCCCCTCCCAGTTTCCCCTAAGAGGAAGCCACTTTACGGCCCCCCAATATAACATTTGCCTGAGTCCAGGACAGGCCTTTGTTCAACTCCCTGTAGTCCCCAGCTGCTCCACCCCTAATCTAATCAACAGGGCCATGTGACCTCAGGATGCAGCCAGGCCTGGCAGCCAGGCCTGGGAACACAGCTGTTGATCCAGTATCAACTCCTGTCGGGGGTAGTTGTCAGGCAGAATTCAGTTTCATTAAGCCAGGTTTCAGCTAAATGTCACTTTTTGTTCCCAGTTTAAATCACTTACAATTTTTACATATACATTAAATAATTACTTCCTTCAAGTCATTTCAGAATATAGTTTTACATTGTATCCACCTCTTAGCAAGTCTTTCCTTGGTCTGGTTTTGTTTCATTTGTTCAGTTTTACACAAAAGTCTGGTGGTTTTAAAACGCCGGCTTTCTGATAGTGGTGAGTACTGGTAATGCAACCATTTTTGGGATTAAGAAAATGAATTCCCCACAAGAAGGTTGTATCTTTGGAGTGGTCTCATGCCAACTGCGCAGTTCTCCTATTCTGGCGTGAATGTGGGCGGCGATAGCTCATCCCCACATCCACCCAGTCTATTGATTTCGTTTGTTCTGGGATAGAATAATGGGCGGCGACAGCTCATCCCCACATCTACCCAGTCTATTGATTCAACATGGGTCAAAACCCATGACAAATCCCCCCGCCCGACTGCGCTTTGATTCAAGTCGAGGGGAAGTCGGGTGCAAAGGAGGTTTTGAGCCCTTGCGCTGGTATGTCCCCATTATCTTCTTCCAATCCTGTAGGTGGCACAGTTCAGCATCTTTTCCTCCCTCCAGTCGATCAATCAGTTCTCCTTGCTGGTCCTGATGGGAGGATTGGGCGGTACCCTGGGCCCCTCGGGTCTCGGCTCCCGGTCCCCGGTCGTCCTCCTTGGTCAGTCTCCAGGTTTTCTTTCTCCTAGGACGACAAAGGAAAAGCGGCAATACCTATTTGTAGACATTTTTCCACCACTATTAATGGTGTGGCAGACATATACATTTTATACTTTAACATAACTAACATTTTACTTTTGAGATACAAGTTATCATTCAAAGACAGTGGCTTACAAGAGTATAATATCTTAGAGACTATGGGCCTCATTACGACCCAGGCGGTAAGGGGTTTATGGCAGCGTTAACAGCGCCGACCCTTACCGCCTGAGTACGAGGTCCCTTAGCGCCATGGAGGTTTTAACACCTGCAGCAGGTGTTAAAATCCATGGCGCTAAGGGACCATGGAGTTAATTACGCCACCGTAATTTACGGTGGCGTAATTAACGCCTTGCCCACTCCCATTATACCCTATGGGGCAAAAATGGGAATGGGGAAGGGTAAATGGGGATTGGGGACTTACCGCCCCGCCAATGTCGGAATGGGGCGGTAAGTCCGCCAACCACCATGGCGTAAACATAGTTTACGCCATGGTGGTAAAGTCACGGCCCAGGCGGTAACTTACCGCCTGGGTCGTAATGAGGCCCTATATGTGGGATATTTTAGGGTTGGAACTGAATTAATCTGGAGCGGTCCCCTCTGGTATTGCAAAGGACTCCTCCAGTTGCCGCAAAGTGTGCCTGGGATGGCAACACTTTAGCTGGTTAATATGGACCCGCTTGTCTTCCCCTTTCGCCAGACTGCCTTTGGGGATGCAGATCTTATAGGCAACAGGGGAGATCTTGTCTATAATTTCAAACGGTCCCTTCCATGTAGGCAAGAATTTTCGCTGTTTGGCCTGGTTCCTTTGGAAATTGTATAGATAGACCCGATCACCCACCTTATATTCCTTTCGGGTAGTTTTTAAATCATAGTGGGTCTTCATGCTCTCGGCTGACCTTTCTAGATTCCGCTGAGCATAGGCAAAAGCATGCTGAAGGTGTTTCCTTAAATTCTCCACATACTCATGAGTTGTGGAGGCATTTATCAACGTTTGCTCTTGGGTTCTGTAGAGCAAATGCTGGGGAAGCACCATCTTGCGTCCAGTCATCAACTCAAATGGTGACATTTTGGTTGCAGATGAAGGGGTAGATCTGATGGCCATTAGGACCAGGGGTAAACGGATATCCCAACTTGGCCCAGAATCTGCCACAAACTTTTTTAAGATGCTCACAATGGTTCGGTTATATCTCTCTACTGCTCCAGAAGAAGCTGGCCTGTAAGCAATGTGTAGCTTCCTTTTAACCCCCAGTATCTCCCACATCTTTGTCATTACTTCACTGGTGAAGTGGCTACCCCTGTCTGACTCAATCCTTTGAGGTAGACCAAAACGGGAAAAGATGTGGTTAATCATCAGGGCAGCTGCTGTTTCTGCCTTGCAGTTTGGGGCTGGGAGACATTCCAACAACTTGGTAAACAAGCATGTAACGGTCAACATGTACTTGCTTCATCTAGACGAGCGGATTACAGGGCCTACAAAGTCGATTTGCAAATCTGACCATGGCAGTGTCATCCCCCTTTTTTGGAGAGGTGCACGGTGCGTGAGGGATGATGGCTGAAATTGTGCACACACAAGACACCCCTTCAAGTATTGGTCAAGGTCCTGCCCCATGTGTGGCCAGTATGCAACCTCTCTTAAGATTTCCAGTGTTGTGTGAAACCCCTATGACCGGCGGTGGCCGCATCATGGGCGTGACTTAACATCAGGCTTCGGAATGAGGTAGGAACCACCCACTGATCGTGGCCAGCTTTGGATTTCCTTACCAGCAAACCGTCTTGGATTCTGAACATTTTTGGACATTTCATCAACACTCTTAGGTCCTCTTTCCCAATGTAATCGGTATCCGTCAGGAGAAAGTTCTCAAGGTGTTGGTAGGGCCCTCAAGGTGTTGGTAAAACTTACCAATAATTGGATCCCCCTTCTGAGCTGTAATCACATCAGCATCAGGGGTCTCCTTGCTCCATTGTGCAGTTGAAAGATCATTGTGAGCATCTGTCTGGGACCTAGTGATAGCAGTGACCTGGATTTCCCCCAACAGGAACTCTATTTCTATGAGATCCCCTTGGATGGCCCCGGTTTTGGCCAGCTGATCAGCTAAGTCATTTCCAGTTTTGTCTGGTCCCTCTACTTTGGAATGACCCTTGATCTTTTTCCAGTAGATGGTCATCCCATTCGAAGTGACCAGATCATCAATGTTTTGGATTAACTTCCCATGTTTCAAGGGTTTGTTATTAGCACATACCATGCCTCTGGTTTTCCAATTAACCAGGTGCTCCACAAACCCGTTCCGTACATAATCCGAATCGGTGATTATGACCAGTTCGTGGAGTTGATGTTGGACAGCAGTGAGGATGGCCTGATGCACAGCCATCAACTCTGCCACCTGACTACTTCGGGGACCAATTTTGTATCCAGCGGAGGGTTCTGGAAACTCATTCACCCAGGCATTCCCTACGCCGGCCACCAGTTCTTTCTCCCCGTTGTTGTCAACATGGTACGAGCATCCATCCACATAGACAGTGGGAATTCCCTCACACTTGTCTTCTTCAAAGACTTTGTGTGGGGAATTAAGGTATGCCTCCGTGTTGTCCTTGATTTTTAGACTTTCGTCCTCGAGACAGTTTTCTCTGGCACAATCATGCAAGTCAGCCAGACCTTGCGCGAGGGGACTCTTCTTGTTTTGGCCATATCTGACCTCCACAGGAAAGCCTTGCATTGATAGAATCCAGGAAGTAATTTGGGAATTACTCACATTTCCGGCCCGGATTCTGTCACTTTGGAGATATTGCAGAGGCTGGTGTGGAGTCTCCACTATGATGTGTTCCCCATGGATAAATGGGTGGTAATTCTTCAATGCCCACACCGTTGCCAGGAGTGCCTTCTCACAATCATTGAATTTTTCCTCCACAGAGGATAAAGTTTTGCTCGCATAGGAGATTACTTTATTGACCTTGTCATGCTTTTGGTATAATACTGCCGTCAAGCACGTATTAGAGAACCCTGTCTCCAGGAAGAACTCCTTGTTTCTGACAGGGTAAGCTAGGCAGGGCGCTTGTGAGAGGCTTCTTTTGAGTTGTCTTACTGCCTCGGCTTGTTCTGGACCCCATTCCCACTTGACCCCCCCTTCAGGAGATGAATCAGGGGTCTGGTGATCTCTGCGTAGCCCTCAATGAACTTTCTGCTGTAATTAGTCAGTCCAAGGAGGCTCCTTAGTTCCCGCAGAGTTGTGGGGTCTTTCAGTTTCTGAAGTGCTTCCACTTTCTTTTCCTGGGGACAGAGACCCTGAGGAGTATTCTCATGCCCCAAGAAATTAACACGGGTTCTACACCACTGTGCTTTCTGAAAGGAAAGTTTTGCTCCGGAGGCCCTCAACTGGGTCAGAACATAACGGATCTCCGCTATGTGTTCCTCCACAGATGAACTTTTGATGAGGACATCATCTACATAAGCCAGGTTACCCCTTGCACCCAGGTCGGGCATGGCCTTGTGTAGGAAAATGTTGAATTCATTGCCGGAGTTGAGGTATCCGAAGGGAGTCCGGGTCCATGTGTACTGCTGGCCCCCAAAGGTAAAAGCCAGCTTGTATTGGTCCTCCCTACTGACAGGCACAGTCCAGTATCCATTGGTCAGGTCTATTGCAGTGAATACCTGTGACCCCTGGATCTGGGCCAGTCCTTGGTCAATGTAGGGCAGAGGCCATCGGGAAGTATGGACCCGTTTGTTGAGCTCCCTGAGGTCGGCGCAGAGTCTCCACTGGCCGTTTGGCTTCAAAATTCCCAGCACCGGGTTATTGAAGGTGCTGTGAACTGGACGGATTATTCCCCGGGACTCAAGGTTCTTAATTATTTCAGTAAGGGACTCCATCGAGGCGAGAGGCAAACGATATTGCTTCACAAACACTGGAGTCATTCCAGGGTCCGTGGGACTTGTTGTTGTGTGGATGTCGGTGCGGCCACAGTCATATGAGTCTACCGCAAAGAGATCTTGAAATCCAAGAAAACTTGTTTCAACTTTTGCTTTTGTTCCAGAGTCACCCAGGCATCAGCTAGGTTGACTCTCTCTTCCACCATCTGCCGGAAGCCTGGAAAGACTTCTGGTTTGGCTATCTCAGCGGCCTCCTCCAGCTGGGTGGAAAAGTCCCTGGTCAGGGTGCTGATTTGGAATGGAGGCCTCAGGTGGGAAAGGCAACCCTCATGGACCTGGAAAATCACCTCATCCCTCCTGAAGTCACAAGTCACATCTTCCTTACCATAGGGGCAGGAAGTGTACACCAGGAAGTTCCCCCAATGCCGGGTAAAAATCCTGTCTGGTGTTGTATTGTCATCACTGTCACTGTCAAAACAGTCCTTGGGGATTGGTCCTAACAGTTCATTTCCTAAATCGATGAAAAAATGTCGGTCATCAACCGCCATTCCAATAATGGTGCCTGCGGCTAGAGTAATACTCTTTCAGTCGCTGTTATCCACCTCTATTAGAATGGTGTCATGTTCTATGTTGACTAATGGAGTTGGGTTTACCCCCAACCCTTGCTGTTGGAGAGAAGCATTTAGATGAATATAAGCATCAGGGTTTTTCAATTTTTGTCCTCTTTTAACTTTCACTTCCAGGGAGAATTTTCGGGTCCTTTCTGGGATGGTGACTTCCTCTTTGATCTGAATTTCAACTGCATAAGGTAGCAATTGAGCTGACCTAAGTGCTTTTTCTGGATCATCAAAGCCCATGGGATTATCCGCTAATCGGGACCAAGCTTTGAAGTTTATTAGGTCCAAACTAATGGCAAAGCGATTGAGAATGTCACTGCCTAAGCAAAAGGCGGCAGTGACGTCTCGCACGACCCAACAATTATGGACTATGCTCTTGTTGCCAATGGAGATTTTGAGCATACACCTGCTTGGCAGGAGATGTTTGGAATGAGGTGCTTCCAGGTCCATTTCCCATTTGTCTATCAGTTTGAATGTGGGAATGGCTGGATCTTTTGGGAGTTGGCGGAACATGGCTTCGCTGATGAAGCTCTTACCGTTGTTCACAAACACTCGAGCGAGAACAGAGTCCTTCCCATCATTTAACTGAACAGGGATGAACAACTGCTCTCCAATTTGCTGAATATCAGCCAGGCTCTGAGCTGATTTCACATCTTTCTGGACGATAGGAGTGGGAGTTTCTGATTGTGGATTAGTAAAGAATTTCAGGGTGTTTCCTTCCAGTGTGGAATACCACCTTAAACTGGAAGGAAGGTTGATTTTCAGAAATAGAGAGGACCCCCCATCACCAGTCTGTTGTCCTACTGCTATTACTGTCACGTCTGGAGTTTGGTTGTTCTGGAAGTGAAATTCTACTTGGTCAGATTTTTGTTCAACCATGTGGCAGGTGCCGTTTAAACTAACATGGTTGACACTCTGTTTTAATTTTATTGGTCGGCTAGTCTGGGTCCAGAGGACCTTGTTTACACAATCTATTAAGGGTGACAACCTTCTCAGGAGGTCATCCCCTAGTAAACAAAGGGTGCCCTCTGGAGTCACTACTATGACCGGGTGTTTCACCTTGTGTCGCCCAATTTCAATGTCCAAGTCTGCAGTCCCCTCAATGGGAATTTCCTTCCCGTCAAAGTTCTGCAGTTGTCCAGGAAGAGAGGTGAGAGGAATTCGGTAATTCTCCCCCCTTCCTGCATTTAGTTCCTCAAAGGCCCTTTTGGACAGAAGGGTAGCTTGGTATCCTGTGTCCACCAGTGCCAAAATTGTACCCTGCCCCTGTACTTGTACCGGGGCATAGTATCTTCCCTCCTTCTCCTCAAGGGGGCACAGATAATGCACATTTTTGGACAACTGGTGGGCTAACTTTCTGGTTTTGGACATTGCTAGCGAAGAGATTTGGGCAGAATTCTGTGGAGAGCCTTGGGAATCTGAAAGAAAAAGTTGGCAACTGGAGATCAGAGCCATTGTGGGTTCCCCTGGTTCCGGTTCTGGCCCCCCCCCTTTTTGGAGGCAGTCACCAGGATGGGTTTGAGCCAGGGGATTTCGGTATTGTGGGTTCTGGGATGAGATGATGGGCGGCGGTAGCTCAGTCTCCACATCTCCCCAGTCTGAATTGGCGTCCCTTGGGACCCATTTTTCCTTGGGAGGAGTTCCCCCATCTCTAAAGGAGAAGATCCTTTCCCGAGGATCCTCTGAGGATCCCTCTCCCTCAAATTGGAAGATCTGTACCTCCTCCACAAACTGGGTCTGTTTGGGTACTTTGTTTCTCCTACCTCCTCTCTGCTCCTTGGGTGGCACACTTTCAGGGGTAGGAGATTTTGTTTCCGGTTCCTGGTTTTCCAGGGGCTGTTTACAAGTTGGGAAGGAAGCTTCCTCCATGGCTTTACACACCCCTTCCCCTTGTGCCTCCTCCCTGGGAACCGGTGGGTTATCGGGGTGCTGCCCCCGTCATTGTTCTGGAGCACCAGGTCCAGAGTTTGGGGCATTCTGCGGTGGCATGCTCATCTAAGGGTTCTGTTGAGCCCTCAGTATGTGACCCAGATCTCGTGCCATATTTTGGACCTGGCACTCAAGTTGTGAAACCCGCTCAGGCTGATACGGGGCTCTATTTTCTCCCCTGGGCTGATCCCGGGAAGGGTAGCTATCCCTTCTCTGGTAGTACCCCTGGTTGGGAAGATTTTGGTACCCCTCCACCCTTGGCCTCCCCTCTCCCGGATTAGGTTGTCTGGGCTCAGGGAATTGGGGAAAGAAGGATGGATGATTTTGGGGCTGAAAATTGGGTGGATACCTGGGGGAAAAGTTCTGCCCAGGATTTGGAGAATTTCTGCCCTCCTGTGGGAAGTTGGGAGGGAAGTTCCGTGGGTTAAGTACTTGGCCGGATCCCCCCCTTGGGCTGGAGGAGTCCACACATAACCCAGGATTGGTCGGTTTCCCTTATAGCGTGGACTTACATAGTCAGGGGACCGGGGGACCCCATTTGTGGGACTACCTCCTCGACTCTCTGTCTGTGACTGGCCAAGGGCCTTCTGGGCTGTGAATTATTTGGTTCAGGCAGGTTTTTAGGCCCCCCCATCTCCAAATCTAAAACGGGGGCAACCTTTACCTCTGCCACCTTGGCAGCAGCAGGGGTGCTGTTGGTTTTGGGGTTTTTCGGCGCGTTATTTTTATTTTCGATAGGCTTCTGCACCTCATAGATCCAGGTAGCCTGTTCAATGACCCAGTCTAAAGATCTTTTCTCATGAAAATCTCTCACGAGCTGGGTCATTATATATTTAGGGAGAGCATGGAAAAATGTATTGACAAACTCTTTGCTGTCTGTGCGCACCCTTCTGGTGGTCTGCGCAAAAGTACGCTTTAATTCTTGCACAAACTCTTGTGGGGCCTGATCCTCCCCACATTGCAAATTGTAGGCTGCCTTGCGAGCCTCTTGGGGATTTCTGTGCACAGAAAAATGTTTCAAGATGGCCGCCCTGTATGTGGACCACCTTGAATGATTTTGGTCCTCCAGCCCCGCAAAGAAACTGGAGTACTCTGGTGAGAAGGTCCACTTTACATATTGAATACAGCTTTGGCTGTCCTTCAAATGAAAAGTCTCCATCATTTTCTCAAACAGCTCTAAGTGCTCCCAAACAGAATACTTGGCGTTCTTATGATAAAGCGTGATAACACTCCTTATTGCCTTTATTTGCTTCAACGGGTCCTTAAGCAACGCCCTTTTTGCCTTATTGGCCTTTTTGGTTCGGGTAACCCTGGTCCATTCATCCTCTGACTCAGAGGCACTGCTCCCAGAGGTTCCTGTCTGATCTTTCAGGTTTTCCCGGATTCTACGAGCCCGAGAATGGCTGGCAGAATGTGGGGACCTGGTCTCCTGTGTCCTGCGCCGTTCAGAGGAGTCTTCAGATTCCTCCTTGCTGCCAGGATTTGATGGGTACCCCCCCCCCACTGACCTAACTGGGCAGAAGTTTTCAGGATGCCCTTTATGGGCCTACTCTCCTGGGGTTCCTCACTAAATTGCACTGTGCTTGGGTGCACATAACCGGATGCCCGCCCCTCCATTCCTGGGAGGTACTGGCCTATGAGCCCATACTTCTGGTTGGATAGTAATCTGCCATCCCTGTGGCCCGGTGCTCATGTGCGCCAGGGGACATGGGGTTGGCAGAGTCCAGGGACTGAGAGATATGAAGGCCTCTGGTACTAGGGCTCCTGAGGTTATGCTCAGGAGTCTCCCTCTCCCAGCGAACCTGGTCTCTATCCGCCCCTGCTCCCTGTTGCAATACAAGAGCCTGCGCTTTCAGTTCCTCATTTAAGGCCTTACTAGACTCTATCAGTCTCTCCTGCATCGCTACCTGTTGCTGGAGCCTTTCATTGTGCTGACAGAGAGCCTCATTTTCTCTCTGTGCCTCCTGATTGGTCCTGGAGTACTGGGCCAGTCTCTGCTGCAGGAGGGTTACCTCCTGAGCTGTGCCCCTATTGGCCTGCTCCTTTCTTGCCAGAGCATCCTCCACCCTCCTGGTGTGCTCTAACAAGTTCTGGTGTTCTTTTTGGAGGTCACCCAGTCCCTGGAGGGCCAGGTGATTTTCTTCCATTTTCCTTTTTAAGTGGCAGACTTCCTGGCCTAAGGTATCCCTTTCCTGACTAAGAGTCTGCATATGTGCCGCCAGGTCGTCCCTTTGCCTTTGGAAGGCACCAGCTTTCTGGTGTTCTCCATCAAACTCTGCCTAGGTATCCAGGTCTTTCAAAATCAATTTATTGCTTTCCTCTTTCTCTCTGTCTAGTTGGATTTGCAGGGTGGCTACCTGCTCTGTGCATGCCCTGTTGAAATTGATATGTTGCTCCAGCTTTTTCTGGCTCTGCAGTAAGGAGTCCAGACTGTCTTGGTGCTCCTTCTGCAAAGCCAGAATTCTGGTATCCTGGTCCGTCTTTTCCTGTTGCAGGATATCCATATCCTTCTTTATTTTAATGATGTACTGTCTACTCTCATTTTCGGACTCCTGGTTTCTGTGCAGCCTCTGCTCAGAAGAGTCTAGATCAGATTGGGCCTTCTGTAATGCCAGCAGTTGCCTACTCGCCAGATCTTGGCCTTCAGCACATTTGTCCTGCATGGCTCCCATATGTAAATATAAATATGCCGCTACCCTGGCAATCTTGTTGTGCTCATCCTTGGCCTTAGGGGCCATATATAGTTCACTCAGGGCCACATGTAAGGGACCCTGGTCTCTCCATTTATCTGACCCTGTTTCAGTGATCTGGGGTGCGATTGCCTGCAACCAGACCGTCTGGTCCTGATGAGTCCACTCACCTCTCACAAATAGCTTATGTAAGAAGTGCTCTCTGGCTATTTTCATATCTACCAAGGTCGTCATTCTGGAATTTGAGTTCCTTCCTGACTTACAGAAGTTTGTATTTTATTTTTGCAAAACAGACCTTTCCCTTAGAGCGTCCTTTTGAGGAGTGCTTTACAGCGTAACACAGCGTGGTGATCCGACCGGATGTATGTATCTTGTCAGTTAGCACACTGTATTAATCTGCACAAGTGATAGATCTAATCCGGAATCCCCGGCTACGAGCCCCCAATTTGTAAGAAGATTCAATTCAACACTATAGCTAAGTCAATGCCTAGTCTGGGATACTGAATGGAAACCCTTATTGATATATCTTTATGTCCAGTTCATGAGTTCTGGATGACTACCCCTATATAACACCCCTCTCTTAGAATCCCCCTGACCCCACTGAGCCAAGAAGTACTTCTGTTTTGCAAGTTTAAAAGGTTTATTTGAGAAATAAGACAAAATATAGATACCACGCCTTTATAATAAATTAATAATCGATATTGCCCTTATAAATATAATGTTAATCAACAATGGGTAATCTGACACTAGCACACTTCTTTATAATCAATGAGGAGTTAGTATAGGATGGATCAAGTAGCACAAATACATTTATGATTTCAAGGGAAAAGCAATGAGGAATAAAATGCAGTACAGAAATACTTGAGATGATTTTAGCAAAAGATAATATAATCACTTTTTCTCTGGCAATTCACCCCCCTCCCCTATGCAATGTAAGACATGGAAGTAGATGGAAAGAGGAGCACACAGTTCTCAGGAATGCAATCAAATACAATACGAAATTCAGTTCCCCCCCAGCAAGCTTAGAGAAAACCGATATGAGTTTTAAAACACAGGCCCAAGTGCTTTGAATGTGGTGGCAATGAAGTGAGAAATATGCTGAACATGCTTTTAATTCCCTTTAGGAGGTTCAGGGTGAGTGAGAGATACTTGGGATGAGTTCAGGCTCACTTTAGCAATGATTCAGAGATGGTGATTAAGAGGCAAACGAATCTTTAGCAAGGAAAGAAATGACTGCTGATGGTTACACGTGGCTGGATTTTTAACCAAATCGCAAATCGCGGTAAAATTCGCGAGTGCGTGAATCGTGATTACGGCAAAAGTATAAGGAGTAACAAGTCGGTTCTAGGTTCGTTGGAAAGCTGAGATTCTAAGCCTTCAGAGGAAAATTTCGTTCCTATCCCAAACGGTTCCAGAGATACGGACGATTAAATAAAGGTAGTTTTTCGGATTTAAAGTAAACTCAAAATGACAGGTGACAGCTTGCAGCTTCAGAATTGACAGGTGACAGTTGTGAAGCTTTACAAATGACAGATGACACGATTTCTAGGAGGCTGTTCTACTTAGGTTAAAATAGTTTGGATTAGATTATTTTAACTAAGACATTGGTTCTGCACAGTTCTGCTAGGTACTCACAATATAAATTTGAAATAGGCCTTGCCACGGATCTGGTCAGGTTTTGGACTGGACTCCGGTTCTGGTCTCGGCACTTCACAGTGATCTGGGTCAGCTCTCTGGTTCTGCTCACAGCGGTCTGGGTCACTGTGGATCTCTGGTCTGGTCTGTCCGGATACAGCGGTCTCTGCACGGCTCCTGGATCTCTGCACTGGTCCTGGCAAAAGTTCTTGGCAAGGGATTCAAGCAGCTCGCCCGGCTGTGAGTAGCTTGCAATGATTTGAGGCCTGCTGCAGAGAACTCAGCTTGTGGTTTTAGGCCTCTGATTTAGGTTCTAAAGTATAAGTTCTAGGTTCTGGAGTATGTAGCTGGAGTCAGTCTGGAACTGGTATCTTCTGGATGTTGTGTGGTCCGGCAAAACGCTCCGCAGCAACTGGATTTGAATGTCTCTACCTGTCCCAGCAGTCTCTTTTTATGTGTTTTGAAAATGGGTGTGTGCCTGGGCCTAGCTAAGCCTGCCCCTCTCTACTTGTCATTGGCCCAATTCTCCCCTCTCCCATGATTGGGGGAAGGAAATGTGAGTCAGAGTGATGCTGTAGGTTTTATGGGTTAGAGGATCCTCCCCTGGTCAGTTTGCCCACAAATCTATATCTGATTCAAATACATCCTTCCCAGATATACAATTTGTTGAAATTACATGTGCACATTATATATTCCTTATGGTCCATGCTTGTCCGCCTCTGATCTTCCTGGGGGCTTGCATTCAAAAATGACAACATTTTGCACTTTTTAACTGGTTTTGCAATATCGGACATTTACCCAAATGTACACTCATGTGCGCAAGGAGTATGGACATTAATTGATGAAGTGTCAGATTTTTAACATGCAGACATTTGGAGTGAGACCCTATTTTCCGCTAGCAACCCCCCAGAATACACCACAGGGTCCTAACACATCTCAAAATGTTCACAGAAAAATCACAAAAATAATGATATTACTTATATAATTCTGACAAGTCCGCACTTTGAGTTATCTATCTTTTTAAAATTATGCCCTGGTCAAAAAGGGGTGTGGCTTCCCACATCACAGGGTGAAATAACTGGTTTATCCACTTCCCCCAAGCTCAGCTGCTAGCAGAGGCACTGCCCCTCCCAGTTTTACCTAAGAGGAAGCCACTTTACGGCCCCCCAATATAACATTTGCCTGAGTCCAGGACAGGCCTTTGTTCAACTCCCTGTAGTCCCCAGCTGCTCCACCCCTAATCTAATCAACAGGGCCATGTGACCTCAGGATGCAGCCAGGCCTGGCAGCCAGGCCTGGGAACACAGCTGTTGATCCAGTATCAACTCCTGTCGGGGGTAGTTGTCAGGCAGAATTCAGTTTCATTAAGCCAGGTTTCAGCTAAATGTCACTTTTTGTTCCCAGTTTAAATCACTTACAATTTTTACATATACATTAAATAATTACTTCCTTCAAGTCATTTCAGAATATAGTTTTACATTGTATCCACCTCTTAGCAAGTCTTTCCTTGGTCTGGTTTTGTTTCATTTGTTCAGTTTTACACAAAAGTCTGGTGGTTTTAAAACGCCGGCTTTCTGATAGTGGTGAGTACTGGTAATGCAACCATTTTTGGGATTAAGAAAATGAATTCCCCACAAGAAGGTTGTATCTTTGGAGTGGTCTCGTGCCAACTGCGCAGTTCTCTTATTCTGGCGTGAATGTGGGCGGCGATAGCTCATCCCCACATCCACCCAGTCTATTGATTTAGTTTGTTCTGGGATAGAATAATGGGCGGCGGCAGCTCATCCCCACATCTACCCAGTCTATTGATTCAACATGGGTCAAAACCCATGACAGGACATGGTACAGAATGATAGATTCATACTATCGGACGCCCTAAAATCCTGGGGCACCTGGAATGCAGTTACTATGCCGCTCTTTTTTTGATTGAGGGAAACACTCAGGGGACTGTGGGAGGGATTCCGGATGACACTGACTTCCTCTCCCCTGGCCCACTGTGTGACAAGCCCCTACCACCCCCAAACTCACCAACTTGCTCTCAGCACTGTACACACTTGTTAAGTCACTACGGCCTTCCCCGTCGGTTCTGTACAGGGCCAGATGGGATAGGGCCCTAGACACACCCCCATCTGACCCCCATTAGAGGCCGATATTTGTGCTCTTGGGGTTACAGTGGATCGGCCCAACAATAACTCCACCCTCCTTTCTATTAAAAAGTTGCATCAGTTCCGGTGCCTTGCATACTGGGAGGTTAGGTATATCTCCACTCCTATCTTAACATGCAGATATGGGGAAAAAGGCCAACCAGGTCGCTTCCTGGCACAAGCGATTCAAAATGAGAAGGCCCCAACTAGTATATCTACAATCAGGTTTGAGGACGGAACACTTCCATTACACACAAAAGACATTCTTAAAACGTTTCAGAATGTTTATGAGCAATTATACAGAGCCAATCACACATACCTCCCTCGGGAGGGATTGAAATACTTTGAGGACACCTCCATGCACCCCCATGTTTAATCACAGCTCACTCGGTGAGCAGATGTCTGACTAGTGTTCTAAAGTTCCATTAATACTTAAGCGCTCGCGCATGCTCTTAGTAGTCTGCATGTTTTATAACCGAAAATCCTAACCTGATTGATTTCCGATTGGCTTTTAGATTTTATTTTCTCACTTGAGTATATTTCTTTAAAAATATTTGTCGCAATTTAATATGTTTTCAAAGTTTTACTACTTATTTTAAGTTAGTGATTTCTGCCGACATATTCGCAGTGTGAGGAACTTCATAGACCATCCACACTAGTGCCTGCGTGCCCTTACTGACGCACGTTTCTACGCGTCACAGGCCATAACTGGCCCCCATCAACGCAAAGCGCTGATGCAACGCCTGTTTAGGCCTGCTTGCGGCCAAATTGCGGCAGTCGGTGAGCCACACTGTTCTCTTCTTTTGCTGTAGGATAAGGTCATTTTTGTTGGCTGCCGCTAATATACAGATCCGTAGGCAATCATGCCTCCGATCCAGTATGATAGGAAGCGTCTACAGAGCTTGATAAACAATGGGGGGAATTTCCCCCTTTATGCGCTGCATCAAATTCATAGGCTAGGAATTGAATTAAAGAGAACAGAAGATATGTCCCCAGAGGAACATCCCCCTACATACACTACATTTAAGGTTGCATTGCTGAACACTAGGTCAGCAGTGGGTCACGCAACTGAGGTAAATATTTTAATTGAGACCTACAAACTGGACTTTCTATTTTTTACTGAAACTTGGTTTAGACACCTCGCATGTTATGTTACATAAACTAAATTCTGAGGGATACGCTAAACAAAACATTAACTACCAGTCAAAGATGAGAGGAGAAATTTCAGTTATTTACCCATCCCATCTAAAAATTGCACACTTCAAACCTATTCAGTGGGCTAATTCCACCGAAACCAGAATGAAGACCCTTGGCCTATAGACCCGTCAGCCGGCTGTAGCATTTCTAGAGGGACTTGACAATTTCCTTACAAGTATAGTTAGTAAATACAAGGAGCTAATTTGCCTGGGTGATTTGAATATCTTGCTGGAGGATCACTCCAAGACATATTCTAAACAACTCGAGGAAATATTAAATCAACACGAGTTGTCAGCCTTAACACAATCAGCCTCATATAAGTCTGGGCACTGCTTGGATGCAGTCCTAGTCAGAGGGAAGGGAAATGATATGATAGACACAGTACCTATGCTGTGGACAGATCATTACCTTAGGCTTTTTTCTTTTAAGGCAACTAAACATGTAACCTATGCCCCTACATCTAATGGTGTAGCGTTAATTCGTAAGAAAAAGGAGTTAGATAATATACCCGGTAACGAGGTAAGAGATGCCCTGAGTCTCTGTGTCCTTCCCCAAAGATGTGAAAACATTTCCTTCCAGGGGGCTTCAGTAATGAATAACATCTGTACTAAGTATTCCCCCTTAAGAAAAAATATTCACAAAAGAGTTTCTAAGGCTTGGTATACCACACAGCTACTAGTGCTCAAAACAATATATAAACATCTTGAGAGAAGATAGTATTCTTCAAAGTTACCTGAACATGCCTCTATGGTGAAAACCGCCCTGACTAATTATAACAAAGCCATCTTCAAAGCGAAATTTGACTTCCTAGTAGGAAAAATTACAGCAGAAGCTAATCATCCTCAAGTGAGTGATAGCACACTTTGTAAATCCTAGTATGACACCTCCAGTGAAGGAATCGTCAACAGATTATGCAAGTGCCTTAACTGCTTTTTTCATGGATATAATTTCGACTATTCAGAAAAACATCAAGTCTCAAAGGGAACATGAAACCACAGTCCCTGTGAATGATAGGAATATCATGTTAATGGAAGGGGGAACTATCAAGAGTCCTTCATATATTTTAAGCTGGTATCAGAGGAGAATATCTCTACCCTTCTGCTGACTTTAAAAGCTACTAACAACTTACTCTTAACGCTACCCGTATACGCTGCTAAGCGGATCTCGTCTGATTTAACCCCTTTTATGACCAAGTTTATAAATGCGTCTTTTACTCATCGAAATGTCCCAGTTGATCTGAAACTGTTGGTCATCTCTCCTATTCTAAAGAAGTCAAATCTTGACCCTGAGGACCATCAGAATTATCGTCCTATTCCAAGCCCTAGTTGGCCGGGAGAAATTCTGAAAAAGGGGCCACAGTACAGTTGCAGACCTATATTGAAGAACAGGGCTTGCAACACCCGCTGAAATCATGTTTTCGCCTAAATAAAAATTTGGGACTGAAACAGCACTGATGGCGGTATGGGACGAGTTGTTGCAAGCAGGGGATGATGTTAAATTATCCCTTCTTGTAATGCTCAACCTATCCGCAGCATTTGATTCAGTGGACCACAGTATCTTGTTAGACCGCTTAAAAAACATCGGAAATGGTGATAAAAGTATCTTCAACTGGTTTGCATCCTTTTTGGCAGGCCATAGAGAATGCGTACAGCTGCAGGGGTTTCCATCAGAAGTTCTCTTGCAATGCTGAGGCCACCAACAGGGCTCTGCGCTTTCCCCCCTCCTGTTAAATGACTACCTTCGCCGTTTGATGGAGATACTAGAAAAACACCACATCAGTTTCCAATCATATGGCAAAGATGTGCAGCTCTACATCAGACTTGATGACTTGGATAATGTACTTATCAAGGTGGGTAGATGCCTGGAAGAAATAGGGGCATGGATGGCACTAAACTGGCTGCAGCTTAATCCAAATAAAACAGAGGTGATCCTCTTTGGACCAAAACAAGTGTTTTAGGGGAATAGCTGCCTACCTCCACCTCTATTTCTGGGTTCAAGACAGAAGTATGTCTCTAAGGTAAAAAACCTCGGGTGCATATGGCAGAGTGACTTGGGTTGTGATGGTCAAGTCTCAGCAAAAGTTCAGTCAGTATTTTATAACAAAACCGGCTGTTACGACAAGCCCTGCCCTATGTGCCTGAGAAAGACCATGCTCTGGTGGTGGAAATTAGTTAATTCGAAATTGGATTACTGCAATGGAATCCTTCTGGAGCCTGGTGGTGTGGTGGGGTTCCGGATTGGCGTCATCATGTGGTTGCTCAGAGGGTAGGCACTGTCCCCTGGGGAGGTGTAAATGGTTGTGATTATTGGGGTTTGTGTATTTGTGTGTGTGTGACATGCATGCATGTGCAAGGGCATTTGTACTCACCTAGGAGCCATGTGTCGCCATGCTGCCCAGCTTCCAGGGCCCGGCTCAGGGTGGACATTCTGTATATGAAACTGTCATGGGTTGAGCCAGGGTAGTTTGCATAGGCAGAGGTGATGATTCCCTTTGCATCGCATACCACCTGTACATTGATGGAATGCCAGTGCTTGCGGTTTCCGTAGATGTGCTCAGTGGCCCTAGGTGGACGTAGGGCCACATGGGTGCAATCTATGGCACCGAGCACTTTGGGGAAGTGTGCCACCCTGTAAAAATCCAGGACAACGGCCTGCCTTTCTGCGGGTGTTCTGGGCATGTATATGTGCCTGCGGACTGAGGGGCGCGCTGTCATGATTGCCAGTACCTGGTGTAGGCAGCGTGACTGCATGGCCTGTGAGACCCCCCCCACTATGGCAGTAGTCCGCTGAAATGACCCAGTGGCCAAGAAATGCAGGACATTGAGCACCTTCTCCAAGGGGCTCAATGCTTGGGAGCAAAGGGTGGGGGATGTAAGGTCATCTTCCAACTCCCTGACCAGGTCTAGGATGATATGGGGTGCAAACCTATACCTGCCGTAGACCTGGTCATCAGGCATCCGAAAAAGGCTTGTCCGTGGTGCGAAAATGCGTGCCCTGGCTAATCTCCTCCTCCTGCGGTGTCCCACGATCAGTGCTGCGACAAATGGGGCATTCATCGTAGCTGTATATACGTGTTTGTTGTTTGCGTGCACTTTTATACTGTGCGCGGGGACGCTTCCGCCTGCCTTCCTGTGGCGGACGGGTTGACGCCTGTGTGCGTCTTTTGCCGTGCGCGGGTTTCCCGTATTCGAATCCATGAATACGGGTTCTTCGCGTGCGTGTGGGCGTTCCCTGTCGTTCCCTGCAGTACTTCCCCAGTTACGCCTTCTTTTTCACGCGTTATTCCCCATTCCGCGTGTTACACCCACTGTTCCGCCCACTTTGGTTGTGTGCGCCGCGCTATGTGCGCTTTTGCTGTGCGCGTAGCGCATGCCGTGTGTGCCCGCGTGCGCCATGGCAGGATTTGGCGCACGGACAGCGGGAAACACGCGCAGGGTCTTCCTGGGTTTCTCACGCTTGCGCCACCTTGCGCCTGCTTGCGCTGGAATTTTCGGCACACGTTTGCTCCATGAATCGACCCCATTATAACCTAGAGTTGATTAAGACCACTCAAAAAAACGATAGAAAAGCTATATTCGAACACAAATCAAAATTCATTATGGATAAGATTGAGAAATCCATTAACAGACCGCAAGAATTATTTTTGGTTATTTCAAACTTTGTGGAACTTAACTGTACTTCAGCAGCTTTAGAAGCTTCTCAAAAACAGCAGATGGCTTTGTATAAAAAAATAGTATTAATTAGAGAAAAGATTGCTCAATCTCTACAAACAGAATCTGAGGAGCTATTGGAAGATAGTGAGGTCATCAATTCAGATAGCTCTTTAATTCAAAAACCTTTTTCATTTACAAAGGTTTTGGAGGCGACTGTACACTCCTTACTTTCTAATCTGAAGCCCACGAATGATGCTTTATTTGTGATCCCATCATCGGTAGCAAAACAATTGGCGTTGGTTATCTCTCTATAGGCATTGTACCAGCAATCCTTAAAAAGGCAGTTGTCACCCCACTGCTGAAGAAAGCAAAATTAGATCCCACGAAATTACAAAATTACAGGCCAGTGGCAGGATAACCATGACCTGCAAAAACTTTAGAAAAAATAGCCACGTCACAGTTGCAGGAATATGTGGAAAAGGAGAAATTACTGGACCCTTTACAATCAGGACCCTTTTCCGACCAGGATTTGGTACAGAGACTGCATTACTGACAGTTTGGGATGATCTGGAGGCAGCAGATCAGGGGGATATATCGCTTTTGATTATGTTGGACCTATCTGCTGCATTTGATGCAGTAGATCATAAGATCCTGTTGAGACGTCTCAAGGAGGTCAGAAAGATCTCCGTACAAGCCTTACAGTGGTTTAAGTCATTTTGGATTGGAAGAGAACAAATGGTTACATTTGGAGGATTCCTTTTGGATTCCCTTATGCACATTTGTGGTGTCCCGCACGGTTCTTCACTCTCCCCTCTCATCTTCAGTTTATACATAAAACTTCTTATGGATATTTTGAGGAAACATCAAGTTAAATTCCACTCATATGCTAATGACACTCAGGTATTTCTGAGAGAAGAGAGATCGCAGGAGAGATTCGAACTAGTGGAACACTGCTTAACTGAGGTGCAAGCATGGATGTGTGCTAACCAGCGGTTGCTAAATGCCAATAAGATAGATGCAGCATTGTTTGGTTTCAAACATCATTTGCAACATAACACACAGTTATTGTCACATTCCTTTTTGGTCTCACAACTGCATTTCTCTTCTAAAATAAGGACTGGGCGACAGTCGTGGGGATTCTCATCGACTCACGACTGGACTATGCTAATGCTCTGCTGACAGGAATTCCAGCATCCCAACTATGGAGACTGCAAGTAGCACAAAATACGGCAGTCAGATTGGTGTTCAGGGTGGCAAAATCATGCCCTATCTCTAATCTAAGGCGCTCAGTACATTGGCTGGCCGTAAAGGAACGCATAGATTTTAAAATTCTCTGTTTTATTTTAAAATGCATGAACCAGCTAGCTCCAAGTTATCTGTCAGATAAAATTAAGATTTACACTCCAGGCCGCAAACTACGCTCGTGCAACAATATGTTGTTGCAAGTGCCACAGTCAAGATACCTCAATAAAGGGGACCGAAGGTTTGGAGTTTATGGTCCAAAACTTTGGAACAGCCTCCTGAGAGCCATTAGAGAACATAAAACTCTCATTGCATTCCAAAAGGCTTTGAAGGCTTACATATTTTCGTAATTGAACACTGATGTTTAGTCACTTGTATGCGAAATTTCTGAATTGATAACATTCTCATAGATGGCAGATTTGTCACTGTGTCATACATCTGCGCCCAGATACGATCAATTCCGTCAGGAGTGTGTTTACAAATAAATGAAATCAAATACTGATGTCCTCAGGGCCGAGTTCTATAAAGAATATGGCCTGAGTCTAGCTCTGGGCAAAGCAATAATCACCCTGATCCGGAAACCTGGTAAGGACCCAAATTCCTGTGCCTCATGGGCTTATATCATTGATATCATTGATAAATCTAGATGCAAAAATATTCACCAAGATCCTTGTTGATTGACTGAAGCTCCATGTGACCTCACTAATATTTTCGGAACTGTCGGGTGTCCTCCCTCGGTGATCCACAGCCCTGAACTTAAAGAGATTGTTTTCAACCGTGATCTAAACTGATCAAAGGTCCATGCTGTAATAGCGCTGTTCAACTTTGAAAAAGTGTATGACTTGTTGTCGTGGGCTTTTCTCTTTACCCTACTGGAGTGTTAGGGAGAATCCTGTGCAGTTCCCTTAGGGAGCACTACAGAAGATTAAGACGACAGGTATATGCAATAAATCCCCTTTGGTATCAGTCTGTACCACAAAGATTTAGTTGGTAGCTGTGGCTAAGCAGTCAGACTTATCTTTTGAGGGAAATGAGCAGTATTCAGGGTTTACACAATAGGGCTACAATACTATGGAACAAGCAAACATTGACCAAAGCTTTGTATCAAAAAGAATATATATTTATTTTATACACTCTGATGTTCACACACAAATCACTATTCTTTAAAGTAAGTTAAAACAGTCTTGAAAAGTATATACAACTCCCTATTTAAATTGTAGACAAGTTTGAGCAAGAGTGAAAACTGAGCAAAAAAGCACAGTGAAAACCAAGCAGAAATATTTCTCAAAAGGAAGGGAAAGGGCAAGATATACAGGGTTAGACTCTTTAACACACCAGCAACACTTCCGAAGTAGATTATGAACAAGTTAGGCAAGGCAGTACTTTAGCATATGCAATACTGAGGTGAAGACCAAGTAAAATGGCACTTCACAAGTTTAAAAAGAGGGAAGGAGAAGGTGGTTATAAGAGTTAGGTGCACCAACACATGTCTAGGTAAGAAGAAATCTAGAGAAGGCAGTTGTAACAGATTTAGCCAGAGTCAATAGGCCTGTGCCAGTGTCAATGGTACAAGGCAAAGTGCTCGGGTGTAAAATGTTCTAGTAGCTGCAGTCAAGTCTTTGTTTAACGATTCGAAAAGGCGGTTACAGAAGGTGAAAGACAATGTCAGATGATAGGGCGGGCAACCCAGTAGGTATGTAAACGATTTAAAACACCTTTAGCGGTACCCAGCGAAAAAGGAGGCCTTGCGGAACAATGTACCTTTAAAGTGGAAGAGGCTCCTGTGGTGGTGGTAGTTCCTGGCAGTGCCTGCAGTTCGGGAGATCCAGCAGAGGAAGAGAGGCTCTCGTCGTGGAGGAAGGTTCGAGTCACTGCACTGCCCAGGGATGAAACCAGCCACGGTTCTGCCACACGAATAAAAGGTACGCTACTTTAAATCGCGGTCCGGTTGGACTGGTGCCTGGCTATCCGGTCTCCTAGTGCTTGGCACTGGCGATTAGGCCAAGGCAGGTCCGGGAAGGCAATTGGCGAACTGGTTGGCCCCACCAGCTCAAGGGAAGAAGACACTTTCCGAGGAAGATCTTCTCAAGTCGTTGGAGAAAAGAGGTGAGGATCTGCAGCAGGGCTTCACCAGTGGTTCAGTCGTTGCAGATGTCTTCAGCTTCTCTCCTCTTCGATTTCTTAGTTCCAGTGGCGACGTCTTGTCCTCCAGTCCTCAGGACCCTGCTTTTATGCAGCAAGACCCCCATTCATACAGCCTAGCTGTCACTCACACAGTAGGGTGGCTCTCCTGGCGGGAGAACCCCCAGCCTATCAGGGCAGAGTGCGACTTGGGTTGCGTAGGCAACCCTGTCCAGGGTGCCTATTCACCCTCCCACACATCCTGTCTACCCCAGACTCAGTGGCACCGAGAGGAGGGCTTCTGTCCAGAAGCCCGCCAAAAGGACAAATAAAGGATCCCGACCTGGGTTAGGATTATAGAGAAAGACACGAGAAAGAAATATTATCAAAGTTCTGCCAATAAAAACCCACCGGAGTAAAGTTAATATTAAAATAAACCGGCAGTATGATAGAGGCTGTCAGTAAAAGTGGTAACCTCGAACAATGGGAAAATCCCATAGGGAAATATTCGCGGTCGAATATTTATGGTAGTAACCACTGCCACCAGCCAGAAACTTTTGAGAGAGGGACGGTACGGTACCCCCTCGAAAATGAACACTAGGGAAAAACTATTAACCCTTCCCAGTACTTCCATAGTAAGATGGTTTGTACTGGTTTTGTTCATAACTATTGACTAGTAAAGTCAATGGTAACTTTACATGCCCTGTGAGACAGTAGTCAGTCCCAGGGTATGGAGTCTATGTTTGGGGTCGCTACGACACCCCAGTGGTACGGCACGGAGGGTGATGTGTACCACACATGTTAAAAAGATGATTTCTATGAGGGTCAGAAAAACCCCATAGACCATAAGCACACAAGATAGCCTAAAACACACACTAGCAATCTGTCTAAGAGTGGGAAAAAAGGGTCTCACTCTTAGCAGGAGAAAAAAATAAACCCCTCAAATCCAGCAAAGCTGCTGGGGGACTCTATAGGTAAGGGAAATTAGCCTTTGAAGAGAATTCTCCCTAACATGGAGAAAGTGGGCATTTCAGGTTATTTCTCACAATGCATGAAAATTACGATAATCGCACCCCACTGAAAGAGTTCAACTTCTGGGTTGATGTTCAAGACCATGTATATACTTACTAGAGGAACCAGAGACGGCTTTTCCTTGTCTTATCTTTTGTTCCCACTTCTGATCATTGTCTACTATAATTAGACTATTTCATATAGAGACATAGCGCTGGCAGGTCAAAGGGAAATTATATTTCTTTACACAGATAATATCCTGCACTATATCAAAGACCTGGAGAACAACCTTCGCCCACTTACACAGGAAATAACCGAATGCGGACAGTACTCAGGTCTTCCCATTAATTGGTTTAAACCCAATTATTTGCCTTGACTGAAGCAACTTCCAAACCCAGAGACATAGGTGACTATAGGTGGGAACCCGGTCAAATACCTTGGGATTGTGATGACTAGAAAGAAATCAAACCTCACTCCTGCAAGATAACCTCTCCACCTACCTACAATCCCTTTGGCATAAAATATCGACATGGAGATCCTTGCCAGTATCCACATATGTATGAATAGCCATAACCAAAAAGGCTATTGTCCCAAAACGTCTCTATTTCACTACATTCTGGAATGGCCAAGCAAGAACGTTTTCCAACAAGTACATTCGCTGCTGTTACAGCTGGCTTTGTGATAAGATGTGTACTGGGGTGAAATGAGTGCACCGAGCCGCACGTGGGTATAGCAGGGCTTTACTGGGTTGACACAACGTTCTGTCAGAGACTCAAGCATACATACAAACAAATAGGAAGCAAGACTCAGACATAACACTTTGCATCTGAAAACTCCAAGAATAAAATGGGAAATAATGTCGAGCCCTTTCTCTCAGAGTGGACTTGCTACGCCTGATTTGGAGCTCTATTTTTTTGTTATCCTGCTGCATGCCTAGGGCTCAATTCGTTCCCCTTGTAAGAATATAGAAAATGTCAGTTCCGCCCGTAATTGTTATAAATGACACTGATCTCTCCTGGCCCAATTGATACCTGTAGATTTGACCTGGTATCCTGCACTGTCCATGCTTGGGAGGAAAACGGATGCTCGCATGGACATACCATTTGCCTATACATCAGAACAAGGTATTTGGGGTATCGAAGTGCTTGACCCTGCATGCGATAAGACAATAGTGAAACCCTTGACCAATGATGTGTACAATATGGGCCAAGGGGGCACTTTTGTCTCCAGGGAGTTATTCGCTGAGAAAGTTGGGAATACATTCCACCTACCACTATTACCGAATCCACATGGCGTTCAGAGCCTGCTCCCCTCACTTTCCTCAGGAATACCCCAAGTCCTCTATCCTACAATACATTATTAACTCTGTGGTGTGTTGTAGAATTTTGTCCACACTCTATAAGCTAACGCAAGAGCTTTCCCCCCAATCCCCGACCACCAGTAGAGCAAAGTGGGAACGTGACCTTGGAAGGCAAATAGAGGACCGGACTGGGATTGGCATGTGTCACCACACCCACACTGTTACCCTCAACAGCAAATTTTGGGTTCCACAATAATAAGCGTTGCAGCTGGCGTACATGCCGCACACGCGCCATAAGAGTTTTGATCCATCATCCAACGGCGATTGTCCCAAATGTCACTCGGAAAATGCAGACTTTAGGCACCTGTGCTGGTCATGTCCTATGATCGCAAGGCTTTGGGAATCACTACGCCCTAAAGTGTCTAAAATGATTCATGAAAGAGGTTCCACTGAATCCCCTGTGCTATTTGGAGTCTGTCCCAAAGACATTTGGCCACTGTTCAAACATTTACTGAGCAATCGGGCTTGCAGAGATCTGGAACGTGAGCAGATGGGACCTGTATTTCTGCTACCTTTCATGTGTTCAATGCTCCAACCCGGTCAACGCTAGAAAGCTCCTTCGCTCCCCCTTTCTGTTACACATCTGCTTCCTATTCATAAAACATGCTGTAATCTCTGTATGATGATGGTTACATTGCTATTGTACACTGTGATGTTTCATAAATAAAGATTTTAAAAAATAGTATGGTCTAACAGTATATACATTAATGAATCAATTTGAACAGTAAAGACTTCAGGTACATACCAAAAGCCTCAACACGTTTTTGTCCTTTTCCTTTAATAATGGACATTCATCAGGAGAGCTTTTTCATCGCAGCCCATGCCATAAGTTACATAAGAACAGTGTTCCCTCTATTGATTCATCTTCGTCATTAAGACTCATCATTGTGTTATAGGTGCCTCAATGATGAGTCCTAACGACAAAGATGAATCAATATGAATGTTCAAATCGATAGATAAATGTATACATCATTAGACCATTAGACCATACCATTATTGAGTTTGCTTTTGGTGTAATTGGATACTTAATCAATTACCAGTATTTGTGTCGATTCTCTCACTGCGTATGTATTGTACATTTTGTAACACTTTAGAATGTGTATGTTTATATATCAATAAAATGATTTTTGTATAAATATTTTTGCCTAAGAATGTGGTTTCCCTTTTCATAGATAACATCCATGTCCTTTTTGATTTATATGTACTCTGATTTCACAGAAGTTAGAATAGAGTACATCAGGAAACCTTGACTCAGAGGAGGAAGGATAGCTTAGGTGAAACGCGTTTGTTTTGGAAGCAAAACAACTCAGTAACACAGGTTCGAATCCCGAGCCCGCGCTTAGAAACGCTTGTTGGTTATATATGAACAATTACAAAATACCAACTGTGACCACGCATTACCTATTCCCCTATTATTGGGATTCAACCTAGCTCTCCCAACAGTTATAATGGGTCATTATGCAATACGTATCTCTCAAGGCCAAAGTAAACGAAAAAAAAACGTTTTACTCACTGTGAACCTATCAGCAGTCTCAAGATATTATTCCACCTGTGGGTAATAGTGTAGTGCAATGCTACCTCCTCTGACCTCTGACCTCTATCTTCCTCTATGGACCGCCACATTTCGTCTCCCTCTGCATCCACATTACAATAACTAACTGTCCGGTTCAGCTTTTTAACTGTCAGTGAAAGCTGGAATCTGGTACTCCATGTGGCGGCTTTTAGCACCAATCACCAAACATTGGTTTAATCATTTCCACATGATTTCCATTATGGTGCTTGGAATAATCCAACAGATTGTTCACTGTCCCAGTCTAGACAATGTTGACATGTTTTCCATTTGAATTAGTTCGCTTGTTTATTCATACATTGGGCATGAGGAGATACCACCTAAAAATCAGTTTGTTTGGGATATAGTCTACCCTGAGGAAGTGGAACATGCTAAGAGTGTGTTGTTCGTCACACGTCGTCATTAGCAGGGATGCCCTTTAGGCCATTGGCTACCTATGTTACAGATAGTCAGGCCTTTTGGCTGTCATAAACCTACAACCACGATTCTGTTCAACTGACGCTTATATTTTCTATGAGCTTTGTGTGGTCACAACCCCTTGAATACACATTTTTAAAGATTGATGCAAGTTTCGGCTCACTACAGTTTAGTATTTAGTTACCAGCATTCTTCAGGGTCAAACGGCAGCATGTGCCTGGCATATCGATAATCTGTAAATAATTATAAGGAACACGCTTTTTCAGACAAGAATTCGCAATTATGTAAATCCGAAACAGAGGGAAAAAATATATTCTTGTCTCTAAAGTGCCTACCACTTTAGAATGACACATAACCTTTTAGCTGAACACAAAAACTTGTTTTAAATATTATTTAATGTAAGTTTCACTTGTTAAACACCAACATCACGAGTACGCAGATAACAAGGGGGGTCCTGGGAGACTCTCTGCCAGACATGAGTCCTGGTTACAAGAGCCTTACCCAGAGTCTTTAGCTCACTATCTTTCACAGAGAAGAAATATCCCAAACATGTCAGTCTTTGTCCTGCCCTGAGACAGTCCAGCACCGAAATGCTAGGCAATTCTCCTTTGAACAAGAGTACCAACAGCAACCCCAGACACGTGTTTTGGTCTGGTTGGACCTCATCAGTAGGGTGGATCTGTGCCTCTCTAAGAATAGTGAGCAAGGGGTCCACGTCTGGATTCCCCTAGTAACTTAGGGTGAGACCCAAAGTTACTTGAAATATGCAGATAACACGGGGGTCCTGGGAGACTCTCTGCCAGACACGAGTCCTGGTTACAAGAGCCTTACCCAGAGTCTTTAGCTCACTATCTCATGCATGTGTACCGGATATGATGACTTTTACGATATGTGCTATCAGGGTAATTCATAGAAATTCGCACAAAAGTGGCGCACGCGACTGGCGCACAGCGTGCCCGTGCGAATGTCTGCGCCAGCCGCGTGCGCTAAAATTGATTTCCGCGCACAGCGTATTCATGGATTTTCGCATCCAAAACCAGCCGTGGCGCAGGGTGGCGCAGCGACCCTGCAGCAGCGCCAGTTACGCCCCCAAGAACGCCCTCGCGCAAGGAAAAGCCTTCAAAATCCCCAAATAATCGCAAAGGGCTGCGCTAACCCTGGACCAGTTCACAGGGCTGGCAAACAGCAAACGCCAAGCGGGGAACGTGTATTTCAGTGGTTCGCGGGAAGTTCGATACGCGATTGTCCTGTGTACGTGTGCATCAGGGGTGCGCGGGAAGTATCTCACGCAAAATCAGCAGGGTACGTGTATTTCAGGGGTGCGCGGGAAGTATCGCACATGATTCCATCAGGGTACGTGTATAACAGGGGTGCGCGGGGAGCACCACACGTGAATTGCATGTGTGGGTCCTCCCAGGTGTTCCCTCTACACCCTCCATGGCCCCTTCAGGTGGCCCACACCACAGGGGCCTACCCTGCACATGTCCTGCAGGCACCCCATCCACCATGGCCATGCCCCCCAGCCAACCCACATGTCACCTTGCAGTACTGCCCACCAACGCATGTCCCCCTGCACCCTCAGCCACCAGGGCAGCCTCCACCAGGCCCCCACTCATGTCTCCCACCACCCCCACCCCCCAGCAGTGCAGGGGCAGCCTCCACCAGGCCCCCACTCATGTCTACCACCATCCCCACCCCCCAGCAGTGCAGGGGCAGCCTCCACCAGGCCCCCACTCATGTCTCCCACCACCCCCACCCCCCAGTCACCAGGGGCAGCCTCCACCAGGCCCCCACCCATGTCTACCACCACCCCCACGCCCCAGCAGTGCAGGGGCAGCCTCCACCAGGCCCCCACTCATGTCTCCCACCACCCCCACCCCCCAGCCACCAGGGGCAGCCTCCACCAGGCCCCCACTCATGTCCCCTATCACCCCACCCCCCAGCCACCAGGGGCAGCCTCCACCAGGCCCCCACTCATGTCTCCCTGCACCCCCACCCCCCAGCCACCAGGGGCAGCCTCCACCAGGCCCCCACCCATGTCTACCACCACCCCACCCCCCAGCGGTGCAGGGGCGGCCTCCACCAGGCCCCCACTCATGTCTCCCACCACCCCGACCCCCCAGCCACCAGGGGCAGCCTCCACCAGGCCCCCACCCATGTCTACCACCACCCCCACCCCCCAGCAGTGCAGGGGCAGCCTCCACCAGGCCCCCACTCATGTCTACCACCACCACCACCCCCCAGATGTGCAGGGGCAGCCTCCACCAGGCCCCCACTCCTGTCTCCCACCACCCCCACCCCCCAGCCACCAGGGGCAGCCTCCACCAGGCCCCCACTCATGTCCCCTATCACCCACACCCCACAGCCACCAGGGGCAGCCTCCACCAGGCCCCCACTCATGTCCCCTATCACCCCCACCTCCCAGCAGTGCAGGGGCAGCCCCCACCAGGCCCCCACCCATGTCTCCCACCACCCCCACCCCCCAGCAGTGCAGGGGCAGCCTCCACCAGGCCCCCACTCATGTCTCCCACCACCCCCACCCCCCAGCCACCAGGGGCAGCCTCCACCAGGCCCCCACTCATGCCCCCTATCACTCCCACCCCCCAGCCACCAGGGGCAGCCTCCACCAGGCCCCCACTCATGTCCCCTATCACCCCCACCCCCCAGCAGTGCAGGGGCAGCCTCCACCAGGCCCCCACTCATGTCTACCACCACCCCCACCCCCCAGCCACCAGGGGCAGCCTCCACCAGGCCCCCACCCATGTCTACCACCACACCCACCCCCCAGTAGTGCAGGGGCAGCCTCCAACAGGCCCCCACTCATGTCCCCCTGCACCCCACCCCCAGCAGTGCAGGGGCAGCCTCCACCAGGCCCCCACTCATGTCCCCTATCACCCCCACCCCCCAGCCACCAGGGGCAGCCTCCACCAGGCCCCCACCCATGTCTACCACCACCCCCACCCCCCAGCAGTGCAAGGCAGCCTCCACCAGGCCCCCACTCATTTCTACCACCACCCCCACCCCCAGCCACCAGGGGCAGCCTCCACCAGGCCCCCACTCATGTCTACCACCACCCCCACCCCCCAGCCACCAGGGGCAGCCTCCACCAGGCCCCCACTCATGTCTCCCACCACCCCCACCCCCCAGCAGTGCAGGGGCAGCCTCCACCAGGCCCCCACTCATGTCTCCCACCACCCCCACCCCCCAGCCACCAGGGACATCCTCAACCAGGCCCCCACCCATGTCTACCACCACCCCCACCCCCCAGCAGTGCAGGGGCAGCCTCCACCAGGCCCCCACTCATGTCTCCCACCACCCCCAGCCTCCACCAGGCCCCCACTCATGTTCCCCAGCCAACATGTCACCACAATGTAGATCCCTGGCCCTTATGGTTAGCCTCCAAATGCCAAACACCCACCCGAGTATTGCATCCACCCACTTAGAAATGGCAAAAACATGATAGAAGCCCAATTGCAAGTTTGGAAATGAACACATGTCCCTCACATACGCCCAATGGGTGTCAGTCAATGTCAAAACCCATATCATGATATGCATGAAACCAATGAGATGATACTACACATTGAACTTTGAAGAAAAAATATGTATTAAAAGCAACATAAATTGAATCAAAAATAAACAAACAATAATAGAAAAAAAAAAAACAGCAGGTCTGTGAAATAATGCAAAACCACAAATCATAATGCAAAGGAAAGGTGTCCAAAGTCACAGTCCACAAAAGTAAATCCAATGGAAAATTAAAATCGAAAACCATTGCTCCATGGTGAAATCATAATAAAAATTGAAAATCCAAAAATCAACTATGTACAGATAAACAATCCAGGGTCCATGATCCCAACCGAAGAAATGAAACCTATCTAATAACACTACATAAAAAAAATAACTATATACAAATATGTGGCCCATTGTCCAAAAGGTCCAAAAAAAATGCTAAACCAAAGGAAACCTAACACTAACTATATAACTATTTACAAGGGCAGCGGGCTAGTCTGACGGCTCACTTCGGGATGTTCCGGGCCAGGGCATCATCGAACTCCTGCTCAATGTCCCGGAGGCGCTCCACCTCCATGGCCCCGAGGGTCTGCAGGGCCATCCACATGTTCCCCCCAAACTCCCTGCGGATTGCCTCGAGGCACTCGGCACGCCTCAGGGCCCTCCGCATGGAGTTCTCCGCCCTGACCATCGTGAGCCGTGCCTCTTCCGCCCGCTGCCGCTCCGCATCTATGGCGTGGCCCAACCGCTGCCACACGGAAGACACTTCCCGTCCTGGGTCCTCCTGCCCTCCGGCCGATGCCTGCCCCTCCGATGTGGAAGGCCCCGAGCCATCATGGCTCCTACCACGTTGCTGCTGCTGCGGCTCTGCCCGTGCACTGCCTCCTGCTGCCTGCACATCCTCCGCTGGCTGGGGTGCAGTCGTTGATGTGGCCACCCCTGCTGGACGTCCGACTACCGACTGTGGCAGGGATGCCTCCTCCACCAGCCTGGCCGCACCGTCAGAGGCAGCTCCACAGGGCACCCAGGTGACTGATGGGTGGGAAGATGGCACGGAGGACGACTGGCGCATAGGGGGTTCAGTTGAGGAGGGGGTCGTAGCAAGTCCCATCAAACGGAGGAATCCGGCCTGGGTGACCTGTCCCAGTAGGCCGACGCGGTCAACGAGCCATTCGAGATGACGTGCAGTCTCCTCATGAAAAGACTGCAGGTCACCTCGCATGGCCCGTTGACGCAACGCCACACCAGTCAGGACAGGCCCAACCCGGACCCGGATAGCCACGTCCGCAGGCAGAGGAAGGCCAGTTGTCGTGAGCTCATCCCCTGCCTGAAAACGGGTCTGGACGTAGGCATCCCTGCTGGTGCAAGATGATGCAGTGACAGGATCAGGGACAGGATTGCACACAGGCACCTCCGCTGCGACCTGTGCTGCCTCCTGTCCCTGGTCCTGCACTGCACCACTAGCACCAGTGGAATCCCCACCTCCAGACCCCGTCTCTCTTGCTTGCACGGCCTCCTCCTCCACCAAACCCCCCACCAACCTGGATGACTCCGTGCCATCTTCCCCCGTTAGGCCCTGTGGGGTCCCAGCTGCCCCTTCTGCTGCCGAGGAGTCCAACTCCGACCTCCGCCTCTTGGACCTCCCCCCGGCAGCTGCGGCCTGGGACGCGGCAACGGACTCCTCACTCCCCGACGAGATCACAACCTGGGAGGGGAGCCGGGCCTTGCGTCTCCGGCTGGCGGTGCGATCCCCGCCGCTGTGCTCCACAGCACCTTCTCCGCCCTCTTCATCAGTTGACGCTGCAGACGGGGAGAAATGAAACACAGGCATCAGGGCACTGTACAATGGACACATACACACATGACAGTTGCACATGAGTGGCATTGGCAAACCTCAGACATGGCATCACAATCGGCAACACACATGTCATTTCTACATGCACACATGAGCCATACCACAGCCACATCGCAACTGCCAGCACCATCCATACACATACAACAGCATGAGCAGGCAAAGGTGAGCCAGACATCACATGCAACACAGGGAGTGCACTACACATGCACGCACACCACCACACTTGCATGCATGTGTACACCTCAGCCAACTGTCGCAGTGTTCCGATGGTCTTCCATGTCACATCTGCCAATCAGGCTTCCACATCCCGCTGTCACATGCATCCATGTTGACCTACTGTTGCACCCTTGTCAAATACACACACATGCACATGTACACAGTGCTGATACATGCAGCTGAAAACAACATACATGCGTCACATCACGACCATGCCTACTTACATACACATTCATCCAAACATGTGTGCCCACGCAACTGCATTTGGCATGCAAGTCTACACACGCAAGCACCATCCATGTCTCACACATGACAGCCCTCGCATGTGTTAGCCGCACGGCCCTGTACACCCCCACCCATACTCGGCCCCATACAAACATATGTGCAACCGGCACACTACTGGCACATCACCACACGCACAGCTTACAATCATGATGCATGTACACTTACCGCTCGACTCCAGACGGGTCTGCCTCTCAAGGACCTGGACGTGGAGCACTGGGGATATGCGTTCCAGGACCCTCATCTGATCTTCCGACAAGTGGCCCCGGTGCCCCTTAGCATCCGCTGCTTTCAAGAGGCGCTGGGCCTTGTTCAGGGTCCTGGACCTGAAGTCCTCCCAGCGCTTCTTGACATGGTGGAAGTCGCGGACTGCCACACCCTCCGCGTTGATGGCAGTCACGATGTCGGTCCAGATCCAAGTCCGTCCTTCCTTGTCGGCGCGCACCCTTCCGTAGAGGGCATCATACTGCCCCAGGACTTGCTCCACCAGGACACCAACTTCGGTGGCACTGAAGCTGGTGCCCCTCTGCCTCTCTGGTCGGGGGTTGTCAGTGGTGCCAGATGTTGCAGTGCCCGACATGACAACCCCAGAGGCAGGAGTGGGTGGGAAACTGGGTCCTGGGGCTGGGCTGTGGAGCGATGGAATCCCAGTCGGGAGTCTTCGGTTCCAGCAGGGGTGGTCACAGCAACAGCACCCCTGGCTGATGTGCAGGCAGCAAATGGCAGGGCACGTGGGCAGCAGGCAGTCAGGCAGCAGCAGATGGCAGGTGGGAGCGTGCTCTGGGCTCTGGGGGGCAGCAATTCGGCCTTGTGGGCAGGAGCGTGGTCTTCCGTGTGCTTACGCGTGGCCAGCTTGATACGGAGTGATTTTGCACGTGAAAATCCTGCACGTCTGTGTGTAAATCGAGGAAGGGCCCGTCAGCATGCATATGCGATTTCATTGGACCAAAGGCCCTTAGCGCGTGAGCGTGTCTGTGAGGTGACGCGCGCGGGTGTTTCCCTCATAACACGTGATGACAGAGCACACATGGATTTCCAGCAATCGCGTGTGAAACTTCCCACGCACCCCGAAACACACGTACCCAGGCCAATCGCGCGTGGAACTTCCCGCGCACCCCGAAACACACGTACCCAGGCTAATCACGTGTGGAACTTCCCGCGCACCCCGTAGTACACGTACCCAGGCTAATCGCGTGTGGGACTTCCCGCGCACCCTGAAGTACACGTACCCAGGCCAATCGCGTGTGGAACTTCCCGCGCATCCCGAAGTACACGTACCCAGGCCAATCGCATGTGGAACTTCCCGCGCACCCCGTAGTACACGTACCCAGGCCAATCGCGTGTGGAACTTCCCGTGCATCCCGAAGTACACATACCCAGGCCAATCGCGTGTGGAACTTCCCGCGCACCCCGAAGTACACGTACCCAGGCCAATCGCGTGTGGAACTTCCCGCGCACCCCGAAACACACGTACCCAGGCTAATCACGTGTGGAACTTCCCGCGCACTCCGTAGTACACGTACCCAGGCTAATCGTGTGTGGGACTTCCCGCGCACCCCGAAGTACACGTACCCAGGCCAATCGTGTGTGGAACTTCCCGCGCACCGCAAAGTACACGTACCCAGGCCAATCGCGTGTGGGACTTCCCGGTCACCCAAGGTACACACGCACACGCTATTTTTCGCACAGCGGGTGTCCGTGTTTGTCGGTACCCCTTTGCACCTCATTTGTCCTAGAGGGCCAATGTATGGACCATTCATCATGGCTGTATATGGGTGCTTTTTGTTATCGCACATTTTGGCGCACATTTTTTTCAGGCGCAGGGACGCTACCGCCTGCTTTCTTGTGGCGTACTTGTTTGGCCCTGTGCGCGTCTTTGACTGTGCGCTGGTTTGCCCTATTCGATTCCATGAATACGGGTTGTAGGCGAGCGTGTGGGCGTTCCGCGCACTTGCCCCCTGTACTTCCCCCGTGACGCCCAAATTTTCTCACGTTGTTCCCCATTCCGAGTGTTACGCCCGTGTTCCGCCTACTTTTGTGATGTGTGCCGCGCTATGTGCGATTTCGCAGTGGCCGTGGCGCACGCTGTTGGATGACCTGTGCGCCGGCGTGCGCGGCGCACATTTTCAGAGCACATCCAATGTTTTTCTCGCGCACGGACTTCCATGAATCGATGTGCGCTGGTTTCCCTGTGATTTTCGCACTTGCACTGCGATTTTCACACTTTTACTGCGAATCGCACGTTTTGGCACCTCTGCGCGGGAATTTTCGGCGCACATTAATTCCATGAATCAACCCCATTGTGTTGAGGTGGTGCTGCAAATAGTTACAGGGAACCCCACGTTCCCCCCCCCCAGGTGCTGGCTTGGTTGTGGAGGTTTGCAGGCAGTTTTTCCAGGGTGCATTGCATTGCACACGAGGTGTGCGCAAAGGTCTTTTTCCATGGCTGGAAAGGCTCTGCTTGTGGGTGCATCGTGGGCATTCCGGCATCGACTTGCGCATAGGGTTTCTTTGCGTGTACAATTCTATAAATACGGTTAGCGTGCAGATTTTCTTCTGTGCGACGGGCCGTGGGACTTATGTACCCTTTTCCATGAATCGGGCCCCAAGCCTACTTACAACAACTCTTGGCATACGCTGGCTCATAATCTACACAAGCAATATTGGTTTAGATTTACACAATGCATCCCTGTTCCGCACGTTGACCAATCATTTTTCAACACACATGCAAAGACATCTGTGGATACTAAATAGGGACCTTCTCGTGAAGAAATTCAAATGAAAGAAGCACGAAGGATGCACTTTTTTCTTTTGCTTATGTTTTAGAAATGTGCAGGCCACCTTATTCTCAAAGGCGACCTGCGCATTTCAGGGGAGCTGGAGCGCAGTGCAAAAGATGCGTTGGTCAGTCCCCTTGCAAACACTGGGTGTGGGGAGCATTATGTGCCGAGCACCCACTGCATTTTAGAGTGACAGGCCTCCAAAAGACTGTGACATTCTAAAAAAAAACACATTTCTAACACTGCTTGAGCAACTGAAATTTAAGGGGGGTGGCAGCTGTTCCACTTTAAAAATAATCAGTGGCAGGGTCAGGCTTGACCGTGCCATGCAATGCACATTACACAGCCCATTCTTGCAAACAGGCGCAGGGGAATGTCTTTCACTTCTGTGCGCTTGAAGCACTTTCCAACTGTAAATTCGGGAGGTACTTTAAAATGTGCCAAAACGCTCCTTGGATTTGAGAAAAGGGTTCCAAAAGAGCATCAGGATGTCCGCATCCGTGATGCCCCAGTTCAGATGCTCTTGGGGCCAGAGTATAGAAACTTTGCACCAGTGCAAATGCCAAGTTGCACGGTATTGGCACTAGGGCAAACTTTGCCCTATTTTTTTTTTAAAAACAGGCGCATATTCAAAAACCATTGCGCTATGTCAAGTGCAGTTTGGCATTGTATAAGCAAAGGGCAAAAGTTGCCCTAGTGCAAAAAAGATACATTTTTTAGGCATATTTGCACCAGGGCAAAGTTTGCCCTAGTGCTAATACCATTCCGTATTAGCATTCGGGCAAACTTTGCCCTGGTGCAAAAATGCAGTAGAAATGTATATCTTTTTGTACTCGGGCAATGTTTGCCCTGGTGCTTTTAATATGCCAAGCTGCCCTTGTCATGGTGCAGTAGTTGTCTAGTGTGTGCCACTGTTTTTAAAAATAGGGCAAACTTTGCCCTAGTGCTAATACCGTTCAACTTTGCCCTTTGCACTGGGGCAAAGTTTCTGTAATCTGGCCCCTGGTATCTAACATAAGACCATTGGTTCTTTGTTGTACATTGGTCACGTGGCAGAGAGCTGCACTGCAGAGAGACCCGGTTGGCCCAAATTTGAGAGCATTAGTAAACCTGAAATAGACCACGTTGATTGGGCTTCACATGGCCGCAACTAATGGCTTGGCTTTGCTTGCTCCCCTTCGGCCAGAGGTAAAATAAATGAGGCGGCCAATAGGAAATAGGTTTTGTTCATGCAAATGGATGAGTCACCCACCTTACCTTAGCCGTCAAGCGCCTGCTCATATAGCATCTGCACCATCATTATAATCTCCCTGCCTTGGAAATGCAGTGGGAAGTAATTGGACATGCTGAGCAAAATGCGAGCCGCATCAGGACATGTTCATTGCACCCTAATGAATGTGAAGACAAAATGAAAAGTTCATTTAGAGTGTCTCCATTTGAAATTGGTTTAGAATTATCCATGCACAGTCTGTGCGGTGGAAAACCCAATGATCCGCGGATGAGGCATTTAGACATCCAACAAGCATTTCATTGTTGCCCTTGAGAAATGTTCATATTGCAGTGAGGTGCTGTGGTTCATAAGGGGGTTTTGCTTAGAGGTCAGACAGACTTCCTGAAGTTCTACAGAAAAGATTTAAGAAGACTTTTGCGCTGCAAATATACACTTTGCACAGTTCCATGAATCAGGGTTTGTGAAGTCAGTTTGCAGCAGTGCAAAGTCACTCTGAACCGTGCAAGAAATTCCATGAATTGGGCCCTTTATTTTTACCAGAGACGAAGGAATGCCAGTGCCAGTTTTAGGCTAAGGCAAGACTGGGTAGAAGGCACCGGAGAACTCTAGCATACATGCAAGTCTTCACCTCTACTTTGGCTCTAGAGATTGTGATTGCTTTAGCAAAGGGGTGATGGTGGTGTTGAACGGGAGTCCCTCACCCTTTGAGTGTTTGTATAATTCTTATAATTAGCAAAGTTAGACAGGGAAGAGTTAATAATGACAGAATCAAAAACAGAAAATGAGTGCTTTATCAGAGCTGGATTTGTCGAACTACTGAATAGGTAAATCTTCGCAGGCCTTTGGAAGGACCAAAGCACATATGCAAATACTCTGCACATACGCAAATACTCTGCACATACGCAAATACTCTGCAATCATATTCATTGAAGGGGTCTTTTCAAAGTTGTGGTGAAGGAGACAGAGGCGTAAAATCAAGTCATATTGCTTCTATTTTACACTTCAGCCCTTTGAGTGCACCCAAGGCAAGAGTTTGCATCTCCGCCGCGCCGTCATCCTTTGCCGTTTATGTGCTTTTCATTTTACACCTGCATAAGATTTTCATGTAATTTGCATTTTTATAACAATGACTTCCTATAATAATAAATAATGTGCATTTATATAGCGCTACGAACCCTCAGGCATCTGAGCGCTGCTTATTACCCACGGTGTGTGATACTCATTTATCGCCCTCGGAAGGACGAAAGGCGGAGTTTGGCCCTGCTGGGTTTCGAACCTGTGTTAGCAGCATCTGAAGGGATGTCAAAGCAAGTGCTCTACTCGCTGTGCTAGCTGATTGCTACGTGTAAACTTCACGCACACACATTCATAGAGCTAATTCGATTAGTTGTGGCCCTTGCCTAGGAGAGAGGAAGAGTTCCGAAGAACACTCACCTTCCTCCACCTCTTCAGAATCCTTTTGTGGTCCTTCAGGAGTTAGAACACTGGAACTAAAATTGCATGAATTTGCTAGTATTGTTCGGACTCCCTGACTTTGCATTGATGTGTCTGAAAAGACTGGTGTTCCTAGCCGCAAGTGTGTCATGCGTGCACTTCAGCACCTCTGTGTATCTCCACATTTACGCACGCCCAGCACAGCACAAGATGAAAGAGATATACCTGTTGTTTCTTGAATGGTGCAGCACTGCTTTATTGACTGATGAGAGACAGAGAGCACTGTAAAAGATAAGACCCACATAATGCACTGCAGTTCCATGACTCCCCCTTGACACCTCCTCTTTATTGTTGTTCACACACACCTGTCTGTGTGTGGAAGTGTGGAAGTGCATGCAACCTTACATTTTCACATCATTACCCATGATGGCAGATTCACTCTCTCAATGCATATCTACTCTCCCTTAACATAAATGTGTTATGCTAATGTTATACATGCACCACTGCCATTTTCATGGTCTCCAGGAGCTATAGGGGATCTGAAAAGAAAAATGGCAAGGGGAGGATTTGTTAGTGGTGGGAGAGGGAGAGGGATGTTCTGTTGGTAGTTTCAGTTCAGGAAAAAACTGTCACTGTGGGTTGGGTTTGGTTCTAGGCAGCATGAGTTGGTGGATGTTCTGGTGTATGAGTCTGTGAAGATTGGCTTGTGTGCCCTTGGCGTTGTGTTGAAGTTTAATGTCAAGGGTATCGAGAATCTCCTCTTGATCCTGTAGGATCTCGGCCTCCCTTACTTCCCTTTCCTCCTCACCTCGTATTCCCCGGCGTAGGTTCAGGGTCTGGTTCTCCTTAGGCTTGGCTTTCCCTTTTTTTTGTAGATGAGAGCGGCCGAAGGAGGCCGCCACCGCGACACCCCAAGGGTGAGCGGTGGTGACCCTCCGCGGCCGCGGAGTTGGGGGGAAAAAAGCCAGAGGCTGAAAAAACCCCAGAGATCTGTAGATGAATTGTCTGTAGTAGGAAGCACTTGACACTTGCAGGAGCTGAGTATCTGCTGGAGAAGAGGCACACACCCTTCCAGAACTGGGCAGCAGGCCTCCAAGGAGGAATAGCAGAGGCAGGTAAGAAATCGGAAGTCCAAAGTATCAGCAACAAGGTAAGAGGGCTAGGCAAGGCAAATCCGAAGTGTATTCCTGGGTATGGTACAACAGAAGGAGCCAATAAACAAGAAAAGGCGAGTGGAGGAAGGTAAGTAAGAAAGGCGGAAGGATTGAAGAGACGGAAAGGCAAGAAAAGTAAACAAAGGCGGGCGGAAGGGGAGGTAAGGAAACGGGAACGAAGTAATAGAGGGAAGTTAGTTAGGCGGTAGGACGGGAAGGGAATGGAGAACGGGAGCGAGGAAAGGGGGAGAGGGAGGAATCAAGAATCGGAGCGAGCTCCGGAAAGAGAAACCTGGGAAGGAGAGTACCTAGAGCCGGAGCGGGGTGACCGGAGAGGGTACAAGAAAACTAACAAGGAAGGGGGGGTTAGAGTACGGAAAACAAAAACGGTAGCAGGGGACACGAGCACGAAAGACAAGCAGCAGCCGAAAACAGGAGCGTTGCAACGCACCCGAACACAGGAAGGGGTGGGCTATAACCTGTGTCGGGAGACGTTGCTGAAAAGACTAGACCGCTGCACTGGGTAGAGGAAGCGTGATCGGGATATCCGTACGCCGCTTCCACCTATTCCAGAGCTTCCAGGCTCCCCGAGCCGTGACAGTATGCCCCCTCCTATGGTCCACCCCTCCTGGCTTGCCAGGGTGACTACGATGATATTTGCGTAACAAGAGGGGCGAGTCCAGATGTCCTTTAGGTTCCCAGGAGTCTTCTGATCGTGGGTATCCTTTCCAGTGGACCAGATACTCTAGACGACCCTTGTGATAACGTGAATCGCATATCTGAGAGACTTCAAAGATGTCGGTCTTTGGACTTTTTGGCACAGGAGAGGCAGTCTTCCTACGAGACCATTTGTCCTCATGAAAGTCTTTAAGCTGAGAAGAGTGGAAAACGGGATGTATACGATGTAATTGAGAGGGTAATTGTAAGCGGAAGGCCACTGGATTAATTATCTGGGTTATCTTATAAGGCCCTATGTATCTGGGAGACAACTTAGAAGGGCGCACCCACCTTGGCAAATATTTGGTTGATATCAGAACCTTGGAATCCACGTCCCATTCAGGAACTGATCTCCGATGTTTGTTCGCCTGGTAACGGTGTCTGTTTTGAGCTTCCTGGAGCCCTAGTTTGGCCTTACGATGAGCTTCTTGGAGGCTTTCCGCAATGGATTCTACAGAAGGGACTGTGGATTCAATGCCGGTCAAAGGAAGTAAGGCACGGGGATGGTAACCGTAGGTGCAGAAAAAAGGACTCATACCGAGGGCTGAATGACAAGAGTTGTTGTACGAGAATTCGGCCGTCGGCAACAGTTGAACCCAGTTATCTTGGCGTTGATTGACGAAACACCTTAGGTATTGCTCAAGTGTACCATTTAGACGTTCAGTCTGGCCGTTTGATTGGGGATGGTACCCGGACGTTAAAGCCCTCTCGATGCCTAGTCTTTCGCAGAGAGAGGACCAAAATCGGGAAGTATATTGGCTGCCACGATCAGAGATGATCTTAGTAGGAATCCCGTGCAGTTTGAAAATGTCTTTTAGGAACACCTCGGCAATACTTGAAGCGGTTGGTATGCCTGGTAGGGGGGAAAAATGGGCCATCTTGGTGAATGAGTCAACGACAACCATGATACAGGTACAACCACTGGATTCAGGTAACTCTACGATGAAATCGGTAGAGACAGTGGTCCATGGACCGGTAGGTATAGAATCCGGTTCAAGCAGACCTAAAGGTCTTTGAGTGGAGGCTTTATTGCGTAGGCAGGTAATACATGACTGGACGTATAGCCTGGCTTCTTCCCTTATTCGAGGCCAGAAGAAATGGCGCAGTAGGAGTTCCTGAGTGTTGTAGATGCCACGATGACCTGCCACCTTGGCATCGTGGCACCAGGAAAGAGCTTTTTCCCGGAGAGAAGGGGTTGGTAAATACAATCTCTTGTCCACAATGTATAGGCCGTCTTGGATAACATAGTTCTTCTTCTTCTTTAGACCGGTATCGGCCTCAAACCGTCCGGTAGAGTCTTCCTTGACTTGTTGTAGGAACGCGGATAACGTTCCTATGGTACGGGACTCAGGAAACATTAGCTCAGGCTTGGTCTCCAGTTCCATAAGATAGTCACTACGTCGTGATAGGGCATCGGCTACTACATTCTGGTTGCCCGGAATGTATGTGATGTTAAAGTCAAACTGCGCGAAGAAATGCGCCCATCTTGCTTGTCTGGTGTTGTAGCATTCAAACTGGCGCAACACCTGGAGATTCTTATGGTCCGTTCGGAGAGTGAACGGGTGCATTCCCCCTTGGAGTAGATGACGCCACTCTATACAGGCCAATTTCATTGCCAGCAGTTCTTTCTCAATCACAGAGTAGTTACGTTGACTGGGATTCAAAGTCTTGGAATAGTATGATACCGGGTGTTCCTTCCCTTGGAATTCCTGAAGTAGGACGGCTCCCACAGCGGCTGAAGAGGCATCAGTTTCAACCACAAAGGGAAGGTTTTGATTGGGTTGACGTAATATAGGAGTCACACAGAAGGATCGTTTTAGCAGCTGAAAGTTTCTTTCTGCTTCGGTAGTCCACCGGAATGGCGAAGAGGTCTTTTTGAGGAGAGAGGTCATCGGGAGCACCAATTGGGAGAAGTTCGGAACGAACTTCAGATAAAAGTTCGAGAGTCCTAAGAATCTCTGAATGTCCTTCACAGAAGCAGGGGATGGCCACTCCAAAATGGAACTGACCTTGCGTGGATCAACGGCTATCCCTGCCGAAGAAAGAATGTATCCCAAATAGGGTATAGTTGATGCTGAGAAAACACATTTCTCCAACTTAACTGAGAGTTGATGGTCCTGGAGTCTGTGAAAAACTTCCCCTACGTGTAGACAATGTTCTTCTTGGGTGCGAGAGTAAACCAAAATATCATCGAGATAGACGATGACCGAGTTGCCTAGGAGATCCGAGAAGAGCCTATCCATAAAGCGCTGGAAGATAGATGGAGCGTTGACTAACCCAAACGGCATCACCTGGTACTCGTACAACCCAAAAGGTGTCCTAAAAGCCGTCTTCCACTCGTCTCCGGTTTGTACCCTGAGCAGGTGATACGCATTGCGCAGGTCCAGTTTAGTAAAGACAGTGGCAGAATGTACGGCCTGAATGATCTCGGAGATGAGGGGCATGGGATAGCGATCTTTGATGGTGACCTTGTTGAGACCCCTGTAGTCAATACAAGGACGAAGTTCTTTGGTGTCCTTCTTGGGGATGAAAAACAATGATGCACCGGCAGGGGATTTAGAAGGTCTAATGAGTTCGTTGGCTAGGTTCTTGTCCAGGTATTCCTTCAAATGGTGTTTTTCCTGGAGGGTTAGCGGGTACAGGCGACCAAACGGAACCAAGGACCCTGGATGAAGATCAATGGCACAGTCTTCTGGCCTATGCGGAGGAAGATCCAGGGGGATCTTCTCTGTAACTACGTCGGCATACTCAGCGAGATAAGCAGGGAAACAATGGATAGTTTTGGGATCTTCACCACAAAAGGTGTGTACTGTAGAGAATTCTTTTTGAGGTAGACAGTTAGTCTTGCAAAAGGTGGATTGGAAACTCAAAACGTTCTCGGACCAGAGAATGGTAGGATTGTGTCTTCGTAACCACCCAATCCCGAGGATTAATGGGAAGTGAGCAGCCCTGATCAAGTCGAAAGACAAACGTTCAGAATGTTGCATGATGTGTAAGGCAAGGACTTCTGTAGTGTGCGTGATGAGACCCGAGCTCAAAGGCCTTCCGTCCACGCCTTCTACCTTTTGGTCTTCGGCCTTGGCAACACGGGAAATGCCTTGCCTCTCGGCCCAGAGAGTGTCCATGAAGTTGCCAGCGGCTCCGCAGTCCAACAGGTCTTGTGTCTGAATGGTAGTCTTGTTGATGATCAAGGTGACAGCCATAACCATAAGACGGTGGTCTTCGGTGCACTCTGGAGAAGTAACAGAAAGGGTGACAAAGGGACTAGCTTCGCTCCCTCGGTAATGCGTCCCCAGCCTTACCGAGGGTGTTCGTTTCCCGAACGCCTGGGTGGAACGTCGGGGCAATCCCTGAGCAGGTGAAGCGGCGATCCGCAATACATGCACAGGTTCCCTTCTCGTCTTCTTCTACGTTCCTCTGCGGTGAGAGGGGAACGTGTGGTTCCGATCTGCATAGGCTCTTCTCTTGTGAGACGAGTGGAGGTAGGGGGGAAGGAAAGAGAAGGGCCAGGGGGTATTGAGGCGTTGCAAACTGTCAAGGGTATCGAGAATCTCCTCTTGATCCTGTAGGATCTCGGCCTCCCTTACTTCCCTTTCCTCCTCACCTCGTATTCCCCGGCGTAGGTTCAGGGTCTGGTTCTCCTTAGGCTTGGCTTTCCCTTTTTTTTGTAGATGAGAGCGGCCGAAGGAGGCCGCCACCGCGACACCCCAAGGGTGAGCGGTGGTGACCCTCCGCGGCCGCGGAGTTGGGGGGAAAAAAGCCAGAGGCTGAAAAAACCCCAGAGATCTGTAGATGAATTGTCTGTAGTAGGAAGCACTTGACACTTGCAGGAGCTGAGTATCTGCTGGAGAAGAGGCACACACCCTTCCAGAACTGGGCAGCAGGCCTCCAAGGAGGAATAGCAGAGGCAGGTAAGAAATCGGAAGTCCAAAGTATCAGCAACAAGGTAAGAGGGCTAGGCAAGGCAAATCCGAAGTGTATTCCTGGGTATGGTACAACAGAAGGAGCCAATAAACAAGAAAAGGAGAGTGGAGGAAGGTAAGTAAGAAAGGCGGAAGGATTGAAGAGACGGAAAGGCAAGAAAAGTAAACAAAGGCGGGCGGAAGGGGAGGTAAGGAAACGGGAACGAAGTAATAGAGGGAAGTTAGTTAGGCGGTAGGACGGGAAGGGAATGGAGAACGGGAGCGAGGAAAGGGGGAGAGGGAGGAATCAAGAATCGGAGCGAGCTCCGGAAAGAGAAACCTGGGAAGGAGAGTACCTAGAGCCGGAGCGGGGTGACCGGAGAGGGTACAAGAAAACTAACAAGGAAGGGGGGGTTAGAGTACGGAAAACAAAAACGGTAGCAGGGGACACGAGCACGAAAGACAAGCAGCAGCCAAAAACAGGAGCGTTGCAACGCACCCGAACACAGGAAGGGGCGGGCTATAACCTGTGTCGGGAGACGTTGCTGAAAAGACTAGACCGCTGCACTGGGTAGAGGAAGCGTGATCGGGATATCCGTACGCCGCTTCCACCTATTCCAGAGCTTCCAGGCTCCCCGAGCCGTGACATTTAAGCCTGCTGTGATTGGGTGAGTGGGTGAGTCCTTTAAAGAAGTGTGGACCTTGCTGTAAGATTTTCGTGTTGATGTTGTGGTAGTCATGTGTGGGTGTTATCTGGGGTAATTTTGTGATGTATTTGCTGTAAAAGTGACAATTTAGTTGTGGTAATGGGAGCAGTGATGAGATCCTTATGATGTTACATAGATTCTTTGGATTAAGTTGAAATTCCTTTTGCAGTGTTTAGCTATATTAGGTTTTCTTTCACTGCACCTGCCTAGTTTTGTTGAGCTGATCTAGGATGCCAAAGGTATCTCCATAATTCAAGGTGTATTTCTTCGAATTGAGGTTGGGTGTTTCTCTTAGTTTTTAGTTTGTCAAATTAAGAAGCCAGGTTTTTAGTGATTTCCTGAAGGTCAGATGTTCTATTGTGTGCATTTTCTTGGGGAGTGAGATCCAGAGTTTTTTTAAGATGTATGACAACATTGATCCTCCATATTTCATTTTTGAATATTGTTTGGATTCAAGATGCAGGTCATTTCTGGCTCTCAGGGTTCGGTCAGTCTGTTGATGGAGAGTATTACTTGAAAGAATTCTTGTCCTTGCACATGGGTTGCTCTGTGGGTTATGCAGAGTGTTTTTAAGTAAATCCTCTTTTTGACTGTCAGCCAATGAAGTAATCTTAGTGCGTGTGTGATTTTCTCTCTCTTGGAGAGTCTGAGGAGTAGTCTTGCTGCTGCATTTTGTATTTGTTTCAGCATTCCAAGGGAGATGTTGTTGGCGTAGTCTATTCTTGACATGACACGGGAGATGTTGGCAAGTGTTCTGTGTGGCAAGTTGAGAAAGGGTAGTATCTGCTTGATTGCACGTATATGAAAGAAACATTTCTTCACTACTGCATTGACTTGGGGTTCTAGTGTTAGGTCATTGTCCATTAATATTACCAGCTTGTGAACTATTTGGGAGGTTTCAGTTTGTTTCCCAATTCGGAGGCCATGATATGTGTTGCGTTGTTTAGTCGGGGGGGGGGGTTGTTGGGCATGATCATGATTTCAGTTTTGTCAGGGTTTAGTATGAGGCTGTTGCTTCTCATCCATCCGTTTATTTGTGTGAGGCAGTTGGTAAAGATTTGGTCTATCCGATGGTGTTGATTTGCCAGGTGATTTGAGTGTCATCTTCATAGTTGGAGCAAGTTGGTCCATGTGTTTTGATGAGTTTCATGAGTGAGGTCAGGTAAATGTTGATTTCTACATGTCTGAGGATTTGCCCCTATACGTAGGTTTCTTGGAGTTTTGCCCAAAAAGGGATGTTTCAAATAGGCCTGTAGTTGGTGGGGTTGTCTGTGTTTCCTGAGAGCTCTTTCAGAAATAGTTTAATGTGGATTCCTTTGAAACTCCTCTGTACATTTCCTGTTGCCAGTCAGGGATTCCTGAGTAACAATAGCTGGTAGATTCTGTTATACTTCTTGAATTCTTGTTACATCCATCCATGGTCTTTCCTTTTTTGTTTTCTCCCTGAGTGGTTGAAATGTTTTTGGAGTGCTGGTTGAAGTCGATTGTAGGTTGATAGGTGGTGTGTGACATATAGCGATTTAGGTCTTGTTTTTGCAAAAGGATCGCTTTCATGAAGATGTATTCTTGGTGTTTTTTGGCTCCATGAGCTTGTTGGTTGTGATGTATGGTTTACTTCACTGGAGCTTGCTTCTTTGTGGGAAGTTCTTGTATGGCAGTCTTTCTGAGATCGGGTCATTTTGTTGCGATTTGTGCTGATAGTTGTGTTTGTCGGCTGATTGTCTATTGGGCATAGTATCCCAGGGACAAATATCCATGGGGCATTAAGTACCCAGGGAAACTACCTCCTGCTGGTTCCAAATCCCAGGTGGCACAAAATTCAGATGGCCCTATATCCAAGAGGCATAATATTCAATGGTCATTATACCCCACCGGCACAATATCACTGTGGCGAGGTAGTACAGTGGCAGAATAGTAACATGGCAAAATAACAAAGTGGCCAGATGATGCTGTGTAAAAGTAACACAATAACAAAATAACAAGTCTTGCAGAAACAAAATAGTATAGTGTTCAAATCTCCCAGAGGAAGAATATCACATTTAGCCCCATGTCACATATGCAAACTATCAGTGTGGCAGACTATCCAGATGGCAAATCATCTTTTGTGGCAGACTACTGGGTTAGAGGGCTATCCGTGTGGCAGACCATACATGTGGTAACTATCGGTGTAGCAGGCTCTCGGTGTGGCAGACTCTCAGTGTGGCAGGCTACCAGCGTGGCATGTTGCAACAATGGCAGAACAGCACCGTGGCAAGATTAGCACAGTTGCAAAAGATGCAGTGGCAGAGTCTACCAGAGGCACAATACTAATGTTGTGAAAACTCACAGATGTAAATATCAAAGAAGCACATTGTCATAGACGGAAAATATCAGTTTGGTAAACTCCTGGGTTAGGAAAGAACTTTTGTAACAAAATATCAGTGAGGCACACTATCAGTGTGGTAAACTGCCTGGTACTAAACTATCAGTATAATAAAACCTATCAGTGCTGCAGAATACCGCAATGGCAAGATAAGACAGTGGCCAGATGGAAGAATGGCAGAATGATACAGTGTCAAAATAACACATTGGTGGAGTCTCACAGATGCAAAATAGCACAGTGGTGTGGTCTTGCAGAGGAAAATATCATAGAAGCACAATGTCACAGATGGAACTATTAGTGTCCCAACTATTTGGGTATGTAACTATCGATGTGGCGACGCTCTCAATGTGGTGCCGCTATCAGTGTGGCAGCATTATCAGTGTCACGAGAGTATCGACGTCGCAAGAGTATCAATGTGGCAAACCTTTAGTACCACAGTGGCAGAATCACACAGTGGCAAAATAACACAGTGCCAAATAACACAGTTGCAAAATAACACATTGGCAAAATAACACAGCATTTCCATTAATGAGTGTACACATATTAGCCCATGCAGTGCATCCCTCAGTGAGGTACTACCACTGGTGTACTTGGTAGATCTTTTCACTCTATAGGGAATCCTCAATGTGGATTGGTCTAAAAAACATGCAGCTGACCTTTATCCGCTCAGATGGTGAATTGATGGATTATTTATAACGTGCTTAATACCCAAAGGTTTCTAAGCTCGGACCGGGATTGAACCTGTGTTGCTCTGTGTCATCTTGCTTCCAAGGCAAGCACGTTGCCGCTGAGCTATCCTCCCAAGACTGGGTTGGTGCATATCTACTTGGCAAATCTGACATGGGTAGGGGTCATAATCTACTACTATATGTATTCAGTAAATGGTTCAACTTGCCTGCGCTACATGTGAGAGTTATGATAGAATCCTTAAGCTGCCCCTCTACCAGTCTACATTGGAAGTGAGTATTTTGTTCTGTGTAGCACTTGCATCAGCCTTCAGGGCAGAAGAAGCCTGGCAGTGTCCCATCTTGAAAAATGAACTTTGATTAAAAGGAACCAGCACTGCATTAATGAAGGCTACAGCAAGACACCTAGCCATAGCCAATACACAAGGTCTGATGATGAAGAGTTGTTGCCCGCTTCAGGGTATATACATAAAAGCGAATCTGCTTGAGTAGGGGTGGATGTGAAGTGGATAGCTCTAGTGGCTATCTCTAGTGTTTGAATGCCGACATTGGGGAGCTGTCACTGCCATATGTCATATCATGGCCACTAGTGTTTGTGTTACTTCTGTTCTGTTCTTTAGTCCCACTCATGGGACCTACTACTGCTATTTTAACATCACTCAGGGGAATGGAGAATTGCCTTTCAGCAGGGCTGACAGTTACCGACATGAGAAGCATTTGGGTGTTCTCTGCTACTTGATATCTGAATTTGACATTTGTGGGTTCTCCCTGTGCTACATGAGGGGCGTGCCAACATAGCATGGTTCTCTGGTTCTCCCTGGTGATGGAGGATAAAAGGTTAGGACATGAACTATGGGCAGAGGGAAAAAACAGGTGTATTCAGGAGTGCTGTCAACAAGCATGTGCAGGAGATGGTGTTGGACTGCTGACTTGGATGCATATGAGTTGGTAGTGGTTTTGATGTTTAGGGGGAGGTCATTCCAATGGTGGTGTGGGGGGGAAAATTGCGTGGGAAAGGAGGAAGAAGGAGCCAAAGAAAGAGGGAGCACATGATAGGCAAAGGATGATGACAGGGAGCCAGAAAGAGGAAAGTGGCAAGAGATAGTTGCAAATTAACAAGGGGGGGTCCTGGGAGTCCATCTGCCAGACATTAGTCCTGGAGTCAACATATGACCAGTCAAAAAAGTTTCTGAAAGGGGAGGGAGACTTTAAGGAACTTTGCAAAACAAAGCATAATACAGAATAATAGGTTAGACACAAAGAATCAAATGTCAGAAAGACACATAAAACATTCCAGGTAGCATCAGCACAAGCTCTTATGCTCCCCAGCTATCTGGATCAGCACAACTCACAGAGAAACAACAAAAGAGCTAGGCCTTTCTTTAGGCCCCTCATATCTCCTCAGGGAATTAGGGGCTTCTGACTGGCCTATCACGTCTGAAAGATGTTTTTTTGACCTGCCGGTGGGTCCTGTGATATCTCGTTGGACTGCCAAATGTTGATGGTGATATTCATCTCAAACCACAAGATCAGGTGGGTCAGCGTTGACCCACCCTTAATGTCTTAATGTACACCTCTTCCCCATCATCACCCTCTTTGTCTTGCAATGAGCTGTCAATGTCCTCTTCTCATCTTCTCATACCTGTTGCACCTGTACCTGCCATGCACGTGTTCCTACAAGGTTGCCGGCCACAAATCATACACTGGTGCCACTTCTATCTTTAGAATATCATTAAGGAAGAAGAAAGCAAGTATTAACTTTAAGTGGGGCGCTGCAGTATGTCCAATGTTTTGGATTCATGTTTCAGAGAAACGCAAGGGCGATGAACATTAAGGCCATGATTCATGGAAATATTTGCGTGTAAAACAGGGATTCGCCATTCTGCCCGCAAATCCCCATTCCTCAAACAGGGATTTGCGGGCAGAATGGCACGCAAATCCCCGTTATACACGCATATAATTCCATGAATCAGAATTGCATATGCTGAGTAGCCACATTAATGCCAGTAACACATGATTTGATTGACAGATACAGCCACTACCAACGTAATCAATCATTGCCATCTGTCCCAAGTCTGCAATTTGACACTGAAGTGGGAGTGGTGAGCCGCCTCACACAAGTCCCATTTTAGGCGTCTGTCAGGGGGCCCATCTGTGGCAGTCACTGATAAAAGCGTGACTCACTGCCCATGGCAACAGCTGCATTTGTTGGTGCAGTGGCTTAACTGCGCTGGTATGCATGCAATACGAAGGAAGCCACTGGCCTTCCCTATTGCCCAACTATTTCCCTGCTTTCACATGTGATTCCTGGAAGTGTGTGAGGAAGCACCATCTGAGAAGTGACTAGCTGCTGTAGCAAGACTTGCCCCTCTGCCAGCCAAAGTGACACCTAGGGCCTCACCATGTTGAAGGACTCCTGCAGTTGTGTGCCAACCTCCCACGTGTTTGGGAGCCCGAGAAAAGGACTAATCTGAGCCACTGATTTGGGACTCACAGAACCCTAAGAGCCAAGACAGCTGGGATTCTAGTGTTTTTTGCCGTTGAACTACTTGAACTATGTTTCAAGAAACACGCGACACATTCGAACCACCAGAACCCTACTATGCTGCCTTTTCCAATCTTTGAAATGCTTGCCCAGCACCAAGAGGTCTGTTTTGGTGTGGCCAGACCACCAAGAACTGCAAAAAGTTACTATTGACTGCTAACTGTCCCGCTTGTTCTATTTCTGAGCCTTAGAGACTGGCTAGGACACTTTTAGAAGTTTTTGCACCATACTTCAACGATCACTTACCTTCATCCATGTAGTATGTTCCACATTCTCAATTGGCCCCTCCTCCACCTGATTATTCTACCTCGTCAATGTTGACTGCTTCTGACTTTGCCTCTTTTTTCACCTCTAAGATTGATCATTTACGGACAGCATGTGTTTCTGCTGGTCTTCTTTCCCTTTCAATGTTTTATCCTCCTGTTCCTTCTCTTTTCATGTTTTCTCTCCTATATCAGACTCTGAAATCAGTCCTTTTCTGTCTTCAACACATTCTTCTGCTTCTCCATCTGAATCTTTTATCTCTGTTATTATCCCTAAAGTTTACCCTTTATTGATTCCATATATTACTAGTATTTGCAATCTTTCTTTAATCGCTGGTCTTTTCCCTTCAGAATTCAAACATGCTACCATTATTACATTATTAAAGAAACCTTCTCTTTATCCTGCTACCCCCTCAAATTATCACCCAGTTTCGCTACTACCCTATCTTTAAACATCTTGTAAAGGGCTGTTTGCTGTCAACTCTCTAGTTGTGTCAATTCTCACAACCTTCTTCTCCTTTTTCAATCTGGCTTCAGACCCTTTTATTATACGTAAACTTCACTTCTTCATGTCTCAAACTCTCTCCTATTGGCTCGTCACTCTAAACTGTCTTCAGTTTTGGTGTTATTGGATTTCTCCACTTTGTTCAACACTATTGATCACTAGATTATTTTCTCTACTTTTTCCATGTTAGGGATCTCGGGTTCTGCTCACCAATGGTTCTCTTCAAATCACTCATATGGTACATATGCAGTTTACTTGGCAGGTCAATCATCATCCGCTCTCCCACTATGGTCTGGTGCTCCTGAGGGCTCAGTTTTAGGTCCAATACTTTTCTCTCTATACACTTCCCTGCTCTTCAAAATTATTGCTTCTTTTGGTTACTGTTGGCATGTCTACATGGATGATACTCAGGTTTTCTTCTTCTGTTCATCACTATCTGATTTCATTTACTCCACTCTGTCTTCCTATCTTTGTGCCCTTCATTCTTGGATCCTATGACACTTGTTACATTTTAATCCATCTAAAATCGAGGTCTTGTATTTTCATTCTTCCTCTCACTTGTTCACTGCTCTACCTATACCAATTATCTTCCTTCCTTCTTTTCTTCCCTTTAATTCACCAGCAAGGAACCTTGAGGTCACTACTCTCTCTCCTTTCCCTCTCACATTTCAGGCCTGTCTAAATCCTCCTACTTTGCTGTACATAATATTTCCAAAATGCATCCTTTTTTAATGTTTCATACCACCAAAACGTTGATCTCTTCTCTTGTCTTCTCCTGTTTAGATTACATTCTGCACTTTAGTAGATCTTGCAGCTTATGCTTTAGTTCCTCTTGAATCTATGTTTAAGGCTTCTAGTTGGTTGCTTTTTTGCATAACTCCCCGTTCTTCTAGCTCAGCTTCTCTTATTTTGCTCGGCTGGTTTACATTTTGCTACCTGATCTTATTTCATTTACTTTGTATTGTTATACATTGCCTTGCTCCTTTTTATTTATCTTCTCTAGTTTCTTTATATACTCCTTCTCATTCGTGTCATTCTGCCTCTTTATTTCTACTATCTGTACTTAGGCCGCCTGGTGCCCAGTCCCATTTTCGAGCATTCTCTTTGTTAGACCTTAAACATTGGAACACTCTTCTGCTGCATGTTCTCTCTGCCTCCACTTTGGCAATTTTCCAAATTCCTCTCAAGGATGTTTCAGTTCCCCAAAGTACCTTTATTTTATTTACTTTCCAAGCTACATACACATCCAACCAATGTATCGAATGGAGGTGCCCTTACATCTGTGCTGCCAATTTTGTTTTTTGTGCTCAGAGTGCCTTGTAACAAAAATAGAATTTAGGTGCCCTTACATATGTTTTGTGTACTTTGATTGCTAGTCCAGTGCATTTGTTTGTTGCACCCTTGGCTAGTAGGCTACCTGGTGAGTTTATGCTTGTACTGTGGTGTTCAGCCCCTCCTCTTTCTACCTCATATCCTTCGCTGCTATGGTACTCACCATCTCCCATATCTTCTTTAACTGATACACTATCACCTATCCTCCCTCTCTCACAAAATCTGGAAGAAAAAAGCTTTAAAAAGACATCAAAACCATTAACCCTGGCCTACCTATCGCAGACACCTATGTCAATGTAACTTCCAGATAGGTCTTTACTGATATCCTCTTCTCAGTACCTTACCCAGATCTATCGACTCCTCATCTCATCTCTACTCTCTCTCCTCTTACATTCTCACCCATTAATGGTGACACTAAATGGGAAGTCCCCCTGGCGGGTTTTACAACATCCAGGTGTATCATTATTGTTTACTGTACTGGCACTATCCTGGTTCAGTGTCCTCAACCCAACCTCCTCCTCTTTGACCGGTGCCTGCTGTCCCTCATTAACTTCCTCCCCACTCCTGCTACTCCCTTTTCCACTCCCTCTGCCCCCCATCCGACTGGTGTACCAAGCCCCTGTACCCCTCCTCGGAAAACCTTCACAGGTGGAGTCCTCTTGCATTTAGCCATGCTTAATGCTCGTTCTGACGACATCTGCCTCCTACTCAAAGACCCTGACCTTGATAAATTTGCTCCTACCGAGGCGTAGTTCAAGGCCAGCTCAGTCACTGCTTTTGACTCCTTTCTCTCTGATGGCTATAAGATCATCTCTAAGCCTCACTCTAACCGTGCGGGTGGTGGAGTTGCTCTTATCTTCCCTCATACCCACCCAACATTACTCTTCCTACGAGAGCATGGTATGCAAGCTGGTCATCTCTCCCACCAGCTCTCTGACCATTGCCACCATCTACAGGCCACCTCGCTCTACCACCCTGTTCCTCTCTGAATGGCTGATTGTTCCTCCTCTCTCCCCACAACCCCCACTAACCTCATTCTCATGGGCGATTTCAACATCCACCTTGACTCCTCAATCACAGCATCCACTCTCTTCCATGACCTCTGCACCTCACTCTCCCTCTTCATGCTCCCCTCTGTTCTACCCACTCGGCCGGACACACTCTTGAAGCCTTCATCCACACCGATCTTTCACTCTCCTCCCCACTGATCACACCACTCTCCTATTCAGACCACTCTCTCCTCTCCTCTCACCAGGCCCTCTCGGTCCTCTGACCTTGCCTCCCCCAGCCATGCCAACCTCGTTCACAAACATCCAGCTGATGGAACGAGTGTCAGCTGCTGCCTTCACAGCTACTTTCACCCCTCCCTCTCTACCCACTACAGACTCTACCTCTAACACTGCTCTAAGCAACCTCCATCATGCCATCACAAATATCCCTGACATTCTTGATTTGATTTGATTTGATTTATTGATTTATAGAGTGCTTTACACCAAGGCGCTGTGCCCCAGTCATGAGGATCCACCTGAAACATGCCTCTATGCATAGCACCTGGTACGACTCTGAACTTGCAGCCCTGAAACACAAGTGCAGAGCTGCAGAACGGAAGTGCCAGACCTCATGCTCACCCTCTGACAAACTGGCCCGTCACCTACTCCAAAGGCAATACCGACTCTCCATCCGCCCCAAGAAAAGGGCCCACATCCAGTTTCTGGTGCATCCAACAATACGGCTGAACTCTTTAAAATCTGCAGGGAACTAGCCAACAATTTCCACAGTCTCCTCATCAGCTCTTCATTCAAAGGCCCTCTGTAATGCACTGGCCACACACTTCAAAGCAAAACTCAGGACATCCTTTGCACCCTTGCAACACTGTCACACTCCGCCTTACCTTCTATGCCCACCTATCGTCACTCTGCCTTTCTCTCCTCTTTTTCTCGCACCATGCGTGAAGAGTTCACCAGAATTGTCCGCTCCACGGTCTCCTCCAAACAGGTTTCCCCCTGCTCCTCTAGAACCATTAAGAACAATATTGGCTCCCTTGCCCCTGCACTCGCTGATTTATGCAACCACTCTTTTGCTACTGGATCTTTTCCCTCCTCCCTCGAGCACTCCTTTGTGCGCCCCTCCTGAAAAAAAACTTCTGCAGACCCATCTTGTCCAGCCAACTCCCCCCCACATCTATCACACCCTTCCTTGGAAAACTCTTGGAGAAGCTGGTCTTCCCCCAACTGACCCAGCACATTGAACTTGTTGGCTGCCTACATGACCATCAATCTGGATTCCAAGCATCCAGAGGCCTGGAAACTGCTTTTCTGAACACCGGTGAGGAACTGCTCGCATCTCTTGATTCCAACTCTCCCGCTGCTCTCATTTTACGTGATCTCTCCTCTGCCCTTGATAGGTTAACTTTTACTTTACTTTTATGAATTTGTACCACGCAAACCAAACGGCCCAGAGGCATACGGGCACTGAGGATGACACCTAGAGGGAAAGGAAAAAGAGATAAAAAGCGAACGGACAAACAATGGTCATCACATATGACTGGCCATCATACCAGATGGAGTCTTATATAATATGATGAGGTAGAGACAAGGTTATTCACATGCATTCTCATATTAAGGTTTTGATCCAAGTAGACTCCCAGAGTTTTATCTTATTTTTAGAAGGAATTTTACAATCTGCTATGCAAAACTCCAAATATGCATTACTTAGTCTGGCAATTCTGGAACTAGTCCCAATAACCATAAATTCTGTTTTGTCGTTATTGAGTGCAAGTCCATTTTCAGCCATCCACCGTTGGATGAGATCAAATGTCTCGTTAATGACACGCATGTCTTCATCAAAGTTGCCTGATAGGCAGATTATATATAGCGTGTCATCAGCATAATTGGAAAAGCAGATGCACTTATTCTGTAATAATTGACATAAGGGAGCTGTAAAAATATTGTACAGCGATGGGGACAAGAATGCACCCTGTGGTACACCATAACATAGTGAGATAGGATATGTTTCTGCATCCTGACTGCAGAACCTAATCGATCCAAGCCACTGCATCTTCACTGAAATTGGCGACTTCCTTCAGCCTATGTAATAGGAGAGAATGTTCCACCAATCGAACGTGGTGGATAAAACCAATACCATAAGCAGCATGGTATGGCTATTATCCATATTGTGCAACATATTTGTCTTTAAATCCAGGGGCGCCAGTTCAGTGCTAAAACCTGGTCTAAAGTCTGACTGCCATTTATTGAAGACCTTGTGTTTTGCCAGGTGTTCCAGGATTTGCTGGAAGGCCACCCTATCCAAGATCTTAAGTAGAAATAGGGAATTTTTGATGGGTCTATAATTTCCTGCTGTCTGGATCTCAGCCAGGTTTTTTTATGAGCAGTGTTATCCATGCGCTTTTTAAATCCCTGGCCACATGGCATTCCTTCAAAGAGGTATTAACAATTTTGATCAGAATACCAAGAAGAGAATCTGAGCAGGCTTTCACCAAAACTACCAGGCATATATCTCCCCTGCAGTTTGTCGGTTTGAGTTTGCTCAGGATTATACTCAGTTTTTCGTCTGTTGTTGCTCTACAATTAAACTTTGGAATAGACGTTTTATTTGGAGCTGCTATATCATCTGTACTACTGATGGTATGTCTAAAGGCTCATACTTGGACCGATCCTTCTGGATATTACAATGTATTCCCTCGAGTTTCTTTAGCACAGCGTCCTGGATTGCGGTACACCATGCTTTGTCTCTCACCAACTTTTCAGATGAGTTATCCCTGGGTTTTTCCAGTTCCTTTAGATTTGTGAAAGGTTCCTTTCTCTGTTGTTAAGCTTTCTCTATTCTCAATTCAAAGGAGTCCTTTTTAGCCTGTATCACCACCCTTTTATATTTTTCAATGTTACTGCTATATATTAACTTATCACTATCTGATTGGGATTGTTTCCATATATAGTGACTTTTCCTTTTACATTTTCTAAGGGTGCTCAACTCAGGGGAGAACCATGAGTTAATTTTTTTAGGTGCCACTAGTTTGGTTTTAAGTGGAGCTAGTGCATTAAGGTCATTCTCCATTGACCTTTTATTTGTGCCGCAGTATGCATATTAGGAAGATTATTTATAAGGGGTAGCATCCATTGTTGCAAGTTTTCTGGCTTCACCTTCCCAGGATTTTCTGGTGGTGATCCATGATTTCGACTTTGCCACAGACTTTTCTTTATTGGGACACAATATAGTGAAGTGAATAAAGAAGTGGTCAGACCTTGGGCAAGGTGTGATCTTCGGTTTACTAAGCGAGACATTTTATATGTTGCGATCCCATCTTGTATGTTGCCTTTTATGTGTGTGGCCTCTTCGACACATTGGGAGAGACCCATATTAGCTAACATGTTTTCCAAATCTAAAGCCTGTGTATCCTTTTTATTGCCTTTCCAGAGATTTGGGTCACCCATCAATATGAATTTAGATGACTGTTTATACAACGGTAGTATCAAGCTGCACAATTGGGTTATACAATCCTTCATAACAGTGGAGGGCCTGTATACTAGCAGAATGTTAGATGTTATAGTGGCTTCAGTCCTCACCTTGATCAGGAGGGTATCACATTCGTCTATGCTACTGGTATATGTCTCCCAAATGTCCAAATGCGCTTTATAAATAAAGGCAACTCGACCCCCAGTTTGGCTATGTCTGTTACTACACCACATAATATAGTTATCAGGCGCAGCCAAACTCATGGAGGGACCAGCAGCATCATGAAACCACATTTGTCCACATTGTATTCAGTCAGCCACTTCTGTGACATGATTGACTAGGGATCTAGTCCATCCTCATAAAACAGCTCCATGATACCCTAGGTATCTCAGAGTATCTCAGAGTGGGCACTGGACTGGATGACCTCCTTCCTCAGCAACAGTCCGTCGCTGGTTATTCTGCACTCTTTCTCCTCCCCCACTTATATCTCCACCTGCGGTGTCCCTCAGGGTTCCAGCCTTTCTCCCTGGCTCTTTTACAACTACCTTGCTCTGCTTACACACCTCATTTCCACCTTTTCTCCAAACATCCAGTGTTATGCAGACGACACTCAACTCTTCTTCAAACTTCCCTCTGATCTGTTGCTCCATCCATGCAATAAAAAGAGCCCACATTCAGGCACCAGTGTCCAATGCATCTAACAACATGGCTGAACTCTTCAAAATCAGCAGGGAACTTGCCAACCCGTCCGCAGTATCTTCTGACCCTATTCCTTCACAGGGCCTTTGCAATGCACTCGCCTCTCACTTCATTAAAAAACACCAGGACATACTGAACAGCCTTCCCCTCTCTCCTCCTTCCTACTACTCTCCCTCCTCCTTCCTTCTTCTCCTCCTTGTCTGCGGTCTCCCCTGAAGAAGTCACTAGAGTTGTCAACTCCATGAAGGTCTCTTCCAAACAGGTTGCCTCATGCTCTTCCAGAACCATCAAGGACAATATCTCCTCTCTCGCCGCCGCTCATGCTGATCTCTGCAACCAATCCTTTGCTTCTGGTTCTTTTCCTTCCCCCCTTAAGCACTCCCTTGTGCGTCTCCTACTTGAAAAGCTTTCTGCAGACCCCTCCTGCCCCATTTCCATCACCCCCTTCCTGGGGAAACTACTTGAGAAGTTGGCCCGCCCCAACTCAACTCTCATATGAACTTGTTGGCGGTCTACACGTCTGGATTCCGAGCATCCAGAGGCACAGAAACTGATCTTCTGAACACCCATAAAGAATTGCTTGCATCCCTGAACACCAACTCCCCTTCTCTCCTCATCCTCCTTGATCTCTCTTCTGTATTTGATATAGTGAACCATTCCATCCTCATAAAAAGAGGCTCCATGATACCCTTGGTATCTCAGAGCGGGCACTGGACAGGCGTACTTCCTTCCTAACTGACCGTTCCTCCAATATCACTGTGTGCTCTATCTCCTCCCCTACCTCCTCATCCACCTGTGGCGTCCCCCAGGGCTCCATTCTTTCGCCCTGGCTCTTTAACATATACCTCTCTCTGCTGTCACACCTCATTTCATACTTCTCCCCTAATTTACAGTGTTATACTGATGACACACAACTCTTCTTCAAACTTCCTACTGACACCCTTGCACCTTCTTTCATCCCTGATTGCCTCTCTGCCATCCAGGCCTGGTGCACTGCTTATGACCTCTGCCTCAATGCCAGCAAAACAGAGATTCTCCCTATTGGGTCCCCTACACCCTACTTCTTCACTTCACTCTAGCCTTCCTCCATTGGCTCCCCACCTGTCTCCTCTGCTGAAGCCAGGAATCTCAGAGTCATCTTCGACACCTCCCTTTCCTTCATCCCTCATATTCAGGACATCGCCAAGAAGTCCCACTTTCAGCTCTTCCTTCTCAAAGGAACTCTACCCTTCTGGGCAGCAAGGCTTATCCTTGGCCTCAAGCCCAGGGACTGCATCTCTCCTGCCCTGCAAAGTCTTCACTGGCTCCCGGTTTCAGCATGGATTACATTCAAATCTCTCTGTATTATCCACGAGGCTATCTGGGGCTGGGGAACACTCTATCTGCAATACTTCCTTACCAAATACTCACCTTCTAGACCCCTGCATTCCTCTGGCACCAACTTGCAGCATGTGAAGCGGTTTGCTAAACAGAGAGCTGGTGGTCGATCACTTTCCTCAGCAGGCTCCCTTCTGTGGAATAGCCTCCCTCTCCCTCGTGACTTGAGCATCAACTTCTTAAGTTCTGAAAAAGCCTCAAGACCTTTCTCTTTACCTCTTCCTTCTCCTCCACGCTTCCCTGCTAATCATACCGTAACATGACTGATGTGAAGGGCCCTTATGTATCTTCAGTGCCCTGACCCCCGACATCTCTCATCCAAGCCGCTGTCTATTTTTTATTGCACTTACTTAGGCTCCCACGGGAGGTTGCACTTTAGTTCTTCTTTTCTTATGCACTTAACCCCGAGCACTTCTCCATGAGCACCACAGCTCCTATCCCTTACTCCCTTACCCCCTTCTGTGCTTGCATGTTCTGAAGACTCACAAGGCATAGTAGGTTTGTCTCCCCTGCCTGCTCTTCTCATTATTTGTAATACTATTCATTCAATTATTTACCTTTGTTGAAATTCATTGGGCCTCATTAGGACCCTGGCGGCTGCGGTATGAACGGTGCCGTAAGGTACTGGCACCGTTCATACCGGGCAGCCACATTACGAGTTTGCTTGCGGGTGGCGGTATGCACGTCTGGTCCGGCACCTGCGAGCAGAGCAGGATGCTAACAACGGACCCGTCATTAACGGGTCCGTTGATAGCATCCTCCCCATTCCCATTGACGACATGGCTCCCTCCAAACTCGTAATGAGGCCCATTGTCTACCTTCTCCTGTACCCACCCTTTGCTCTGTGGGTGCTTTGAAACCATTTTTGCTAATTGTATAAGCGCCTAACAAATGACAAATAAATACATAAATGGTATTCCAGGTATGGTCTTTGGCCTCTAATTGTTTAGGCTTTTCTTCTTTCTTCTTGATCACACTACCATTAATTCTTTACCTATCCTCTAGGCTGTATCTATTGGGCCAGTACATATAAGACTGTGTATTTATTGTGTTACTATTGCAATTCTCTAGGCCATGTATGTATGTGTATACTACTCATACATTTTTTTAATGTAATTTTGGATCTGGATTTTAATTGTTCTTAGATTGTTCTTTAAATGTGTCTGTATTTCTATTACCTGAATGTAACATTTGCATGTTTTACTTGAGTTTATTTTTATATCTATTACCTTGATGTAACATTTGTCACGTGGTGGTAGTCTTCACTGGGATTTTATATTCCAGTCCTACTCTTGATTGTCAATGACCCCCATGTCCATGGGAGGATTGATGGCTAGCCCAACATAGCGTGCTATATTGAAATAACTTTCTTTCATATACCTTGATCAATGGTAAGGTGGTGCCCACTCCCCTTTCTGTTTTAGTTAATGGGGTGGCACCACTTTCACAGCACAGGGTTAATGGCGAGAAAACCTCCAGCACTTAGCTAGAGGTTTTTCCACTTCATTACCTCAAAACAAACTACATTGAGATATTGCCAGCAGTGAATTACCACCATCGGCAATACCGCCAAACATCAAAGGAATCCCATCATGTGGAATAACACCATCTCATAATATGGAGGATTTACCTCCAGTTCAGAGGCAGTGATCTGGCGGTGACAAGTGTCTCGAAGTGGAATTGTCTTCTCTGGTTTAGCCTGGTGGTGCATCCTAATAATGCATTTAGGCAGATACTTTGGCACTAATGTTTAAGATGCTGTTCAACCTAACTTGGATTTTTTAGAGAAGGTTAAGGAAACTTGTCACTTCACATTCTTACTTTGGGGGCGGAGGCATAGTTGATACATTGTGAAGAAGTATAGAGTAACTAGTTGTGTGTAGCTACCTCAGAGCTACCCAATTGTGGCAAAATAAATTGGTTCACCGACATACTACTCCAGTTGTTCCTGTGAAATAATAAGACTTTGAATAGACCTTTGCAAATGAAAAATGACTTTTATTGGCTGTTGAGTTATAGGCTCCACAGGCTCTGCTCATTGCCAACTGTCCTTCACTATTAAATTGTCACAGGCGAGGCGAAAGCCAGTTGGCTCCAACCCATCATGGAGTCGCCTATCGACCTCCCTGACTCACCCATTTACTATCATTGAGGTAGCAACATGAAAGCACAGTCTTGTAGCAATGATTTGCTATTACAAATAACCATTCTGTTCTCACTGAGAACTGTTCTGGGTTCTAAAAGAATTTGTTATGAAATATTCTTGACCTCCCAAATGTGCTTGACCCTCCAAATAATGTAGCATAATAAAACGGTGCAAAAACTGACCCTATTTCCTGCCATTGGAGAATTTCTATGATGTCCTAAGAATGAAGGAGGTAGTGAGTGTGAATGTGAGTTAGTAAATGAGTGATTGAGTTACTTATTGAACCTCTATACTGATAAAACGGAATTACGCTTTCCTTACTCAAAAGGCTTGCATATTGTTCAGTTGGCCAGGGTCATTACATATTATTAGCTTATAGATAGTGTTAATGACCTCCTCTCAACCAATCTGAATGAGTGTGGTCATTGACTACTGGTATTGAAAATATTCTGAATATTCTCTCTTCAGAAGAAGAAAAGCAAACAATAATGACATTTCCATGCAGCATATTTTTCAAAAAGAAACTTCCTCTCTGGGAGGACCTTTTTATTTGCTGCAGCATGCTCCTTAGTACATGAAAGCGAAAGTCAAAACATTGGAAAATGCTTTCACTTTCTTATAGAGAAACAGTTCACTTTTACATGACCTGTTCCCGTTCAACCAAGTTAAAATTAAAACAATGGGGTTCATTATAAATTGGCTGGTGCGGTAATAATGTGCCGGTATTAACGTTCACTGCCATGTTTCCGGACCGGGGCACCTGATTTACATCCAGCTAAAAGCTGGAGGTAAGACAGACGCCTTACATGCAAAGATAGCCTCTATTACTGGTGCCAGTAACACAGGCAAATCCCCCCATGGAGTCCAATGGGACTCCGTGGAATGGGCATTTACTTTCCCTTACTGCCACTTGTAATCCAGCCGTAATTCTGTCGGACAAAGTGCTGGGAACGGTAATTCTGTTTGCCAGTATCCTAGCAAATTTACCGCCAGGATATCGGCAAACCTATAATGAGGCCCTATGTTATTTAAATACTACAAAATAAAAACACATTTAATTTTACAAACTCAGTTGGCCTCATTACACGGTAGGCGGTAAGGGTTTACCGGCACCGGTAAGGGCACCGGTACCGGTAAACCCTTACCGCCTTACTACGAGGTCCCTTTGCGGGTCCTCCCTTAACGCCTGGTTTTTCCAGGCGTTAAGGACGGGACCCGCAAAGGGACCTTGGTGCTAATTTGCGGTACCGTAATTAGCTCCTTCCCCATTCCCATTATGCCCTATGGGGGCAAAAATGGGAATGGGGAAGTGCCTTGTTGAATGGGGAATTACCGCCCCCGCTCACCTTGGAGTAGGGCGGTAATTCCGCCATCCACCAAGGCGGACACGGTAAAATACCGGCGGCAACCGTGCGCTCCGGAGGTCTTCACACTGCATTCCGGCATCTGAAAGACAAAAGCTTACCAATTCTTCGCACGCTCCGGAGGCCTTCGGCGCTGCATCCCGCATCTGAAAGACAAAACAAGGTGCGTTTAAAGACATTGGGGAACTTTAATACTCACGTGCCATTACTCCTTTCCACATCTAACCCAGTGGGTATTCCGGCACCCTGCAGCCGCTCCGAACTTGTACCTGCAAAATAAAAAGACAGTTAGAGCGCATCGTGAAGCAGGCAACAAGCGCTTACTTACGTGCTTCCAGGCGTTTCTATTCATCACACGGGCTCCATCTTCAACTCACTTCAGCCCGTCATCCGCCATCGCCGGAACCCTGCAAAACAAGAAACATCATTACTAAAGACTTTAAAGGCATTAGAATTACTCGAAACTTACCGTTCGTGCAGTAAACGACGGACAGCAGTCCTCTGAAGTCAAGAGGCCTGCTCCCCTTATCCAGTGAAGAAACTGGTTAGAGCACCCTGCCCCGAGGCAGATGGAGAGCACGGCGTTCACTTACCTAAGGTGAGAGTGTTAACCTTTGGGGTTCTACAGGAGAAGAGAAAGGGAAGAAGAGAGAGACATTCAATAACCCAGTTCCTTAATCCCATATTTTCTATCTGCAGACATCTTACCCTTCGAGTCAGACATGCAGCCAGCCGTGTGTTACACATCACCTTTGAAGATACGGTATTCGCCCAGTCAAGACCGGCGCCTCTACGGGAATCAGGTGAGCGTTACACCAGAGTTGTGCCAGCGGTTATGAATTATTTGAAACATTCCAGCCATCACCTTTCTGTTTTGTTTATTTGGTAAGTAAGCCACGGTTTCTTTTGTTAGATTGGAGATAGAGGGGATGGATGTGTTGCTGGTCAAAGTCATTTCAGTTTTCTTTTTAAATGTTAACAGCAGCACAAGCTCCTTCACATCACCCCCAGAACAACCACATTTTATTATTTTCTTTGGTCCATTCTATGTTGCTCAGTGCCAGCCTCTTCCAGCTTCTAAGCACTGGAAAAGGAACTGAACCCATGTTGCACTGCATCTGCTTGTTCCCAAAGCAAGTGCATTGTCCCTCAGCTATCTTTCTAAATATCTATATGCTTTGGCTTGAGGAAGCAACAGATGGTTTACTTCAAAGGCAGATGGCAACTTCATGTAAATGAATTATCTCACCATGCGTCTATCTACAGTGTGCCTGTGATGCAGGTCTGGAAGATCTGGGGCAGGTCACACAGTGCACAGACAGGATCGGTGGCAGAAGCCACTGGGGCACACGCCTCTCATCACAGGCCCAGTGGCTCACTGGATGTGCAAAGCAGACAACGAGAAACACTGATGAGATGTGCGTTGATGCTGTGCTGTCAATGAGTATTGCAGGCTGCTCTTACCCATTCCCAGCTAGCTAGATCTAGCCCCCATACTCCTCTGTTACTAAAGTACTGGGTATGAGCTGCAAACACAGCCCCGACTCTGAACCCAACCATTTAGGCATTCTTTACTAATGGAAAGCGGACCTGCTTCATGGGTTTCAGCTAACAAGATCTAGATTCCAGGTGAAAAAAGCATTAATTTCTAGCAGATTCAATTGGGTACACACCACTTTTCTTCCAGAATAAGTAGGAAAGGAAAGCAACTTTTTGGATCAGCTTTTTTAGGACAGTAACTACATTCACATACTAATACTTCTTATTATCCTTGTTCTAAATTGAAAGTCTTAACAACAGATTCATTGTTTCCAAATCCTGACTCGGATATGCAGTATGCATTGTTCTATAGTTCTATGAGATGGCCCAAGACTGTTTGTAAACCTGTACAACTTTTTATTGCAATATACCATATCCTCAATTGAAGTGTTAGCTACTATTTAAATGGAATTCTTTTTTACTGCACATTTTACATTCATTTGTAAAATGTTGTGTTACATCTTCATCAGTTGTATGCACACTTCACATACAAAGAAACCAGGCAACACACTTCTATGTTTTCCCCAGAGATAGTTATATAATCCATCAATCGCAAATCAACGTTGAGGTTCATCCAGAAGACATGGATACATGATGGAACTATATCTTATTGGAGAACATAGGACATCATTTTCATACAAGCAGCTCTGATTGTTGTGCTGAGTTGTACGATTCTGTGCAATTCACCAAAAAAAGGCTACCGAAGATGGATAAAAGGTTACTACCTAATGATCTACCAACAATCGTTCACATACAATGTGTCCAGTAAGTATCATTGTATTGCTTTTAGAAGAGACATTTCAGGTGCTGGTGATGAAATGGGTGATATTGGTAAAATGTTCACTTCACCATGGGAAAACGGCTTTGATGGCGTAGATGGCAAAACCGATTGACCTGAGTAAAATTCCATTACTATTTATGGCAGTACTGACTCCATGTATGTAGACATCTTTTAAAAGCGGGGAACTTTATTAAGCTCCAATGGATCTGCATTATCCATGTATTAGAAATAATCAAGAACTTGGCCTGGACTACAATCTCTCAGGTGTATTGGACATGACTACATTGTTCATAATGGATTGACACAGAAAAAACAAATGAGGACCTATTGTGAAACCAAAAATATATTGTTTTTGAGTGCTGTCCACTTGATATTTTGAAGATGCGTAAAGGGGCTGCTTGCATGACTGCCCGTAACCTTGCTCAATCTATTCTAACATTGAAGTTTACAGGTTTAAGCAAAGAAAAGACTCAATGTAACATAAGGCATCAGGATGCTCGAAGACTAAATAAAACACATGGTTAGGATAGTAGCTTTGAGGGTCAGGAAATTACAAATCAAATCCAGCTGGTGCCAACACAGAATTAAGTGTTCTATGAAGTTTTTCCTCCTCAAAATGGACATCTGTACCCCTCATGGGGCTTCTAGGAGCCTCAGACCTCCTCCTTGGGCTACAGGTTTCCCCAGGTCCCTAACCCATGGATCCCATGCAGACAGATCTACCAGACTGCTGCCTTTCAGGCCTTTTCCTGAGGCTCCCTTCCTAATAGAGAAGCAGCCTCTTCTGGCAAGATGGTGAGATGGTTTGCTATGCTGGGGCTCGGTATAGAATCAAAGCGCTACTTCTGCCATGTGGAGCACGTGATCGATGCTTGCCAGCTGGCTTTGCGTGCCCTGGTGGGGGTTGTAGGTAAAGCATGTCCCTACTCTCGCTTTCCACCCACCTCCTGTCTTGATGTTTTTCCTTGGTGTCTTCTGCCTCCGGGCTGAGCCTTTGTTGGCCTTTCTGCTCCTGAGCGTAACATTGCCATATTATTCCTCCATCTGCTTCTATGAATTTCCTTCGACCTCCCTGGGCTTGCTTCATCAATAGGTCTGTTCTTCCTCCTCCTGGCTAAGAAATTCAATCTCTGTTCCTCTCCCTTGCAACCCAACCTCTCTCGCTCTTTACAGATGCTGTCTCTCTTCTGTGCCACAACTCTCTTTCCCACCTCTAATGTAAACCTCCAGCCCACTCTCCTGATCTTAGGTCTGCTTCCATAAAGACTCTTTCATTTGTCTCTCCCAACCAATGTCTTGCTTGCCCTTTTCCCAGATGAAAGCGCGTCCCTTCCTGTTTCTAGTCGCATCTCTCTCTTTCCTAATAAGTCAGGTAATCTCCTCCTTCACCCCTAGAATATACTCACCTGTCTCCTTCCCTAGGCTGTGAATCTCCTGCGCCTAAGTCTCCACCCCATCACAATGGCACCCCCGCTGTGTCCTATGATGTGATACCCCTCTGTCTATCGTCCACAAATATTTCCTTCTCACTCTACCTTTGAGATAGCTCTCCTCCTGCAAGATCTCCCCAGTTGTCACAGAGACTAACTGGGCTGCTTGCCTTTTAAAGCCTGCCACTTTCTCCCCTTAAATGTCACTTGGGAACATGACTTGCATCTGTGTGATAGAGGTTGGAATGTCTCCAGATTGGGCCATGTGCTCAGAGTCATGTGGTCTGCAGGGAGGCTGGTCAACTGTTACATCAAGGCCAGACACCATTTTGGATACCTTACTTGCCCTGGGCATGTATATGTTCTCCCCTTTCCCGATAGAAGCTTTAATAAGACTACCTGCTCTAAAAGACTCCCTCAGTAGCCCCAATGTGTGAAAATCTATTTAGAAAAAACCCTGGCAAGCAGAGGAGGGTTCTGTTATATTTAGACTGCCATTGTCATGTACAAATATACACATTTTACCCCCAGCGATGCTTGTTGGTGCTGTAGCGCAAAGCTTGTTTGGTTTTACCCTAATACGAAATATGCACATTTATTTTTCTTCCTTTAATCACTTCTGGATTTCAAACAGTGTATTCAAGGGGATCCAGTGCACTGAGTGAGACCTGCAAACTGTAACAAATAATTCATCCAGCAGAGTTCCCAGAAGACAGGGGGCTTCATCACAGTTGTTTAAAAGACCCATGTCAATTAATGGTACTGCTTATGGGAATACATTGGCTTATTTCAATTAAGATTTCATAGGAACCAACTCTTCTGCTCCACTCAACCCTTTGCTGGTAATGTTGCAGCGGGTAATGTGCTTAGCTCCTGTGTTGTTTTGCTTCATGGTACAACCTTCACTAAAACATCTACATTGTGTGACTTTTTAGTACTAAAGTTCATGTCCAAGAACACTTTCTACAAGCATCAGGGGATCCCTTACATTAAATAAATTATGTTAACAAGAACAGACACCACTAGACAATGCACTTGCAGGAAAAAGGCTTAAGCTGCCTTGTAATGGTCAGTGTGACAGCAAAGGGCGTAGTACCAAATGCTGCTCATATTTATTTCAGGATTTGAACAGTAGAAATATATTAAGCTATATGGTTGTCCAGAATGTACTTCCTCTAATGCAATATAGAAGCATGGATTTACAAAATCAATTGAACAGCTGAAATCTCATGGCCTAAAAGTTGAACTGGTAGCAACTGAGAGACTTGTGAGCATCGGCAAAGCCACGCAAAAGAGATCTCCACACTTCAGGCATCCATTTCTTGTTTTGTATGTGTCTAAATGTCCAATGAAATTATTGCTGCTGGGATGGAAAGGTTCTGAGCGACTGCTAGCCATATTACAGTGGTCAAAGTCAATAAGTAAATACCTCTGGTGATGTTCACAAAAATGCAGGCTATCAAATATTATGCTTGCTGAAATGTGGCAATCACTTCTGCACCTTACAGCAAACAAATAATCATGGGACACAAACACTACCATCATTGTTCACATCCTGTACTCAGCGAGAAACAGCCTGGAAGTAAAAATGGCTGGATGCTGGTCACCACCTCATACAGTGGCAGTGAACATTGCCTATGCCACTGGAGTTACTAGAAGTGACGGACCCTACTGATTTTATTTTTAATTGACAATTAGTTTATTACACACTTTTTCACCATCCTCATACATTACATCCGACTCAGTTTAAAACATATTACATATTAATTATGTCCCCCCATTCTTTGTATCCCATGCACCTTTTTGGGTGGTGGGTAATGATAACTTTGATCGTTGCACCTTGATTTCTCCAAAATTCGCCTCAAGGTATTTTACCAAGGCATATATTGTTCTTGGACTTTTCCACTGTACAGAGCCTCCCACCACCTTTCTGCGTCAAGCACAAGTTTTCCATTCATGTGGTTATATAGATGTATTGTTCTTAGATCTTTCAGTTTAGTACAGAACAGAGTGAGGTGTTTCAGAGACCCTGGTTGTGTCATTCTTTGATTTTTCCCCATAGCTTTGTGGGGTGACCTTTGTGTGGAGAACATTCAGTCGAAATCTCAAGGACATGTCCCTCTGCTTGTTGTTAGGAAATCTTCTCAGATATTGAGGGGTGACGTTTGGAAGTGTGAAGATGTTTTTGGAAAGCGTATGTAGAGTGGAATTTGATCTTCTTTGTACCATTTTCACGTACCTAGGGTTCTTATTGAGGACATCAGTCGAGGTGCCTAACTTCCGTAGGATGGCTTTACAATGATCCAGCCACAAGTTCATACCTGAATCTTTTGCCTTGATCACATCAAACTGCGGGGGGCTGTGAGTCAGATTCACCTTCCTGAAGAGCAGCAGGGCCTTCTATACTACTCTCACATAAAGTGATAGTAGACCAATCTTGTGTCGTATGATGCTATTGGTATTGATTAGGTAGGTGCAAAACACGCTTCCAGATATATCCTTCAAGGTCATCCCATAATTCCCATTGGAGACAAAGACATGCCTCTGTCCCTTAGGTAAGGACTGGTATCACCTTTTGATTGTAGTAGGTTATTGCTGGAAGAAGGGAACATTTTCCAAACCTGCGGTCGATCATGATTCCCTGAGAAGCTAAATGTTTTGTCTTCCTCTTTAGGCAATCCATTCATGGTGTTTCACCTCTGTTTACGTTTATTGTTGACCCAAGATATTTATATCTTTATTTAGGTGCAGACATTTCCCATTTAGTAACCAGCTTGACTTCTGATTTAGTCATATTTATCTTAAGGGAGTTTTGATCTACGTAGGTCTGCAGAATGTTTAGGTTTCTTTCCAGGTCGATTGACGTCTGATCCAGGCACACCAAATCGTCTGCATATAGGAGCGAGGCAATATGTGTTCCCTTTATCTTTGGAAGGAAGGTAGTTTTGGCAGCTGGGGCTTTCTTTATATCCTCAATGAAAACATTGAATAGAACAGGAACAAGAGGCCAGCCTTGTTTTAACCCATTGTAGGTAGAACCTTTTCTGGTCAAGTTGCCCTGCTGGTCCAACTTTATCTGCATGGAGGTTCCCGAATATAGGTCCTTAATGGCTAGTAGTAGATCTTTTGGGTATCTTCGTGATTTTAGTTTTTGCCACAATAGCTCTCGATCTATGCTGTCAAACCAAATGCTTGCTCCAAATCTATACATGCAAGGTATATTTTTCCATTTCCCCTTGTGGTCCTCAACTTCAGGAGACTAATCAGTATTAAGTTTAGGCTGCATCACATTCCATAACAAAACCAGTCTGGCGACTATTGTAACTCCTTGATATGGACACCCACTGTCATGCGCCGTCTTTCTAACTGGCGCCTGTGACCCCGTGTACACTTACACTCTTCCTGATCCTTACTGACTTTCGTTACGTTCAGGATTTACGTGCATCCAACGGTCTAGCCTTTCTCCATGTGGACGTGCGAAGCACTATTTCAACCACACCCATTCTTGCACCCTTCGCATTGCAACCGCTACGGTCAGCTGTTCCCGTGCTGCCGCTGTTGCGCTTCGCTTTACTTATTGCTTAGCCTTTGCGCTTGGCATATTTTCTACTTTCTTTCTCATTTTCCTTCCCCTCTTTCTGCCTCCACTGTTCGCTCTTCGGTCCGTTCGGTGCCCTTTTCCTTCTGTCTTTCTAGGTTCACTCTCTTGGCTCCTCCTTTTTCCCTGGCCCTGGCGCTACTTTCTGGCTTTCCCCAAGCTTCTGGGTTGCTCAATTTTGCATTTTGCTCAAATACCTACCTTCCTCACCTCTCCTCGGATTTTGGAGTGCCATCCCTTCATGATGGGTTGTATCTATCTCGAGCCCAAATTCCACGAGGAGTCCTGCCGTGTCCATCCATCCATGGGGTTTTTCCCACCACTTTGGCTTTTTCCCCATTCTTGTCCCTCCCGGGAAAGAGGTCACAAGGTGGTGCTTTCTAACAGCCTTCATTGTGGCTTCCTCCCGTGTGAGACCCAAGCTTCAAACAAAAAAGGAAAAGGATTACAGAGCACGCCCATCCCTCAGCCCGCTAGAAAAAGAAGACTCTGACAACTCAGGTGAGGAGGAAAAACAAGAGGAGATGGGGAAAGGGGACGTTTCGAGTATTCAGTACAAGGAGGTTGACACCCACTCGTTCAGACGTTTTAAGAGATCCATGGTGAATATTTTCCCAAAGAAATCAAAAAGGGCGATTGGGCGATAGTTTTTTGCTGCCATTCTATCTCCCTTATTGAATATTGGGATCACCACCTCCTCTTTCCAGGATGTCCAGATTTTTCCATTAAGAAGCATGCTGCAGAAGAGAACCAGGCAAAAGTCTGCGCATACTTCTTGGGCTGCTTTTAATATGGCATTTGAGAGCCCGTCGGGATCGGGAGCTCGCGACTGGCTTACCTTTCTGATTAGCATTAGAATTTCTTCTCTGTCAAACTCAATTTCCCATTTCTGCCCGCAAGGTTACAGCATTTGTGTATTCCCAGGATCCATTGCCTCAAACAAATTTCCGAGATGACTTACCCAGGTGTCTTCTGGGATGGGGTTTGGTTGGTATGGACAGGGGGTGCCCCCCTTCTCATTCAAGAGTTGCCACAAGATCTCGTTATTATTAAGTGTTTGTAGCATAATTTCTGCGTCTTTTTGGAGGATCAAGGTTTTATGAGATTTAATACAGTTTTTATATTTATGTTTCCTTTTCCTTAGTAGATCCTGTTTGTTTATGTTTGGTTGGGTTTGTAGTCCCTGTAGATCCTTTTTTAGGAGTTTTTTTCGGGCTACAACCTCCTTATCATAGATGTACCTTGGTTTCTAAGTCGGTCTCAAATATTTTTGTCGGCGCTCTCTGAATGCGTTCAGAACTTTGTCGAATTCAACTCCTTCCCCATCCTGGTCTTGCCATGCTAGTAAGGAGCTTGTTAGTTGGGGGATATCTTTAGGTAATAGACAAAGTCTATTTCTCCCCCTTCAAGCTCTGGCGTTTCTTTCTAGATGGCTGTGTTTTCTTTTACTATTCCGGAACATGTCAAGATAATTAGTTTGTGGCCACTGTGGATCACTGGGTAGATTGTCAGGGTCATTATGTTCGATAATAGATTTTCAGAGGCAAAAAAGTAATCCAGCGTGGCTTTTTGTTTTCCATTGTGCCATGTTGTGGCACCCGGGATGTCTCCCTTTGTGTTTCCGTTCAGCATGTGCAGGCCTCTCGGTTCCATCTCTTCCATCCATTGTCGGCCTCTGCATCTCTTGGGACCCATCTTGGCATCTGTAGGGTGGGTAGACTTCAATCCCGAGGGAAAACAGTCCATATTCAAGTCACCACAAATTATCACCTGTATGTCCGTTTGGATAGCATATATTTTGTCGATCCAATCTGTCACAAGACCTATAAAGGTTGCTCCCTCTTCCACATCTGGATTCCAATACAAATTTAATAATACCAGAACGTCCCTGCTCCTGTCCCTGCACTCCTCTAGGTGCAAGATCAGAATCTGTATATAAGGCTTTGGACTGATGGTTTGTAGTACCCTCATATAAAGGCCATTTCTTATTAATGTTAAAAGCCAGGATGATGGTCTACCCGACCTGCCCTTTTTGGCTCGGTTTAAATACACTGCAAAGTCTTCCAGCTGCAGGGCCTCAGTCAGCCAAGACTCCTGGATGCAGATTATATCCAGTTTTGCAATAACTGGGTCCATCCTGTTGAAAAGATGTACATGGCCCTAGTGTTCCAGGACCTGATTTCCTGGCTTCTTGGACCTTTTATCTTCTGGTTCTATTCATGGTTGCTCGACGCCAAAGGGGATTTACCTTCTGCTCTTGGATCACTGTCCTTCTTAGCTTGTCATCAGCGTTGGTCCCATGTATTGTGATCTTGAGCTGCGTCTTACTGGTTAGTCCCTCACTTTGTGTTTGTAAACATGAGGGACCTGACTACCATTGCAGAGCTGATTCCTGGCGATTTTCAGCGTGGGATCCAGCCCTTTTTGGCTCGGATTTTGGATGCTCGTCAACCATCTTCTTGGTCGACTTCTTCCTTATGCTCTCACTTCTCCTAATATCGAATCCCGGAGTGTGGAGATCGTCATTTGCCTCAAGTCAAGGTCAAGGGGACAGAGCCCTTATGCAGATTTACTCCATCATTCAAACGTTCATTGATGAAGTCCACGATCTTTATATCATCAGTGTTGATCGATCTTAGTTTAGGGATGTGATGTAACAAGTTCATGATATTTGAGTCTTGGATCCCACTTGTGGTCGAAACCGTGGGCCCTTCCCGTTGTCACTCTAGGAGGGTCTACTTGCCCGCTAGTTTTCCTTTCATACAGATCCTTCTTCTGTTGTACTGGGAGGCGATCCATTTTTGACTTCAGGAGAAATTTGCTCATGATTGTGTCTGATTTGGAGGAGCGGATTTCCTGTTTGTTTTCTTGTCTTATTTTGGCTCTTCTATCTGACAGGGTGAGGAAAGCTGGAGAGGAACTGGTTTCTATGAAATGGGAGTTACTCATTTCCGGGGCTCTTTGATAATTTAGTGCCGGGACCAAGTTTATCACCTCCACTGATACACTGAAGTCCTCATCTTCATACACTGACAGATCCAGCAAAGGATCCCCACATTCCTCAGTTTTCAGAGGATCTCCAGATAATGATGGGGTTTTAACGATTTTCTGCCACTGTGTTCTGACATTGCTAGTTTGTGAGGTACCTATTTTCTCCCTCGTTTTCCCAGTTTTTATCGGGGAGCCTGGGGACAAATTCTTATGTTTCTCAAAAAACTTCATGATCCAAAGGGTTTCGTTACCTTTGATTTCCTCATGTTTTTTGATTTCTTCACTTGTTCCCCTTTTTTTGCAAGGGTTTCTCCTGGTGTAGTGTGTTTTGTGTCAGTCAGGCGAGTCCACTGTTTGCAGCCCCACCACCACTGAGGTTTGCCCGGCTTTGCCTCAAATTTGTTCCACCATGGCATCTGCTCCTATGGTCACCGGTATACAAGGTGGTTCTACGGGCGAGGGGACCGAATCTTGTAGGGGACACTGGGCCCTTTCCCGAGGTATCGCCAGCCAGTGGATAGGGGCTATTTGAGGGTTGTCTTGGACCTTTGACGTGGGTGCAACTCCCTTTTTAGTACCCTCGAAAGGGACTTGTTGTGGGTCCTGAGTTTGCTTTTGGGTTATCGTCCGAGAGGCGATTTCTCAGACCCCATCCAGGAAAATCTGCTTGTCTGTATTGGCATCTTGCATCAAATCAACCAGGGATTTCAGGATTACACCCTCCATTTCTTTTTCCCTTGTTCTTTTCTTCTTTATCGACTCTATGAAGGACTCTACATAGCTCAGTTTGGAATTCATCAGTGCAAGTAAAGTCGTTTGGTCGTGATCATTTTCACTCATATTCTCATACAGTTTCAGGTAGGGGGCCTGGGTGTTTGTAACTACTGAAACTATGTTAGATTGCAGATTAGCTGCCCATGATAGCTGACAAACTTCCTCGTCGTTTGCACACTTCGAGTTTATTACGTTTTGCAGTTTTTTCTTAGAGATTTGCTCTCTGGTCTCTCGATTAGGGGAAGGGGCTTCTGACGATTCCATTTCCAAGGATGATTCATCGCTGATGGATCCACTCCTGTACGTGTCGTCATTGCCTTGTTCACTTATTATGGAGAGGGTGGGGCATTGTTGTAGATTACCCTCAAAGGACTCTAACGCGCCTGATAAAGTCTCGACCTCATTGAGTCTAGATTTCTTTGATGGAAAGATGTCTGCCCAGTCCAGGTCTTCTCTAGATTCCACATTGTAGCGTTTTGCTGTCTTTGGGCTCATTTCCTTACATAGGCACAGTGACAGAGGCGCAATGTCTTTTTTTAGGTGGGCCGCCTGGGTCAGATTTTCCCTTGTGTCAGAATGGAGGTCACTCGCATGGGAGAAATCTTTAGGATGGTCACTACTGGACTCTAGATTGCAAGTGGTTCTCTCAGGGTCATTTTGAATTGCTCGATCTAGATGCTTCAGATTTATGTTTCTCCCCTGCAGGCACTTTAGGTTTGGGTTTCTCGCCTCCCTCTGCTTTCTCCCTGGCAGTAGAACTGAGCCCTATGAGGTCACCTGGGTTCCCACGATTGCTCCAAGAGCATGGGGACCCGGGAGCTGGGGATAGACTGGATCCCTTTCACATGTCGATGCCTCAGAAGGATCGAAGAGAGCCATTTGGTGGGCTGGTGGGGGTTTGTGGAAGGGGTTTCTTCTTTCAGCTGCAACAGTTGGTAAGGGAGCTTGTTTGCATGGCCTCACAAAAATCATGCTACCCAGCAGGTCTTCATCAGTAGTGTCACCCTAGTTTTTGCTGGGCGCCCCAGCGTCTTCTATGTTAGTGCTCAGTGTGGATAGAGTCCCAGGAATCTTTGGGTTCCCCTCTCTTCTTTTTATATTTGTTGCCTCTTTTGCTGGAGCCACATTTATCTCAGAGTTCGGGGTTGGGGCTGGGTTAGACCCAGACCTTCTTAAAATGCCACTTTAGTTTTCCAATGTCATAGACTGAGTGACATCTTTTTTTGAACAAGGGGGCCACTTCATTTCCCTTTAGTTTTGATAGACCAGTTTCTATGCAGTCGCTGGCGTGTTTATAATTTTTTTGGGGCTTTTGTAGCTCTCTCCCCCCCTCAGTGGGTATGGCATTTAGGGTCAAACGATGGAGTCTTCAATTTTTCATTTTTAGAGTTCTCATGTGGGACACTCATATTTAAATGCCCGTCCTCCACTGTGTCTGATGTTACATGGATTATGGCCTTTGTAACACTGCTGTCTCTGACAAGAGGAATATTAAGTGCAGTGGGGTCCATGGAGACTCTGGAATCTAATGTTGGGCTCCCGCGGTCAGATAGCAAAAGGGCGGGTTGCACTGCTTCGTTCATCAAATTTAGAAGTACTTGTCGTCTAGTGCGTTGATGGAATCCAGCTTCCAGCGGGGCCTCCATAGGGATGGAGCTTGTCTTCCTGCTCCCGGCTCTGCCACGGTGAACACTCGGCAAACACTTTGCAACGCTACATGTCCGGAGTTGATGTTTTGTCGGGTTGGCAGACTAATAAAAAGTGTAGACAGACTTTCCTTACCCAGCCACAGCAGTCAAAGCGGGATCCTTGCAAAAGCCAAACACTCTGCAAACACTCCAGCCCTACTGAATTTTGGCAATCAAGGGGTTTAAGAAATCCATAGCATAGATATGAAAAACCATCCCAAGAGACTACATTTCAATATCAATGGGACGGAAGCATGTAAAGGGTTGGCAGACTTGGCCGGCAATCAAAATGTTCGTAGGGAACAATGCAGAACGTGTGCAGATGCAGTGAATAAACAAGATAATGGCGAGTTGTAGTAGGGATTAGCATTCCCAGAAAGAAAGAAAGAAAGAAAGAAAGAAAGAAAGAAAGAAAGAAAGAAAAGAAAGGGAGAAAGAAAGAAAGAAAGAAAGAAAGAAAGAAAGAAAGAAAGAAAGAAAGAAAGAAAGAAAGAAAGAAAGACATGCTGAAGAATTGCCACAGAACATGTTAGACAAATAACATCTTCCTAAGTCTGGCACTGTTCCACAACTTAATAACTGACTTAATGATGATGTGATGAGATCGACTTTAAATTCTGCTTATGTAATTGATTATCGTTGGCTATGCTTGTAATGGTCCATTGCACCATTCTCTAGTATCCAATAGAAACTGGGTACGAGGAATCAATCTGCAGCACTACCACAACTTTCGTTTTTATAATGTATTTATTTTAATGGAGTTATTTTAAGATTATTCGCTATTAAGCATTTTTATTTATTTGCGGTGCAAACTGCTTTCTTTGTTTCTTTAAGAAATGATATCTTTGAGAAAGAAAGGAATGCTTGGGAAACGTTCTGTTTATATGCATCGGAGGTGAGAATATCTTCTGCTTTTCCATGGCAACATGTGATTATAAAAAGATGTTCAGATAGCTTAGATGCTTCTATGATACGTTTCATGCCTGCATTCATCGGTAACTCGGCCATAGCTGGCTGTCTATTAGGACAAGATGGCTGTGCCAATCACGGCTGATTCCTGTTGTTCAGGGCATAACATGTAAGTGATGCCCTGTAAAGAACATGAATAAAATGGAACACTATAAGATGCGGAACAGGGGTAGAGATGGGTTATGAGATGGGTGAGCATTCCTTCATTGTGGTCATGTTTCTTGGTGCCTGCTTGTTAAGACGGATTTCTGAACTCTGTCCTGGTGGCGCAGAAGTTCAGAAGGCCAACCTAATTACTTGGAACAGGGTAACCTCTGGACAAGCCAGACCAATCAAGGTAGCGATCGCGGCGGTCAAGACTAGGTCTCAAGAGGGGTGAGGGTGACTGAAAGCCCGCAGTGAGCACACAAAGCAAGAGCGCTGACAAACTACTCCAAACAGTTGTTATATCAAAAATAGATACACATTTATTTTAAGGCCTTTAAAACAATGACCGTAGCGAGAAAATCACAATATCACAATATTAAACCAACACATACCATATCAACACAATATATATACAAATACACAGTCGCAAGCGTTTAAAGCACGAAATATGTAGTCCACCTGCCAGGGAAGGAAAACAGGCAGTGCGATAATGCTTTAGACTCAGTTCGCCTTCAGAGGCACCTAACTAGATGGAAGTCCGAGCCCTGCGAAGAGTGGAGCCTTGTGCTCAAAGTACCTGCCACGCCGGTGCCAACGGGCAAAAGGGGAAGCTCTTCGGAGGAAGTCAGGCAGTTCGGGTTAGTGCACAGCAGAAGAAGAACAGGTTCCGCAACTCAAGCGCAGCCTCCACAGCGGGCAGAAGCAGAGCGCGAGCGCGGCAAAAGGGTGCTGTTTTTACACAGCAGGGAAAAGCAATGGGATACTGCAGGAGGGCGACCAGATCCTAGATATACTACTCACCGGTCCCCGAAGCAAGCAGACCCAGGCTTCTCCACGATAGTTTCAGCAGCTGGCAGGTTCAGAAGAGCAGGGAACGCTTTGTAGTCGTGTAGAGCAAAAAGACGTCCCAATCGACGAAACCGGCACAGTTTTGTTGCCGCACAGGACAACGGAGCGGCCGTGTGTATTCGAGCCAAATGAACCCTCCTCCCTTCAGACCTGGGGACGCCAAGCGTACGAAGCGTGGGAGAGGGACAAGGACTCGCAATACAACACAACCTGGCGGCGGTTGCAGAGCCAAACTCCTTGGTAAGCTGGTCAGTCAACTGGATGGCCCAGAGACGCTTCCGAAGGCTTACTTGGCAGGAGATGGTTGAAGATGCCGGGAATAGCTGTTCCTGCTATTCCAAAGGTCGAAGCACCAGTACAGGCCTTCTGGTTCGATCAAAGGAGGACAGGGGCTCTCCGGACGACAGCAGTGCAAAGGAGGATTCCTTCAGCGGGTCACCAGCGATTCCTCGGTCCAGCCTCGTAGTTGCAGGATACTTGGCTCCTGTATTCCTTCGTTCGTGAGAACTCAGGAGATCGACATGGTAGTGGTGTTTCCAGCCCCCTCTTATCCACGGTTCCCTTCGCGCCAAAACGGAGGGGAGCCAATGGGAGATCCGCACATCAACACACATACCATACGTGGACCAATCACGGACCACGGTGGTCCCAGGCATTCACACCACCCTAGACTCTCTGGCACCCAGGATGTGTATTGGGACCAGACATCCCAGCCCACACCCTGGAGGCACACAAACGACATGTAGAAGCCCGCGAAAGCAACCACGTTTCGCGGGAAAGTACATGCCCAAATAAGGAAGGCCCCGGGTCGCCGGACCTGGGGAAGGTGAAGGGAGCAAGACGGTCAGTGGACAAGACAAAGGAGCCTCGCGGCCTGGCCATTTTGGGAGCCAGGCCACCATTTTGGGTTCAGTGCAAAAACGTGCTCAGAACGCCAAAAGGAGCTCAAAATAAACAATACGATCGCTGCCACCATTCGAGTCCCTGAATGACTTGCACCGATCAAATACCATCCTAAAAGAGTATCTAGGGCCTGTCGAAGGCTAGAGACCCAAGAGAGCTGTAACTTAGCTTACAGTGCCCTCTTGTGTCGTGTTGCACTAAAGCGGCGACACGATAAAAGAAACTACGGGAAACCACGTTCCCCGGTACTGACTGTCTTAAGGGCATGTCAGTTTCCCCGTAAGAAAGGAGCGAAAGCCCAGAGAAGTGCGGCAGAAGGCTGTACTGCTCTGGCAAAGTCAAGAACAAGGTTAAAAACAATAGCAAAAAGTTTAGGGGTTGCCACATGGAAGGAAAATTCCCTACAATTACGAAATCTTTCCTAACACTCGCCCCTCCCAGACTATGGACAGGGGGAACTAATCCACCCCTGGATGAGTCTCTTGTTCAGGTCGGTTAAACATTCTGGACAACCCATCAGCATTGCTATGTTGGACACCTGGTCTATGCTCAATAGTGAAGTCGAAGCCTTGAAGACTTATGGACCACCTAAGCAACTTTGGATTCTCCCCCTTCATGTTCATTAGCCACTTTAACGGCTTATGGTCAGTCTGCACAGTGAAGTGGGTCCCATAGAGGTAGGGCCTCAGCTTCCTTAGGGCCCACACAACAGAGAAACATTCTTTCTCTACCGTGGACCACCTGAGCTCTCTGTCCTTAAGCTGGCGACTAATAAAACCGATAGGGTGTTCCTTACCCTTCTCATCTACTTGTGATAGTACAGCTCCTATCCCAGTGTCAGAGGCATCCGTCTGCACGATAAAAGGTCTTTGATAATCAGGGGCCCTGATCACAGGGGCCTGGCACAAGGAGTCTTTTAAGCCATTGAAGGCCTTCTCACACTCGTCAGTCCAAGTTACCTTCTTGGGTTTCTTCGGAGTTGTGAGGGCAGTCAGAGGAGCAGCTATGGTACCATAGTCTGCCACAAAATTGCGATAATACCCCGTGAGTCCTAAAAAGGCTCTCACTTGGGTTTGCGTAGTGGGGGTAGGCCAGTCTTGTACTGCTTGTACTTTACTGGGTAGAGGCTGTATCCTCCCTCCACCTACTTCATGTCCAAGGTAAACCACTGAGCCTTGTCCAATCTGGCACTTACTAGCCTTTATGGTCAAGTGGGCTTTCTGAAGAGCCTGGAGCACAATCCCGAGGTGTTTCACATGGTCTTCCCAGGTGGCACTGAAAACTGCTATATCGTCCAGATATGCAAGACAGAATTCGTCCAACCCATTCAACACATGATTCACAAGCCTCTGGAAAGTGGCAGGTGCATTCTTCAACCCGAACGGCATTACCCGGAATTGGTAAAGGCCGTCTGGCGTAGAAAATGCTGTCTTCTCCTTGGCATGTTCTGCTAAAGCTATTTGCCAATAGCCAGCAGTAAGGTCAAACGTGCTGAGGTACTTGGAGGCACCCAAAGTATCCACCAGCTCATCTGTTCGAGGCAAGGGGTGGGCATCTGTCTTGGTGACAGCATTCAGAGCCCTGTAATCCACGCAGAACCTCAATTCAGAAGTGCCTGCCTTTGGAACCAGAACCACAGGACTGGACCAAGGACTACTAGAGGGTTCAATCACCCCAAGGTCTAACATTTTGTTGACCTCGGTCTTAATATAAGACCGTACTTTATCCGACATCCTGTATCCCCTACTTTTGGTAGGTACACTGTCTCCTGTGTCAATGTTATGTTTGCACCAAGGTGTCAAACCAGGGGACTGTGAAAACAGGGGGGAAAACTGCCTAAGCAAACGTTTCACCTCCGCCTGCTGATCAGAAGTCAGGTGAGGGGCCACTCGGACACCCTCAATGGAGCTATCTGAAGGACCGCTGTGGAACAGGTCGGGGAGAGGTTCTGACTCCTCTTCCTCAACGTCTGACGCCAGTAGCAGTGCTGCGATTTCGACTCTTGGGACGAAAGCCTTCAGCCTATTTACGTGGAACACTTTTGGAGCCTGTCCAGGCCTTCCAAGGTCCACTAAATAGTTCACCTCACCCAGGGGCTCCACCACTGTGTAAGGGCCTGACCATTTGTCCTGTAAAGCGCGAGGCCTTATTGGATTCATGATCAGGACTTGCTGACCAGGTGTAAAGTTGATGAGGGAAGCTTTCTGGTCGTACCAATGTTTCACCAGCGCTTGCCCTGCCTTCAACTTATCACTAGCCAAGCCCATCAGAAGTACCATCCGTTTTCTGAGCCCTAGCACATAGTCAACTACATTGGTAGTAACAGGGGGTGTGGGCATCTCCCATCCCTCCTTGACAATGGCTAAGGGTCCCCGTACGGGATGACCGAACAGAAGTTCGAAGGGGCTGAAGCCAACACCCTCCTGTGGTACCTCTCGGTAGGCAAACAGCAAGCATGGTAAAAGAAGATCCCATTTTCTTCTCTGGGGCTCCTCCAGAGCCCCAATCATGCTCTTTAACGTTCTGTTGAAACGTTCCACCAGACCATTGGTCTGGGGGTGGTATGCAGAAGAGAACTTGTAGGTGACCCCACATTCTTTCCACATAGCCTGCATATACTTCGACATAAAGTTGCTGCCACGATCTGACACAACTTCTTTAGGGAAGCCAACCCTAGTAAATATGCCGAGTAAAGCTTTTGCAACTGACTTGGCAGTTACAGTTTTCAATGGGATGGCCTCAGGATACCTGGTTGCATGGTCGACCAGCACCAGGATAAACCTATTGCCCGAGGATGTTTGCGGGTCAAGGGGACCGACGATGTCGATCCCTACCCTTTCAAATGGTACCCCCACAACTGGGAGCGGTACCAACGGAGCTTGGATTGTCGCGCCAACCTTACCAGACAACTGGCAGGAGGCGCAACTCCTGCAGTGACTTTCTACTTGCACCCCCATCTTGGGCCAGTAGAAGTGCATGGATAACCTTTGCTTGGTCCTCTTCATACCAAGGTGACCAGCAAGGGGAACTTCATGCGCCAACTGCAGGAGGAAGGGTCTAACAGCAAGGGGAACCACCAACCTCCTATGGTCTCCTTCTGTAGACTCTGTGGGCTCACTATACAGGAGTCCACCTTCCCAATAAATCCTATGCTTCCCAGGAGGTTCACCCTCAAGCTGGGAGCAGGCCTGTCTCCTTAGGCCTTCCAGAGATGGGCACTCACGTTGGCCTTTACTGAATTCGTCCCTATCAGGACCTCCTTCAACTAACAAGTCTTTTAGTTCAGGATGATCGTTGGGGTCGAATACTTCAGGCATCGCCACCTCCTCGTCAGGCTCGGGCGATTGACCAACTTCCTCCACCGCAGTGGTAGGCGAGCTCGGGGGAATATTCTCTTTCCCCCGTCTTGACTTGTAGACTCCTTTCGCCTTGGGTTGCCCCTTCGGCTGGGGCGGCGTATTGGACTTGGCCAATGCTGCCCGTGCTTGAGACCGTGTGTAGGGTCGTTCGGCAGTGTCTCCTACGAGCCCTAAAGCTCTGAGATCATTACCTAATAAGACCTTTCCCGGGACGTTTCTCTGAATGCTCACTGGAATCCTGACTGCTGTACCATTTAAAGTTAGATTAACAGGGATCACGGGAAACATACGGAGGGGGCCGTCAGCCAACTTAGTGGGCATCAGAGTAGCTCTGGCAACTTCCTCTGAGTCTACCAAGGTAGAATCCACTACAGTTCGACTGCACCCACTATCCCTAAGAGCTGGAGTATCCACTCCATTGATCAGCACACTGTCTTTAAAGTAGTGCTTGGTATTATCCGGAATCCTAGCATACGCCTCTGCGACTTTAGGCTCCCAGGAACCCAGGGACACTAAAACTACCTCGGCCTCTATTCCGCTGGGAAATGAGTCCGAGGAGAAGGATGCTCCTGTAATCTCTTCTTCCTCGTAGGAGGAGAAGGCCAGATTAGCGGAGTGGACCCCCAAAGGTCTAACCTTACAACGGGGAACCCCCTTCACATGGTCAGTTGCTCCACAAGAAAAACAAGCCCCAGTGGGTCTGTTTACGTAGGGAGGCTTATTGTAACCAGAGTTCTGTTTCGGAGGCGCACCTCCACTACCCTGTGAGTTCTCTTGTGTCTTACCCTTGTTTTTCTTTTTGTGGCCCTTTTGGGAAGAAGATTTAGCAGATTCCCCACCCTCCATATCTTTGGAATTTTTCCCCTCCTCCTGCTTACCAGGATGAGTTTTGTCCTTATGGGACACTCGATGTGACACCCATAAGTCTGCTGCAATGGCCAGCTTCTTAGGATCTATCTCCTTCGAATCGGCCAAATGCTGCTTAAGCTCCGGGGAAGAAGAAGCAAAAATGTGTTCCAGCATGACAAGATTTATCATGCCGTCGAAGGTAGAAACCTTATAGACTTCGACCCAGCCAGTTAAGTTTCTCAAAGATTCAGCGACATAAGATACCCAAGTACCACCTTCCTTTTTCTTATACTCTCGAAAACGCTTTAAATATTGGGCCGGAGTCTTCCCAAACTTTAAAATGAGAGTCTGCTTTAACATTGCGAAATCAGCCCGCTCAGCCTTCGACATTTCCATAATGGCACTACAGCCAGAATGGGGCAGTCTACTGAGCAACCACGCAATCTTATCAGCATTGTCAACTTCCTGGACCTCGCATGCATACTCAAACGCATTCAGCCAGTCCATAATGTCATTCCTCTCTTCATACACACGGAGCAGATCTTTCGGAAACCGTGGATGAGAGGAGGCCCCAGACCCATGTCCAGGACCCTTGGATCCATTTGCAACCTGAAGCTTGGCCAGTTCCAACTGGTGATCCCTGTCTTTTTGTTTTTCTGCCTGTTCGATTTTTAGTTTGGCTATGCTGAATTCAAGCTCCTGCTGCCTAAACCGCAGCTCTTGCTTCTTGAATTCAAGCATAGCCTCCCCATCAGCACTGGCAGAGGAAACATTAGACAGCTCGTCCTCCCTGTCCTCGTGGTCGCGGTGGAACAGTGCGGCGGCAGAACCGTCGGTTCTACCAGTGAGAGCAGCCCCACCACCTTCCGCACTGTCCTCAGAAGTAATAGCGTCAAGCTGCGCTTCTTGCCACGCCACGATTCTTTGGATCATTTCCAATTTCGTGCCTTGAGAGGAAACACCTCTCTCCGCACACATCTTTTTCAATGTTTCTGACTTGGAAGCATTTAAAGTTAACAACGTACTTGTTTCCATACTGTTTGATAGGACTATGGCCTTTTTAAAGTTATACTATAACAATTCACTATGTGTACTGTTTGGAATAACCTGAAATGCCTTAGTTCGAGCGCAACACTGGATACCTTCAGTCGTATCCCACCGCTGCCACCAATTTGTTAAGACGGATTTCTGAACTCTGTCCTGGTGGCGCAGAAGTTCAGAAGGCCAACCTAATTACTTGGAACAGGGTAACCTCTGGACAAGCCAGACCAATCAAGGTAGCGATCGCGGCGGTCAAGACTAGGTCTCAAGAGGGGTGAGGGTGACTGAAAGCCCGCAGTGAGCACACAAAGCAAGAGCGCTGACAAACTACTCCAAACAGTTGTTATATCAAAAATAGATACACATTTATTTTAAGGCCTTTAAAACAATGACCGTAGCGAGAAAATCACAATATCACAATATTAAACCAACACATACCATATCAACACAATATATATACAAATACACAGTCGCAAGCGTTTAAAGCACGAAATATGTAGTCCACCTGCCAGGGAAGGAAAACAGGCAGTGCGATAATGCTTTAGACTCAGTTCGCCTTCAGAGGCACCTAACTAGATGGAAGTCCGAGCCCTGCGAAGAGTGGAGCCTTGTGCTCAAAGTACCTGCCACGCCGGTGCCAACGGGCAAAAGGGGAAGCTCTTCGGAGGAAGTCAGGCAGTTCGGGTTAGTGCACAGCAGAAGAAGAACAGGTTCCGCAACTCAAGCGCAGCCTCCACAGCGGGCAGAAGCAGAGCGCGAGCGCGGCAAAAGGGTGCTGTTTTTACACAGCAGGGAAAAGCAATGGGATACTGCAGGAGGGCGACCAGATCCTAGATATACTACTCACCGGTCCCCGAAGCAAGCAGACCCAGGCTTCTCCACGATAGTTTCAGCAGCTGGCAGGTTCAGAAGAGCAGGGAACGCTTTGTAGTCGTGTAGAGCAAAAAGACGTCCCAATCGACGAAACCGGCACAGTTTTGTTGCCGCACAGGACAACGGAGCGGCCGTGTGTATTCGAGCCAAATGAACCCTCCTCCCTTCAGACCTGGGGACGCCAAGCGTACGAAGCGTGGGAGAGGGACAAGGACTCGCAATACAACACAACCTGGCGGCGGTTGCAGAGCCAAACTCCTTGGTAAGCTGGTCAGTCAACTGGATGGCCCAGAGACGCTTCCGAAGGCTTACTTGGCAGGAGATGGTTGAAGATGCCGGGAATAGCTGTTCCTGCTATTCCAAAGGTCGAAGCACCAGTACAGGCCTTCTGGTTCGATCAAAGGAGGACAGGGGCTCTCCGGACGACAGCAGTGCAAAGGAGGATTCCTTCAGCGGGTTACCAGCGATTCCTCGGTCCAGCCTCGTAGTTGCAGGATACTTGGCTCCTGTATTCCTTCGTTCGTGAGAACTCAGGAGATCGACATGGTAGTGGTGTTTCCAGCCCCCTCTTATCCACGGTTCCCTTCGCGCCAAAACGGAGGGGAGCCAATGGGAGATCCGCACATCAACACACATACCATACGTGGACCAATCACGGACCACGGTGGTCCCAGGCATTCACACCACCCTAGACTCTCTGGCACCCAGGATGTGTATTGGGACCAGACATCCCAGCCCACACCCTGGAGGCACACAAACGACATGTAGAAGCCCGCGAAAGCAACCACGTTTAAAGTACATGCCCAAATAAGGAAGGCCCCGGGTCGCCGGACCTGGGGAAGGTGAAGGGAGCAAGACGGTCAGTGGACAAGACAAAGGAGCCTCGCGGCCTGGCCATTTTGGGAGCCAGGCCACCATTTTGGGTTCAGTGCAAAAACGTGCTCAGAACGCCAAAAGGAGCTCAAAATAAACAATACGATCGCTGCCACCATTCGAGTCCCTGAATGACTTGCACCGATCAAATACCATCCTAAAAGAGTATCTAGGGCCTGTCGAAGGCTAGAGACCCAAGAGAGCTGTAACTTAGCTTACAGTGCCCTCTTGTGTCGTGTTGCACTAAAGCGGCGACACGATAAAAGAAACTACGGGAAACCACGTTCCCCGGTACTGACTGTCTTAAGGGCATGTCAGTTTCCCCGTAAGAAAGGAGCGAAAGCCCAGAGAAGTGCGGCAGAAGGCTGTACTGCTCTGGCAAAGTCAAGAACAAGGTTAAAAACAATAGCAAAAAGTTTAGGGGTTGCCACATGTAAGGAAAATTCCCTACAATTACGAAATCTTTCCTAACACTGCTCGTTCTAAGTTTTCTGTCAGTTTCTTTGGATGTCTGGAATGTATCGACATTTCAATAGTCAAGCTTATCCATTACCAAATATCTGCTTAGCTCCATCTGCTGATTTGTTTCAAGGTGGGGTAGAATATTTTTGAGTAGCTGGAGGTTTGTCATTTGTTAACTGAATTAGTCTCTGGTACTAAGATGACGTCTGAATCTAAAATACATTCTAAATGTATCACTTTCAGTGTTGGTGAAGAAGCTGGACGTTTGAGAGAAATTGAGCTACTGCCTGGTTCACATGCCACAAGCATTTCCGATTTGGACCCATTGAGGAAGACGACATTTTCCCTCATCCAGAAAAAGATAGGATTCAGGCAGTGGAACAGTTGGTCTATTTCACCGACCCTTCTCTAACCAAATGTGGATTTGTGTGCCATGTATGCACATCCAGAACTGCAGTCCCTGGATCTTTTTTAGTTGGTCAGTGAGCTCATGTATACAAGGCCAAAGAAGCTTCCTGTGGACTCCATGTAGCACATTTACCAAGGTGGCTTCTGTGGTATCTAGTCTAATCATCTGCGAGCAGTTACAAAGGAAGGATTCAATCATTTTCTTTAGCAGATCCTAATACTCCAGTCTTTTAGTCTGGGAGTCAGGATTGTAGGACCCTGAGTGTTAGGGGCTTCTGACAGGGATGGGAAGATAAGAGCAGATTTCTAGATTTCAGGCTTGACTTGAGAAGTTCTTTGTGTATGTTTGCTACTGTTATTTTTCTTCATCTCATCGGCATGTAATCTGACTGGCATTTGTGAAAGAGGTTGTGTTTTCCCCTCTGGTCCGGAATTTCGCTTGTCACTTTTATTCTCCAAGATTTTGCATTGGTAGAGGAGGTTTGGACTGGTTTGCATTGGTTAAGATCTTGGTACAGACTGATTTTTTTTGGGGGGGGGGTATTTACGGAGGGTTCCATGCAGGTGGGATCATAGGTGTGGGATCTATGCTTTTAGGACTTCATTTGCTTTTGCAACAAATGTTGGGAAGAGATTCTTAGGGCATGCCACTGGACATGGTTCAACTGACATATTAAAGTCATTCAATTTGTTGGTTGTTTGCAAGACCTCCTGCCAGGGCCTGCGATCCGAAAGTTAGAAAGGATAATATTAGAAGTGCAAGTGTGAAGGGGAGTGAAGAGATTGGATTGTTTTCAACATTACCTCACACATTCTTTGCTTTGGATTTGAAGAATGATCGCATGACTTGCAGCGATACCTGGTGGCATTATGTGTGTTTCAAATGGCTGGGAATTGCAATTTTGCAAGAAATATTCAACATATTGCTCAATTGAATTGTGGCTTCATTAATACGCCTGGTGCAGACTCTTAACCACCTCTTCTGTTAATTCTGCCGCAGGTTTTACCAATTCACTGAAGGGATTGTTGCCATGTGTGCTCAAGGATTTAACCCATCGCTTTCAAGATAAAAAGATTTCTATTGAGCTATTTTGTTGACAGTGTTCTGAAGTGGGAAAAGTGAACAAAAGGCTCCCACCAATCCCCTCTCAACCCTGGCCTAGAGGATCACAGCCCAGACACCCGCCACGAGAGGAGTTTGCCCATCTCCCAGACGACCAAATACCCTGGTACAAGAACATACGGAAGTGCCCACTCGCGTGCCCACCCGCCTGCCCACCAGCCTGCCCTGCACATGCCGACACCTGCGGCATGGATGGACTCGACTAAACCATCCAGCACCAAATCAACACATCGTTAGAGATGCCATGACGACCTAGCCAACGGTCAGCACACCCGTGCAAACATACACACCGGACACTCCCACACAAATCCACACGAAGAACATACTCAGTGCTATGACGTAGGCGACGGACACACCCACGGACGTGCAACTTTATTATTTTCCACATAGGCTTTTCAAATGCAGAAACGCAAGACGCATAATGAACTCATCTAAAAAGGCTTGCTCACGCTTCTTCTAAACCAATGTAACATAATGAGAAATATAACGAAGACACGATACCGGGGATGAAGCGATATGATACCATAACCTAAAGAACCTGTGTATTAAACGGTCCCACCTATGCACCAGGCCCAAGTAGGCCGCAAGCAAAAGCTTCCATGAACATTGAATGAGCAAGAGTTCGGTTGCTGACCCTGCAGAATGAGCCCAGCGAAAGCAGACAGTCAAGGGCACAACGTTGCAAACCCTCATTCCGCAAGCCGACGCCAAGGTCGCACCTGCAAGATAAGCCAGGCACACAGTGAGAAATGCAATATTAATTGTGCAGAATTCTGCCTCAACCACGGTCCCCACCTCACGTGACCAAGCCGAACTTGATAAGGTGCCAAGCCCAGGAGGAAGAAGGCGCCTGGATCCCCCGTCTCAAGACACAGGCAGATACAATTAAGCGACTCAATGGACATCTGCGGCGGTGGGAGTAGTCGGCCTTCCTGCTTATGAATAAATCCTCACATTGTCTGCACATACCCATAGTGAAACATTGTTGCAAGTGACAGGTGCACCGCGAGCTGGGAACAGCGATGGTCCCTGACTGGGGGGCTCGCGGTTAACCAATCAGAACATGGGGCTCTTATCACTGACGCCATTAACATTGACCAATCCTCAGGGGCCTTCATGTAACAATTTTTATGTATCAAACTAAAGGGACAACCCAAGTATACCACCTGACTGACCCTTAACCAATAACAACGTTCTCTATACGTATGCTATACTAACCCTACCACTCGGGGAACCAATCCAGAGTGGCGATAGGTTTTTTGCTAACTTTCTCAGGTGACGCAAGTAGCGCGTCATACTAAGGTAAAAAGGGCCTGCGAGCCCCACGATGTTGAGAGAGTGTCAGGACGGACGCGTACGATTCTTGACCCATCCCTGCCGTTTTGTTTAATAAACAGCATATTCACCTTGCTTCTTGCGTGTGTCTCATACTCTATCTCTTTTGGGATATACGGGAGGAGTTGGGGCCTCCCTGCCCGGAGGTCCGCGGACGGCCCAGCCGACCCCAGGAGAATTTCCCCCCGACAAGATGGAGGCACTGCTGAGATCTGTTTAAGGTCCGCTTTTATTTTTATTTTTCCAAGTACTCCCGTTGCGAGGAGGCCCGGCGGCGCGGCCTCCTCTGCCGCTGCCCCCTTTTGAGGACTACAGGACCATCGCGGAACTGCGAGAAGACCGGACAGCGCAATCCGGATATTGGCCTTCGGGAGCCGGTTGAGAAGTATCCCGCCCGCGGTTGGCGAGTGTCCAGACGTAGTCCAGACGAAGGGAGGTGGCGAGCCGCTTGGAGGGGTGCACGCAGTCGAGCGGCCCAGCATCAAGAGAACTTGGTGAGTATGCCACGCCCAACAAGCAATGTGAAATTGTGAATTGTGAGGGAGGGGGGAGGAATTGAATACGGGAGGTATTGCACAGGTGCGCGGCGAAGGTTTGATAATTTAGTGTTGGCAATGAAATGAATGGTAGCCGGACGAGTGCGAGAGCAGTCCGCTACGTTACGGGAGAGAAGGGGGCGGAGCACGAAAACATCACGTGCGGCCGCTCATAGACACTGATTGGCCTAAGTCGCGACCATGTGTAAGGGTGTGTGTGTGTGCGTGGTTTCCTACGATTTGGCAATTATTGATCAATGAGTAGATGAAGATCCCTATTGATCGAGCAGGAAACTCGATAGATAGATGACGTTTCCCTGTAGGCGGTAGCTAGCTAGTTGCCCAATACGGAAGATAATTGGCTGGTTAAGCCCTCCTGTCGAGGGGCGTATCACACGCGAGGCGACGCAGCGTGCGCAGTCCGATTATATTATTGATTACCTTGTTCCAGGAGTGACAGGAAGACAGCTGTGGGGTTAACGGGGGTAGATTGCAAGTGTATTTTGGACTTAAAGAATATATGAAGAACTTACCAGTAGTTCGAAGAGATCGGTGACGTTACCAGCAGGGCTTTCATAGGACATCTCGAGAACCAGGCATCTTTATTTTTGAGTGGTGGGGAGGAGAGCTGTGTTAAGGGCGTGGAAACGGAGGTACACGGTAATGAGTTGATCGGGGAAGGCGAAAAGGGGGACGTGGCTGCGCACGGAGAACGCCGGCCACGGCAAGTGTAGAAGAGGGAGGATAAGATCATCACAAGGGGCACGCAGCCGCAGGGGGCTACGTGCGCCTCAGCCGCAGGGGGTCGTAAGGGTGTTGTATAAAGGAATAAACGAAAGAAAAGAATATACAAATGTAAATACTATATTTTACTAATTTTTCCTTAGCGGACTATCGCAAGTCCCCAAACTTACGGGGCCAGGTAAAGATATAAGGCTGTATATTGTAAACCACTAGTGAGATAACCGCTACCAAATAGGGGAAGGGTAACAAGTGGAGCACTGCTATGTCATACGGGAAAGGGTCGGGGGGGTGGGGGAACACCCTCACTACCCCGCTGCAACACATATGTAAAACACTATCACCCCATAGGGAGAAATTGATCAAGTACAGCATAGAATGGACAGAGGGGACGGACAACAAAATGACGACACCATGGCCGCCTAATGGTAGCTTCGATCCATATACCCAACACTCACTATTAAACCATCTGCACAATACATACAAGGGGAAGAAGTTGACGCACCACGTGGAGGTGTTCAACTTATGGAGGATGTTCCAAGGGTCCCGACCAGGACCAAACGGAATGTTCATTGTAGGGGAAACAACGGGAGATAAGGAGATTAAGGAGGAGGGAGAGAATGGGGAAAAGGAGAGCGAAGGCAAACAGAACATGGGGAACGGACAAGAGGGAGGAGAAAAGAGTGACAACTCAACCGAAAATGAAATAAAAAAGGAACAGAGCGACGATATACCTCTAGCGAAGGTAGTGAAAACAGAGGGAGGGGGGTTGTATCCTTTAAGAGAACTAGGAGAAATAGCAAGAGAACAATTAAGGGCGGCTGAGGGGTACTCGAACCCGGCATACAGCCCGCCTCCATATACAGCTACAGGTGGCCACCCGGGAAGGGAGTGGACTAGTACAACGGGATCAGCTCATAGGAAGATGCTAGCAGGGGAGGTGAGGACTGAAGAAGAGCAGACTACAGACGTAGGAAATGATGAGTGGGTAGCTGCGCAGATACTATTAAAATTACGAGGTTCATTAACAGGAGAAGAGAAGGAGCTGGTAAGGAAAATAGACGAGGATAATACCAGGGAGAGTGAAATGGAAGGGGAAGAGGGGAAAGGAAAGGGGGAAGAGCTGTTAAGACGAAAGGAAGAGACTTTGGAAGAACGATTAGCAGAATTAAGGGATGAGCAGAATGCACTGATCAAGCAGCTCGAGAGGGGGGAAAGAGAGAGAGCACGGGAAAGGAAAGAAGGTAAGAATGAGTTGGGAAAAATGAGAGAACGAACTGAGGAGCAAAGGAGAGAAGCCGAAAGGTTAAAGGCAGCAGCAGAAAGGGTATCAAGAGCAGCACTGCGCGACAGGAAAAAAGAGGAAGAGGAGAAAGAAAAAGAAATGGCAATATGGAAGAAGAGACTACTGTCAGAAACGACAAGGAAATACGAAGAAGAGAGGATGATAGAGCGTATAATAGAAAGGGAGAGGGAGAGATGGGAAAGGAAGAAAGAAGATGAAAAGATATTGGAAAAAATGAGTTGTGAAGTAATGGAAGAATTAAAAAAGAAAAGAGAGGAAATTGGTAGAGAAATAGCTGAGAGAAATGAAGGGGAAAGAGAAGATAGGAGGGGGGAGAATGAAGTAAGGAGGAATGTATATAGAGGCACAGAAGTAGCGACAACATCGGCACAAAGGGGAGCGATTAGTAAAGAAGAAAAGGGAGGAACGGACCTAATAGACTTAAGAACAGTAACGATTGGGGGGAAAAAGACGGTTTGGGGGTTGCCATTTATGAATGACTTTTGTAGTGAGGAAGAAGAAGGAATGGAGAAGGAAGGAAGAAATAGTGAAAGGGAAAGCCTAGATAAACTATACACCACCCGGACAAATAAAGACTCACCATGGATCTGCAGGAGAAAGGAAGAACTACAGAGAAGTGGGGAGGAGGAGCATGGAATAGCGGAAAGGCAGACACGTGAAGCCACGCCGCCAGCGTCCCGTCATACATGCTCCACCACCTCACGCTCATTACGTGCAACATGCCCATCTAAACTCGCGCCCTTCAAAAGCGAACTGACACCCTATGCAGGAAGGCTTAGAGACCTCCCTGGACGCAGGCAGGGAGAACGAATACACACGCCCACAATAAATAAAGGAAATGATGAAAGAAGGGGAAGTGGTGGAGGAGAAAGAGTAAAGACCAGGAGAAATATGGACGAAGCTGACGATGTAGAAGAGACGGAAGAAGAGGAGGGGTGTGAGGACTTGATTTTGTTGTACCCAGGGGGTAAAACGGGACACAACTTAATGCCTCTTCTAGAGAGGGGAGGGGTTAGACCACAATACGTCCCTTGGAAGCATGCAGACAAGGAAAATATAAAGTGCAGACTCCCATCATTAAGTGGAGGTGCGGGTAAATGGATATATGAAATGGAAAAACACACCGCAGGACAGAAATTGGCAGTGGGAGATGTAAAGGGCCTTCTCATATCAATATTAGGGGATGCTGCGGATGACATCTGGAAGAGAGCAGGCTTCCCCGGGATAACAATAACAAACACTTCTCACGATGGGGCACCATTCGCAAACTGCAGACATGCATTATGGCAGGCACTGAGGGTACAGTATCCAGACACATCAGACATAGAAGCAATTACCTTGCGCAAGATGCGTGAGAATGAAGATCCTGTTGATTATATCCAGGAAATTCAAGAGAAGTGGCGTATGGAAACTAGAGAACAATGGGACAAAACACCAGCAATATTCTATCATATACTAGTACAGGGGCTCCCAGAAGCAGTCCAGAAACAACTGAAGAAAGTAGTGGGGATGGAAGCAAAAGCATGGCCAGAAATACAACTGACTATAGTACATCATTGCAGGACATGGCAAGAAAAAATGAAAAAAAAGGAAGAGGATAGGAAAACGGAAGAGGCTAAACTAGTACAGAAGAAACTCACTAAATACACGATGGAAGGCGCACTAATAACTACACCTGCCACCGTAACTCAAAGCCCCGCACACGTAGTGGCTGCACAGGACCCCTCCCAAATACAATCCTCACAGACTGTAACACAACAGATGCCGCCACTCCAACCATTCACGACTAACATGGGAGGAGGATACTCAACGCCAGGAGCTGGGTATTATAATTACAACCGGGGAAGGGGAGGAATAATGAGAGGGAGAGGATACGGATTTAACACACCACAACAGGTGGGGGGACTTACAAATTCCTACCCCACCGGGCACCCAGTATACCAGGACAACACAGGAAGCTTTCCATGGCAGAACAGGGAACCACTGGTGTGTTGGATTTGTGGATTGGTAGGCCACATGTCACGTACGTGTAGAGTGAGACCAGGCACACCGCTGTGGAGTGAACAGGGACAACAAGAGCTCACACAGGAACAGCAGGGCATCCAGCATCAGCAGACATTGCAACAGGGAAATGGACAGCAACAACTAGTAACACAACAACAGCCACGGACATATCCACCGCCTCAACAACAGGTAGCGATTACACAACAACCCCAAGCACAGCAAGTACAGCCACCTGCACAAGTCCAAGACCATAACATAACCTCAACCAATACCCAACTACAGCAAACACAACTGGGTAGGGTAACAGTCCTGGGACACAACCCTTACACGGGAAGTGGTCGATCATTATACCCCCAATAGGACAGCCCACAGACGACCTTGGTGTGTCCCATCCTGTCGGTAACACCTAAAAGTGCGGAGGAACCACGCATAGAGGTAACGATAGGTGACAAAAAATTATTATTCCTTGTTGACACCGGGGCGACCCGGTCTTGCATAAGGGAAGGTAAATTTAAGATGTCAGGTGAAGCCATGAACACCCAAGGATTCTCTGGGGCTAGGGGGTTGGTTCCCTTTACTGATAACATTCCCTTATTAATAGGGGATTATGACATGTCAGTCCCACTTTTATATTCTAGGGCCTCACCAGTAAATATAATGGGGAGAGACATAATGAGCAGGTTGAATATGACAATCTCCTTTACGGAGGACGGCATAATTTGCTCCACTCCAGGAATTAACATGCTCACTGCACGACAGATTATGCAGGCATACTGTGGACAGACAGTGATTAGGGCTGAGCCAGTAGATGGTGAACTGTTCCAGTACGGGACGGACATGGCATTTGCATGGATGCCAGGGATAGAGGGAAAGATCTGGAGGAGGCCAGCAGCCTACTTGTTTAGACCAGAAACACCAGCCAACGAACCAGAAGGAAAGGTGATTTCAGTGGACATAGAGAGCATTATAGCAACCGCTGATTACATTGCAGTGCATGCCCAAGACAGAGAAGGAAGAGCATGGAGGGCAGTGATAGCACTAGCAGAGGGATGTAGACTCACCCAGGTGTCAGATGAGGAGCTCTTCTCAGGAGAAAAGGAAGAAGGTGAAATGGTATTTATGATGAGTGTGGAAATATGGCTAAGGGTGACGTACAAACAGGTGGCACAGAAAATTGCAATGGCACTTGAGGCACCCACGTCCACCCCAGTTCCCTTTTTTGAGGAGGTTATGGCAAAAGTACCCACATCATTATGGACTACTAGCCCCTATGACGTGGGGTGCATAAAAAGCATAGGGGGGTAAGAATAAAATTGAAAAAGGGTGCAATACTCCCCAGAGTGAAACAGTACCCACTATCAAAAGATGCAGATGAGGGCATATGTGAGACAATAACGGCCCTTATAAATAATGGCATATTGGTCCCATCAGAATCTCCATGCAACACAGCTGTATACCCAGTGCGCAAGTCTAAAGGTGAATCTTGGCGCTTCATACAGGACCTCAGGCCTTTGAACAACATAGTGGAAGCAGAATACCCCATAGCAGCAAACCCGGCCACAATATTGTGCGGCATTCCAGCAGAGGCATCACGGTTTACAGTGATCGACCTTAAAAATGCCTTTTTCTCAATACCACTGCACCCAGACTCACAAGATCTGACAAGCTTCACTTACAGAAACACAAAGTGGAAACACACCAGATTGCCACAAGGGTACTGCGAGTCAACCTCAATATTCAACAGAGTAATACAGATGGATTTGGGTAACATTGAGGTAGAAAGCACAGTGTTGCAGTATGTTGACGACATAATCATTTGCAGCACAAACGAAAAAAGATGCAGAGAGGACTCATTAAAGATGCTGACAATATTGGCTGAAAAAGGTTACAAGGTAGACAAGGAAAAGTTACAATACTGTCAGGAACAAGTACTTTACAGTGGACAGCTCATATCCCAATATGGAAGAAAGATTGCACCACAAAGAGCACAGGCAATTTTAAAAACGCCATTGCCACAAACAGTGAGAGAATTACAGCAGTTCCTGGGCCTGTGCAACTACTGCAGAGCATGGGTATTTGATTACAGCTCATACATAGGACCCCTACTTGAGGGGTTAAAAGAAGCTAACAAAGGGGAGAAAAAGTTGGGGTGGACAATGGAAATGAAAGAGGCTTTTGATGAACTGAAAGATGCAATATCAACCGCTCCGGTACTGGCCACCCCAGATTATGAACGACAATTTTTTATATTTTCACATTGCGACTCAACAGTAATGAAAGCAGTGTTGGCTCAAAAAACAAGCATGGGCTACAAACCAGTAGCGTTTTACAGCGGCCACTTAGATCCTGTGATGCTAGGTCATTTCCCTTGCGAACAAGGTCTCGCCGCAGCTGCCTTTGCGGTAGAGAAAGCATCAGCAATCACCATGGGGTGCCCAACCACACTATTTGTGGAACATGCACTATTTGCAATATTGAACAAGCCTAAGTCCACACTAACAACGCAAAGGGCGTCAGGTTATGAGATTATATTATCTAGAGCTGAACTATCAATTGTTAGATGCAGCACGGTCAACCCTGCAAGGTTTATAGTAGAAGCAATTGAGGAAGGAGACTATGCACACGATTGTACAAAGATTACTGAAATGTATTCATGCACTAGAAGGGTTGAAGAGAATGCACTAGACGGAGGTGATCTCTTGTTCATTGATGGGTCATCAACAATTGACCAAAGTGACGGAATTAGGAGGACTGGGGCAGCAGTGGTAAAAATGACAGAGGTACCGGTGTGTGTGGCGATGAAATGCGTACAATTACCACAGCATTACTCTGCCCAAGCAGCGGAATTGGTCGCACTGATCTTGGCGTTGAAGGAAAGCTTTGACAAGCGAGTGACCATATATTCCGACAGTGCATATGTCACATCTACTGTCCACTCAGGGTTGTCCAAGTGGAGGAGAAGAGGGTTTAAGAGAGCTGACGGCACCCCAGTGCAACATGCCCTCTTATTGGCTGAACTAATTGAAGTAATAAATGACCCCCAAGAATTAGCCTTGGTCAAATGCACTGCACACACTAATGGAGAAGACCATATTTCAAAAGGGAATGCAGCAGCAGACGCACATGCGAAGTATGCTGCATATTTTGGCGAGATATGGAACCCCCCAGAGTCAGAGAGAGGGAGAGGGAGGGGAATAGCTAAGGAGATGTTAATAAAAGAAGGGTACACCCATCTCCCAGCCACACAGATAATGGAGCTACAAGCGGCTGCACCAATGGCAGAAAAAGAAATATGGGTAAAAAGAGGATGTACAATGTCTCCAACTGACGCACTATGGCACCAGGGTAGCACTGGGAAGATGGTAATGCCACTGGCACTATTGAACATCGCCCTGAGCCAACTACACCACCCAGCCCACACAGGCAAGGAAGTAATCGCAGCACGAATTAGGGACGATTGGTTCTGCCCCGAGTTAAATTCCCATGTGTCAAATTTTATCAGCAATTGTCTCACATGCCAGCAGTTCACGGCCGGTCACACGCTGAAGGTGATAAAAGGTACTATACCCCGGCCAGAGGGACCATTCCGACACATCCATATTGACTATGTTGATATGATCAACGTATGTCAAGGAAATAGGTATATGATTGTAGTTGTGTGCCCATTCTCGAGGTGGATTGAGGCAGGGCCCTGCTCACACCCAGATGCATTCCGAGCAGCTAAATTCCTAGTGAGGGAGGTCTTCCCCAGGTGGGGAGTGTGCGAAATACTACGGTCAGACAATGGGCCGCATTTCGCCAATGAAATGTTCCAGCGTATCACACCCTTACTGAACATCAAGCATAAATTTGCATGTGCATATCACCCGCAGGCCAACGGTATATGCGAACGCCTGAATGGCCTATTAAAAGAGGCAATTGCAAAAATACAGCAAACAACAAAGAAGAGTTGGCTGTATTGCCTTCCGCTAGCCCTATTTGAGCTAAGGAATAGACCAGGCTCCGACCACCACCTCACTCCTCACGAGGTGGTGACCGGACGCCAAATGCGCCTTCCTCTGACGCCAACATCAAGAGCAATCACCGACCATGAGAGTACTGCAAGTGTCCTTGGTGATGAAATGTACCAATATGTGTCTTCTTTGATTACTAGTGTAGTGTTTGTGTCTCAACAGCTCGAGCGCACGCGGGGCGGGTCTAAGAGTGATCAACAAGAAGGAGCAGATGAAGAATTGGAAAGGGGAAAACTGTGCAAAATTGCCAAAGGTGACCACGTACTACTCCGCAATTTCAACAGAAAGTGGAATAGCCCACGCTTCACTGGCCCCCACCTGGTAGAGGAAGTATCAACGAGAGCAGTAAAGCTACAGGACAAACGTGCTTGGAATCATCTACACGACGTAAAGATCTGCAAACTCCAGACCCGCCCTAGCGTCACCGACAGGGCCATTGGAAGAGCAGCAACAGCGTCGCCAACGGAGGAAGGGACTTCTACCGCAACTAACGGCCAAAGTGTCCCCACACCCTGCCACCCCCCTGACTCCCCAGAGACAACTACTGAAATAGAAAGGGGTAATTACCATACCGCCCACCCCATGGTCACACGATCAAAGAGTAAAGAAACCTCTACCAGTTGAGCCCCAAACCCTCTGCCCATTGACCCCCTACCCACTGCAGTAATAACCCAACTGAAGGACATTGTTTTGCACATACACATGTAAACACTTGAATGTTCTCTTTTTTTTTCTCGCGCATGCAGGTACGGTGTATTATTGTACTGCTAAGAAAACAGATAACTAACAAGTTCACTGCCCAGGAGTAGATGATACCCTCAGACAATAACTACCCTGAAGAATTATCGCACCAATTTGTCTATTACATAAAAAGGCCAAAGTACCTGAAAAGGAGGAGGGTACGTGTCTACTACACAGCACTTCTCTTGGCCATAGAACAATCAATGCCCCACCTCCACCCATACTTGCCTGTCCTAAGAGATAGATCGCTTAGATTGGCGTGGGAACAGCTCTTCGCCTGGGCACTGAACGACTACTTGATAGGGAGAGCTTGAAAACAACAACTAACACTAATAACAAGCATATTGAGAATTTTCAGGCGGGCAACTTTAACGTCGCAAGAATTAGCTGCCGGACCGCAGCAAGGTAAGAGTAAAATGCCGGTGAGACTAGCCTCTGTAATAAAGATGATAGGGATTTTGATGATCAGCGGGTTTGTGGCTGCCTCTGTATGGCGGAACAGTTATGCTATAAATATTTTTGCTGTACCCAAACCTAACATACCCCCACCCCCAGCTGCAACAGGTGTTACGTCAGGTGGTACTAGCAAAATTCCATACAAGGGAAATAGAGTTAAACGCAACACATACTCAGACAATAAAGATATTGACAACTACATACAAAATTCAGCACACGTCTCAAACAACACGTGGTACCAACACATGACTCAAATAGGTAAACAAACAACAGAAGACAGCTGCTACGTCTGCTCATTGATCCCATACGCCATGAGTGCTTCCAGAACTTTCGTTGCCACGGAAATAGATGAAAAAACAGCACGATGTATAATATACCTGGCACTGTTCCAAACGAAAGGGAGATTTCAAGGGAACACGGTGCACCTGGTATGGAAATCACGAGACACATACCCGTACGAAAATAACTTCCTTAAGAGTTATTTGAGTTACCACAAGGCCAGTTTACATGCTGAAGCATTCAGATACATAACAAGTGGCCCTGAAAAAGGAGAAACAAAGAAAGTTACACTACAGTACCTACCATGTGATTGGTACGCCACTGAAGTTCCTGGTAAACAAGAATGCTGGGAAAGACCACTGATAATAATAACAGGGAAGGTGTACCTGGGTGACAAATGGGACACAGGAGTGGTTGGCAGCAACATGGTAATGAGAGAAGATACTACAACTATTGCTGAACACAACAACAGATGTTGGATGACTTGGGTCAAGTACGTACCCATGCTAACGTGGATAGAGAAGGATGAAGACCCAATAACAATACTGCCGATGACTGCACCTAAGGTATGCTACCAACACAAAGGAGAAGTGGACGTAGGATACAACACCAACTGTGCAAGCGTGACAGAGCTACCTGAGGGGGGAGCAGGAACAGCAGTAGTAATGGACCATTACTGGGCCTGTGGAGACAAGGCATACCACACACTGCCCCCTCTGTGGAATGGTGTATGCACAATAGTACACGTTAATGTACCATCACTAGTGGTGCCCCAGAAACATGTGAATGTGGCGAACTTCCCCAAAATGGATGAAGGAAACAAGAGGAAAAAGAGATCTGCACAGCTTCATAAGGGGCCAGAGAACCGAAACAACGGCAACAGCACTGTCCTGAATAGAAAGAAAAGACAAGGAGAACCTCTGACAGGAAATTACCTATGGGGAAGGTCGGAAACAGCACTCACTTCAATTCCGCCAGAACACAGACTATTCAGCAGAGCAGCAATGTTCTTCTCCTCAATAATACATCCGGGACTACAGGCTTACGCAAACGCAAAATGGCTCCAGATAACTAGATGGGAACTAATGATGACAATTAACTCTACAGTAAATGGATTCAACGCAATAAAAGAGGAACTGCGAGCAGTGAGGATGGTAGCACTACAGAACAGATATGTACTGGACCTCCTCACAGCAATGGAAGGAGGAGTTTGCGCAAAGATAGGACAATCATGCTGCACATTCATTCCTGCTAACGATGCCGACAATGGTACACTGACAGAAGCAGTATCACAATTGGCCCAGATGCACTCCAAAATGGTGGATGAAAGTAAAGGTGTAAAAAAGGATGAGAGCTGGTTTTCGACGCTATGGTCATGGATGCCATCTTGGCTGTCAGATGGACTGAAGATCATAGTTGGATGCATTATTTTGGCTGGAGCTGCACTTATCATAATAAGATTTTGGAAGGCCCGGAGGGCACGCACCACAGACGAGATGATCGAAATGGTCGGTATGCACCCCTTGATGCCAGCAGATGACGGCCAACACACAGGCACAATAATAAAAGAGAGAGAGAGGTTGCGCAACCAGATCATCACTAACCACCTGGACCCACCATCTGTGAAGCTCGAAAACCCAAGAAACCCAAGGAGCTACATAGGGAAATGGGTATACTGCACACCTGGAGGAACCTGTGTATATATGTACTGGTCATTTGAAGACCATGTTAATCACTATGGACATCTGGGAGGAGTAACTAAAATATGGAGAGTGAGAGGAGATAAGGAAAAGGATATGTTTGTGGTCGACAAGTCGACCAGAGGGGGGACTGAAGTGGGAAAAGTGAACAAAAGGCTCCCACCAATCCCCTCTCAACCCTGGCCTAGAGGATCACGGCCCAGACACCCGCCACGAGAGGAGTTTGCCCATCTCCCAGACGACCAAATACCCTGGTACAAGAACATACGGATGTGCCCACTCGCGTGCCCACCCGCCTGCCCACCAGCCTGCCCTGCACATGCCGACACCTGCGGCATGGATGGACTCGACTAAACCATCCAGCACCAAATCAACACATCGTTAGAGATGCCATGACGACCTAGCCAACGGTCAGCACACCCGTGCAAACATACACACCGGACACTCCCACACCAATCCACACGAAGAACATACTCAGTGCTATGACGTAGGCGACGGACACACCCACGGACGTGCATCTTTATTATTTTCCACATAGGCTTTTCAAATGCAGAAACGCAAGACGCATAATGAACTCATCTAAAAAGGCTTGCTCACGCTTCTTCTAAACCAATGTACCATAATGAGAAATATAACAAAGACACGATACCGGGGATGAAGCGATATGATACCATAACCTAAAGAACCTGTGTATTAAACGGTCCCACCTATGCACCAGGCCCAAGTAGGCCGCAAGCAAAAGCTTCCATGAACATTGAATGAGCAAGAGTTCGGTTGCTGACCCTGCAGAATGAGCCCAGCGAAAGCAGACAGTCAAGGGCACAACGTTGCAAACCCTCATTCCGCAAGCCGACGCCAAGGTCGCACCTGCAAGATAAGCCAGGCACACAGTGAGAAATGCAATATTAATTGTGCAGAATTCTGCCTCAACCACGGTCCCCACCTCACGTGACCAAGCCGAACTTGATAGGGTGCCAAGCCCAGGAGGAAGAAGGTGCCTGGATCCCCCGTCTCAAGACACAGGCAGATACAATTAAGCGACTCAATGGACATCTGCGGCGGTGGGAGTAGTTGGCCTTCCTGCTTATGAATAAATCCTCACATTGTCTGCACATACCCATAGTGAAACATTGTTGCAAGTGACAGGTGCACCGCGAGCTGGGAACAGCGATGGTCCCAGACTGGGGGGCTCGCGGGTGAACCAATCAGAACATGGGGCTCTTATCACTGACGCCATTAACATTGACCAATCCTCAGGGGCCTTCATGTAACAATTTTTATGTATCAAACTAAAGGGACAACCCAAGTATACCACCTGACTGACCCTTAACCAATAACAACGTTCTCTATACGTATGCTATACTAACCCTACCACTCGGGGAACCAATCCAGAGTGGCGATAGGTTTTTTGGTAACTTTCTCAGGTGACGCAAGTAGCGCGTCATACTAAGGTAAAAAGGGCCTGCGAGCCCCACGATGTTGAGAGAGTGTCAGGACGGACGCGTACGATCCTTGACCCATCCCTGCCGTTTTGTTTAATAAACAGCAGATTCACCTTGCTTCTTGCGTGTGTCTCATACTCTATCTCTTTTGGGATATACGGGAGGAGTTGGGGCCTCCCTGCCCGGAGGTCCGCGGACGGCCCGGCCGACTCCAGGAGAATTTCCCCCCGACAGTTTCTACCCTGTTTGCCTTTCTTTGGACTATGGTAGGTGCAGTAATGAAATGTGTGCTTGTAATGTTGGTTTGGAATTCTCCTAGCAGAACATTCAGTTTGGAGCTAATTTGGTTGACTATGTTGTAGTGGGCGGTGTGTTTCCTTGTGGAGGATCTTGTCAGGGGTCTTGGTTTGTCTCGCAGCCACTGCTTTCTGCTGTGCAGTTTGACGAGGCGCAGACTATGAGTCATATTTGAGAAATGGAAAATAAACAAAAAGAGACCTGTCCACCACTGGGGTGCATTCTCATTGTCTCCATGTTTAGTGTCAGTAGGGTGTGCCCTGCCATGTGCGTTTGACCCTTTTGTTTAACCCCAATGATGACATGTTCTCTATGGAGTCTGCAGTAACTTTATTATTGGGTAACTCCACCACCAGGCTGACGTCCCCTATCAATAGGATGGAATTAGAGGTCTAGGAAAGGTTCAAGGCATGATCTGTCATAAACCGGCTTGTGGTATATCACTACAGTCAGAAATGACTTGTTTGGGTTTACTTTGCAAAAGGCTACCATGCATTCAAAGTACTTGGTTTTTGAATTGTGATTGAAGAGCAGGTTTTGTTATGTTGGCGTGCCTCCCCTATCCACCAGGAGAAAGGGCACATGCAGGAGTTATCATGTTTAAAGGAATATGTTCTTCATAAATTATACAAATCTTGATAGGTGCCATAGAACAAATGAGTATGGCCAACTCAGAATGGACCCAAAAATGATTTGAATTGGAAAAAGACCCAAACACAGCACTCTCCCTCTCTCCCGCCTACAGCACAAAATCCACACCTGTCATCTTGCCTCTCTACAAAACAAGGCGCATGCCGGAATCTTGACTCACCAGCCACTACAACAGAAAACCCATAACTAGGATCCAGCCCGCCAACACCCCACAACACAAGTCCAATATCAAGCATATTGCCTCGAGACTCTATAAACCAATATCTAAAATTTGCATTAATGTAAGGTTTTAAAGAGTTAAAATAATACCTTCTTTTATAGTGATAACTTAAAGGTTCCAAGGTCACACAACCTGGCAAATATGTAAACATATTTTTGGTAGACTAAAGGGATTATTGTAACTGTATGTTCCCCATCCTGAATGAGTGACTACAGATACCAGATCGCAAGTGAATTGTGCCTACTGTCCTTTTGTCCCTTACAAAAGAGAGGCGCACAAAACAAAAGAGGTGATGGCTGGAAGGTTTAGAATTAATCTCAATGTCTGGCACTGCTCTGGGCAACCCTACAGACCACCGTTGCCTGCCAAGCCATTACAAAAGAGGAAAGATCATATGCAAATCAGTCTTGATCCCAACTCAAAAGGGGCAGTCTAGCCCGAACTGCTTGGTCAAATTCCTTCTGCACGATACCACAAGAATCCCAAACCATGTTTCAGCCAAATTGGGCCTCAACAGTGAGGAGTAGCTTGGGTCTCTAGCCCCAGCAGGCAAGAGACTTACATCTGGGCATACCCCTCCAATAGCAAAACAAATGAGTTGATAGCTAGAAGGTTTAGAATTAATCTGAACCTCTGGCATTGGTCTGGGCAACCCTCCAGACCACCGCTGCCTGTCAAGCCATTACAAACGAGGAAAGACCATATGTAAATCAGGGTTGGTCCGCCCTCCAAAAAGGGCAGTACAGTCCAAACTGCTTGGTCACATCCCCTTTGCACGAGACAACATGCATCCCTAGACATGTTCGGCCTAGTTGCGTCTCATCAGTGAGGAGTAGCTTGGGTCTTTAGGTCTCATTTGTTTGCTCTTCATATGATATGATCTGATATATGGTATTTACAACGTGCCTATACACACGTGTTGCAAAAGAGACCCAGCATAACTATTATGGACACCTTCATTGTGTGTGGGCAGCTGTTTCACATCCTGCACAATAATGAAATCCATAGTTTGGTCCTTCCCATGCATGCCACTTTGCAGGCTCCCTAGGCTGGTCAGGAGCATATATAGAAGATTAAGGGCCTTGTTGAATATTGTTAATAAAATAAACAATGTGTTTCATGCTCACGAATATCACTTGAGTACAGCCCTCTGCCCTACAAACTGCAGTCACCACATCTTTGATCTGGTGCATAATCTTAAAACTCCGCTTATTGGGATGATGTACAGTAAGGTGCAAGCTTTTTTTTTTCTTTCCCGAATACCTGAAGTGGCATACCTGTCACACCACACGACAAACTCAATACATGTTTCTTTGGCAGTATGTGATATTGTGCGGCCATAATGGAACACTAGGGACCGGACCTTCCCACCATGAATTTGCAAAACATCTTAGAGCAATACAAACAATAGCCCCACTAGTTTCCGAGGGTATCCACTCAATTTATCGAAAACATTACAGAGTGGTACATTTCACCTAAAACCATAATACTGAAAAACACTGAAAACATTAAATAAATATATAAAGGGTAGTGGGGTAAAGGTTTTAATGAGTCAGGATGGGGTTGGGTGGCGTTATAAGTTTAGAAAATCGGGGGGGGGCTAGGTGGGGGACCCACCTAAATTTAAAATAAATTAATACATTCAGTGTTTTTTGGCATTTAGGTCGCAATGAAATGTACCACTCTGTAAGGTCCTTCGGTAAAACCACATATAACCGTTTGTGAGCATAGGATGGTATCTCCTTTGTATAGCTTACCAGACCTGAAAGTGGGAACATTATAATCACATGACCTACAATTCCCCCACTTATTTTAACAATCTTCCACTAAAAAGCATTTTGTTCCCACTGCAAGTCCATTCTAGATTAAGAACATCCACTGATTCTGCAGTGCAGCATTGACAGATTGGAGCGAATACTGGACATTAGTTATGTAACCTTGTCGGGGAGGAATACATCTGATGTGTATTTTTGAAGTGGATAAGCTTTCACCGAGCATTGATGAATAGAGATAGTGTCTGTGCAAAGGCATAGCACCATTCCTTTCTGTTATCGTGCGCTGTAATGATCGTCCCCTCAGTCTACGGACTGATTCGGCATATCCTACACAGTTACAGCACACATGGTTATACAGTGTTGAGACCGGTCGGCCTGCCCCCTGCCCAGTATCGTATTTTGTAGTAACTCTGTTGTCTGGGGCTGGGCTGGAAGTTAAATGAGCATATTCTTCTAAGTATTACGTATCCTGCGATACACAAATGTTTCTAATGCAGAATGATCTTCTCTTACGTTGATGTTTTCAAAGGATATGAATGACTATTTATAAACAAATCACCAAAACATGTGATTCCCATTTTGTTTATGGTCTTGATGCTATGATGTGATATGGGAGGGAGGATAGCTGAGGGGCAACATGCTCGCGGTGCAACAGAGGCTCGATCCGCAGGTCGATCCCTGGGTCCGCGCTGAGAAACCTCTGGGTATTAAGCGCGTTATAAATACCATATCATATCATATCATGGTATTTATAAAGCACCTGTACACAAGTTATATAAACAAAACCTCAGAGGGGATAGTGATGTCGCCTACGCTAGTTTCTGGTAGTAATGGTGAATATAAACATGGAAGCTTCAATTTTAGGTCTATCCTTTCTCAAGCGTTAAATGTGCAAGAAACATTACTGAACCTCATTTCGATTGTGTTTTAGACCAAGAAGAATGACCCTTCTCAGTAGGAGGGGCCCGCCACTGCTTGTTCGATTTGCACGTGCTGATGATCCGGGTGGGGTGAATACCAATATGATAAGAAATGGGCCTGCACTGCTAGATAGTAGGTTTTCAAACAGGCAAGCCTAGCCCCCTCTTTGTAGAGGGGTTGTGTGCTCCAGACTATTCATGCCTGTTTGCCTGCCCACACACACTGCCGCAGGATGCCTCTTACACACTTAAAGGAGGATTTGGGCAAAACAAACCGGACGTTTGAGAACAAGTGGTTACATTTAGGAAGTATTGTCATCCTAACCAGTGAAACCCTGGCGTACAGGGACAAGGTCAGGTTTGTCCACTTAGAAACCATTTGTTTCAGTTTCTCTACCCGCAGTTATGGGTATATAATTTGTTTGGGTCTCTAGTTATAATGATGTGTTATTTACATAACGCCTTTATCCAAAGCACTTTACAGAGCACATATTTACACACAATATCACCCAACCGAAATTGGTACTCATTTATCGACCTCGGAAGGATGAAATGCTGAGTTGGCTGCGACCTGCAGATCAGGCTCAGTTCGCAGCAGCGAGCGCTCAACCCGCTGAGCTATCCTACCGGCTGCTGGTTGTGGAGCACAGGACTTGGTTGTAGTTATGACTACTCCTAAATATCTTGTCTTAACTGCCCGCCACGTGAGTACTAATGAATCTTGAACATTGCCATCCTCTGCATGAGGGGAAACAATTCAGATGTGCCTGCATGTATTATACATGTTTGCATACCTTGCATGACTGGATTCGTTTGTCCTTGGGATTCTTCATGAATAGCATCATGTCATCTGCATAGAGGGAGATGATTATTTATGGGAGTATAATTGCACACCTCTCTGCAAGTGATGTTCTCGTAGTAAAGCTGCTGGGGGCTCCACTGTAATGGCAAACCGCGGGCAGACAAAGTGGACTCCCCTGTCTTGTTCCACGACCCAAACAAATCCTGTCTGAAACCTATTCACACAATTTCCAGTGCTTGGTTGTAAAGCAAGTGTAAACGTGTGTTTCATGCACACACCTAATTACTGCACCATAGTAACAATTAGGTTCCAGAGAACAGTTTCTTGTTATATTGGTAGATTTTTATTGTTGGCCCTTTATGATAACACGTTTTTCTGCATTGTGAGTGCCCTTTTCAAATCAGGGTATATATGTGTATCGTTCTCCACGGTTCAAAAGTGCATAATAGCTGAGAGGATTGCGTAGTAGCGGGCTAAATACCTGCAAGTAGTAGTTTTCTGGACATTCCTGACTACGACGCGAGACGCGAGAAAACTGCTACTTTAGCCCAGTACTACGCAATCCTCTCAGCTATTATGCACTTTTGAACCATGGAGAACGATACAAATATATGCCCTGATGTGAAAAAGGCACTCAGAATGCCGAAACACGTGTTATCGTAAAGGGCCACCTATAAAAATCTATCAATATAACAAAAAACAGTTCTCTGGAACCTAATTGTTACTTTGGCACAGTAATTAGGTGTGTGCATGAAACATACTTTCACCTTTACAAACGGAGTAGGGGAACTCTTTGTCTCCGTTCCTTGGACACACCAATGCGACATCTCTAAAAACTGCACTTTAAATACACGTCGCGGAGGTCTGATAGTGATATTACAGAAAAGTTCCCTGTTCTTCTGGTTGTAAAGCAAGTGAGCCATGGAAAGAAATATAGTACCTACTCACATTCTCTTCAATACTGTAAACAGAGACCTCCACTCTACATAATCAAAAGCTTTTTCAGCGTCCAGTAGGACAGAAACCACCTGGAGTTCAGGCTGCAGTGCCTACACCAAACCAAACAATTGACGTAAGCTATATGAAATGGCCCTACCCGGGAATGAAGCCTGACTGATCTGATAATACGCATTTGGACATTAACGGGAGGAGTCTATGTTAATAAGTGATATGGGCACGTAAGATGAACAGTCCATAGGTTCTTTATTCAACGTCAACAGGGAAACTATTAAAGCCTCCCACAGTTTTCCCCTTTCTACAGCTTCATTGGATACATTGAAGAGGTGCGGCTCTAACATGTTGGTGTAAGCTTTATAGTATTCTGTCGACGGGATGTCTGTCCCATGTGAATTTCCTCTAGGAAAGTCATGTATAGCTTTATGTATTAGTCCTATTGTACTGGGAGCATTAAGTCTTTCCTCGCTTTGTTCCCTATCCTGTAAAGAACTATTTGTTCTTGGCATTGGACAATTTGATGATCAGTTTTACGGCTTAGTGATCAATATAAACTTGTATAGAATTTCAGAAACCCTTGTACAATTTGTGAATAGGTGTATGTGTTTTCTCTGCCTGCATCAGCCATGCTAGTATTGTGCCAGGTGTTTGTTCTTCCCCACATTGTCTTGTGCTTCTCTGGTGGCACAGGTATTTTGTATACCATTGTGTTGTCTCTCGAAATTTCTATAATGTGGTAGATCATTCTGCAAATATGTAAGGATCTTTGTCTGTGAAATAATATATCTGCCAGATATCAAACAGACCATAGACTTCCCAGATGTGTTGGTTTCTTTGTTTGTGCCACTTTGAATCAGGGGCAAACAGTGGAGTAGCGCCTATCTAGTTGTATGTCCAAAACAGTGTTGAAATCTCCTCCACAAATGATTACCTCACCTTTAAATTTCAACATTTGATTTATTATCCAGTGAACCTGTCCCTTGTCATAGGCCAGTCATTGGGCCTCATTACAAGTGAGGAGGTAAGGGGTTAACGGCGCCGGTAAAGGTGCCGGCGCCATTAACCCCGTACCGCCTCATTACGAGGTCCCCTCACGAGGCCCACTCTGGATGTCTGGTCAGATCAGACGTCCTTTGCGGATCCCGCGAGGGGACCAGCATGCTAACAACGGGCCCATCATTAACGGGCCCGTTGTTAGCATGCTCCCCATTCCTATTGAGCCCTATGGGGGCTCAAATGGGAATGGGGATGGTCCAGGTCTGGGTTCCCTGAATGGGGAAATACGGGACCCTCCAAAATCGGAATTGCCCGGTATTTCCCCATTCAGGGACCATGGACCCGGACCCGAGTTTGGAGGCAGCCATGCCCTTGTGTAAAGGGCATGGCTGCCTAAGTATGAACCCATTTATCTGGAATTGATGGATCTGAGCATGGCCTTCGATAAAGTCAATAGAGGGAAATCCTGGAATACACTCAGAGGTACGGGTGAGCTTGCCATCAAGGATACATAATGTAAACACAGCATGCATACGGACTGGTCTTAAAAGACAGCGCACTGACGACTTTTTGGTCAATGTTTGCCAGGGTTGTGTGCTGGCACCACTCCTGTTTTCGTTATACATTAACAATCTGCAGGAGTTTTTACTCACCATAGAGGCAGATGTACCAAGGATTGAAAACCGGGTTTTCCCTGCATTGATCTATGCAGACCATGCTGTGCTTTTAGTCCACACCGCAAGCCGTACAACTTCTTATTACTCAGTACATAACCTTTATGAATGATTTTGATCTGCAGGTAAATGCCAGGAAATCAGGCATTATGGTTTGCCAGTTAGGCAATCAAGCAAGGAAAATGCCAACTATGTTCACCAATTCTCAGAAAATGACATAGGTCACAGAGTTTGACTACCTGGGAGTTAGATTCTGCTGTAATTTTAAGAGGAAGGTCCACATTCTAAAACAAACTGAGAAAATGCAGCAGGCAGTAGGGGGCTTATACAGATTCATGAGATTGGGCAGAAACAAACCAGCAGCCACGGCTCTTAATGTTTACCGGTCTAAACCAGTGGCAGTGGCCAAATAGGGTCTTTCGATATGGGGTTCAAAGACTTGCGTAGTTTACAAGTCATGGAAAATAACTATACAAAAAAAACGATTGGGTCTGCCTCAATCTGCACCCAACTATGCTGCACATTTTGAACTTCCTTTTTTTAGAAGATGATCTCAAATTAGAGCCCATGTATTATTAGACCTGTCTCTGGAATAATGTGGATGCAGCACTGACATGCTTCATTCTCAGAGCATGTCTAGCGCATTCCAATGCAACGGCTACACAGTAGCTCTCACATATTAAGCACCATATGGCAAAGATAAATGCCCTGAGTCACCTTAATAATCCAAGGACCATGGCCAAGCACTGTGTAGAGGACCAAAATAAGCAGCGTATTGTTGTTATACATGCACAGAGAGCATAATGAACTACAACTAGAATCACATCGTTACCATGTACTCCTCTGTAGGATCAATATCCAGGAATTCCTCTTGTGGACCAAGTTCACTGTCACTGTCTTGTGACTGGAGCTAGGCTAAACATATTACCGATAAGTGCCGTGAACTAAGCATGGTCCAATTATAATGATCAGAAAGGCCCTCTACGTGAGGCAATGTGGGAAGATCTACTCCATTTCTTCTTCTTTTTCCCAAATGACCATAAGCTTAGGAAAATCGATCTCATTCCCATCCTTATGGAGTCTGGCATCCGGCAATGAGGACTGCTTTATGCTGTCTTTTAATGGCAGAGACACCCCCAAAGGATTAGCTCCATTGTTGTATGTAGACAAGTCCTACATCGAAGGTACAGGCTAATGAAAGCTGGGGATGCTGAACCATCTGCGTAAAGTGTTGAGATGCGGAAGGGCTAACGCAGCTTCCCTGTGCAAAGTTTAAACTGTAATATTTTAATGTGTTTTTAGGAAGATTGTTTTATTGTGTTCATGCCTGTTGCTTTACGGAATTTGGTCATTCATTGCACACCTTTTGGCAACATCCTTCTATAACTCCTAATGTATATTTATAATTGTTGTTTTATTGTACTGTATTTTTAATGAGTGTACTTTGTTTTTAATTACAATATTTGTCAAAATAAAATATATATGCGCTAAGTGTTCACGGGTATCGGCATAACTGTTTATCAAAGTGATCCTAAGACGGTTAACTTCGCCCTGTATGATGAGGGACCGTCCTTCGTGATCTTTAGCATATTCATGTAGCCTAGATCTGAGAGAGTAGTGGATTCATGTTGCCACTCTCCTGGTGTGGATGAGGTATGAGGGGGAAGTATCTGTGGCAAACCTCACCTTCTTACAAGTCCTATCTCTGCTGTTGATTTTAAGTGTCTGTCTTGCAGTAAGGCAATATTGATGTTATGTCTCTCAAGGTATAATATGATGTTCCTGGCCTTAGCATGATGGATAACCACCCTGGCATTCCAAGTTACCACATTTACCAAACCAATACCACCCCCTTCAACAATATATAAAACCTATCAATTTTTCGACCCATTATGTAAACATGAATTCATCCCCCATACAAAATATATAGTTCATTGACTATCCAAATCAAAAGCATCACTTTGCAATGGAATCATTATAGCATGGTAAATATAGCATTTGCCATGTTATGCCTCCACTATAATGTTCATCAAGAACTTTGTAACTGTATTAACACTGAAACGGACCCCCTACTTATCCTAATAATGTCAAAGGTAACCCCCCACCCACAATGACAACCTCCAATAGTCAGTGACACTCCCAGTGATTAGACAAGAAAACCAAACATGTAGAAGAACATACCAGGGAGGCGGGGGTTTGGAGGGGACAGTAGGCAAACCGATAACTCCCATATGTACAGTAGGGTTAGCCAGCATCCTGCCATGACAAAAGGGGGAAAGGGGGAAAGGAAGTCAATATGTTTCCCATGGTCTTGCTATACTCTCCATGCCATGGATGATACTTAAAGGACACCAATATCAAGGGGCCCTTTGTGAAGAGCCAGCTTCACCTGAAGATAGGTTTGTGGTAGCTTTGGAAAGCATGTAATCGACTCAATCATGTGCAGTGAGTCACAAATAACTAACCTTTCCTTCATACACATTTCTTATCTTGAATGGAAACATCATAGAATATTTTATATCACAGCTCACAGGGCTTGCTTTACTCTTAAGCAAAATCTTTCCCGAAGCCAAAACTTTCACTTAAGGGTCTGTACATAAGTGAATCACGTCTCCTTTGTGTCCTCGAGTTGTGCTATTCGTAGGATTGCAGCCTAGTCTCGAAAGATCAGTAGCCTGGTTATTATAGAACAAGCATGTGTTGATAATTGCTCAGGAGCAAGCATCTCCTTAATTAAATGTTCAACAAATATTTCCATTGATGCTATTGGCTCTGATTCACCTGTTGCAGTTATACAAATGTTGTTTCTTCGTGAACGGCTCTCCAAAGCTTCATTCTGACTGTTAGAGATGTCAGTGCTTTTTGCATTTCCGCGGCGTTTGATGACCTTGTATGGAGGTGATCTTCTGTTGTGGAGATTCTTCCTTCTTCTTGGTCAGGTTGGTTGGCAGCTTTATTCAGCGTAGCATTCGTACGGCCATCTTCAAATGTGAGGGAATCTATTTTGATATGAAGAGAACTAATGGCAGCCTTCTCAAGGTAATCCGGTTGTTCCTCGTCCAAACAGCTATTTTGCCAATTAACCTCATGCATGCCAGCCCTTTGTGCTTTGGATCCTCCATGCATGTTGAAAGAAAGCATCGTGTGCTGTTTATCCCGCTTTCTCATTTCTTCCTCCTTTCCCCCTCTTATTTATACATGTCCGCTCCTCTAAGGATATGTCATTCAACATTTGATCACCCATACACCCCTCCAAATCACACAGTCCACTCGTAGGATAGCCCTGGACATAATATTCTAGTCTATATTAAGTGGTCAGAGCCTCAGAATGCCTCGAGATGGTATGGAGCATTATAAAAGTTAGGAGGTCTGATTAGCAGGCTTCCCTTTTAGAAACAGAATTACTGACATCATATTTTTTATTTTATTTTTTATTATTGTATATGGTTCATACACAAACCTTTACAAGATAAAAAAAAAACAACGAGTAAAAACATACATACATTACATTACCTCATTATAAAAATCAAAAGAGTTCAGGTTAGTCAACAAACAACAGATGATTCTCTATCACAATTCCCCATTAAGTGCTTTAAATCCTTTAGGAAGACATTTTAAATCCCAGTGCCTTGATCGAACTCTGGGCAGCCTTTTTATGTCTATCAAAAGCAAGCTTTGCTTGCTGCCAGAGCTAATGAAAATACATGCAAGAGTGGCGTGGATATCAGTCAGCTGTTCCCTCATGCACAGCATTCTGAAAGCGCTGTCATAGTAGTGGCCATTGTGTAAGGGCCAGTGGAGCTGGCTAAGTTAGGGAGATACTTCCTAAAACGTGTCTTAAAGAGCTTGTTTTCTTTCCCGGCAGCTTGATACAATGTGTTCTGCCAACATTACAAATCATTCTCTAACAACAAACCTGGCATCACTTATGCTGCTGAATTTTAAAATTGGAAATGTTCTTGCTGGTAATCCCTTAATTTTGCTGTTTATTCGTAACTATGTTTTGACACAAATGTTAACATGTTTTTCCCAGTGTAAATACACTGTATAACCACTTTGTAGGCTGTGGGGCGTCTCCTTATGAGACTGACGGTAATTCGCTGGTGCAACCAGCGGGTTACCGGCAGTCTCACCTTTACATGTCCACCGCCCGATATTTACTCCATAGAATGAGAACCACTTAAGCACCGGCACTGTTGTGAACGGTACCGGTGTGTTAAGACGGATTTCTGAACTCTGTCCTGGAGGCGCAGAGGTTCAGAAGGCCAGCCTAGTTTCTTGGAACAGGGTAACCTCTGGACAAGCCAGACCAATCAGGGTAGCGATCGCGGCGGTCAAGACTAGGTCTCATGAGGGGTGAGCGTGACTGAAAGCCTGCAATGAGCACACAAAGCAAGGACACTTACAAATTACTCCAAACAGGTGTTATATTAAAAATATAGACACATTTATTACAAGGACTTTGTAACATTGACCATAGCGTATAATCACGATACAACTCAAGTAAACCAATACATCACACTCAATACAATATATATACAATACCACAGAGTCTAACGAGAGAGACGCACGAAATATGCAGACCACCTAGATGGGGAGGAAAACAGGCAGTGCGAATACAAGTTAGACCCAGTCCGCCTTCAGAGGCACCTAACTAGAAGGAAGTCCGAGCCCTACGAAGAGTGGAGCCTTGTGCTCAAAAGTACCTGCACACGCGGGTGCCAATGGGAAAAAGGAAGTCTCTGCGAGGACGTCAGGCAGTTCAGATCGGTGAACAAATGAAGAAGGACAAAGATCCGTGACTCAAGCGCAGCCTCCACTGTGGGCTGAAGCAGAGCGCGAGTGCGGACAAGGCGTGCTGCTTAACACAGCGAGGAGAAAGTCCCAGGCATTCTCACCACCCTAGACTCTCTGGCGCCCAGGATGTGTATTGGGACCAGACATCCCAGCCCCCATCCTGGAGGCACACACAGGCCTGTAGAAGCCCGCGAAAGCATCTGTGTTTCGAGGGAAAGTACATGCCCAAATAAGGAAGGCCGCGGGTCGGCTCGACCTGGGGGAAGTGAAGGGGGCAAGACGGTCAGCGGACAGGACAAAGAGCCTCGTGGACTGGCCATTTTGGGAGCCAGGCCACCATTTTGGGCTAAGCGCGAGAAACGCGCTTAAAACGCCAAAAGGAGCTCAAAAACACAAGAAACGATCGCTGCCACCAATCCCGTCCGTGATTCACTTGCACCGTTCATTTACAATCCAAAGAGAGTATCTAGGGCCTGTAGAAGACTAGAGACCCAAGAGAGCAGTAACTTAGCTTACAGTGCCCTCTTGTGCCATGTTGCACTAAAGCTGCAACATGATAAAGAAACTACAGAAAACAGCGTTTCCCGGTACTTACTCTCTTAAGGGCATGTCAGTTTCCCTGTAAGAATGGAGCGAATGCCCAGAGGAGTGCTGCAGAAGGCTGCACTTCTCTGGCAAAGTCTAGATCATGGTGAAAACAACAGCAAAAAGTTTAGGGGTTGCCACATGCAAGGAAAATTAGCCACAATTAAGAAATCTTTCCTAACACTGGTGCTGCATTGATTTCTCTGCCAGTCTGGGCCTGAACTACCGGCAGGTCAGGCCTGCCAGTAGTTCACTGCCCCTAGCGGGAGACTAAAAAAATGAGAAAAATGCCACAGCCGGCAGTACCAGCCATTTTACGAACATTTATCGGGTTACTCGTAATGAGGCCCAAAGTCTTTAAAATGTCACCCATAAAGCCCTGTTTCATTTTATAAACCTTATAGCAGGAGCCTCCTGATAATAGCTGAAGCCCAACGTGAGTGTGTGCGGTTGTAGATAACGTCTACAAAGTCCAGCCTGACATGATTCCTTTTTTACTCAAAGCTGTAAAATATTAAAAGGGACGAGGACTAATCTTCGTATTTCATGCACCTTTGAAGTCCCCACGCTGTACAACATTTGAACAGTGTGAATGGAAACAGGCCCTGTTAGAATGCATTTAAAACTCCCATGTTGTGGCGTACATTCGAAATGCCTAGCCGGGTGGGAGCCTTCTAGAAATGGAAAGCTCAGCTCGTGTAAGCAGCCAATTGTAGATAAATGTTTAAAATGAGGTGCCAGCACAAAACATTGTAATATAATCATCACTCATTTGCTGTACAGGACTAAATGCTCAAACTGGTCTGAACAAGTCATCCCATCGTGAGCAATGCAGGGAAGGCAACTCACTTGCTGGCTTTACCCATCAACTGTTTACCGACCTAAAATGGGGGCAGCTCAATCTCAACTGCAGATATAACTTTTGTATCTGTGGTAAAGACAGTCTGTCTAAATAAACCTCTGACTGTCAACTAGTTACTTCCTCCTTGTCATACCTCCCCTTTATTTTTACTTCTTTTTCTGTCCACCAACCTCACAAATTAATTCCCTTAAAATCCTGTTCCTTTTGCAAGCAGGCATTACCAGTTAGGTAATAGCACGGGGCCCAAGGTACAGGTCAATTCAGATTGTCCTTTATCCATTTTCATGGCAGCCATTGTGCTGGTGCGGCCATGTGTTTCAAGCAAGTGTTCCTGCTGTCGGCGAGAGATGAGGTATTCACAGATAAGTGGGGCAGGGTTGGAGTGGGGGGGGAGAGTGGGTGGACATGGTGAATGGGTGGGGGAAAGAGGCATGGGCCGAGAGGATTTATCTGGACTGGGAGGGAAGATGTTGGCCTCCCGCTTCTGAGGAGGCTCGAAAACCGGTCAATAGCATGAAAAATTGCCCACCTTCTGAGATTTCTGATGCTCCATAACCGCTCCTGCAGAGTGCTAACCATTAACCCTTCCACCCACCCATCTCTTTCTTTCTCCCTCTAGATTACTGTAGACAAAAATTGTACGCAAAAGTGACATCATATTTGTTTGCTTTGTAGCTTGCTGTGTTCTTCCTGGATTGGTTAGTAGCAACTGTGTGCTTATATTAATCTTAGGTCTTAGTGTATTGGGACGTATCTGCCTTTTAAGGTGTATATCCTTATTTACAGATATTTGATGTTTCTTTAAGTGGGGCTTGTTACCTAATGCAGGATTACTTGCGTTATTTTTCAAGCTTGTGCTATTTTTAACTGTGTGAATTGTTAGTGTGCTGGGTCCCTTACCTGTCTACCTCACCTCTATCTTTAGTTAGCTGTAACTTTGTGTTGGGGTTTTAACATTTGTTATCCACACATACAAAGTCTACCTTTGGTGTTGTTTTTTAACTGTATCCTTGTTTGTCAAAAACATAGAATTTACACACCCAAGTGTTATGTGTGTTTTGAGGGGGTAATAGTTTTTTTTTTGTTTTTTTTTTTGTAGCTGACTAAATTTGGATATCTTTACAAAATGGACCATGAACTAAAACGCTGTTGAGGAATTGGCAGCACTTTGTTCAAAAAGGGCTCTCATTTCGTTAGGTAGAGCATAGAGCTTGTTAAAGTCATTCTTGATGTCCATGCTGGCTATGTTTCTCTTGGGGGTGCAGGGGCAAGCCCTCGCACGCCTAATGGTGGGTACTTCTTCTACCACTCTGCCTCCTCCTGGACCTGTCTCTGCTGAGGCCTTGTTTGCAACCCAGAGGGCTCGCTACGCCCCAAGATAGAGAGCTTTATTTGGAAGCTCAGAGACTTGGTCTAGAGAAGAGACTGCTAGAGTGTAAGGAAAAGGAGAGAGCCCACCAGGGCAAAGAGCGTCTGGTATTTCCTTTTGGGTCACACAATGTTCTAACATCAGGTGATGATTTCACAGCCTTCACCAGAGGGATCTGCAAAAACCTCCCTAATATGACTGGCCCATGCAAATATTGAAAACATACAAATAAAAAAAGATGGAAAAACGCATGAGCTTCTTTTGATATAAGTGTTGAACCATATGGAAGCATGCTGTGTATTGACAGTTGGACCCAAGTTGTTATTAAAACAACACTACCAAGTTCATTGTTATTCTCAGGGGTAGGTCAGATGGATCCCATAGTGAAAGGGAAAATGTTACTAGCCACGGTTGGTCATAGCCGATTGATTTTTTAGCACATCATAAATGTTCTCTGATATCTTTTGAAATTGGGCAAGCCGCCGCTGTCCCCTACCCCCCCCCCCCCCCCATCACTCTCAATTCTCTGTGGAACGTCCAACTTCAAGCAAGGCTTTTTCCCAGCCCATAGGAAGAAGGATAGGATTTTGTGAACTGCCTTGAAGAAATGAGCTGGAAAAGACAGCCAGACATTGGCCAGAACATGTAGAATATTTTGGGTTTAGAACTTTTTGATAGACTTCACTTTGCTCCAGCAGGTTAAGAACAATTTGATACATTTAGTAATATGGGATAGAATCCCCTCTTAAATAAAATCTGTGCTAGATGTCCTGGTACCTGTTAAAGTGGGGGTCAATGTGGTATCTAGGTGATTGATGCCTTTTGGTTTCCAAAGTCAGAGTGAGATGTTGATCCCTTGAGCGTAGGCATATTTGTTCGGGAAAAGTCCCTCTGTTTTTGTCCCAGTTGGCCTTTTATTCAGAAATGTTGTCATTCTCGCCAAATTGGGACAGCAATGGTGTGATGGATTTTGGTAAAATATATCGCAACATCATCAATATACACCTAAACCTTCCCACTTGTGACATAATGTTGATGACCTGAAGAAATGGGTGGGATCTGATCGTTGTAAATAGTGGTTCAAGTGCCAAAATAACTATAGAATGGGTGATGACAAGCAGCCCGGACGTTGACTTTTTACTATTGGATTTAGCTTTGAATACCCTGCAGCAATGTCCCTTTTTATCCCATGTTTTATTTAGAAGTCACATATGCACATTATAAGTAAGAATAGCATTGCATTCCTACTTCACTTTCTGTACTTCATTAAGCTTGTCTTTCTCGTCATATGCAACATACAGTTTCTCGAACTGGGTGGTGAGTCCAATCTAACCAGTTATATGGCCTCAGATGGTTTCTTGAAGGCAATTTATAATAGGATAAGACCTCTAAGAGAGGACTTACATGCCTCCGAATGCATGTGTGCTACTGTGTTTGAAGGATTATTCAATATGCGGAAGTCTCAAAAGTGTGAGGAAATAGCTCTCCCCATTTAATGATCTTTTATGGTTGATGTTTGCAGGCACCACCCCTGGTTAGACCTCCAGATCGAGGACACTCCACATCAGAGTGTGGTAAGATAATTACTGAGAGACAATATATGTTTGTGCGAGGGTGGAGAGTACATTTGTATTAACTAGTATATCATCTATTTAAAAGTGGTTTGGAAGGGGGGTTGAGAAAAAAGTATACTGAATCTTTCGTTGTAACAGTCTTCCCATATCTATTAAAATCACAGATTTTTAAGCGGATTCTAGGATGTTATGACTTTGCAATTTGGAGAAGCAGCAGTTCATTTTCCAACCAGCTGAGAATCAATGGCAAATTAAAATAGCCCGTAATCACCAAATGGTTTGTGGTTTGCATACTCTTTAGGGCCTGCATTTGCTCGTGATAGCATGGCTCAGTGGCAACGCGCTCGTCTTGGAAGCAAGATGGCGCAGAGTAACCCAGATTCGCATCACGGTCCGCACTTAGAAACTTCTTGTGTATTAAGCATGTTATAAAAAAAAAACATTTTAATTATACTTACAATATATACTTTAATTATTGTGAGGGTTTGGTTTCCTAGCTTGAACTAAACAAGTGCCCATTTGCCACCTGCGGCTATTTTCATGTGCAAAATGTATGCATTCATGATTTTGAAAGATCATTTGCACACCATTTTACCAACCCCTAGCTGGGAAGTGCACTGAAAGTGCAAACCAATCTCTTTGCAATTGCTTGTAGTATTCTGAATTAAGATGTGCTTCTTGAATGAGGGCACTATTGAAATGTGACCTTTTTTTTTTACAAAAGGATAATTTTGCCTCATGAAATAGAGCCAACTGTGCCCTGGACCTTCTATTTCATGATTTTGAAAAAATCCCATGAGGGGAGTGTGTATGAATTATGCCACTTAATCAAAAGTGTACTACATCATAGCTGACCTTTGTAATGAAGGCCTGGTGCCGGTGACCAAGTTCACTATTGCATAAGGTAATAGAATTATGAGTATTGCTTCTCAAAGGTGGGGATTGTACTCTAGTGTGACTGGCTTGAAAACAGGGTACTGTGGGATAATGTGGAGTACAGATGACTGACATAAACCATTTTGATGCTCCCAATCAACACCTTGAGTTCTGTCATCACTGAACATACATGTTCACATATTAATAGCATTAATAGCAATAGAATTCAGATAATGTATCAATGCAGTCATAAGAATGCGTAAAGGAATGAATATATGCAGCAGATGGAATGTCACATACCACCATCAAAGGATCCCTAGACCACTAGAGCTAGCACATAATCAGAGATGAAAACCATGCAACTAAGGGGCTTCAGCCATAGTCTGTTGAGTTTTTAGCCTGCCTGGCGGTCTCCTTTGATGAAGTTTCCATTTGGTATTGTGTCAGAAAACTGACGAACATCTGGAGAGCCTTCGGGTCTTCATAATGTTGTGTTTTACTTTCGGAAGTGATTGTCATGAGAGGACTGATCTGCTCATATTTGATATTAAATGGCCTCAGTAAAGGATGAGTAGCTAAGAATGTCTTCATTTGGCCACCTTGTCACTCGCAAAATCTGGATTGATATAAAACCTATGGTATCTTTATTTTAGGGATCCCGTGAGTCTCACTGCTTTCCGAATTTCTTGCGCTTGGCTAAATTTAGTGTGATAGATAATTATGCTGCAGGACTATTTCCTTGGTTTGTATGGTTTCAATGGATACTTGGTATATCCAATCGGAGTTATGGTGATAAGTTCAGGAGCTGGTTCAACAATTTCTGCATAACATCATAATGTCCTCGCCTCCATTGTCTTCGAGGCCATCATGGATCCTAATAGTTTTCCTGCAGCTGCTGTTTTCAATGTTCTCTACCTTAGATCTGAGGTAAGAAAATTTGGATTGAAGCTTGGCAATTCTTGATACTTGAACCTCTCAGAGCATCTCCCTGTTTTCAAATGCTTCTAAGTGAACATCACATTTTTCAAAGGGTGAGCATATATCATTGATGTCCCCTTTAAAGCCATCCCTGGATTTAGACGGCAAAAAGCTGGAGGCTGCAGCTTCCCAGTGATTGCGGCCAAGCTACGGAACTCCATGCCGTTTGCATTAAGATCAGACCCCTCCCTCTGGTCCTTCCTCACAGGCCTCAAGACCTGGCTCTTTGCCCAAGACTCCTAGAAGCCACCATTAGACAATGTAACAAATGCAATCAGTAAACTAATCCAGCATGTACTCATGTTAAACAGGGGAAACTCAATGCACCTTTATGTAGACCTTAGCATAATGCATGCTGCAAATAATGTAAATACCGTCTACAACTCATGTAAGTAATGTATGCTACATATGTAAGCAATGTCTGTAACAGAATAACTATGCAAGAATTTATTGTAACGTTTGTAACCTTTCACCACTGCAAACCACCACTGTAACCAACTCTCTTAAGAAAAGCACCTAGATTCCTCCAGGCTTGTTGTGCTATACAAATGATAAATAAATAAATAAATAAATAAATAAATAAAAGCAGCCAACGCTCTCATTTGTAACGGTGATAAAATGTCTCAAGGAAGTTAATTATTCAATAACGTCTACCAGCGAGGGCTCTGGGAGTTGCTTAAATGGTAAAGCTAGATCAGATTTGCGTTTTACACATACCGTAAGTAGAACAGAAATGTCTCCTTTGCCAGATATATTGTTCACTGTTTCCACTCAGAGGTGGGGTCTCTTTCTGACTGGTGTGTGCTGATATCAAAAACACAGATTGGTAGGTTGATGCAGTCTCCCCCTCTTCTGCTTCTTCCTGCTGAGTGCATTTGTGTTTTATGGGGTACTTGGAGGGACAATTTCTCTGACGAGTATGGTAGTTTGCTGTTGATACATTCCAACATATCACGTCAGATGTTATGGCTTGGGACACAGGTGCTTCTTTTTATGTTGTTAATGTGATGTTTATTGGAAGGCCGCCGGGTGGTGCAGGTCGACATATTCCACAGTGAAAGTGACAAGTGGCGTTATGGTCTACCTTATCAACTCTTGCCAGCCTGACAGCCTGAAATGCTTGAGACGTGATTCAGACGTAGCGCATCTTATGCGGCACAAGTAAGGATAGTAGTTTAGACATTTGTTACCTGGTTTAATTGAATAACATGTGATACACATATATACAGTGTCCAGTTCGGCTTTTTGGAATTCTGATAATCATAGCACATCAACACTAGCTCTCCACATTGCTCACCGAACATTTCCGTGTGTTAAAAACTCGTCTGTGGAGCAAATGTAAATGCAGAGCCACCAACATGGGGCCCTGTGCTGATTGTAATTACTGGGTTTGTGAGGGATTCGTCCATCCATACGGGGAGTGTGTGTTCGTCTGGGATTTTTTAAATTATTTTTTAGGAAATGTAATTATGAGAGATCGACCACCGAAAATGTGTGGGGCTATTCGGCACACATTTTCTAATGCTCGCCGCACAACAAACTAGATCAGTGTACTCTGGGGGACAAAGCCTACAGGCGAAGTCCTCCCTGTCACATTTATTTGACAGGTGACAGTGAGGGGCACACGAAAAATCCAGATGAGAATGGCAATACCTTCCTTCTCCCATGGCCAGCCTAATTAAATATCAAAGGCTCCATAGATCCGCCCTGTTCTATTGTCTAAGTTCTGTGCAGTGGTGGCGCATAGTGATGAGAGTTAATTTAAGCAGTCCTGTGAATAAGCCTGGTCACAGAACTTAACAATGAGCAGGAAAGTGAACACCTCTATTATATGCAATGTGTCATCTTGAAGCTAGGTCCCACCCCTCTGTAAGAAGGACAGTGAATGCCTTGTCTGGGTCTACTATTTACCATAGGTAACTCCTGCAGAGCAGACCACTTTCAGAGGGAGAATTATGTGATTTAAGGGAGACAGAAAGTCTGCTCTCATCAAAAACTTCAAGGGAGACCTGTGCTTTGATCAAGAGTAACAGAAGGCTCAGTTAACCAGAGAGACACTTTGATCTACAACCGACAGGAAGATGGGTTTGAGGTACACGATGAATTAAGAGGTACACGTTGTGACCTCTTACCTTTCCTGTTGCAAAGCACTCTGGTCCTGACCTCACGCATAACAGAAGATTGTTGGTGGGGACCCCAGATGGGTTCTTTGAGTTAGGCTTACCATGCACCAATCATTGGGATCCATTTGGATTTACAAGATGGTTGAGCCCCTCACTTAGTAGATCATCAGATAACTTTGAAAGGAGTAGGAAGAAGAACTCATTTGGACCCTGGCTGAAGCTACAGTCTGCCTTATAGCTTACACCTGTGAAGGAGGGCCAGGATTTCCGAGATGGAAGCAAAATCCCTCCCCTATAGAACTCCCTGGGAACAGAGGAAGATAACAGACTCAGAGGACCCATCCAGCAGCTCCAGAACTGGTACCCAACCAGCACACAGCGTGTCCTGCTAGGTTCTGCCAGCAAACATACTAGGTAGGAAGTGCCAGAGAGTCTCTGAACAAGGACAAGGCCATTGCCTGCAAGCACTCTCCTCAGCTTTGGGCCGTCCACCTTAAAGGACAGCACAAGCCCTGCGAACAAGCTAGGGGGGAGTGCCACAACAAGCATCAACCAGCGCCCATCTTAAAGGACATTTTTGGGACAGTCGAGCCCTCAAACTGTGCCTGGCTGCAGCACTGACTGTCACGCTGCAGTCACTAAAGCCGCCCGAGATGCCTCGACCAGCATTCCAGATCCACCAACCAGCACAGAGAAAATGGTTCTCTGAGTCGCTGTATAGGCCAGCCTGCCATCATCCGCCCAGTCTCAGTTGCTGAACTGCCTGCCCCCTGATACCCGCATCTGTCTCCCATCTGGAACTCTGTTGCTGGAGCTGCAAAGCATCAAGATCCTCTCAAGAACCAAGTACATTGCGGTTCTGTCCCCCTGGTCCTTCTCCGAAGGCCCCTAGTGATATTTATTTCCCCTTGCTCCCTTGGTGCTGAAACCAAATAACCTTGAACAGTAAAGACTGATTGCTTTACCGATTACCCTCCTGTCAATATCCAGAGTGCATACCTTTCCTTTGTGAAACTGTCTGTCCTATGTGTTCTGTTACAGGGTGGGTTGTATTTTGTAGTGTGCCAGAACTGGCTGTTGTAATAATAATAAAGTAGATATTTTTAAACAACCTTGACTGGACAGTCCCTTTTATCATTGGGTAATAATTGTATTAAATATACATTAAAGCTGTCTGCAGCACATCACTGCAGCACTGACTCAGCTGAGAGCTGCCTTTAGGAAAGATATATGCCGATCGCTGGACCTGATACCCAGAGCAGCTGGTGGGTGCACATGGAGTGCAGGGAACTGGGCTGTGACTCTGGTAAAGAGCATGGGTTTCTGTTACAGTACCCACTGCAGCTGGGACTGGTCTATTGCTTAAAGAGTCAAGGCGGAGAAGAAGGCATCAGCCAATACTGTCACCAGGAAGGGAATGCCTGACAGGTTGTGGGAAGGCTTCAACAGGCAATATCTCCCAATTACCATCTACCACAACAAAAGGTGGTGGGAAGAAACAAGGGCCTATGGATACCTTTACTAATATGCAGGTGAGAGCTCTGAGGCTGGAGGCCCCTGTGAACAAAACTGAAGTAAATTCCCCAGATGATACAGCACAGGCAGATCCACTTATGTTTGCCATGCAAAATGGCTTTGCCTCCGCTAACGTGAAACATTGTGGCAAACATAAGCTCCCTGCGCTCCAAATTGGATAAAGAAAGCGGGCGCATCACAGAGGCTGAAACCGGTTTTAGTGATGTGGAAGACAGGGTTGAATGATACAATCATGAAATATCAGCGATGAAAGCGGAGTTGGCAGCAATTGTGAAATGCGACGATCTTGAATCACATTCCTGCCGTAATAACGTGCATATTGTCGGGGTGCTGGAAAATGCTGTGAAGGGAGCGATGGAGCCATTTATTGATGAACTCCTGAAGAAAATGCTGTGACCAACACAATTCTCAACACATTTCCTAGCCGATGCCATCTCATATATAGAGACGTTGATGCCACTACCCCCAAAAGGTAGCCCTGACAGACTCAGACCTAACCAGAGCTCCGAATCCTGGTCCACTGATGCCGGAGAGTGAATATAGCATCAATTTATTATGAATATGGATTAAGTTGAAACTAAGCTAGGACACAAAGCATTTCAAATAGCAACCTGCCGGGGCATATGGGTAGACTTTACGTAGAGTTGCCATTCACACTGCACCCCTGGAGTTTTCCATTGACATTGTTATGGGTATTTATCATCGAATTGGGGAAGATGGTGGGGTTGGGTATGAAGGGTGGGGGATGGTGGACCAATAAAGTGGATGATTTGAATGTCGGGATTGGTTTAAAAGTGTGGGCAAACAGTATCATTGCCTGGTCAGAGAAGAAAGTGATGGTGGTGGATGGGGGGGTCATTTCCCAATGTCAGGTTGGGATGGATGGTGAGGGGAGTTATGAACAAAGGTTTGACAGACATACTCTTTCGTGAAAGGTTGCAGTCAGTTCTGACCTGACTGACACCGGTGCCGGACCCGTTATTGGTGGCAGTCATGGCGCAAATAGCGCCATGACTACCACCAATCTCGGAATGAGGCCCCAAGTCACTCTCTGCTCGATAGGTGTGAAAAAAGTGCCTTGTAAACTCTGCCCCTTTTGGGCAGTGTTAAATATTATTTGTTGGCTAGCTGCTAGCCCAAAATAAACATGCACTAAATTAACACTGATTAAATGTGTTTCATCAATATTTTATACTAAGATGTATTACTGATAACGAGAGCATAGTGAGTGCCCACCATTTCTTTATTTCTAAGGATGGGTCCCATGTCAATGCTCTGAGCATGACATGCATCTGAATGCTTGTGAACACATTGTGCATGTAGAACTAGATGGCGACTGCACAGAGTGGACCTAGAGCATCACTTGTGTCGGCAGTGCAAAGTCACTTTGAACCGTGCAAGACATTCCATGGCTGGGGCCCTCATTGTAAAAAGCAGAGCAATGGGATAGTGGTTATAACAGTTGGCCACCATGGATCAAGACCTAAAAAATAAAGTGGCGGGAATAGTTAACATACCAATTGAATGTGGCGTCACCTGAAAATAGCATACCAAGGTGCCCTCTGAAAAAAGAAGGGGGACTTCTGACAATAGTGGGGGGACTCTGTCCACCCACGTTTACCCTCGACTTGAGCCCTGACGTAATTCACACCTGCCGCACAGTACGAGAATCCCAATTCATCTACCCACTTCTCCTGCATGATTCAAACAGTCCCAAGGGAGAGTGGGTTTGATGTTGCGTGTAGTATTGCACAGCCTCTGACGTGCCCATGTCTTCATTAAGTCGGTAGCTTACTCTTGGCAGGCAACCTGCTAGGGTGAGATTTGTAGATAAGTATTAAAGGAGCAGGTCGCGGGAAGTTCCTGTCACATCTGGGCAGTGCAGTCCAGCTCCAAAGGCTCCAAATGGCTAACTTGAGAGGGTGGCGTTTGAAGATGCTGAGCGCTTTCATGTTCTCTATAGTGATTAATTAGGTCAGTATCCAACTTGCTGATGAGCACACAAACAGTTTGAGCTTATCCAGTAGTTCACAAGCAATGCATGCAATCAGTAATCAAATGTGGTAATGCATTCTTAGAAGACAAACGTCTAAGGCATATTCTTTCAGCATTGTTATTTCCTTTCCTTGCCAAGGCCAGGGTCCAAAATGCTGATGAACAGATAGGCTGCCTGTGCTTTCATTGGTCTGCAAGCGAAGGACGCATTACCTATGTAATCAAACGGAAAAGCAATGTGTAATGAAGTAGAACAGCACGTAAGATTGAAGATATGTTTATTCTTCAAGTCCGAACACCGTAAACACCATCTCCTCCCAGCTCCTTCCTTTCAAAACCAACCGCCACCCCGAGCGTGGAACACATCAACATTCTATGCTTTGACAAAGGCTCGCGAAAGCACGAGCAACTACTACACATCTCCCCCTGTAAACCTCACAATTGACGATTCAATAATTGCGAACATAAAATAAGGGAATTGGGAAGTAAGGTAAGGAAGAAACAGTAATATGCATTAAGATACATATAAAAACAATTGCTAATTATCTACAGTCCAAAATTAATCATCTGCAAATTCTAAAACAAAATCCTTATACTTTGCTGGCATCTTCTTTATTCTGGTCGGGCGATCATTCACCCTGTTGGAGGCTTCCTCTAAGACAGAATCCTCACTTAGTCTCCTTCCGTGTGGAGTCAAGATCGAATAATCTGACACAAACTCTGAAGACTCCTCTTCAACCCTTGTTTCCACACCATTCGGGCCAAGAGCACTTTTATCAGAATCACGCTCAGAAGATTCATCCACCCCTTTTGCATTAATATCATCACTTTCCAAGGCAGGCACCTCCATATTTCCATGCCCTACCCGAGTAGCCTGCCCGTGAACAGTCACAGTTCTATCACTCTGTAGCGGAACCTCATTCTCAGATGCACACTCTGGACCAATTCCAACTGTAGCACCGCCTTCCTCACAACACTGGTCCTTAGCATCCGCCAGCTTTCCCTTAACGAGGACCACCCTCCTCAAACTCCATCTGGTACCATCTTGTAGCTTAACATATCCATGACCTACTTTGGTCACAACACTTGGCTTCATAAATTTGGATAAACCCTTTGCTACAAATCTTGGATTTTTCACCACTACAAGATCACCTAGTCGCACACGCAAGGGTTTCTTTTTGGCAAGTTGAGATTCCCAAAAACGGGATTGTTTAATGCGCACCTTGTCAAGAACTTCCTGCATGTTGATGCAACTTTGTACACCACCCCCAAGAGCGGCCACCCGGAGTTTAGATACTGATTTTCTACCCCTCATTAATTCAAATGGAGACACACCGGTAAATGATGAAGGGGTAACCCTATAAGCTTTTAGTGCCTCAGTCACTACACTGCACCACGGCAAACCATTTGCCAGGGCCAACTGAACCGCCCCTTTCACAAACCGGTTCATCCGCTCAACTAATCCATTGGCCTCTGGATTGTATAAAGCCACCATATGGTGACGAATTCCTAGTTTAGAGAAAAACTCTTGCATAGCGACTGACACAAACTGGGGACCATTATCGGTGACTACTCCAGCAGGAACCCCTTCCCTGTCAAACACTGCTGACAAGAAGTCAATCACCTTTTCAGTGGTGACCGAGGACAAAGCCGTGGCCTCCTCCCACCTAGATGTATAATCAACTAACACTACAAAATAACCGAAACCTCCACCCAAAGTGTCCATAGGACCCATAATGTCTACAGCCACTTTTGACCACACGTCTTGTGGCACTTCCACAGGCTGTATGGGTTGGGGCGACGTTGTTCTACTCTTATCACTGACAGAACAAGCCACACAATCCTTAACTACTTTCTCAACCTCCTCATCCATCTTGGGCCACCAATACCCCTCTCTTAGTCTTCTTTTCGTCATAGATCTACCGATGTGCCCTTCATGAGCCAACTCCACCAACTTGGCTTTAAGAGATTCAGGTGGTATTAACCTGGTACCCCTGGCAACGCCCCACGGACCCACAGACAGCTCAGACCATACTTGTCCGAACGATTTGTCCAAATCCTCCATGCCAGCACCGGTAGTGAGAGCAGCCTTGATGTTGTTCAACACGGGGTCCATTGCACACTCTCTACCCCATTCCTGCTCATTGACGGCCGGAAACACCTTAGCCACCAACACATACTCATCACTCGTCACAGCCTGTGTTGAGTTTTCCACACTTACATCATGGCGGGGAAAACGAGAAAGACCATCTGCAACCATATTTTTAGTGCCAGGTAAATACTCCACCTTGAAATTATACTCACTCATGTCTGCCATCCAGCGCATCACTCTAGAGGATGCCTGGAACAAACCCTTAGATGTCAATACATGCACTAGGGGTTTATGATCGGTGCGTAAAGTGTATTCTACTCCCCACAAGAATGTTCTAAAATGTTTGGATGCCCAGATAGCAGCCAAGGCCTCCCTCTCTATGACAGCATATCTACGTTCTGCCTCACTTAGAACCCTAGACGCAAAAGCAATGGGGCGGTACGTTCCATCAAAACACTGTTCAAGAACCGCCCCTACCCCATACTCACTAGCATCCACTGTCAGAACCGTCTTCCTAGATGGAGAAAAGGAAGCTAAAGATGGAGCCTGGTCCACTTGAGCCTTCAAGCCCTCAAATTCAAATTGGCATGACTCTGACCACTCAAAACGTACGCCCTTTTTGAGCAACGCTCTCATGGCAACTGTCTTGTCGGAGTATGTGGGAATAAACCTGCTGTAATATTCAGCCAATCCCAAAAACGACCGTAATTGGTCTTTACTGGTGGGTGGAGATACTTCACATAACACCTTCACCAATTCAGCCTTAGGATGTATCCCCTTGGCATCCAGTGTGTGTCCTAAATAAGTCACACTCTCCACCCCTATCTTACACTTACTCAGATTGACCGTCAGACCACTCTTCTCCAATATGCCCAAAACTCGTAGAATCCTCTCATTGTGTTCCTCACGTGACCTGCCCCACACCAAGATATCGTCCTGGAAATACTCCACACCTTCCACTCCACAAAACAACTTTTGCATCACTCGCTGGAAAACAGCAGAGGCTGACGCCAAACCAAATGGCATACGCCGGAAACGAAAAGCTCCAAATGGCGTAATGAACGAAGTAAGAGGTCTTGATTCGGTGTGTAAATCCACCTGGTGATAGGCAGAGGACAAATCTAAGGTGGAGAAACAAGATGCCCCTCCTACAAGTGAAAGCATTTCGTGTATATTCGGTAAGGGATGCCTGTCTACCCAGATGTTTGAATTTAAATCTCTTAGATCAACGCACATCCGCATACCACCATCGGATTTACGTGCCAATACAACCGGGGCTAACCACTCTGAAGATTCTACCTCCTCTATTACCCCAGCTTCCAACAGCTTTTTAAGTTCTGTCTGGAGACTTTCACGTGCCATGATGGGTACACGCCTAACTCTGTGCACAACAGGAACAGCACTCCTCTTGAGCACGATCTTGTGTGAGAAACCCCGCAACTTGCCCAGGACAGCGGAGAAGACTGACGGAAACCTCTCTTGGAGAGTATCAGCCGTCAACGCTCTCCCTTCACTCAAACCACCATCTCTTCCCTTGCTCACACACAAAACAGGAACAGCCTTTCCAGGGCGAATTTCTATCTCCAGAGCAGCCTGCTCATCCCACCCAATCACTGGATCACCCTTACAAGCTATATACAGCTTTCCTCTGGTTTTCCGGCCATGGAACTCAATATCCACCCACTCATATCCCAATACCTTAATCGGAACACGGCCATACGCACAAGGATTAATATCAGACGGATTCAAACTTGACACCTCCTTATGGAACTTAGATTCGTACATCTCAGGGGAAATCATAGTGTAAGGAGAACCCGTGTCAACCAACACACTGAGGGGAACTCCATTCACATTAAGAGTGGCCCACGCACTTTTTTCGGCGGTCCCACACTCAACAGCGCACCTTCTTTTGGAAGCACATCTGCTTTAACAGAGGGACTAACATATCCTACAACCGTTACATTACTATCGTCTTCCTCAGGGCCCACCATCCGCACTACTTCCTTCTGTGGGATAGCTTTGCACATCCGGGCAAAATGTCCTCTTCCTTTGCATTTTCTACACATAACGGCCGAAGCAGGACACTCCCTAGCCCCGGCAACATGACCCCTCCAACCACATTTCTTGCAGACATCTCTGCTATTCGGCGTGACTCTTTGATCCTTGTCCCTGGCCTGATTTTCTTCATTCTTGCGTGGCTGCACCATGTGTACAATTTCCGCCTTTTCCGTCACTTCCTTGACGCTCTTCCTTGACTCCTCCAGGGCACGGGCTATTTCTATCACTTTCTCCAACGGAGGATCCTTCTCTGTCCATAATCTCTCCCTAACCTTTGAGTCACTAGTCCTCATCATGATCTGGTCACAAATGTATTCTTCCGCCGTGCCCGTGAACTTACATGTAGAAATGAGAGTGCGCAGTGCCGTCACATACGAATCAATGTCCTCGCCAGGACCTTGTGCCCTTGAGAAGAAATGATACCTCTCAAGCACTATGTTAGCTCTTTTGCCAAAGCGCGTCTCCAGCTTCTTAAGAGCAGTCTCAAATGCCAAAACCACTGCCTGCCCCTCTTCTCCATCTCCTTCACCTGAAGACACAGCCAAAATATCTTGGCCCGGAAGGTGTCTGAACACCCTCAAACCTTCCGTACCAAGGCAATTGAGTAGAGTCGCTTCCTTGTCATCATCAGACATTCTGGAACCACCTGACGCTCTCAGGTATACCTTGAAAGTGTCCACCCAGAGCTCCCATGCAATGGGGGGCTCCCCCGGATTGGGGAGAAAGGCTGGGGGAGGGCGAGCATTGCTGTGCTGCATGGTCACTGGAACCGACATAGCCACTGGCTGAGGCCAATGCAATGAAACAGGTGAAAATCTCTGCGCACTTCCTTGAATAATTATGTGTGATAATGTACTTTGTCTTACACGGCAGACTAGTAAGATTAATTACTCCACACCAAACCCTTTTGGCAGAATTAGTAGAATGGGTTACATAAAGTGATCAAACAGGATGTTCTGGTCATTTCCCTCCTCTTTGACAATTGTTGCCAACAGAAACTTGCAGTTCCTTTCACGGCCGCACACAAGGAGTTAATTTTCCTCTCCTTGCAGTTCAATCAGTGCCGACACACCCACCAACCAATGAAAGCCCCCGGCTCCCTTCCTCATGTAGTGGGCGGAGCCGAACTGCCTGACTTCCGTGGACTCTCAGCGCTTTCCCGGCTGTTAAGTGCGCAGGGCTATGCCCCCTCCCAGGGTCCACCTCTCACCTGCACTGGTCTTCTCTTCACTCCCTTTACTCTGCACGGCGTAAGCCGCACCCTCCCTCAAGCCGCGCTCGACCTCCTCCGGGAGCGCGGCTCGGCAGGATCCTCTGCTTATGAACTGCGGTCGCTTAGGAACTGCAGCCGCTCAGCCTTACGCATGGCTGCACTCCTTGCCAAGTGCCGCGCTCGACCTCCTCCGGGAGCGCGGCTCAGCCGGTAATCGAAAGCCAAGGTAGCGCCGGCCCAGCTGATGCCAATCACGCCGGGGCCGCGCTCGACCACGTCCGGGAGCGCAGCCCGGAAAACAGCTGAGGCACCTGATGATGAATACGGCTTGGTAAGGCGCGTGGGTCGGACTTGAAGATCCTCGTCGCCAGTGTAATGAAGTAGAACAGCACGTAAGATTGAAGATATGTTTATTCTTCAAGTCCGAACACCGTAAACACCATCTCCTCCCAGCTCCTTCCTTTCAAAACCAACCGCCACCCCGAGCGTGGAACACATCAACATTCTATGCTTTGACAAAGGCTCGCGAAAGCACGAGCAACTACTACACAATGTGCAAAGGGTCGTTTCATGCACTGTCTAAAAAAAAGGGCAGAAACCTGGTTAACATTCATGCAGGAAATAATTCTAAAACGTCCTAAAAATGCTTAAGCGAGAAGATCAGCAGTGAAGCAACGACTAAGCTGTCTTTTCTTCTTAGTTTTGGCTATAAGGTGGCACTTTAGCGCCACCTGTAAGCCAAAACGAATTCGTCGGTGTACAAAAGCACCATCTATAAGCTGAAACGAATGCATTGTAGTGCATGTAAGGGGAGATGGCGTAAGAGGAGGACATCGTGGTTGTAGGTTTTGTTTGTTTATTTACCCACCCGTTGACTGCGCATGTCTAGGGTAATCCCTATGACCATTCCCACCCACTTCCTGCCCCTCCCTGTCCAAAACACACTCTCCCTGGATTTCTTTGAGCTAACTTTATCAAGGCTCAAAATCAAACTTTGCACTCCAAGTGCCTGCAAGGATTATTTCAACGAACCCTTCTGAGAGCTAATGGTATAATTGGTGCTGTAACCATGCTACTAGTGTAATAAAAATGTTTCACCTATGTCTGCCTTTAGCCACTTGATCTATAAGCAGTGTGCGAGTCCTTCACTGAAGTTCGGTTAAAAACAAGCAACAGCAAAGCCAAGAGTTATGGCTTGTGTACAGGTATTAGATAGGCACTGCTGTTATATGCCTAGTTATGTGCACCATTTTCAAGCTGCTACCATTAATGGCCAGGCATTAACATTACGGCAATGCCTGGCAAATGCCTTTCCCATATCTACACAAAAGCTGAAACTGCTGGCGTTGCCAATGCTTGTTTAGTAATGGAATGTGGATCTGGCATTCCTGGGATAGTTAACGCGAGGCTGGAGATAGATGTGGAGCAAAATGGGAGCCGGAACTGGATTCTGCAGTGTTAAGCACTGTGAATAACACAACGCTAAGCAGAGCAAAGGCAGCTGCAGCTACCTGAGATCTTGCAAGCGCTCTGGAGAGTTTGCCGGACATTAGAGGCAATGTGACCCATGATCAGTGCTTCCCTCCAGATATGCTTCTTTGGCCATTTAATTCTCCTTTAACCTCTACTGACCCTTGACTTTGCCCCCTGACACTATTTTGGACAAATGCGATGGTCCACTTACAGTTGGGATTAAGATGAAAGGTTAACTGTGGGCACTTTTGAAAACTAGACCCAAGGAGTCTGTAGAGCTGACTGGTCTGGACTGACAAACCTTGACAGCCTTGGTTGGTTTATTGAAGATAATGAGGTTTCTCTTGAATAGCTCACAACCCATTGGCTAACTTCTACAAAAGTAAAATTAAAATAAAATAGTAATAGGACATCGTTTCACAATGTTAAGAAAGGAAGAAGGCAATGTGCACGGAATCTCACAGTGTACAACTTTGAATCTAAATATGTGCATACAAAGCCCAAGACTTGTGTATACTAAAACCCAGGAGAAACAATAATACCTATATATGAAAAGGAATGTGGGGTAAGCACTTAGAACCTCCTTATGACTGAAAGGAAAGTCGGCAAACTCCTTACCCACTATGCTATTACAGATACTGACAGCGCTAAACCCACGTAGAGGGCAAGCAAGGACAGGATCTGTGAGCTGACACTCTGGATGATACAGAATAAGGAACTTAGAAACTGTACTCGCGAGGACCGGAAAGACCACTTGAATGTCAGTAAACTCACGAACCCAGTTGATCAAACAGGAACCCTGAAGGCTATAACAGCAGGGAAAATGATATCACAAAAGGAAACCTTGAGGCAGGAAGCTAAATCTATAAAGGGAAAGACTAAAGCATCAGGTTTTTCAGTAGCAAAGGACAGCAACAAAGAAACAGAAAACACAGGCGAATTGGGCAGCATCAAAGGGTAAAGCACAGAGACAGGCTGCCTGCAGACAGAGGAAGACAGAAAGGGAAATCCAGTGAGCAGAAATCAATTAAGCACAAGAATCCGAAATCCAGGGCAGAGGAACAAGAAACAGGAACTGGGCACTAGGCACAAAAGCTAGGAACAAGGAACAGGAACTAGGAACTCGGCACAAACGCTAGGAATGGAACAGGAACTAGGTACTAGGCACAAACGCTAGGAACAATGAACAGGAACTAGGTACTAGGCACAAAAGCTAGGAACAAGAACTAGGTACTAGGCACAAAAGCTAGGAACAAGGAACAAGGGACCAGTCACAACAGGAACACAGCAACAATGACCAGCGCTGGACTGAAGCAAACTGAGGCTTTTAAAGCTGCTTAACGAGCACACCCCTCAGGCGTGCCGCCTGCTGCACCTGCAGCCACAGGTGCCTATCCTCCACCCAGCCTTGTCCTGCAAGGGAGGAGGTGAAGCAGTGAGCCAGGCATTCTGGGAAGCATAGTCATTTGATTAAAGTAGCAGTAGCATGCGGGCTGCCAAAAACCTGGAATGGATCCGGAAGGGAAGTAATTTGGGAAATAAGGTTTTAGCGCTCCCAATTCATCAGGACACTGTAGCATAAGGTTCGGAGGAAATGTCCAGTAGGGAATAAACCCCAAAACATGCCCCCAAGTGGCGGGAACGGGAGCGAAGGGAGCGAGCCGTGACACACAACCGGATCACACTGTCAGGGGTTCATCCATCAATCATCTGTGCACACACGTGGAAATGATGCACGGAGCCTTGGATCACATCAACCTTCTTTATTCGTCTCTACATCTCAACTGCCCGTTTCCCTTATCCGTCCCTCCCCTTCCGCCCTCCTCCCGCCTTGGTGTGTGTGCCCTTTTCTTAAAGGGGCTGCATCCCTTTTAGTCACATACAACACCTCCCCCGTGCTTAACATGAAAGTCGGGGTCACATCTGTTCGATGAGTCTCAAAGGTCTCCTCACTATTCTGTGGGGTCTGCCTGGCGATTCTCTGCTTTCACCAGTCGCTTCAACTGGGGGGTCTACATTGTTCTCATCACTTAGGTCTTCAGCTGTTGTCTCTTGTATTTCTGGATCATCAAGATACAGTCTTTTAAAAAATGAGGCGTTCCTGGTGATGTCCCCTGGTTCTCCAGTTGCCGTGATCGCGGGTCCTTTGATGGCTGTAATGATCCGAGGTTCTGGGTTGAAGCGGGTGTCAGTTTTCTTTCTCTGGATTTGTCGGACTAGGACGGCTTGTCCTATTTCTAGCTGGGATTCTTTTGCTCTTCTCTTTTTATCAGCCCATTCTTTGGCTTTCTTCTTCTTCTCGGCATCCCGCTCCCTTATGGCTGCATCTTCTTGTGGTGTGTAGTCTTCCCACTGAGGGATGCGTGTTCGAGGTCGGTATTTCACCATGAGCTCAGCTGGTGGTTTTCCTGTCGCGTCATGCTGAGTGTTCCTGCAGCTTTTGAGCATGCTGCAGATGGCTTGCGCTTGGGGTACTTGCTCCGCTACAGCTTTCTGTCTGTTAATTTGATGGTGGCCATGAACTGCTCCACCATCCCGTTGGCTTGGGGCCAGAGTGGTGTGACCTTCTGATGGTGGAAACCAAGGTGGTCTGCAAGCTTGGCAAATTCACGTCCTTGGAACGGGGATCCGTTATCTGTCTTGACGATGTTGGGGATGCCCCATTCACTGAATAGCTGGTCTATGATGGCCACCGTTTCAGCGAATGATGTCGATAGTGTTTGCTTGATGAATGGGAACCTCGAATATTCGTCGATGATTACCAGTAGGTATCCTCCTTCTTCCAGGGGTCCATAGAAGTCCATTGCAACGTTTTGCCAGGGCCTCACTGGAAGTGTTGTCGGTTGTAGGGGGTTCGGGTTTGACCCCTTTGCTGCTAGCTGTCAGGGTCTGAAGTGCCAGCATGTCTTCCACTACGGCGTCCATGTAGGGAAACCAGATGTGATTCCTTAGGATCTTTTTTGTGTTGTTGATACCCCTATGGCCCTCATGGGCTAGTGTTACTAGGGTCTTCCTTAGATCTTTTGGAGCCACAAACCTGTTTCCACATAGCACTAGTTCTCTGTGTATTTTGGCTAGTCAGTCAAGGTCTTTCTTGTCCGCCCCCTCCCCTCTGTTTCCTCTTTCCTGGCGCTTTCTCCATTTGTTGGAGCAGGTGAGGTGAATGGCGGCTTTGATTGTTGGGTCGGCCTTACTTCTTTCCACGAATATTGCTGTTGATATTGTCGGTGGCATGGCGTTGGAGGATAGATAGATGTATTCTTCGGCCTCATGGGCTAAGGCGTCGTAACTTTTCATCAGAGGGTGCCTGGACAGGTAGTCCGCTGGATTGGCCTCTTCCCCAGGTTTGTGGATGATCACGTAGTCATATTCTTGTAGTCCTATCCCCCAGCGCTCAATTCGGGGAGGCATTTTAGCGTTGGGATTCCCAAATATTGAGAGGAGTGCTTGATGGTCTGTTACGAGGGTGAATTTCCGGCCAATAACAAAATGGTGATACTTTTCGCAAGCCCGTACTGCAGCAAGGCTTTCCCGCTCAGCTTGGGAATAGGCTCTCTCCGTGTGGGATAGGGTGCGGCTGGCGTTTGCCACAACTGCATGTTGTGTGCTGTCTTTGGTGTCAGTCGGGGCTAGGATGGCTCCAAGACCAACTGGACTAGCATCTACCGTAATGATGGTGTGCCACTCTGGATGTAAGTATGCCAGCTGACGGCGGCTGGTGAGGTTCTCTTTTATGGTTGTGAATGCCGCCTGGCAGTGTAGGTCCCAGACAAATGGTTGGTCCTTTTTCAGGAGAGTTCGAAGTGGGTCGGTGATCGTGGCATAATTTCGGTGGTAGCGCGCACAGTATCCTGCCATTCCTAAGAAGGAGCGTAGTTCTGCCGTTGTCGTGGGGGCCTGGAGTTCGGTTATGGCTTTTATTTTGTCCGGGTCGGCTTTTATACTTCTGTCTGAAAATATATGACCAAAGAATTTGAGGCTGGTCTTGTTGATGTCACATTTGGGTTCATTTAATGTTAGCCCCGCTTCTTGGAGGGTCTTGCAGACGGCTATGAGGGCTCTATTGTGTTGTTCTTGGCCTCTTCCGAAGATCAAAATATCATCGCTGTAGTTTAGAGCGTTCACTTCGGATGAAATTAGGCGCCCGATTGTCTCTTGAAAAATTTCTGCGGCAGACGATATGCCGAAATTGAGCTGCTTGTATCTAAACAGCCCGTCGTGTGTTGCGAAGGTGGTGATGGGTCTTGAAGCTGGGTCTAGGACGAGCTGGTGGTAGCCCTGATTGAGGTCTAGTTTTGAAAAGTGTGTCGCTTGATTTAGCCTGATAAGCATGTCTTCCAGGCTTGGACCTGGGTGCCTCTCTCTTTGGATGGCGGTGTTTGGGATGCGCATGTCGACACATATACGTATATGTCCATTGTCCTTGGGCACTATTACTATGGGGGATACCCATGGTGTTGGTCATTCTGCCTTTTCTATGATGTCATTGAGAAGGAGGAGTTGGATCTCCTTTGACGCTTGTGCCTGGAGGTGGAAACCCACCTTGCGGGGGTGTTGTGGCACTGGCGTGATCTCGGGGTCAATGTGTAGCTTGAGAACTGAGTTTTTGGGCATGCCTACTCCTTCAAACAGTTTGTGGAATTGAGCCTTGAGGTCCTCTTTCGTGAGGGGTCGGCATGTTATTGACATGATGGTTTCTCGTGCTGATGGGTGTCCCTTTATTATTTCTGACTGGTCGTATTGTAGATCAATCAGTGTAAGGGCTCTGGCCGTTCGGTAGCTGAGGAGACAACGACCTACAGAAGGGCTCCTTATGACGTGAATTGTGGATGTTACTGTGAGGTCGCGATGTGTCAAGTCACATTGAAATTGCCCTTTGGATGTCATGGCAGGGCCACTCCCCATTGGAAGATGTGCGTTTTGGATTTACGCAGGGGTAAAGAGTGGCAATGTCAAGATACAGTTCCTCATTCATGACGTTTACCGTTGCTCCAGTGTCAACTACAAATTGGTTCCTGGCATTTCCCATCTGTATCGTCACTCTGGGGGCTGGTGTGTCCTCAATGTTGACGCTGAGGAGTCGGACGTATTCCCTGTCATATCCGTCTTGTAGGTATTGGGTTTGTTGAATCTCCTCCTGCTGATATCTTGGTGGGGAGTTAGTGTATGGGTCTATGTCCTGCAGGAAGGATAAAAAATGACTGTCTTGCTCGTGAGGTGGCAGGGGGTCTCTCATGTATGTCTTCCTTTGCTCTGGTATTTGCATTGGGTCACGTTGGTGGATGTCGTATAGTTCATGATCTTTCCTGTTAGGTTCAATTTGTAATCCTTCCAGTGCTCTCACGGTGTTTGGGTGTTGGTAGGTGTTCATGGGGTAGGCTACCCTTCTCTCGACGGGGCACTGGTTATGTTGTTCTCTGTGCATCTCTGGTGTATGGCTGGCAGTTTGCTGGCGGGTTGGGTTCCCTTCGGGGAGCTGTTCCTTGCACATCACTTGAAAGTGGTTTTCCTTCCCGCATCATATACAACGCTGGCCGATAGCGGGGCATGGTCCTCTATGTGGGTACTCAAACCCACAGCGGTAGCATTGGCGGTCACTCTGTGTTCGTTGTGAGGAGTATCTGGGAGTTGTTCTGTTTTGCGAGTTTGGGTATCGGGTGTAGGGGTTTATGGCTGCGATCATGTTGCCCTTTTTGGGGTTTTCAATAGCCGTGGCCTGGAACATCAATTCTTTTGTACACCCTGGCCAAGTCCAGTACTTTTCTGAGGGAAAGAGGCTTTTCAGGAGGTGTTTCCTGAACATCGAGGATATACACCCTTCAATTATGCACAGTCTGATTCATCGTTAAAGTTGGTGAAGTCGCACTTTGTGATTTTTCTTTGAAGGCGGATGACAAATTCCCCTATCGATTCATGAGGGAGTTGGGCACATTGGTTGAAAGTATACCGCTCATAGTCGCGATTGGGTGTTATGACAAGTTTCTCATTGATGGCTTCTAGAAGTTTCGAGTAGGTGGTGCGGTCTTGTGGAGGAATCGTGCGTATGATGTTTTTGATTTCTCTCCCTGCGACGTTAGTAAATATGCTTATTATGTTAGGGGGTTCTTGTGTACCAATGGCACCTACAAAGTCCTTGAATTCTTTGACCCACTCTTCCCATTGCTGGCCCTGGTCTGATGTGGGTTCAGTGTGAATGGTGTGGGCCTTCTCATTAGGCTGGCATGTGAGGAGAGGCCTCCTGGCATTGATGGCTGGGCATTGGCATCGGCTGCGTCTGGAACTGACATGGTGGCGCCACTGGCTGTGACACAATGTCTTTGGCGTAGTTTGGAGTGTAAGGATTAAATGTTTCCTAGGTCTCAGTGGCCGATGAGGTGGTGCCGTGGGGGTTTACCTCTGACCCAAACAAAGTTTCTATAGTGGGCAGGTAGTGCTGGATGTTTGGCGTGGGGCACAGGCACTGTGGCGTAAATTGAGAAGTGTACAGGTGCGTGCGTGCACACTTTGGATGGTCACTTTCCTGTTGCTTTTGGTTGGGGCAAGGCCGCCACTGGGGTGTTGATAATCCCCCTTTACATCAATGGAATGTCACAGAAAGGGAGACACGGGGTACTGTATCTGTGTCTTTATGCCCGTTGTCATCACTGTCACTCAATGGGAGACACGGGGTCTTAAGTATGTGCCCTTCGTTTTCTTTCTCTCCTCCCCATCCCTGCCGGGACTCCTTACTTGATAGCGGATGCGTCCGCTGTGATCCGTTCTTATATTGTTCCCGCAGGGGGGGCCGGCGGAATGCAGCAACCGTCTGGGATTTTGGGTCTCCTCAGGCCCGTTTCGCTGTCGGGAGGCTGCAACAGCAGTCATTGGGCTCCTGTCACAGCAGCTCCGTCGCCGGCGGGCTGCGTTCATCGTTGGTCACACGGGCCCCTCAGTTGGTGCTGGGCGCACGGGCTCACGTGTGCTGCCGGGCGTACGGCCCACGAATAGTGTTGGGCACACGGGCCCACGTAATATGCCGGGCACACAGGCCCCTTTCTTCTGCAGGGCACACGGGCCCACGTAATATGCCGGGCACACGGGCCCACCTCTTCTGCAGGGCACACGGGCCTGCCAATTGCACTGGGCACACAGACCCACGTAATATGTCGGGCACACGGGCCCACCTCTCCTGCAGGGCACACAGGCCCACCAGTTGCACTGGGCACACAGATCCACTGATACTGCCGGGCACACAGGCCCACCGGGTCTGCTGGGCACACAGGTCCACCTATGCTGGGCTCACGGGCCCTCCGAAGCTGCCGCAGAGCGAGGGCTCGTGTCGGCTTCGTCACCAGTTGTCAGGGGTTCATCCACCAATCATCTGTGCACACACGTGGAAATGATGCACGGAGCCTTGGATCACATCAACCTTCTTTATTCGTCTCTACATCTCAACTGCCCGTTTTCCCTTCTCCGTCCCTCCCCTTCCGCCCTCCTCCCGCCTTGGTGTGTGTGCCCTTTTCTTAAAGGGGCCGCGTCCCTTTTAGTCACGTACAACACACACTATTTAACAGAAATCCTGAGCGCCAAGATCCAGTGGAGTTGAGTAGAGTTCAGGCATTACTGTTATTACTGAAGACAGCTCTTATACGACAACTCCCCTCCCATCTCCCTGATTGACTCTAGTCCTAGGCAGTTGCAGGTGTTCAACAGATGCCAACTAAGACCTCAGCTTCCAGGATGTAATTGTTAGAGAAATAACGCCCAAGACTGATATCTGTGATTGGTATTTTCCAAGTCCTGGTTCACAGACAGTGTGTGGGTGGAGACACGTAAGTTATGACCAGCAGCAAGTCACACTTGAGCAACTGCAGCTCGGGGTCCGATGAGTGCAGAATAAGGGTTTAGGTACAGGTGAGCTGCATCTGACAGTCTGCATGAATGTGAGTGGCAGAATCATCCAGCAGGGTGTGTGGAGGTCGGGGGCGGGCTATTGCCACAACAACAACTGGAATGAGAATAAATACTCTGCAAGGGCATAGTTTGATTGCAATGAGTCACAATTTACAGAAAGAAGTGCTGAGAATATGGCATGATATAGTGGAATAAAGTTGGTTTGAGTTGCCAGTAGATTGGCTAGTTTATTGAACTTTCTCTTTGCACCAAGAGTAAGTATTTACATTGGTAGCCAGTGGGGTTGTGCAATAGAAGGAGAAACGCATTGGCCATACGGTGGTGAAGATTTGCCAGATGGAGGGATTACATACCCTTTAAGCACCTTTATTACTTCTCCTATGAACTCTCTCCATCTAGGGTGGATGGAAATGGAAACATCGCTGAATTCTGGCTAATGATCACACTCTACCACCTCATGCAGTTTGCCTAAACTATCAACTCGCTGCCTGAATCTGCCTGTCATGCTTTAAGTACTTACTGTATAGTAAGTGTTTATACCTTGAAAAATGGCATGTATTGTACAGTGCTTTAATAAAATGGAGCCCTCATTTTATATCGTGTAATGGATTGAAATACATTTTTTTTTAGAAAAGAGCATCAGAGATAAGGCTCAAACCAAGGACTCCTGGCTGTCCCTATCCCATAGCGAATGGTCTAACCTTTATTCCACCAGTGTCACGCTCCCCTCTGTCATGCAACACACGCCCACACATGTCCCTGCAACACCTAAGTTCCCCATAGCACGCCCAGACCACGCTTCTCCCTCCTCTGGTACTCACATAGGGCCGGTGTCACATGAGCGGCTGGTTCCCCGTGTCCCTCTGGGACGATTCACCGATCCAAGGCGCGGTAGGCGCCATGCGCAGTCCCGATTGTACCCCTTCTTACAGTGGCAGTTACCCTGGCGCATTGGGGAAAGTATTCGCAAATGATCGCGTCCGTATCACGTGACGGTTGGTTCCCGGTCATGCGGTACGAATTCCCATTCACGTGATACTGTTGCGTGTCATGTGACAAGGAAGCGATCTGCATTTAATCAGTGACTCGCCCTCTGATCTTTGCTTCACAGCTGTTTCCTTCGAACTCTGTACGGCGATTACTGTTTGATCTTGTTTCACGGACCTCTCGACATCGGAATTGCAACACGGACTCCTTTGGATTAACCCTGCTGTTTTGGCGTTTTGAATCCGTTCATTAGTTTTCGTTGACAGACTTCAGGATTGTTTTACGGACCTCCTTGTTTCCTATGACCTCATCTACAGGTGGGCCAGTCGGTGTTTATTACACACCACGGTGAGCTCTCCAACTCACCCTTACCTCCATCTGGGGTGCTGCTCATATGTCCTCCACGGACCCACTACCTAAGCCCTGTGAGGTTAGCAACAACATCACTGCGATTACTAGGTAAGCCATTCACAACCCTTCAGGTATACTGCATTGGTTACTGTGATCATTTGGTGCTAATTAACGTTTTGCTTTACAGTGGCCTTGGGGTTTCCAGTGTTCCGTAGTTCCTGGCTAACTGCATCTCCCGCCTGTGGCCTCAAGGACTGCACAGCGAGTGTTGTTACTTTCTCCCTTTGTGGTATTTGTGGACGGAGGTCTCTCTAATCTTCACGACAATCAAGTCTTGACAGACTGTGAAGCCGTCAGTCGTGTTGATTATGGAGGGCTCCGCAGATGACCCCATGGCCTCTGTGGTTCAGGCAATCACAGTACTAAGGGCAGACATGGCTGCAGCTAATACCGCCATTCATCTACATCTAGATTCCATGCAGAGTGTTCAGCATCCGCTTCCTGCAGATCCCGAATTCGGGGACACAGCACCACCACCCCCTGCCCTCCTGATTCCTAACATACAGACCCCTGTCCCCATGCTACTCCCATTAGCAGCCCCCCAAAGATACCATGGTGACCCCAGAAAGTTCTGCACCTTCCTCAATCAATGTAAACTGCATTTCTTGTGTAGGCCTTCAGCTTTTCCTGACTCCACCACTAAAGCAGCTTTTACGTTATCCCATTTGGCAGACACTGCAGCTGCTTGGGCCAATCCCCTTCTAGAAAACGACAGCCCCACCCTGTACGACTTTGACATTATGGTGGCAGAGATGTCACAGGTCTTTGACACTCATCATAAGGTCCAGTCCAGTGACTTGGAGTTACTGGATCTGAATCAGGGAAGAGGGACACTCATAGAGTACATCACCCGCTTCAATCAGTTATCAGTAGAAACTTCATGGCCAGAAAGCAAGAAGGTGGTGGTGTTCTATAGGGGTCTGAGCATTTCCATGAAAGATGCCCTTTCGGTTGTCCCCTCCTTGCCAACACAGTTCCCTGATCTAGTGGATTTGGCTCTACAGGTCGACACTCATCGAACCGAACACAGAGCCGAAGCCGGGTTCTCTAATCCCTCTGTCTCGACTACTGCCTCCTCCTCCTCTGACTCCCCTGGAGAGCCCATGCAAGTGGGAGGGATCCACAGCCCAATCACCCCAACTGAAAGGGAATGAAGGAGGGTGGATAACGCCTGTTACTATTGTGGCCTAATCGGACATTTCGTTAAGGAATGCCCACGTCGTCCGAAACCAAAGAACCAGGTTTTTCGGACAGCTCGATCATAGATCTGTGGGCTGGATCAAGCACTCCTTGTTTCTCCCCAGACGTAGTGCCCGCATTTGGTAGCATCAGACTCATTGTGGTACAGGCAATCCTGCAACCTACCCCAGATATCACGCATCCCGTTGCCATCATTATTGATTCAGGGGCCACAGGGAACTACATTGACATCACGTTGGCCTTCGCCCTGAACCTCCCTTTGGTAAACAAAACATGCCCTGAACCCATACAGGCTGTCAATGGTAATGCCCTGGTGTCCGGTCCCGTTAAACAACAAACCGCACCGCTCAACTTGATCATCCAGTCCACCCATAAAGAAAGTATCAGTTTTGACTTGATTGCCATGCCACAGTTTTGTCTCATTTTGGGTATTCCATGGCTGAAACAACACAACCCCCTTATTGACTGGAAGACAGGTCGAGTACATTTTTAATCCGATATATGCCAGGACTTCTGTCTCTTGATGCCCCAGGGTAATGGAACATCATCACAGGCATTGGGTGCCATCACGCACCTCACTCTAGAAGAATCCCAGGTCTCTCCCGTCGGCTCTCATGTGGTAGGCTTGGTCGTCAAGGGCATTCCACCGGAGTACCAAGACTTCAAGGAGGTCTTTGATCAAGGGTCCTGTGAGGTCCTCCCTCCACATCGTCCGTATGACTGCCCCATAGATTTGCTTCCTGATTCCACCATTCCTACTGGTCGTATTTATTCTCTTTCCCCTTCCGAGGAGCAAGCTTTGAAAACCTACGTACAGAAGTCCCTACGTCTGGGTCACATACGTCCTTCCTCGTCACCTGCAGCCAGTCCGATCTTTTTTGTCCCCAAGAAAGAAGATGATCTCCGTCCCTGTGTGGACTATCGTCGGCTTAACGCCATCACAAAGAAAGACCGATACCCCATACCCCTTATAACACCATTACTTGACCGCCTAACACATGCTTCAGTCTATACCAAACTAGATCTCAGGGGGGCCTATAATTTGGTTCGTGTCTGAAAGGGGGACGAGTGGAAAACCTCATTCTGTACCCGCTATGGGCTATACGAATATACGGTCATGCCATTCGGGCTGTGCAATGCGCCGGCCACGTTTCAACACTTCATGAACAAAGTCTTTAGTGACAGACTGGACGTGTTCAGGGTTGTCTATTTGGACGACATCCTCATATTCTCTCGGAATATGCAGGAACACGTGACGCATGTATGCGAAGTTCTGTCCCGGTTACGTGAGCACTCCCTCTTTGCGAAGCCCAAGAAATGCCAGTTCCATGTAGACGAGGTCGAGTTCCGGGGTTTCCATATCACGCCAGGTGGGCTGGCCATGAACCAGTCCAAAGTCAGGGCAGTACTGGACTTGTTGACACCACTTAATCTTAAAGCCTTGCAGTCATTCTTGGGTTTCGCCAACTTTTACAGGTGTTTTATTGTTTGGTTCTCTTCCATTGTGGCACCTCTCACTGCTTTGACCAGTCCCTGTGTACCATACCTCTGGTCCGAGGAGCACCAGCATGCCTTTGAGAATTTAAAAACAGCCTTTACCACTGCCCCGGCCCTTCAACATCCTGACCCGGAATTACTATTCATATTTGAGGCAGATGCCTCCTCGTTTGCCCTGGGGGCAATTCTATCCCAAGCATGCCCCGCCACAGGCTGGTTACATCCCGTGGCGTTCCATTCTTGCAAATTCACCCCCACTGAGAGTCACTTTACAGTAACCGAAAAAGAGTTGTTAGCAGTGAAAGACACCATTCAAGTGGGGCATCACCATCTCTTGAGTACGAAACACAGTATGACTGTGTTTACAAACCATCAGAACCTCCAAGACCTAGCCTCCCTCAAGTGTGTTAACAGTAGGCAGGTCAGGTGGCACTTGTTTTTTGAGGCTTATGACTTCCAGATCAAGCATCGCTCTGGTATCACTCATGGGTAGGCCAATGCATTGTCCCGTTCCCCTGGTGGCATTTCTTTACCTGTATACCCTGAATCCTTACTAGACAAGAGGAATGTTGCATGCCTTTGTACCCTACCCCTGCCCCTCTTGGACTCTATCCGTGCTTAGTTGTCTAGTCACCCAGACCAGCTGTCAGAATGGAACCCTGTATATCATGACGGGTTACCCTTTGTGCAGGACAGATTAGTACTACCCACTACAGACACGCGTAATCTTGTCCTGGAGTGGTGCCTATGTCCATGACATAGCCATAAACGGTCACCCTGGTCAGAGAAGGAGATTAGCTCTCCTGAAGCGCTGGTGTTGGTGGCCTTCCATGAAACGGGACGTTGACTGTTATGTAAACACATGCTCCGTCTGTGCTCAGTGTAAGCACCGTAAGGGTCATCCCTTGGGACTGTTACGACCATTACCCGTTCCCCCCAAGCCATGGCACACCCTCACCATGGACTTCGTAACGGACCCGCCAAGTGTACAGGGATTTGACTCCATCTGGGTGGGGGTGGATTCCTTTACAAAAATGGCTCACTACATTCCATTCACGGGCATTCCTTCCGCTCCTGTATTGGCTGGGTTGTTTTTCAAGTCTGTTGCCTGCTTGTTTGGGTTACCTTCTGTGTTGATTTCTGATAGAGGTTCCCAATTCCTGTCTCGCTTTTGGCAGGCCTTGACTAAGTTATTGGGTGTTGACTCTCGTTACTCCTCGGCCTACCATCCGGAGACGGACGGGCAGACCGAGCTGGTCAACCAAACCATGGAACAATACCTGCGTTGTTTGACACTGCAGTATCAACTGTCCTGGTTCCGCGTTCTGCATCTTGCCGAGTTTGCTTACAACAACGCTGTGCACTCCTCCACAGGGTTCTCCCTGTTCTATGCCCTTTACGGTCAGCATCCTCCGGTCCTACCTATCCCTGACTTCTCCCTTTCTGTTAACCCTGCTGCTACCGCCTGTCTCCGCGATCTGTCCACTGTCCACTCCCAGACCCTTGTTCACCTCATTGAGGCTCAAGCCTCTCTGAAGTCTGTGGCAGACCGGAAATGATCGTCAGCCCCTGTCCATTTGGTGGGGGATAGGGTCTGGTTATCCACTCGACATCTCAAGTTACCGGGTTGTCACAAGCTTCTGCCCCGGTTCATAGGGCCTTATGTGGTTTCCTGTGTGATCAATCCCGTGGCTTATCGGCTCCTGGTCTCCAAGGCTTGGCGGCTCCACCCGGTGTTTCATACCTCGCTGCTCAAGCCTTGCCCCGGTCCTACCCACCTACATTCCCCAGCTGCCCCGGTTTCCCTGGGTTCCCCCGATGTGTTTGAGGTGTCTGGCATTCTGGGTTCCCGTGTTTTCAGGGGTCACTTGCAGTACTTGGTGGAGTGGGCGGGTTATGGCCCCGAGGAATGATCCTGGGTCCCTGCTGGAGATGTCCATTCACCCTGTCTCATCTCCCGCTTCCATAGGGATCATCCGTCCTGCCCATGTGGTTGTGGGCCTTTGGGGGGGCTCTGTCACGCTCCCCTCTGTCATGCACCACACTCCCACACATGTCCCTGCAACACCTAAGTTCCCCATAGCACGCCCAGACCACGCTTCTCCCTCCTCTGGTACTCACATGGAGCGGGGATCACGTGAGCGGCTGGTTCCCCGTGTCCCTCTGGGACAATTCACCAATCCAAGGCGCGGCAGGCACCATGCGCAGTCCCGATTGTACCCCTTCTTACAGTGGCAGTTACCCTGGCGCATTGGGGAAAGTATATGATTGCGTCCGTATCACGTGACGGTTGGTTCCCAGTCACGCGGTATGAATTACAGTTCACGTGATACTGTTGCGTGTCACGTGACAAGGAAGCGATCTGTATTGAATCAGTGACTCGCCCTCTGATCTTTGCTTCACAGCTGTTTCCTTGGAACTCTGTATGGCGATTACTGTTTGATCTTGTTTCACGGACCTCTCAACATCGGAATTGCTACATGGACTCCTCTTGGATTTTCTCTTCTGTTTTGACGTATTGCTCATACTTCACGGACCTCTCGACCTCGGAATTGCAACACGGACTCCTTTGGATTAATCCTGCTGTTTTGGCGTTTTGAATCCGCTCATAAGTTTTCGTTGACAGACTTCAGGATTGTTTTACGGACCTCCTTGTTTCCTCCAACGTCATCTACAGGTGGGCCAGTCGGTGTTTGTTACACACCACAGTGAGCTCTCCAACTCACCCTTACCTCCATCTGGAGTGCTGCTCATGTGTCCTCCATGGACCCACTACCTAAGCCCTGTGAGGTTAGCAACAACATCACTGCCATTACTAGGTAAGCCATTCACAACCCTTCAGGTATACTGCATTGGTTACTGTGATCGTTTGGTGCTACTTAACGTTTTGCTTTACAGTGGCCTTGGGGTTTCCAGTGTTCCGTGGTTCCGGGCTTCCAGCATCTCCCACCTGTGGCCTCAAGGACTGCACAGAGAGTGGTGTTACTTTCTCCCTGTGTGGTACTTGTGGACGGAGGTCTCTCTAATCTTCACGACAATCAAGTCTTGACAACCACTTTTCTGGCATGCAAGAGCCCTGAAGAAGGAAAAGGAGACACCTACCAGTGAAACAACGGACAATGCCTCGGGTGGCTGTTTTTCTCACCTCGCACAGAGATTTTGGAGTTAAAATAGTGGTGATAGGTGTTGCTGAAATTACTTTTAAGTGAGACAAAAAATGATGTTTCAAAATGTCACTATCAAGTACAGTGCTCCGAAATTAGAAAGTGCTATACATTTATAAGCAAAAGGGCTGACAATAGGGAAACAACGGTGGGCTTCATTACCAGATGTGGAAAAAGTCACGGTAACGGAATTACTGCCACTTTTAGCACTCCACCAAATTAGAGCTTCCAGAAAACGGGTGCAAATTCCACCAGTAGAATTAGCACCGGCTGAATTACGATCAGCGGAAGTAGTGCCAAAAATCATCAGAAATATTCTTGGCAGTGGTTCTGCTGGTGGAAATACTGCAGAAATACTGCAGAAAATGGGTGGTAATTCTGGCAAAAACACAGGGGGGGCACCTCCACCCAAAAGATGGAGGTAAATGCAAGCATGTGATTAAAATGGAGCCACAGGTGCACCCAATGGACTCTTAAAGGATATGTAAGGGCCACACCTTCCCCAAACATACTTCCGAACACCATGTTGGCACTAGCTGTTGCAAACCTGGAGATCCAGCACGTTCTGCTCTTCATTGAAGTGCAGAGGCATGAATGCCAGCACCACAGACCACAAGCAGCCACAAGGTGGAGGTGATGCCTTGCAAGGAGAGAGACAATTCCCTGGGTTAGGCCATCACCTTGCCACTGATGGGCAGCTAATTACACTATACCGCCTCAATAGGTAGACCATAGCAAAGCTACTCACCCTGATACAGGATGAAATACAAAGCAGGATAAACGACAGAACTGCAACATTACCACTGCTGAAGCGTGTGACGGTACTGCACATTCTTGTCACAGGCACGTTCCAGCACATTGTGGGTATACCACATTGCGTGTCACAGCCCACGTTTTCCATTGTGCTTAGCCAGGTGCTGGGCACGCTCATGCAGCATGCACCCCAGCACATCTTCTTGCCCACTACCCTGGCACAGGTAAATGCAACAAAGGCACACTTCTAATCAGCTGCCCACTTCCCTAACATTGTTGAATCTTTGGACTGCATGCATCTGACATTGGTGCCCACCCAGGCTTCAGAAGAGGTTCACAAAAACAGGAACCAACAGCATTTCTTTAATGTACAGGTGACCTATGATGCAGACTTTACTGTGACACACTGCTACGTCCGCTTCCCAGGTTCCACCCATGATGTCATGGTCTTGAAAAACAGTACACTGACTGCCTTTATGGAGACCCACAGAGGAAAACAAACCTGGATCCTCAGTAAGTTCAAGCTCCATCACACAACACGCTTCCCAAAACCTCCCTTCACTAAGCATGGTCACTCATGCACATTCATGGGAAATGTTTATGCCACTCCAATTAAAAGATTCCCCAGCCACCACTAAAAATCTGTGCATTTTTCCTCAACGTGGTCACCTTTATTCAATAATTATTTTTAACCAAATGTTGCTCTTGCGGAACGGTAACCAAAAGCTGTATTTCACTGTGGTTATCCAAATATTTTGCAGGCACTTAGGTGCAGCCTGTTGCTGCTAATCCACCAGGCAAGCACTACAGCAGCCCGGACTCTTAATTGTCAACTCAAAGTGTTTCAATTGTGGACTAGTTGCTGTGAGGAAGTGGAATATGGCTCAGAAATAAACGCTGTACATCAGCAATGACGGTCTTTTAGCACTTGAGATTTTATTTGGGGAAAGAAAATTAGCTGCGGTATCGACCCCCGACCCCAATTGTTTTAATGATTATAATGACCACAGTTTGTTTACAGTAGGTATTTTAATTTGTATTTATAACCGTTTTTTGTTAGGGCAATGTTCCAGCTCTGGCTGTATAACGCCATTTCATTATCAATAAGGGTTCTATGTGATTTCTTCAAGGAGATTTGGTCAAATCCATCAGCCATTTGGCGGTAAATGTATGTGGGGGTGACCCCACCACCTGCAGCCCTACCTTGGCCGCCCACCTTAATTATCACCCTTAACCACCCCTCACATATATTTGCAGCCAAATGTTGCCAAAAGAATTCGATTGATTTGGCCTCGACCAGATCTCCTGCAATGAAACCTCTCTATCCCATCAATTAGCACACTAGAGAAAATATTCTTAAAGCTGGCTTGCATTTTTGACCAAGGCACATTTGGCCGAGGGAAATGGCTTCTGTTTCACAAATGCAGTCATTAGATAGACTAGAAAAATGTCCTTAGTTCGACCCCTCCTACATCACCACTGATGGTATTGGATTTGTAGACGGGCAGTTTCATCAAATGAAATTCACATGTTTGTTGTTACGCTTGTTTGTGGTTACCCTTGTGGATATAAACCCTTTCGTTTGTCCTGTATTTGCAGTCTTTAGTCTTTTGTTGTGGCATATCACAGCAATGTCTTGGTTCATTTGGGCTATGTATCTTTCGACTAATCTTTCGCAGTGTAATTTCTGTGCTGCAAGCAAAAGCATTGGTACCGGGGGTAGCCCATATTTTCTGTAAAGAAGGTGTAAGAAGTAAAGCCTGGGGTTACCTGCTAGGTGCGTGCAAGCAGTGCGTCCGGTGTGGGTCGGCGGAGACCAGACTAGACTCTGATGCGCCGGCGCTGATGCGCCTGGTCCCCCGATAAGAACGGCACTGGGACTGCTGGGGTTTGCAGTCTTCCCTACCCAGCGTAGTTAGTCAGCAACTAAAATTATTTTGAATCTAGGTACGATTTTTACGGGCTGCTTTAAAAGCAAGTTCACTGCACTTGCATGCCGCGGCCAAAGAGGAGAATATCAAACTTTTCCCCTACAATTTCAAAGTGTATTCACAATAAATACAATTTACAGACATGCTTCCAAAGTGAAATACACGCGCACTGTGTGTGCCGTGCAATACAGGCAAGTGAATATCACAGACAAACTTCTCACATCCATCAAATGCAGTCAATGAGTGTCAGCACAAAACACACTGTATATGTACTGGCGAAGACCAGGCTAGATTCTGGTGCGCCGGCGCTGGTACGCCTGGTCACCCAACAAGAAAGGCAGTGGGGCTGCTGGGGGTTGCAGTCTTCCCTACTCAGCTTAGTTAGTCAGCAACTAAAATTATTTTGAATCTAGGTAAGATTTTTACGGGCTGTTTTAAAAGCAAGTTCACAGCACTTGCATGCCTCGTCCAAAGAGGAGGATGTCAAAGGTTTCCCCTACAATTTCAAAGTGTGGTCAAAATAAATACAATTTACAGATATGCTTCCAAAGTGAAATACATGCGCACTGTGTGACCCACGCAATACAGGCAAGTGAATATTACGGACACACTTCTCACATCAATCAAATGCAGTCAATGAGTGTCAGCACAAAACTCTCTGTATATGTACCGGCGAAGACCGGTCTAGAATCTGGTGCGCCGGCACTTATGCGCCTGGTCACTGGATAAGCAAAGCACTGGGGTTGGTGGGGGTTGTAGTCTTCCCTACATAGCATAGTTAGTCAGCAACTAAAAATATTTTGAATCTAGGTAAGATTTTTACAGGCTGCTTTGAAAACAAGCTCACAGCACTTGCATGCACGGTCCACCTCTCCATGATGCGTGTGCACCGCAAGGAACCACGGAATTTAGAACGCTCTTATGGGCCCCCTGGTAAGCCAACCCTCAAAGAACAAAATATTGCATATCTTTAGCACAATCTGTTTAAGGAAGTTTTATGTTATTTTTAAGCACATGTTCCTAGAATGCTGAACGCACCGGGCCTTGACTACGTACTGTTTCCTAGTCTTTCTCCCTACCTCCTCACTTTTACTAAATATATATTTACAGGTAAACGAAACTTGGAAAACTGCCCAAAGGGATTAATTAAACCTTCAAGGCCTCCAAAGTTCCAAAATATATTCAATCAGTCCACCCCATTCGAATGGGCACCATAACTGCTGGCATTCCCTGCCCAGGTTAGAGACAAAGGCTACCCTCTTCTGCCTTTAAACCATTTTAGCAATATGTAAAATATCTCTTTATAATTATACATATGTAGTCTGAACATTCCTTGCTACCAAGCGGCACCCATATACACAAATATACACTATTTGTGTCTCTCATTGCGCTTTTTGTCAACAACCTCTGCAATCAATGAGGCAGTGTCAGTGAAGTGATTCAACCCCCATCTCCTTCTCCTGAACTGGTGCTGAATAACAAGTCAAATTAGGTACGATATCCCAACCATGGTTGGGCACCCATCCAGTCTAGGTCAGCCTGTGGATGCTTACCCAATCATTATTGCATATTTGTCCACATCTCATTCTTTGAACTTGTAGGTACCGCCCAGTTAAGCTATGATCATCTGACCGATCCAGACTCTAGCTGAAGTAGACACCCATGTCCCCTCCTCAGATGAAGTAGCACCCAGAGGTCAGTGTTCCCATCTACCTGTCATGTTGACGCCCTTTGTTGACATATTAACTTACACCCACCACACAAACGTACAAATGATTAATTATGTTCACATGCAGGGCTCCCCAAAGAAATTGTGAAAGGTCCTAAAGAAGGAAACAGCCACGTCACAGACATTTGCAAAAACATCACATTGTAAGACAGATAGGCTAAGAGAACATTGTCACATGGTCGAGAAGGGTTTTCCAAATGTTAAACCTCTAAAACAAAATGTATTTTCAGACAGAGACCTGCATTCGGACCCGCTTCTTGCCCAGTGATCTGTACCAGAATTCACTCCTTGTCCAGCCTAAACAAGTAGTACAATCACCACACTGGTACATCATATAGTGTGCTTACAAGAATCTAAACAAATGTGTGTTTTGAACTGTATGTATGGGCTTTAGGCATTGTTATCCTGCCTCACATTTTATTTTAGACATTTGTTTTTGCTCCTGTATGTTAGTAATCACATGTTTACACAATGTGACGAATATATGAAAATGTTGTACACAGGTACGATGAATACATGGAAATATATTTTTTCTATAATATATACTAGTGAATAACGATGCATTTTTTTAAAAATCCCCAAAGGGCCATACAAGGTTGGGGAATCAAAATCTCCCTGGATTTCCATGGCCCATTGGACATGTGCGGCTGGGGGACAGACTGTCAAACAGAAACCGCTCCCTCAGCTGCAAAAAGCTCGGTGTTTGGGTCAGCACCCCCTCACCCATTATGGACGAGACGCTACTGGGACACCCTCAATGAATCTGTGCAGAGGGACAGTGTGGTTGTGGATGAAATGTTGTAGACTTTGAAGTCATTTGTATGGACTACACTGTTGGTAATGCATTGATTTTGAGCACATTAACGGATCCATAGACACTCCCTGTTATAGGTCTTGTGGGGCCCTGGACCAAACACACATGACACACAGAAGGAGGTGTTCTAACTGCCTGCATGCAGAACAGACATGCCCTTTTATTCAAGACTTCACATCACGTCAGCATGCACGGGCAGATGATAGTACACCCCTTACCAAACTCACAACATAATACAAACATTAGTTACTGAACTTCAGTATGATAGGAGATGACTTTCATTTAAACCCTTATTATTCGTCATTTTTTTTCTTGAGAAAGTAATCCAACCTTGCCTTCATCCTACTAAGTTCTCTTCTCGGATATCTCCTCACCAGGCATCTATCTTCTTCCTAACATCAAACCTCCTGATCTATTTGTCCTGTTTTATCCATGTCCATAACCACCAGAAAGTGGAATTCCTCAACTCTGCTGTCGAGGGCATCAGGCTCAACATCAGCCTCACTCCTGCTGACCTCCCTTTGTGGACCTCGGGATCAGCTTCTTAAACCACCTGGGGTTTTAGGTCACCTTTTCACCTACCCTCCTGGCCATGACCATAGACCCTTTCTTCCTAGTGATTGTCCACAGGACCATTTCGTGAAGCAGATCCAACTTCTTTGCCGCAGCAATGCACTATCCCCCACTTGGACTGGGGACAGCACCAGATGCCTGCATCTTGATTCTTGGTCATTGTTCTCTCGCTGCATTTCTGTACCATCATAAAAGTAGTCATCGCCTTCTCGAGAGGTATGCTTTCTTCCATCGCAATCCTGAACATCTTATTGAGCATGTGTATAACCTACTCCACATCACCATTGGCCTGGGGCCAACATGGTGCAATGCGTGTATGCTCCACATCTATGAATTCCTCAAACACTATTCCCTGGAACAGTGGACCATTTTCTGTCCTCACTGACCGCGGCAGTGCATGCAACGCAAAGATTTCCACAATGACAGGAATCACCTCTCCTGCTGCACTAACAAATTGCACCAACGGATACATTGAAAACTCATCGAGGACCTTCATGAAATGACTGTTCTGTAGAATGGTTCCAAAGTTCATACTCAGAGCCTGCCATGATTCCTCTGCTATTTCAGGTGTCTTTATAGGTCGATGTTTAGGAAGGCTCCCAGCAGCCTGGCAACATTTGCATTGCATAATTATCAAATCTATGTGGGCCTCCATATCAGGGAACCAAACCTTCTCCTGGAGGCATGCCTTGGTTTTGCCCGCTCCATGGTGACCTGTGTGTGGCTTTTCCAGGACTGCCAGAAACAGGCCTGGGGGAATTACTATCCTTGTGTCTCATAGCAGCACTCCTATAACTCCTACTGAGAGTTCAGCTCTCCCTCTCCAGAGTCCATTCATGTACACCTGTGTGTCCAGCATGCATTGGCCCACATCAGCCACCAGCATCTTCCGCTGTCCTCCCACCAGCTGCACTCCTCTATGCCCGCTTGTTGATGCTGCAATCCCCTCAAGTGACATTGAATTGGGCACCGCAGCCATGGTAACTATCTCCAATGTCTGGACATCCTCTTTTGGATCCATAACCAGCGGATGCCTCGAAAGGTAATCAGCAGGATTTGACATCTCTGCCTCAAAACGTACTGTCACTCCATTATCCTGCAGTTGCAGCATCCACCTCTCCAATCTCAATTGAGGGTGCAGGGCGGAGCCATGTAGCATAGGCAGCAATGGTTTGTGGTCTGTGACCACGGTGAGAAGCCACCCAAAAGCATATACATGAAAATGCTTGCAGTCCAATTAGTGAGTATCTTCTCCGCGTAGCCATGAGCGCCCTGCTGGGAAACATGATGGGCCTTCGAACACCTTCACCATCCACCTTTATCAGCAATTTCCCAGTCCTGCTGGTGTTGAATTGACCAAAATGTCTGCTTGGCAATTGGGGTTAAAGAATGGCATTGCTGTGCCCTCCACAAGGGCTGCTTTGGTCTTTTCAAAGGCTGTCTGAGTGGTCACACTCTACTCCCACACTGTGTCACAGCAGATAAGATTCCTCAGAGGTTTTGTGATTGTAGCCAAATTGGGAATGAACAACATGCCACCCCACATCGTCTACCTTGTCCTTCCATCGCTGGGCACTCCTAGGTATGTGGGAGTGGTCCACCACCCTGGTCACACAATGATTTCACAGGATCTTGACATTCATGTTGCTGTGGACAGGCTTTCTTTGCCTTACTTCTTCTCTTGCTCGGACTAGGGAACATAGACTTGATTGCATTTGCATGTTCAAACTTCATGCCCTTCATTGCATCTTTCAGATGTGATGCCCTCATGTTCGCCGGCTCTTGCGCTCTGCCCAGCTTCAGAATACATACTAGAGGTAGGCCAGGCTCCTTCAAAATGTGCTTCCTCAGTTGTGACAAGTGGCAATTCTGGATGATTTGGCCTCTAATCTGACTTAGTCCTGGAACGCACATGTGGAGGTCAGATGACGCAACCTGGTACAGAAAGCGTCCAATGATTTTGTCGGCTCCTGTTGCATATGTTTCAATTGGAACATTTCATAGTTCACATTGACCATTGGTGTAAAATAGTCTGTTAAGGTCGCCTTGGTGTCTGCACATGACCCATTACCCTGTGGTAATGTTTTGAAAAAGGCGGTGAGCTTCACTGTCGGCATAACAAGCAGCTTGGTGTTGTCATCCCAGAAGTTAGCAGCCCCAAAGAAAATGTCCAAATGGATGCACCATAGCAACCATCACAGTCCCAGCATAGCCGGGAACCCTGCCACATCATACTCCAGAACCACATTTCTATGGAAGTGCTGATGTACCTGTTGCAGTCCTGTGCTGGATTGAATTCCTTGTCGCCACCGATCCATGGACGATGATACCTCATCTTCTTCATCACCTCCTTTGGCACCTATTTCTGTTTGCTGGGATATTCACAACTGTTGTCGCACGAGCACTCTCACTGTGTAGAGCCACTAACACTGGTGCTCAGAGGAACATTCTAGAAGCGCATGCCATATTCTTCTGGCCACTCTTTCAGTTTTCTCCAGTCAGTAGATCACTGTGCATGTCCTGCCAGGCCACATGGGCCACTCTGCCACCTTTCTGCACCAGCAGTTTGTCTGTAGAAGCAAAGTCACTGCTTCTCTCCCATATTTAGAATGCCAGCCTGGGCGGGTGCTGTTTAGTCTGTTATTTATTTAAATACAATTTTTTTGCCCGAGCTTGAGCGTAGATAGCTGCTCCATGCCTCGCTGTCAGTTGGCAGAGACTGGGAACACCTCGCCCAGTGTTTGGATTCTATACTCCACACAATGCACACCCACGACCTATGTGGTCGCATCCAGTCCACGTGTGCCAAGCGACCACCTAGTCGCTAAATTGTTGTAGCCCTGGTGTGGCCCCAGGAGAAACACACATGACACTCAGATGGAGGTGTTGTAACTGTCTGCTTCTGAAAGAGACAGGCCCTTTCATTCAGGGTTTCACATCACATCTGCCCTACTTTGCAGTACATAGGTGCAGATGATATTACATGACTTACAGTAGAAGGCTACCAGGGTAGTTCAGCAGGTTAAGTGACTGTTGTTAAGATGTTATATACTTAAAACTGGGTTTAAATCCTATAACCTTTTTGCAATTCAGGATTTTAATGAGTTTGGGTAGGGGATGGGTTGGGCTGATCGCTTGCTTATCTTCAGGATGGGAATGTGGGGGAATGCCTGCCCCTGTAGTGAAAATCAAAATTTGGCACCAATGAGCACAAAGTTTAATTTCCTAATAAATGCTGTCAGCACAACAGAAGCATGTATTTGTGATTAAGAGGTTTAAACATCATATAACATCTTTCAAAATATATCTTATGATGAAACACAAAGGAAGGGGCCCAAAAATTACATGGTATTTGTGTGGTAGTCCGGCAAAAAACGAAACACATTTTAAAGATAATTTGTGAATGCAAGTTTAAGAAGAATGTTTCATTCTTGCAATGTCTTTTTTATTAGTTTGGGCTATTAAGTGGTGCTGAAATACCTTAAAAGCCTAAACTATTGCCCTTAACATAAGAGCTTCAAATATGTGCTTTGAAAGTAGGGCTATAATGCTTTTCCAATGTGGATGACATTTGAGGAGGGATTCACAGTTGTAATCCCACCCATTCCCTGCCCCTAGCCAATGTTATCCCTATTGCTAATCCCACCCATTCCTGCCCATCTCGGAATTCTTTGATTTTGAGTGAGCTCTACCATGGAGGCAGCCATCTTGGATGATTGTCTATAATGAATCTATCTGAAATGGTAAATATGCCATGTATCTTTTGCCAATGCTTGTTTTACTGGATTTCACTTGTTTTCATAAACAGTTCATATTCCCAAACATGTTTTGTTGCTATCGTATTTCGTGCTCACAAATAGTTTGTATTCCCAAAAAATGTTTGTGACTATCATACTTTGTGCTTACAAGTGGGCACATATGTTAAAATTTTGGCTCGATTGTATTTCAGCCCCTGCCTCCGCTGCTCCTCTTTTTTCTTGTTTTTATAGCCACGTGTGATTGGTCAAGAAGGATGCTCATTCCAGAGCTACCTGCCCAGGGAGAACAGGTACGTTGGGGTTGAGAGATGACAGCTGCCTGTGTACCTAGGGCTTTGGCAGTACTGAGAGAAGAGCAGGTGCCAAATGGTCTGAACAAGACAGCAATATGTCTTCCTCCCATGCTGCACACCCTGTAGTGCAGTCCGCTACTTAACATGGACAAAAACAGAGGACTTAAGTAACTGTTCCTACTGATGGGTAAGCTGGGTCGGCATCTTTGTCTGTTTCTTGTTAACCCAATAAGACCTGGTCGGGAAACAACAGAGTCACTTCAATATTGTTTGTTTATATACATTATGCACGTCGTATCTTAGAAGCTTTAGCGAATTAATCCAGTCTGCTGTCCTTTCATGTTCATGAAATATTATGTTTACTCACAGTGGACTAATATGCTATTTGTTTCTCCAGGGCCTCTTACTGCACTATACACAAATTAATTTCAAATGAACTTAAACGCGACAGGTTACAAACCAGGTTTGCTGAAGTGAATACAGTATGTATAACCAGTCATTACCTTATCAGGTACATTAGTACTTTTCAGTTTTTAAACTTTCTCTTCAATTTTAGAAGTGTTTGTCAGGTTTTTCTTTTTTTCTTTTCATTCTGGGACTTCTAGTCCTGGATGTGTGATTAGAAATCTAACACTACAAGTTCCAGAATGCCAATAAAAACAGCATTGACGAAGCAAACAGTTGTGTCTTTTGTGTAGGCATGGGTTAGGAATTTGCTAGGCAGTGCCATAATGGTACTACCTGGCCATAAAATGGCAACAGCTAGCTAATGATGTGAGTCCCTCACCACAGGATGTCAGTGCCTGGCAAATGCCCATCTAATACCTATATTCAAGTAAAAAGCTTGTAGGTATTGTTTGGTTATTTGCCCACCCAATGACTGTGCATGACCATACTAATCCCTATGGCCACCCAGTTCCTGTCCGTCCGTACCCAAAACCCCTCCTCATGGGAACTCTTTGAGCTTGATTTAATTAAGCCATACCATCAAACTTTGCACTGAAAGTGCCTGCCAGTGAATTTTCAAAGTAGTCTTCAGAGAGTTAATGACTTAATTGAAGCAGTCAAGGCGACACTGATGTAATGAAAATGTTTAAACAGGTCTGCCTTCATCGGTTTATAGGCACTGGACGGGTCCTTCACCAAAGTCCTGTCAATAGAAGCACTGGAAAAACCAACAGTTTTTATTTGCATACAGGCATTTACTAGGCACTGCTGTTAGATGCCCGGGTACTCACACCATTTTGCTCTTGCTAGCATCAATGACCAGTTAATGTAAATACGGCAGTGCCTGTCAAATGTCTGGCAAATGCCTTTCCCATGTCTAAACAAAAGCCCAAGCTGCTGGCATTGCCAATGCTTGTTTTCTATGCAAGTGTAAGCTGCGCATTTGGAAAACAATAATGGGCCCAGCAAGTAGAAAGCCTGCTTTTAGCAGTGATGGCTCACACCCCAGTGATATTGATTCCCCATTAATTCCCTATCAGGCCACAAGAAAAACACAGGCTCAGCAAATAGAACCTGCAAATGCGCGACGGCTGGGCAAATGAGCACCTCTAAGGACACTGGAAAGCTCTCCTTGCCAGGGGAGGGTCAGGGTCAGGGTGGGGGTGGGGGTGGGGGCAAGCCACACATTAGCGGAGACAAAGCAGCAATGGAGCTGACGACGGAAAAATCAGCTAAAAATGGAGGAGGCAGCAGGGTAACCCCTGCGGTGTCATGCCGCCAGGACCTGGAACCATCCCCTGGGGGTCAAAAGGCGAGGGGCGGAAAGGCGCCAAAGGCCTAATGGGCCAAAAGCCCGCGAAGGGCAGAACAAAAGAAAATGGGCGGGGACATCAGGACTTAAGCAGGCGGGACCGGGGTGCCAGGCATCTCGCTCCTGCACTGGGACCCGGTCGCCGCCTCGCTGATGGAAGAAATTTCGTTTGCAGTGAAGTGTCCTTCGTTCGCGTTGCTGCCTGGGTCGCGTTCCAGAGACGGAAGAATGGTTCCAGCCGGAGAAGAAGGGCTCCGGCACTCGTGGGTTCCAGCCAAGCAGCAGCATGTTGCAGCCAGGAGGGTGCGTCGGGTAAGGAGCAGGGTAATGCTGGAGGTTGAAAGCAGGATTGGGCGCAGGGGTGCCGGTCGCGGCTGACAAAATCTCAGCACAGAGGCCAATCGTGGAATGGGCGGCCGTGCGCCACACACGGCAGACAGACACACGGGTTTGCAATATGGGGGGTCGATGGCAGTGCAGGGCGTGAGGGAAGCACATTGCAGGGGACACGTGCCGGGTTCGGTGGGGACGTGAACTTTTTCGCGGGTGTTCCAGTGTTTGGGGAAGGCCGTCACGCTGGATGGCTGCAGGGGCAACTTGCTCACATTGGGAGCAAGGCGTTACGGAATAACACATGTCCGATCCACGGGGCCGCGTTTAAGAAACCTCTGGGTAGTGAGCAGGTTATACATATTATATCGTAACTACTGGAAATAACTTTGAAACAAGGCTTGGGTGCCCCTGTTCTGCTCAAACAGGGGAGACGGCAGCTGCGGGGCCGAAGCAGCCGAGTCCACCTTCATTAATATACGCAGGTTTCTGTGGCTAACTAGAATGACATTAAACGCGACCGTTCCCAGTAGGGTAAAAGCTGACACTTGTGTTACATACGATAGCATGAAAATACTGCATGCAGGACGGATAGTCTCGCAGGCAGCGATGGTGTACCACTGTTCCAGGAAGTAGAAAGGGGGGAACAGGGGAAACGCAATGCAGGCGTACACAGCATTCTACTGCGGCGGGCCGGCGCAAAGCCAGACGCCTGCAATTATAATGACCCCAAAGCGCTTGTTCTGAACGCGAGATTGAAGCGGGGAGTGGCAGGGTGCAGGGGAATGCGCGGAAATGCCCCTATCCGGCACGTAATATTGGGCACTAACAGTGCAACCAGGGCAACTGAATGTAGGCCACTATGAGGTACACAACTGAGGGCCGATTTTGTGGTATAAGGGCAACAATCCAAGGGGAACGGAGTAAACACAGACAGGCCAAATAAATAAAGGAAAGAGCGTTAAGAATAAAAGTGGTGAATTAGTTGAGCCCCCCGGTTAGGTTCCTAGGAATACGTTGGTGGAAGAGGCACAAATTTGGCAAATACACCAAATTTTGAGTGACGAATGGGTTTCAGGATTTCTATGGATTTGGAATACAGCGGATCGAACAAGTCGCACTGGTATAGGAACAGCAATTTCTCTGGCAAAGTAATGGACATGGCTGATTCGTTGCTAAGAGCCTAGTGCATGAATAACTAGTTACCAGTTCTAAAGGGTTGCAGCCACAGCTGAGAATGCAGCAGGGAGGAATAATCAAGGAGCCGGGAGTCGGGGTAACTACACTAGAGCAGGGACAGTGGGAATAGCCGCTTTGGATAAAGGCAACGTGGGGTGAGGCAGACATGCAGCACTCAGAGTGCGGTGAGGGACTAGCTATGCAACACTCAGCCAGACTGCCATCAAAGCAGTCGAGTTATCAGTGGCAAGGCAGCCTACACGGAAGGAAGTTCTACCGAACAGGAAGGGTGGTTTTCATTTGAGTTGTACCATTGATTGCTCGGGGTTTCCCACGTGTTCGTTGTAAATGTTTTGGAAGGATGAGCAGGAATGGAGGTTTGTCCTTTGAGGACTTACATTCTGTGACTTTGGCGTTTGTTACATATCTGGCCAGTTTCTGTTGGGGCGTCAGCAATGACGCGCAACGCCGAATAAGGCGTTTGCAAAGCCCGGGGGCAGTTTGGTTAGGCCTCAACAATGGTGATTATTTGCAGGTATGTTACAGCAGCGCGCTAGCAGAAGGGGAATGTGAAGTGGTTTGGCCACGGCCCGGGGAAGAGTAGATAAGGGAAACGGACTGGGGAAGGTAATTTTTCGGTTTTGTTAAGGGTGGTGCGGTGGTAGGCCGCAGTTTCCTTGGTCAGGAAGCACGACCCGACAGCTAGGCATACGAAACCAGGCGCCAAATTCATGACCATGCAGGGTACAGGGTGGCACAAATGGCAGGCTCCCCCAGATAACCTGAGTGAGGGCATTGGGCATATAAGGGGTGGCGCAGGGGCGGCCGGGTGGCCTTTTGGGGCGAGGCCGTTGCAATTTAAAATGTGTGCACTATGTTAACAAGGGAGTGGACACAGGGCTCCAAATTAACGATCTGTGCAGGGGACGGGTGGTTCAAATTACAGCACGCCACAGAGAAGGTTCAAAAGGAGAGATAGGCACGGTTGCAATCGGTGGTAGTGCACCTGGTACGTACGGGTGAGGGAAGGGTGCCTGGTGGGAAAGGCCGATACAATAGGCACACTGGATCCCCATAGGAGGAGATGCCTAACGTCACAGTTGTGGAGCAGCTTCAATGGTTGGGTCCGGGAGATAGTGCAAGGAAAGCTGCCCCCACGGTTGTGCACGGGTCAAGTCCACCTTAGTTGGCCGCCACGGTACGCAGGGCTTTCTGGAAACAGGCGGGGAGCTGCAACAAACCGACACGGCAGTCTGGTGGCATGCATATAATGGGAATAGCCACCAAAAACCTGGCTGGGGGACTGTCTGTTGTCTTGGGGGCTCACAGCCAGCTAATGCCTTGGTGTATGTTGATTGGAGCAATCGGCATATATGGACGCATTTAGAGTCATTGCATGTGACGGTTCCACAGTGAGCTGGGACTTCATGTCTCCAAGTGCACTCTACCTAGACGCAAGAAGGTGGGCCAAGGGTGGCTGACGGGAAGCAAGGACAAGTCAGATGGGGGGGGTCGGGAACAGCACCCCATCAGCCTAGTATCAGCTTCTGGGAGGCAGGCTGCTAGGTCTATGGCGGGAGAGCTTTGGCCGGCTGAAGGAAGGGAAAGGACCCATCGGCAGAGGATTAAGAGGGGGAAACGGGCCGGACATGTCAAGGGAAGGGGAAACCTCCCATTTAAAGTATCGGTTGACTATATCAAGATCAAAGCTCGGGCAACCCGTTAAGGAGTAAGGGTCAGGAGAAGGGGGCCAACACGATAAGGAATATGGAAAGGTAGAGCCTTCCTTTAAGGAAAGGAAGGGATAAGAGTAAGAGAAGGGGCAATGAAGGCAGGGTGGTTTTGGAAATCAAGCAAAAGGAATTCAGCTCAACCTCACCCGCCAGGAATGGCCCTCTCCTAACAGGGGAACTCCTGCAAGGGCAGGCAGAGCAAGGTTAAATTGATTGGGACAAAAAGTGGTGAGGAGCCTTTTGCGGGTGCAGTAGGAGGAGCAAGGTGGAAAGGTGGCAGGGGCAGGAGTGTCCCGGAACAGGCCCACCCTGGTTAAGGCAGAGCAAGACGGAAAGGTGGCAGGGGCAGGGAAGTGTCCCGGAGCAGGCCAGCCACGGCTAAGGCGGAGAGGGGTGGCAGGGGCAGAAGTGTCCCAGAGCAGGCCCTCCCTGGTTAAAGCAGAGCGGGATGGTAAGGAGACTGGCGGCAGGGGCTGGAGTGTCCCGGAGCAGGCCCACCCTGGTTAAGGTGGAGCAAGACGGAAAGATGGTAGGGGCGGAAGTGTCCCGGAGCAGGCTCGCCCTGGTTAAGGCGGGGCAAGTTGGAAAGGTGGCAGGGGCAGAGGTGTCCCAGAGCTGGCCCACCCTGGTTAAGGTGGAGCAAGAAGGAAAGGTGGTAGGGGCAGAAATGTCCCAGAGCAGGCACGCCCTGGTTAAGGCGGAGCGAGTTGGAACGGTGGCAGGGGCAGAGGTGCCCCAGAGCTGGCCCACCTTGATAAGGTGGAGCAAGAGGGAAAGGTGGTAGGGGCAGAAGTGTCCCAGAGCAGGCCCGCCCTGGTTAAGGCGGAGCCGGTTGGAAAGGGGGCAGGGGCAGAGGTGTCCCAGAGCTGGCCCACCCTGGTCAAGGTGGAGCAAGATGGAAAGGTGGTAGGGGCAGAAGCGTCCCCGAGCAGGCATGGCCGGAAGACAGCAAAAGTTGGGGAGATGGTCTTCAGGTTGTTGCAAACGATATATAAGGCACACAAAATATAAGTTAACCATGCCGTTCCCTCCTGTTGTCACTTCGCAGCAGCACAAGGAAGGAGGAAACGTACCGTGTAGGTAGTGGGGCGCGCATGCATCTCAAAGGCTAAGGCGAGGTGGACTCGGCGGCGGGAGGCGCTGATGGCCGGCGAGGCAAGAGGGAGTGGCACGGGGTGCCAGGGATGAAGTTGGCGCAGCTAGAGGGGCAGCTATGGAAATTGCTGAGTAGGCGGCAGAAACCAGAGGGTTGGTAATACTCTTGGGGGGGAACGACCTGACCAGCCTGGGGAGGGGTGTCCGGCTGAGGGACATTACGAGATCATTGCAGGAAATAGCAGCACAGTTGGGCGAAACTGAATGGTCGGAAGGGATTCCCCCGGCACAAGGGAAAGGGGCAGAGAGCCAGGCAGTAGTTGAGTAGGGAAGAAGGATGCTGAGGGGGGGTGTTGCAAAATTACAAGGGCAGGGGTTTCCAATCAGAATAGGCATGGCTTGAGGGATGGGGAAACACCCGAGTACTTCCTATCGGACGGTGGAAAACTTGTCCACGAACGAAACGGAGCTCTTTTTTCGGGGACATCTTTAGCAAATTACTGGAAGGGGAGTAGGAGACAGGAGGAAGGGGAGCCACAGTGGGCGAGAACCCACTCAGTGGCGTGGCGGTGTTTGGGCAACCAAGCACAAATGATAGACTCCGGACGAGCCAGAAGGAAACGGAATGGGTCTTCGCTCTTCCGGACCAGCGCCTCTTGGGGGCCTAAACGGCGGGGGCGTCTGGTAGGGACAAATAAGGCTCAGCTTCCCCCAAAAAACAAACGGCGCTCTCCCCACCCACGGACACCTGCGCGGGCAGGATTGGAACAGGTACAATGGGTCGGGGGAGTTGGGGGCCTACGGTAACAAAGAGAGGGGGAAGCAAAGGAAGTCCGGCAAGCAAACGCCACACGGGCAGAATGAAGTTCACAAATGTGTACAAATAATTCTGTTGTCATGGAAATAAAACTGCGGCCAAAGTTGCCATTTGAAATTTGTGTCATGCCAATTTGTGGGGATAAGGAGTAGTGCATGGGGGTGCATGCGCAAAGAATAATTGGCAGTAAAGGCAAATGGACGGCTGCAGGGGTTATGGAGCTGACGACGGAAAAATCAGCTAAAAATGGAGGAGGCAGCAGGGTAACCCCTGCGGTGTCATGCCGCCAGGACCTGGAACCATCCCCTGGGGGTCAAAAGGCGAGGGGCGGAAAGGCGCCAAAGGCCTAATGGGCCAAAAGCCCGCGAAGGGCAGAACAAAAGAAAATGGGCGGGGACATCAGGACTTAAGCAGGCGGGACCGGGGTGCCAGGCATCTCGCTCCTGCACTGGGACCCGGTCGCCGCCTCGCTGATGGAAGAAATTTCGTTTTCCACCCACCCACCCACGAAATACAAGCAAAAGAGCAGGAGACCTGGGGTGTTGCTGTCGCAGGACGCCCAGGACAGGATGTGACAAGTTGGCGGTGTTTGGGCAACCAAGCACAAATGATAGACTCCGGACGAGCCAGAAGGAAACGGAATGGGTCTTCGCTCTTCCGGACCAGCGCCTCTTGGGGGCCTAAACGGCGGGGGCGTCTGGTAGGGACAAATAAGGCTCAGCTTCCCCCAAAAAACAAACGGCGCTCTCCCCACCCACGGACACCTGCGCGGGCAGGATTGGAACAGGTACAATGGGTCGGGGGAGTTGGGGGCCTACGGTAACAAAGAGAGGGGGAAGCAAAGGAAGTCCGGCAAGCAAACGCCACACGGGCAGAATGAAGTTCACAAATGTGTACAAATAATTCTGTTGTCATGGAAATAAAACTGCGGCCAAAGTTGCCATTTGAAATTTGTGTCATGCCAATTTGTGGGGATAAGGAGTAGTGCATGGGGGTGCATGCGCAAAGAATAATTGGCAGTAAAGGCAAATGGACGGCTGCAGGGGTTAATAAGAAGGCAATTGCCCCCATTGCCACCCTCTAGGGACGCCTGTGCCTGTGACCTCTTGCCCAGTGCTTCTTCTCTTCATGTGAAAAAACGAAACTCGAGTCAAATGTATTTCCAGTGTGCAAAATCGCATTTATAATGGAGTATGCTTCACACGTGAGAAAAGCTGCGTTACGAAACCAGGTGATTTCTAGATTTTGACAATGTGTACTCAATAATTGCAGTTCCTGAAAGACGCCTTCATGTATCCATCAATTCAAGAACGTGACTGCGAGACACACTCTCTCTTACAGTCAACATGGCGGCCGCACTTATCCTCAAGAGTTCAAAGGCACCAACTGTCGCTTGTTATGAATGATATTACCCAGCTGTACAGAAGCGGTACAGAAGCGTTTAATTTGTTTAACAAAAGAAGGTGGCTGGGGATTGGGTTCGCATTTTTTTAATTTTTTTTCTAAGCATACAGAAGGCTGTAAAGATGGAGGGTTCGACATGCATCACTGTTTTCAAATGAGACCGTTTTTCTAGGCGAGCACCGCATTTTTCTACTACTTTTAAAAAATACAAACGAGTCGCGAAGCCTCGAAAAACACGCAGCCGCATATTTAAAGACACTACATCAATGGCATTTGCATATGAATGTGCACCCAAGCCCCAGGCACCGTATTTAAAATGGACGCTTTATGGTAACATTTTTCATTTGTCAAGGTTTTTCTTCTAACAGATTGAATGCATGGTATGAATTGAGTAGCACGGTTTGGCTAATCAAGTATTGGCCATTTGACATTACATAACAGACCAATCATTGCTGCCTGGCTGCCATCGTGTATACCGCAGCGTGGAGTAAGTGCAACCTGGTGCAATAAAGACACAAGCTGTTCCTTCCCATAATCATTTCCAAAACCTGCTCAGTGAGACCCCGGGGTACTTCTCACTTGGTTTAAAGTCTCCAACGGGTGTGTAGCGATTTCTAACATAAATGGTGTCTATTGCCTGGATGGGTAAATTGGTTCGTGTCACATCAAATTGTTGGGTGCAAAATTAGGCCAGACTATAAGGGCTGTTCCAAGTGTGGTAATATTCCTCCAGCATTCCCAGAAAAATTCTGTCAAACTCAGTTACCGGTACCGCCACTCTGTCCAGAGGATTGACCGCTGAATTACTAGCGGCGGCATGACTCTGTCGATCCCATTTTTTGTTTTCGTTAGACTCTACTAGGCTCTAGGATCAGGTTTGTAGTTTAGCGGTGCAGTAAAAACGGTAGTCATTCATTTAATCCCTAAAATGTAGATTTATGTAACATATTAAACATATTTTACAGCAGTTATTTTGCTGTGTTTTGGAGACTCATGTGTCCAGGAAGCTCGTCCATCGTTCAAAATTTGTCGTAGTCCTTCACTTGTTTGACTTGTCCCTGTGCGAGAACTATGTCTCACAGGGGAAGTTGCATGAGAGTGGAAAGAAACAATTCCGCCTATGTTGTGCTCTCTTGATGAGGCCATATAGTTTATATATCTACTTTATTTATTTATATACAGGAGGAACAATGCTCTTTTGATCTCAAAAGAACGCACAATAGATAAGAAATCAGATTTGATGGGAAGCAGTGAGCGTCTTACAAAGTGGCGAGTTTGAAGGACATTCAGATCAGGTTTTGGAGGGGAGTAAATTGAACAGTCACCGGGAACAATACATAAGTGGACATGCATAGATTAAGGACAACCAACAATGAACATTTTTAAGTGCATGTAGGCGGTATGACCATCTGTGCTTGGGATATGACCGTGATGGGTGAAGTGCTAGAGTGGAGGGAGAGGAAGTGGGGGACAGAGACAGTTTAGAAGTGAGGGAAAAAGGTTAGCCATTAGGTAGATGAGAGCTAGGTTAAGAGGGTAACTTGAAGGGTGGAGGTAGGCTTTTAGTATGGTTTTATATGGACTGTTTCACGGATGTCCAGGGGAAGAGAATTCCATGCACCTAAGTAAATGACTTCTACTACCAACCAATGTTTAGTTTTAAACCAATATACAATGCATTTGTCATAGTTATTCTTCAAAGGCTTAGTTATCAGTCACCACCAATTCCTCCCCACAATCATCACATAATTCTCAGGTATTGTATTGCATTGTATTGTATTTTGTTATTTATATAGCGCTCTTTCCCCACTTGTGCGTCCTCAATGCGCTTTTTCCTTGGTTGAATGCCCTTGGTGACCGTAGTCGATGTCATTAGAGAATTCTAGGGGGCAGTTAGGGGATGCGTGTGTGCATGTTGCCGTTCTAGGACTTGGGTGGCTGGCAAGGATTGACTAAACAGCCCGTGTGAAATCAGACACATGTGTGGGTGCTGTTGAGGGTGGGAGATAGATTGCTATTGTTGAGAGAGTTTATGTGGGTCAGCTATACCAATTTCCTTTCGGGTGGTGGTCACCGCACGCTAGTGAATAGAGGTGTTGAGGTGGTCAGGATTTTCAGTCTGGACGCCTATGTGTGCACTAGGCCCGGATGTGCTTAGCCGTAGGTGTATTCTATCATGTATGGTGCTTGGCCGTGCCTATGGCCTATGTCCACACTAGTGGTGTGAGAAGAACAAGTTACTTACCAACTGATAATGTTCTTTCGACTGGATACCTCAGTTGGATGTTGTCCACACAGGGACCTGCGCAGACCCTCAATCTGTGCCTATGATCTGCCCTGGGGGGCCTCTACTTACCCAGATACCCCAGTCTGGGTGACGTACCATGGGATGCAGCACCCTGGATCCCAACACTGCTGCTGCTGCCTCTGGCTTGGAGGGTGACCTGCTCAGAGTCCACACTTGGAGGGAATCCCCTACATCCAGTAAGTGCAATTCGCTGATATACCGAACTTCACAGTAATCAGTAACTTAATTGCCATGTATCTGCATTCAAAGTGTGTGTGTGTGTGTGTGTGCATGTGTGTGTGTGTGTGTGCACGTGTGTGTGTTTGTGTGTGTATGTGTGTGTGTGTGTTTGTGTGTGTGTTTGCAACCAGTGGCAGTAACTGAGCCACAAATAAAACACGCTTGCCCAGGAGATTAATGTTCGTACTTGTGTACATTTTACACTGCACACATCCCTTAAAAAGCTCTGAAATGTGCAACAGGAGAGTCAAGCTGGCAAGAGAATGTTAATATATCATGTCTGGTGAAGTATAGTGCGTACACTGTCCTCGGTCTGCTTTAAAGCTCTGAGAGAAAAGATGAAGGTGGGGGAGGAGAAGAGAGGGAAACTAAAACCTGATGTTATGTTTTTTGCTATAAAGAGCCTTGTCTAAGTCTGTTTTTCGAAAACACTGAGAGTCAAGAGCAATGGAAGTACTGTAGTGTAGACTAATGTAGAATGAAGGAGAGTAGAGAGTGAGGTTGCCGGAGAAATCAGTTTCTTAGATCTGTGAAAGCAATAGGAGTGACAGAGGAGAAACCAATGCAGGAGGAAAGGTGTGAAGGGATACTGTGGGTGACAGGTGAGAAGAACCAGTTCAGTTTATCTTAACTTTCACTTTTCAATGCCAGTGACTGCCGCTGTCAGTCAGGGAATAGGCAAAGTAGACAAGATCTGCCAGCTGAGGGTTTGTGGGGGGAATTGTCCCCTACCCCACAGTCAGCCTTCCCCTCGTGTTGTCCCACTTGTGCCGACCCGCTGATGCCTGTACTGTGTCTGCAGGAGGTGAAGGGTGAGGTTCCTTCTTTGTGTTATGATGCGCCCGGCATACGTTCTGTACTCAAATATGCTCTCTTTGTTGTACTCCCACAAATAGGGATAGAAATTACATGTTCTCTTCTGGCATTCACAATGCCGGACCCTTTAAGCATCTGTCGCTGGGAAGTGCGCTTCCAGCCAACACATGGGGCCGGGCATATGTTATACATTTGTATCAGGCATGCACTCCCTACACTAATGTATGCAAAGGGACTGGCCAGCACATCACTTGTGCTTGTGCACAGCCCCCCTGAAATGCGTGGTTAATCTTTCAGAATAAGGTGATCTTTGCATTTCCTAAAATTGTGCCTCTATACAAGTGCATTCTACTACTTTATACTATTGTCTAATTCCTCTCCATTATTACACAACGGGAAATCCTAAACAAAAAAGTGTCGGTCGAAACCCAAAAGGGTCAGTTCTTCCCAATTAACTATGTTACACGCCAACTATAGGGGCCCTAAATCAATCCTGAGAATGTTTTGAAGTTGGTGGATGTCATAAGGGAGGTGCAGTTTGGCACAGAATACTACCACATCCAAACCCTAATAGGCTTGGTTAAACCATGAAAAATCCAAATATTCTGGGAGTTGGAAGCAGTTCCAAAAGAACTTCAGGTTCATTTCATTGATAGTTCCAGCCTGCAAAATATTACTGTGAACATTGGTGTGAAAATATCACAGCCTTTCCTTTCGCTCTAGTGCTCACCACTCCAAACTCTCTTCTATGCTCATCCTTTTAGATATTTCTGCTGCTATAGACACTGCCAGCCACTCCTCTCTCTTTCTCACTCTCCAAGACCCTGAGTTTCACAAATCTGCTCTTGGCTGGGTTGCATCCAACACTGCCAGCCACTGCTCTCTCTTCCTCACTCTCCAAGACCCTGAGTTTCACAAATCTGCTCTTGGCTGGGTTGCATCCAACATGGAAGGTCGATTCTTTTAAATTTCTTGGAACTCGAAAAAAACACTCACCCCAACCGTCTCCCTGTTAGCATTCCCCAAGGATCAGTCTTTGGACCTTCACTTTCACCTATCTCATCCTTTGTCTTTCACTATCACCTTTTTGCTGATGACACTCCAATATTTTTCTCTTTTCCCTCCTTCACCCCAGCCAACTCAGAATGGATTATGAACTGTCTCACTGCAAATTGTCTCTGGCTGACTCTCCGCTGCCTCATGTTAAACTCATCAAAAGTCACGTTACTCCCAGATTCCAATGCCATCCCTTCTTTCCTATTTCCTTCCCATCTGAACTTTGTGCTCTCTCACCCAAGGCTCGCATTCCTGGTGTCCTCTTTGATAGCGACATACGACTAACTATTCATCACTACCACTGGCTTTGCTGCTCATATTAAGCTCTTGAACATTTGGAAATGTGTTCTTGTCTTACTAACCACTCTGTGGGCTACATTGACCCACTTAGCAGAATTCCCATCCATAACCAAGCTGCGCTTCTGCAGTCAACAGCAAAATGGCTGCGCTGGCTCCTTGCAGCACCATTGCATCAAATCTATGTTTTGCAGCGACAAAAGGAGGGCTGCACCATCTTGCCAAACTCCTATTATGCGAGTTGGAACAGGGAGCACACAGAGATAGGTGCCAGTGTGTGTTCTTGTGTGCACCAAAAGAAGTGAATTGAAAAGCAGCGTTGCTCTGCTGTTTGCTAAAAAGTTCCCATTGAAAAGGGAATATTTTACATGAAAAAGGATGCTGCCCTGACGCTATTTTCATCTGTTCATCATCACACTACTTTTATCAGTGAGTCCCTGCCATGCCCTTCTATATTCACATTGTGCTTCAGCAGAAGAGATCATTATCCCTGATTGACAGGCTGTGTCAGCCAAATTTGAGAAATCAAAAGAAAGCCACCTTCAGCCGTGCGTGAAAATGCTTTACTTTTGGGCTACAAAATGTCAAAAATCAATGCTTCAAAGAGGCCCTGGCTCTCTGGGCCCATGTCAATTTCAGTGGATCTGTGTTTTAAACAAATTGCTGTATAAAAGAAACTTACTATGACCGCAGAACAATATGGGAAATTCTGATGGAAACTTTTCAAAGGAACATGACAGCAGGCTTCATTACGTGTTTAAATATACTTTTGCAAATAAGAAAAATACCTGTTTTAAAAGTGTATGTTGGATAAGGCCCTGTCCTGGCCTAGCAATGTTAAAGAGTTTGTGCTGGGAAATACATATGGGATGTTTTATTCAACAGGCTTGTTTCTGATGCAAAACAAAATGAAATACAATCAAGAAATAATGGCAAATGCTACACTGTGGAAATCTGCCCAAACAGGTTTTTCTGCCATGGCTCAAGGGACATTTGGCTGACAACAGGAGTGGCCTAACCCCCGAAAGAAGGAGCCACAATAGATTTAAGTACACATGAGTGCTAATTGCTACCTTGGAAAACTTTGAATGGACCAAAAGCACTAAACAGCCCATGCTCATCAGACTTTTGTCTGGGCGGAGGCCTCTTACAATATAGATTCTGGGACAGGGACATGTGAAATAGGAAATCACACATCCCCACAACTTCTACTGGGAGCTTCAAAGCCCACTCAAGAGCAGCCTTGAACTATGCCCTTTTATGGTGAACAATGCTGACCTTTTTGGCTCTAAAGACTATTTTATTAATAAACTTTTAAGACTTTTATCTTTGCAACAGGACTTCACAGGAATGTAAAAAGTTAACAGTTTAAATGTACTATTGTGGTAAGACGTGGTAGCCTTCACTGCCATATTGGGAACATAAATGGCAGAGAATTGGACAGCCTGAGGAAAGTGTACATGATGCCACTCTGAAATTCAATACTTACATGCCTTATGATAATCTATACCCATGTATAAAGTTATAGAATTTTAGGTTGAATATTTATCACTGACAATCGCCAAACACTATTAGACTGGTGAAACATAGTCCTCAAATGTGAGAATTGAACTGCTGTGCTCAGAGTAAAATATGTAATCTGCCTATGTAATTTGTTAAGATTCCACAACTGTAAAAATGTGCCATTTATGTCAAAACTAGGTTGGGGCAAAATTAACTGTGGGAGGTTTTAGACATAGTAAACCCACATCATAAAACTGATGTCACGTCTCTAAACATCCAACCAGCTGACAGGAAGGCGGTAATGATCACCGATGTCCAATCCAGTTGTTAGAGGCATGCCTAGTTTAAATCGGCCCCACCATATAATCCTATGATGTCACCATGCCTTATAAATAACGGAGCTGACAGAACTCTGGAAACTCTCTTCTGAATTTACAGGCACCTGCGTATCCAGATATTCCACCTTCAATCTGGAAGATTCCAGACCCCACTGCCAGGAAAGGTATAGTTGACCCGGCATTCCTATCCAAGCAAAACCACCCTTCAACACTAAAACCCCATAATGAAATCCTACTAACTTCAGGGAGAAAGGTGAAAGGTGGCCCAGCTGTCTTTTGCCAGGAGAGCCTGCTATCCGGTGACCAGAACCTTTTGAGTACAGAATTAGGTTGGCTGTCCCAAATTCCAACTCCAGCACTGAATGTGAGTATTTCCCAATCCCATAACAACACATAGCATACCCCATCTTGACCCCTTTGTCTTTGCCCTATTTTCTAAGTAATCCTATCCATACCCTGATAACTTGTCTAAACTGTTCTAATTCTCTGTAGACCCTGCCCTTGTTTTTCTAGTGTTAGCACCATTCTTTCATTTACCCCATCTTGTAACTCCTTAGCAATATTTTAATTAAATTAATTAATTTTCCCTGAAGAAAAGGGGTACACTGCGTGAAGGGTTACAACTGCAGCTTAACTTTTATATTCACGGGTGGCATTCCACTTTTCTAGCCATTAAATCTCATGTAAGTAAAACTTTTCCTTTCCTTCCAAACCGATTTTCGTTTTTCACTGCTTTATTTTCCTGAAATCGGACCTCTTTCCACCTTAAAAATCTCATTCAATTCTTCAGCTATAGCCATCCTTTCACTTCTATATTGTCCCTGTGATGTGCCTCTATTCCCCAGCCCAAAAACTGCATTCCAGTTCAGAGTAGTTCATCTGTTTTTCTGAAAAGCCCTTTTTCACATTTAAAATTGCAAACTAGAAAAAATTCTACTTTTCCATGTGTGAATTGACTGCACTGTGTTTTCAATTTCAACCTGCTTTGTGAACTGTATGACTTTGGTGATACCTTAAATTATAGTTGCTAGTGATATTACATCCCTGAGACTGTGATACAACATAGTTACATCATTATTTAATTACACATATAATTAATTACTTGTTAAAGTCAGAGTGTCATTTTAGACCATTGCTAAGGGTTTAAAATCCGTTTTTGCCTCTTATTTTGATTCTGTTTGCTGCCACATATCCCTGACTACCAGCTGCTTCTGTCTATCCACTCAGAATTAGATTAATTGTGGTTTGATGGAACATTGCAGGGGGAAATCATAACTCTGGTGCTATCTATCCTAATTGATAAAGTGCTCCTATTCATTTGTGATTTGGATATGTTCTTGTAAAAGGTTAACCAAGTGTATTTCAGTGGTTTTCGTTGTAATTATCCCCCCATTGGTGATTGCTACCCAATATTAAAATTTGTGTGATTTCTTTGAATTTTAAAATAACTAAATATTGCATTCCCACCAACCGGCCTGGTTCATGGTCCATTGTGACCCAGGGTATTTGTAAAAGGGGATGTGAGATGGGTTGTGTGAAATCTCAAATTGAATTCACAGAAATTAAAGAGAAAGCATTCCAATTGTGCGCTACATCCCAGGCTAAGGGCAAAGGTCCTGGTCTGGTGTGTATCGCCCGATTGATATTCTTAACAACTCTACGAAAGCTCTAATCTTGGCTTTTGTGCTCAGCAAACTGGACTACTGCTTAACCCTACTGCATGGCTTGCGTCTCTATTCCTTCCTCCCTCATGATAAAGTACTCAACTTTGCTACCCACACTCCCTACAACCTACCCAGGTCCACTTCAACCTACTGAAAACATGCTTGTTGGCTCTCCATGCACAGCTGCTCTCTTTTCTAGTTTCTTCTCCTTGTCTACAAAGCTATCAATGGTCTTGCTCCCATACCCTCCCTGTGCCTCCTTCTCTGGCTTCCACTCTTTCTCTCTTCTTTCCCCATTCCATTGAAATTCACTGCCCATAACAATCAAAGTCAGCCCAACTATGGATCTCTTCAAGGCTAGGCTTAAACGTCACTTTCTAAAGAAGAATCTCCCCATGCCTTCTCCCCTGTCCTCACTACCTGACCCCACCACTGCCTCCAGTGGCACTTACTAATGTAATGTTGTATATTTATTTAGTACTCCTGTTTAGTTTGTAGCACTTGCCCCATAGGCTAATGTTTCCTTTGTAAGTCGTCAATTTTCTTATACACATTTTGTATCTGTTTATTTTGTCTTGTCCCTGGTATATGTCCTAATTTTTTACTCTATCATAAACTGGCTCACTACTTGTTCTCATCTTTATCCTATTTCACAGGCATCATTCATGGGATCTGCTCCCACCATCTTTAAATGTGTTATTGTGAGTAATTTCTGATCGAAATTGACAGCCCTGTTCATCAAATAAATACAAATACAAAAATGCAGGAGTTTACATAAAAAAGCAGAAACATGAAGGTTGCTTAGTTATAAATGTTGTGACCGATTATTCTCTGATAGAAAGCACATTAAACTATTTGGTCCCAATTCAGAAATATGAAACTGTGAGGAAATTGCAGTGGGTACAACATGTGCCTGCAACCAGTCACACAATGATTGGAAAGGGGTCCTTTGCAGTAAAAAGGTAGCAAGATTTGACAATACCAGCTTAAATAAAATGTGCATTTTGAAAACAGTGCAAACTAATAATGGAACACGTGTGTGCAACACAATTGTTCCCAACACAAATATGACACAAAATAACACACACAGATTCAACAGCCACAAAGTTGACAAACAACTGACAAATCAATGCACCAACCACAAACAACATGGCACATATGCACATTACAAATAATAGACCAAAACATAAAATCAAGCATGCATGCTGGCATCACAATAGGTTGCACAAAAGGCACGTCATGTGCGCGTCAGTGACTAAAACAGTACAGATGACCTGTAGAGATGCCTGTATGTCAGACACAATTCACTGGATATAGGTATGTAATAGGCGTTAATAAGCAACAAAAAAAAGCAAATAGACATAAACAAACACGCTATAAACAGAGAATCATCACACATGCGTCCACTAAATCTACCACCGGGCAGCATTTGAAGAACACAGACACTTTCGGTATGGTGCTCCACGCCACAACAACAAGGACATCATACATAACTTAAATCACTGCCACAAAAGTAAAGCAAGACTGCATGTTTACGCCCTGAAACCTTCTACAATATCTACATAGGCCCTCAGAGCATGTGGAAAATGAGAAGCCCATCAATTCTGATAATGTCGGCGATGGGTTGCACAAAAAAAGCAGTCCGGGCTCTGCAACATGCACAGCAGCAACTCACTAACGTTGTTGGCACCTCAATACAGCAACTCTAAATGTGTTGTTACGCAGCTGCCAGTACCAGGATAACAAGGACACATCATCATATGTTTCAACAAGACCCTTTGGAGATGATTCCAAACTCCCACGCACAGCAGGCATGCTAAGGGGGCTTTTATTCAGGCAACTGCTGTGGGCTGTTCATCCACTAAGGTTAGAACAGACAGTAATAATTTCAATACAAGCTCCAGGCCAACAACAAGACACGCATTTTCTGGCATACAATCTGGAAAATAAAAATGTACATATCCCAGTCACAGAAGGTGCCGAGGAGATCAATGCTAAGGCACAACAGAGGCTGCTAGAACACTTGAGTAACAGTTACCAAGGAGTATACTTCAGGGAAACATATTTACAGTGTCACCAAAAAGAGTTACCGCGTAACGATGCCTTCAGAGTTGAATTGGAGAGCATGCACATAAAAATACATGAACAAACTGGTAAGTACTAAGATTCTATTTCTTGGCCTAAAACGCATGTAGCCAAAACTGGATAGAGAAACAATGTACAATGGCAGGTAAATGCCCCCAAAGTCTTTTTAGGATCGTTTCATGGTGAGTAGAATATTCCTTAGAAATAAGTGGGACAAAGTCAGGCTCGGACTGGCCTTTAGGGCAATAGGCCAGTGCCTGAACAAAAAACACTAAATGGTAGTGTGGGCCTGTTTTTGTGGTAAAAATGTGATAATTTGCTTAACCACACAGCAAGTAGTTTCGACCATTGTTACTGAATACAAATTCTTTAAAATGCACCATTTGCATCACAGTTGATAAAAAAAATCCTCTGGTATTACTGAAACAGTCTTTTAGAAAAGGAATGAATTGCCATTTGCAACTGTGGGCCACTTTCTGTTTGGTGCCCGAGACAATATTATGCCCCGGCTCGACCCGCGGGACAAAGTCAGGCAGCAATCTGCATGCATGAGGAAAATGAAGTTAAGTCCCAGTTCTACCGGCCGGTTCAGATCCGACAGTCAACAACCTGAGGGAGGTCTAGAGGAGACAAAATTGAAGGGATCCAGGTATTGTTTTTAAGAAAACAGCTCCAGAAGAAGATGCAGCACAGTGGAGCAAACCCAATGGTAATCGTATTGTTTCAAATGTTTGTTTTGAATTAATTCATAAAAACAACATATTAAAACCCACCATCTAAACAGCATATCAAAGTATAGATATTCTAGTAGTAAGTTCATAACTTTCAGTACATACAAATCACACAGTCCAGTACATAATTCTTAGATACAGTGTGTGTGTGCAAGTGATTTAGAAACAGACCCATCTTCCTAAACCCTAATTTCAATTGCATTAACAATCACAGAATCACAGAAATATATATTGGGAAGGGGTCAGAAATGCGAGATTGACACGAAGGTAGGTTCTGATACATGCCTAACTTTCCCTAACCTAACCGAGAGGTCCCTACCTAGCAAACTAAAACTAAACATAAATGACCAAGATTCAAAAATACCTCTGGTCCTCACACTAATACATACATGACTTTTGGTTCAACAACAACATTTTTGTAATTCAAACTTAAATGTTCTTGAACACTCTCCTTGTGATCAGGTCTGTAATCCCTTCCCCTGAATCAATTCGGGAATACTCAGATAACAGTTCTGGTCAAGGAAAGTAGAAAAGTATTTTCTTACCACGGTGTCCTTCTTGGAGAAACAACAATTGTCCTTTTTGCCACACTTGCTTGATAGTTCAAAATAAATAAATGTCTTCCACAATGTCCCTCTTGTAAGGATGATTGACTTTCTATCCAAGACACAAGTTCCATAGACCCAATACAATTGTTTTGTTTTCATTGAATACCTTTCTTCAAAAGAAACTACTTCTTGTGAAGATAGCATGTCACTCTCTCTCAATACTTCTTCTTGAAATAGAACACTTTTGTCAGGATAACAAAAAGCAATTTGTCTCATTGATTCTACTGCTTGTCAATAAATGATAAAGTACATGAATTCTCTTCATTCAACAAAAGTTCTTTCCACATATATTTCTGCCACAAAGATATGAAACCATCATCTTCTTTCCCGGTCCACTCACCTGCCAGGACTAAGCACTATAAACCCTTTCCTGGTATACTAGCCTGCGAGGAAGAAAACCCCTACAACTATCTTCAAACGTGATGGTAGTATTGATTCCAATATTATCCACAACAATCACTTGGCATGGTTTCACAATCTCTTGGCTTTTGGCAGGATGAGATACATGTTTTCCCAAAAGTATATCTCCCAAAAGGGGATTTATATTTCAGTTGCTTTCTTAAGGGTTTTTCACAACTTCTTGGCTGATGGCAATGCTGGTTGTGAAGGTTTCCCAGTGGTTGTCTTAATATGGACTTCTCGTAACCTCTTGGCTGTGGGTAGTATTGGTTGGAGGCTTTCTTCACTGGTAATTCACCCAAAATATTTTGACAGTGTCTTGGCTGTGGGTAAAGTTGTTTACACACTTTCCCCTCTTGTATTCCCTTATGAGGGAACTTTCCTCTCTGCCACTTATGTTCGTTTTCTTTAACTATTTGGTATTAATCTAATACATTCTGCTTTGTTTTGTCAATAGTTTGGTATTCAAAATATTAGTTTTGTGACAACCTTAATGCACGGATTGCCCCAGGGTTGATATTATGTCTCTGCCAACTTGCCACTTCTCTGCAGCTGCTCATGCTGGATTTCCGGCTTGGCAGCTGTGCTTTTGCTTTCAGTTGGCTTTCTACCCCACATCTGCAAATCTCAGGTAAGTTGTGCGGTGGTCTCCTGGAGCAATGACAACTCTTTTGTTCTTCGGCTGCGATACCCGTCTCCCCGCGCTGTTCTTGAAAGACGTATTCTCAGCTGGGTTTCCCCTAAGTATGCTGTCTTCTGCTGCTCTTACTCTGCAGTTCTTCTTGTTTTCACCCGTTGGGGTAGCTTCTGCAAGCGAGCTTCTCTCCGTTGCTCCCTCTGTAACTCGGATATGGTAGCTTTCTTAGCTACACCTACACTTCCCGCACTGGCCTTAACTGCTCCTTGACATTCTTTCTCTGCCTCACCCTCATAATACAGCTGGGTCTTATTTTGGGTTTTAAATATCCCGCTCAGGTGTTTCAATTGGCAGCGACTAGACCACACCTTTGAATATTCACCATTCAGAGTCCTTATTGCCTCTAAGCTACTCTTAGACTAGTACTAATCCTAGTACTTGTCCTAGTACTTTTAGCATTATGGGAACTGCAGCCAATAGAAGAGGGTGCAACATTAAAATGTTTCATTTTACAATAATACATTGTCAGTTTAGGAATTATAGGCAATTGTGAGAAGAGGAGATCTCTACTGTCCCCCGGAATAATTCTACTCCCCTGTGATCCTCCCACACGGAACCACCACCAGGGTCAAGATCAGGTAGCAGCTGCCTTTCTCTGACCAAAGGAGAGGAAACCCATACCGGTTTCCTAGTGATACGCTCACGGGATTTATCACAATTTGCTCAAAATTGTTCTGATATTATGTTGTGCGGTTAGATGTTAAAAGTTATCTCCTTCTAAGGAGCCATTCACGATGAAAGCAAGTACTATTAGTTCATCTGTAGTTAAGTTACACAGGGTTATTGCATCAGATAGATGCCTAATGTTAGGTTTTAGCAGGACGGGTTTTAAGTAACGTTTCCTGTAATAATCATAATAAGGGCACAGAAAGAGGAAGTGTGGCAACATTTTCTTTCTCTGCAGAACAAACTGGGCATCTCCCAGTTTCTGACACATGCCAGTTATATAATTGTGAATTCAGGGAAAGTGTGCCAAATCTGAGTCTTGTATGAAGAGAGCATGCGAATGGGGGATTTATATTGTCCAGATACCTTTCTAGCCCAGCAGCCAGTTCACAACACTGAAGTTCTTGAGCTTGCGCTTAGGATGTAAAATAGCTTTCAATGTTGGCCTTTGTCTTTGTCGAAGATGCATCTTGGAGTAATTTCTTGGTGCAGGCATTAATAAATATAGGATCAGTCCATAGATGTGTTAATGTTAAGGAATTTAATTCTGCCTTAACATATCTGCACCAATGGATATACTTCCCTCCATTCTGGGACATAAGATCAGATAGAGCTTCTCTGTATTTAGACAGCTCGAATGAAGTCCACAGTCGTATCCAGTACATGATTGGCCGATTGGCTATTCCATCCACAGTATTGGTTTGGGCTAACTCTATGTGTAGGGCCATATCAGAGGTACTGCTAGGTAGGAGTGTAATCTTTAAAAAGAAATGTGTTCTCCACTACCTGCAATCTATAAGGTTTGGTGTAGCCCCAAATGTGAGCCCCATAAACAGCTGCAGCCCTTCACTGCATATTGTAAATGTTGAATGAGGGGGATAAAGTGCCACTGCCATGCATATGGGCCAGTGTTTCAGGGTAGCATTACTTGTTCTGTCTAGAGTCAGAATTACTTTTGCTATTTGAGTGGTCCAAGTACCATTACTGGAGAATCTAGTCCTCAGGAAGTCGAATATGTCAATTTTCTGACCCTCAATTAATTGCCCCTCAATGGTCTGGGTTAGTTTAGGATGTTTTCTGTGCTGTTGGTGAAAGACCGTTGCTTTTGTTTTATTGATATCGATTGATCGTAAGTCTGCTTTCTTTACACAAAACAGTTACTTGTTTCGCTAGGCCCACAGGGGTTTTAAAAATCAGGATTGCATCACCTCCAAAAAGTAAAAGGGGGATGAGATTGTGTCCCATTCGAGGTGCATCTGTCTCCAACTTCTGGAGCCTAGAGATCAACTTATTTATGTATATGGAAAAAAGAGTAAGGGCCAATACACAGCCCTGTCTTACACTTAAGTTGATACTGATTGGAGTCAAGGATGAAAGCCGGCAAGTAGATGACTCACTACTGCCATATCCTTAGCCATTCTGCAAGATGTGACAGTGGGAAGCACGTGTACATTTTTCTGACTGTGTCAAGCAGGGGTATGGGCTTATAATTAGTCAGATAGTCTCTTCCTCCTTTCTTATAAAGAGGGACAATTGTAATCAATGGGGAAATGCAGTTACAACTCTTTCCAAAATATCTTGACCGCAGACCACAGGTATGACTCTGAGTGAGTATCTCAAATATTCAGCCACCCAGGACCATGAGGCAAGTACTTAGAGTGTTTGCAGTCAGGAAGGTGATTTCCAGAAGCTATAAATATCCCACATATACAGAATATCAAATGTAGGCCTGTCTTGAGGTTTTCCTGATCAAATGAAGCCATTACAACAAAAGTATCCAGAGCCGGACTTAAACAATATACTGGTACATAGTTCACCATCCTACCTGTGTGACATATTGGCGGTGGGCTCTGCGCCTTCCTATGGACCTATCAGCTGCACCCGCCATTCTAAAGCTTGCCACGGGTGCCCATCATCACGCTGCCTCCCCCCTTCTTAAGGAGCCGTGACAAGGCATCCATCACCCTGGCTTCCTTGACAAAGGGCAGACATCCTAAAGACACTGTCACTTCCCGTTTGCCCCAGTTCGCTTCCGGCTCCCAACACTTCAAATTTTTTCGGTCACAGTTCTGGTTATGTTTACCAGTAATTACTGCTCACCATGAAGCCTTGAGTCCATTTCTTCACTCTCTGCTCTGCCATTTGATCCTACTCTCTGAATATCCCTTTTAATACTTCTTCTTCCATATCCAACCATTCTCCCCACTTATTATTACACTCTAATGTGATTTATCCTACTAGCCAAGATCCTCTTGCTGCCCCTATTACTCTAGGGCTTTTGAATGCTAGTAGCATTTTTTCCAAAACCGAACTGGTTCTGGATTTTTCTTTTCTCTCAAACTTGACTTTTTGACGCAGCTACTCCTGCTGCCTTAACCTCTTTTTGTTCCTCTGTTTAACACTCACCCTGACTGACTCACCCTGGCGGTCGGACCGGCAACCTTTTCCATCCACTCTGGATTTCTACTGCTCCTTCTTTCCCTCTCCCTTGCTTTCCTTCTTTTGAATATCAGGTCTTATCCTTTCTTCCCCTGCCCATCTTGCCTTTCTGGTAATCTATCATCCCGCATGCCCTCTAAGGCCCTTCTACAATGACTTTAACTCTCTTCTATCTTTATTCTTTTCCTTTACTTCCCCTTTTATAGTTTGTGGCGATTTTAATATCCACATCCCTGTTTCTGATCTTTCCTCTTGACCTTTGATCTTCTCTACTTGTTCCTATAATCAGTAGTAGTGAAAAGGTTATTTCGTGAATACAAAACGTTCCCATAAAAACAACAATTAATATCAAAATTACTCATCACACATTTAAAACAGATTAAAATCATTCCATCATCATTAAAACCTTACAACATTTTTAAAATACAAAGAAAAAAAAGAAAAAAACCTTTGATTAACAATAATTTATTTAGAAATGCCCTCAGAGTCAACGCATTCTTGAGAAATTATAATAAACTGCAACCCACATCAACTGAGTCCACCCATAGAAAGTAGCACTGAGCAGGTTCAAACTGAAGGAATCTCTTGCTCCGCAAGAGTGGTTTAAGTGTGTGATCTCTGATATACGAGAAAGCAGAACAAAACAATAAAAAATGGGCCAAGTCCTCCTTTGGAGCATCACAAAAAATGCATAATAATAATAATAATAATAATGTTGCATTTATATAGCGCTACGAACCCTCAGGCATCTGAATGCTACTTATTATTACCCACGGTATGAGGTGCTCATTTATCTACCTGGAAAAGAGGAGTTTGGCCTTGCCAGGATTTGCACGGATATCCAAGCGAGCGCTCTACTCATTGTGCTATTTGACTGGTGTGATGCTGGAAATGCATTGGAGGGACAGGGCCTCCGTATCCGTGTCCTTTACTGCCGTTTATCGTGTGTTCTGTCATGTTTTCCGCGCAGGAGTTTATGTGGGACTCGTGGCGGTGCAGCTCTCTCTTTTGGTTTGGGGTACAGACCCATGGGATACCCTTATGGTACCCATGGGTCGGGGTACAACCCTGTGCCCCTAGTGTATATTTTTGGGGACCTGTGTGTGGCCCACAGAGCAGGGCATGGGCTGGTGGCAGCTCCATGCTGAATTTGACAGGTGCTCTGAGTATCCTCCATTTTGGGATACCCAGGCCCTGCCCTCGGAATCAGTTGATTCCTGATAGGAAACAAGATAGCCCCTGTGGCCTCTTGCTTTCTATTGCCTGTTACCTTATTTTCCCAAAGTCCTAGGAAGCCCTGACTATGTCCCTTCCCCCTAACTGGCTGTTGGGTGGAAGTTCCATATATGGTGTTGTTGTGAGGTGCAGGCCAGACTGGCTGGAGCCACCCCAGTGACTGTATGTTGTGGGTACACACTGTGAGTAGGACCTGGGTGAATGGCGTGTGTGACGAATACGCATTCTGTGTTGTGGATGTCTAGTATCTGGTGTTTGACACAATGACTGAGACAGCCCTGCCCAAAACTGGTATGAATGCAGTGTGGAGTGTTGAATGGCTGGGTACATGTCCCAATACACATACATTGTTGTGAGTGTCTGGAGAGAAGGGAATGGTCTGAATGCACTATGCACCTGATTGAATTCCTGCCTGCATGAATGTCCTTCTGACCGATTGGTTGCCTGAGTGTGACCCAGCAGAATGAATGGGAGATCAACTAGTATATCTGGGGGCCGGGGCCTCTCACTGCTAGAATTCGTGTTCAGAAGCTGAAGAGAAACTGGAGTTGAAACTGAAGCTTAACCTTGAAGACCTGCTGGAAGAGAAGAATTGCCGTTGCCCTTCTTCATCAATCTGAAAGCTGCTGTGTCTCCAAGGACTGACCCAGAGATGACCTGGTAAGACTACCTCTTCCCAAGCTACGAGGGACCATCGTGCACCAGCTGATCTTTGCCAACGCTCCCTGGTAGACATACCTATGACAGGCTGCCGACTGGAGATGGGGACCACTGTGGAATCACAAGGAGAAGCACCCGGACACTGTTGTCCACCACCGTCGATGACCACCATCGCCGGCCAGAGCTGCTGTGCTCATGTTGCCAAAGAACTTTCGATTCACGGATGCACTCGTCTGCACTGCTGCCCGCCTTATCCCACCAGAGACGTGCCGAGGAGCATCCGCCAGTGGGTTTCCTGCCACCCAAAGGCCACAGAGACGCCGACGACTTGACGCCCTTGCTGGGCCACAGTTCTTCAAACACTTTGCGGTCCTGAACTATCGACATCGAGGTGCCCTGCACGCCTCATCCTTGCAGGACATCTATGCTCCGTTGCCGACGAGCACCGCTAGGAATTAAGCTGCCACTTCACCGCTGTATTTCACCCTGTTCATTGCCAGACGTTCGACAACCCGTGGCTCCTGCCTTAAAGGGAGTGCACTCAAGAAGGGCCGTTGATTTCCAGACGAGGAACTCTACAACACCAGGTACTTTGGGGTTGCTGAACTATTGGAAAGATTTTTGTCAACAATATGTGGACTGGGCTTGTGATATATCTTTACAGATTGCACAGGTGGGGTGATATCCACACAGAGCTGTGAGGCCAGTATTCTGCCTATTGTTCTAACCAACTGCTTTCCTTTTATATCTATTGTTGGTTTAATTTACGAACTGATTCGTGTGACTTTTAACCGTACAGTTGATACACTTTAATGAGATCTAATAGTAAGAGTGGTACCACGTAGAACTGTATATTTGCCATTGTAGATAACCGAATACAAAGTGAGTTATCGAGATATTGTACATAACCTCGAACATTAATTATATAAAGACTGTGTTTTAACTAATACAGTGTATGGACATTCCTTTGTGGGGGCTTGGGGACTGCACTGTACTTAATAACCAGCCTGCATCACCTCCTGAGAAGCTAGGCCTTGATTGTTCGACCACATACCAATAATAGAGAATCTTGGCCGGGGTCCTCTGTGCCTCTCCTCTACCATATAGAGAGCAGAAGTACAGACACCCTCTCCAGTCTTTACAACCGGCATGATTCATTTTCATTGGCATTGGACCAGGCTGCCACCACTGCTCTTAAGTGAATACAATTAATATGTTACCTGGTAATAACAATGCACTGAGAAGGGTTCTTTGCCCAACATAGGTAATTCCTGAGACCTGAGCTCACAATAATTCATGTTTCCTATTAGCGGGCCTTAGGATCTCAAATGACTCCCACTTATCCAGTAAACCCTGGAATATCTTTGTTTTTATAGATCTCAGAACATTGCGCTGCATGACATCTCTCGTATAAAAACATTGAGCCATGTCAACCTCTTACAACATTGCGTTTACATACCCAAACCAGGGAATCTTCATGTGGGAGTCCCTAGGAACCAATTGTTTACTTAGCCGATGGGTTAAACTTTGCTATTACTCCAAACTTCACCACCACCTGGATGGAATCAGCATTGCTATGGCCCCACAGCTCCATGCCATACCTCGCTCCACCTAAATAAAAGCAGTACACCGCCCCTGCACCCCACTCCTCACATAGGCCACTGTGGACGAATGCAATCTCTTCAAGAGTTCCAGCAGTGCACCTGGACAATTCATGGATCTTAGCATACTGCAGAGCTTATTACGGCTGACCTTGTCAAAGTTGGTGCTCAGGTGCAAGAAAGCAAGAAAAACAGGTTCTTCCTTAATATACAAAGAGTGAGTCACTAGCAGATAAAGGTTCAGGGACTGCTCGGCCGTTCCAAGACCTGGTATAAACCCCAACTGCATGGGGGAAAGAATGTTATTACATTCCACCCAGGACTCCAATCTTCCCAAAAGGACCCTCCCCATGATCTTAAGCAAGTCTAGAAGCAAAATAATGATATGATATGATATAATATATGCTATGATATGATATGATCATATGGCATTCATAACGCGTCTATACACAATTGTTTCAAGGCGCGACAAGGCAAGGGGGGGGGGGAACAAGGGAAGGCAGACAACGATCTTACTAGGCCAGGTGTAATTCAGATCGCGCAAGTGCATGGGAAGGGGGAAAAGGAAAAGTGCGAGAGGGAAGGGAGAGGGGAACACTGGTATAGTAGAATAAATACGATAGTAAAACGGCCAGATGGTGCAAGTGCAAGCTAAGTGCAGACATAAGTGCTGGTAGAGGGTCTGTAAGGGATCCAGAAAACAGTCATCAGGTGAAGGGGTTGACAGGGCGGCAGTACAGGTGTGCAACTGGCGAGGCCTGGGCCCGAGATTAGAAGGTTGGCCAGGTCACCAGTGCAGTATCAGCCAGGAATTCAGCAGGGGAGAGGGGGAGAGAAGGCAGAAGCAAAGAGGAAGGTTTTGAGGTGCTTCTGGAACCGGAGATGGTTCTCCTCAAGTTTCAGGGAGCCCCTGCCAAAGAGAGAGATCTACCACCAACTCGTTGCTTGGAGAAGCGACTGACTCTGAGGGAGTTGGAGGCGGATGAGCGAAGGGATCCAGAAGGAAGATATTTAGGAATAGAGAGTTGAAGGTATTGCAGCCCCATGCCCCAGAAGCCTTGTGGACAATGCAGAGGGTTTTGAACTTAATCCTCACAGCCACTGGGAGCTAGTGCAGAGATTTAAGTCCAGGAGAGATACGATCCCTGGGCTTGAAGCCAAGGACAAGTCTCACAGTCCTGTTCTGGATAAGTTGCAGAGGGCAGAGAGTAGAGGCAGGCCGATTTAGATAGAGGCTTTTACAATAGTCCAGCCTAGAGAGAACCAGGGCTCTGGAGACAGTGAACTTCTGGGGGAAGGAGAGAAAAGGAAGAATACTTTTGAGGAGGTGCAGCTGGTAGTGTGACTTCTTAGAGACGTCATAGATGTGAGGAGAGAAGGAGGGTGTGGAGTCAAAGGTGACCCCGAAGTTTTTAGCCTTGCAGGTGGGAGCAGGAAGAGGGTCAAGAGAGGGTCAAGAGAGGTTCAAGAGAGGGTCAAGAGAGGCCGGCCAGAGAGCTGCAGGGAAGAAGGGAATGGGTGTGCTGATGAGTAGACTCTCAGTCTTACTGTCATTAAGGCAGATGTCATTGGTGGCACACCACTCCTGGACAGCACACAGACAGTCAGAGATGAGGGAGGGAGAGGAGGAGGCCGAGGGTAGCCTGAAAATGGGCTGGGTATCATCCACATAGCACTGAATATTGGGGTAGAGAGTGGCGATGCGGTGGGCAAGGGCTGGTAGCACCCTCGGCCACTTTTTATAAATTGTTTGAATTACTTCTTGTGACCAAGATACAGGGTGGACACCACCTGCACAAATAGAATTAATATCCAAGGTCAAGATCGGAGCCCAAAGGTCCGGTTCTGATAAAAACAATTCTGCTGGTACATTATCAGGGTCTGGAGCCCTATTTCTGGCTCGACATTTTACGGCTGATACAATTTCCCCTACCTCAAGCACAATTTTTCCTGCCACTGGGAATGCTAACTGCTGGAAATCCACTGCAAGCGATTGTTCAGAGACCGCAAACACACAATGAGCACTATGTAGGGCCAAACAATGGGACAGCCAGGCCTGATCGGAGACTGTAGCATCCACATCTCTTCACTTAAATTTGTAAAATGGCAAATTTTTCACTATATATCAAAATAGCTTAGCATTATTAGTGGCAGAGGAATGAATTCAATCCTCCCAGGACTCAGCTTCGATTTTGTTCTTTCTAAGGATGTGGCCCTCTTGTAAACTGCTCGGGCATCAACTATATCCCTTTTTGAGGACATGGGATTCTTTAGGGGTTTGAGTAAAATGCTCTTATCTTTCGTGCAATCAAAGTTAAATCAACCGGCTGCCTCTTTGCCAATCTTTTACTGGCCTCTAGGTTGAATGAGGCCGATAGATTAGACAGAAGTGATACAAAAATAATTAGAATAGCACTCCGATAAGACCCACCTGAGAACAAATTATCCAATTCCCTCCAGTTTATAACAATATCCCTCTGCAACATCTCTCGATCAGCTAGCTGCCATTTTAAACTGTACTTTTGGCCATCAAGGAATACAACTCCGGCTGATACCACAGTCCCAGCATTGCTTGCTTACTCTATATTTTAAGCAGAAGCCGGATGAGAAAATGATCACTACAAATGTAGTCCAGGAACTTGAACTCAATGACACAGTCCCAGAATTGTACTGGGGCACATATGTAGTTGATCGTTGAGTAACCCGAAGCTGACGAGAAGGTGAAATTGCCTATGATATCAGCAAGAAAACAGTCATTAGCCAATCGCAGCCCCATTCATAAAGACACCTCCAGAGCGTAAATCCCTCATGAAAAGAATCAATATCCCAGCCAGAACATCTTCTGAGGAATCAAATAGGGCAATTCCTGGACCAATGCCCAGCCTGGCATGGAAATCTCCCCCCCACCCCCAAAATGAGAAATAGCCCATTAGCAGCAGCCAAATTAACCAGGCCTTCCATAACGAAGGAAGCACAAGTGAAAGTTTTGCATTAACAAAAGAAAAGCAAACACTGCACCCCTTATAAAACATACAGTCCGAAAGAATATCATTCACCCCAAGCACCTCCGATAGACCCTTTGCTACAGCTCTTTTAGAAGAATTTGTATTTCGCAGCCACTCAGAGGATCCTTCTTAATTTGCCCACAGGGAATACCCCACATGGCATCCAAACTCTGAATGTCATTTCCACAGCTGCCCAGATTAAATCTGTACACGCTACCCTGCTTTCCGTTATCAGCCTTGAGATTGGTTTGAGAGCTGGGCAACCTGATGTTAGTCTCGGCCAGACTTTCAGGCTGCGTAAATGTAGTTCTTGTCTGTGCGTCGTCTTTATACTTGTGAGTTTGGCAGCCCCCAACGTCCCCAGCATGCTGCTTGCCTCTAGCCTTACCGGGAGAGGCTGTGAACTGCCCTTATCGACTTTCAGCACCAGTTTACTGGTGAGCTCAGGCCTAGACTGGTCATACATATCTTTATTCCTGCCAACATCCCTTGCCACTAAACTGGACAGGGATTTTGCAAGCAGGCTGATCACCCACAGACAAACGTCCATTTTTCTTGTGTCCTTGTCAAACCTATCTGTGAACATTCTGAGGGCATCCTTCAGATCAAAGAATGCTGTGGAAAGCCTGTGAAGATGTGTGGTGAAATATTAGATATGGTCTGTATTTGTACTTGCACTTGGTCCTGCAACTGGTTCACCGCCTGACAGCATACCTAAGCACAGAAGATCAATAGATGCAGATGCGGAGATACATGGGCCAAACAAATCCGGGCCCTGGCTTGTGCCCCGAATTGTTCCCTGAGCTAGACGTCCGCATAACTTTGTCCATGACAATAGCATTCAAAGGTACTGACGCTCAGCCTGAGGCCATCTCCACTATGCCTGCTCCTTGCACCCTGGAGATCACCTCGGCTGAAGTGTCATCCATGACGGTATTATCAGCAGTGGCTCAAAGAACTAACCACATCGATCACAGTAGCCACCTCAGAAACAGTGTTTTAGTCACCACCTCAGCCTCTGCCACCTCGGATGCCCTGATGAATTGCAAGCCCCAGCAACTTTTGTGCCCATACGGTTTACCATGGCAACTCCCTTCTCCAATGCCTTCCGTGCCCGGAGTTTCACCACCATGGCAATAATATGTTTGATCCAAAACACCAACATTCCAAACAGCCCAAACAAGCACGAATAGCTGGAGACTGCTAGGTGCAAATAACAAACTCGCAATAACAGGACGTTAGGGAGTAGTAGGGTAGAGTAGTATAGGGTAGTACAAAGTGTTGCAGATGTGTTCAGGAAAGGTTAAAGATTCCTGGCCACTGTGGCACGTTATTCTCAGGTACTTATGGGTGCTTATAGGTGTAGGTCAGACAGTGCAGGAAGTGGCTCAAAAGCTCACCAGCCCGCAGTCACTCCCTCTAGCAATCTTAAACTACTCCCTTCTCTGGCTACTCACATTAGAGGTAGGATCCTAGACTTAGTCTTAATTTCTGCAGATTGTTCTGTCATTGATCCTATTAAACTCCATGCTCTTCTCCTGCCTTGGGCTCCCCATCCGCATCCTCCTTTCTTCATCGTGACATCTGGAATCGTGATCACCCTGCTTTAATTGCATATATTTTATCCTAATTACCTGAATTTACTGACTCCTCTCTCTTGGATTTAGATGTCACTATCAATAGCCTTCATTCTGCTATTGCCCTTTCCCTAGATTCCTCCTGTGCTCTTGCATGGCGATGACACCAGGGGGTAATCCTCCTCCCCCCTGGCTCTCCGGCTCTCTTAAACATCTGTGGATTCAACTCCAGAGAGGCAAATGGAAATGGCTTAAAACTTGCATCACAATTGCCTATCAATTATTCTCTACGCTATTTTAATATTTTTTTTTATTTTAATTTTATTTGCATTAATTTATTACAAAATGTTTGCAAAAGATATACAATTGTAGATAGTCCTCCTATATCCATGTCCTTTACCAAAGGTCATGAACATCAAAATCACTAAAACAACAGAACTCATACACTAGTACTGCCCAAAAGTTTAAAAGTAAGAGAACAAAGAGGAAGAAAAGGTAAGGAAGAGGAGGAAAGGAAAGGAAAAACAAATCATAAATCCTTGACATGCCCGTTATCTGGATTCTACGCCATGGGGTTCTCCTGTGGCAGAATCTCAGTCAAAAATGCTATTGTTGCCAGAATCACTGACACCTTTTCTCCACTTACTACATATGTCCACCACGAGTCCGTACTCTGGCCTCAAGCATTTTTTAAGAATTGGATAAAATGTTTGGTTCTGATTTCAGTCAATCCTGTGCAGAACAATAAACGATGTTTCAATGTTTCCACTTGGTTCTTTCCTGTGCAAAATCGATATTTGTTGTTTCTTGGTGATTTTGAAAGTGATCTTGCCCCATTTATTTTGTCTGTTTGATAGAGATTTAAACAGAACCATAGGAATTGGTCTCTACGGAATCTTGATGGGAACGTCGTCAAATATATAGGTATAGCACCCATAGCCCTTGTTTCGTTCACTGGCATTTGATGTAACCTATAGGCAGGCACTTCGTTTGTGGTATCAATCCAGTCACGTTCCCCCAATTTTGTTTTAAGCTTAGATGGGTTGGTGTTCAGTTAAGTTGCAGTCAGGGCTGTACTTGCCCACTGGGACACCGGGATTTCCCCTGGCAGGCTGTGGGGCATAGGGGCTCTTTTCTTGCTTGGGGCTCTTCTTGTGGAAGGATACATGATCAATCATCGGAGCGAATCATCCTGGGAGATTGCTCTAAACTGGCTGCTGCTGTCCAATGCTGTTGCAGTTCTGCACGGCTGGGCCGCCAGGCATTGAGAACCACACGTGCCATGTGCCCTATTGTGTGTGCTCGCATCACATGATATGCAATGTGCCTGGAAACCTGGGCTGCTCGTGCTGAGCAGACCTCAGTGCTGACTGCTGTCTGAGAAAGAGTGTTCTGAGGATGAGGGTCAGCCGAGCTGCAGGCACTTGCCGCTTGCTGGCTGCTGCTACTTCACTATTCTGCTGAGGTGCGAGTATATGTTTTTTTATTTGGGACGGAGTGGAGTACAGGTCGCCAATATGCTTGAAACCATCATTGTTACACAATTAACTTTTTCGCTTTTTGTATATAACATAGAAAACAAACACCAAGCAAAAACTGAGCAGAGGTGTGTACAACTATGCCTTCTTGTGTGCTCTACAAACGTGGGAAAAATGTGATCAAGGGTAGACCTTTTACAAAGGCTGGATATGAAACCTCTTCCGGTTGTTCTGCTATGGCCAGCTGCAGCTTTATTTCAATGGCAGCACTGTTCTGAATACTTTACATGCATGCAGTAGCCTGTAGTCCTGTCGCACCTATACATCACAGAATTGCAAATGTGAGCTCATGGGAAATCCTGTGTGAAAGCGGTGCATGATTTTAGGATTCCGCAGTGTGTTCCCGTGGATGAGGAGAAGAGAATGTTTTACTGTATGTAATGGACACTCAGCTGCGCGTCTGCAGGGGACACCGGATGTCGGTAAAAGAAACACAATTCATATTGTGTGTTTGCTGCATCCCACCCGATACATGCTCCTTCCGTGTGGATGGGCTAATCAATCTTTTCCGGTTTGTGGGATGCTGTCTAAGACATGCGCATTGCACAATTACCAAAAAGGCCTATAACCCACTGAGCTGTCTTACAGGAAGGATGCACGGTTCTGACTTGAGAGAGGAAACGGTATGATCTTTCACACAGGACGGACTTGAGCTACTTGCATGTTGTGGTCACTGTCTCTTCCGTTTTTTTGATCGAGTGCAGACTGCAGACTATGGTTCAGATTAAATCTCTATCAAACAGACGAAATAAATGGGGCAAGATCACTTTCAAAATCACCAAGAAACAACAAATATCGATTTTGCACAGGAAAGAACACAGTGGAAACATTGAAACATCGTTTATTGTTCTGCACAGAATTGGCTGAAATCAGAACCAAACATTGTATCCAATTCTTAAAAAATGCAGTGTAATACGTGTGTAACTGGTGCATATCTTGTGGTGTGTGTGACCCATATGAGCTGTAATGTAATGGGCCTAAGTATGGACTTCCATGTTACCAGCAGCCTCAGTCACAGTTTTTTTCTTTCTGTTTTGGAAACTGGATGTGCAGTCTGCTTGTGCTTTGATGTCTTTACCCCCCCCCAGCCCCCACCTTAACTCATTTCCTTGTTCTCTCAGACTATCCACTTTCTCTAGTCTGGCTCTTTTCCATCCTGCTCTATTTCTCTCCTTCTGTGTTTCTTCCATGCCTGGGAGCATTTGTCACATCTCACAGGCTTGAGGCCAAGGACAGGTCCCACAGTCCTCTGCTGGATGAGTTGCAGTGGACAGAGGGCAGAGAGTAGAGGCAGGCAGATTTAGAAAGAGGCTGTTGCAGTAGTCCAGCCTAGAAAGAACCAGAGCTGTGGAGACAGTGAGCCTCTGGGGGAAGGAGAGGAAAGGAAGAATACCTCTGAGGAGGTGCAGCTGGTAGTGTGACGTCTTAGAGACATCAGAGATTTGAGGAGAGAAGGAGACCCTGAGGTTTTTAGCCTCACAGGTGGGAGAAGCAAGAGGGCCAAGAGAGGCTGGCCAGAGAGCGACAGGAAAGGGGGGAGCAGGTGTGCCAATGAAGAGAATCTCAGTCTTACTGGCTTTAAGGCAGAGATTGTTGGTGGCACACCACTCCTGGATAGCGGACAGACAGTCAGATATGAGAGAAGGGGGAGAGGTGGCGGAAGGGAGCCTGAAAACGAGCTGAGTGTCACCCGTATAGCACTGAAAGTTGGAGCAGAGAGCGGCAATGCGGTGAGCGAGAGGTACCAGGTATTGGTTGAACAGTCAGGGAGAAAGCTTAGACACCTGGGGAACACTACAGGTAGAGATAGAGATAGAGGAGAGGAAGGACCCATATTCATGATTGTCCAAGGCTGTGGGTCTCAACACTCTTGGTCCCATACTGCCCTTTATCTATATTGTACCCAATGAAAATGCACCATCTGGGTTGTTTATTGGAGTGTGTGCTTTCTTCAGAGGATCGCCATTGTTCCACAATTTCCGGTAGCAAGTAGGGTTTTCATGGACAAGACAGGGTTAAACATATGGGTTTAGGATGGTAGAATAACGAGTAAAGGTTGGAGAGACTGGATAAACACCATAGATTAGCGGTGTACTGGGGAGCCGGGGAGCCCTACGTTTACCACCTCTGGCTCTACATCTCTGAGCGGGTGGTAGTACCCAGGCCCCATGGTTTCCTCTGTCCCTTCCACTAACTCCAAACATGGGACTACGTCATGAAGTTTTGTGGCGATCATTGTTGTGCTCCACAATAGAAATAGTTGTTGGTAAGACAAAACAAACCTACTTTACTTGCAAGCAGCACCTCCACTTGTATGAAATGGCAACTGAATTGCCACTTACCACTTCCACTGGAAGCTACCGGTAACCACCAATGAACACAACAGCCTTGCAAGTCCCCTTTGCAAACTACTCTGTTGGCTGGAGAAGTCTGCAGACACCCTCATTCTCTTCTTTGTTTCTAGTCTGGCTCTTTGCCTCCTACTCTAATCCTGCATTGCAAGTGTGCAACCATCCCCCTCTTATGAGAAGCCAGTCCATCTCGTTTCTTGCTCGTTCTATCCTCTCACTTACTACATTATCAGTCTTTCACAAGCTTTCCAGTGATCTTTAAGCAGTACCCACCCTTTCCCTGTGTTTTCCACCTCTTTCCCTGTCTTTCGCTGGCTTTCTCCCCATTCCTAATCTAGCTGTCATCTCTCCCTCTCTGCACTCCTAGTGATCTGCTTCTGTGTCTCTCTTCCAGTCTGTCATCTTCTTGCATTCTTAATCTATCACAGCCCCTCTCTTTATGTCCATCCACCTCCTCAGTCCACTCTGTATTTCCACCCCCTCTCACTGTCTTGCTCCTCTATTATGTAACTACTCTCCTGTCTCCAACTCTTGCCTCTCTTCTGCCGTCTGTACCACCTATGACCCACTTCCCTTTTCTTGTCCTGTACCTCTGTCCCCACCTATTCCCTGTCCCTTTGGTTCCCTCTCTCCCCACAATATATTCCTTTAATTTTCTCTTTCCATTGTTTCTAGACTCCTCTGTCTCCACCTTTTCCCTGAGACCCTGCCTCCTCTCATATTGTCTGTGGAAAGATATCTGTTTTCATGTGGGTTATAAATGTGCACTGGCAGCCCTGAGCTCTGTAGAGTTTACTGAGAGCTCTGGCAATTGCAGACAACCCTGAACATTAGCAGCCTGTTCAATCTGGCAGGCTTGCAACCCTGCACTTCACAAGCAACTAAGTACAGGCGGCCACGCATGTGGCCATTCCCTGTGAACAGGCAGCTGCAAAGAGTTGGTCACATGGGCATTTGAAGTTCCTATGTCAGTATCCCCTGAAACTCACACCCAGCCATAAATTAGCAGGGTGCCCAGCTCTGGATCCTTGGATACCATAGGCCTGCCGGCACTCGCCATATCAGGTCATCAGCCCATGTATGGACCCCTGTATATCCATACCACTTCAATTGTCCTGTCCCACGTGATAGCGATTGGGAAATCTCTCTTGTTGTCTGGTGCTTCGTGGGTTATGCTGACACTGGTGTATCGGGAAGTTAATAATAATCATACTAATTAGCATCATGAGATAAGACCTTCTCTTTTTAGACTAGTGCTAAATAGATGTAAGATACGATATGCTATTATTAACAAACCTTCTATATAATTCTTTAATCGCTCTAAGAATGTTGAAATCATGAGCGACTCATGTGCATATCAAGCAGTGAGAGGGTGAGGCATGGAAGGAGAAGGTTGCAAATTTAGCTCTATGAGGAATGGGCTGTAACTCCATATTTTATATATTTGAATACTGCTCTTACGCCAAAGCATAGTGTTATGTTCATTTACAGTAATGGATATTAAGTGGGTGACACAAGGCTGCATTTGCATTCTGGAAGCAGATATGAGTTTTTAAGACTTGAACATTGAATTGTGCAGAGAAAATGTATTTTTAAGAATGCTGTGATGAATTACTCAAAACTGAGATACTTGTGAGCACTGCAAGTCAGGATGGTGAAGCACTGTGAGAGCTTGCCTGGGAAGCCACTTAACAATCTAGGTGGCAATAGCTCGCGGGTAGTCTGAACTCTGCCATTTCCACTTCACTTGACCTTGATATGACGGGAGAGGGCAACTTCTAATATAATATGATATGATAGGACATGGCATTTATAATGCGCCTATACACAAGTGTTTCAAGGTGGGACGAGGGAGGGGGAACAGAGGGGAGACAGACAGCGATTTTACTAGGCCAGGTGTCATTCAGATCGCTCAAGTTCATGGGAAGGGGGAAGGGGGAAAAGTGCGTGGGGGAAGGGAGAGGGGAAAGTGCAGTACATGGGATACTAGAATAAATAAGATGAAAGAAAACGGCAAACTGGTGGCAAGTGCAAGGTAAGTGCAGACATAAGTGCTGGTAGGGGGACTGTAGGAATACAGAAAAACAGTCCCCAGGTGCGGGGGTTATCAGCCCATGTATGGACTCCTGTATATCCATACCACTTCAATTGTCCTGTCCCACGTGATAGCGATTGGGAAATCTCTCTTGTTGTCTGGTGCTTCGTGGGTTATGCTGACACTGGTGTATCGGGAAGTTAATAATAATCATACTAATTAGCATCATGAGATAAGACCTTCTCTTTTTAGACTAGTGCTAAATAGATGTAAGATACGATATGCTATTATTAACAAACCTTCTATATAATTCTTTAATCGCTCTAAGAATGTTGAAATCATGAGCGACTCATGTGCATATCAAGCAGTGAGAGGGTGAGGCATGGAAGGAGAAGGTTGCAAATTTAGCTCTATGAGGAATGGGCTGTAACTCCATATTTTATATATTTGAATACTGCTCTTACGCCAAAGCATAGTGTTATGTTCATTTACAGTAATGGATATTAAGTGGGTGACACAAGGCTGCATTTGCATTCTGGAAGCAGATATGAGTTGCAGGTGTGCAACTGGAGGGGCATGGGCCAGAGATCAGGAGGGTGGCCAGGTAACCAGTGCAGTTTCAGCCAGGAATTCAGCAGGGGGAGGGGGAGAGAAAGCAGAATCAAAGAGGAATGTTTTAAGGTGCTTCCGGAACCGGAGATAGTTCTCCTCAAGTTTCAGGGAGGCAGGGAGGCTGTTCCAGAGGGAGGCCCCAGCCGAAGAGAGAGATCTACCACCAACTCGTTGGTTGGAGAAGTGAATGACCCTGAGGGAGTCACTACCCCGGGATAAGCATCACTACCCCGGGAATCGGAGATCCATCATAGTAGCTGGGATGTGTGTTGGAGGGAGGGGTGCCAACCATGCCACAATCCAAGTGCCCCTCTCGCCTCTAAAACACCTATGACACAGCACCTCCATTAACTGGTAGTCGATCCGGCCTGTAATCGGCAGCCTTCATGTGGCAGCTCGATGTCTGCAGTGTTTAGTGAGTAGTTCAACAGCCGCCCAGCCTTGAATGGTATGTCGTGCCACGGTGTATGTTGTAAGTTATGCTGGGAGTCTGAGCTGCTGGCTCCTCTGGTATATTGATGCATGCATTAATCTAGCTGTTTTTGTATCATGCCAGGATTTCTCTTGATGATGCCAGATGGTCTTTAGAAGCAGTAGTAGGTAGCAATACACACATACCCACTAAATACTGACAGCAGAGCAACAGGTGTAACTGTGTAAGCAGAGCAGTGATCTGCGGACAAACACCCTATCCCATCTATATGTTTGTTTGCTTGGTTTGAAAGGTTAGGCTAACGCGCTGTGCTCGCTCCTTCGGTGAAATATGGTGCCACTTTAAAGGAAATTCCAGGGCCACTTTTGGTTCACAGTCCAGCCCTGCTTACAGTAGACCCAAGTTCAGTTATTTTGGCAAGGTTCCTTTGTCCCATTATTTCAGCTCCCAGTTGCTACCTTTCTCTATTTTCCTATCTATCAACTCAATTATAATTTCAGCCTGTGTGTTCGGACCAAGTGTTTATATTGGCTGATTGCTGTTTTAGCATGGAGGCGGTCGTCTGCATGTTCAGAGTTCCTGGATTTCCTTTGTAGCTTTCTCATTTCCTTTTGTTTCTTCACCAGAAGTTTTTCATAGGAATGCAACAGGTTTTTACCTGTTTCTATTTTTGGACGATTTGCTGTGTAGAAACACTTGATTAGAGGGGTATAATCATTCACGCCCATCCCTTTGGATAGTACCTCGTTAGTGGGGCTCTTTGCAAGTTGAATTAAGAGTTTTTCAATCGCTTCTCTTGGGATTCTCAGACGAGAGCCCCTTCTATGTTTGGCAAGGCTCGTTATCTGATGAGATTCTTTGGATTTAACTTCTGCTCCCCATAACATTGTCAGCAGATTGTGATCACTGTGGGTAGTTTTCACTACTTCAAGTGACGATATCAACGGGAGGACTCTCCTAGAAACAAAGATGAAGTCTATTGTTGCTTCAAGTCCATCATTTGTCCAAGTTGGTTGAGCACGCTTGTCACCAAACATGTGAACATTTAACATGTGAAGGTCAATTGTTGCCAGGCCGCTGCTCTTTTTGTTAGCTGGGTTGAGTTGGTTTATGCAATCTCCTTGTTCAGCAGACACCTGCTGTTCAAGTCACCACATAGAATTATGTCACACACATCATATTTAATGCAAGCTTCATCAATCCAAGTGGTCACCAAGTCCAAGACGTTCTCCATTTGCATTGCTCTTGGGTTCCAGTACAGGTTTATGATTGCTAGAAATGATTTAAACAGATCATTTGTTGTTCCAGTTGTTGGAGACCAACTCACGATTGTATCCTTGGTGAAAACATTGTTCATGCCCATCTCAGCTAGTTCAAGCCCACTCCCTGATTTAATTGCAGTCAACAGGCCCAGAGTTGTTCTCCCTTTAGCGCCCTTATGTGCAGGGTTCAGCATTCATATAAATCCATGCAGGCAAGGGTTTAACCTGAGCCAGGTCTCCAGTGAGCACAGTATATCAAAGTCGCCATGATTCACATCCATATTAGAGATGAGGTGTTTAAATCCTCTTGTGTTCTATGAGCTCAGCTTCAGGGGCATAGATTGAACCTTCTCTTTGGTGGCTATGTTTTGCTATTAGTAATCAAGGCTTGCGAGATCCAGTACCAAGATCCGTCACCTCAGAGATGTTCTCTTGAGGTATCTCCATCTTTCTTACAACAAGATAATTATTGTCACACTTTAAGGTAATGCTGAGGTTAGATCTTCCTGGGCAGAACAGTCATCTCTTATGTTATGTTATGTTATTTTGCATTTATATAGCGTCTTACATACTATTGGTATGGTCTGAAGGCGCTGGTAGGTTGAACGCCCTTGGGAACCGAAGATCGGGTCAGTAGAGAGAGTAGAAAGAGTCCAAAAAAGTGCATATGCGCACCAGGTATGTGTGCAGCTGGTGCGGAATTCAAGTGGTAGCTGCTTCTTAGCGGTAGGTGTGGTGGTTGAGAGATCAGGAGTATGTGTTCGATCTGGCCGGCTTTATCCAGATCGAGTGTGGCTGCGTTAGGCCTGAGGAGAACGCCTGGCTGGGGGGTGCGAAACCAGCAATGTTTACTTAGAGTGATGGGGAGTGAGCGGGAGATGTTGATATGAGAACAGTTATACCGAATGGTGTCATAGTATCTCTGTGTTCTAGATGAATGGTGGTGTAAGGGAGAGAGTAAGTGTGGTATGATGTATTCCCTGCATTCCAAAGCATATTATGTACGTCAGAAAATTCCGTGCGGGCAGGTCCGTTCTATGCATTTTTGTTCAAGATTGTCCTACACATTCATGTCTCCTTGACATATTCACGCACTCTGGTTCACCTTGCGTGCTGTAGTCTATTCTTCATTCTCCAGTGTGCCGCTATTGGTCACAACTTCTAAATGTAATTGGGGACACGTCTAAATGCAACTTTATCAGAGGGACTACTGGGCGCAACTTGATTGAGTAGGGCACGCTAGTGGGTACACTTCTAAATGCAATTGGGTGAACTTCTAAATTCAGCTTTTCTCAGAGAGGCTATTGGTCACAACTTCTAAATGCAATCGGGTACACTTCTAACTTCAGCTTTTCTCAGAGAGGCCATTGGCCACCAGTTCTAAATGCAATTGGGTACACTTCTAAATTCAACTTTTCTCAAAGAGGCTATTGGGCGCAACTTCTAAATGCAATTGGGTACACTTTCAAATGCAATTGGGTACACTTCTAAATTCAGCTTTCTCAAAGGCAATTGGGCGTAACTTCTAAATGCAATTGGGTACAGTTCTAAATGCAATTCGGCACAACTTCTAAATGCAATTGGGTACACTCCTAAATTCAACTTTCTCAAAGAGGTTATTGGTCACAACTTCTAAATGCAATTGGGTACACTTCTAAATTCAACTTTCTCAGAGAGGCTATTGGGCGCAACTTCTAAATGCAATTGGGTACACTTCTAGATTCAGCTTTTCTCAAAGAGGCTATTGGGCGCAACTTCTAAATGCAATTGGGTACACTTCTAAATGCAATTGGGTACACTTCTAAATGCAATTGGATACACTTCTAAATGCAATTGGGTACACTTCTAAATTCAACTTTCTCAGAGAGGCTATTGGGCGCAACTTCTAAATGCAATTGGGTACACTTCTAGATTCAGCTTTTCTCAAAGAGGCTATTGGGCACAACTTATAAATGCAATTGGGTACACTTCTAAATGCAATTGGATACACTTCTAAATGCAATTGGGTACACTTCTAAATTCGGCTTTTCTCAGAGAGGCTATTGGTCACAACTTCTAAATCCAATCGGGTACACTTCTAAATTCAACTTTCTCAGAGAGGCTATTGGGCGCAACTTCTAAATGCAATTGGGTACACTTCTAAATGCAATTGGATACACTTCTAAATGCACTTGGGTGCACTTCTAAATTCGGCTTTCTCAGAGAGGCTATTGGTCACAACTTCTAAATGCAATCGGGTACACTTCTAACTTCAGCTTTTCTCAGAGAGGCCATTGGCCACCAGTTCTAAATGCAATTGGGTACACTTCTAAATTCAACTGTTCTCAAAGAGGCGATTGGGCGCAACTTCTAAATGCAATTGGGTACACTTCTAAATGCAATTGGGTACACTTCTAAATTCAGCTTTCTCAAAGGCAATTGGGCGTAACTTCTAAATGCAATTGGGTACAGTTCTAAATGCAATTCGGCACAACTTCTAAATGCAATTGGGAACACTTTTAAATGCAATTGGGTACACTTCTAAATTCAACTTTCTCAAAGAGGTTATTGGTCACAACTTCTAAATGCAATTGGGTACACTTCTAATTCAACTTTCTCAGAGAGGCTATTGGACGCAACTTCTAAATGCAATTGGGTACACTTCTAAATGCAATTGGGTACACTTCTAGATTCAGCTTTTCTCAAAGAGGCTATTGGGCGCAACTTCTAAATGCAATTGGGTACACTTCTAAATGCAATTGGATACACTTCTAAATGCACTTGGGTGCACTTCTAAATTCGGCTTTTCTCAGAGAGGCTATTGGTCACAACTTCTAAATCCAATCGGGTACACTTCTAAATTCAACTTTCTCAGAGAGGCTATTGGGCGCAACTTCTAAATGCAATTGGGTACACTTCTAAATGCAATTGGATACACTTCTAAATGCACTTGGGTGCACTTCTAAATTCGGCTTTCTCAGAGCAGTTCGATACATTTCAGAATGCAATTGGGTACACTTCTAAATGCAATTGGGCGCAACTTCTAAATGCAATTGGGTACACTTCTAAATGCAATTGGGTACAGTTCTAAGTGCAATTCGGCACAACTTCTAAATGCAATTGGGAACACTTCTAAATGCAATTGGGTACACTCCTAAATTCAACTTTCTCAAAGAGGTTATTGGTCACAACTTCTAAATGCAATTGGGTACACTTCTAAATTCAACTTTCTCAGAGAGGCTATTGGGCGCAACTTCTAAATGCAATTGGGTACACTTCTAGATTCAGCTTTTCTCAAAGAGGCTATTGGGCGCAACTTCTAAATGCAATTGGGTACACTTCTAAATGCAATTGGGTACACTTCTAAATGCAATTGGATACACTTCTAAATGCAATTGGGTACACTTCTAAATTCAACTTTCTCAGAGAGGCTATTGGGCGCAACTTCTAAATGCAATTGGGTACACTTCTAGATTCAGCTTTTCTCAAAGAGGCTATTGGGCACAACTTATAAATGCAATTGGGTACACTTCTAAATGCAATTGGATACACTTCTAAATGCAATTGGGTACACTTCTAAATTCGGCTTTTCTCAGAGAGGCTATTGGTCACAACTTCTAAATCCAATCGGGTACACTTCTAAATTCAACTTTCTCAGAGAGGCTATTGGGCGCAACTTCTAAATGCAATTGGGTACACTTCTAAATGCAATTGGATACACTTCTAAATGCACTTGGGTGCACTTCTAAATTCGGCTTTCTCAGAGAGGCTATTGGTCACAACTTCTAAATGCAATCGGGTACACTTCTAACTTCAGCTTTTCTCAGAGAGGCCATTGGCCACCAGTTCTAAATGCAATTGGGTACACTTCTAAATTCAACTGTTCTCAAAGAGGCGATTGGGCGCAACTTCTAAATGCAATTGGGTACACTTCTAAATGCAATTGGGTACACTTCTAAATTCAGCTTTCTCAAAGGCAATTGGGCGTAACTTCTAAATGCAATTGGGTACAGTTCTAAATGCAATTCGGCACAACTTCTAAATGCAATTGGGAACACTTTTAAATGCAATTGGGTACACTTCTAAATTCAACTTTCTCAAAGAGGTTATTGGTCACAACTTCTAAATGCAATTGGGTACACTTCTAATTCAACTTTCTCAGAGAGGCTATTGGACGCAACTTCTAAATGCAATTGGGTACACTTCTAAATGCAATTGGGTACACTTCTAGATTCAGCTTTTCTCAAAGAGGCTATTGGGCGCAACTTCTAAATGCAATTGGGTACACTTCTAAATGCAATTGGATACACTTCTAAATGCACTTGGGTGCACTTCTAAATTCGGCTTTTCTCAGAGAGGCTATTGGTCACAACTTCTAAATCCAATCGGGTACACTTCTAAATTCAACTTTCTCTGAGAGGCTATTGGGCGCAACTTCTAAATGCAATTGGGTACACTTCTAAATGCAATTGGATACACTTCTAAATGCACTTGGGTGCACTTCTAAATTCGGCTTTCTCAGAGCAGTTCGATACATTTCAGAATGCAATTGGGTACACTTCTAAATGCAATTGGGCGCAACTTCTAAATGCAATTGGGTACACTTCTAAATGCAATTGGGTACATTTCTAAATGCAATTGGGTACACTTCTAAATTCAGCTTTCTCAAAGGCAATTGGGCGTAACTTCTAAATGCAATTGGGTACAGTCCTAAATGCAATTCGGTGCAACTTCTAAATGCAATTGGGTACACTTCTAAATGCAATTGGTACACTTCTAGATTCAGCTTTCTCAGAGAGGCTATTGGGCGCAACTTCTAAATGCAATTGGGTACACTTCTAGATTCAGCTTTTCTCAAAGAGGCTTTTGGGTGTAACTTCTAAATGCAATTGGGTACAGTTCTAAATGCAATTAAGCGCAACTTCTAAATGCAATTGGGTACACTTCTAAATGCAATTGGGTACACTTCTAAATTCAACTTTCTCAAAGAGGCTATTGGTCACAACTTCTAAATGCAATTGGGTACACTTCTAAATTCAGCTTTCTCAGAGAGGCTATTGGGCGCAACTTCTAAATGCAGTTGGATATACTTCTAAATGCAATTGGGTATACTTCTAAATTCTACTTTCTCAAAGAGGCTATTGGTCACAACTTCTAAATGCAATCGGGTACACTTCTAACTTCAGCTTTTCTCAGAGAGGCCATTGGCCACCAGTTCTAAATGCAATTGGGTACACTTCTAAATTCAACTGTTCTCAAAGAGGCGATTGGGCGCAACTTCTAAATGCAATTGGGTACACTTCTAAATGCAATTGGGTACACTTCTAAATTCAGCTTTCTCAAAGGCAATTGGGCGTAACTTCTAAATGCAATTGGGTACAGTTCTAAATGCACTTGGGTGCACTTCTAAATTCGGCTTTCTCAGAGAGGCTATTGGGCGCAACTTCTAAATGCAATTGGGTACACTTCTAGATTCAGCTTTTCTCAAAGAGGCTATTGGGCACAACTTATAAATGCAATTGGGTACACTTCTAAATGCAATTGGATACACTTCTAAATGCAATTGGGTACACTTCTAAATTCGGCTTTTCTCAGAGAGGCTATTGGTCACAACTTCTAAATCCAATCGGGTACACTTCTAAATTCAACTTTCTCAGAGAGGCTATTGGGCGCAACTTCTAAATCTAATTGGGTACACTTCTAAATGCAATTGGATACACTTCTAAATGCACTTGGGTGCACTTTAAATTCGGCTTTCTCAGAGAGGCTATTGGTCACAACTTCTAAATGCAATCGGGTACACTTCTAACTTCAGCTTTTCTCAGAGAGGCCATTGGCCACCAGTTCTAAATGCAATTGGGTACACTTCTAAATTCAACTGTTCTCAAAGAGGCGATTGGGCGCAACTTCTAAATGCAATTGGGTACACTTCTAAATGCAATTGGGTACACTTCTAAATTCAGCTTTCTCAAAGGCAATTGGGCGTAACTTCTAAATGCAATTGGGTACAGTTCTAAGTGCAATTCGGCACAACTTCTAAATGCAATTGGGAACACTTCTAAATGCAATTGGGTACACTTCTAAATTCAACTTTCTCAAAGAGGTTATTGGTCACAACTTCTAAATGCAATTGGGTACACTTCTAATTCAACTTTCTCAGAGAGGCTATTGGACGCAACTTCTAAATGCAATTGGGTACACTTCTAGATTCAGCTTTTCTCAAAGAGGCTATTGGGCGCAACTTCTAAATGCAATTGGGTACACTTCTAAATGCAATTGGATACACTTCTAAATGCACTTGGGTGCACTTCTAAATTCGGCTTTTCTCAGAGAGGCTATTGGTCACAACTTCTAAATCCAATCGGGTACACTTCTAAATTCAACTTTCTCAGAGAGGCTATTGGGCGCAACTTCTAAATGCAATTGGGTACACTTCTAAATTCGGCTTTCTCAGAGCAGTTTGATACATTTCAGAATGCAATTGGGTACACTTCTAAATGCAATTGGGCGCAACTTCTAAATGCAATTGGGTACACTTCTAAATGCAATTGGGTATATTTCTAAATGCAATTGGGTACACTTCTAAATTCAGCTTTCTCAAAGGCAATTGGGCGTAACTTCTAAATGCAATTGGGTACAGTCCTAAATGCAATTCGGTGCAACTTCTAAATGCAATTGGGTACACTTCTAAATGCAATTGGTACACTTCTAGATTCAGCTTTCTCAGAGAGGCTATTGGGCGCAACTTCTAAATGCAATTGGGTACACTTCTAGATTCAGCTTTTCTCAAAGAGGCTATTGGGTGTAACTTCTAAATGCAATTGGGTACAGTTCTAAATGCAATTCAGCGCAACTTCTAAATGCAATTGGGTACACTTCTAAATGCAATTGGGTACACTTCTAAATTCAACTTTCTCAAAGAGGCTATTGGTCACAACTTCTAAATGCAATTGGGTACACTTCTAAATTCAGCTTTCTCAGAGAGGCTATTGGGCGCAACTTCTAAATGCAGTTGGATATACTTCTAAATGCAATTGGGTATACTTCTAAATTCTACATTCTCAAAGAGGCTATTGGTCACAACTTCTAAATGCAATTGGGTACACTTCTAGATACAGGTTTTCTCAAAGAGGCTATTGGGCGCAACTTCTAAATGCAATTGGGTACACTTCTAAATGCAATTAGGTACATTTCTAAATGCAATTGGGTACACTTCTAAATGCAATTGGGTACACTTCTAAATGCAAGGGTACACTTCTAGAGTCAGCTTTTCTCAAAGAGGCTATTGGGCGCAACTTCTAAATGCAATTGGTACACTTCTGGTACACTTCTAAATGCAAATGAGTACACTTCTAAATGCAATTGGGTACACTTCTAAATGCAATTGGGTAGACTTCTAGATTCAGCTTTTCTCAAAGAGGCTATTGGGCGCAACTTCTAAATGCAATTGGGTACACTTCTAAATGCAATTGGGTACACTTCTAAATGCAATTGGGTACACTTCTAAATTCAACTTTCACAGAGAGGCTATTAGAGATTCCATCTAAGTGTGGCATATGCTAACAATCACTGGTTAACATTAGGCTGCAGGCCATTTTAAAGTAGGTTAGAGTGGCTGGAGCTTTCTGGAGTAGAGTAATTGCTCTACCCCTCACCCAAGCCAACACTTACGGTTTTGTCGGTGTCTGGTGGCTTCCTTGGCGTCCCCTGCGGACACCTGCTGACACTTCCTGGAGCCGCCTCTGTTGGAGCCGCCCTTGGCCTTGGGGCCCTTAGCCGCTGGGGGCTGCCGGGCAGAGGGCTGCCCTGGGAGGACCAGTGATGAAGGACGGGATGGGCGAGTCGGGAGGCGGGAGGGACGGGACCAGGATGGGGTGGTGGGGCGGGCTGGGAGGCGGGCGGGCGAGGGATAACCAGGAAGAGGAGGCCGGGAAGCACGGGGCAACGCAGGGCCTGGGGCAGCAATCAACCACCAAAAAACAAGGAAAAGGGGTCGCGGATGGGGGGCACACTCACCTGCTCCTCAGATGGGAAAGAGGAGTGGGTGCACCGAACGGGTCGCTAGACCCATGCGATCGCTTGCCAGTAACCAATCAGGGGTGGGGGGCGGGCTGGGAGGCAGGCGGGCGAGGGATAACCAGGAAGAGGAGGACGGGAAGCACGGGGCAACGCGGGGCCTGGGGCAGCAATCAACCACCAAAAAACAAGGAAAAGGGGTCGCGGATGGGGGGCACACTCACCTGCTCCTCAGATGGGAAAAATGTGCTGGAGAGTCTTGGGTGAGTTTACTTTCACCCAATGTACCCGATTGGCCCTGCCCAGTAATTCCGCTTGAGTCATTCGGCTATTTCTTTGTTCCCTTGCTTCGTTAGCCGGCAAAAATTCCACCATTGCGACTTTGGTCCTTCCAGATGAAGTTTCCCTCGAATGTCGTAGGATTGGTGAGACCTCTTGTCCTTTAAGTTCTTCTCGGGTGCAGGTGACACCATTGAATCTTTTGCTGCAGTAATGTCAAAACGCAGCATTTTTGGACTTTTGGCTGATTCCAACAGCATGCCTTTTACAATGGGGGAGTTAATATGCAAATATACACTGTCCATGCGATGTTCATCTACAAACTCAATGATCCTGAAATCGTCAGAAGTAATTTATCTGAGGTTTGGGATAAATTGTAAGAGATCCGTGACACTTTTGCGATTCAGGATCAGATCACCGTCCCTGTCCACTACTCTCTCAAGTTTAACAAAATGTGCAGATTTTACAATCTGTCTGTGATCTGGCTTTAAATTATGACCTCTGACTTTGTCCAACCATTTCTGGGAGAGCTTGCGTTCTGAGGTTGGTCTCAGAGGGGGCAGGCCATTTGAGGGCCTCAATGAGGGGCCGCTGTTTCTGTAATGATGCCAACTTTGGTTGTTAAGGTCACTTTGGTCACCCTTAACACCCACGTTTTTGCAGTCCAGTCTATACTGACTGTACTTTGTGAGAGTTTGTCTGCCTTTAGGTGTCAGGTCATTTTCACTGTTCGAGCCAGCTATGCGAGTTTGATTTTCCACTCTCTTTCTTCTTTCTTCTAGTGTTAAGAATTCAGCTTGAGTGTCGACCAGTCCATTTGAGTTCTCAGTGTCGGTCTGCAATATTTGTTGTGCATTTTGCAAAGACCCTATTTTCTCCTGCAAAGGCTTTCTTTCCATTTCAGATTCCTTGATGGAGTACACGATAGGTTCATTAAGTCCTGCGAGAGACTTGCTTCATCCTCCCCCCAGTCCTCCTCTGATAGAGACACTCGGTCATCAACAGTCAGGAGCGGTTGACTTGGTCTGATATTTTTTGCTTTGTTAACTTCCACCAATGGATATTTAGAAGTCACAGAGCTTTCAGGAACTTCCGAGAAACCTTACCTTTCGCACTGCAAATAGTGCTCTGGGCAGGATTGTTACTAAGTGATTGGGTCTTGTAGGAAGTCTTGCTCCCTTTTTGAGCAAAAAGAGGGAATCCACTGTTTACTTTTAGGCATTTCCCAGTTGTTAGGAGTCAATCCCTTTCGAAACACCTATATCGGCCTTGGCGATAATTGGAAGTTGCCGGGGTGCTGCTACATCAGGGGTATTTTGGGTGCCATTTGTGGGTAACTGAGTATTCCTTCCTTATGTAAACTGCACCTGAGGTTTGGCCCTGACTAGGACCTGAATCTCCTGGTCTTGTTTATGTATCTGCTCTGTCCCAATCAAGTCATCGGCTGCTGGGATTAGGCCTTGTGGGTCTCGAAGTTCTGTGGCCATTATTAATTCTTCAACAAATAAAGGTTTTGACTGCAGCATTGCCAGGACTGTGGCTTGATCATTTATTGTGTCATTTAAAGCTTCATATAGATTCATAAAAGGAGCCAGAGATATGATGATTGATGATATAAAGGTCAATAAGTCAGGCTTTGCTGGATGTCTTGTTGGCTCAATTGTAAAGGATCAGTCCCTTTCGGTAGATCTTCTGTTCTTAAGTGCCTCCGTAGAGGAATCCGCACCTGAAGAGGAAGTTGTTGAGCCTTGTGAGTGGAGGGACTGAGCCTCTTTGATGTTTTTCTTCCCTCTAGTTTTTCCCACTGATGTTGGGACAGTGAGCCCCAACTTCCCCAACTCCTGTTAACCCGGTTCTCCCACTCTCTACCAATAAGTAAAGGATCAGTGTCAGGGATTATATAGTCGGGCTCATCCAGTTCGGTACTCATTTCACCCGTAGATGACTCATTAAGTGTGGTCTCACTTAGAGAGAAGTTGGCTCCATCCTCTCCACCTAATGGAATTATGTGGAGATTCTTGTGGATAGTTCTATTTCCCCACTCTTTTTGACTTTTCCGGGAATCATACGTTACTTCTCTTACTTGGGGGCAGTTGGGTATGTTTAAAGAGTCCCTTATAATCAGGCTAACCGCCGTACCTTCCAATAATTCCACTTCTGACAATTCCCCTGTCACATCATGCTGGTTAATCGATTTGATCTAGGGCGGAAGAATGACATCAATTTATTATTAGGCTGTCTATTTTCTCAAGGCCAGTTTTATTTAATGTTTTAGTGACCTTAGGCAAGGCCCCTATATTAGAGGCTGACTTAGCTGCACAAGTGCTATTGGCTCCACCAGGTCCCATAGGCCTAGTCACTGCCTTTGTCACTTGAACGTTTTTATCTAGTGCAGTATTTTTATTTTTATTGAAACAAATCTACAGTTTAAACTTAACGTAAAAACTTTAGTTTCAACTTCCTCTGATACATTAGAAATTATTTTATCAACCTAAACCAAAAAACAACACATGTTTCTAGAACAAAAATTTCATACAAGTCAGTTGAGACAGGTCAAATGACACCATCATTTGTTAGTGCATCTAAGTATCATCTTGTTATGCATTCCTCAAGGAGCGAATTTTAAGAGCGCATCCATGTACTTCACAATTGCACAGTCATGTTTTAAATTATTGCCAGAGGAAATTTTACGCCACCAATCAGCCATGTCTTCATCAATAGGAGCAAATTGTCCAAGGTGTATGGAGCATAATTTGCAAATTTTCACTTACTCAGTGACTAGATGTTTTAACGATTCGACTGACACATGGCAGAAACGGCAGAAGTTATCCTTTACCAATTTATCCTTTCTTTGCCACAGGATTTCCTTAGATTTCAAGGTGTTTGTGTGAAATCTCAGGAATTGCTCATGATAATAGCGAGAAGGGCAGTGCAACAGATACTTCGACTGGTTATTTCGTTTTTTTGTTCATTACCTAGCCAGTGTGTAGAGAGCAATTTCTCCCTTTTTCTAGGTTAACTATCCATGCTCAAGACTCAAATTTCTTTTTAGCATTTTGTGGGCAGATTAAGACATCGTATTTGCTAATCTCCACAGCATCCACCCATGATTGCACTCTGAGCCACCATTGGATTAATAGATTAGTACTTCTGTCATCGCAGTTTTTATGAATATTTGATAGGCAGGCATCAGACTTTCTACACTCATCTTTCGCATTAGCGAAATTGATTTCCAAATCACATGGCTATACAATGAGTTTAAAGATAATTCATGTCTTAGTGTTGTAATTGAGACACATTGTGGAAGTTTAAGCACACAACACCAGAAACGCCCTTCTAAAATATTCCAAGTTTGCTCGTTGATGTTCCAGCTGACTTCGGCTCCAAAAGTTATTATGGGGACTACCTTTTGCATATAGAACATCAAGACCGGTGATAAGGAAAATTTACTGTTACTTTTATTTATCTTTGCAGCTTGAAGTGCAAGCCTTGTTAACTTCAATTTCAGTTCTTTCACCCACTGATGTTCACTAATGGAGTTATTGAACTGAACTCCTAGATATTTTATAGAAGCAACAGAAGCCAAAAACTGACCACCAACCGCCCACTTAAAGGCTCTGTCTCTTTTACTGGTGACATCGCCTATGGACACAATTTTTGTTTTTTCTGTATTAATTGTGAGTTCATTAATGGACAAATAATCATATAAGCAAACTAATAAACGTTGGGGACAAATTTGGGTTCTGTCTACCAAAACCAGGTTGTCAGCGTAAACAATACATCTTACTGGCACTTGATTTATTTTGAGAGAGAAGCAATGCACCTGGTCAAGATGTTCAGGTAAGTCTGCCAAAAATAATTTGAATAGGTCAGCGGCGAGGGGACACCCCTGCTTAACTCCCCTTGCTGTTGATATAGAGTCTGACAATTCCCTACTTTTATTAAGTCGTACTCGAATTGATGTATTCAAATGCAGCGCCATTATTGGGTCGAGAATGTTTGCTGGGCAATTCCACTTTCTTAGTTTGGCCCAGAGCAGATTTATGCAATCGAAGGCCTGCTTCATATCAATAAATGCTAGGTGAATTTTACTTCTGGCTTTCTGCGCTTCCAATTTTAAGATTGTGAGTCTCAAAAGATTAACATCGACGCCCACGCCTTTTGAGAAACCAGTTTGTCGTACTTCTAAGATGTTAGCTGATTGCGCCCAATTTAACAGATTCAATCGCAGATGGGAGCCAAAGATTTTACTGATTGAATCCAGGAGGGCAATGGGTCGATAATTGTCAGGATTGTCTCAGCTGCCCTTCTTATGAATGGGGACCACAATTGCTGATAACCACGACTCTGGAAGTTGTTTAGATCGGGCAATGCTCACAAACAGCCTTTCAATAAATTGAGCCCACTCCATCGGGTTCTTCTTAAGAATTACATTATTGATCAGGTCGGGTCCGGCAGCACTGTAAAAACAAAAGAAAATATTGAGGCTGAGTACCGCAAAAGGAAATACACCAACACAGGCTTACAAAGATACACAGATCTTTATTCTACAACTGAAACAAAGGACAAAGCAAAAGATAGCTATCAGGCCCTCAGTACAACACAGCGAACACCAGCCCTGTTCGGTGTGTGAAGTGAGTGGGACTGTACATCAGAATGTTCGTGCTTTTATACAATTTGTAACATGATGTCCAGCCCATTTGCAGGTTAACCATTTCTCGGGCTAATGTAGTCAAACAAGAGTGCACATTTAGCATTTGAACAGTATTGTGCTTAATATATGTTCATGGATTAGTATCGTAGGCACAGGTAATCCTCTATCCACAGGTCAACGAAGGTCAAGGTCTCAGTACATGACCCTAACATTGGCCTATGGGCAGTTTAAGCATTAACTTGTGTACAGAGGTCAAGACAGCCATGTTACAAACAGAACAATACTGTCCACCATCTTAGAACACAGGGTGACTTTGGAGTGTGAATCAAAATGGCGGATGAACCTAAAATGGCAGCTTAATCGATCTAAGGTCAGAACCTTGCAATGCGGATTTCTTCGCAGAGCGACTGGGCTTAAGCCAATATATACAATAAAGGAGGCACAATATGATTTCCCGTTCGACAAACCATCCTTTTGGCCTAAGCCAAGCGCTAAACTACTTCCTAGTCACTTTATAAATAATTCCACGTCTCAACGTCCATACACCCTGAATCACTATCGGAGATATCATTTGCCATAAGATCAGTTACTAGGATTTCTTTCAGCATATATTCATTGGAGTTCTTGTCTGGGCGTATACCTTGCGTCCTAATGTACCCATTGCCTGTGCGCAACATCCTCCTAACATTGAACACATACCAGGAAGACATTGTATACAACAACAAAGAAACAGCATAATTCCTAAAATGAACAGCAAGACCGAAAGTAGCTTCCAAACCCAAGATCGCAAGAAGTCCCAGAACCAAGTGCTAAGATCCCAGTTTCCCTCAGGAACATGCACTTCTGAACTTAGGATATGCAGATTCTGTATTGCCTTGAAGATAGTTGGGGAGGAATCGGGCACGAAAACACAGCAAGCGGACCCCACTAATTTACATACCCCTCAACGTCCAGGATGACATCTAATGCCATCTGGTTCTGAAGTGCTATTAACCTTATTGCTTTCTGTTCTAGAGTCATATTATAGAGTATGTCAGTGGTCCGGTTGCCAATCCTCTCCAGTACTCTCGCTAGTCTCCTAGTATCTTCAGAATTCATTATTTGTCCGCAAAATGGCACAAAGGATTTAGCTACATCGCCCAGAATTTGTGCTGAAGTGTCACCATTCTCGTCCCGCCGTGGACGAGCCTTTGAAACTTCTACAGTACTGTCTATGAATACCCCGGGTAACAGAATCCCTAAATAACAAGTTCCCTGCCAATCCCTGGGTAACCATGGAAATGCTACATTACCGCAAACAAAGTAGACATGTTCGCCTACATACAAAGGTCTGTCCTCACCAGTCAAATTCGCAACGTTGGCGTAACCTTTAAAATCACCCATTGACTGAGTACCATTCCTCTGTATGCAGAAAGAAACTGAATCGGGGCTATGGTTAACAGTGTAAGAAGGAGGCGTGGCATCTTTATTGCCTATAGGAGCCACCTTAAAAGAAATCAAAGATTGAAAAGGATTGGACAGTCTATCAGAAGGCCTAATAGCAGCAACATTATGCTTACTCCTATTTGCGAAGAGCGAGCATCCCAAGGGAGTCAGAACACGTTTTTTCAAACTGATTCAAATTAGTCCCATCAAAGTTCCCTGAGATGCTATCGTTCCAGCGACCAAAGAATAGTGCTCCAACAGAAGCATAGCATGCAGTTGTCAAAGGTAGAGGATGAATATACCAACCTAACCCCTTATCCCCGTGTTGCGGTAAATGTGAACAGACCCAACAATTAGATTTGTTAAAGATAGCATGTGTAGCATGATGAGTAATAGTGTATTATTATGATATCTCTGCCTGTGCTGAGATTCTCTAGGAGATAGAGTGTGCAGATGCACGAAAGGAGTAGAAACAGTAGGTACATTTTCAGTCGGCAACAAATTCTCAAGCGGATGTACTTCTTCTAGATACCAGAACCCTACAACAATGACTATTATAAAACCAATTAACAATATCACATGACAGCAGTACGTTTTCGGGGCCCAAACATTTAAATGTTCATTTCCGAAGCTGGTAACACAGTCTTTTCCCTTTTCCATACGAGCGGGAGCGGTTGCAGGCATTGTAGTCTTCAAACGAACGCACCAGTGTTATTAGCTGGCGACCTCCAGGCCGAGCGTCTTCTTAGTCCTTCCATAAACCCTAGCCAACAGAATCCCCTTACGAACAATTGATCAGGCCAAAAAGGCAAGCCCTTGATGACTTTTTCTTCTCTGAGCGCACAGCCGAACCGTGCAGTAGGTCTATTTCCTTGGACGCAGATCGTACCTTGTGATCCCTGGTACTGATTGATCCATGAACAACATGTCGTCACTTCCCACTGGAAGTGGTGAATGTGCAGAAGCTAGGTCAGAGGCACAATTGGGGATCGCTTCCGGAAACAAAATGTTTGGAGAGTGTGGGGATGAAATGGCTGTTTCCCCAGACCTCATAGGATCAGGGAGAGTCTCTGATGCACTCTTGATGCTAATTGCTGCTTTGGGATTGTTGGTTACAGCATTGGTGAGGGGTTCTGCTTCTTCAGTATCGTGTCGCACTGGGTGTGGAATCTTCTTGGTGTGCGACGCATGAATCCAATTCCTCTGGCCTGCCACCCGCACCTCAGTCTGTGTGACCAGCAGGACTTGGAAGGGGCCCCGCCAACGAGGTGTGAGGCAAGAAGATTGCTCAAAGGATTTTACGAGGATCCATTCCCCAGGTCGTATGCTGTGACCGGGGCCCTCGTATCATACAGGTAAAGCCTCTCGCACCTGGTGATAAATCAAATACAAGTTTTTCATCAACTGGCTACAGTAATCTGAAAGAAGTACATTTACAACATCTCGTAAAGAACGACACTTCGGAATATTCCAAATATTAGCAGGCCTCCCCATAACCACCTCAAAGGGAGAGAGCCCAGTCTTAGTTTGAGGGGTTGTTCGCATTGATAACAGAATGATCGGTAAGGCGTCCAGCCATTTTAGTTTGGTGCCTGCACATGTCTTAGCGAGCTTGTTTTTGATGATGCCGTTGTGTCTTTCAGCACTCTGTCCAGCACTCTGAGCGTGTCTTGCAGAATGGAACCGTTTATCGATCTGCAATCCTGCACTTATCTGCAGAATTACAGCAGCGATCAAATGTGGACCATTGTCCGACCAGATGACTCTTGGCAGCCCGAATCTTGGGAAGTATTCCTTTAACATAGTTTTTGCAGTAGTCATGGCTGTAGAGTCTTTGACAGGAAAAGCCTCAACCCATTTGCTAAAGGTACAGATGATGACTAACACACACTTTAGATTATTGCAGCGTTCCATCTCAATAAAATCAAAATGAATGACCTCAAAGGGGACAGAAGGTGGACCAAAACTACCCCTAGGAGTTGACGTGCCCTTTCCCACAGTATGCTGCAAACAAATCATACATTCCTGAACAAAGTGTTCAGCTACTTTAGAGATTTTGTCATTTACCCATACTTTCAACAACATTTTTGTGATTTTACGAGCACATATGTGTGTGGGACCATGAGCCATAACAACCATCATCATAATGTACGCATCGGGAAGTAGCCACTTCCCTTCAACTCTGTCCACCCAACACCCATCATCATCAAGTTTCCCCAAGCCCTCAGCCCATTTCTTAGACTCTTCTAACGTGGCATCGGCTTGGATATCCCTTACGCAATCAATACCCTCATCCATAGTACAGGCATTTGTGGCCTCCCTTGAAGTATACATGTCTGAAGAGAGATCAGTGGCAGTCTGTTTGGCTACCTGATCAGCAAAAGCGTTCCCTTTTCCTACATTATCTACAATCTTCTGATGCGCTGCGCATTTTATGATAGCTAGCTGAGTAGGGAGTGCAAGCGCTGAGAGTAGCTGTACTATCAAGGAGCCATGCTGGATTTTTGTACCATGTGAAGTCAAGAACCCTCTTTCTGACCAAAGTCTCCCAAAGTTCAGAACCACCCCAAAGGCATACTAACTATCAGTGTATATATTCACGGTAAGCCCTTCGGAAAGTTCACAAGCTCGGGTCAATGCAATAATCTCTGCGGCCTGCGCAGAGTTATGCGTGATTCTCTTGGTTTCCACGACCGTGCTCAATGTAGTGATTGCATAAGCAGCTGTGGATGTAGCATCCGGAAGTTTGAAGCAGGAGCCATCGCAAAACAGCTTCCCTTGTGGATTGTTCAAAGGAGTATCTTTCAGATCAATTCTACCCTTTGTCTCTTGTTCGGTAGTGTAAAGGCAATCATGTGACTCTTCGTCACTGCAAGCAGTACCTTGCGGGAAAGGTAAGAGTTCAGCCGGATTAAGAACACAACACCTCTTAATTTGTTTGTGTGGTGCAAACAAGATCAATTCATATCTCGTTAACCGTGTGAATGTGAGGTGTTGCGTTTGAGTTCTGTTCAGCAGAACATCTACAGAGTGAGGTACCATTAGGGTTAAAGCATGGCCTAGGACCATTCCCTCACTCTGTTTTACAGACGCAGCAGCGACAGCTCGCAAACATCTTGGCAAAGCGCATGCTACAGGATCAAGGGCGGAAAAAAAGTAGCCGCCGGCCTATTCTTCCCTCTATGTACCTGCGTTAATGCAGCCAAAGCACATCCATCACATTCATGCACAAACAACACAAAGGCCTTTTCATTATTTGCTGTGCCCAAAACCGGTGCTGAGCACAATGCAGTCTTGAGCAAATCAAATGTATGCTGGTGCTCCATGTTCCACGGCAATGGCGAAGATATGCTCTTCTTCATCAGAGCCAACATCGGCTTAATCACTAGTGAAACGTTGGGGATCCACTGCCTACATTAAGAAGACATTCCTATCAAGGCTCTAACTTCCTTCTGTGTATTTGGGACAGACATGCTAGAAATTAGTTTTATCCGTTCCTCTGATATCTGCCGCCTTCTTGAGGAACTTGACCTTGACGTACTCGGTCTCACTGAGACATGGTTCACGGCCAGCTCTGTCACCAGCTTTGACACACTCCTACCCGACGGTTACAAGATCCTCTCTGTGCCCAGGCCCAACCGTGCGGGGGGAGGTGTGGCCCTTATCTTCCCTGAGTGGATTCCTGCCACTGTTACTCCCATGCAGACCTACTCCTCTTTTGAATGTCTTGTCTGCCGACTCTCTCTCTCTCCTAGCCATTCCCTTACCGTGGCTACTATCTATCGGCCACCTGGTCAAATTTCCTCCTTCCTCTCCGAGTGGGCGGACCTCTCCTCCTCACTCCTGTCCTCAACCACTCAACTCCTCTTTCTTGGAGACTTCAACATCCACCTGGATGCCTCCTGTCCCCCCCTCTGGATTCTTTCGCAACCTCTGCGACTCTCTCTCACTCTCTATTCTCCCGTCTGGGCCGACTCATTCTGCAGGGCACACTCTTGATGCCCTGATCTCCTCTGACCTTCCCCTCTCTGTCCCTCTCTCCACTCCTCTCTCCTGGAGTGATCACTTTCTCCTCTCCTCCCACCTCACCCTCCCTATCCCACAGGCAAAGCCACCCCCATCACTGCCACCTTCCTTCTCGGTCATCCGACCCATGAATCGCGTGTCAGTTGAGGCTTTCGCTGCCGCCTTCTTGCCCCCTCCTCCCCCTTCGGCTGACTCCCACCCTGACACAGCCCTCTCCACTCTCCACTCCGCTATATCTGATACTCTTGATATCCTTGCCCCTGTCATGAGAATCCGCCTGAAGCCCAAAGCCAAATGTAACTCCTGGTATGACTCGGATCTCGTCACCCTTAAGCGCAAGTGCAGGGCGGCAGAGAGGAAATGGCGTGCTTCATGTTCATCCTCTGACAAACTGGCCTGTCGCCTGCTCCAAAGGCAATACCGGCTCTCCGTTCTCACCAAGAAGAGAGCCCTTATCCAAGCCCGCATCTCTGCGGCATCTAACAATTCGGCCGAACTCTTTAAAATCTGCAAGGAGCTGGCCAACCCTGCTGCAGTCTCTACCTCTCCTGTCCCCTCCCAGGCCCTCTGCACGGCACTGGCCTCTCACTTCATTTCAAAAACTCAGGACATCCTGTCCTCACTCTCCTCCTATAACCTCCCCCCCTCTATTCCCTGCCCCTCCTCTGGCTCTTCTGCAGCCACCCCACCTCTCTCCGTCTCTTCCTTTCCCCTTTTTTCTGCTGACGAGGTTTCAAGACAAGTCCGATCTATGAAAGTCTCATCAAAACAGGTCCACCCCTGTTCCTCCAAAACTATCAAGGACCACATTGACTCCTTGGCTCCTGCCCTTGCTGACTTCTGCAATCACTCCTTCGCCTCTGGAGTCTTCCCAACCCCTCTCAAGCACTCCCTTGTGCACCCCATTCTTAAGAAACCCTCTTCCGACCCTTCCTGCCCAGCTAACTATCACCCAATCTCTATCACTCCCTTCCTGGGCAAGCTCCTGGAGAAACTGGCCATCTCCCAGCTTAATCTCCATGCTGAATGTGTTGGTAGTCTTCATGACCATCAGTCTGGCTTCAGAGCTGCCAGAAGCACGGAAACTGCTCTCCTGAACATCCGTGAGGACCTGCTCTCGAACCTTGACTCTAACATTCCATGTGTTCTCATTTTGCTTGATCTCTCTTCTGCCTTTGATACTGTCAACCATACCATCCTGCTCAACCGTCTCCGTGATAACCTCGGTATCACTGGTCAGGCTCTGGCGTGGCTGACCTCTTTCCTCTCAAATCGACCCTCCCAGGTCCAACTGGGGTCTTTCCTCTCTGACATCTTCTTCTCTACCTGTGGTGTCCCCCAGGGATCTAACCTCTCTCCCTGGCTGTTCAACCAGTATCTGGCACTTCTCGCCCACCACATCGCCGCTCTCTGCCCCTACTTTCAGTGCTATGCGGATGATACCCAACTCATTTTCAGGCTACCCTCGGCCTCCTCTTCTCCTTCCCTCATCTCTGACTGTCTTTCTGCTATCCAGGAATGGTGTGCCGCCAACGACCTCTGCCTTAATGCCAGTAAGACTGAGATTCTACTCATCGGCACTCCCACTCCCTCCTTCCCTGCTGCTCTCTGGCCGGCCTCTCTGGGCCCTCTTCCTACTCCTACCTGCAAGGCAAAAAACCTTGGGGTCATCTTCGACTCCACACTCTCCTTCTCTCCTCACATATCCGACGTATCTAAGAAGTCACACTACCAGCTACACCTCCTCAGAGGTATCCTTCCTTTCCTCTCCTTCCCCCAGAAGCTCACTGTCTCTAGAGCCCTGGTTCTCTCTAAGCTGGATTACTGTAACAGCCTCTATCTTAATCTGCCCGCCTCTACTCTCCGCCCTTTGCAACTCATCCAGAACAGGACTGCAAGACTTGTCCTTGGCCTCAAGCCCAGGGACCGTATCTCTCCAGGACTGAAATCACTACACTGGCTCCCAGTGACTGCGAGGATCAAGTTCAAAACCCTCTGCATTGTCCACAAGGCCGTCTGGGGCCTTGGGCCAAAATACCTTCAACTCTCTCTTCCTAAATATCTTCCTTCTCGAGCTCTTCGCTCATCCGCCTCCAACTCCCTCAGGGTCAGCCGCTTCTCCAAACAACGAGTTGGGGGCAGATCTCTTTCCACTGCAGGGTCCTCCCTCTGGAACAGCCTTCCTAACTCCCTGAAACTTGAGGAGAACCACCTCCGGTTCCTGAAGCACCTCAAAACCTTCCTCTTTGCCTCCGCTTTCTCTCCCCCTCTCCCCTGCTAATACTACTGAAACTGCACTGAATCTGCAACTGGGCCATTCACCGTTCTCGGCCCAGCCACTCTCCCCTGCACTGCCTCCACGGCAACCCCTGCACTACGGGACTGTGTCTGTATCCATACAGCCCCCCTTCCCAGCACTTGTTTGCACTTACCTCGCACTTGCCACCAGCTGGCCCTTGTTATTTATCCTGTATGCTGTATGCTTATAACCCTGTACTGCACTTTCCCCTCTCCCTTTCCCCCATGCACTTTTCCCTTCCCCTCTACCCTTGCACTTGCGCGATCTGAATGACACCTGGCCTAGTAAGATCGTTGTCTGTCTCCCCTTGTTCCCCCCCCCTGCCTCGTCGCGCCTTGAAACACTTGTGTATAGGCGCGTTACAAATGCCATATCATATCATATCATATCAGGCGAAAAACCTTCTTCCATCCTTTGACAGGAGATAGCCTAAATAGGCGACCTCCTGACAACAACATTGAAATTTTTTCAGCGAAGCTTTATGTCCATGTTTAGCCAGGTGAATAAGTAACAACACGGTGCCCTCCTTACAAGCGCTCTCTGAGTCAGCAGCTAAAACCAAGTCATCAACATATTGAAGCAGTGCACAAGTAGAGGGCAACTCAAGGGTGTCGAGCTGCTCTTTCAAAGCCATACTATAGATGCTAGGACTTTCCGTGTAACCTTGCGGTGCACGGGTGAAGGTAAACGAGCGTCCCCCTAAGGTGAACTCGAAAAGGTATCTACTGTCCTTATGTAAAGGAATACTAAAGAAAGCGTTCTTTAGATCCACAACTCTAAAGTAAGTAGCTGAAGCCGGGATCATAGTTATTATCGTCGTCACATCAGGCACAATTGGAAATTGTGGAGCGACGATCTTATTGATGGCACGCAAATCAATTATGAAATGAAAAGGAATTGCATTATCACCTTTTTTGTACACGGGCAAAATCGGACTATTGCACAAACTACCTGCAATTTCCTCAATCACCCCTCAAGGCACAAAATCGGAGACGTTGCATTTCAAAGCTTGCTCACCATCAACCGATATCTTATACTGCGGAATACGTGGCAGCTTTACTCCATGTTTCAAGAAAATTTGAACAGGTTCAATTTGTAAAGCACCGACATCATTATCATCAATAGCGCATTAACCCCTTTGGAACATTACTAAATTCCGGTGGCAAAGGTCTAGTCAAGAATTGAGAGACAGAAAGTTGCTGTGGAGAAATCATCAAACGCACTCCATCAGAACAGTGAATTACCGCATTTAATTCCTTCAACAGATTGAACCCCAACAAATTCTCTCCACAATTGGTAGTCAAAAGAAATGGACAATGGTCTGTAAATGGACCCAAACAAATAGGTACCAGCGAAGAAACCGGACAGACAACTGGTGTGCCAGAAAACCCTACAGAAACGTTAGTTTGCCCTGACAGTGGAATGTTTGGAACCCAAGATTGATCAATGGAACACTTCTGTGCCCCTGTATCTATCAAGAATAGATGTTTCCTATTTCCCACTATCATTTCAACGTAGGGACCTTTCTGATTAACGGGAATAGGGGTTGGTTCCAAACCCTGCTTCGGGCAATCCTAGCGAAACAGAATGTCGTCGAAAGGAAGTTCTTCAGAGAGGTAAGCGGCAGAAGGATGATCAAAAATGTTTCTAGTATCCACACCTGAAGCCTTATTGTCCTGTGAAAAAGGTTGCTGTGAATCCTGTGAAAACTGACCTCTACCAAGGCCCCCTACACCCGGGCAACCTCTGGATCGTCTACCCATATTCCCAAATGTGTTATTTGACCTCTGTCGGAGGACCGGCATTGTGCACGCCAATGACCCTCTTGTCTACAATAAGCACACTGGTTAATGTTTACAGGTCCCAACGGCGCATTACCCTGTGGAACCTACTGACCTCTAAATTGTGAATTACCCCCTCTAGGGCCTCTAACAATTTGCTGTAATAGTACTTTTGTCTTCAAATCACCTTTCCTCTTTTCAACTCTTTCCTTTTCATGATTGACATGACTCTCGTAGTACTGAGCCATGTGCAGTACTTCTGATTCAGATTTCGCTTGCCAAGCGCTCTCAGAGCACATCATTTGTGACTGGATGTCAGGCAGCAATCCACGCACAAATTTGTCTATGAATAATCTTTTCCCAGACTCTGTGCCTAAGTCTTGTCCACTGAAATCTGAAAATACCTGTTCGAACCGATTAAAGAGCTCGGTAGCACCCTCAGACTTCCCTTGGACACAGGCAGTAAGCTTGTCCCAAATAATTATCTTTTCGGGAATTATAGTTTTCAATTTCACAACTATTCTGTCAGGTAAAGTTAGTATCACCTGACAGTCTTTCGCCAACTGGCCTTTCTCCATCCAGTCTATGTATCTCCTAGCCCTGGTACATCGTCTATAGTTCTAACCTGTTTCCACAAATCAACAGGCAGAAGTACAGGAAATAACAGATCAATATCACTTAAAGTGAATACTGAGGATTGCAAAACAGACTCTATTTCTTTGTAGAACCTTGTCGGATTCTTCCTAATGTCGGGAATAGATTGTCTAATGGTGTTCACTTCCTGTCTCGAGAACGGGACGTGGACGAACTGTGACACATAGTGTGCAGGAATTTCATAGGCCTGCGCACCCGTTCCGACATCCGCTGGAACCTCGATTTTTGGGACAAGTGTCGGAGGAACCTCTCTCATAGGCACATGAGAAGAAGGCAACTCTGAACGCTTACTAAGTAACAGAGCCAAATCGAGCGTTAAAGCAGCCGAAGAAGTGTCAAACGAAAAAAGCTCGCTTGTAAATACTCAACAACTCTGAGGGACAACACATTTTTCTTTTTACACTCATCCTGTAGGTATTCTACCATTACCTGTATCACTTTCCTCTGCATTTCTGGCGTACACTGACTATACGTGTCATATACTTTAACAGGAGTTATCGATGTGTCTGAAATCCATCTAATCGCGTCTTTCGTGCAAATTTGCGTTTCCTCAGTTATCGATTTGCGACAAGGAAGGAACCGTTTCTGTACAGACATAAAGTCCAAACTATCTCCATCTTCATCTTCATTCCGTAACCTTTCCAACTCCTTTCTATACTCAAGTACCCTCTCAACATTACCTTTCACTTTCTCTGCAGTGTCTCTAGAGAACGCTAAAGTGTTCAGATCCCTCAACCCTTGTGGGAGATCTCTATCATTTAACCTGTCCCACATTACACACAAATGAATCCCTAATCCCTCAATAAAAACGTTTTTCTCAGGAAAATTGTCCATATTAGAGAGTGTGGCAAAAACATTAGTTTGATCACCCTTCTCCATGCAATGCCTAGCCCACACATTTAGCTCACGTTTTTTCTCTGGAGATACAGTATTATGAGTGACAACCCTCAATCCCGCTCCCCGATCTACTACAAGTGGTGTAGAACCACTTGGAAGAGGGAGAGTAGACACATTTTGAACATCAGGGAATAGAGGTGTAATTACTGGTACAGCAGGCAAAAGTGGGGGAGCAGCGACAAAAGGGGGAGCCACGACTGGGGGAAGAGGAACAGCTAGAGGAATGATAGGAGGAGCAGGAGGAGCAGGAAGAGGCAAACCAGCAGGAAGAGGAACATACGAAGGTGGCGCAGTGGCACCAGGCCTTCATTCATTTAACAATTTATCAATAAGTTCATCAGAAACATGAAAATCTATAGAAGGATAGATTTTCTGGATACCAAGTGAGAAAGCCCTATCCATATTCCTAACTGACTCAGACTGTTTATTTTGGTCATATAACAATGCTTTTTCAGCGTTAGTCTTATGACGGCGCGCATGTTTTTCCCTACTCTTGAGCTGCAGTAAAGCTTCTTTCTTCCAATTCTGTAATACGTCAAATGCTGCAGGTCTAGCCTTTTTCTTCAATAAAATGGATTCTAAGTACTCGATACGAGGGATTTCAAAACTACCATTAATAGGCCACTGAAGTTCGGAAGCATGTCTAGTTTGTCTGTGCCAAATATCATTAAACACTATACTACCAAAGCCGTGCTTACAGTACATAGTAAACGCCGGCGACCCCTCCATTGGTGCCGGTCGGCCAAATTCCAAAGATTGTCTGTCCTTACGGAATAATGCCCTGAAGCAGGCAGACAATTTCCCAGGCATATCAGAATACTGGTGTTACCTGGTCAATAATTGAACTCGCGAGTGCAATACACCAAAACAAATCATCAGGATACTTAAGAACCGGGCCACGACTCACCTGATCAATCCTAAGGAGGTCCGATCGGATTTCTAAATTTTCTAACAAAGTTTACCTCGTGTTTGGTGATTTCGACAAATCTGCCCGCCTCGATATGTGGACCCTCGTCAAGATGCCGACTCGGACGCATGCTCACCGTCCAGGGATCGGGCCGTGCAGCGCTGCTGAGGTGTCGCTTCTCATTCAGGAAAGGGGCACCCTTTACACCGCCGGATCCCGGTCCGATAGCCGCGTCAACCTTTAACGAGCTGGCATCAATCTTGAGGGTCCATATACGGGCTCCATCTGTAAAAGCGAAAGAAAATATCGAGGCTGAGTACCCCAAAAGGAAATACACCAACACAGGCTTATAAAGATACACAGATTTTTATTCTACAACTGAACAGTTTTCAAAGGACAAAGCAACAGATAGCTATCAGGCCCTCAGTACAAAACAGCGATTACCAGCCCTGTTCGGTGTGTGAAGTGAGTGGGACTGTACATCAGAATGTTCGTGCTTTTATACAATTTATAACATGATGCCCAGCCCATTTGCAGGTTAAACATTTCTCGGGCTAGGGGTTCATGCCGAGTTCGTTCCTAATATATGCATCTATACATTTATGGATTATCCTTAATAAATACTCCAACAGGTTACAATAGTAACAGTGTATCTTTGGATTCAACATTAAGCCTTCGTACATATCCTATACAATGTAGTCAAACAAGAGTGCACATTTAGCATTCGAACAATATTGTGCTTAATATATGTTCATGGATTAGTATCGTAGGCACAGGTAATCCTCTATCCACAGGTCAACGAAGGACAAGGTCTCAGTACATGACCCTAACATTTGGCCTACGGGCAGTTTATGCATTAACTCGTGTACAGAGGTCAAGACGGCCATTTTACAAACAGAACAACACTGTCCACCATCTTAGAACACAAGGTGACTTTGGAGAGAGAATCATAATGGCAGATTAACCTAAAATGGCGACTTAATCGATCTAAGGTCAGAACCTTGCAACGCGGATTTCTTCGCAGAGAAACTGGGCTTAGGCCAATATATACAATAAAGGAGGCACGATATGATTTCCTGTCCAACAGCAAGAGAGTTCTTTAACATCTTAATCGCTGATACTATGTCGTCATGCGACATTTCAACTGCCCAAGACCCATCTCCTAGTTTAGATTGTGTGTCTGATTGTGTAGATGGGCAGGCAAACACTCTACAGAAGTGTGTGGCCCATATATCGCCTGAGATGGTGTTAGAAGGCGAGGCTGAACTATTAGAATTGCCCGTATTCAGGATATGCCAAATTTCTCGAGTGTTCTTTGTAACTAAGAGTTTCAGCATCAGTTCTGTGCAATCTTGTTCAATGATGGTGATGTGGTGCAGTATTTTGTTCCATGCATTTGTGGAAAGTGCTTGTGACAAGTTCTGTTTTGCTGTCCCTGCCTGTCCTGGCTCCTGTGCTTTTCAAAGGAAAACGATCTGGTATAATACTGATATATTTTGAGCAATTTTGTTTAAACTATCTTGGCTCTGTCCATTTCCCCCCAGGTCACGTTTTGCTGTCCACTGGCTGTCCTGGCTGTCCTGCTCTCAAAATTCTAACTGCACATTGTTCTCCTTTATTTCTTTAGGTATTATACTGCTATATTTTGAGCAATTTCGTTGAAAGTTTCTTGGCTCTGCCCACTTCCCCCCAGAAGCCCCATATTAACAGAAGTTGTGTGGATTTACGCGCAAGGATTTGTGGGAAGTGCTTGTGACAAGTGCTGTTTTGTTTCCCTGACTGTCCCGGCCCCAGTCTCTTGAAAAGAAAACAATCTGTGAATATATCACCCCCCAAAGTTTGTGGACTATTTGCATTGAAAACTGCTCTCAATATTCTCACTGGATATTGTTCTCCTTTATTTCTTTAGGTACTATACTGCTATATTTTGAGCAATTTCGTTTAAACTATCTTGGCTCTGCCCACTTCCCCAGAAGACCCACATTAACTGAGGGCGCGCGCATTTGTACGCACACAGTTTTGGGAAGTGCTTGCGACAAGTGCTGTTTTGCCATATAACTGTTTGCCAGTGAGCGCCCCTTTTTATTTTCGTTTCAATTAATATTTTTAAATTCTGCTAAATCACTCCTGCCTATTAGTAATAATATCTTAGCAGGCACATTTTTGTATCCCCTTGTCTGTCATTTACTCGCTACAAACTGTGATTCCCCCAGCAAAGGAAATCCCCAAATTACTCGATCAGTCAAAACTTATTCCAAAACGAGTAACACGTACCTTAATATCTCACTTGGAGCTGTACTTCCACCACGCGACTTCGCTCGCAGTTTGTAACAGCTGACATCCGCGGATTTCCCAATTGGGAGATGTCCGTTAAATCAATCACCAGACCTCCGAACAATGACTTCACTTTTAAAACCACTGCCCAGCTACCTGCCGTTTGTTCTCGTGTTAGCCTGCCGTTACTTGATCTGTGCGCTCCACCAGACTCTTTACTGGCGGCTGGTTTTACTTTGTCATCATTGCCTTTATCTCAGTCTCTCCCACCTTGATGTCTTGAAGCTATGCCTTCACAAGTGTTAACACACTGTAATGCCACCAACTCTGAAGGCTGTAGTGACACTGTTTTTGTAGCTCAGGTGCACAATTGTCCTTCACCATCTCCCAGCGCCTCAGAAATGTTTGCATATTATCAAACTTGCGTTGTTCCCATACCGAGTCCCATGCTCCTCCCCCTTCACATGTAAACATAGCTTCTCTGTCACCCCTTGCCCCATCCCTCCATGACTTATTTATCGCAATCTCCTGTCATGTTTTCAAATGCTACACACAACTCAACTGTTCTTTCCCTTTCCTTTCCTTACCCGACCCCTAGAAGGTCAGCCTAATGCGACCGAATCATTCAGTGTCTCCTCGAGCCTCTCCTTCTTTCATTGAACTCACTCTCAGTGCCATGAACACAGCTCTTCTATCACTCACTAAATCTTATGAAAAACTAGACACGAAAATGAACTCCCAGACCTCCATGTTAATGCAATTATTGCAATATGGCTCACATGCTGTTAATGACACTTCCAATCAATCGGAAGAAGATCAACAGAATCCTAATTGCTGAGGATAATTACAGTGAGATACCATTATAGAGTGTGGTTCCAACCCCTAAAGACCCCTTTAACACAATACCGGTATCAACTGATAAGGTTTCTGATACTCACCTCCATGATGATCCTTGCAAATGTTCTTCTAATACATTACCAACATCAGCTGACAAGATCATTATAATCCCTGACACTCGACCCCGTGGTAAGCATCTACTGCCACTATCTTTAACTAAACCAGCATCCAACTTTTTCTCCAAGATGAAGAAGCCTCCTAAATCTCAAGAGTCCTTAAAAAAACTAAAAACATAAAGTCATCTATGACTGCAAACAGGTCAAGCTCCTAGCATTTCATTCACTCACTAACACTGCCGAACAAACAAACTCGGACAACAACAACTGTCATTACTAAAAAATATGCAAAGAGCTAAAGAGAAATGTGCAGAAAAAGAAAAGTTATTTTACATCTCTCAAGGCTGGTTCGAGTCAACTTACAATACAACCCATTAGATGACCTTTTACAATCGGTGGCACTTCATAAAAATAAAAAAAATTAACAACCATATTCTCACTTCTCAAATTATTATTTCTTCAGCTCCCATTGACTCCTCATGTTCCCCCGCTTCCTAGCACAGATAACTTCTTGACTCTAGAAGAAAAGCAATCTGAAATGAAATGTCAATTGCTCTGTTTGCTGCATTGCCTCAGACTAGACAAATTAATTCAACTACACAAGCTTGGAACTCTAAAAACCAATATAGAAACACGCCACTGTAAACAGCTCTTGGACTCTGCCATCCCGAGTTGAACCTATGATGTGGCCTCAGTCACTGTCAAAAACTAATAGTGCTTCTATTCTCAGACCCAAAAATGTTGCATGTACCCACTATAGCTATCATAATTTAACTGTACTCCATCTACGATCTGAATAGAACTAGCACCTTGAACATCTTTGGCAACATTCCACTGCTTGAAGATCTCTGCTCCTCTGATATAGCACAAGTTGAGTTCTTAAATGAAAATGATTTGTCGATTGTGAGACTTTGGATGCAATTGGGCATTGTTCTTAACACCACATGGCAAGCCCGAGAAGCTCTTTTTTGCTTAGGTTTCCTGCTCACGCAACAACCGCTGCCAAATCAATCCTCATCGGCTGAATTCTCAGATGCGAGTGCCTTGCTAGCGAGTACAAACTCTCTGCCTCTACCTTTAAAGGTAACCTGTTCTCAAGGAGCCTTTGAGACCCTGTCAGGTCGAAACCATTTTGAACCATACAATGTTTTTGCATCACCCGAATCAAAATTAACAACTCAAGGATCAAAACTTCTTTACTTACAATCTTGCCTGCTGGAATACAAGAGGCTTTAAGCATCTTCTTTTGATTGCCTCAAACCCGCTGAATTCTTAAGTCACCATTGCCTTACAAGAGGTTTGGCTACTTGAACGTCCAATTTGGGACAATTATAGCCTCTCCCTACTTCCAGCCAAAGCCTTAGCGAGAGGCAGACCCATGGCTGGCCTTCTTGTTGCAGTATAAGCTACATCAGGTCTCCAACTTGAACCATGGGCGTCTCCAAACATGTTAACACAGCTACCTGTGATTAACATATACTGGAATCACACTCGCATAAAGGATGATGCATTCTTGCACGATCTGGAACATATATTAGATTTAATCATCAATGATGGCTCGATATATCACACCATATTAGCTGGTAACCTCAATATGCATTTTCTATCTAATGGCTCCACCAGAAATACAGCCCTTTTACACCATTGGTCATCATTGATAGATGATAGACAACTTACCATGGTCAATAGAACAACTCCTGGTGATATTCCTCCTCGTATTACCTGGAGAAGAGATAAGCAAAAAACGATTTTTGACTATGTCTACATAGACTGTGATCTATTCACAGCCATGGATCACTTTCAAGTGAAGCCCCAGAAACATAGTGATCATGAGTTGCTATCTCTATCATGGTCCCAGTCTCTTCTTGCAGCCCTTACCCAGTCCCAATATTCCTGCACTTGCCGTCTCCAGTGGTAGAAATCGATTTAGGTGGCCTCCGAACTTACTAAGAGAACTAAACTTTCAAATTGAGAATCCAAGCGATATATTGCTTCCGGAACTAATATATTATGATGGCCTCTATATTGTGGCCCTGTAGATCTTTAAACTACAACCTTCACCCTTTTCTAAGTGTTACCACAAACACAAACATGTGTACGATCCAGAGCTGCATGATAAGGAAACTTATTTTCATCTTTCCAAAAGAGAACTCTCCAAATTACCTTTGATGACAAGATCCATAAAACTGAGGCAAGTCAAAAAACCCAGTATAAAAACTGGATCAAGTCATGGAAATCTCTAACTATGCAGAAGGACGCTGAACAGATGCTGCAAGCCCTGGCCTCGAAAAACTCATCCTTGATTTGGGGCCTATTAAATCGAGCCAATCACATCACTCAGAATCCTATGCAAATAAATGCGGTACCACTACTATGATACCTTGTATGCCTCTGCTCCCCTTGGCGATCATCAGATAGTGTGAGCAAATTCTACTAACATCAACATTGTTTCAATATAGAAGACATAACTTTTTATATTTCGAAGCTCAGCTCTTCTAGAGCCTGGGGGCCTGACAGGCTCAGTAATGCCATGCTTAAATTACACCCTGAAGCTTGGCCAAAATTCACCAGGGCTCTAGAATGCCGACAAATTCCACCTTCATGGCATAAATCAATTATTGTTCCTATCTATAAAAAAGGAGATTGCCAATTGCCAGAAAATTACCAACCAATTGATTTACTTGACGCAAATTGTTTGCTCGTCTAATTCTGAGAGACTTCAATCTTTGGATGACATCTCAAAATGTTTATGATATGTTTCAAATGGGTTTTGTTCCGGGCTTAGGCACAGCGGTCAATTTGCAAACCATCAATGCAATAAAAATGCATGAGCATCAAATGAAACAACTGGTCTATATGGCCTTCATTGATTTTAAGACCTCCTTCGACTTCAAGCACAGATCTTACAATTGCTTACTGATACCACCATCAAGTACACCTCACTCTAGACGGCAAACATTCGGCCCCTATCCCCATCTTTAGAGTCCTTAGTCGTTAGGCAAGGCTGCATATTAGCATCTGCATTATTTAACTTCTTTATATCGGTCACGAGACACCACTTTACCAAAATGATCTCTGATTTTCCCAAGTTGGGTCAACAAACTGTCCCCTGGTTATCCTACGCAGATGACCTCGTTCTTCTTCAGCATCTCCTCTCTGCACTAGAAAAATATGTTGACTCAAACTTACTCACACTCAATCTTGAGAAGACCAAAGTCTTACTATGCGCTTCTAAGCATCAAATCAGGCGATGCTCTTACATCTGGCACTTACATGGGGAATGCTTACAAGTGGTTAATGAATACCATTACTTGGGTTTAAATACCAACAATCATGTCTGTGATCTCCCTTAACTATTAGAACTAAAGTAGAAAATGCAGTCGGCTGTGGCCCAAGCCTGCATTATACACATGAAATCCGGTAGATTCTGCATGATATGATATGATATGGCATTTGTAACGCGCCTATACACAAGCGTTTCAAGGCACAACGATGCAAGGAAGGGGAAACAGTGGGAGGACAGAGACACCTATCTTACTGGGTCAAGTGACACTGAGATCACGCATGTGCAGGGGAGGCAGGAGGGGAAAAGTGCCAGGTGAAAGGGGAGGGGGCAGTGCTGTACATGGGATCAAAACAATAACAAGAAGTGCGGCCAGCAGGTGGAAGGTGCAAGGGTAAGTGCAGACAGCAGGGGGGACTGTAGGGTTACAGATACAGCCTCAAGTGCATGGGTTGTCAAGAGACAGTGCAGGTGCACAACTGGGCGGGTAGAGACCTGGACCTGAAATCAGAGGGTAGCCAGATGACCAGTGCAGTATGAGACAGGAAATCAGCAGTGGAGAGGAAAAGAGAAGGCAGGCACAAAGAGGAAGGTCTTGAGGTGCTTCCGGAACCGGAGATGCTTTGAAAGCTGTTCCAGAGGGAGGCCGCAGCCGAAGAAAGAGAACTACCACCAACTTGTTGCTTGGAGAAATGACTGACCCTGAGGGAGATGGAGGTGGAGGAGCGAAAGAGCTTGAGTAGGAAGATATTCATGAAGAGAGAGTTGGAGGTATTGAGGACCCAGGACCCAGAAGGCTTTGTTGTAGACAATGTAGCGGATCTTGAACTTAATTATTGCAGCCACTGGGAGCCAATGAAGAGATTTCAGTGATGGAGAGATATGATCCCTGGGCTTCAGGCCAAGGACAAGTCTCGCAATCCTGTTCTGGATGAGTTGCAGAGAGCGGAGAGTAGAAGCAGGCAGATTTAGAAAGAGGCTTATGCAGTAGTCCAACTTAGAGAGAACCAGAGCTCTGGAGACAGTGAGCTTCTGGGGGAAGGAGAGGAAAGGAAGAATCCCTCTGAGGAGGTGCAGTTAGTAATTTGACTTCTCAGAGACGTCAGAGATGTGAGGAGAAAAGGAGAGTGTGGAGTCGAAGATGACCCCGATGTCCTTAGCCTCACAGGTGGGAGCAGGAAAAGGGCCAAGGGAGGCTGGCCAGAGAGTGACAGGAAAGGAGGTGCAGGTGTGCCGATGAGGAGAATCTCTGTCTTACTGGCATTTAGGCAGAGATCGTTGATGGCACAACACTTCTGGATAGCAGACAGACAGTCAGAAATGAGAGAAGGAGAAGAGGTGGCAGAGGGGAGCCTGAAAATGAGTGTCATCCGCATAGCACTGAATGTTTGAGCATAGAGCAGCAATGCAGTGGGCGGGCGAGAGGTGCCAAGTAATGGTTGAACAGCCAGGGAGAGAGGTTAGACCCCTGGGGAACACCACAGGTAGAGAGTGAGATAGAGGAAAGGAAGGACCCAAATTGGACCTTGGAGGGTCGATCAGAGAGGAGCAAGGTCAGCCAGGCCATCACAGAGCTGATTGAGCAGGATGGCATGGTTGACCGTGTCAAAGGCAGAAGAGAGATCGAGTAAGATGAGAACAGAGGGGAGATTAGAATCAAGGTTAGAGAGCAGGTCTTCACGGATGTTCAAGAGAGAAGTTTTCGTGCTTCTCCAGGAGTTAGCCCAGGAATGGGGTGACGGCAATCGGGCGATAGTTAGCCGGGCAGGAGGGGTAATCTGATGGTTTCTTGAGAAGAGGGTGCACAAGAGAGTGCTTCAGGATGGAAGGAAAGGCTCCAGTGGCAAAGGAGTGGTTGCAGAAGTGAGCCAAGGCCAGGAGTGCGGGTGGCAATGTGGCCTTTGGATGGTTTTGGAAGAACAGGGAAGAACCTGTTTTGACAAGACGTTCATAGATCGGATTTGTCTAGAAACCTTGTCAGGGGAGAACAGGAAAGGAAGAGAAATAGGGAGGACAGGTGGCCACAGGAGGGCCGGAGGCAGAGGAGAGAGTATAGGGAGGAGGAGGAGGAGAGGACGGGAGGGGGGACAGGATGTCCCTGGTTTTAGAGATGAAATGAGAAGCCAGGGCCATGCAGAGGGCCTGGGAGGGGACAGGAGAGGTAAAGACTGCAGCAGGATTGACCATCCTTCCTCTACTTACATTCTACAGCCAGAGGATAGTTCCAATATTCACATATGGCACCAAAAACAAGAGTCTGGAGCCTGAATCCTTTTGGCTGTGATTAGAAGGCTCATTCTGGAAGCGAGTTCTATCATTGTCTAAGAGCCAACCGATGTGTATAGTGAGGCATGAATTGGGCCTGCTATCCTTAAATGTCTCATATGCGTGGAAATTGTGCTCCTTATATAAGACGCATCTGTCAACTTAAAACCCAGGCTCTCTGCTAAATGCCTTATCTACGAATGTGAACTCCAATGAATATCTTTCTATGGTAATTTGGAGAGGAAAAATAATAGATATTATGGCAGCTGCTGAAATATCTAGCAAGCTTCTATTGACTAACCCAACCCAAGCCAAACAAAAACTGTGCAATATGACTGGATCTGCACGAGAGAATGGTGCATGACTCACTACACTTTCAAACTGAACATTTTGATTCTAAGAGATTTCACACTCCCGAATCCTATTTGATTAAATTCCCATGTTCTAGATACAGGAATGTATTCTTAAGGTTCTGGTTGAATCTGTGGTTAACAAAGGATGTTCTAGCAAACCGTAGAATCCTCCCTAAATCTGGCAACATATGCAGATTCTGTTATGATGCAAAAAAGCATGAAATCTTGAAACATTTGCTTCCCTTTTGTCCAGCGCTACTTAAGCGACGAATACTCTACTTGCAGCATCCTTTTCATGAATATCTAATTTTGAAATGTAAGTCTTTATGGGGTACACTATTTAGCTGTCAGCGAACATGTGTCAGAATTGGAATTATGAACCTGCTGTTATCCCTAAATTTAGATTGAATCAGTCTATTTTACCTCATTCATCCCAAGATGCACTTTCTTTTCATACTTTTGTTCTTTCCTGTGAACATTTTAAATGTAACATGTGCTTGTAATGATGAATGTTCCTTTTATCTTGTATTTATTAGAACATATTGAAAGGTTGATTTTTTCAGCTATACCAATAACACAAGAATAAAAATAAAAAAATGTGTTTCCACTGGTTGTGACACTAGGGCGATAGTCAATTCACTCTGGCCCCCACTAGGGGCCTCGTGTTGAGTCTCTGAACAGCCACTAGTCAAGTTTGTCGATTCCTTGCAAGACACTACAGTGTGCAGCTGTTTAGACGATTTCTGAGAGACAGGATTTCTGATACGATTGTCCTCCAATGGCCTGATGTCTGGGAGGTCACAATTATGAACGTGGACAAACACTTGTTGCCAACACGAGCCCGGCTATGTGTTGTCCATGGGCACTGTATCCTGAGTAGATACATTTGTGCCATCTGGTTTCCCAGTTTTTAAAGGGGCCAAAAGGGCAGAGGAGAAGCCAAATTCCTCTGTCAAGGATGCTTCATCCAGGTTATTCGACCCCTGAATGGGAACCATAAGACCGGCTGGAGTGCACAAGGGGCTGAAGGGGTTTCCAGTCATTGTGCATTTGGAATGGTTAAAGCCGAGGGGATTTGGATCTTTGCCCCTTGCGGGTACGCCAGAGGTCTAGCCACCGGTGCCAGTCCTTCTGGTTCCTCCATAGATGCCCCAATTAAGGCGCAAGCTTTAGCACTTAACTCATGCTCCTCTGAAATAACCCTGTCCCCAGCTGGTGCTGTTGAGTCAAGTGGGTTCAGCAGTTGAATCGGCCCCTGATTAATTGCTGCAAGGCCCACTTTGGGTACGCTGTTCCAAGTATCTTTATCAGCATTCAGGGCTTTAAAAGATGCAGAGGAGGGGGACAGGTGAGGGAAATGCGGCTGAGGAAGAGGGGTGGGGAGGGGCACTATGATTTCTCGATGGACTCGAGATCACCTGAGTTGGAAGATCAGACCCACAGGTGGGAGTCAAGGCAATATTAATCGAGGCGGATTTCAGAATGTTCCTGCCCACCTGCGATTTACTTCTCCCGGTCTCTGAGATTAGTTACACACTCTGCCTCCGCTTTGTACTGTGGCAGCTACAACCTTCTTCCATTTCAAGGCCCCCCCACTTCTCTTCCTGCCTGCTGAGTAAATGAACTAAAAAAAAAACAACAAGCCCTACCCACACATGCCTGCTTGCCACACAGTGGCTTACTCGGATCACCTTGACCTCCTGTTGGTGGACGGTGGCAGCCCACACCAACCGAATCAATCCTCCGCCAAGTCACGAGGGACAAGGAGTTTGGGGGGCAAGCAAGCATGTAGGTAGGGTAGGATGTATCGGCAGCCGTATGTATGCAAGTCGCTCCTGTCAGCTTCGACAGTGCTCTCCACTTTTCTGCTCTGCTGGCGAGTGATCAAGCCGCACTGAACAAACAACAAAGGATCAGCCGCTTCTGACAATCATTGACAATATTTAGTATTTTTCTCTACAACTTAACCAAAGCCAATCACTACCAGAATTGGATTCAATCCCAGAGTTATTTCTTAAACCAAACTCCCAAACTCCCCCTTTAAGAAACCTTTAGCTCTCCTTCCCCCGATTCTTCTGCTTGTTCTCATTTCATGCCTCGTGACTTTGCCAATTTCTTCCTTTATAAAATCAAGACATTAGACACTGTCTTACTCCACTGTTTCCAATTTTCCCTCTCTCCTCTATGAGCTGCACTGCCCCAACCTCTGATCATCCTTCTTTCAGTGTTAGCCCCATCTATGAGACTGACGTCACTAATTCTATTTTGTGGTCTCACCATACTGCAGCTCCCTCTGACCCCCTACCTTCTTCACTTATTATTCCTATTATTCCTGCCCTAGCTTAAACTTTGTCTACTCGTTTGAACCTTTCTTTATCCTCAGGCTACTTTCCAGCAGCCTTCAAAGTCACCACTATTATCCCTCTTCTTAAAAACCCTCTATGAATCCAACTGGACTTGCTAGCTTTTCCCCTATCCCTCTCCTCCCTTACCTATCTTAATTGCTTGAGCCACTCGTCCATTCTCAATTTAGCTCCTCTCTTAATTCATTTAATATACTTCTTACTCATGTGATGTACTGCAACTGCATCCGTAACATTATGCAATGTTATGTGCTGCAACTGTAACCTTAAACTGTACCGGTAACCTCCTGCCTTATGTGATATACTGCAACCAGCACTTTAAGCAATGTGACGTATGGCAACTGCAACGGTAACCTTAAGCAATGTGATGTACTGCAACCTAACCTTTAGCTATGTGATATACTACACCGGTACCCTTAAGCTATTTGATGCACTGCCATCACAACCGTAACCGCAACTGTAAGCAATGTGATTTGGTGCAACCGAACCGTATCCTTAAGCTATGTGATGCACTGTACCTGTAACCTTAGCAACATGATGTACTGCAATGGTAACCTTAAACTATTTGATGTACTGCAACTGCAACCCTAACAGTTACCTAAGCAAAGTGATGTACTGCAACAGGAACCATAACTTTAAGAGATGTGATGAACTGTACCCGTAACCTTAGCAATGTGATGTGCTGTAACCATAACTTTAAGCTATTTGATGTTCTGCAATCGTAACCATAACCTTAAGCAATGAATGTAACATGTATGCAACAGTGTCTAGATACCTGAAGGTTGAGTGTGCTTTACAAACGCAAAAATAAATAACTACATAAATAAGTCTGGTTTATGCCCTGGTTTGTCTATGAAAACCACCCTACTTTCTGTCCTTGATTCTACAAGCTCACTATCTCAAGCAATCATATATCCTTGTCCTACTTGATCTCCGTGCTGCCTTTGACACTGTGGCCGACCACACTCTACTTTCCACTCTTTCCTCTCTAACATTCTCTGCCACTAACTTCCAATTGTTCTCTTCTTACCTAACTAATCATTCTTTAGGATTTGGGTTGTTTTACCGAAGTAGAATCGATTGTGGGAAAAATGACATATTTGACTACACTGCAAATCAGTTTTTACTTCGGTAAAACAACCCAAATCCATGTCCCGTAAGCAGCCATAGACAAATCCACCCTACTTACCTTTTTTGGCATCCTCGTGCCAGTTCCGTCCCTCTAACGTGGGTTGGAGCTTACGGCACAGGGTCACTTTTTATCTTTTCATTTTTTTCCCCTTTTTTTGGGTCTCTAGTAGCCAGCCACACAGCCAGCCACACATGGGGCCTCATTACGAGGAGGGTGGTAAGGGGTTAACGGCGCCGGTAAAGGTGCCGGAGCCATTAACCCCTTACTGCCCTAATATGAGGTCCGCTCGCGGGACCCTCTCAGGACGCCTGGTTTTACGTCATTAACGGGCCCATTGTTAGCATGCTCCCCATTCCCATTGAGCCCTATGGGGCTCGAATGGGAATGGGGACGGGTTACTTGAATGAGTAATTACCGGGCCCTCCATTACCGGGCCCTCCAAGGTCAGAATGGCCCAGTAATTCCTCATTAAAGGAACCCGGACCCGGTAGCTAATAGCAGCATGGCTACATCCATACTCGGAATGACCCCCATGGTCAGCAAGGTTAGACGCTGCTGATAGATCCAGAAGCATTAAGAGATCCATCCCGCCTTTCTCAAAGACCTGAAGGATACTAGCCTACAGATCAAGCAATGCTGATTGTTCTGTGGGCACTGCGAAAACTGGACTGTCTCTGACCTAATATGTTATTTTTGGACAGGAAATCATACACTTGAATATAGGCCCCTTGATTCAAGATTTTTAACAGGAACTAAGAGTTGGTAATAGGCCTACAGTTAGATGGTACATCATGATCAAGGGATGGTATCTTGAGCAGAGGCAAAATCCATGCCAGTTTAATGCATGGAGGGACAGTGCTTTCCCTGAAGGAAGCATTGATAAACGCAGTGATCAGTGACATAAGCTGCTTGGCACACGCCTTAACAATCGGGGCCTGACGTACCGGTTAAAGCTGTTGAAGTATAGCTGACACTTTCAGTTCTGAGCCCCGGCTAAACTCAAACACAGGGATGTAACAACCAGACCCAGTCACTTCTGGGCTAGATTATGATGCCACAAGCCCAGCCCGTTTGTTAGCAATACCCTCTTGGATTTTTATGATCTTATTAGCCATGCAGTCCTAAATGGACGCACACCATTCTTTGTCTTTATTGACCACCGGTTCCATAGGGCATGGATCTTCAAGCTCTTCAGAACTTTAAAAAGTTCTTTGGTATTGGAGTTTGCATTTTCAATCCTATGAATATACATCATGTTTTAGCTAAAATGACAGTCGCTTTGTGTTTCTTGGCTGCAAGATTTTATTTGTTTCAGTTTTCATCAGTATTTTCTTTTTTCCATATTTCAAAGGCTTTGCATTTGAGGATCTTGAGTTCATGGATGTCAGGGAGTACCAAGATTTAGTGTTCTTTTCCCTAACTCTTGATATGTCTTCTTGGGCTATGCTAATTCATGACGATGGACTCCAGGTGCACCCAGACCCCGATGACACTTACATTTTTAGTTCTTGCTCTTCATTCACTGACTACATCTGTCAGCAACTTTGTTCATCTTTCTGCCATCAAATCATGCTTTGCTCCAAAGTTTCTCTGTCTAAATCCTAACAAGACATTATATACTTCCTGGCTTCTGCTTCTATCACCCTTCCTCCATCAATATACTCCAGCTTCTCGTTAACAATGGTATAACCGCTGCATAAGCTTTGTAAATAAGTACCAGTACAGTAAAATGCCTTACAACCATCGTAAAGCCTAAACCATATAACAGTTGACACCAGCCTACTCCCTAAAACCAATGTAGTGTGATATAATCATGCTAGGGCACAAATGGGGTGCTTACAAGGCAGCCTTGAGACTGTGGACCTATAGGCAACCTAGGAGCCTGTACACATAATGAGCCACAAAGGGTTACGGTAGCAAGGAGAATTCAGTGGAAGTTATCAGAGATCCAAAAAGTAAAATAGGGAAAAAGAAAATGTTTAAGGGCCATAGAAAGTGGCCCTAGAATTCCCAAAAATAGAAGTTCTGTGTCAACAATGTTCCAATGTCCTTGAATTCAAACTTGCTCTTAATCCTGAAACAAAGCCCTGGCAAACGTATTCCTCCAAATTTTGAAATAGGCTTAAGTCACAAAAAAGTCAGAACATGAAAATAAGAGGGCGAGGTAGAACATAAACTTGCATTTATTGAGAGAGCAATCAAACATTGAAATGGGGTAGATTAGATCACCTGTTTGTGACTAGTAGAGGAGAGCATCCCAGTGACCACGACCTGTGACCTACAGTACACTCCTATGAGGTTTATGGTTATTGATCCTTGTAGGAAGTGTGGAGAAAGTCCATGAGCTGCTTGGATGCAGGCAGTATACTACATTCAGGGACTGCAACTGAGTGCGCAAGTATTTTTTGGCGAGACAACATTTTCGTTGTGATAATTTGCGTTGAGACATAATAAGAGTTACAAAATGTTGGTAGACAGTAAATTACCTTGAATGGCTGTGACTAAATGTGCCACCATTTTGTGGTGAACGAGACAAGTTGTGGGAGGCAGGCAGGGCCATCTTAACAATTTTTGGGGCCCTGGGCACGGACATCTTTGGGGCCCCCCTCTACCAAACCAAAGGAATTAAGGGATCAAGAATACTGGTCGCGCCCTCCAACCCCCACCCGTCGCGCAGCATAGTAAGCACATTTACTCCCTTTAAGTCCCCTTACCCTCTTCATTCTTGCTCTAATCAGAATGATAAACAAGGAGCATTTGAAGACCAACATTAGCAGTCTACAAAGAGGTTACTGTTCTAGTACATACAGGATACTTTTTACCAATAGCATCCATGAAGGTATGCAGCCTGTAGTATTAATGCATGCCGTATGTAAAAGGTATATTTAACCCATAATAGACAGAAAACTCACATTAGCTGTCTCACAGAATGGAAAAGTACTCAAACATGGATAGAGGAGACCAATTGGAAGGAAGGAGAAAGTTACACATAAAGTAGCATGGATAGTGGATGCAGATTACAAAAAAGCCACCAGGAAGTTGTCTTTATCCAGACAGAGAATAGAAGTTGGGTATTTATTTATTTATTTGCATTTTTAAAGTGCTCAGACAGCCCGCAGGCATCGAGGCGCTGTTACAGGAATTGTTTTTTTAAGTTGCATAATGGTAATTTTTGTCTTAGTTGCGTATTTATAACACGCTTAAATGCCCAGAGGTTTCTAAGCGCAGACCCGGATATCGAACCTGTGTTGTTTCGTGTCGTCTTGCTTCCAAGGCAAACACATTGCCGCTGAGCTATCCTCTCGGGATATGGTTTTCAGATAGTGTTGCCATTAGATATCAAAGGAACACATGCCTGTGGTGTGCGATATAAATATGCTCACTATTAAAGTGAAAGCAACCATATAGCCAGTGAAACCATGAATAATTATTTTATGAAGATCATACCATGAGAAGGAAATCACTCTGAAGGGCTGACAATTTTGAAAGGTTTAGGGACTGGAAATATTGAGAGGTTAGGCAATACAAGATTAAATGAGATACCCATGATCACACATTTGTTAAGGGGCGAAGGGGTTAAGCTGGGATTTGTGCCTACTCTGCAATATCTGCATTTGAACACTTTATTTTCCAGTTCTTACCATGTACTAAAACAATCTCATTTTATAAAAATTGACTTTGAAAGTACACAAATCACATTACCAAACATGACCATTTTTAAACAAAATAATTATAGAAGGGTGTTGTGCAAAATGGGAATGATTCTAGCTTCATTCTCTCCATCATCAAGGGAAATATATGAGTACCAGCATACCAATCCATGTGATTTTACAAATTTAATCTGGGTTAGTCTTTGCTATTTCAAAGCTTTAAATACTGCCAAAACAATGGCTTGTGACATTTTTATTCATAAACGCGCATAAAAACCTTTGACTTTTACCAAAAAGCAAACAATGTTTTGTGTCAAACAAGCAGACCTTAAAATATGCTTGCCTGAGCCCTGCAACATCTGGTCTGCTCTTTTCTGTCTACCAACCCGTCCACCCAAATGGCCTACATAAAGAGAAAGATCAAGTAATGTGCTAAACGATACCAGCAGCATGCTAGAAGGCAAACCTCACAGAAGACAGCACAGTAATGTAAGCTATATTAGATGATTTGACCGTGATCACTGTATCGTCTGCTGGCAAATACAGGATACAAGCATGAACGCTTTCGTCCCATAGTCTTGAATTTGAAAACGTATTCACCTCTTGGACTAACCGTTTATGCCACAGTGGGAGGCGATTGCCAAACCAGTTTCTAGATCTTCACCATAAGCATGATATGTTCGTTTTTATATCAACCCCTATTTGGTGCAGGTACTTTGCTGAAAATAGCAGATGTTGTTCTGCAAAACCAAGTACATATGCAGCCAGGATTATAAACTTCAGACATAGGAAAAGCTCAGCCGCCTTGCTGGAATGTGATATTTTAATTTTACATATGAACACATATCTCTGCAATGGGTGCTTCACACACTGAGCTAACTTCTGAACCATTGTGGCACTCATTTTATCAATATGCATTTCACCGTTGCCTATTGCACATGATTAACATAATTCCCACAGGAAGGAAAGAATGCTACAGAGTCGTGCCTTAAGAAACACACAAACTATGTATACCACAGGGAACAGAGAAAGCAATGATGAATTGATCAAGGCAGAATGTACTTGTCAAAACAGAAAAGGCAATGGGTTTAGAGCCTCAGCAGCACCTCATAAAATATCCTGAAGTGTGCTATTTAAGACTGGTGAACAATGGAATCTTACTTCTTCAGATCAGGCTGCCCAGTGGGGCCCCCTCCAAGATGAGGGCCCTGGGCAAGCGCCCCTTTTGCCCTCCCATACAAACGTCTCTGGGGGCAGGAGATCATATTCAGTGGCTCTGAGTGTGATTATCGGGGGCTGATAGAGGCGTAAATTAGCATTTTCAAGGCATATTTGTGTTAAAAACAATAAACACAACACTCCAAAGTATACATGACATAATGAGACATTTGTATCTGTGAGTAAATTGCACATATCGTAGGCTGAAATGTGTATATCACATGAGGGAGCAATTACGTTGAATGCGGAAATTCGACTTTCATAGACTGAACATAATGAAGAGAAATATACTATCAAGAGAGGAGAGTATTTCATATTCTCAGATGTCTATACTAATTACTGAAAACAATATGGCTCATTTTGAAAATGATAGGCTATATTCTGTGAAACGTCTTTAAATATTAAAATCGAAAGTGACACTATACAGTTTTCATATATGCTGCAATGAAATGCACTGGCTGACCACTAAAATTACAAATAGTTTTAGCGTATAATGTAAAAATGCACCTTCTGCCGACATAACCCAACACGTGTTTCTACTAATTGAAATGCATACAACACAGAATGAAACTGTTGATGAGATCAAAATGCATGTTTGCAAAGTGAAATGAATCATCCGTCGCATGACTGTCGCGCTTCTCTGACACTGGCACCTTCACTCTGCTTCCTGCAGCTTATAGATATGTTGGAGCAGCACACATCACTTTCATTGTGCTGCAGCAGCTGTTGTCCCAATGAGACCACATTCCTAAAAGCACGCCAATTGCTGTTATTAAGCATTCTTCCTAATGCAGCAAGCACCCTGTGTATGTATTCTGACAAGAGCTCTGCTATGAAGAGACACATGTTCCTGTACACTTTTTAAGACGTGCATTTTAGCTGTGGATTGTCAGAGCAGCAACAGACTGCATTCGTTTCCCACTGATCTCTGCAGACGAGATGTTTTGAAGTACACATTGGATTTTACAGCCGTTTTCACAAAGAGAAAGAAATGAGATGGGTGTGTGTATGGGGAGGGAAAACAGCTCATATATATTGGGAGGTTCACTCCCTGACCTGTTCCTCTGGAGCATCATTATGAATTCATAATTTGTAATGTAATCTATTACAGCATGGGTGTTATTATAAGCAGTGCATCACAATGGCAAATATATGGTTTCTATGGGACCATAACTGGTGAATTCTTTGGGTTTTGTTTTTTTGCCCTGCAACCATAATTAACTGTTCACAAAGTTTTTCACAGAATTCCAGAGGATTTTATTAAGGCAGCCTAGCCCTTATGTCCCTTTCACAACTTGCCTTAAGATATATATTTCAGCATTTTTCAGATTAAAATTGAAATGCACCATAGCGCTCAAAAATATAGGTATGTATATATGTGAAATGTAAAATATTAATACTTTAAGGGCCTGATTTATAGAAAAAGTGCGAAGACACTGCAAAGTACTTTGAGTGTAAAACAACTCACTGCCTACTAGTGCACGAAAGTATCTTTGCGCGTTCCGAATATTCATGGATTCCAAAGCGCAAAGTAACCCAATGTGCAAAAAAAATGGAGTTGCGCCTGGAACGCCCACAACATACACCCCCACGCAAACAAAAGCAATTGCCAAAGAGGTGGTGTACCTCGGGCAAATAATATCAGCAGATGGATGGTAGCTAACACCAGAGTGTGGAAGCAATTCACAGAAAGCCACTGCCCACATGGTAAAAGAGATGCAGCAATTTTTAGGATTGCACATTTACTGTAGTGCCTAGGTGTTTGGTTATTCAACGTTAACAAACTCCCTCTTCCAGGCACTTAAAGAAGCACAAAAGATTAAAAGACCCATCAAATGGAACTCAGAGATAAATGAAAATGTTGCAGAACTCAAAGAGCCACTGGCCCATGCCTCAGTGTTGGCGACCCCCAACTATAAAGAGAAATTCTATTTGTTTTCACGTTCTGATGGCACGGTGATGATGGCTGTGCTCACCCCAAAAAATACCCAAGGACTCAAGCCCCTGGTGTACTACAGCAGTCTGGTAGACCCTGTAATGCAAGGCTACTTTCCATGCAAACAGGCGCTTGAAGCTGCAGCATTTGCCATAAAAAAGGCAGTCACCATAACGATGGGATGCTCAGTGATTTTGTACATGGAACACTCACTTTTTGCGATCCTTGAAAAATCTGAATCCACGTTAACGACTCAGAGGGCCTCGGGGCATGATACTAGCAAACCCAGAAATTGAGGTTGTTAGATGGCGTGCAGTGAATCCAGCAACACCAGGAGAATATATTCACGATTGCTCATCTTACATGGACAGGTTGGAAGGGAACCACCAGGTGCAGTAGGAATCCATAGACGGGGGAGACATGCTTTTTGTTGACGGGTCTTTGACGATAGATTCGAGCACAGGGTACCAACACACTGATGCTCTGCAGTCCAAATTAAATGTTTCTGACAGATCCATGTATATTACAGAAGTCTGAGGAAGAGAGGTTTCTTTGCAAATGGGCTACACTTGCTAGATTACTTCTGATTGGATGTTTCCTACCACTGTGATAAAATACACCAGTTGAAAGATGTTAATGAATGTTAAGAAGTAACAGGTTGACAGCCTTGAAAAAGGAATTTGTGATGATGTTGCATGATGTTGGCTTAGAAAGGTTACAATATTAGCCTAGGATGATTTAGGAATGCTTTTCGAACCTAAGGTCAGGAAATCATTTTTTTTTAACGATAAATCTATTTAACAATGAAAATGTACTTTGTATATATACGTTTGAATTGAGTTTAATTTTCACTGGTGCAGAACTTTATGTAACTACCCTACATACACATGATGGTTGTGGCCTGTAACTTTTCAGGTTAGCTTGAGGCGGGACCCTGTGCCTGTAATGATGCGACATCAGCAGACACACTTTTAGTGCGAGAGGTATTCCTGTGTGGGTAATATTTGATGAATTGAGGTCAGACAATGGGCAACACTTTGCCAATGATCTCTTTACGGAGGTTACAGCCCTCCTGGGGATAAAGCACCGACTATGCTCAGTGTACCACCCTCAAGCCAATGGTTTGGTTGATTGTTTAAATGGCTTGCTTAAAGAGCACTTGGCCAAGCTGTCAGCGACACTTGGCAAAAACTGGCTATACTGCTTGCCTATCGCTTTATTTGTCTTACGCATTTTTACTGCCAGGGATCTTCACTTGACTCTGCACAAAATTGTTACTGCAGGAGAATGCATGTGCCTCTTACTCCTACATTTACAAATTTGGGTGCTAACAGCTCCTCTCAGATACTTGGGAAGAGTTTAATATATGCTTGATGGAACTTACAAAGTCTCTCAAGTACATATTTTATCAGGTGCACCCACCTTCAAGCCGGCTGGCCGACGAAACGTTACCAACCAACAGTACATGAGAAGATACTTTTGCACCAGCGGCCCGCCCCTCAAACGCATTGCCAGAATATTTGTTCAGAATTTCACAAGATCATGGAAAGAGCCTCGCTTTACAGGACCGCACGTTGTGATCTACTCCACACCCACCGCCATCAAAGTTGCTAATCACAGAGCATGGATACACTATTCCGATATCTACAGAGACAACAGTGCCGGCTCTGACGAAAAAGAGGAGGGGAACCGCTTGATGGGGAGTATCACTCAGCTATCAATTACATTTTGCTCTTCTTTTTGGTTGTATAGGAAGCCTGTGGAGGAGGAGGACAACAGGCCTCACAATAACATTAGTGACGGTACAAGGAAGAAATATGACGTCTTTTGATGCAGTGTAGTGTTTTTGTGTACTGAAAAGATATAGGTGCACCAGCAACTATTGGTCCATACAAATCATCAGAAAGTTTGGCTGCAATTCCACCACATTGTTGCCTGTTCTCAAAGGCAGCAACCTTCTTTGTATCTCTTTTGCATCCAGAGGTCCTAGCAGCAGCTAACGCTAAATGGCAGCAGGTGATCCACTACGAGTTGTTCAACCAAGAAAGGACTTAATGCAGTAAGGTAGGAACCCGGGCAGTCAGACTGGTGGTGCTCCAGAACAGATATGTATTGGATATGCTTACTGCAATGGAGGGTGGTGTCTGCAACAAAGTTGGCAGTAGCTGCGGCAAAATAATTCCAGTTAATGATGCAGCTAAGGGAATGTTGACTGAGGCCATAGAGGAAATGTGTACACTCCATGAGACTATGACAAGGGAAACGATGGCAGTATTGTCAGACAGCTGGCTTGACTCTCTTTTTGCTTGAGTCCCCACATGGTTGTTGAACATTTTTAAAGTAAATGTCGCAGTGCCCATTCTCGCCCTCATCATCTTCTGGGTGGGTCAGCTAATATTAAAGCATTGCAGAACAAAGGGGGTGGGAGGAGAAATATGATGTCCGTGAATGTTGACGGGATGAGGATAAGACACATAGTAAACACTGAGGGTCAACACTGTCTGGAACAAATGGGCAGAATGAACAAGGGTGGTTACAATGCCTCCTGCAGACGTGGAAGAGTATGGCGCCTTTTCGGTGGCATGCTCAGCTGATGGGCAAGAGTGTGTGATAATTGAATGTCCCCTGAGTGAGCATGGATAGGGTAATGAGGTTTTGGATCCCCAAGACGGTAAGTCAGAACACAATCGGAAAGAAAGCATGCTCGATAGATCGATTGAAGGGGGGAATGAGGTACAGGTGCAAATTCAATGCGGGTCACAACTATCAATTACATAACTGATAGAGGACGCAGTGGGGAAGGGGAGGGGGCACTCCTGGGGGTGAGGGCATCATTGACCACTGTGCTGTGTAACTTATGCACAGTGTGCGCATGTGCAGCTGGAGAAGTCCATGGGGGCGAGTGGGAGTGGGGCATTCGGCTAGGGGGCATGCTGCAGATAGGAATAAGGGACAGGTAGAGTGGGTAGAAAAGGTAGTGTAGCATTATATGAATACCATAACAGCTATTTTGGAGTATAGGCTGCAGGTAGTAAAACATTTACCTCTTCAGAGCAACAGACCTGTTGTCCTGGGCAAACATGCATTTCTCAAGCACTCAGCTACAGCAGTGTGCTGGAGAAATGTTGCAAGTTGTCCGTTCCCAGGAGAAGGTAGCCTCAGGGGAATGGGACCAGTACATACTTTTGAGGCCAGCAAGCCAGGCACCTGCGTGCTCGCTGGGAATTGTAGGGAATTACAAATTAAATACAGGAAAATTAAATCTGGTTTCAAATCCCCCTTCGCGGGTGTCATGGGAAGAGGGCTGAGGGGCAAAGGGATGAGTCAAGGTGAACCAATCAATAGGAGAGTTTTGGTGTCCCTAGGGTGCAACAGTGTTTTGTGTCCTTGCTGATGTCTGTGGGGCACCTCAATGGTCGGATGCCATGTGAATGTCTCCCCTTTGCCAAGCTTTGTCTTGCGTGTTCAAAGGGGAACTGACCAATGGCAGATGAATAAAGTTCCAGTGATCAGCACAATCATGTAATGCTAGGAAATGTTATTGGGCAGTGTGGGAAGGTTTGTGACATCACGATGGGTGGTGTGCGGCAATGGGGACAGGATGGTCTGAACCAATTGCAGTCATTCAATGTATGACTAGATATAGGGGACTGATGTAGTCCCACCAATCAGCTTTTGTGAGGTGTTTGAAAAAAAAATGTCAACTATGTGTATGTGTATGCAAATTATGTCATTTGTGTATAATAGTTTTGCTCATTGTGGGTGGCATTGACAGCTCTCTTCACTCAGTTCTGTTCCACCATGCTGTTTGAATCATGCTCTCCCAGCTGCGTCTGGGCATAAATAAACTGCATTGCTACCTGCTTGGAATACACTCCTTTTTAGATTACTTTGACATTCCAGTCGTTACTTGCCTTGGAGGACCCCTGTTACAGGACCAAACCCTGCTTCCCATAAACATTTGACAGAAATATGTCTAGTGGTTCAGGCTGTAGATGCACCAGAACCTTTTCTAATGCAATTGAATGGCATTTCAAAAGTGTTGGGAGCCCCCATAACATTTCCCCCAAACCAAACACAGCTTTCCCCCAAAAAGTCAGGTCTATCTTTTTTTTGGAAAGATTTGTACAGATTTGTACAGATCATGGTTATAAGCTACCGAAAAAATGCTCTTCTTATGGGGAGCGCAACTTAACCATAACAACAGGGTGGTTATCGCCCACTCTATAAAATATATATTTAATTCATTGAAAAAAACATTCTTAAGGCTAGGTTATGGTTACAACACAAGAAAACAAATATCACACATTATGGTTTCTAAAGCAACCATAATAGTACCATTGAGATCAAGAAACGTCCACAACTCTGCCACTTCCAGGCACGACTCTTGACATCTCTCCTTATGGTTATTCCCTTAAGTAAGTTGGTCTGCTATTTAATTTTTACAGCCGTTATGGTATTTATATTGTTTTGTCCAACATACAAAATATAAACAAACTGTAAGCCTTCTTTTAATTAATTAATTAATTTATTTCTCTCTGTTGTATTCATTTTCAAAGATTAGTTACATATATGCCATTTCTATTGGCCTATGTGGCATTAGGAATAGTGGATGGGGGTGAGCGAGTTAAGGTTGTTTTAGTTTGGCAATGGCACAGTTATAGATGATTTAAGGAACCATACCTGGCAAATGTTTTTGTTTGTGCTGCTACCATAATGCCCCTTTATGATTTTTTCTTTTACTAAATGTTAATAAATATATTGCAGAGTCGGTGATAGGGACTCTGTAGTTATGGTTAAGCTGCTTTTCCCAATTGGAAGAGCACATTATGGGCTTTTTACAACTGTGTGTGTTTTTTCAACACATCTGCAAAAACCTTCCATAAAAAGCATTCATTGGTTTTTGTTAGGCCAACTGAACCATAATGTTAATTTCACCAAGGTTTTTAACATCATTTTAATTTGTGTTAATGATATGCAATGTCATGTTTATAGTATCCCATGGCATGCATTCGTTTTAAAAAAAAATGATAAGCAGTGTTTACTAATTAAATTCCTTTTGATTAGCATACAAATGTATTTGATTAGTAATTCTGTATTGATATTTTTAATGTCACCAGCCATCATTTATACCCAAGACATAAAATGAACAACAATGCAGCATTTTTTTGTAACGCTGAAGTAAGACAGTGAGATGAGCACGTGTAAAATGTAAACATTAGATGCGTGAATGGACACAAATAAACAGATATGATAAAAAAAGCTCTGACAATAGTTTTCAGTGCAAGGATCTGTGCAACTGGATGCAGTCGGTGTTACACGCGGCAGTGCCCCATATACTGTATCCTTGACCGATCATTTGCTGTGTAAGAGAAGTTCAGAAGTTTCGTTAAAAGTTCACAGTGTGAAAGGAATATCATCGCCTGAGATTAGTATGCAGTATGGTGAAGCAGCAGGCAGGGTTATTGGCAACTTCAAGTAGACAAAGATGGACCTTGCCTTTCATTGAAATCAACTGTTTTCAATGTACTGTTAAATACCACTTTTGGGGGAGGGCAGGTCCTCAAGCCTGAAACAGGTAGACCCAAGCGCAGAATTCCAACACTGTGCACCCATGAAAGCAGTATTTATCACTATATGCACTCACAGCCCCATCTGGGGTACAGATACATTTTTATGTGTTTTTAAGGAATCCAGGCTTTGAACAAGTCATGGTCCCCTACAAAGAATTACACATATGTCTGAATAGAAATAACTATTTCTAGGCCCTGTATGTGAGCCAGGAGGTGCACAGGTGAGAGGGCAGGGGAGGGAGTCTGGAAGGCACTCCAGTGGAGATTGGTTCTGGAGCACCACCTCCATGGACAGGGTGTGCCAGAGGCCCAGTGGCAGGGCATGAAATGCAGGCAGCTACTTGCAGATTCTGCTGCCAGTCCCAGCCTCTCCAAGCGTGCGTTAATATATAATGCAATCATAATCATAGAGCAAAGCAAGCTCTGGGGGACATCTACAGCGCATGGTATTGCAGTAGATCTGTAGATGTACAGACTGGATGGAATTATTGATCACTACTTTACGTAAACATCTAGTTAGCTTTGTATATTCATTAAGTAACATGAAAGAGAGACTAAGCAGAGTGGGTGGGGTAGCAGGCAGCAAACAGGGAAAAGTAGGTGGATTATTGTAGTTTGTAGCCATCTCACTTTCAGGGTAGCTTTTATAAAGCAACAGGGTGATAAGATAGAATGTCAAGGAGTTTGGCATCAACTCATGGGTTGAGAACCTGTTGCACAGATTAATGCAATCAGCAGGGAACAGAACTAGGTGTGCATTCTAAAGCATTTCATGTGCATTTTCAAAAGTGTTCACTCATCAATATAATGCGCCTTTCCCAATTAAAATGAAATATAGTTGACAGTATGATATATAGATAAACCTAAACTGTACTAAAACTGAGACAATGCAGTGTTTTACAGTAGCAATACTGTAATTATTCATTATCCATCAACTTACATTTTTAGGAATGAAAATGAAGGACTGTATTTAAGAAAAATGAAGTTAACACATAATAGTCTTTGCCAAACAGGATATAGTTGGATTGATAAAATTAGCATCCCGATTAATTCTGGTTTGCAAGAATTTGAAAAAGCCACACTTTTTTTGCCTAGTACTCCTTCAAAGGCTTTTGGCACTTTTAAGAGTGGAGGAGATGATTTCAGCTGTACTCCCTCTCTCTCCGTTAGCCCGTTAGAGCTTGCAGTGAGCCGAGAAAAGAGCGTGGAGAGAGACCCAATGTTAAGAGAGGAATGCAGGGTGAGCTGTGCATTTATTGAATAGGTCATTTAAATAGCTTATTGTGCTTAAAAATTGTCACTTTAATTAGCAAACCTACAGAACTGCATAGCAAATTGCTATGTGACACTGATTTTTGTATGCCTTGATATCCACCAGGCATTCCTACACTTTGCCAGGGGCATGGCTTTCGGCCTTGCTCCTAGCCCCACTAAGTTATCCAAAATCACCAATTAGCCTGCTTGCGGTGAGGCCAAATGGCCCCTTTTCCCCCATTGTTTGTCCATAGGTCATTGGCCAAGACATGCAGACATGGTCAGTGGCAACCTAACCCAGAGCATGGCCTTTGTCCATGTTCCCAGCGCCAAAAGCCCCCAAAAGTGCCCACTATGCCTGGCCCACATTATGCTTATTAGCCAGGCCTGCAGTCATGACCAGTAACCATGTGGCGTGGAGCATAGCCAAAGCCAGCCAAAGTTTCTGCTTGACCTGGCTTCGGACCTGGCACAGGACCCACTTTACCCCATTGCGGATTGTGGTGCGCTGGCCAGTGACCACTTGCCTGGCTATGGGCTTCTGCCATGTAGCAAGTCCTGCCAAGATTCCCAAAGTTGTCGATGGACATGGCCTGCTGCCTGGCCTGGTGGCCAATGTATACCCATTGTGGGTCTGTGGGCAACAGTGGCTCAACTAGGTCCAGTGACAACTTTGGGTGACTTGGTGGCACCAGTGGAATTGCTAAAGTCCCTTTTGTATGTCTATTGGCTCATGAATGCACAGTGTAATGTAATGTAAATGTAATTGGTTATTTATAACACGCTTAATGCCCAAATCGGTGCTGCTGGCTGTCGTCTTGCTTCCAAGGCTTGCGTGTTGCCCCTGAGCTATTCTCTGAGCCCATCACAGCAAATAAGCCACATGGCTGCAAGGCAGACACAGTTTCCTCAGTGGCTGGCTCAGCAGGGTCTAGGGCTTACTGAAAGCCATGCCCAGGGCCAAAATTACCATAGCCATGGTGACAGGCAATCTCCAGAGGCCCAAGGACCAGCAGTGGCGTAAAGTAACTCCTGGGCATTTCCACAGGCCAAGTCCAGAGTCCATTCTGAGTGCTTCGGCTGGGCCTGGGCCCTGGCCTTTAGCAAGCTCGGTGGAGTGGCCATTTAGCTACAGACCCACTCAGGCTATCGGCATGGCTCAATGGTTACTTCAGGTGGCTTGTTGGGCCTGGGGAATGGCAAAAGTCATGGCCCAATGACCATCGTTCTCTTATAGCAGTTCTGCAGGAACATTAAATTAGCAAGACCTAAACAAATGCCTATACAATATGCTTATCATATCTCTTGAAAAGGACAGAGAGAATTTCTTTACGTTGACGGTTAGTTTCCTGTGATATGCATTGTGATGTCATCAGTATCCTCTAGTTTCCAGTGTTGACATCGATTGCGACTTATTGGACACTTAGACCGTGGCTCCTTGGGCCCTAACCCTAAGACCTGCATACCCATAGGACCTTTGTGACTGTTGAGGGTCCATGGGCCAGTAGACATGACCTGTGACACTGACCAGCGGCTTATTTGCCTTGGGCAGGGATAGCTCAGCGGCAAAGTGCGCACCTTGGAAGCAAGACGACACGAAGCAACAAAGGTTCAATCCCCGGGTCCGCACTTAGAAACCTCTGGGTGTTTAAGTGCGCTATAAATACGCAACTAAGACAAAAAAAAACAATTATGCAACTAAATAAACAAAAAAACAATTCCTGTAACAGCGCCTCGATGCCCGCGGGCTGTGTGAGCACTTTAGAAATGTTAAATAAAAATAAAAAAATAAATAAAAAAATATGCCACAGAAAATGTGGCAACAGTTATGGCTGTCATCAGTGTTGCAGCTACCAAAACCTGCTGAATTTCAACACTTTCATTGCATTAAATCATCTTTATAAAGTCAGTTTAACTAAGGTTTTCCACTGAATATATTTGAATATATTTATATTCAGTGAAACAAATGTGTTAAAGGGACGTTACGCTTAAGTTGCACTAATAAAAAACTATGAAATTCAGTAAAAAAAACTTTGTTAAAGGGACATTATGGTTAAAAGTAAAATTGAAAACCCCCAGAAATTCATCAATTATGGTAAGCTAAGCAACCGTAACTTGTGCCACCACCCTGCACTGCTAAGACTAAAACACAGGAAATAAAATATGACATTACAAATGTGTGGAATTACACTCAGTCGTAGACAACATGGGCAGTACTCCTTCGGTACCACCTCCATGTGCCGCCACACCCACACATTCCATCACGGTGCTCTGAGAAAGGTTGTTCCTTTCTCATGGAGTAAGCTATCTTCCTCTACCCCATCTTCCTTAACCGCTCCCACAAATTCCACTCCTGTGGTGCAGAGGAGTCTACCGACTACCTCGCAGGACATACAAGAGGCTGTTGATATTTAACTTTCTAGGACAACAGTACTATGTATGTACTGTAACACACCACTCTGCAAGGGAAGCAGTTTTGAAGTGCTTTCAACGCTGCGGTCAAGGAGCACGAAAGACAATGCCCCCTACCTAAGACTAAGATGTAAGGCAGCCCCAACATCTTCCCCTGCCAAACTGCCTCTCCGCATATGTGGTTGGTGCCCCTTCTCTCCCTTCCCATCACCCACATCACCTCATTGCCTCTCCTGGAAAAACTAAAAAACAAAACAAATATACAAAATAAAAAAATAAAAACTCAAAAAACTTTCCTTTGGAGCCACCATTCACAGTTAAAAAATAGAAATAAAAAACTATCTTATAGACTCCAACTGCTTTTCATTTCTCAGTACAGTAGTTAGACTCAATAAGGTTCTCCAACATTGCCATTAGCATGTTCTTCTATGCTAATGGAAATAACGGACTATTGTATACTACGGATAAAGATATAATGGACCGAAACAATTTTCTGTCCCAAATACTTTTCTATAGCATACAATAAGGACCATGACTTCCTAAGCACCTTTTGTAGCCTGCATAGTCCATGGACAGTAGAATATGATATGATATGATCGTTTATTTATATAGCGCCTATACACAATGTGTTTCAAAGTGCTTCAAGGCAAGGGAGGGAACAATGGAAAATACAACCACATTCTTACAGTCCATGAACAGTAAGGATGTGAAATTAACTATCGTACTCGGGCTGACAACATTTCAGATAGTGCAAGAGCTAAGACATAGATAAGGAAGGGAGGGGGAGAGTGGGAAGGAAATGGAAACAGACAGGCGACTACCGTACTAGGCCTGACGACACTTCTGGTAGAGCCGGAGAAAAACAAAAGGTGAGGGAGAGGGGTGCAGAAAGGGAGGGGAGGAACAAAACAAGCGACTATCATACTAGGCCTGACGACATTTCAGATAGTGCTGGAAGGGTGGTGGGGAGGAAAAAAAACAGTAATGGGAGGGTGGAAGAAACAGAAGAGGTTGCTATCATATTAGGTCCAGGAACAATTCTGATTGAGTAAGTGCATAGAAGAAAGTAAGGGCAGGAGATAGGAAAAGGGAGAAGGAACAGGAGGAGAGAAAAGAGAGTAAGCAGTCAAAAGAAGAGTGGAGAAGCAAGAGTGGAGAGCGAATACAATTGCAGAAGTCAGTAGTAACACATAATGTTGCAAGCCAGGATGCAAGATGAAGATGGGAACAGCATGATTCAGGGCCACCATGAGTGCAAGATGCAAAAGAAGTCCAGCATGAGAGTTGAGAAAGAGTGACGCACCATGAATGAATGAAGTCCATAAAAGTCAAATCCAGCATTGGCCACAAGACAGTGATGGTGAAGGAAGGCACCAGGTGGACGGGGCTTGCTAAGTGGTGAAAAAGAGCAGCAGGCAGGCAGGTACCAGGTGGGCGGGGATTAGGCCAGGTGACCTAGATCCACTTGCACCTGCTCCCCATCTGCAAAGGAAAAGAAGCTGGAGGGCTCCTTAAGTAGGGAAATAGAGCGGCAAGCAGGAAGTCACCAGGTGGGCGTGGCTTGCTAAGTGGTGAAAAAGAGCGGCAAGTAGGAAGGCACCAGGTGGGCGGGGCTTGCTAAGTGGTGAAAAAGAGCGGCAAGCAGGAAGGCACCAGTTGGGCGGGGGTTGCTAATTGGTGAAAAAGAGTGGCAGGCAGGAAGTCACCAGGTGGGGGGGCTTAGGCCGGGTGATCTAGATCCACTTGCACCTGCTCCCCATCTGCCTATAAAAATAGTTAACAAATCTCTGGGAAATTCCAGGGAGGGGGAGGAAGTTAAAATAAATTTACTTGTTTTTGGTTTAAAAATTGAGGCCCTTTAAATAAACTTTTTAAAATATTTGTTGGGTTATTTATACTGAACTAACAAATGTTCTACTGTATTGAATTGTTTTTTGGTAACTTTCACAAATACTGGTTCTAACTTTTCTGTTTTTGCTTTTTATTTCCTACAGCTACTAACAAATATTTCACTATATATTTAATGTGTTCACATAAACTGTTTAAATGCACTCTGAACAGAAAATCTGAATTCAAACATTAGTAAAATGAACTCCATCTCTTTGAAAAATATTCACGCCATCAAACTAATATTTTCATTGTGGAAAGATATAATTCCAACATACAGTAAAAAAGCACATACAGCTTTATTGACATTCTGCCTGGCTTTTTCGATTTGTGGACAAAACAAGTTAGAACAATTCCACATTTGCCTCTGAGCGATCCGAGAAAAAATTATCTTCGAACCTGCATAAAGTTCCATTAACTTTGTAAATGTATCCTTAATGGCAAACTGTAAGGACATTGCAGTCACATAGCCCAAACGGTTGCCTCCACAGTGAACTATAATGATGTCTGGATGCTTCAAAGTAACCATACTCTCGCAAAACGGTTGCAATTCTGCCCACTTCAATCCTCAAAATCCATACCAAGAAACTTCACATGCTTCTAATCCAGTAATCAGAGATAGTCCACACTGCTCACAGTACACCTTTAACCAATGGTTTCAAGAATCTCCCACCATCAAGACACTCTTCATCATAGCAATTGCTATAGCCATTGTCTTTGCACACAACAAAGAAAACACTTGTTACCCTGTCTTCCTGTACACCACAACCCCCAAACCTGATTGGCTAATCCCCGGATGTCCGCCCACATTTTCGAATGTCCCTGGTGTCTGCAGTACTATTTCCATGCCCGGCATCCTTAAAAGGCCTAGATGGTACCTGCGGGTTCGCAGACTACGGCGGTGTCTGCGGATACCATAGCACAGGGCAGCCCTTCTACCCTTTTTTACTTTTATGTTTGTAACACTCCCACATTGGCTACTTTCAAACACTCCCACATCCATTTATCAATCACATCCAAAAACTTTACGTGTGACCCTGTCACCTCACTTCAACACTTTAGTAGATGTATATTTGAACTCTGAGAGTACATGTCTCCTGTTAGTCACAGCTTCCTGCATCAAAAATTACTGTGGAACTCTCCAAGATTTCTATTAGCTGTTTCAACAATATCCACATCTAACAAAACATTTTTAAGTAATTTTTTAAGCACCTATATAAATATATATACAGTATTTCTGCTACTAACCCTATGATAAGCATCTCAAGCATGTTCTCCATTTGAAACACTATAAAATGCCATGCACTGCAACATTATGCACCTTGTGGCATTTACTTACATGTACTGCCAACATATAAAACTTCCACACACCAACTACCACATAACATTGTTCTACAAATCTTTTGCAACTGCATGTCCCTTACCTGTAGAAAAAAGTTACAAACAGTGCTGCTGTAAATGCACATATGCATTTGTTTACTTTCAACAAAATGCTCCTAAAAAGAAACACTTTAAAACAAACAGCATTTTGCATTTGTCCTTATGTATAAATGTCATACTTTCCAACCTTTCTCATCACATCCCTTATAGTGCCACCATTTGCCACCTGCTCACACATATGGGTACACTGCCAAAGTATCTATATGCAACATTTTTCCTTACATACAAAATACTGCTCTTTTCCAACCACTACTATAGGTCACCATACACTGCTCCAACTTCAAACTGTCATTGCATTACCACTTCACCTCAGTTTCCCTATTCTTTAAAAACAATGTTCTTATTAAAAGCACCATGAGAAAAAATGCCCTATTGCAAAAAAATCAATTTCTCATGCATTTTAACATGAAGACAAACTTTGCAGTACAGATAATACCATATCATATTAACCCTAGCGCAGACTTTACTGTGCTGCAAAAATACTGCATGTACCTCAAAGTAATGTGAGCATAAAACAGGCCCTTTTGGTGTTTTGCAAATGTGTGTTCAATATAGAAAGACACAGAACACACACAGTATAGAAATATGTTGTCACGCTCATAACTTTAGAGTTAATGGGGTGTCACTCACATGGGCTTATTTTTGGGGCCAGTTGAGCTACAAGTGGGTTTACATTTCTGACAACCCTAATCCATGCAGGTGTTATTGTAAATATGACAAACATCAGCCACACAGGTTTTTCTACGCATGTGCCAAAGATATCTGCAAGTTTTATTAAAATAGCAGGGGCTGGGGTGAGGGACTGGCCTGGCATAATTTAACTCTAAGTCCCGGGGTCAGACAGGGAGAGACTGTCAGCGGGACAAAAAAAGGCTGGCATATTCAGACATGGCTAAAAGGGATTGAGTTGACCTGCATCCCAAGATTGGAGGACGAGGCAGGGGTGACTACAGTGGGACACACAGAGATCTTAAAGTCATGACCGGGACCTAGGGGATAGGGTTTGGTGACTGGCTTGGATAATATCAACCCCAAGGTCTGGGGATGAGGTGGAGGACAGTGTGTAGTAATGTGCTTGCCAGGATAATGAAGGCGTGAATGCGATGTTAGTGTGGAATGTTGGCCGAGCGTTGAGTGAGTGAGTGTTCTGAGAGTGTCAGCTGGGAGAGGAGCTGACTGGTGTGTGGATGGGCCACTGGTTGTGTGTTACATGTTACCACAGAAATGTAAAGGAATGTATTAAGGAAATGGAGTAAATAAATGTGCATACCTTACCCCAGGAGTCCAGTGTGGACTTCTTCACATGTACCAGGTTTTTACATGTGGCGACGAGGTGGTTTCTGTCCACAGAATGTGACGGACGGACAGATGGATGCCACTGGAACAAGGACGATGTGGTGGGGGAACAGCAACCATCTGCACGGCCACTGCCCCTGAGGACCCACCCACACATCTCACAAGGAAGTAGTAGGGCGTTTGGCAGAGAGTTTGAGCATTTGGCATAGCATTGGTTGTGTGAACCAGCTCAAGGTCTGAGTCGTTGTGTGGCCAAAGAACTAGGGCCAGTAAGGGGCCAGGAGCTGTTGAGTAGTGCCGCCATGGGAGGACAACAGTTACTGGGTGGCCAACAGTTACTGGGTGGCCCAGCGCCAAAAAGGACAGTTTGTTATGGTGGTGGTCAACAGTGGTGAGGCGCTATATTGGTACCCAACAGAAGAGTAGCTGTGGTGATTGGCAGCAAGGATCAGTGGGGAGGTTGCAGAGGAAAAGTGTATCCTTGTATGTGTATGAGGGTGTAAGCGCACACTTCGGTTGTGTGCTGTGGAGGACCGTTGGCAGCACTGACTGTGATAGTTAGGAGAGCAGGAAATGCGTTGCAGCCCTTACAAGTAAAGGACCTGATGGAATGCACCACCATGCAATTATTGGCTACGGTGTTGCTTGGCAACAGATCATCACTGCAGGTATAACAGCAACAGTAATGGATGCTGCATGTGGGGGACTGTAATGTGTGACCCTCCCATGTGTCTTACCCTTTTAAGGGGGGGTGTCCCTCCCACGTCTATTGCCCTTTTAAGATGGGCCATGACTGTGTCATGGCCCAAGCGTATAAAAGGAGCCCCTGCAGGCACGTGCAGCAGAACGGCTGCAGACTCCAACTATGTAACTCCTGTTGTCTCTGTCTCTCATTGTGGGCCTGCAGGATCACAATCCTGCGGCCCTGGCCTGCAGGCCTCATGCTGTGTGACAATGGCCCTGCAGGTCTCCCCTGGTCTGAGCCCCCAAGACCAGCCAGGTGCTCCAGGCATCCATGGTGCTCCGGCAGCCCGGCTGTGCCCCACAGCCTCGCAGGGCCTTGCCTGCAACAACCTATGAGTCTGGGTGGCGCTGGCATATCAGCATGGTGCTGGGCCCCCCAGCACCAGTGGGGCTGGCCGCGTGACCGGCGGCCCCACAACAGGGACAAGGATTTGGGACTTGCAGCAGCAAGATTGGCAGCAGCAATTGGTCACTGTATGATGCGACAGCAGTGAAAGCACCAGGGCTGTGGGGGTGATCAGTGTTCAATTATGGAGAAGTCTGTCAGTTTGGATGGCACAGGGTGTACTGTGATGAGACCTGTTGTGGGGATGGGAATACGGAATATGCAAAAACTGCGGCAAAGTATGTCAGTGAAGAAAGTAAAAAGGAAGGAAAGGATTTGTTTGAGGCCTCAAAGAAATGTTAACTGTGCTGCTGCAGAGCGTACCACTTTTGGGTTGGCTAACATTAGGAGGTAAGCCAGTCAATCGGACAGGGGTTAGTGTATGGCTATTTTGAGACAATTTAATCCTCAACTTTTGGAGTTGCTGCAGGAAGTCAGAGTCTGTACAGGCGGAATAACTTTGGGGTCAGGTCAGGTGTTTTTTTGGGGCTTGTGTTGAAAAAAAGGATGTGTGTATATGTAGTGGCCTCAATGTTTAGGATTGCATTTGTTCTCTACCTATGAGCCGAAGGTTGATGATATTAGGTTGGGAGGCCTGTTGTTTATTTGCTGTTTGGGTTTATTCTTGTGGCCTTACGTCAGGATGTTATAATTGTAATGGCAAGGTTCAGGGTTCTGGGGCTTTATGTGATTGTGATGTGCATTACATATCACAGGGAATGTAACATTCATTTTTTTGGGTCAAGAGGATGTGGTGTGCAGTTTTGAAAAATTAAAAGGGTTCTTGGATATGAGGGTGCAGGAAGGCCCACTGGCATTCAGTGGTTACTGGATTTTCATTGCTATACATTGGGTTACGAGGCTGCAGGGAGGCATCATATTTCTCATATTGGACTATTTGTTGTATTGTTTTTACTGTGTTTGTTAGTTATGTTTTGGTGTTTTACTATGTTAATGTCTGAGTGTTTTGGTGTGTGGATGGTGGCACATTTCTTTAGGGTGGCAGTGATTTTATTTCCTCTGGGTGGCGGAGTGGCAGGTGTCTTATGGAGTGTTTTGACTGTTGGTTACAATCTTAGAGCTATTAGTGTGCATGGTGAGGTTCAGGGCCATGTGGAGCTTTTAGCTCTGGCTGGTTGGCTGTTGGTTACAGTCAGCTTTTGGCCATAATGGTGTGTGGTAATGTGGGTTCTTCAGGTTGCTATGTGGAGCGTTAAGCTCAGGTTGCATGCAGTAGGTTCATTTTGGTCAACGCTTGGTTATAGTTCTGTGGTAATAGGGATGGTTTTCGTATCTTGGTATTAAGGCTGCATGCGGCAAACTGTTGGTTACATTTGCCATGGGAACAGCTAAGGCAGCATGGCTGTTAACTGTTGGTTACAGTTGACATGGGTATAGTCATGGTTTTAGTGGCTAATAGGCGTAGCTTGGGCCTGAGCTTATGTAATTGTACTGATTCAATGTGTTTGATGCTAGAGGGTGAGCATTGCAGTGGTGAAAGGCCAGTAGAGAAAAGTACCAGAAGATAGAGGCAGCATGGGGTTAGGGACAGAGATGTAATTGAGAGTTGTAGAACTGAGAGCCCCACCAGAAGAGGAAAGAGATACGATCCATTTAGTTATTGGAGGCTGGGATATGAATAGATTTGAAGACTATCAGCCTGCCAAACTCATGTAAAGTTACCACAAGTGGTAAACACTGCATACCCAGAGAACTGTACATGCATACCTTTCTGTTATTCCCCATTTCGGAATCCCATAGGACACCATGGGGTCCAGTATTTACTGTATTTGGTAATTGCTGCATGGTGTAATGCTTTTTTGTGAAGGTAATTACTTCCACACAAAAGCAGGCATTAAACAAGAGTCCTGTTAATGAAGCAACGGGGTTTGCAGTGTGGTGAAACATCAGTAGTGGCATTTACCAGATGTTTTACCACCATATCCAAACTCCTAATCAGTCATTATTATGAGTGTAGAATTGAAAGGGCAGCAATTCTGCATCAAGAATTACACAGTATTGTGAGAGAAGACATAGGTAGATTGTGTAGCAAAGCTGTTGGGAGCGAAAGAGTAACACCGGAACTCTGGAGCTCTAATCAAGTTTGCTGAGGACCAGGAGGGAGATTAGAATTTTGATAGAGCAGTGGGTTAGGTCTACTTTGAACATCCTGATATTTGGACGGTGGACCTTGGACCCAGTGACAGTAGCAGTGATGAGGTGTACTCGCATTAGCTTGCACACCAGATCAGTGCTGCACAGTGTTGAGAGCCAGTGGGCAGTTAATGAACGCTTGAAGTCACAGAAACAAAAATGAAACATGCATTCTAGCCTCTGTAGGAATGGAAAGGCAAAATCACACATGACATTCTTTAAATTATGCACTGGACAGTCTCTGCTTAATTAACCCTCACGCAGTATCCTGGTATGCAAGCTAATACTGGTACAGTATACACATGCCAAAACTATTAGCTTTGGAAATGCTCTTTTTATAAATGAACATGTTTGTTCATTGACTGGTAGGATGGTGGATAGATGAGTGTGAGTGTGGATGAATGGGTGAGTGAATAGATGAGTGAATGCGTGGACTGATGAGTCAATGAGTGTGTGGGTGTTGGATGCGTTAGTGGGTGCAAGGATAAGTGTATAGATAAGTTGGGAAACTTATAGATTACAGTCCGGTTGAGTGAGTACATTTGAGAGAAGTTTGACAGAAGAGAACAAAATTGGTTGAGTGTGTGAATGAGGGAATTGATGAGGGAGTGGATGGAATTATGGGTAAGGGGATGGGTGGCTAGGTGAGTGAGTGAGTGAGCAGATGGATGGGTGGATAGGCGAGTGAGTGAGGAGTGGTTTGGTGGGATGGAGAGCAGATGATTGGGATGTTTGAGTGACTGGGTTAGTACGCTGGTGATGGGTGAGAGTGCATCTGTGCATTTGTGCTCTAGAGTGGATCGATGAGTTGTGAGAGGATGGGTGAGGGATTGGATCTAGAGATATGTGACCAGATGGCTGACAGTGATTTAATGAATGGTTAATAAGTGAGGGGGTGGATTGATGGGTAAGTGTATTATGACTGGATGGATAGGTCATTGAGTGGATGGGTCTGTACCAGGGGTCGTCCAATGGCAAGTAACGGCTGGAACACCAAAGTAATCCCAAAAGGAGTGTACATAAGGCAACACGTAATTCAGTGTATTACAGGCCCAGATGCAGCTGGGAGAGCACAATTCAAACATCACAGTGGAACAGAACTGAATGAAGGGAGCTGTCAGCAGCACCTACTGCAGATAAACTTTATATGTTCTCACAATATTAGCATAGACAAAGTTTGCAACAAAAGTTAAACCATCCTACAAAGCTTATTGGTCGGAATACATCAGTCCTCTATAACTAACTATACGTTACACACTCAACATTGGAGAAGGCCCTCTTGAGCCCCTCCATCCAACACCACCCCTCGTGATGTCACAAACCTTCCTACACCACCGAAAAATGACATTCATTACGTTGCGTAATTGTGCTGACCACTGGAATTTTTTTAATCTGCTATTGTACAGTTCTCATGAGAAACACACGACAACCGGAGCTTGACAATGAGGAGACATTCACATGGCATCCAACCAATGAGGTGCCCTGCTGACATCGGCAAGGACACAAAACACTGTTGCACTGTGCAGACACCAATGTTCTCTAGATGATTGGTCGCCTCCCGGCTCACCGCCTCACCCCACAGCCCTCTGTCCTGGCCCATCTACAAAGGGGCAATTCGAAACTGCTTACCACACTGTGAAATTATTAGTTTAATCTCTTCCTTTCCCATTGAGCGCCCAGGTGCCTGGTTTGCTGACCTCAAAGGTATCAGCTGGACCAACTTCCCAGTGACTACAGTCTCCTAGGAATGGTCAGCTTGCAATATTTCAGCATTACACTGCTGTGAGTGAGCATTCGAGAAATTCATGTCTGCCCAAAAAATACGACCTGTAAGTGTGAGAAACCCAAATGGTTTGTTTACCTGTGGCTCATGTCCCAAGATGGCTGTTGTGTGGTTCATATTATGCTGTACTACAACTGCTACCCTTTGCCGCTGTCCCAGATCCTTATCCCCAGCGTACCCCCCTGGGTGATTCCACCCTGCTCTTCCCCACAGACCTCTCTAGCTGTACCTGTGCAAAACTCCAAATAAGTTACACCTTGCAGCTGTCAATAATGCCCCCCACTCTAGGGATGCTCCTCCCCCTTTTCCATCACCTGCGCTACTGGTAGGTCCACCCCCCTTGGCAATGCTGAATCTGCACCTTTACCACATTCCCCCCTTGAATCTATCAATCAACGCTAATTTGCCCACCACATTCTTACCTACCATTTTGGGGATCCACAACCGCATTTCCCTCTTCATGTCCCCCCTTCTTCCTCATATTCCCCCAGAGACAAGTCTAATACCATACCCTCCTGCTCATTGGCTGAACATGTCACCCAAAAAGCATCATACACACATTTGTAGGCGGCACTGTAAATACCACTGTGTATCACACTCGTTTTCTCCAGATTGTGTGGCATTTACTTTTTTACCCTGTGTCTTACCCTCCTCCCACCAACATTCATGGGCATTGTATAGCTCCTTCTCCCTGTTTTACATTTGAAATGTTGGTCCACACAGAAGGTGATGAACACCAGAATGAGCACTGAGACAGTCACTTGGAATATGTTAGCCAGCTGCGTGGGGACTCAGGAAAACAGTGAATCAAACCAATTGTCCATCAATACATCATGCGTTTCTCTTGTCATTTTCTCATGGAGTTTGCACATTTCTGTGATGGGTTTGGTTAGCGTCCCATTGGCTGCATCATTTCCCTTTCTCACCGTGCAGCAACTGCTACCAATTTTGTGGCATATGCCACCCTCCGTTGCTGTTTTCATGTTCAGCATGTAGTGAATCTAATGCGTCACTAGTGTTAAGACACAGAGTTCTTTCCTGACTGCATTGAGTCCCGTCTCAGTCGAATTTGCAACTGCAGGACCTCATAGCTGGTCACTTGCAGCCACTTAGTGTTAGTAGCTGCTTGGACCCCAAAGAGCAAGAGGGATGCAAAGAAAACAGAAGACTTTGAAAAAAGTGGTGTGACATTGCTTCCAAAATATGTGATGAAGTCGCTGACCAATAATTGCTACTGTGCCTCCTTCTGTTCACTGTGTGCTCCTGTCTTTCTTGTGCCTTTTGTTCTTCCATCATTTTCTTTTTTAACATTGCTGGGTGGTCCTTGAACTACATCAGGTCGTCTTTGGGCACTATCAGTGCAGGGCTTTGAAGCGTGATGAGTGAACACAGTCCTCCACAATCAGGAGGCAGTTGGGCAAACGCCTTGGTCCCACACGTCCAACAAGGATCCATTCCCACTGCTGTCCCACTCTGCAGCGCTGGGGTACTCATCACCTTGGTGCAGCCAGTGTTGGCCCCTAGATATGTTGACTCTGTAAACTTGAAACGTAAGGAAAATCATGCAAGAGGCTTTATGTGGACTGGTTGAGGTCTTACATCTATCCATGTCAAATTATGCATATATTTGTTCCACACAGCCCTACTAATGTAATTCATTTTTGCTACTAAATCCCCCTCAAACCCAACTAATCCTTCTGCCCAACACTATACCATTCCCCCCTCCCGTTTGCCATCATGAAACACTGATCCTCGGGTCCTCATCAATGGGTCGTGTGGCACCATGGAATATTGTGCCCTTATAAATCTTTGCCATGCACACTGATGTGAGTTGTAAACAGTTGCTCTCCTTTCCTTGCACCCTCTGTAATGTATTATAATATTATGTGCTTGATAGCCTTTTTTGTGTAAACAAACAAAACAGGTGAACGAGTTTAAGAGCCGAATCCCCTATTCATTCACCATTTTCATCTAGCAAAGAATAAATACCACATATAGTTGTTTTGGAATACTTCTGTTTGTAATTGATAACATACAATTGCTGATGATTTTAAAGTTGAACATCATCCGTTGTAAAGTAAAGCAAAATCAAATTGCACAAAAACACAAAAGCATGTGAACGTTCTTGCATATATTTAATGGCCACAGGTGTACCCAAAAAGGAAGGAAGGATTATGGGACCCGTAGTGTCTCATATGCAGCAGTCTCATTGGATGCCTAATAGAAAACAGAGGAGAAATAGAAGGGAGCTTTGTCTGTCTATTTCCATGCAATTTATCTGTATCCTTAAAAATTGGCTGTAGGGCAGATTGTATTTCAGGCCATGAGGGTGATAACTCTGAAAGTGCAGCAGACTATTACGGTCTGATGGTTTTTGGTATAATTCCGTCTTCAAATGTTCCCCTGTTTTATATATATGGAAGTTGAGAAAATTGATCTGGTGGTGATCACATTGCATAGTAAACTTGATTTGTGGGTTACATTGGTTGAGCCACTGATGGACTCCTGCAATTCGGCTGGTGTCCCATTCCATACCAATATACCATCATCAATGTATCGTTTCCACAGGTCAATGTCTGGCAAGTAGGGCTTCTGGTCACAAAAAATTTAGTTTTTTTCATATTGTGCCATGAAGAGGTGAGAGATGTCGGGGGCAAAAGTTGCCCCCATGCTCACTCCTTTGGTTTGTTGGTAAATCTGGTTGCTAAATAAAAAGACATTTTGTTGACATGGCCAATCTAATGCACTCCACAATTAATTCAGTTGGAACAGGCACAGTGTCACTTCTGGTATTGAGGACCTCTTGGATGGCTGTTAGACCTTCCGCTTGTGGGATTAATGTATAAAGTGCTTCTACGTCCATTGTAGCTAGTAGACTGTTGTGACTCAGACGAATTTGGTCAAGTATCAACATTTTACTGGTGGTATCTTTAAGATAGGAGGGCAATCCGGACTATGAAAGGTTTAAGGAAAAAATCGGTGTAGAGTGACAGTGGTTCGAGTAGTGAATAACATGCCGAGACAATGGGTCTCCCTGTTGGTCTCTCCGCATTCTTATGGATCTTAGGCAGAATGTGGAAAGCCGGTGTCCTCGGGTGAGCTTTGCTCAGAAAATGTTTTTTATCTTCACAGATCCAGCCTTCTTCAAAAGCATGTTGGGTAAGGCTTCTCTCTTCTCCTTTTGTAGGAGACTTTACATCACAAACCAGGCCATTTATACACCTGTTGTGATCGTACACCCAGTGCTACCTATATATAGGTAAGCGTGTTTTTATTTATTTTTTATGTTGTGTCGTGGGTCAGCCACGTTTGCCAATGCACTACTTAACAGTGCTCTGAAACATTTTTGAGACATTAGAGACAACACAGATCCCTTCTGTTTCCCCTTTGTTTTCTATTAGGCATCCAATGAGACTGCTGCATATGAGACTCTACGGGTCCCATAATCCTTCCTCCCTTTTTGGGTACACCTGTGGCCATTAAATCCCACAGGTAAGCTGTGTCTTCTATTTACTCAAGAGACACCAAATGATTTAGTCATACATTGTAATTATACAGTCCCCTTACACTCTTCCATTCCATTTTTCAGCTTTATTTGAACATCTTGACAAACATTGTCCGCCCCGTCCTGACGAAGGCCATAAGAAGAAACAGCTTAGATAGCCCTTATAGATGGCCGAAACACCTTGGTGTAGAGGAATTTCTGTAATCAGAGTGTCACATGTTTCCTCACTGTTTATGTATTGAAATAAAGTCTGTATACTTGTTTTCACTTGAGTATGTGTATTGACCCCTGTGGTTTCTCTGATATATCGACAGCAGTAATTGCATCATGTTATGTATATAGTTGTTTCTGCAAGAACTTTCACTTGCTTTTGTGTTTTTGTGCAATTTGATTTTGCTTTACTTTACAACGGATGATGTTCAACCTTAAAATCATCTGCAATTGTATGTTATCAATTACAAACAGAAGTATTCCAAAACAACTAGATGTGGTATTTATTCTTTGCTAGATGAAAATGGTGAATGAATAGTTAGGGGATTTGGCTCTTAAACCCGTTCACCTGTTTTATTTGTTTACTATTGAGCCCTCCAGGAGCCCTTTTGTATAGCCTCTTTTGTGGCAATTTTTCCTAGCTGTATATAGTTTTCTGCATATACATTTTCCCCTGCATCTATCCAGTCATGGACACTGCGTGTCCCGAAAAGAGGCCTTGGCCCTCATTACGACCTTGGCGGAGAACCATGGTGCTATTTGCACCATGGTCCATGGCGCTAAGCTGCCAACTCCGTCATGGTGGTTGGCGGACTTACCGCCCCATTCCGACCTTGGCGGGGCGGTAAGTCCCCAATCCCCATTTACCCTTCCCCATTCCCATTTTTGCCCCATAGGGTATAATGGGAGTGGGGAAGGCGTTAATTACGCCACCGTAAATTACGGTGGCGTAATTAACAACAAGGTCCCTTAGCGCCATGGATTTTAACGCCTGCTAAAAGCAGGCGTTAAAATCACCATGGCGCTAAGGGAACTCGTACTCAGGCGGAAAGGGGCGCCATGGTTTACGCCGGCGTAAACCCCTTTCTGCCAGGGTCGTAATGAGGGCCCTTGTGTTTTACACAATGACAAGTGCATTATGCACCCCACCTTCCCCACTGTTACCTGCTGTGGTAGAAAGAACTTGGGTGTTCCTGGGAGATGTGGGATGTGAGAACACACATAACAAGTGTCATTAGCCCTCTTTCCCCCCATATGCCGCATATCGTCATACCATCTATTGCCAGATGGCATGTCCTGAATTCACCCAAATGCATCATGAAATACATCTGCATTGAATATACTCCTTTTTTATCATTGCCTTTGCTCATGCTGCCTGACCCTTTATTTAACAAAATAAAAATAATAATAAAGAGATAGAAGAACACAGGAAAATGCCAGAACAAACCGTAGCACACTATTTTCCTGTTTTCTAGTGTTACCAACTTCACTGGCTCCCAGTGGCTGCGAGGATTAAGTTCAAAACCCTCTGCATTGTCCACAAGGCCTTCTGGGGCTTGGGGCCTAAATACCTTCAACTCTCTCTTCCTAAATATCTTCCTTCACGAGCCCTTCGCTCATCCATCTCTAACTCCCTCATGGTCAGCCGCTTCTCGAAGCAACGCGCTGGGGGTAGATCTCTCTCCGCAGCAGGGGCCTCCCTCTGGAACAGCCTGCCTGCCTCCCTGAAACTTGAGGAGAACCATCTCCGGTTCCGGAAGCACCTCAAAACCTTCCTCTTCGCTTCTGCCTTCTCTCTCCCTCTCCCCTGCTAAACCTGCTTAACTCCCCACTGAATTCTGTACTTAACCTGCATCTGGGCCACTCTCAGCGACCTCGGTCCAGGGCCCAGCCACTCTCCACTTGCACTGCCCCCCTGGCTCCCCCTGCACTGTGGGACTGTCACTGTATACCTACAGCCCCCTGCTCAGCACTTGCTCTGCACTTACCTCGCACTTGCCATTAGTTGGCCCTTTTTATTTATTATTATCGTTATTATTTCACTACGCCACTTACCTTGTACTGCACTTTTCCCCCCACCTCCTCCCCCTGCACTTTCTCCTTTTCCCCTTACCTCTGCACTTGCGCGATCTGAATGACACCTGGCCTAGTAGGATCGCTTGTCCGTCTTCCCCTTGTTTCCCTCCCTCCCTGCCTCGTCGCGCCTTGAAACACTTGTGTATAGGCGCGTTACAAATACCATATCATATCATATCATATCATATTGAGAGGAAAATCAGTCTACTCCTCCACGGGCCTCATGGGAAACCTAATAGCAGAGAGAATAGTCAATGAACGTTGGCTGATACTTCCCATCAAGTTGTTCTACTCTTCTCTTTTCTGAGGGAGCCAGTGCGTGGTATCGGCGAATGTCGGTGATGTGAATCCATGCCTTCCTTTCAGTCTCTTTAACTGCGGTGGGTATTGCGTGGACAACAGTGTGAGGGCTGGTAAAGCGTGATTCTTTCCGCTTCCTGACAAACTTCCTTATGTAGCTTTGGTAGCCTGGGTTGAGAAGTGCAGGTGGTGGGAATCTATCTTACCCTTTCTTATCTGTGGGTGATGTCTCTCTGGCCGGCCGGCTTGTATGTTTATGGACCTGACGAGATATACACATAAGCCCTGAGGACTAAAGGGCTGAGGACTTCACTGTTTGGCTGTGGCGAGTGACTTTATCACGTGGAGAAAGAGAAGGAGAAGGAGAAGGAGAGAGTGAGGTGCGTGTGCCTGTACCTTTAACAACTGTCCAACTGACCAAGTCACCTGACCGGGTCACCAGGTACAAAAGGCCGCCTCTACTGCCCTTGCGGCGTTAAGCCCTGAGGACTAAAGGGCTGAGGACTTCATTGTTTGGCTGTTTGGCGAGTGCCGCATCACAGATGATGGATCCATCAAATCTAACCTTAAGGACCAGAGCTCAATTAAAACGTATGGCCAATCTAGAGGATCTCCCTGCAAAACGCACTCATCAAAAACAGGTGAGCCAATAGTTTTCCTGTCGTTCAATGTCGGAAAATACCGAATTATTTGAAGAGCAAGCCATACTGACGCCAGATGATGTATTTCATCCTTTGCAAAATGAAGAGGGTTCAGCCCCTACTCCAGACGCAGTAGTACCTCCTGTTCCGGGCCACCCTGAAATACCTCATCTAACTCCGGTGTCTATTAGTACTAAGCAAGTAGAGGCAAAGAGTCAGTACTCGACGCAAAGCGTAACTTGTCTGAACTGTACAGTCTTCAATCCGGTCATTGACTTCGATCTTGACTTACCGGCGGGAGAGGAGGAGCCGTGTGCCGACCTGGGGACGGTGGGTGGACATCGAGCGGTGGGTATGCCGGGCTTTGCTGTGGCCCTCGCTCGCGTTGAGGCTGTGGTGGGACCGCCGGAATCGGGTTTGCAGTCCGCGACCGAGGATGCTCCTGACGACGCTGGTGGGCTGAGTCGGGTAGCTGATTCGGCGTGTGGGTGCAACGTCGCTTCTGGAGACGCCGAGGATGCGCAGCGCCTGCTGGACGTGGCGGAGGCGCGTTTGGTCAGCTGCATTTGCGCCCCTCCCGAGGCTGCACGGAGGTGGAAAGCAGTGCCTGATAGAAGCAACACTGCTGATTCTGAAGCCGAGTCAGAAGTAGGTGCAATTCCCAATGCTATTGGAGGTGGAAATATGACCTTAATTGGAACTTTAAATAGAGATCAATATGACATGGCTCCATCCATACCGAAAACCCTGATCCCTGAGGAAACCTTAATGGTCACTCACTTTGAAGCACGCGCTTTTGATTCACAAATAGGATGTGCGCAGAGAGGAAGCAATGATGGCCCTCCCTACTTTGATAAAAGAAACTCCTTAGAGGTTGTATCCTCAGTTTTACAAAACTTGATCAACTTAAATAAATCCTGCTCAAGTAAACGGATTGTGGCATCCACCCCGGTGCAGGATGCGATGCCCAAAGCGCCCCAGAAAAGGATCTGCGTTAACATCACTGATATAAATCGAGACATATGGGGATCTGGCAACTATAAAAGACCCAAAGCGGGAGTGACTCTATCTTCGGATGAGTCAGTACTGTCACTTAATGGCAATGTGGCAGACTCCCAGAAAAGACTGCCTTCACATTTAATGTAGTACTCACACCTAGTACGAGTCCTCAAATCCAAGTAAGCCATTCTTCAAATGGTGAAGTCTCGGCAGACGACTCCACCACAAGAGACTCGTCATTCATTGAGCGCCCATTTCCAAAAATTCGGCGTTAAAGGGCACGTTTTACATGAGCAGCCGGTGACCCACAGGAGAGAGGAAGAGGGGGATGTCCTGCCCCATGAGTACACGTACCTGCAAATAAGCTTCTAATAGCCCTAACATCTGCAATGGCAATCTACTTAACGCCTTTCACTAAGTTGTACGAATCCCTAAATGAAAATGTGAAGGACGTTACAACCTTATTGGCTATGATGAACTCAAAAGTGATGCATTTGGAAGTATCACACAGCGAACAAAAGTCCAAACAAGAAGAACTAAATCAAAAAATATTGGCGGGCATAGATACATTAAACGATGTTAAACGGAATGACACGATTGATAAAAAATTGTTCGCAGAGGTTGCGAAAGAAGCTCTGTCTCTTTTTCGAAAATCATTGACAGCTCAAAGAGGAGAGGAGCTGGGTAGCGGCGGCTACATGATAGATATGACAACGTCCGAGCAGCCACGTTCTGTAAAAATTCCATCCAATTCCGTTAAAATGGCCAAGAAGGCTGCCTGCCAAGTGCAGCCAGCGCAACCCTTGAAACAGTTTGTCATGCCATCAGAAAGCCTTGTAGCGGAAGGGAATGCCTCACTTATCCCAGGGCTTAACTTCGCCTCGCTACAGGCTGTAACCGTGGTAGAAAATCTGATTAACCTCAGTGAGCCACATAGCAAAAGCGATGGGCAGTCTAATTTATTGGAAATGTCGTTTAATAAGGCATTCCTGCAAGCCAAAAATGCATCAAATCCTGCCTTATTGGATACTCAAAAGGCATCTGGTTCACTTCCTCTGGTGAAAGAGGTGGACCTGGCAGTTGGGATGAATGAAGGACCCGCTGTTATCAGTAACTCCGCAGGACTATTTCCTATCTTTGGAAGCCAAGATGTAGAAGCTCAAACAAAAGCTAACATGGATGCGAAACAAAATCCACCCCGCATGGGGAAAAAGCAAAAGAATTTACCAGCACGAAAAAATCTCAACAAAAAAGAGCACGAAAATTCCTACATAACCTTAATATGTTCCAACTGGTAGACAAAGCAATCACTTCTAGTCTGAAACTAGCGGACACAATTAAAGAGAACTCAGTGGGTCAACCACAAACAGTGGGAAATAAGACGATATCCGTAGAAAATTTACCTAGTGAAAAAGAATTGGCAATTCACAAAGAGTTAATGGATTTATCAACTTATGAAGCAGTGGAGCTAGTGAATGTTGAACCTGCGAAAGTTCCGCTCGTTGCCCCAAGCTCTCAAAAAAGTGCTCCATCGTCAACAGTCTCAAAACCGTGCAGGGAGCCCAAGAATTTGGCAAAAGAGCCCTCACACCCCAAAAGAAACACTCCTCAATCAATCCAGATTTTACCTTCTATTATAACACGAGAGAACAACGAGAGGTTATGTGAGTTGGTGCCACTTGATGGAGAAGTAGGTGTGGAAGATTTAGAACCTAGGAGCCCCGAGTTCATTTCGCTACAAGCGAAATGGGAAAGACAGAGATCGAGCGATCAGAGGAAGCATCAGGATTTTGGTGGAGCTGGCCAACGTTTAGTAAACGGGGTGATTTTCACAAAAAGAAATGAAGTGCCTGCTACGACAGCCTCCGTCGCCTCTCTACTCATACCGCAGAAATTTGACCACCACCAGGTCAAAACGTCTAAAAAAATACAGAAGACTGAGAACCGGCAGGAAACAGCCAGATCCCTCGAAACGACTATTTTGATTAAAATAATGCTGGAGAGGCTGGCAGGTGGCGATAAATTAATCCTGAACAGAACAAACGTGTTAAGATTGCTTCCTCACATACCTCGGCTCCGGTCTTTAGATTCGAAAGATCTAAAAATTGTAGAATTCCCGGATGAGTTGTGCACCGACAAGGTGATTCTGCATGTAAACTCTAGTATAATTGCGAATGTAATTCTAGATGCAGATGAAGAGCTTCTATTGTTGGGCTTTGATACCTACAAAGTAATGGAACCGGAAAGGTGCAACAAAAGCGTGAAGAATGATGGAATAGGTGTCCCATGGCATATGCAAAAGGAAAAGTCATCGTCTCTGGAGTCCTCGCAAAGCATCAAAGCAATCAATCAGCAGCGTGGACAGAGTGGCTTAATCCGTAATGAGCGACATTCTGTACCCACACCTCAAAGTACAGTGGCCGTTGAACAGGTGGAGGCAGCTAGAACTAGCCTGATGGCAAAAATCAAAATAACCATAATTAATGGTGTGCCAGCAGTCAACCCCGCGGCAATGATACCAAGTAGCCTAAAAGAAAATGAACCAACGTAAGAATGGAATTGGCTGGCCCCAGCCTTGAATGCCAAAAGGTACAGCTAATGTTCAAAACCTAGCACGGCTCAGAAATGTTCCTTTGCATCATGGAACACATGCGGCTTCACTCATCTTTTAAACAACGATTGGCTGCAAGACTTACACCTGATATGAAACTTGGTTGTGCGATTTGCCAGTGATCTCCGAATTCGAATGTGCTTTGAATCCAGCTATTAAAGCTGACAAGGGGCGGCCGTTAGCAGGGCTGTTAACGATGATCAAACGGACTTCAGGCTACCGGTTGATACATTCTATAAACTACACACCCTACATTCAAGTTTGTGAGATAAGAAAACTCATGGATAAACCGATGGTGTATGATGTGATCCACATAATTAACGTATATTGGAACCATCGATGGACCGGGTCTTATCCTTTCATCGACCAGGTTTCCTCCATAATTGATAATCTGCTTGAATCATCCAGTGGAACTGGCCTGATACTCTGTGGCAACTTAAATATTGACTTTTTTAAACCACAGAGTGTCGATAAAGGTCACGTAGCTAATACCTGGTCAGATGAAATGAACGCAAGAGGTTTGTCAATGTTAAATGGCTGCACCCAAGGAGACATACCGGCGAAGCCCACATGGCAGCACGAAAGCCACTGCTCGATCATCGACTATATCCTTGTTTCTGATACGATGCATGCGAGAAAAAAAACCATGAATATTCGTGCAATGGACAATAGTGACCATGAAATGCTGGAATTAAAATTTCATGACACAAAAGGCGTCCAAAGCAAAAAATGGGGCTCAAAAGTTGTGGTTGAATCTAATCGCCTACGTGTAAGACTGGAAAAACACGAGGTGGCCAACATATGCTCCCAATTTAAGTTGATACCGGAAGAGATAGAATATGCACCTATATTGGCACAATTTAAAAGCAAAAACAATGGAATGAAAAACCGTTCATTCCGGAAAAAACATCGTTTTGATCTAATGGTGATGCAACGCCAAAGAGCTCTGAGAGCTGAAATCCGGAAAAACAATCAAGGACCAAAAGATAAAATAACGTCAAGAAATAGAGTAACCAAACAGCGTTACAAAAACTGGAGTAAAAGCCATCAATTTGTATTACACCAGAATGATGCGGAGGCCATGTTGAAGATCTTATCCAACAAGAACAGTTGTGAGTTCTGGCAAACTATTAATTGCATGGAAACCCCACAAGAGGCATTACAAGTATGCCTGGTGACGGAAACTGAGTGGGTCCATCACTTCACGGCGCTATACCACAAAAATCTTGCTTCGATCTTGCCCAAAATTAACCAACCAGCTTGGAACCTAAACTTTTCAAAGGATGACATCCAAGCGGCAATAATGAGAACCGCTTGGACTGTCAAACTTATGATCAAACAGTTCCATGATCTTTGGGCTGACTTGTGCTTCGATCTTTTTGCAAGAATCAACTCACAAAAACAAGTGCCAACATCATGGAAGTCAGGGATAATAGTGCCAATTTTTAAGAAAAGGAATAGAGCCTCACCGAAAAACTATCGTCCGGTGGCCCTGCTTGACGTCCTAGGCAAGCTTTATGCATCTTTGTTGCAAACTAAATTGACTAACTGGGCCCAAACAGCAAAAAAAGTGGACGTAAGACAGGAAGGTTTCGTGAAATTGGTGGGGTGTTCACTGAACCTGCTAATCTTAAACCTACTGAAAACGGAAGCCCTGCGAACAAACACGAAAGTCTATGTAGCCTTTGTTGACTTTTCCATGGCATTTGATATAATTGATCGGGAAGCGTTGTGGCATAAATTGGAAGTGTGGGGTTGTCCCGCAGACATACTTGCAGCAATTAAAGAACTACACACAGACACTTCAATTGCGATTCGTCTCGATCAATCAGGCTCCCTGTCTGCCCAAATCAAGACACACAAAGGGGTGAAACAGGGATGCCCGTTGGCAGCTGCAATCTTTAGTCTCTTCATTTTTGATATCGGCGAAGCAATCCAATCTGTGAGGGCTTTTCCACCGAAGCTTAACTCATCGCCGATAAGTTGGTTGTTGTACGTCGACGATCTGGTAATTCTAGATCAAATCCCGATTAGCCTTCAACGCAAACTTGAAGCGGTACAATAGTACGTGAGCATGAATAGCTTGAAGATAAACCCAGCAAAGACTGAAATATTGGTGTTTGAGAACCTAAGAACGCGCCAAAAAAAAAGGTGCTCAAAACACGTACGGTCATTAGATCAAGTTGACCTTTGCACTTCAAAAACCATAAAATACCTGGGTATGATCCTGAACTCTAGTATTTGTGATGAGCCTTGGGTGACTGATTCCAAGACGAAATGCGGACAGTTCGCATGTCAGGTCTTGTAATACACAAAAAATATATGGGCGTTTTTCAATGCGACCGTTGAGAAACTTTTATGAACAGAAAGTGGTCCCGATTTCGACATACAGCACTGAAAATGCCTTTGGTTGCCCGGCCGACACATTGGGCTTCATTGGAACACATGTTCTGGTCCAAGGCTCTCAGTCTACCAATTGGAATCTCAACAGCATGCATAAGGTACGAACTTGCTCTGGTATCGATGCATGCTAGGATCTGCTGGAACCAACTAACCTTGTTCCGGAAATCCAGAGCAGAGGAGGGAATTTTCCAATTTAAGATTCTCCACAATGCTTGTGCTAGAGGCCCAGATATTCTATCTCAATGGGTGAAACGATGTGAAGATCTACTAACAATCAATAACATCAGCTTGAAAACTCTTCATTCAAACCCGACAGCAGCTAAAGTGAACATTTGGCGTGCTGATTGGATTAACACATGTAGTGAGCGCCAGACTACCAGTGCGATGAAAGATGCTCCCGCTGAAGCGAGAGGCTACAATGTGCTGCAACCTTACATGAATCGATTTCCAAATTCGAAAGCCCGTAGACTATTCAAGTTATTCCGGCTGAACGCGTTTAGAACAAAAGATCGCACCAGCCAGTGGGTGGGGGATACAGGGCTAAATCTTACTTGTCGCATCTGTAGCAATGAGCTGGAATCCCTCAAGCACCTTGTGCTATTCTGTCCGACCTTAAAGAATGAAAGATCTAGTCATCTGGGCCAGTGGTACGTTAACCATTAGTCATTGTGTGCGGAGGATTGGTGGCAGAGAATGTGGAACGGTTTGGACATGAAACTAATTATGCGCCTGTCTTCATTTTTGGCCGTAATTGAGGAGATGATAAACAAAAATCCAAATGAAGGACTTCTAGGTAATGAAGTTAAGTAAAATAAAGGCTGACTGAATTAATGTGAAAAACTGTGACCAGGAGAGGAGCCATAGTTAATGCCTGTGGTCATGGCAATGGACGAGGTCAGCGGGGGCATAATATTAAGATGCTAATAGTTGTTTTGTTCTGTTGTGTAATATTTTAAAGGTTTGAAATTAAACCAATAAAAAAAAATTTAAAACAAATTTAAAAAAGATATACACGTAACAGCATTTGTGAGATTTGTTGAGTATGTGTGGAATTCTTCACTGAAGATCTGGGCCAAGCAGGTAGCATCTAAAATGTTATGTTCAGGAGTGGGAGGTGCATGCATTCTCCTGCCAGTAACAATTTTGTGCGGAGTCAAATGATGATCCAAGCCAGGTGAGTTGCGTAAGGCAAATAAAGTTGAGCGGTAAACGGTGAAGCCAGTTTTTGCCATGCATCACTGTCAGCTTTGCTATGCGCTATTTAAGCAAGCCATCAAATCCCTCTAGTAATCCCTTGGCTTATGGCTGGTACAATGAGCATAGGTGGTGCTTTATCCCCTGGAGGGCCGTAACCTACTTGAAAAGATCATTGACAAAGTGTTGCCCATTGCCTGACCTCAATTCATCACATATGCCCCACCTCAGAAATACCTCCGTACTAAGAATCTGGCTGCCGATTTTGCATCATTGTTGGAACATGATCCCGTCTCAAGAGAAAGGACAAGCTAGGACAAGTATGTACCTATAAAAGGCACACCTGCCTATTTCGATATGCAAGTGCCGGAAGGGCCCTTCCAGTCAAGGAAGCGCTGCCTGACAGTCTTCAATGTGTGCCCTGCCAAACATTTTTAAGACGTTATATGATTCCCTGTGAATTCAGCCACTCATTCATAAAGCTTGGGCACAAACCACCTGTCACTTATTTCTCCAGCAACGTGTTTTTTTGACATGTGGACCGGGGAATGTTATTGCTCTAATACAACATTGTATCAGTCATTACTGGTTTCCCTGTACTATCTCCACACCAAGTCAGTGGGAGAGAGAGAACCTTCCCTCTCTATGCATAGTTCCTTTTCATCTTGGGGTGCTTCTCCCTGCAGTTCAGTTATCTGGACAATGGGTACTGCATTGAAGGGCTCAGTAGCGTCAGCGCTCTCAGGTCATCTGGACCCCTGTGCCATTATGGGCACTTTCTCTTTCGTACCTGGATATAACTTGGTTGTGCTTTCAGGCAGGTAGGCTGCTTCTTTTGCTGCTCGGTCGGCCATATCATAGTATATATCCTGGCTGACTGTGTGGGCGGCGCACTTCATTATCTCTACCTCTACTGGGATTGTCAGCACCTCAATTAGCCACACCAGCAGCTCTGCATTCTGGCACCAGGACCCATCACTCCTTTTGAACTCCCTCCTTTCCCATTGGACCAACCCTGGCTGCACTGTGGAGGTGATGTAAGCAGAGCCTGAATAAATGTTGCCCACGTGCCCCTCTGACATGTCTAATGTTCTTAATAGGGCCACTAATTCTGCTGCCTTTGCTGAATATTGAACAGCAATCCCACCTGCGGTCAAATGCAAAATTCTACCCCTATGTGGCCCACCACTTAGGCACTTGTATGCCCATATCCTGTGCTGAAATCTATTGTTGATGACCCATCAACAAAGAGAATGTCTCGCACCTCTAAAACGTTCTTCTTCACCTTGGGGTTCATTTCCATTCTGTCCATGTAGGATGCACAATCGTGAATGTATTCTCCTGGCGCAGCGAGCTGTGCTATGCATTCTGCTGGGTTCACCACACAACATCTTACAACTTCAATTGCTGGATTTGTCAGTATCACTTTGAATCACAAAGACCCTTTGAGTGGTTAGCGTGGAATTTGACTTCTCAAGAATAGCAGAAAGTGGGTGCTCCAGGTATAAAACTACATGGCGCCCCATTGTTATCATTGCTACCCTCTCTATTGCAAATGGTGCTGCCGCAAGGGCTTGTTCGCAGGGGAAGTGATCCTGCATCACTGGGTCTAACAAACCGCTGTAGTACGCCAGAGGCTTGTGCCCGTGTGGCTTTTTCTGGGTGATGACATCCATCATCACTGTGCCATCAGAATGTGATAAAAGGTAGAACTTCTCTTTATAGTTGGGGGTTGCCAACACAGGGGCATGTTCCAGTGCCTTCTTGAGTATGGCAACATTTTAATTCATCTCTGACATCCATTTAATATGACCCTTAACCTTTTGGGCATCTTTGAGTGCCTGGAGAAGGTGCTTTGTGAAGGGTGAATAATGAAACACCCATGCCCTCCAGTAATTACACAGTCCTGGGAACTGCTGCATATGTTTCACTGTGAGGGGTGGTCGGGTCCTATGTGTTGCTTTTACTATTTCTGGTGTTATCTCTTGCCTTTCTGTAGATATTATCTGTCCTAGGTACACCACCTTTTCCTGGCAATACTGTAGCTTCTCCTTGTCTACCTTGTACCCCTTGTCTGCTAGCAGGGTCAAAGGAAGGCTGGAATCTGCACTGCACTGCTTCTCTGTCACACTGCATTCTAGGAGGTCATCCACATACTGTATCATGGTACTAAGGACTTGCAAATTGCTTAAATCCATCTGAATCACTCTGTTTAACCCAATGGGGGATTTTCAATACCCCTGGGGTAACTTCATGTGTTCAAATCTGATCCTGCGATAAGTGAACGCGGTGAGATAGATGAAGTCGGGATGAAATGGGATGGAAAAGAAAGCGTTCTTGAGATCAATCACTGTGAAGTATTTCACGTTTGCTGGTATGTTGCACAATATTGTAGCAGGGTTTGGTACAAGCGTAAACTCGGCCTCCGCCACATTGTTCAGAGGGCAGATGTTCTGTATGAATCTGCAGGCCCCTCACTGTGCCTTTTTAATTGGCTGTGTTAAATGGAGATGTTGATGTTTGTATTATGCCCTGCTGCCATAACGCAAGAAGTGTGTCATAAATGCTGTCATCTGTTTCATGGGAAAGGGGATTCTGTTATATCCGGGGGAGCAATGCCCCTTATTTTAAATGTATGCTGACCGCCCCAGCTCCTTTGAGCACTCCCACATCATGGGGCCTCTTTGTCCATAATTTTTCTGGGACCTTCTTCAAATCCTCTCGAGTGCAGCTGGCTTGCTTTTTTACTATCTATGTCAGTTGGTAACTAGCCTTTCTATCACTCATATGGGGCATGGAATGTGTGGTTGAAACACCACTTCTCCCTCCTCTTCCTCTTCCCCATCTGCAAAAAGCGCTACATCAGTCACATCAGTCAATGTCAATACGGGGTCAATACAGAGTACTGTATGCCATTCTATGCCATCAACATCTGGCCCACATAATATCACCATGTCTTTTCATTTAAACACCTCCTCTAGGTAAAACAATATTCGTGTACCCGGGGTATTGTCCTTGTGCCACGAGGGCCTGACCAGAAATTCTGTGGATAGTAGGAATGTCTTTCCTTTTATCCTGGACCCCATCGCGAAGGCATTTGGGACCCCATATAGAAACACCTCTGGGTGCATGGTTTGCCGTTGTGAGGTGCTGTGGGCATAGTAGGCAGTATGATGGTGGCCGTGCTCGCTGGATACACGCCAGGGGTTGAACACACCATGCCCTTTTCTGTAAATGAAAATTCTGTGTAACTGGAACTATGACAATAGCCCAAGAGAAGCCATGTGTGTCCATAACTTTGTTTGACATTGGAAATCCACTCTCCTTTATGCAGGATTTGGTAGGCCCTCGTATAGATCAAGAAGGTTAATCTTTCTGTCCTATCTTCACTGCTACCTCAGGTTCCTCATCAGGGTCTCCAGTTAAGGCAAGGACTGGACACACACGCACTTTCTGTGGGCACTCCGAATGGGGCATTATATTCTATGGGAAAGGATTCCCTCCCAGAACAGTTACTCCAATGTAGTGGGGTACTACGTTCTGACCCAACAGTGTACTGCCCCCTTGTGGATGTGTTTGCATGGGTGCTTGCAATGTATTTGTGGGTGTCCCCGGGATCCCTACTGACCATGTTTGGGCAAATGTCTACATTTGCTGGGGCGGGGACTGCTGGGGCTGTGGATTGGAGGGCAGTACCTGCTGCAATGGCGGGACCTGCTGTATTGGGACCTGCTGCTGTGTCGGTTGGCTCCCTAGCTGCGGTCCCCCAGGATTATGATATATTTGCTGCCCAAAAGAACACATTCATGCAAAATGGCCCTGTTGGCCACAGAGAAAGCATGGGCCAAAGAACCTAGGGGATGCGCCTCTGTGTCTGCCCTCCAGCTCCTCTGTGGGTATCCTCTCCCTTAAGCTCCCCCCCATTGTGAGTAAAACCCAGGCTGCTGGATCACCCACTCTGGCTACTCTCCTGGGTGTGGCCCATTCCCTACTAGGAACCCCCCCATGCTGGGCGTAGCCACTTCTACAGGACCTGGGATGAGCACTGCCCCTTCCATGGAGAGCTTTGCTGGCTTCTGTTGTATTAGCTTATTTTCTGTCTTAATGGCATCATCTGCAGATTCCCTCTCTCTTCCTTGCTTCTGTTTGCAATAATGTAAAATAATTGACTGTATCTCTGGCACACCATTTGCTTCTATCCCCACTACCTTATCTGGGGACAGTCTGCACGTCTGGGGGAAGCCCTTGGGCCAATATATGATAATTAATGGGTATGTATTCATCCCAGGATTTGTGTGTGTCTAACGTCCACAGTTCATGTATCTGTCATATATATTTTGCGGGGTCCTTGTCTGGCTTCATCTTGCGGGCCATTGCTGCCCCCAGATCTGAAGCATCCTGATACATACTTTTTAGCACTTTCCACGCATGTGCGCTGCAGTTATTAAAAAGCGCTCCATTGTGTACATTTGTACTCAGCTTAACCCTGTTTTCTTTTATTGTAATAGCTGAATTAATCAACTTTGCAATATTTTATCTCATTTTATATAACCATAATCATCATCAAAAGATACACAATTTTCACAGGAGCTTTGAACAACTTGATTACTGGCGTTCACAATAATAAACAAATTACCTAAGGAAAAGAGAACACAAAAAACATAAACATGTGAAGGGTTAAAGTCAACAAAATAGTTCCTACCCTAATGCTTCACCAACAATATATACAATTTGTGGTGAAAAAATATTAATTAAAGAATGCTTTCTAGTGAATACTTTCTTAACACTAGATCTCTTGCATTGCAATTTGCCTTTCAAGAACCTTAACTGCAAGAGCTTCAATCAAGTTTGTTTTCCTCTCACGGTTTCCTCTAGGTGTGGATCAATTTCTCTGCATCAATAATGGTAAAGGTATTTTTGCTATCAAGCATCTGTCATAAACACAAGGCACGTTTTGTGTCTATTTCAGACGCAAGGCCAAAAACAAGGCTGCACAGTAGAATGTAAAGATAACAAGTGATTAGGAGATAATTGCTGTGTCATTCAATTTCAAGGTATGGAGCATTCCCACTGTGCCTATTCTAAGAGATAGTGTCGGCCCACTGAATATTGCATGCCACATTGCTTCCGGGGATAGTGTTGGATGTTGTTCCATAGCTGGTTTTAGATATTCAATTTTCATTAATGCTAGTGCCTCACACTTTACCAGGAGATGTTGCCATTTTTCTTCCTTGTTAGGTTTTTTACAAAATCGACATATATTCTGGCATTACTGAATAATTTTGCGTCTGCCTGAATTTCTTTGGTGCTCCATAGATTTAACCTCACTCGCATAAAGTCTGAACGATGTTGCGGAGAGGGAGATTGTCGCAGATATGGCTCTGGCACACTACATTTTTTTCTTGTGATTAAAGGGCTGTTTTTTAAAGTCTTGATAATTCAGACAGTTAGTTCTTGTTTGAATCCAATCATGTTGGAACAATTTGGTTTTTGCCCATAACGGATCTTGAATTAATACTTCCAGACGATATCTGCATCAGCATGTGCCTGAAGCACTGCTAATCTCTAGGACCGCACAAAGAGATTGTCAGATTTAAACAAGTGCTTTGACAAAATACCTATAAGCAATGTTGAATCAAAGGCAATAAGGCATTTTCTAATTAATGCTATGATTTACCAAAGGTATCTTGCATCTAATGAGATGAGGCCTAATTCATTCCTAATCATAACACCAGGAACGCAACTAGGAAGCCTCAACAATCGTCTCCAGTATTTAGACTCAAGTTTGTTCCAAACTTGTGCCGGAACCGTTTTTTGGTTTCAAATCCATACAAAAGTAGAGGAGTCATTTTTTGCATATAGAAATGAAGGGCCGGTAGCAGGGTGAACTTCCCATATTTGTTTAGAATTATAACAGCTTGTGAGATTAATCTATTCAACACACTTTCAAGCATGTGAGGTGAGGTACGCCCTATCATCAGCACAATCTGTCAAGGACACACCTAAGTACGAATATTGTCTGACCTGTTCTAATTATTTTCCCTGCAACATCCACCTATTACTTTTTTACTATGTTTTTTATTTCTACTACAGCACATCACCTTGGTTTTCTCCAAATTAATAGTGAGGAGATTATCTTGAATATAAATTGCCAATGCATTTAATAAGCGTTGTAAGACTTGAAAAGATTTCTGAAAAGGACATAGTGAGTGTTGTGCTGACGAGCTAGCCTCGCCAGCACCATGTAACCATATATACAGCGCAAGCGCTCCTCGCGCCGTCGAGCGTTTTGATAACAACGCTGGTATTTGATTTCTCCATGCGCGACGGGCTCCTGTAGCAACAACATATCCTGGAGTGCTGAAAGGAAAAGAAATAAACAGTAAGTGATTCAACACTCGTGAATCTTTCACTCTCGCCTATGCGGAACGATAATAATTTTGTCCGTGCACCCGGTCGTCTCTTTCTTTTCCCAGATATTCATTGACGTATGCTGGCCCCCAGCGAACCATACAGAGAAGCGCTTTTCTGAGAGAGTAATCCACAGATGAGCAACAGTGGTCGTTCTAGGTAGGCTACATGATATAACTATTTGCCTTTTTGCCTAATAAATACGCAACTCTGCACATTTCACCAGACTAATTGAACACGTGTATGTGCTTTGTCATTCACATTCAGACTTTGAATTTTTTGAAAATGACGGTCCTTTTAAGAAACACTGCAATATTCATCCACTGATGAATGAATATATGACTGAATAAGAAGCCAGAAAGGTATGTTTTGAGTCTCCATACTACTCTGCCAATGAAAATAATATGCAGATAGCAATCAAAATCTATTAAATAAGATTACATGTATAGTAGCAGTACAAAATTTAGGTTGCCCATTGAAAAAGGTAAAAACAAAAGACCCTATGAAAACGTAAGGTATAGAGTTAAATGATACTGAAAAGGGAAACTAGCAGCACTGTATAAACCAGCAAAATAGAGAAAAACGCAATAAATCATATGATGCCCACCTAAATAGTCTGAGAGGTTGAAAATATGGCCTCATCAACTCTATGACGAAAAGTATTGTGAATAATGATATGCTCTAGCTTGTATATATTGATGTGTATGTCTCTGTTTTTATAGATTTTGAAACAACTCTGCAATAGTACTTGTAAAACTCGGCATCCTCCAAGATGAGGGTTTGATGTGTCCTGAGGAAAGCCTTACACACACGACCAACCAGTACAAGAACAAGGGACAGTCGTGGTGCAAATTAAATATTAAGGCTGGAAACAGATCTACTCATGTCGACACAATTCAGATGGGGACTTTGTATCGAGGCAAACATGAATGGGCCATTCTAAAGTCACCCATATGTTACTAACATCACTTACTTTATAATGCACCTCTCGAATGAACGCAAGAATCAAAATTGATGAATAATTATCTTTTTTTATGTTGTTGAGATTTGCAAACGTGACCTAATGGTCTGTTTTATGATTTACGATAAAATAATAAATATATGATCTATTATTTTTGTGAAACCTGAGCATTCCATCTCTTTATATTTGTTAAAAGAAATATGGTTCTACAAGTAGATATGGATTGAGACCTAGTTCTGTCACCTCCGGTGCGTACATCGAAAGGTAGCTTGTTGGGATCTCTTTATGTTCTTTGTACTTTAGTCCTCTTCCCACAAGCCCCTTACAAAAAAAGAGGACATACGTTGCATCAGTGTGCTCACTGATTTTTTCACAGGTTGTTCAACCAGCCATGTCTCTTGAAATGGTAAGATTTGAAATGATAGCATGGACTTTGCAATTGAGCCAAACAGATGTGTGGAGCCACAAGTATTCCAGATAGCAAGCAAGATGATCTTCATATTTTGTTGATCAGCTAGTTACTACATAGACTGCTGATCCTAGTCTGTGCTGTTATCACCACCTAAGCCAGGCCTTTGTCCAAAAATGTGCCGATTTCTCTAAAGGTGCTGATGTGTCACCTTCCTTAAGAGGCACTCATGTGCTTCTCCTTTTATAAGAGAAGGATCTTGCGCCAATAGAAAGCCTAATGCGAACAATTCCATTTTTGCTCGCCAGATGACATTTCTAACCACATTAGAGGCAAGCCATATTCTCACTATTGTGAAATCATTTTCGTTCAAGAACTCTACTTGTGAGATGTCTACCGAAGTAATGTCTTGCAGGCTGTCAATTTCATCAAAAACGACTAATACCGAAGAACGATTCAGATTATAAACAGGGAAAGGGGGTGGCCGACATTTCAAAATGAAACAATAATTATGTTCACTTGATTTCGATATGGGAGCTTTTCTTTCAGCAATAGGATGTACTTTCGTGTTGGAATGCACAGATAGAACTGCATCTCTTGGAGTGTCTCTGGAAGCTGGAATAGATAAGGCAACTGACAATGGTTTAGGAATCGTATGTGTCTCAGTGGGCCTCGAAATACACTGTTTGTGCTGTTTAAGAAGATTTTCGATTGAAGACTGAATTAGAGCTCTAATTTGCAGAGAGATATCATTTCCAGAATGAGTGTCATTTGACTGAGGAGTAGCAAAAGATTTCATGGCGTTCTCATGAATTGCAAGGCGGGCCTCAAGTGATGAGACCACACTAATAATTTTGGCCTCGGAGACGGTGCTTGTGTGTCAGGTTTTTTGCTGCAAGTTTTGGCTGAGCCAACAGACTCTTTGGAGCTTTGTTGTTGGTTCTCTTTTAGACTACTCATCCCAGCCAAGGCTGCAATCAATTCGTTCAATGAAGCATGATCTGGTGGAACTGTCTTGTTCTCTTTAGCATTAGGCATCTTGTTTTTGATAATAGGTTTTTGTTTATTTCGTGCACCATGATTTGTTCTGATTCGTGTAGGTGCAGACGAAATTACACGTTTAACAAATTGTTTCACACTTGTTTTAGGTTTTTTGCATATGTTTTTTTGGTTCTTAGGTTTTGTCTCAAAAATAACCTTTTGTTTTTGTTTTCTTGTGCGTAACAACCTGGAACAAATTGAACGTGGTCAGCACTTTAGCTCCTATATTTTTTGCCAATGTTGAAGGGGACATTTTCGGGCACAAAGTGGGACCATTAATCTCGCTTTCTGCTACCACAGGCACACTCACAGAATCAATAGCTACTTCTTTGTCTATGCCATTCTTGTTTGAAGCTGGAGCAGTTGACCAGGAAGATGAAATGCCACTAACATGATTTTCTCCTCCCCTCTGAGCTAGGCAGCACCGGACGAATTATGTGGGAGATCGTAGGTAAAACCCATGATCGTCGCAGAGACGAATCAGCAGGCTGCATGGACTGAACCACATCTTTAATGGGAGTTGGGGGTTTAGCTCTATTTTCATGGTTTCTGTCAAAATTAATCATCAATAAGCTGATATCACCTATCTGTTTCCATTGACGAGAAATCTTAAGGTCCAAACTCTCAAATAATCTGAAAAGAGCTGAAATAGATGAATTTATGGCTTGCAGAGTGATTTTGGATTAGGGGAGACCAATTCAAAGCCTCTAGCTGTGGCTTGATTCTCACAAGGAGGCTGAGGTCTCTGTGGTGTGGGGTTTGTAAAGGACATGGATACATTCGCCTCTGTGTTAATCGATTAGTCAAACATGCTCTGTGAGTGAGCAGGACCTTTATTTACAGGAATAACAGTTATGGGTGAAAAACAGTCCGGCATGCCAATTGATGAATTCATTCTGGTTCTCTCCTCAAGTAACTTGAAGGAGAGATTTTTCTCAGCCGGCAAATCAATGCCAGTACACTTCATATCAGCAGACGCAGAGTTAAATGTACCCTCAGCTCCCGTTTCAGAAGTATTGGTGTTGGGCTGATTAGTGAAATCTGCAATCGCAGGATCTTTACTCCGCTCCACCGGTGGACCGCAGGCCCCTGAAATTAGATGAGTATCAGTCAGAGATATATTAATTATATCTTTCTGTTGGGGCTCGCGGGCCACCGGGTGAGCACATTTGACCAGCTTCACCTCCGCTGTAGAGTACGCCGCAATTGGCAAAAGTGTCTTATATCCTCAACAGCATTTCTTTTATCGAGCTTGAAAGACACCAAAAGCCTGTAAGCTTCCTTCCGCTGGCAATAGCAGGCGAAGGTTTTGCAGGCATAGATGTTAGTGTCACTGACGCTCGTGATGTTATCACGTGGTCCAGGATTCCTGATTTTAGTGTGTATAGTCTATTTTGCATAAGGAGTATGGTAGCAATTCAAACTATGGAGTATCGCCAATCCGCAGCACACGGAACGTAATACAGCATTCACAGGGGAGAAGTCTCTTTCACAGCTCCTGTGTAGAAAGTGCAATGTGCAAAATGTAAACAACTACAGGTTATATACCAAGGTGCAAATTGCAAAATGTAAACAACTACAGATTATATATCAAGGTGCATCAATAGGCATCCGCATAAATACAACATCCACAAGGGAGAACCTCCTTTGCTTGCTACGTGGGAAAAAAACTATCAGTAAAATATTACAGCTCTAACCTTGATTTCCACATGTGAGTGGTTAAAAAAAAATAACATTTGCAATTGCAAAATTGCAAAACTTCCAAAAGCACCAACTAATTTCTTTGACACAAGGGCTAGACCTGGGAGAGCCTAAATGGAAGTTAAATGCGAGATTGAGTTAATTTAAAAACTCAAATTCATTCTTTGGTAATTGTGCGTTATATATTCAACATCTGAGCTCAATATCAAAGTATCTAAACGTTAACAAAATGGGAGAGTAAACCTCACAGCCCTAAAACATACAGCTAGAGACTTCCAGTCTTTCAGCAGTTTCTGTAAATCGAGATAAGCTCTTATTTCTCTGAGGGTCTAGAAGACTCCACCTAGGACACACATGGTAGTACAAAGATACAGGGCGAGGCACGCCCAAAAGCTTGAGGAGCCGCCAGCGTCTGTCTCACCTCCTCCACTCTGTAACATATTCCACAGATGACCTGTGAAAGTCAATTCAATTAAGCAGCAATGCTCTTTTATAAATACTGTAGTGGCGTGTGTGGTTTCCATAAGTTCACAGTCTTGTAATTCCTGCAAGGACAGAACTGCTAGGCTCTGCGCAAGACTCTCAGCAGATCCACATAGTAATGGGGCTGACGTCCCACCAAACAGCGCAAACAGCTGCTACTAGCACTTATCTCCTCAGGGCTTGCCGCCGCAAGGGCGGGTGGGCTGTTCTTTTATGCTGAAGTTTCCGTTTTACGAACAGAACGTCAAGGCTCGTTTAAGGGTCTGTTGAGTTCGCGGGCCCGCGGTCTATGCGCAGGGGCTGGCAGTGAGCAGATAGGCCGCGCGGCCTGCGGCGCAGCTCCAGCTGGAGCTTGAAATAATGTACACCCACGCTGGTGCTGGGTCTGCCCCGGAACTGCCTCCCGAACGCGGGGGCGGGGCTTTTATTAGAACGCCCTGCGTCACCGCGCAGCGGGACGCAGGGCGGAACGTAACATTCCTCCTTTATTATAAAACAAAACAAAACACATAGCTGTAACTGCCAAAACCAACTGCGAGGTCCAACAACAACTGTCTGTCTTCAACACTCAGCCGCCCTGCTATTAGGGTTCAGGGTGCCAACGCACCGGCTACCACACATAGTCACTTAGCTTAGCTGGGGGCCTTGTTGTTGTCCTCAGTCCGTATCGTCCTTCGCGGGGGTCACTCCCCCTTGCTTCCGGCTCTGTTCCATCTTCGCGGTTCAGGTCCTCGCGGCCGGGTCCATTCACCGGCTCCCAGTCTCCATCCCTCGCTCCGTCGTTCTCAGGGACGGCCTCCGGCTCTTCTTCACTCGGAGGAGTGTCCTCGCCTTCACAAGGGCCCTCCTTGTCGGTCCACAGTGTACGTGGTACGGCCTTGAACCATGACGCATTCCTCGTCACTTGACGGTTTCCCCGTGCCACCGTCACCATGGTTCCATGCCGGTTGCTGACGGTCCATGGAAGTTCTTCGTACCTGGTGTCCAGTTTAGACTTGGAGGGGTTTCGTAGCATGATGACCTGGTCACCCACTTGATAATGGGACGGCCTCGCTCTCCGCTTGCCACTCATGTGTTCGTTGGCATCCCTTCTCCTTCTCTCTGTGCGTTCCTCGTTCACTGTGTCCGGGGTTCTGCTTGGGTGATGCGGGATTGAGGATCTGATTACGGTGCCGAACATGAGGTCCGCTGGCGGAATGCCGGTTGTGCTGTGAGGCGTGACCCGGTAATTTCGGAGGAATCGGAAAAGGTCAACCTTCCAAGGGCTGGCGTTAGCCTTAGATACTCTGAGCACCTTATTTATAGTCCTCATAAATCGCTCCACATCCCCGTTTGCCTGGGGGTGTCTTGGAGTGATGTGGTGATACTTGACATTGAGTTCCTGTAGATACTTTTTGAACTCCTCCCCTGTAAACGGCGGCCCATTGTCGCTCTTGATTGAGACAGGTAGTCCGTGAGTCGCGAACATTTTCTCAAGTGCCGGAATTACCACTTCTGCTGCTGTGGACTCAACTACCTCGACTTCCGGGTATCGAGAGTGATCATCAACCGCCACCAACAGGTGGAGACCTTCTCGGAGCTTGCAGAAGTCAATGCTGATGGCCTCCCATCGAGAGCGGCCCCGTTCTGCTGATATGATAGGTTCCGGGTTTGGCGGGGCCCCCGTGATTTGACAGGGTAGGCACGTGGCAACGAGTGTCTCGACCCGCTCTTCGATCTGGGGAAACCATACTCGGTGCCGAATGCGGGCTTTCGTCCTCACCAGTCCTTGGTGTCCTTCATGTGCTAGGGCCACTATCCTGTCTTGTAGTTTGAGGGGTATCACGATGCGGTTTCCCCGTAGCAACAATCCACCTTCCGTGACTGACAGGTCTTGCCGCACTGTGAATATGCCAGACAGAAAACCTTTGGCTTCGGCTGTTCTGTTGTGGGTGTGTCTCATGAAAGTCTTCCAATCACCGGAAAGGATGGCATTTTTCACTAAGTCACAACACGGGTCCTGGTGTGTTTCCGCCTCTATCTCCTCGATGCTCACCGCCTTGGGTCTCATTGCGCGCACTACTTGGCATATGTGCTCCTCTGTCTCTGCCGCCACTTGGATCTCTTGTTGAGTGGCCTCTCGCGGATGCCTGGAGAGATAGTCCGCAGGGTTTCCGCTGCCTGGTTGATATACGAGATCAAAGTCATACTGCTGGAGGTGCAGTAACCACTTGGTTATTCGGGCCGGAGGGTGTGCAGATGTTCCCATGAATATTGGTAGCAGGGGCTTGTGGTCCGTGATTGTTGTGAAATGGCGCCCATAAAGATAGAGGTGAAAGTGTCGGCACCCCCACAGCACGGCAATGGCCTCCTTTTCGATGTGTGAGTACCTTTGTTCAGTCTCTGTGAGGGCTCTCGACGCATATGCAATCGGTCTCTTCTCCCCTTCTCTCGTGACTTGCATCAAGATGGCTCCGAGCCCTACGGGGCTGGCATCTACAAACAGCTCTGTGGGCAGTTCAGTGTTGTAGTAGGCCATCTTGGTGTCAGCTGAGAGGGAGTTCTTGATGCTCTCGAACGCGTCCTGGCACGTTGACCCCCATTCCCACTTGACGTTGGCCTTCGTGAGTTCCCGCAGCGGCTCAGATAGCGTGGCCAGGTTTCGGATGAACCTCCCGCAGTAGGTGGCCATTCCTAAGAAACTGCGCACTTCCGTGGGGGTCATCGGTGGGCTTGCCGCCTGGATGTCTGCGACCTTCTGCGGGTCAGGTGAGATGCCTGTGCTGCCAAACTTGTAGCCGAAAAAAGTGATCTCGGATTTAAGGAACTCGCACTTTTCCCTGTGTATTGTGAGCCCAACCTCTTGTAGACGGCCCAGTAGGGCGTGAAGCCTCTTGACGTGTGTTTCTTTGTCGGGGGCGTGAATCAGAATGTCATCGCTCACGTTGAGGACACCGGGGATGCCCCTGATGACCTCCTGGATGGTTTGCTGGAACACCTCCGCGGCAGATGATATTCCAAAACTCAGGCGTTTGTATCTCCGTAGCCCCAAATGTGTAGAGAACGTTGTTATGTATCGAGAGTCTCTGTGGAGTCTGAGTTGGTGATACCCCGCCTTTAGATCAATTTTTGAAAATATGCTCGACCCTGTGAGGTCAGCCACAATCTCGTCGATTGTTGGGGTTATGTGGCGTTCCCTTTTGATGGCGGTGTTGGGGAGGCGCATGTCTATGCAGATCCGTACCTTCCCAGGCTGCTTGGGCTTCCGGGTTACCACCATGGGAGAGACCCAGGGTGTGGGTCCTGTGACTTCCTCAATGATACCTGCTTCTTCCAGGGCCTTGAGTTCCTGCTCCACTTGTTCTCTCATGTGGAAAGGCGTTCTCCGGTGCCGGACGGCTTTCGGCTGCACTGTCTCATCAATGTGAAGTTTGATGGTTTTGCCTTTCAGACAGCCTATGCCTTCTTGCAGGTCAGGGTACTGGTTCAGCATGTGCTCCACTTCCTTGTCCTCATTGACATGGCAGATAAATTGGACCACCCCCAAATCCTCCGCTGCGTCCCCGCTCAGGAGGCTCTCAACACCTGCCTTCACCACATAGACTTTGGACCATAGTCTGTTTTTTCCGTGTTCCAGCATGGTGCGGAACCTGCCAATGACCGGCAGGGGCTTTCGACAGCCGTATGCATATAACAGAGTGTCGGTGCTTTTGAGCTCTGGTGTAGGACTTAAGGTCAGGAAAATGTTTTCAGGCATGACGTTCACCGAGGCACCTGTGTCGATGGTCATCAGAATGCACTGGTTTTGGATGGATACCATGCATTTGCGCCTTCGGGCGGCTTTTCTGCGAGGTCCTCGGTCTTGGCATAGTGCAGACACCATGTACACCTTCCTTCCTTTCCTGTCTGTGTCCTTGGAGGGGGCCTGCAGCATCGCCGAGATATCATCCCCTTCATCCTCCGTGGAAGAGCTGGCCACTGCGACCCTTCTAGCACTGGCTTGCTTCTTTTTCTTTGTCGCCGACTTCTCCGACTGGTTCTGCGGAGGTTGTATGGGGGTGTCCGTCGATCGGCATACCTTCGCGTAATGGTCCTTCCGGCCACATGCTCCACATGTGGTGCCTTGCGCAGGACAGTTGCGACGGCCATGTCGTGGGCCACCGCACCAGCCACACTCAGTGGGTCCCGGAGCGCGCGGTTGCCATCTGTTTTGGCCGTATCCACCACTGTTGTCATCTCTCGATGTTTGTTTGTTGGTGACGCGGGCCACCATGGCTGTGTTCAGAGCAGGTTGCAACCTGTGTAATGTGGCCTCCATGTTGGCCGCTCTGGTGTGTGCCAGTTCCCTCTGACGTCCTAGTTCAAGGATCCGCTGTAGGGGAATACCCTTCTCACTGAGTATTAGGCGCCTCAATTTTTCCGAATGAATCCCGTTGATGATCTGCCTCCTGATTTCCTTCTCCACGTTCGTGAATTCACAGGACATGGCTAGCTTTCTCAGGCGGGTGTGGTATGCATCAAGGGTTTCCTCCGCTGCCTGTAGGGTGGTGCAGAAGAGAAACGTCTCATAGTCTGGGTTTAGTTGAGGGAGGAAGTGATCGGTGAGGGCGTCTTTCGCGCTTCGGTACCCATCCTGGCCATCCGCAACGTTGAGGGAATTGAAAATGCGCAGTACTTCGTCACCCACGCTGAGTAGAAGGTGTGCCTTCAGTTTCCTGGGCGCGGTGATCTCTTTGCACTCCATCGCCATCTCGAACTTCTGGATCCACAGCTGCCATCTGGGTCCGCATGACGACGGGTCCGTGAACGGGTCAAACGGCTGGACCAGTGTCGACGAAGTGCCTTGCGTTCGAGGTGGAGGTGGCGTCATGGACAGGTTTGCTGCAATTCTGGACGGCGTGGAGGGCCCAGGCGTGGATGTGCCGGCCGCCATGTTGGCGTGGACCTGATCCGTGATGTCGTAGTTGTCACTGACGGCCACCCATGCAGCGACGTAAGGCCTACCTTGGAGGTGTCACCGTATCCAGGCGCCGTGGTACGACTCCGGGCCTGGCCTTCCCTGCACGCCGTGATGCTGCTCCCTTGTGTTGGATGTTCGATGCCACCTGGATTTCTTGTTTCAGGAGTGAAGAAAAATTGACTTGGTGGCAGAGAGCATGCTGGATTCGGTAGGGAAGACGAAAGGAAAAAAAAAAAAAAATTTTTTTTTTTTTTTTTTTGGGTGGGGGGGTCACGTGTGTGATGGCACCCCCACCGGGTGTCCAAAAATTTCGCCGATGGCTGTGTGGCGTTATTGTGCTCTCCGAGCACCGAGCCTTTCGTGATGTTCGTCTCTCCTCGTCGCCATTGTTGAGTTCGCGGGCCCGCGGTCTATGCGCAGGGGCTGGCAGTGAGCAGATAGGCCGCGCGGCCTGCGGCGCAGCTCCAGCTGGAGCTTGAAATAATGTACACCCACGCTGGTGCTGGGTCTGCCCCGGAACTGCCTCCCGAACGCGGGGGCGGGGCTTTTATTAGAACGCCCTGCGTCACCGCGCAGCGGGACGCAGGGCGGAACGTAACAGGGTCCAGTGTCGCAGTCACACACTCAGCACTTTGCCGGCACGGCTTGCAAAAATGTTTGAAATCGGTAAAGTTAATCACGGCAAACAGCTGCTCCCCGCCCTTATCTCATCAGGGCTTAACCCTGTTGTATTCGACTTATTCCCATATTCTGTCCCCTCGCTCCCTTATTATCGTTGCAAACAAGCGTTTCATATCCCCGAATGCCAGGAGAGCGTATATCCATTTGCTTGCTCTTGCCATAAGTAAGGGAAAGCTGTAAATCACGTTTTCTCTGTCCATCGTCTGCCCTGGCACAAGGTGTGTGTCTCTCCTCCCCTTCTGTAGTAGGGCCATTTGGGTTGTCCGGGGCCCTGTGTCCTGTCCCCCACTAGTGACCTTTGTTATCCCTATCTTCGCTTTTTCTTTGGCAGAGGCTTGTCAACCATCTTCTACTTGTTTCCCCCTTGCACTCCTTTGTCCTTTGCTTTTGCCTCTTTTCTCCTTATCTGTCCCCCCAGGGGTTGTCGTCCCCCATACTTATTTCTGCCTCCTCCTCCTCGTCTGAGACATTACAGTCTTGATATGATATGATATGATATGATATGATATGGTATTTATAAAGCGCCTATATACAAGTGTTACAAGGCGCGACGAGGCAGGGGAGGGAAAAACAGTGGAAAGACACACAAACAATCCTACTAGGCCAAGTGTCATTCAGATCGCACAAGTGCAAGGGTAGGGAGAGAGGGAAAAGTGCCTGGGGGAAGGGAGAGGGGGAAGTGCAGTACATGTACATATATAAATGCAAAATAACATAACATAGCATAACATGGGATAGAGGAATAAATACGATAGTAAAGCGGCCTGATGGTGGCAAGTGCAGAGTAGAGCAGACAAGTGCTGGTGGGGGGGGGTGTAGGGATACAGAAAAACAGTTCCTAAGTGCAAGGGTTTCCAGGGTGGCAGGGCAGGAGTGCAAAGGGTGGGACTTGGCCCCAAGGTCAGAAGGGTGTCCAGGTAACCAGTGCAGATTCGGCCGGGAATTTCAGCAGGGGAGAGAGGCAGAGAAAGCAGAAGCAAAGAGGAAGGTTTTGAGGTGTTTCCGGTACCGGAGATGGTTCTGCTCAAGTTTCAGGGAGGCAGGAAGGCTGTTCCAGATGGAGGTCCCTGCCGACATGCCAATTTCTTCCTCCCCCTTGCCAGACTCTCATTATCCAGTCTGAACTTTATCTTCCCTGATGTCCACCCCTCTCCAACCCCAGCAGTCCCTTGCTCCTTCTCCTTCCTCTGCACCTCCTTTTCTATCACCCTCTCTGTCTCCTTGAACATAGTGTCCAACTGTCACTATGTGTTTTTTTCTATGTCTGCCAGGTACTTTCCGTCTCCCTTTTCCTTCGGTTCTCCAGGCCTGCCCCCCCTTGCTAGTCTTCGTCCCCTTTTCCAAGTACCTTCTGCCTGCAGATACACGCCGTGGGTTGGTGTACCAGGCAGCAGGTTTCAATGTTGGATACACCCCCTAGGGAGGGGGCGGAGCACTAGGTTGTCCTGTCATGTCACTGTCGTGCCCTCCCTTCTTCACAGGCTCCTCCTTTTTCTCTTCATGGAACTTCCAAAACCCTAACATATTTTGCCTGCTCTTGAGCTTTGATCTTTTGTACATTGCTAGCAGGAATGAAAACATGTGTTCTATTATTCCTCTAATGAACATTCCCTCTCTGGCCTGTTCATGAAAACACTGTCCCGAAGTGTCCCAAACCCACTGAAAGCGGTATTTTAATATTTGATCACGATATTGGGGCAACTTAGTACATAGATGATCTAGGGGTGCGTCAAACCTAAAAGCCATTCCTACCTCGTCTGGACCCCTACCACACATATATCTGGTGCTCCCCCTTCTTTAATTTAAACCTTCTGCAAACTCCAATTTACCCTTATACCCGACAGACCTCCCTCACATCTCCACGTCACGCTCTCCCCACTCACACACTCCCACCTTCTCTTCACACATCCATACTTACCACTCCTCCAGCTCATGCCCTATCCACATTCACTGGCCCTCTCTAAAGACCTACCCACTCATAGCTGTCATGCTCACTGGTCTTCTATTCAAGCTCGTTCATTCACTCTGTTAGTACAATATTTGCCCGCTCCACAGGCCCACCTGTTTCTTAACCTCTCTATGTTAATATGCAAACGCCTGTACATGCCCCTGCATCTACCACTACCAAGCTAAGCGCAACTATATAGAAGTTATCTCTGGTGTTGACCCTTCCTACTTGGCCTACTCCTCCTAAACCACCAAATGCTCTGACCACTCTGAATGAAACAAAACTCTAAAAGTCAGACTAACGGACATAGCTGACATATACTACCCTATCGCGCGTCCTCCTTCAACACATGAAAAAATCATAAACACCCCGTCCCCAAAATGACTCAACTATACGATTGCCTGCACTATGCACAATTACCATCTAATCTGGTCTACCACCTTCTATGCACCTTTCTGCTCTAACGCAAATGCGCTCGCCATACACCCACTCCCTATCGGAGGGGTAGAATTAAACTCTATAACTACTTATGGTCGATCGTCCACCCCTTTGTAGGATGCGTCCTAAACACCATAAAATAATATTCTTCCCCCCCTCCGTTGGCATGCAGCCATGTCATTGTACGTTCATGCGAGGATACACTCAAGTGTCCTCGAGATCCTCAAGTCCTCCTGGCACTGAGCCTTCCCTATGGCTCGCCCCTCCACCTGAGCACGGGCACCGCTCGGGACTAGGCAGGCCTTTGTGAACTCGACGTTAGCGGGACCTCCTCAATTGTGCATGCAAGACTGGTTTGCACTCGCTGGACCCGTGCCCGCCGTAAGGGCAGCCGAAATACCCTCAGCTGTCCGAGGGAACCTACTGTAGCTAAACCTTTGATATGTTCTCACAATATTAGCATAGACAAAGTTCACAACAAATGATAAACCATCCTACTGTTGGTGGAACTTTGTCAGTCCCCCATGGCTAACTATACGTTACACACTTTTATGATTGGAGAATGCCATCTTAACCCCCTCTGTCCAACACCACCCACAGTAACATCATAAACCTTCTCACACTGCACCAAAATTAGTTCATTACATTACGTAATTTGCTGACCATTGGAACTTTATTAATGTGCCAGTGGCCAGGTCTCATGAGACACACACAACAACCTTAGCTTGGCAATGTGGAGACATTCACATGGCATCCAATCAATGAAGTGCCCTCCTGACATCGGCAATCACACAAAACACTGTTACACTGTAGGGACGCCGAAACTCTCTAGATGATTGATCCCCTCCTGGCTCACCCACTTGCCCCACAGCCCTCTTCCAAGGACCATCTGCCAATGGGTGATTTGAAACTGCTTATCCCATAGTAATTTTACTCCTATTTGCTTGCATTTATCAGATGAATCTCTTCCTTTCCTAGCAAGTGCTGAGGTGCCTGACTCGCTGACCTCAAAGGTATTGGCTGGATCCACTTCCCAGTGACTACGGTCTCCTGGGAACAGTCAGCTTGCAACATTTCTCCAGCACACTGGTGTGGCCGAGCGTGCGAGAAATTCATGTCTGCCCAAAACACAGGGCCTGTCAGTGCGAAAACCCAAGTCGTTTACTTACCTGCGGCTCATGTCCCAAAATGCCCCTGCATCTACCACTACCAAGCTAAGCACAACTATATAGAAGTTATCTCTGGTGTTGACCCTTCCTACTTGGCCTACTGCTCCTAAACCACCAAATGCTCTGACCACTATGAAAGAAACAAAACTCTAAAAGTCAGACTAACGGACATAGCTGACATATACTACCCTATCGCGTGTCCTCCTTCAACACATCAACAAATCATAAACCCCCCGTCCCCAAAATGACTCAACTATACAATTGCCTGCACTATGCACAATTCCCATCTAATCGGGTCTGCCACCTTCTATGCACCTTTCTGCTCTAACGCAGATGCGCTCGCCATACACCCACTCCCTATCGGAGGGGTAGAATTAAACTCTATCACTACTTATGGCCGATCGTCCACCCCTTTGTAGGATGCGTCCTAAACACCATAAAAGAATATTCCCCCCCCCCTCCGTTGGCATGCAGCCATGTCATTGTACGTTCATGCAAGGGTACACTCAAGTGTCCTAGAGATCCTCAAGTCCTCCTGGCACTGAGCCTTCCCTATGGCTCGCCCCTCCACCTGAGCACGGGCACCGTTCGGGACCAGGCAGGCCTTTGTGAACTCGACGTTAGCGGGACCTCCTCAATTGTGCATGCAAGACTGGTTTGCACTCGCTGGACCCGTGCCCGCCGCAAGGGCAGCCGAAATACCCTCAGCTGTCAGAGGGAACCTACTGTAGCTAAACCTTTGATATGTTCTCACAATATTAGCATAGACAAAGTTCACAACAAATGATAAACCATCCTACTGTTGGTGGAACTTTGTCAGTCCCCCATGGCTAACTATACGTTACACACTTTTATGATTGGAGAATGCCATCTTAACCCCCTCTGTCCAACACCACCCCTAGTAACATCATAAACCTTCTCACACTGCACCAAAATTAGTTCATTACATTACGTAATTGTGCTGACCATTGGAACTTTATTAATGTGCCAGTGGCCAGGTCTCATGAGACACACACAACAACCTTAGCTTGGCAATGAGGAGACATTCACATGGCATCCAATCAATGAAGTGCCCTCCTGACATCGGCAATCACACAAAACACTGTTACAATGTAGGGACGCCCAAACTCTCTAGATGATTGATCCCCTCCTGACTCACCCCCTTGCCCCACAGCCCTCTTCCAACGACCATCTGCCAATGGGTGATTTGAAACTGCTTATCCCACAGTAATTTTACTCCTATTTGCCTGCATTTATCAGATGAATCTCTTCCTTTCCCAGCAAGTGCTGAGGTGCCTGACTCGCTGACCTCAAAGGTATTTGCTGGATCCACTTCCCAATGACTACGGTCTCCTGGGAATAGTCAGCTTGCAACATTTCTCCAGCACACTGGTGTGGCCGAGCGTGCAAGAAATTCATGTCTGCCCAAAACACAGGGCCTCGTCAGCGCGAAAACCCAAGTCGTTTACTTACCTGCGGCTCATGTCCCAAAATGGTTGTTGTGTGGTTCATATTATACTGTACTACCACTGCAACCCTTTGCCTCTGCCCCAGATCCCTATCTCCCCCGTGCCCCTCTGGGTTGCCCCACCCCTGCTCTTCTGCATGGATTTCTCTGGCTGCACCTGCAAACATGGGGCATAAGTTACACCTTGCAGCTGTCAAGGATGTTATCCCCTTCTAGGGATGCCCCTTCCCCTTTCCCATCAGGCAAAGCTGAATCTGCACCTTTACAGCAGGTCCATTGTCAAATAGGCGAGTGACTGTATGAGGTAGCATCTGGGTTTGTGGATGCGTTTGTAAACGGATGTACGAGTTGGCGGATTAGTTTATCGAAGTGTGAGCAATTGAGAATATGGTAAATTGTGGAACAGATATGACAGGACAGGGCCAGGATGGTGGGAAACATGGGCTGTGTTGGCCTTGCAAGAAAACATGGCCGAGGCATAGCCAGCCTCTAGTTGAATGAATGCACAAATGAAATGAGACCCCACACCAATTAACCAAAACTAAAAAAGGCACTATTATATACATTATGTACTTAAACTGAGGATGACTCCTGTTTCCACAAGTGAACCCAAGTACCCCAGTCGGGTCCTCCGAGTACGCATATCCTGGCTGCAAAATCGCAGGCCTTCAATACTGGAAATATCAGGGTGAGGATTTTGATTGTGCCAATTGGGCAATAGCCTACTTTCGGGCGGCTTCATAGTGACCACGTCACCACGGCATAGACTCACTCTGCAGTGCCACCACCAGCTCGGCTTATGGTCAGTGATCCAACCAAGGTCGCCAACTATCAGCACCCTCTCTACATTTCCACCCCACCGAGATTGTAGGAGAGTGAGTCTTGCATTCATCTTGAATGAGTCTGTAGTGAGCAGAATCCCTTTTAGATTGAACAGAAGTGCGTAGCCTTCAGCCTGTGCTATTAGATTGAGAGATTTTCACAAGCCTGCTCCTAAGTCCAATCGGTATAGAAAGTGCAAAATAGCCTAAATAGCCTAGGAAACAGCATGAAACAACCCCTTCCTCATAGAATAAGATGGCACGGTAAAAAAATCCACTTTCAGTATAAGAGTGAAGTACATGTAAATACAAAAAGTATGTTTTTCTGTTGAGAGGAAATCTTTCTACCTTATACTCAGATGACATACTTAAAAAGACTCAATTACAGATTGAGTATAAAGGGATACTCACAAAAAAATGTAAGTTGATTGAAAAGAAATGAAAAGTGTGGGTGTGGTTTGGGAAGGGATGGGAAGAGCTGGACAGGCAGTGGGGACGAATACACAAAGTTGAAAGCATGGGAATGCGTGAAAAGCCAAACAACACCCACAGGCTGAATGTACCTCCATATACTCCATCTCCCCTCTGTCTATACTCTCATGCCAATACCTTTGCATCACAAGCTATCATTTACCTGGCGCCTATGAGTGAAAACTAATAGGTATTCATGGCGGTGGACGTAAATGTCAGCCAATGGGCCAGGGCCGAGCAGGCCTCCATGCTAAACCTACCCTGTTTCAAATCTCTTTTGTTCAGCCACAACCTATCCAGCTTGTGTGCTCCTTAGCCTCCACTGTAGCTTTTGGGGACATCCATTTCAGGGGATGGAGGTTAGTGATGCTGGCATGCTTATGTCACCAGCCTTACATGAGGAAGGGGGAGGAGGATGGAGCAGCCCTGGCGATTGGGCCTATATTTACCAGGGTGCCGGTGGCCGTAATTTCCTAATGCTTTTTCTTTGAGGTGCATGCTGGCCAGTGGCGGGACCAGACTGATTTGTTCATGGCAACATGGTATAGATAGTAACACAGCAAAATAATTTCAATATTTTTACCTAGCCTTGTACACCAATTCCCCGGTGTGGATCGTTGTCCGCATCCTCCGGGTCCCTGTCCTGATTTCATGGCCTAGTTGTATCCTGCTGCACTGCGAAATAACCTAACAACCTAATACATGTAATACATGTAAGACGTTCCATGCTGGACTCCCGAGGAAAGGTATGCAGGTGTATTTATTCTAGTTCCTTACTATGTTCCTTTACATTTCTGTCGTCTTGAGACGGATCTCTTTAAATTCCAGAAGTCCAAGGCTTTCCTTTTCACTTCCTCCTTCCCTTCCACCTCTGCTAATCCCGCAGTTGCTGAGATTGGTGACCAGGGCCCTTATGTGTCCTCCTGGGCCCTGGCCTCCCACACCTATTTATTGGCAGCTGACCTCTCCCTAGCACTTCCCCCACTGGACACTTGCAGATGCTGCTCACTCATGCACACAGGCATTCCTAGCTCTTACCTCCCACTCCCTCTTCCCCTCTCCTCTCTCTGCACTTGCATGTTCTGAATGCTCACAAGGCCTAGTAGGTCTGTCTTTAATCTTCAGTGTTTTCATTGTTTTTCAATCCCATGCTCCCTCCCTGTTGCCCTCTGGGTGCTTTGAAACACAATTTACTTGCTGTATAAGCGCTTTACAAATGCACAATACAATAAAATAAATAAATAAGATGTAACACACACCCACTGGCCCATCCACACACCAGCCAGCTCATTTCCCAAATACATTCTCAGAGCACTCTCTCAATGCGCCGACCAACATTCCACACTAACGATCCATCCACTCCTCCATTATTCAGGCAAGCACATTACCACATTTCTCCCTCCTTACTTAGACGAATATAATATATCACTATATCGCTCCTGCCGTAGATAAACATAAGCCAAAAAAACTCGCCAGGAATCTGAAAATGAAACCATAACAAAACTCCCAGGCGGAACTGGAAACTTGTGCGGTCCAACAATAAACAAGTACATTACACTGTAGAGCGTGAACATCAACCGACCGCATGAACGTAACTGGTAATGCACAATACCTGTAGTTATTAAATCTTTAATTAACACCAAACCCGGCCGCAATACCACGCCCAGAACTGATCACTACCTCTAGACCCTTGCAGATACAATGTCTCCAATATCTTCATAGTAAATAAGATGTTTACCAATGTCTACATAGAAAACCCCAAACTCTTCACAGAAAACACCCTGTTGCACCCGAGCACACATGGCAACCTAACCACCACCGCAGAAGGCACCCATGTGATCCTTCCAGTGTTTTGACCGCATCCTGGTAGTGAAAACGACTTCACATTCTAACCATTAACATAAAAATGCAATAACATAACTGGTCTTAAAGGTGTTTTTTTTATTTTTAATTTGTTTGTAATCTATACAGATTTTTTAACAAAAGAACACTCAGGTAGCAGAAGCACTTCAACACTTGGACAGTCCGGTGAATCTGCACAAAGGTGACGAGGATTAGATCGAAGATGCAGGTGGAACAATAGTTTGGGTCTTCAAAGGGAGGATCACATTGAAGTGTGTTGCATGATGTTTATTGTGGCGAACTGCCATGACTGTTTGTCGCCGCCCAGCAATTTGTTCCAACAGGTTTCCTCGTCTTGAAGAATGAAGTTTGAGAAGATAGGTGGTTTTATTTTCTTTATTTCATTGTACATCACAGTGGGTAATTCAAGGGCAGAGTCTGAACATACGGGCAATCCCACTATGGGCCTCATCACGACTTGGGCGGTAACGCCGGCGCTATTAGCGTCGGCGCTATCTGCCCTATCGCCGAACTCCCCGGCGCTAATAGCGCCAGATCACGAGTTCGGCTGTGATGTTAATCCCCATTCCCCATTGAGCCCATTCGGGAATGCCCCATTCCCCATTGGGCTCAATGGGGAAATTTCGCGCTAATACCGCAGGCGGATTTCCCGCCAACGGTATGAGCGCAAATTTTCGGTGGATTTCCCCCCAGCTCAGAGCTGGGGCGAAATCTGCCGAAGTCCTGATTTGGTGGACCCTTAAATCCAGAGGTAATAGCGCTACCGCCGGATATAAGGGTAACCGCCAAAGTCGTGATGAGGCCCTGAGTCCATCGTCAGGGCCAACTCTAGAATTCAAAACATGGAATAGAAGGTCAGCGAATAACTAACTCCGGTGTTCTACACGAACTGGCTTGTGAAATTATATGTAGATGTGACATACCTGTATACAACATGTGCTATTTACTGACCCCCAAGTCCTGTTGAAAACAAAAGTATATCATACAAAATACCCTAACAACTCATCCTGTTCACCCCATGACGAATACATCAAAAAATTCAAAACAATGTTTAGTGTCACCACCAAATCACCAATATACCTTACCTTCCCTAGTGTGGTGTAACCGAAGCAGGCCCAGTCACGTGGACGAGGGGAGACCCGAGTCACGTGATGTGGGCGGGTAAATAAAGTGGGCCGGAACTACGTCAGTCCTGAGCCAGCAACCAAACGGAGTTGTTGCAGTGTTTTATTCCCGCGTTGTATGGCTGAGGCCCGTGCAGGCCTGCGAGTGAACACCTAGTAGTAGGTCTCCAGTAATACAGCATGCATGGGCATCAAAGAAATTTAACCAAATGAACAAAATAAAATCAAGCCTCACACTACTGATATGTAACTATTTAGTATGAAGAAAGTAGCTGGGACCCCTCGTGTGCACTCACCACGTAAAATCGTCCAATTTCTAAAAGCAGGAAACTTAGAGAGCTAAGCCGTTTGGTGGGGCTAACCACGTGCTCATGAGCCAGGGAAATCGAATCCTCTAGCCCTCAATTATAACAACCGTGAACACCAGTGCCCTCACAAAACCAATACCAAACAATTGAATACACGTACTCATGTAACAACTGACCCGCCCCATACAACGTAAACTCTTTTTATGTCTACCTGTCGCAAATGTCCCATTTTTACTACCATGACTCCTAAGCTACGCAGATCACCTGCAGCTACATACACATTGCTCCCAATTGAAGGCAATCCGAGAAGGGACTGCACCCACTGTGTGTTTCTTGCTATGGGCCTGGCACCTCTCGTAGAATTGTCTCACCCATCAAACAAACAACTACAAGTGAATACCCTCGATGAAGGCCAAGACTATTGGCTGTGCCACTGATTTGTTGGTGTTCATTGCTGATGATGCAGGCACGTGTGCAGAGATCTGACATTGATTTGTTTCGCTGAACAGCAGCGGGTAAAATGGCATATGATGCACTGCAGTTTCTTATGGCACAACTTCGAAATTGCTTTGACAAATAAGGTTATTTAAGGGGTCAAAAGTTGTTGGGGAGGGTTTTGGGGAGGGGTAGTAATGAAGGGGTAGGGGGACATGGGAGGATAACCCCCCCCACAAATGTTAACATTTAGAAGTAATTACTTTGTAGTAAATTACTGCAAAGTAATTGCTGTCGATGAAATGACATGGAACCATGGGAATCCGGCAGAGGATCCGATGCCCACACAAGTCCAAACAATGGTAGCAAACAGCAGTCAGCCCATCGGTCCAGCGGCAACGTTCCCCATACACAGTCCAGATCACAGTGTTTAATAACATCTACTAAACTGGAATGAGGTTGCCATGAAGCCGGAGGGTAACCAGGGGAACCCGCAGACAGTGAACTAGTTCCATTTCTCCTAAGTGCACTGCTGCTGTTTGAGGCATGCGGGCTGGGGAGCTGCTCCTTGGCTATGTTTTATGTCTCGCAGCAAGAAATACAGATGAATCATTTCTGCTCAAATGTTTTATGTCTGAGTTTTAGTCAATTTCCGCAGTGCAATGGGCTGCAAAAGGGCAACGGATAAAGAGCACGCACGGGCATCAAGTGGAACGCACAGGATCTGGGTTATTCGGGTAGATGAGATAAAACATGCACACGGTGTGGTGAGATGCTGTTAGTTGTCATTGTGCTTTTAAATCTCCAAAGATTGGCTAAAACATTTCTTAGCACAAAGAGCAGCAAGTTCCAGAATGCCTTAACAGTCTGAAATGTAAAGCGTGTGGGAGCGACAGCTAGTCAACATAGGCAGAACACAGGTTAATTAAGGACACATGTAGATGCCTTGGAGCAGGTGTGGTTATTTCCAAAAGGAAAAGTGAAAAAAAAGTACATTTGCCTGAAGGAAGTGAATCGATTACCCAGCCTTTTCACATAAATCATGAGCACACAGTTTGCAAATCCCTTTCGATATTTTTGGCTTGTGCAAAATATGATTAACTAATGATGCTTTAAGGAGACACGCTGCTTATAGTAGCTATTGGAGAATTATTGTAAAGCGAGGTAGAAATGGCAAGGTCGCTTTGTAGTTATGATGGTGATTTTGGAAGGACGTAGGCAATTAGATTTGCAGACATATAATGTTTATAAATCTTGATCCAATTAGTATGGACTAGTAGCTGGTCCCCCTTGGTCTATCTTCCTCATGGCAGCACTTATCCATATGATTGAGATTTAAACATTTATTGGTCATCTATATAGCGCCTATACACTTAAACAAGCATTTCAAAGCGCTCCAACGTAGGGAGGGTGAGTAATTAAGCACAACATTGATAATAGGCATTGGAAAATTCAGAATGGGCAAGTGCTATGCGTTTAGGGGTACAACATACAACAAGGAGAAAATACAAACTGTTTACAACAAATGACATCATTATTGTACGTGCCTGGTGGTCGTTTCAATAATGCAAGAGCTATACATAAAGGAAGGAGAGAGGGGATGGGGGAGGGTAAGACAAACATATAAATGAGACATTCGTAATGCCAGACAGCGTTCCGGATAGTGATAAGTGCATGAGACATGTAGAAGGAGAGGAGGTGGGGGGAGGGGCGGCAGAGATAGGCACACTAAGCACACCAATACCTCCAAAAAGCATTTAGAGTAGAATAAGCATCCATTCTGGACTATATATTTTGCTTTTCGCAAGTTGCAGTTATAACATGTTTTTTTCTGCCATTGTCTCGGTTACGATCATCAAAACAAGACAATCCTCCTCTTATTGGACCTATCGGCCGCTTCTGACTTGGTGGACCACAAAGTCCTGTGTAATCTCATCAAAACTGCTGCCCACTTCTCAAAGGAGGCCACTACGTGAATTAAATCCTTCTTAGATAACCACCCCATTAGAGTATTCTATACTACCCAGTGGTGTTACTAGGTCTGGAAAAGATCAGGGCTAACCTAATGTCGGGACTGGCCGGATTCGGGGCTAGCTATAGCCTTTTGGTTGTAGTCCCTGAGCTTCTATCCGGGGCTACAACCAAAAGACCCAGGGCTATAGCCCCCTCAGCCCCCCCTAGCAACGCCTCTGCTCCTACTTCTGCTGCAGATCCAGTACCCATCACATGTGGAGTGCCACAGGGTTCTTGTGTCTCTCCAACTATGTATAACATATTTACTAAGCCCTTGTTCGATATTCTGGATATGCTGGGTGTCTCATATACCAACTATGCTGACGATACCCAGATTCAAATCCTTATCCAAGGAGACAATAACACAGACACAGCAGTGATCAGCAAAATCTATTTGATCATACAAACTTGGAGGGCCACACACGGCCTTTGCTTCAATGACAATAAGACCGAGCTCTTACTCATCGGGTCAACCAACAAATGAAACAAAGTTTCCCACCAGTACAATTCCTTCATTATTGAGGAATCAACATTAAAGTTTCAAAGGAGGTAAAAACCTTAGGTTTTTATCTGGATTCCACTCTGAATCTTAATAATCAAGTGAATGCAACAGCCTCGGCTAGCAGCTACACTTGTAAACTGATCTACGTATGAAATAGTTCCTTTCCACGGAAAGCAGTATCACGGTAGCACATGCCCTCATATTATCAAAGCTGAACTATTGTAATGCTCTATACCTAAGTACCAGTAAACACAACATCAACAAACTACAAACAGTCCAAAATAACGCCATAAGAACTGCCCTACGTATCCCGAAAACCCAACATATTTCTCACACCAGGCGCGCCACCAACTGGCTCTCTATTAATGACAGAATGGAGCTCAAATCCTTAAACCTTACCTTCAAATGTCTTTCCAACTTGGCTCTACAATACCTTGCAGAGAGATTTACTAGACACACATCAGAACGCCCCATAAGAATGGTGCAAACCAACAGCCTCAGGATCCCTAAATTTAAACTAAAAAAGACCGGAGGAACCAGATTCCCGGTTATGGCGGCCCATTTATGGAACTCAATGCCTGACTCCATTAGAGCCATACCATCCTTTCAAACCTTCAAGAATGAAGTAAAACCTTGGCTGCAGTCCGCTGACTGCTGTGTTTGACCTGTGCGTAATGATGACTTATCTACATCTGTAGATATAAATACTGTTGTAAATAACCTGCAAATAACTTTATATGGTTGGTAACTATGCTTATTAACTGCACTATGTATAACAATGACTTTTCTGCCCCTAGAGATAGTACTACTGCTGTAAATAACTGATAATTCCCCAAAATGTTACTGTAAATTGGATTTTCTCCACTATGTTTGTAACCATTGATGGTACTGTGCCCAGATACCCCAGGGTTGGAGTGCCATATAAATGAATAAGCAATACAATACAATACAATACAATTCCATCTCGGTGTCCTCGGTCACTTGACAAAATCCTTGTGCCTAAAAGCTTGCGCACAGTGTAGAAATGTTTGTCCATATCAAATACAGTAGCCCTTGATTTCATTGTGCCACAATTAATGCTTTATTGTAATGTGCCTATCTTTCCTATATCCCTGGCGTGCTGTTCAGGGTGTTTGTTTGCATGTGTGAGGTAACGAGTGTCCAGAGTACAGGATGCGGTATGAGTGCCCTGCTTTCCCTATGCTGCTCTAAATTCTTAAATACACAGTTTGAACCCTTCCATTGGTATGTATTTTGCCAACCTCTGAAGCCTGAAAAGTAGATAGACGCAAGGTTGACATATGGCCAACTTTGCACCGGACCTGCAGATGAACTGGCCTGCTGTTGAATCTCACTTACCAGTTTAATGGTATTCACTACAAAGTGTCATTTGCTTTCTTACTTTCAGAACATTCAGACATGTAATTTCTAATTTTACTATAGACAGTACGCTTGCTATAGCCAGCAAGATAGCTCAGTGGGTTGAATGCTCGCTGCTGTGATATGTGTCTCTTCTGCAGGTTCTAGGTTCAAATCCTGGCAAGGCTACCTCAGCCTTTTATCCTTCTGAGGTTTATAAATAAGTACCAATGCAGGTTGGGTGATATTCTATGTATATTTTTTCTATAAAAAGTGCTTAAGCATAAGTCCTATATAATAATACATCATCATTTGGCCTTGGATGTCTGTTTGCATTCATAGTCATTTGGTAATATGGGCCTATACACACTGATATTAACATTACATATAGTGATCCATTCTTGTATGAAATGTATATCATATTGCAGTGCTATTGTAACCATATTTTTTGTAGTGTACTTAGGAACAATACTATGTGATGCCACTTCCTGTTTTTTCAAGGTGTGGAGGTCGTGTTCCATTGCTTCCTGCGAGGTCACTTTAGGGTGGGGTCAAATGCAACCACTCCTTCACCTCAGGAGCCTTCCCCTCCCCTCTGAAGCACTCTCTTGTGCAACCTTTTCTCAAATAACCCCACAGCTGATCCTGCTTGCCTGGCTAACTATCGCCAAATCTACATCACTCCTTTCCTGGGCAAACTCCCGGAAGAGCTGGCCATCTCTCAGCTTAACCTTCACTCTGATTCTGTTGGTTGTCTCTATGATCGGCAGTCTGGCTTTAGAGCTGCCAGAAGCACAGAAACTGCTCTCCTGAACATCTGTGAAGATCTGCTCTCCAACCTTGACTCTAACATCCCCTCTGTACTCATCCTACTCAATCTCTCTTCTGCCTTTGACATGGTCGACCATACCATCCTGCACAACCATCTCAGTGACAACTTTGGTATCACCGATCAGGCTCTGGCCTGGCTGATCTCTTTTCTCTCTAATCGACCCTCCCAGGTACAACTTAGGTCCTCCCTTTCATCTCTCCCTTTCTACTTGCGGTTTCCCCAGGGGTCTAACTCTCGCCCAGTGCATAGCCATTTTCTGCTCCAATTTTCAGTGCTATGCTGATGACACTGAACTCCTTTTCAGGCTTCCCTCAGCCACCTCTTCTCCTTCTCTCATCTCGGATTCTCTATTTGCCATTAAGGATTGGTGTGCTGCCAACGATCTCTGCCTGAATGCCAGCAAGTCAGAGATCCTCCTCATCGGCGCACATTCATCCTTCTTTCCTGTCATTCTATGGCAGCCTGCCTTGGCCCTCCTCCTAACCCCACCTGCAAGGCTAAGAACCTCTGGGTCATCTTTGACTACGCGTTCTCCTTCTCTGCCCACATCTCTGATATCTCTAAAAAGTCAAACTTCCTACTGCACCACCTCAGAGGTATTCTGCCTTTCCTCTTTTTCCCCCAGAAGCTCAATGTCTCACGAGACCTGGTTCTCTCTAGGTTGGATTATTGCAACAGCATCTTTTTAAAGTTACCTGCTGCTACTCTCCGCCCTTTGCAACTTATCAAGAACAGGACTGCAAGACTTGTCCTTTGCCTCAAGCCCTGGGATCGGACCTCTCCAGCCATGAAATCTTTCCACTTGCTCCCAGTGGCTGATATGATTAAATTCAAAACCCTTTGCATTGTCCACAATGCTTTCTGGGGCCTGGGTCCTAAATACCTTCAGGTGTCCCTCCGTAAACACCTTCCCTCCCAAGCTCTTCGCTCTTCCACCTCTAACTCCCTCAGGGTCTGTCATTTTTCAAAGAAACAAGCTAGGGGTAGATATCTGTCTTCAGCTGGGGCCTCCCTCTGGAACAGCCTTCCTGCCTCTCTGAAACTTGAGGAGAACCATCTCTGGTTCCAGAAGCACCTCAAGACCTTCCTCTTTGCTTCTGCCTTCTCTCCTCCTCTCCCCTCTTGATCTGTTCTGTCTCGGCTAGTGCACCTGGTCACCCTCTGATTTTTGGGCCAAGGTACCTGCTCACCCTGCCACCCACCCGCACCGCCCTACTGGCAATCCCTTGGAATGGGGTCTGTATCTGTAACCCTACAGACCCCCCCTTATTTCTGTACTTATCAGACACACCCTCTCTATTGCCTTAAACCTAGCACTTGCTGGCTGCACTACCAATGTTTGTTGCTTTTTATTATTTATTTATTCGTGTTTTATTTATTCCTTTTGCTCAGCACTTTCCCGTTGCAGTTCATGAGGACACAGTGATCTAGTCAGAGAGGTACATGACACGATGGAATGTAGGAGGGGATAGAGGCTGCCTGTAAGATGAGATACCCTCGAGATGACCACTCATTGGCTGAATACAAAAATATTCTATTTAAAAATCAAGTCACTTCCTTCTAAGTGAAGGGCATTAATAAAATGACCCTCTTGGCTCCTCTTGTGTTTAAGCCTCCCACTCTGACGACAGGCACCTTGCATTGGCCAGCCAGCAACAACCTGGGTGAGATAGAATACATCTGCTTTTATTTTTCTTCTTGGACCCTGCGATGAGAGTCTCAGGCCTGACAACAGCCTTGCACGTGCTCCTGAAATTATCCCTGGCAAACACCTCGATACCATGTCGCGAGAGGGCCTTGTGCCTGTGAGTGAAGCAGCCTTGTACCAAACCAGTGCTGATGGTCGACTCTAGGGTAGCATACGCTGAGAGGGCCCACAATTTGCTTCATATGGCCCGGTCAAATCAGAACCTAAATGGCACAACTGCTCCTCTCCTTTTTGGGATAAGAGTCATGCAATATCTGCAAGCGCAGGATTATCATCAACTAAGACCAAGTGGACCTCGGGTTTATTATTAAGGTTTTTCGTAATCTGGTTGGTATTAGAGGAAGTATCTTAATATTCTTTTTCTTCTATCATGTATACTTATCTACAGCAAGTACTTCAATACCATCATAAGTGCCCTCTTCATTAGTAATACGTGCTTGGGCATCAGAGTTAGAATTAGCCATGTTTTTTATATATAAAATCGGCTAAGGGCTTCTAAAAAGTTTAAAGATTTCTTTTACAATGATATAAACTATGCCTACAATGTGGCCAGGGCTGGACGGGCCTATAGGGAACTCTGGAGATTTCCCGATAGGCCTCTGCACCCTGGGCCTCTTTTGTGTGGTAACCTATTTTATGTCCATAGGAGAAGGGTTATGCGTGCAAACAAATTAGCAATATTGGGCCACTCTGAACATTATTTCCAGGGCTTCGTTTGGTTCCCAGTACACTCCTGAATGTGGCTGTTCTTTAGCAGGATGAGTGAATTCTTCATAAGTAAGATGGGCCTGCCATGGATTGCTTCCAGTGGGATTCACAGAGGGACCATCCAAAGTATCCTCCAAGTTGGTTACCAAGGCAGCGGATGCAGTGGATTCACTTGAAGATTTGCCACCATACTGAGTATCCCCATTGGCAACAGCCACAGTGATAGAGTTGTTATTCACAAGAGCCTCTACGCTGTCTTGTAGTAACACATAGATTCAATAGTCTTTCGAGCAACATTGGAAGTTGGCCTTTAGGACTAAGCTTTAAAAGAATAATATTGAATAATGAGGTATGAGAAGTTGTAGTGGTGTGAGGTTTTTTGCACAGTTTTACCAAATAAGTAAGGAGGTCATCTAGAGCAAGGAACTTGAGACATGTAATACCACTGCTCTCAGTTGTGTGAAGACGTGATGGCCGTAAGGGCGATTAAATGGAAAAGTAAGGGTCATTGGTGCCTTCCTGTCCTATCACCGTAGAATTCAATAAACACCATTTTCTCGTAGTTAATAGGCTTTTATCTATTAAGTCACTGTTGTCGGTGTACTACAAGTTGACTAGAGGTCAAGGTATTAACATTAACTGTCAAAGTGGCAGACTTAGTAGGCGTGCTGCTTCAGAGCACCAACAGGATTTTATAATAATGGCTCCTCCTCTCTCCTCCTTGCCACCAATCAGAAATCAGCAGATACTTTCCTGCTCAAAGGCAATACTTTCCCCACAATCACCGGGCTCACCAAAGAAATAGTAGGTTTTCAGAAATGCACAGACCACTTGCTCCACACAAGTTGGCTGAATGGTCTGCACAGAATGGCCTGTTCTTATAAGAATCAAACTTCCCAGAAATACATAATTCATGACACACTGAGCAGAGTGATCCCTTCATCAATGCAGTTCTCCCTAGACCCCTCAGTATTTGCTGTTTGCGCAGAAATGTATAAGGTTCAGATACACCGTCCAGACCTTTTGCATCAAGATTGAATGTGCTCCTCCCACTTTACTGCCCCAGGGCAAATGGCAAGAGATGCTGGGGGAGTGATGCTCTCTCCTAGTCTTGGCCATAGAGCTTTTGTTTTTACTGTTGTCCAATTGTTGGACAGGGTTCTGATAAGGATCAAGAAGGAAGCTGTGAAGGATGTCCATCTGCTAGGGAAACCTTCTTCGTTTTAGGATCTCTAGAATGAGGTTATTTTGAATATGTTGCCCCATGGGAAAAATGCATTGCCATTTTGTTTATTTTGTTTTATCTAGTGGCAGGGTGATAACAACCTCAGAGTAAGATGCCACAAGGTTATATATAAACAAAACAGATTTTCTCCAAAATATGTTGCAGTGGTATAAACTGAAAATATGGCCAATTTCGGATTTGGGAGGATAGCTCAGGGGCAACGTGCTCGCCTTGGACGCAAAAGGACACGAAGCAACACAGGTTCGATTCCTGGGTCCACACTTAGAAACCTCTGGGTATTAAGTCTAATAAGCATAAATTAAGCATTTTCAGTCAGAGTCCCTTTGATCTCTTGGGGGCTATGATATGGGCAGACCTAGGGCAGATTGAGAAGTCCCGGTTATGGAAGATCACGCCCCGCATCCTCTATACATGCTTAGCGTCTGCCCTCAGAAAGTAACCTCCAATGGACCAATGGCAGGGATACCCCATCAGAGTGTACAGGAGGGCTGTGTTTCCACTGACGGGCCCATGGATTAGTGCTCACCCGCAAGTACCTGTTAAGACAAGATAGCTGCACCAAGTGAGGAATGGGGGTGCAGGATTCACTTACTCCAACACGACTCAATAATGAGGACTCAGTAGTTTGCCAAAGGGAAGTCCGTTTAATGACAAGTACATCAAACAGAGAAGCAAATGGGACTCAGCAGCATTGCGATCACCTGTCTCGCTTCAACTTCCACGATCTTCATTTGAACAGCAACATTTATAGTCAAAACTCATCATCAATGATGTCTAACTCTACAAGTTCATCATGCAATATAATTGTTTGGAAAAGGTAACTTAAGTATAGGTGCTATGTCTGTATATAGCAATAGAGCATGCGGATTGGATAATTCTTATCGGGTGGGCATCTATGCCCATCCCGCTACATCACACGTGATAGACGTCACATCAAGTACGACGTCCTATTGGTTATAGTTCCTATAGGACCTTAGATGACATGGTCCATTGTGATTGGGTGGGTTACACCCCTAGACATAAATCTCCACTTTAATTAGCAGCATGCAGAATGGACACCCAGTTGCCTAGTGCCCCAGGATTCACCCTGCCTCCTTTCCATCAATCAGTATATTAGGGCTATGTGTCAAGTAGTTGGCTGGGTATGGCCTCGGAACTGTAGCCTCTTATCAGGAAAAGTTATGGCATCCTCGGGTTCTGGATGACATCAGGCGGTGCTGCCTCTTCGCGCCTGACTGGTCACATGTTAGCTCACCATGAATCTGCTTCAGTTTCCAGCTTTAGCGTATTTCATTCTTCTTTGGCTTTGCCACCTGCCTGGGTCTCCCTTATCTTGACCTTCACGGGGCAGGCTGGTATGCTCTGAAGTTGAGATTCTTGTTAGCTGACGCTCCCCTCCCTTTCTCTGGTTGACCTCGATTTCCCAGGCATGAGCTGCTCTTCATTGAGTTTCGATTCCGTTCCTCATCCTGGCTTTTACTGAGATATGAAACTTGGCCTGTTAGGCCTCTGGCCGCCTGGGCATACTTCTGCTTAACAAAATGGAGTCTCACTTGTATAGTGTGCCTTAATGAGGTAGATATATGGTTGGCGCTTGCCGCTCTATTCTTCTACTAAGCATTGCAAGCAGTATCGTTTTCTTAGCTTCTTGCATACCAAACCTATTTACACACATTAACTGGTTAACTACTTCCATCTTGCCTCATATCAATGTTTCCTTACATTTCAACATGGTCTCTTTCCTGTGTCCATTACATCTAGTTTTTCAAAGCTGCTCGCACGTGCGTGTTATCCTTGATAGCCATTTTCGTTCCTCCGCGAGTCTGTCCCGGTCCTTGTGTCATTTTCACTGGCCTTCCATTAAGGCTTTTCGGGTCTCTTCGGGGATCGTTTGCAGGTACTCTTCATTTTGTCTCAGCTGTTGGTATGGTTGTCCAAGAGGTATCGTGCAGCCCATGGCTGTCTGGTTATGGGCGCTTCAACAGGTATGGCTCTTTTGATGTACACTGGGCAGAGTCCCAGCGCAGCTTTCTGTTGGTTCATTTGCTCCTCATATGTCACATACCTTGGCGAGTATGCTCCTGGTATCTCAAAATGGAGGGTGTGGGTGCAGGCCCTATCTGGGACCTCCTCTACACTCTGGTCGGTTCATCAACCACTTCTGTGTCCTCCTTTATATTATTTTTTTATTTATATTTTTGGTTCATCTACGTCTTGTTCATCATCTTCAGGGTTTGTACAAGATGGTGTGAATGTATGCATCTTGGGAGTCCATATTTTTATCACACCTTTCAAACTTCCTGCTGTTTTTACATGTTCGTCTTTGTTCCACGTCATTAGCTGGCATTGTCCATTTGGGCTGCAATAGATCCATTTTCCTTTGTACTTTTTTAGTTTCTTGGGATATGTAAACTTTGTACCTTCTGGCGCAAATTCACTGGCTTTCACTTAATCTCTTATTTCTCCATCAGTAAGGTCTTTGGGCTTCCATCCTGATTCGACATCGACCATGATTTTCATCCCAATGGCTTTCTTTGCCGTTTTTTGGCACTGTGTTATGATTATCTTGATAACACAGAATCCTAGCAGTATCATTGCTAGTAAGGCTCCCAAAATCTTGAATATATCTGCCATCCATTGTGGGACCCATGAGAACAGGGCTCCAAACCTGCTGTTGTTGTCCACTTCATTACTTTCATCGATCATTTGGTTCTTTAGGTTTGTCAACATACTTATGGCCTCTGTTAGGGTTCCATTTTCTTCATCATGCGATTGTGTAAATGTGCAACATGATTCTCCGATTTTTGTGCAAAGACCTCCATCCATCGCTGTGATCATGGCAAGAACATATCTATTCTGGAGGGTCATCAGTCTGATTGCTCTTAGTCTTCTTTGATCCTTTTAAATACTTTTATAGTGTTGTTGATGGTCTGCAATAACTCCCACCTGGTTATCTGCAACCATTTAACGTTTACTCCAACTTGGATGTGGGGCAAGAGCAATGTTGTGAATACTGTTGAGGTGAGGCTAAACAGCCTGTGTTCATATGGGATTGCATGGTATGCTTCTTCTGATTTGGCAGAAAAGTCATTCTCTCTTCTCATACGGGATACCAGTTCCACAGATCTCCTCTTTCTTAGATGAGCATCTGCTCTTGGGAAGCTGTCCAACTTCAGGTCATTTTTAGGGATCACTAGTGCGGGAACGTGGACATTCACCAGTGTGCATATGCCTCCCCAGTTTTTCGGCAGCCTTATGTATGCTTTGGATCCACATGCCCAGTAATGATCCATGATTACTGTGGTTCCTTGTGTCATTCCTGGAGCCTCGAAAATTCATCCGCAGTTCAGATTCTCCCCCATCTTCCTCGTACCATTGTTTCTGAAGCATAATTTTGGGCTCTCCAGTGGTACTATCTGCAGGGGTCCTCCTCTATCCTCGACCCATGTAAGTAATTTTACCAATTTTGGCCATAGAGGCTTGCACAATTTTTGTGAGTTTTCTACTGCTTCTTTGTTGCTCCAAGGATCATCCATGCTCTGCATATCACTACTCCTGCTTCCCATCCGTCTGGGGATAGTACTGTTCGCCAGATCTGCATTTGGCCTCTGTTCTTCCAGATTTTGGCCTCTTTTGCAGTTTTTCCTTGAATGTTCAGTCTCGGGTTTATTTCCCATTTAATTCCTGCTTCTTTTGTTTCCGGCTTCACATACTTAATCACGTGATTCTTGGTATGGGCTCTATTTCTTGTCTTAATGTCCTGAATATAGTCATCTTCATCGGGATATGCTGTCTCTGTTGCCCATATTACTGAAGTATCCTTTCCCATGAACTGTTCTCTGTTGTTACACATTGCAACGTGTGACAGACAGTGTGCTGTTCGGACATCAATTTCTACAGCCACGAAGATCTTGGATTTTCCCATGCTGTACGGTAGGAGTGCACAGACGTAGCATTCTCCTCCAGCATTACTTCTTCCGACCTCTTTCATGTGTTGGTACCAAATGTTATTTCCTAGATGTGCTGTGCTGTCTAGGTAATCGTTTAGTTCATTGTTGTCTTCATGTGGGTTTCTCTTGATCCTCAATGTCCTTTCGTAGTTAGCTATAACTACATCTCTAAATGCGTCTATGTGACTTTTTCTTGCTGGAGGATTCTCGGGCATGCTTGTTAGAAGAGCAGGCTTCATTACTTGCATTTCTGTGGTAGGAGATGGTTTTGTGTCTGTTCTTCTCCTCTTGCATTCTCCTGTAGGGTTCCTTTAACCTCCCACCGTGTATTGCCTGTCCTACGTGTGGCCTCATCGTGGGCCTGCAGCTGGTAGGAACTGTTATGCTCTCTGCGATAGTCACTGCGGCTCCATTGTTCAGTTCCTCATGCAATTTCTTTGCTCTAGCTATAAACGGGAACACATGGTCTATCAGCATTTGTGGCTTTGCAGTGAATTCTTTTGTAGCAGTTTCTGTCTTCTTGAGTGCTTAGTTTTTTCTTTTTGCAGTCAGCCTTTCACTTACTACCTCTTCATCACTTCCACTGTTTTCTGAAACTGGTGGTTCGGTAGGCAGTCTCTTGCTTTCTGTTGCTATCGTTTGAGGCCCTATAGCCATTGACACTTGCCCTTGTTAATGTGCATTCAGTGTGTAGGTGCGTGCAGTGGTCAGTGCTACGTTTTCATTCGTTCCATGATGACCCTGGATCCAGCCTTTTTCTTCATTCATTTCCTCAAGTGTGTATGTGCCGCTGCTAATTACATTCAATTTTAGCTTGTTTGCTTTACCATCAGTTTTCATTGGAACTGGGATAACTATGTAGGGTCTGGGTGCTTTTGTAGGACCCAGGCGTTCATTATCTGGTGGGTGCACTGAAATTGGGGCACTTCGTGCACCGATAAAGAATGCAGTTATGACAGAAACACAATGATAATTACTATGCATATACACATAATAGATCTATAAGATAGCTGGCAGCATTTCCTTCGAGGGAATCGAGGGCGCCCCTCTTTTGGTGGTAAAACCACGTTACTGTTCTGGGCCCCCATGTCGAACATAAGTCTATTGTCAACTTTTAATTCTTTTCTTACTCCGATTTCGTTGCTCAAGCGTTTGAGAATTACTAAAGTGACAAGTGCTTCTAAAATGCCCCCCCTCTTGAGGGTGATGACGGTAGTCTCTAGGTATGGAGTGCAGTTCCTTTCGCAAGACTATGGAAAAAGGTTAGGCTAGCATCTTTGGCACATCACATTCATTATGCATATCTACAATAGCCAAAATCCCAGTGCACTCCTCGAATTTGCTTTGGTCCTGAGGACATACTGGAACCTGTTCAATGCGAAGGACTGAAAAGATGGAATTGCTAAAAATCACACAAAAATAGAATGTTGTAAAAATAAAAATAAAAATAAAAGTAAACATGAAAAAATAAAAAATGAAAATAAAAATAAGTAACAATAGAAGAAAAATAAGTAAAAAGAAAAACAGGATGGTGGAGTTCTCGTTTCCGCTTTTCTCGATCTGTCCCACGGCGGAAAGGAAAAGCACTGTCTCTCTGTCTCTTCGATCTGTCACACGGCGGAAAGAAAATGCACTGTCTCTCTGTCTCTTCGATCTGTCCCATGGCGGAAAGTTTCACTGGAATCTCCTCAGGTATTCTCGCTGGAAGTTAGCTCTACCTGGAGCATTATGCCGTGGAGGAGTGTGCCCATGTGTGAGACATTGGCTGGATCTCTGAGGAAGGTGATGACGTCAACATCCGCAGGCCTTCCCACCATTTCAGGATAGTCTGTGACGAGTCTGAACAGAACATTATGTGCCGGCCGAGTGTCCTCGGGTGACAGTTACATTTGTCCTGTTTTGCTGGGTCTTGATCACAAGCTTTTCTTTTGACTCAAACAGTCTCTACACTTTCCTGTCGCGTGGATTGCCACCAGGTAATTTAACTTAGTCCACAGCTGGTTCAATTGTCCTAGGTTTCTAGGGTCTCTAATAAAAGTGTGTGGCCGTGGTCCTTCCGACAAGTGCCGGGCACTTCTCGATTATTCGAAAGAACAGTGTGAAGGTGAGTTCATCAATGTCTACCGGTGGTGGAAGCATTTGTGCCTATATTATCGTACTCTGGTAGTACAATAAAGGCTTCCGCGATGACAGTCAGTAGTTGCCAGATCACCTTCTTGTTATCAGGATCTTGAATGAAGTCAGCAACACTGGTTACTCTCCCCACGAGTGACAGATATGATATAACCACTAGCTGAAAATATGTGAGTATATCCCACGTGAGATTTCTGCTGGGAGATACCATAAGTTCTGGAAACAAAGTCTTGACTCTAGTTGCTTCAGGATACTGTGTTGAGTTCTCAGAAAAATCTGGCCTGTAGTTTATCAGAGTCTTAGTTTTTTTTCTTTTCACACTGCCTAGGTGAATTGATTCGAGAGTTCGTATTATCAACGTTATTGCGACTTCGGATGCGCTTCTCTTTCCCCTTCACTTTGTGATGCATATGGTGTTCATTTTATTGTCCTTTAGCACCTTTCTCTCTTTTCCCAGCGGAAATGTCCAGTTTGAAGCCCCACTTCAAAACAGAGTTCTTTTGCCTTGATTTTCTGCTCACGCGTCCTTCTTCCTCACCATGGATCTTGTCTGCATGTGCTGAGGTTCTTCCCCGCTGTCTGTGGTTTCTTTGCGGGTATATGCAGCTGGAGGGCTCTCCCCTATATCTGGCTTAATGTCATTTAGGAAGAGCCATGCCCTTCTGCCCTGGACTTTGACAGCAGAAGGAGTGCAGTCCTCCACGATGAAAGGGCCATTAAATCTTGGTTCATCCCACCTTTTCCTTGTATAATTTCTAATTACAACAGCATCACCAGGGAGGCGCACATAGGGCATGGCCGGTGTCTGTTTCAGCACTTCCTGATGCGTTTTGTGCTGCATTGCAACCCTTTCGCCGTCGCTGCAGTTGGCCTATAATGAGAGAGATGCTGGAAGTCATGCAGTTCAGATAATCCTGCATCTCTGTCCCCAAGACCTCTCTAGTTGGCTGGGCATCACATCTAGCTCTATCTCGGGGGGTAAGAGGGGTCCTCATCCTTCTGCCAGTGACTATCTCATGCAGCATGAGATGGAGCCTCTCACATATGCCATTTACCTCTGGATGATACGCCGACGAGAACTTATGCCTTATACCAAGCAACAACCTAATCTGCTCAAAAACTGAGTTGACAAAGTGAACCCCATTATCTGACCTCATTACCTCGCACACCCCCAACCTAGGGAACACTTCCCTCACCAGAAATTTGGCAGCAGAGGCAGAGTCTGGGTGTGTACAGGGACCTGCTTCTATCCATCTAGAGAATGGACACACCACCACAATTAAATACCTGTACTCATTGCACACTTGAATCATGTCGTCATAATCGATATGCAAGTGCTGGAATGGCCCATTGGGCCTGGGCATAACTCCTCTCACTACTTTCAATGTGTGCCCAGCTGTGAATTGCTGGCATATAATACAGTTCACCATGAAGAATGCAACATGCTCCACTAAATTCGGTGTAAACCAGTCTTCTGCGAGCGTTGTAGCAAGATTTTCTTTTGACATATGAATCGGGTAATATAGTTGCTCCAATGCTACCTTTAGTAGGGCGACAGGCATTACTGGTTTACCAGTACTGTCTTGCCTCCACAATCCGTCAGAGGGGCTTAAGTAGTACCCTCGACGTTTGCACAAATTCTTCTCTTCCTGAGGTGCCTGCCCTTGGAGCTCCATTAGCTGAGTCTGCCCCATGCTGCTATAGATTTCAGGTGTGGCTCGTACTACCATCATCCTCTCATGGGTACGTGCCACCTCCACGTCCATGATTGTTTCGCTCTTGGATGCCATAAGTTTGGCTTCCGTGTCCGCTTTATGATTTCCACGTGACGCAAAATCCGTCCCTTTGGTATGGGTGGTGCATTTCACGACCGCTATGCACACTGAGAGCTGTAGTGCATTTATCAACCTGTCCAATAAGGCTGCATGTTGCACTGGCGTGCCGTCTGCCCGGAGGTAGTCCCTCCTTTTCCAGCGTGCTAAGCCTACGTGCATGGTAGATGTCACATAGGCAGAGTCACTGTATACTGTTACTTCCTGGTCTGCATGATTCTCAATGGCGAGTATCAGCGCCAATAGTTCTACAGCTTGTGCTGAGTAGTGAGACGGTATTCGCGCACTCACGAGTACCTGGAATTCTCTGTTTGCTATGTGTTTTATTACAGTAACGCCCATATATCTTTGTCCGTCTTCTTGGTCCTCCTTTACAAGATTATAACCGAAAGCTTGGTCCACACATTCCTGGTAGCAACTGCCTTCGAATAGGGTGGGAACCTCCCACTCTGTTGATAACTTGTTGGAGCTGTGTCAAGTTGAAAGTCCCCTTGCATAGGAATGAATTTGTCAGATTCTAAGAGGGAGACAGACCCAAAGTTACATAACGAGTTCCCTATCAGTATGCTTGAAAATAACACAGACATTAGATCAAACCCATCACCTTTAAAGTTTCACAAAGTTCATTGGGAGAAATAATAAATATGTGTCCAAAACATGTTTGGGGTCCATCACAACCCTTTACCAGTTGCTCTGTAATAACAGAAAAATACATGACACCAATTCAGGATTGAATAGCCGTTTAGAAACTTAATACAGCAATTGTTTGGTAAATTTACACCAAATATAGAAAATGGTGCCTACATTTCTATCCTGCCTTACTTAAAAGGAATAGAAAAATGTCACAGATTTATCAGCAGTCCAAAATACAGCCTTGTGTCTTCTATCAGTTTACCATCTATTCTATCACAATCATCCTTTCCTGGCAATTGACTAGAGACGCTAGGGAGGCTAGACCCCAAGGATTCTGACCTATGCAGTCCTCTGTGGGAGTTCTCTGTGAGCTAGATGATACTGTGGGTCTGCATTCTAGCCCAGGCTCATATTCACGCATGCATGCCAGTCCACATCCAATATGTTTCTCGTTGCTCAATATGGCATATGCTGTCCTTGCCTCTAGCCCCCTGTGGAATTAGTTAAACCTTCCTAAAACATAGTTAAGCCACAAACTCAGTTAACATATGTTGGAAGCGTTGATTTGTTGGAGTTTATTCTGATATCTAATTGTGCTCATTAATATGTTCCTTCACTGTTCTTTGGTTTCCCCTGTATATTGTAGGTTGCATGAGCATTGCGGAAAGTCAACTGCAGGTTTTCTCGGGCATATAGTTTAATGATTAAGTCTAATTGTTTTATCGCTTTGAGGATGTGAGAATTCTGCACCTTTTAATGAGTTGTTACATTTAAACATTGATACAGGTGTGATAGTGCTGTGTGAACAGTACACCTATGACTCTGGTATGATAGTCATTTGGTGGCAAATCAGCTGAAATACTGCCCAACTAAATAACCAATGATGCCTCTTTATCCTGTGGGTATGGTGGCAGGGTGTGTAATTCCTCATTTCTGGAGTCCACAGGATTCCAGGGGATTGTTGGCAGATTTACCGGTGGACGATTTACTGTGTGGTAACTACATTGATTTTTTTAAAGTAAAGTGACGGATTCACCTCCAATTTCCTGCTGGAGGTAAATCACCCACTTTGCTTTTCATATTTAAGATTCTACAGTGTAGGTTAAATGGTGGTAATTCTGTTGCATTGAAGTGTATGAATACAGCATTTATGTCATCTTCAGAGGTTAATATCTCCCCTGTTCACCCCAAAATAGCAGTAATAGGTTGTGCCTTACTCTCCGCTCTAGCAGCCCTGGCCAAAAATCTCCCGGGTCTGTGTCCGTCCGCATATTTCCGAGCAAGCAATGGTTTTATACTTTAAAGCACCTCCCTCTCTGCTAATTCCTGACATTTTCACATATTCCCCTTAATTACCCCCAGCAATGCTCTTTGGGTCGTCAATCCATATTCATATTCCAGCCTTCTCAATTGTTCCTTCACGTCACGTAGCTCCGTTCCTGTCCCTTTCAGTTCCTCATCAGACTCTGACAGTAGTTTACCTCGTAGCCAAACTTTAAATGCCTCCCGTACTGTTGAATGAAGACACACTGACCCTGCATAGTCTGTGAAACAAACATCATTGTTATCTTGGAGGGACGATGACAGTCCAGTATCTAACAACATGGAAGGAGCCATCCTCCACAGAGGCCTGGGACTAGGGCACCCATTAAGCACAAGGGACGTCTCCACCGGGGAATGGTCAGACAAAGTGCATGGATGGATCATGCATGCTCGTACCCTCGGCATCCAGTCAATCGAGAGCCACCAGTAATCTACCGTTTTCTTTCTACAAAATTAGCTTTTTGATGCCACAACATTATCAATTTCATGCCGCAATAGCCTGCACGGTCTGAATAATGTACTGTGAATGTTTGGGCTGACCCTCCATTACCTGTGGTTCACATGGTTAGATGGGGTTCCTTTGCCCCATTTCCTCACTGTGTATCTTAGTTTTCCTCCTTATTGCTTCACCTCTGGCAAGCAACCTACAACCTTACTGTGTGCGTGTGTGTGTGTGTGTGTGTGTGTGTGTGTGTGTGTGTGTGTGTGTGGGCTTCGAGTCCCCAGAAATCCCTGAAATTCTTAACTTCAGTGAACATTTATTCTTCCACAGATGCAGGCTTGTGAGCCACTCATCCCATCTGCTGTGGGCTTTGCCTAATGCACCACTCCACCACTGTATATCTCACATTCCCACAATGCCCCTGTCTTTGAGGTGTGTGCGTTTGGGGCAACACCTGACATAGTGGTTGGGAATGGAAGAAAGACCATCATTGATACTCCATGTGCCGTCTCAAGGGGTCTCACCACAGAGTGAGCGGTTTATTTTCTTTCTTTCTTCCCCTCGATCTCTCACTCATGCCTGAGTATGGCTCATAGCTTCCAGCTGGTATCATAGCAACTCTGCTGTTTTTTTTGTTGTTGCAGTTATACGATTCTGCAAAGTTCTGGGCTAAAGCCCCAGCAGACTAATATTAAACCTCTTTTTCTTGATGGTCTCGGGTCTTAGCCAAGATACGGGTTTTAGCCCCGTCATGTTCTTTGCAGCGTGCTCTGAATAATGTCAGGAATGTACTCAAAGCCCTCATTACTCTCTACTACTTTGCTTGCACCTCTGCTCCTTCTCCTACTGCTCCACCTCTTTGGATTTCCATCTCTACTCCCTATCTGGTTACCTTTGTGTCTCTTTTGTTTTGCTATTCAGCCTATCTTAATGCATCCAATAATGTATCAGATTAATCTGGTCGTTCCAGCAAGACCTACCTGCCGAAGATTGACCAGGGATATGTTTGTCTCATCATGTGTTTCCCCTTGCCTTCTTATAACTTGAATGTGTTTTGGGTTTCCCTTATCTCCATGTGCCTTTATCGTTTGATTTTATTTGAAGACATTATTTGTGGGCCTAAATAGCACTGCCGCCTTCATGACGTCAGTGGAAACTGTCACGGTGCCCACACAGTGGCATACCTCCACCCCCCTCTTTCGCAGTAAACATGCAACCTCCATGTGTCTAAGTGGTTGGCATAACCCTAAGTATCCCAGTAATACTGCTCCTTTGCTGGGCATTTCTTCACCCATGAGGGTGGGCTCAAGGGCCACTTGTGCCATTGGCTGTGTTCTCCCTGTACTCCATGCAACCGGGCTGCCACTACTTGCTAGTTTCTCGTCGGCAGCGGCGTCTTAAATTGCCATAGTATCACTCTTCATGATGGCTGGGTGTTTCAGGCATTATCTGACATAAGAGGATGAGTAGAAAAGACAGACTCTTGGGGACCATTGATGTACCTCCTCCAGGGATAGTATCATGGAGTGGGTGGCTCCCTCTGGCATGAACAGTCTCCTTATCCTCGCCAAACGTCTTCTAACCTGGGAATGCATCACACAAGGGAACATGCTGGTTCTTTGCACAGTAAATAACATTGATTGACGTTTGTTTGGGTTAAACAAATCCTACATTTGTAGATGTTTTATGTCGAAATAACAGAGACTCTATAATTATGGATTTTAATTCAGTGTCTTCTTTAAATAATTTCATTTGAGGATGAATGGTTTTATATGATTTTGTCGTACGTTGGTTTAAATGGAAGTGGGCTGGTGACTATTTCCTGTGACTGCTTAATGCATTATGTTGACATGTGTTTGCATGGAATCATGGATGCTTTGAGTAATTCTTTATTCCAAGGCATTGGCAGCTTTGTTGAAAAGCTCTTTATGTGTACAGATTTGCCATATTTACAAACAGTGTGAAAACAGGAGTCATTTAGTTAAATTAGGAGAACAAAATGAAGATGCTTGTAGAAATGTATTTCCGTGCTTGCTTTGTAAAATATTTGCCATGCCAGTGTGTGGTCTTGTCAAAAAAGCACAGTGCCCAAAACACGTAATGATTGGGATGAAGATTAAACAATACTTTTGATATCAGAATGTTGCAACCTTGATGTTTAAATGTAGGTATATACACTTTCTATTGACTCTTGACATCTATCAAATGAGTATAAAAAGTTCTGACTCTGTACAACCTTTATAAATAATCCAGTTTGTTAAAATCTAAAGGATTATAATTACAATATTGGGTGCAAAATTAACTCCAATTGAAATGCCTTTCGATTGTTAATAAAAGGTGGCTTTGTGTTAAATATATGCGTTTTAATACTGCACTTAATAACATGAGGAGTAATTTACAATGATTTTCTGTAATAGTGGCTTTAGACGTACGTGACATTGCAACGACAGTGATTTCACCTTAAGGAATGTTACAGTACAAGGAATGGATACCAAATGAAATCAGAAAATATCTCCTTTTTTCGGGAAGTGTATGTTTCAAATGTTCTGAATAAATTATTCTGTCATGTCCTTTATTAAGTGGTCTTTTTCAGGTGATCGATTGTTGTAAAAAGGGAAATATACAGATTGTCAATGTTTCCAAAATGATATATCATTCAGAGACTCTGAATTTTCCCAGTGGTTTGTGTTAGAATTGTTGGACCTAGTAGAGGCAGAGGTCTTCGGTCTTTGGTCTTCTGTTTTGTTTTTTTTTTTATTAAAAAGTTGGCATTCTTGAAGACATGTATTCCAAATCCAGTCCAGTCCATATATTTGCTTTGATGAGCTGTGTGGACTGTTCTAATGGGCCACTGTGGAGTTGTAAACGAGTGCTGGAATTTGTTAGCTGAGAATTGGTAATGTGGTGATGTGTTTAATGAACTTGATTGCAATACTTTGAAAAAAAGTCTTTCAAATTCAACGTCTGAAACAGTCTGTGATATTCAATTAGGTTTTGGGAATGTCTGTAGATGGGTGTAGGGCTGGAAAATAACACAATTTCCATTACTTTAATGTCAGTATTAGATTACACGTAATCAACAATATTACTCTTTTCTCATCTTTTATAATTCTTTAAAATGTTTGTTGTTGCTACAAACAGTCTTGCTGTCCACCGAGGTGGAATGTCACTTGCAGATGTAGTGGGTTGTTGGGAGAAAATTGTGTTTTCTGTTTGTTTACCTGGTCAATGTTGTGTTTCCTCTGGTTCTGCTTGCAGCATGCATGAGGATGAAATGGACAAAGGTGTTTGAGCACCCATGTGTCTTTTGAAAAACTCTTGTGTTTTGGGTCAGGCCTACGATACACGATCATGTATACCTGGTTGTATTGGTAATCATGAGTCACATTTTAATGTTCAAAATTTCACTGGTAGGATTTCAGTAGGATGGCTTTCAATGATGTTGTCCAGTAACTTCTCTTCTTTGAACCAATCCTCTATCGAACTTTGAGGCCAGATGTGCAAAAAAATCACTCAACTGAAAATATGCAATGGATGCACTTTTTATTAGATGTCCGCTTTTTGGAAATGTGCATGTCACCTTACTGACAAAGGTGACATCTGCTTTTCTGTTTGGCTGTGTGTCAGTGCAAATGATGTATTGGCTATCCCCCTTTGCATGCATTAGGGTTAAGAGCATGTTCCAGACAGTAATTTGTGAAAGCATCATAGCACCAACATGGATGCTGGGAAAGCAATTCACAGTGACAGCCTCTTACGGGACCAGTCACCATGAAATATTAAAAAGGATAGAAATCATTTTCATCCCTGTTTGAGGGATAGACATGCAAGTGGGACCTTAGTGGTTTATACTGATTCTGTGACCTTATTTGACCTTTTCATGCCTCATTTTGCCTATTCCAAACAGGTGTCCTTCATGATGCTGCCAACTCTTTGACAGATACCCAGAGAGTCCATCACATCACTCCCATGTTCTCCTTATAAAAGCACATATCTAATTGAAGGTGCATTGAATTATCTTCAAGGCGCTTGTTGGAGGTTATCCAATCAATGTAACTATCAAATCCAAAGTCACCGTTGCTATACAGTCCATGCACTGCTCTGCATTCTTGAAATCCCATTATCTCATAAAGCAACCATAACTCCAAGAGTCTTTTTGGTAGCTAGTCAAAGATTTTGGAATTGCTACCCTCCCCAATATTTGCCTGTCTCCTAGTTTGTTCTATTCTAGGAAATCTCATGAAACTTACTTGTATTGCATGGTATTTCTTTGATGTGAATTTCTGCTTTTTTAATGATGGCATTGTTTTTCATTTGTCCTTACTTTGGATTTATTTTTTAAGTATTTTACATGGTATTTTGCATCACCCATATATTATATTTCTTTGTTTTTCTTTGTAGTTGTAATACACCCATATGCCATTAAGGTTTTGGTGCTCTGTTCATATATAATATAATGTATATTAGTGCAAGGGAACATCGAATTAGGGAGTTTTTCAACAGATTTGCATTTTATTTCAATATTGTGTCAGCATTTTCAAGCCTTTTGGTCTTTCCTGCAAAGCGCGAAACATATAAGGCGATTTTCATGACCGAAGGTGCATGCCCCAAAGTGTTTAGCAAACTGTATTACACATTATTCATGCGATTATATTCAACCACATCCTATGTGCAAGATGTCAAAAAATGGATGGCTTGTAACCAGTTACAGCTCAATGCAGCCAAAACGGAGGTAATCCTGTTCAGATCAGAGAACAAAAACAGAGAGGAAGGAACCCACATAACTCCACAGATCTTAGGAGAAAACATCCCGTTCTCTAGGAAAGTAAAACATCTTGGTTGCATCTGGCAAGAAAACTTGGCCAGTGAAGCACAAGTTGGGGCAAAAATAAAAGCAGTATACTACGCCCTGCGCTTGCTTAGGAACGTACTTCCTTTTTTAACACCCCAAGATCAACCAGTGGTGGTGGGAGCCTTGGTAAATGCCCATCTTGACTATTGTAACAGTCTCATGACAGGGATTCCTATGAAACAAATGTCAAGACTACAAAAGGCCCAGAATGCGGCAGTGAGGTTAACTGCCCACCTGGGCAAAAGAGATCACGTTTCTACATCTCGGAAAGCATTCCACTGGCTGATGGTGGAGGACCGTATTAAATTCAAGGTGGCGTGTCTGGTTTATAAATGTTACCACAAACTCGCACCCAGTTACCTGAACACGAGAATCCACCAGTATTACCCTACCAGAGACCTCCGTTCAGGAGACAAACTCCTGCTATGTGTCCCTCGGACAAAATACACCTCTAAAGGAGACAGGAGGTTCTCCGTGTTCGGCCCCAAGCTGTGGAATCAGCTGCCTTTTGGCATTCGTTCATGCACTACACTGGCAACGTTCAGAAAGGAATTAAAAACATTCCTATTCAAATGAACTTAAGTAACCATGGTGACCCTAAGCCTCCACAGCTAAACATATAACATATAGTTAACATCTGTGCCCAAATGCAATTGCTTGCTTGGTGCGCGTAAGAAATGAATCAAAATCAAAATCAAAATCAAAATCAAATGTGATTCAGAGATATGCTGTTGTAATTGTTCAAGTGAATTCTGCTTTTAATTGAACACATCATAAGTGATTCAGAAAAAGAGGTAAGCAGTGTTTCACATACTGGCCCTCATTACGACCCTGGCGGATTTTTACCGCCATCGGCGGACTTTTCCGCCATGGCGCAAAGTCCCTTTACGCCATGGCGGATGGCGGACTTACCGCCCCATTCCGAGGTTGGCGGGGCGGTAAGTCCCCATTGACCCATTTACCCTTCCCCATTCCCATTTCGGCCCCATAGGGCTCAATGGGAGTGGGGAAGGTGTTAATTACGCCACCGTACACTACGGTGGCGTAATTAACACCGAGGTCCCATAGCGCCATGGATTTTTACGCCCGCAAAAAGCGGGCGGAAAAGTGACCATGGCGCTCTGGAAACTCGTAGTTGGCGGTAAGGGGTCGGCGCAGCTAACGCTGGCGTTAACCCCTTACCGCCAGGGTCGTAATGAGGCCCACTGTGTTTTGTCAGTAACATGCTAATTCATTCAGGGTTGATTGTAATGAAACAATGCAGCATGGCCTGTTTTGACATCCACTGAAAATTGAAAACAGCAATGGTAAGAGGCTTTTCTATTTGCAAATTGTTTAATCGACAATCAGACTTTAAAAACTCTTGTTGTATCTGATGTCAAGCTCATTATCAAGGTATAAACCAGTAGCAATGCATTGAGAATCAACAAGGCCTTCCGAATGGAGAAAAGCTCTGTTCAACGCTCTTACTCACTGCCTCCGCATCTGCCATAACTAACAGCTTCTCGAGCTAGTGGTAAGTGCAGCACCAGTAACACATTTGTGAGCTGCAAAACAGACAAAAATAGGCTTTTGCATTGATTCCTTCAAGCTCTCCGTGGACCGCTACCCCACCTCTACAAACAACATCCTCAGAGGGACCAGGTTCAAAAGCATCACCTGAAGACCCGCCTCAAACCCTTCTATCCTTCAGACCCACTAGATACTAAGGTGATGTCCTCCCTTATAAAAATCCACACAGATGATGCACTGCATCCATGCCAACCTCTTACAAGGCATTTTCTACAAGAAACTGAAGAAAGGCCAAATTGTTCAACACTTAAGTAAACCACAATCGACCTCGAAGGCTAGGCCAACTACTGCCCTGGTATACCTAGCCTTTATTGAAAAGATCCTAGAGAAAACCATAGCCTTTAAATTACAAGAATAAACCTAGGAAAATAATCTACCAGCCTGACTATGAAACACTGAGATAACCACCATCCAGATCTTAAATGGTGCCCTCCATTTCATACACAAAGGATCCCCCTGTCTTCTGACCCTGCTCAGCCTTCAAACTCCCTTTGACACAGTTGTCAAAAAGATACTCCTTAGTTTACTGACCTCCTACCTGGGATTTAATCAAACTGTTCTGTGGTTAGTCTCCTCCCGCCTGATCAACAGAAAGGAACTCATCCAAATAGGTGAACACCTCCAACTCCAAGTCATTTGCAGGGTCCTGCAGGGTTACGCCCACTAATTGGTCATGTTCAATCCCTTCATGTACCCACTGGGGGAATTCCTGGCCATGCAAGACATCAAGATGCACCAATTTGCTGACCACACCTTAGGGGCAATCATGTGAACCCTATCACCTAAAAGACTGACCCTCACCTTTGCAGGACATTGTTAAAATTGAACCCCATGACAACAAAGTTCCCCCCTTTTGGAAACTCCACCATATGCACCAATGTCCAGAAATTGCTGAATGAAATGAAGTTTGATAGGTTCATACTCAACTCACTGGCAGCACAAGATCTCTCTGGTTCCCCATCAACACCCACCTTTCCTTCGATATTCAGATCAACCATGAATCCCAAAGACAGTGAACAATGACCTGATACCTTCAAGTAAACCGCAGCATTGCCAGTATACTAGTGGATGGCAAGTCAGGTCCTCAGCTAGATCCCAGATCTTTCATTGGCTCCATGTAGCTGTTAGCCTTCTATGGCCCAGAACAGTGGACCTACACCTTTTATGTTAGTCATTTTTGCTGCCAGATAAAAGCCATATTGGCAATCCCTAAGCAGCCAATGTTCTTCAAGGTGTGATTGTAGCTGCAGTGTGACAAATGTGTCTAAAATGTTCAACAAAAAAGTCAGTTCATAATAGGCCTATAATTAGTGCAGATATTGGGTGCCAAAATAGGTTTCTTCAAAAGATGGGTGATGCATGCTAGTTTTGACACAGTTGGGATAGAACGTTCCTGAAAAGAAGCTTTAATACATTGGGCCTCATTAAAAGTTTGGCGGTAGCCTTGCTGGTAAAAACAGGCAGGCTGTCGCCAAACTTGCAATTTCTTAAGGCACCGGCGAATGGGCCATTACCAGTTCATTGCGGCCCGCCGGACCCGGTAATTGCCCATTCGTGGGCGCCAAAAAAAAAAGCCTTCCCATTCCCATTTGAGCACCATAGGGCTCAAATGGGAATGGGGAGGTTGGATGCACCGGCACCACTCAGAATGTCAGAATGGTGCCGGTGCATCCGACATGCTCTGCTCGCGGGTGCCGGTATGCCGAAGGCACCCACGAGCAGAACTCGTAGTTTGCCAGTCCGGTAACAACAGTACCGGCAAGCTTACCGGTACCATTGTTACCGGACCGGCAAACTTATAATGAGGCCCATTTTGTATTATTGGGACTTAGGGAGTCTACACAATCTTAAATAAGAAAGGTGGGACATGGGTCTCAGAGGCAAGAAAGAAATTGGCTTGAGAGAGGAAAGGGCTCTAGTCATATTTTTGGGATAGAAAAAGTACTAAAAGTAAATACACAAAAAACAATCAGGGAATCTTTAGCAGCATTGGCATACTGTTATACCACCCTGGAATGGGATGATGTAAAATAAATACCATTTTCAATCAAATCTGGGGTGATAACATTAGGTATGAAAGGTGCAATGTTTTCCATTATATGAAAGGATTGAATGTTACTGCACCATTCTTCTGAAGGATAAAAAGATAATGTTCATGCCAGGAGTGAAGGGGGGACATCACATATCACACTGGCACATTTTTAGAATGGGTATGTTTGGTTATTCCTAACCCTACCTTATTTTCCTTCCTTCTATTTGACCTCATCCTATATACTATGGCTGGCTCCGCATCAACACGAAGTATTTTGGTTAATATTTGATTTTGCCAAATTTATACTTGATTGCAGCAAATGCATCATACTCACTGCAGTTTAACACGCACCATTGTTAATGAATAATAGCTGCAGTGAATTTGAAAAAAAACATTGCCTAAAACAGATTAGCTACGAGACACCACAACAAACCAATTTTCTTTAAATCTTTATACCAGATTAAGCCAACCTTAAGGCACATGGAGAACGATGCCCATTTGTCATACTCCTTTTGTACTTTGAACTGGTATGGGCCCTCTAAGAAAAGGTGGCGCTCTTATAGGATGGATGGGGATTGCAGAAATTACTCAACCATCAATGAAAAGATCGATTCAGGAAGTTCGCAAAAGGTATGCTGTTTTATTAACAATTCTCTAAAACAGGGAGTACAACGTACATCAACAGATGTCTCATGGCAAGGTCTCTCGAAGCATTTAATAAAAAACAAGCTTTTATAGTAAAACCTGGTCATCACTGACGTCACACTACGTGGCAAACTATAAAACGTATACTGGATTGTGGTTGGATAACGGAAAACATCAACATATACTTTCTATGGGGTGTGGGATTGTGATAGGACCTATATTGTCAAGTGGGCAACTAAGCCCTCCTCTAGTGCAAGTCATCTTCCTCGTCATAAAATACACAACAGTTTATTGGTTCGCAAACTATAGGGCTCTTTGATACGTGGCCCTCCATAATTGGATAGGACGCTTGTACCCTTTGGAATATTCCACTTGCTAGCAGCACGCAAGCTGCTACCCCGGGTGTTGGTGGGTTGGGCTTGACCATGCCTCCCTATCCAATTAGCCACACATCTATCATCACTCTTACTTTCTGTCATTCAATTATCCTTTGAACATGGCCTTGTAGGCTTCACAATTCCTGGGAATAAAAAGGGAGTGTGAGCAGGCTCTCATCTTCTCGCCTCAGCGATGTCTGCCCAAGTCTATTTCCATCTAGATCACGTGACTGTTATGAGCTTCTTCTTTGTATTTAATGGTTTTTTGAATGGATAAAACGTGGCACTCATTGTCCTTTTGCTATACCTTGGCAGGGCTTTGCCCATCTCTTGAATTGATTGTATCTCTTGAAGCTCGACAATCACTTCTCGGCTACTATGGCCTTTTGACATTGGACCAGGCAAGCCCTCTCAGATTCTTTCCTGCTCGTCAGCTACTTTTATTAACTGCACCACACTTTCAGCTTTCCTGCTCATGGGGTCCCAGTTAGCTAAAACACGATGCGGAACATCCAGATTTCTTATGCATATATATATATATCCCATGGCGCATTGCCGCAATCTATTCCCTACATATAGCAGCCTTCATGATTACTCAGTTCTACTTGCGTTTCAGCGTGTTTATAATTATAAAATGGTTTGCATTTTCTTCCGTGCTCTTCCCACGTGTAATCTTCATTTTGCATGTAAAAGGTCACTCACTTATTTACTTCATCACAGGATTCTATATGTTCTCTTTACTTTCTCTTCTGTCATCTCTTATCAGTGTGTTACTTTACGTTATGTGATGTCACCAGTCTGCTCATTTGTTCATTTTCTCTCGCTCTTCAGGGATCTTCCCTAAGAGACTGTCAGCTCTTCGTGGATACATAAAGAACGGTTTTCTCAATGGGTACTTTGCTTCAATGGCTGCTTGTGTTATTGGCATCATTACAGGTGGTTTGCCTGTCACTATTTCCATTTCTCAACATATAGGTAGCTTAGGGGCGGGACTTCCTTCAGGTGCATGGATACTGGCTTTTATACAGTCTTTGATCTCTTCATAAGTCAGTTCTTTGGGTTCTAACCCAGATTCAATATGGATCATAATCTCCATTCCTACTGCTTTCTTTGTTGTTTTCTTACAGTGGGTGATTATCATCCTGATCACACAGAATCCAAGAATTTTCATCGCCAGTAATGATCCAAGAAACTTGAAAATGTTCAGCATGCACTGTGGATCCCATGAGAAGATCGATGCAAACCAGCTGTTGTCTGCAGTGTCTTCTACTTCCTCTTTCATCTTGGTGTCAGCAACGTTATAGCCTCTGTCAAAGTCCCGTTCCTGTCATCCTGTGAAGGTATGAATGTGTAACATGATTCTCTGATTTTGGCACAATCACTTCCATCCATTGCTGTGATCATGTCCAAGACATATCTATTCGGGAGTGTCATCAGTCTTATAGCTCTCAGCTCTTCTTTGATCGCATTGAATCCCTTTATGGTAGTGTTAATCTGGTTATTTGCAGCCATTTAGAATTTGCCATCATCTGGATCCATGGCATTAAGATAGTTGTGAATACTGACGCAGTCTTGCTGAACAACCTGTGCTCATATGGAATAGCATTAAAAACTTCTATGGACTTGGCTGAGAAATAGTTCTCCCTCTTTGTTCGATTGAGAAATCCTAATGACCTCTTTTTTCTTAGATGAGCATCAGCCTTTGGCAACTCTCCAATGTTCAGGTCGCTTCTCAGAATCACTAATGTTGGAACATGAATAATTACTATGGAACACAGTCCTCCCCATCTCTGGGTAGCTTCATATAAGCTCTGGATCCACAAGCCCATTATCACTACTGTCCCATCGTTCATTCCTGTTACGTCAAAGGTTTGTCCGCATTGTTGATTCTCTCCAACATTTCTTGTGCCCTTGTTTCTGAAGCACAGTTCTGCACTTTCTAAGGGCACTATCTGCAATGGGCCTCCTTTATCTTCAACCCAGGTCAGCAGCGTGGCATGTTTTGGCCAGAGGGGTTTGCATCCCTTATCCACACGCTCTATAGTCGGCCTGTGATGTCCTGTTACTGCCACTGCTCTGCATGCAACTATGCCTTCTTCCCATCCATCTGGTGAAAGTACTGTTCCGCAAATCTGCATCTGTCCTTTAACCTTGCAACTTCGGATTTCTTCTTCAGTCTTTCCTTGGCAATTAAGATTTTTATTTCTCTCTCATCTGATTCCTGCTCCCTTCCTTACAGGCTGTACATATCTTATCACATGATCTCTGGTATGTGGTCTTGCTCTTGTTTTCAAATCTTTCACATAATCATCTTCTTCTGGTGCTGACCATTCTGTTACCCAAACAGAATGCACTTCAACTCTGAAATTAACCTCTTGTACGCAAGGTGAGTTAGGCAATGAACTGTCAGGACATCTATTTCTATAGCTATGAATATCTTAGAATTCCCCCAATGCATAAGGTAGGAGAGCACAAACATAGAAACTCTCCTCCGAGGTGCTTTTGCCTACCTCTTTCATATGTTGATATCACATGTTATTCCCCAAATATGCTGTACTGTCTAGATAATCATTTAACACACAATCATCTTCTCTTATACCTCTCTTAGGTCTCTTTCTTGCAAGATTGCAAGAAGTGTACATGCAAGCAACTCATCTAAACCATCAGTATATGTCCTTCCTTCAGGGGGAATCATAGGGACATTTGTCAGAGAGAGAGGTGACATCACATGTGTCACTGGTGTAGGGATAATCACATATGGCCTTGGCCTTCGTACAACAGATATGTCTGTAAGGGTCACTAGTGTGGAAAGAATCAAAGGAACTGCTGCTTGTTTTGGACCGTCAAGAAAAACAGCATACATTAGTAGAAATAGAAAAACAATAATAGATGCTGTGCAAACATATATCAGGCACCAGTACATTAATCCCCACCAAGGGCAGTTCCTTATACGTCGCTGGGCTTGTTCATTGTCTACTACTGTATCATTATTAGGACTCCACATTTTGCAAGTGAACTATTTTTAAGGAAGGAAAAACATCTTTAATCAGGCAAATTTGTCAGATGCTCAGGAAGCTGCAGGATCTGCTCGATTATTGCTGAAAGCAATCTCCTTATAACTGGACAATTTTTGGGATCATGAAGGAAAACATGAACGTCAGTACTTCTCCCCACCAGTGCAGGATATGCTTGCAACATAATAAGAAAAACAGCCAATAAGAGCCAACGTGTGTCGACATCAGACAGTACCATTAGAGAGATCAAAAAGAAATTCAGTGAGGAACGAATCTGGAAACTGCTCCCTCTTCCAGTTAAACAAAAACTCAAGATCTGGCATACCTTTCAGGACTTCAACACTTTCTAAAGTCCAAGTTCAAAAAGTCTTCTGTGGCTCAAGCAACAAGTTTGAATGCCTGCTATAATATCTATAAGGAGTGTTCACGAAAAGCCACAGTCCAAATGCACACTTGCATTGATTTACTTAGCACTTTCTGCGTCCTTCTTCCTCGTCATCGATCGAGTCTGCACGTGCTAAACTACTTTGTGTCGACTTACATCCCAATCAAAGGGTGGAGGTGGATTGGTCTCACCGGCATACGGTTTGACATCGCCCAAAATGTATCCAGGCACGCCTTTCTTGGACTTTTACTGCAAAATTGGTAATATTTTCGATAATGTAGGGACCAGTAAATCGGGGCACGTGCCACTTCCTAGTGAAGTTGCGGATTAGGATTGGGTCTCCCACAAATAATTTAGGAATAGGTAATAGTTATTGTAGTCCGGTTGCTGAATGGTCTTTGCTTGCATCCTGAGACCGACACCCCTTGCTACTGTGTTGATCTGAAATGACAGCGATACTAGCGGTCATATATGTCAAATAATCACTTTTCTCATTTCCTAACATTTCAGCTATCTTCTGGGCATCAGTTCTATTCCTCAATGGAGGAGTCAGAGGCATTCTCATTTGCCTCCATGTTACTAGTTCATGGGGTGTGAGGTGGTGGTCCGACCCAGGCTGATTCCTTAATGCATATAATGCTAGGGGTAGGAAATAAAGCCATCCCTTCTTCAGTGTCAATTTCAATTTTGCAATTCTCCCTTTGAGAAGACTGTTGAGTCTCTCACATATCTGTTTGCTTGTGGGTGATAAGCAGAAAAAAACGTATGCTTTATATTTAATAAAAAGCTGGTCCTTTTCGAATAACTCATTTACAAAATGTGGACCATTGTCGGATGTCAGCACCTCACATATTCCCCATCTAGGAAATACTTCTCGTACTAGATACTTTGCTGCGCAAGTGGCATCAGGATGTGTGTATGGACAAGCTTCAATCCATCTCGAACAGGGGCACAGTACCACTATCATAGACCTATATCCACTACATACCTGCAGCATATCAACATAGTCAATATGTAAATGCTGAAAAGGACCATTCGGCCTAGGGATCACTCCCCTGATTGTTCGCAGTGTGTGCCCAGCAGTAAACCTTTGACATACAATGCAATATACTACATAAAATGCAACATGCTCTAACAGATTCGGTATGAACCAGTCCTCCGCTACAGTAGCTGCAAAGCTTTCCATAGTTACATGCGCGGGGTATTGCAGCTGTTCAAGCGCTACCTTCAGTAATTCTACTGGCATCAATGGCTTTCCAGTGCTGTCTTGTCAACATAAGGCTTCAGTGGGTGATAAAGAACATCCCCTCCTTTCCCGTAACTCTTTCTCATCTTGTGAAGCATTGCCTTGAATTTTCATCAACTGTGTTTTCAGTAAATGATTTAATCCCTCTTACATTATCATAGCCATAGTCACCCCCTCTTTATGCTAGGAGTGTCTAAAATATCTGAAGAATATGTAACACTTTTGGCTTCTTCATCCGCAGCTTCATTTCTGCGTGAAATAAAATCAGTTCTCTTAGTATGTGCTGCGCATTTAACTATTGAATGGCAGCTGGGAGCTGTAGTGCCTTAATAAGCCTGTCCAATAATACTGCGTGTTGCACTGGAGTGCTGTCTGCTTAGAGGTAGCCCCTCCATTTCCAACATGCTAGCCCTGCATGCACGGTTGAGGCGGAGTGAATGTACACCGTCGCTTCCTCCCCTTTGTATTTTTCAAGTGAAATAATAAGCGCCACCAATTCTGCTGCCTGTGCTGAAAAATTAGATGGCAGCCTTATGCTTGCCACAACTTCAAACTCTCCATTTTGTCTGTATCTCACTACAGCTGAACCAGTTCGCCTTTCTCCATTATTTTGATTGATCTTTGATGACCCATCAATAAAGAGAATCTCCACTTCCAACAACATGTTTTCATTTACGTGTGCGGTATTTCATCATATGACTCCTCATAGCTAGCGCAACCATGCACATATTCAGCTTCTGCCATGGGCTCAGCTACAAATGTGCCAGGGTTCACTACACTGCACCTGACTATCTTAATTGCAGGATTCGATATAACAACTTCATATGCAGATGCTCACTGAGATGTTAACATACCCTTGGGTTTTTCTAAAATAGCAAACAAAGCATGCTCAATGAATAAGGTCATAGAAAACCCCATCACTATGCTTGCAGCCTTCTAAATGGTGAACACAGCTGCTGCCAGTGATTGTTTGCAAGGAAAGTGTCCTCTCATAACTGGATCTAGAATCCCACTGTAATACGCCAGAGGTTTATACCCCAGAATAGTCCTCTGTGTAAGCACTGCCATCATAAAGGACCCATTTGTATGGGAAAATAGGTAGAACTCCTCAAAATAAATGGGAATGCCTAAACATGGAGCTCTACAAATTGCTTTCGTTAATTCATCAAACCCTTCATCCATTTCCTCAGTCCATTCTATTTTATCACTATTCACTTGTGCCTTTTTTAATGCCTGCAAAAGTGGCGTTGTGTATGAACTATAATCAAATACCCATGCTCTAACATAGTTACATAGTCCCAAAAACTGTTGCATCTGCTTTATCGTGTGCGGTTTTGCTGTCTTCATAATTGCCTCTGCTCTTTCAGGTGTAACCTTTTTTCCCTTATGCGAGATCAACTGGCTATGTACAACACCTCCTCTTGACAATACTATAATTTCTCTTTGTCCACTTTATATCCTTTGTCTGCTAGAATGACCATTAACTGAATTGAGTCTTCTCTGCACTCATCTTCTGTTGTGCTGCAAACTAAAATGTCATCTACGTACTGCAGCACAACCTTTTGCCTTCAATATTGCCTAGGTCCATCTGGGGAACCCTATTAAAAATCAATGGAGATTCACAATACCCTTGAGGTAATCTTGTGCTTTTCAACTTAGTTTGATGGAAAGTAAATGACGTCAAATCTTGAGAGTCCTTTTGCAATGGGATTGAGAAAAACACATTTTTCAAGTCAATCACTGTGAAATATCGTGCCTCAACAGCGATACTACATAGTATCATCACAGGATTTGGAACTAGAGCAAACTCTGCCTCTACAATCTGGTTAGTTGGCCTCATGTCCTGAATTAAAGGCCACAATGCACCTTTCTGTTTTTTCACAGGATACACTGCAGTATTACATGGTGACTCTGGCGTCACTAGAATACCCTGTTGCATGAATGCTGAAATAGTCTTAAAAATAACTTCATCTGCCTCTCGAGACATGGAGTACTGTCTTGGTTGGGGTAAAATTGCTCCTGGCTTCAGTTTAATCTGAACTTCTCCTACCCCCTTCAATAGGCTTACGTCATAGGGGCCTGTGGTCCATAGTGAGATTGGCACGTTTTCTAAGTCCTCGTCAAAATATTCTGGACGTTGCCGCGCTATCATCATTTGCTGCGTTACCTCTCTTTTCTCTACTCTAATCCAATAAGAAATATTCATTTCAAATATCAGCTCATCGTCTGCTGGGTCATCTTTAAACAACTCCTCATCTGTAACATCAGTCAGTCCATGCCCTTCCCCAATAGCAATGACTGTTCTCCATGGCCTTCCCTCATCCCATCCTTCGAGCATGGCTAATTCACCTTGTACTACAGCTGCAACTAGTTCTAGAGGAATGACTGGTCCCCCCTCTTTGTCCATAGGTATCTGTGGTCTAAACGGGAACCCATCAGGTATTCTCATAGTCTTTCCCTCTAAAACGGACAACCATTTTAACAAAATGTATATCCCATACAGAAAAACTTCAGGTTTGAGTGGCACTCCCTACAGAGCCATATGCCCTGTAAATGCCAGTATAAATTCACCCACGTTTAAATAGTGTATCCCAGGAGTGGAACACGCTATGCCATTATCAGTAGACAAAATCGTCATGTTAAGATTTGTCATTAAATCTCGCCCTAGAATACTGACTGGTGTCTGCCGTGAATACAATAAAGGTGCAGACATGTTACATTCTCCCACAGAAATTGGCAATTCATCAGTAAAAGGAATTCTACTTGTAGCTCCAGAGAAGCCTTGAGCATTCATGGCATTTCCCGATAACGGAAATGTTCCCTCCCATATACATGAGCGAGTTGCACCCGTGTCTATTAAAAAAGAAAAAGATTTGCATCATCCCTTCGTTCCTCTTGGGAGGTCCGGTGTTACTGATAGTACTGAACACATCAAGTCGCCCTGTGAGCTGTCCTATTGTGGATATATACTCATCCCAGTACCTGTGAAAGGGCTCTTTCCCATCACAGTAGCACCCCTCACTCTAGGTGTCATTAGCTGTCCCGTGTCTGTGTTCTGCTGTATTTGCATGGGTGCGTGTTGTGACTTTCCTTGCGGGTGACTCAATGGTGCTTGCTGTAATTGCTGTCCTTGTTGCATTTGCAGCGCTTGCTGTTGATACACTGTCTGATCTTGTGCAAACCCATTTCTAACTTGAGGGCTGTATGCCGGAGGGTAAGCTGTCCCCCCTCTTGAAAATTTCCCATTCTGTACATACCCTTGACTTCCACACATACGCGCAATGTGGCCTGTCATGCCACACGCCTAACATACAAGAGGCATTCTTCTAATTTGCCCTCTTTGCATTTTCTTGTTGTCGTTCTGAACATTCTGAAAGCTATTTTGATTATTTTGAAAACCACCCATTTCTCTGAGGCCCATTCCTCTGCCTCTTTACACAAACCCACTTCCTCCTTGATCTGTCTGTCGCTGATCATTTACCTGCGATTCACCCATAAGTTGCTGCATTACCAGCCCTTCCCCACTTGCCAAAACCGCTGCTTCTAAAGTGTATTTTGAAAATTTCTTCTGCACTAGCTTGGCTTCTTCAAGTTTCCTAGCTTCTTCCCATTTCTTATTCTTCTCTTGCAGCAGGCGACAATGATGCACTATAGTCAACTGTATTTATGGCCACGGTCTTGCTTCCATACCCAATAATTTCTTGATCTGCCTCTGCACTTGCTCCGGCAGTCCTTGACATAAAATGTGGTAAAATACTGCCACTGATTTCCCCCAAGGCTGGCGAATTTCCACGGTCCACTGTTCCTGAATACTTTGAATGTAAGCAAGCAGGTCTTCCCCTTCTTGCATTTTACGTGCCATAATTTCACCCATATCTGAGGTGTCAGGATACTGCACCCTCAGTAAGTACTCTCCATACTTCTGCCCTAAGATTATTAAATGGAGCTGCATCATGAGCTGTGTTCTGTGCCGTGACACTAGAATAGCTTGCTCGTGTCCAAATGTCATCATCCCTTTCCCCAAGAATGGCTGCTAGGAGACCCTTAATTTACCTTATTGCTAGAGTATTTCCTCCTATCAATTTTTCTAGCTCATAAATCCATTTTCCCGCACCCATAGTTAAACATGGGAAGTTTAACATCTTAAATTATGGTTGCCCATCTGGGGCCAAGGGATATACTGCAGTCTGGCCCCTCCCTTCTCCAATCGGGAGAACTGCGTAAACCCAATTCCACCCTTGGCTCCCATTGTCTGCTTATCCTTAGTAGGGACAATGGTTTTGGATCGCCTTTTTCCTGGTAATGACCTTAATCTGCTCACATATAGTTGCGTTTCTCCTCTCTCATTACGCACTCGTCCTTTAGGGTGCTCGGGATATGCTATAGGATCAGGCGTCCTAGCCTTAGGTTGTTCTAAATCTGACCATTTCACTTCCTTGTGTAACAGTGTGTATCCCTCAGGACCACATGCGTCTACTCCCTCCTCCGCACGGAAGGTTTCCCTTTTTTCATCTGACATATCTATTCCCCATCTAGTATGACTCTGTCATGCCTGCGCCATGGGCACATCCATTTATGCTCCATTTGGACTTTGCTGCTTAATGATTATTGTCAACTAACTACGCATACCATAATGCACCTGGCCGCAAGCATTGTTTCCTGGCCGTTCCTATTGGTTTTCTATGGAACTACACCCCCCAGAAGCCTTAGAGTCTGGTCCTGCTTCCACCAGCCCAGGAACAGAAAGGGAGGTGGCCGATTGCCTGCAGGTGTGATTCGCCAGGTGAAACCAATTAGCCTGCCTCTGTGCTGGGCTAGGCAGTATAAAGGCTGCTGCCTGCAGTGGCTCAGCCTCTTGCATTGAGAGTCCTTCCTCCACCTTTCGCGTCTGTCTTCGGATCCTTGTATGCTGCTTACCTTCACTCCTGCTTGGACCCTGCCTTGTTGCTTGCTCCACCCTGCTGCCTCCAGCCATAGCCTTCCAGGCTCCCTGTCTCACAGCCCTGCTCCTCTGGGCTCTCCCCACTGCAGCTGATCACGCTCTGCTGCCTTCCAGTCTCCGCCCTTGCCCTGCCGGGTTCTCCACATTGCAGCGGATCACACTCTGCTGCCTTCCAGCCTTCGCCCTTGCCCTGCCGGGCTCTCCACATTGCAGCGGATCACGCTCTGCTGCCTTCCAGCCTTCGCCCTTGTTCTACCGGGCTCTCCACATTGTAGCCGATCACGCTCTGCTGCCTTCCAGCCTCCGCCTTTGTCCTACCGGGCTTTCCACATTGCAGCCGATCACGCTCTGCTGCCTTCCAGCCTCCGCCCTTGTCCTACCGGGCTCTCCACATTGCAGCCGATCACGCTCTGCTGCCTTCCAGCCTCCGCCCTTGTCCTACCGGGCTTTCCACATTGCAGCCGATCACGCTCTGCTGCCTTCCAGCATCCGCCCTTGCCCTGCGGGCTCTCTACATTGCAGCTGATCCCGCTCTGCTGCTTTCCAGCCTCAGCCCTTGTCTTCTGGGCTCCCTGCTCTGCAGCCTACCTCACACCGGCTGCCTTAGCCCTTGTCCTCAGGGCACCCTGCTCTGCAGCCTACCTCACACCGGCTGCCTTAGCCCTTGTCCTCAGGGCTCCCTGCTCTGCAGCCTTCCTCACTCCGGCTGCCTTTGCCCTTGTCCTCTGGGCTCCCTGCTCTACAGCCTACCTTTCTCCGGCTGCCAACAGCCCTTGTCCTCTGGGCTTCCTACTTGCTGCTTATCACGCTCCGCTGCCTACCCCTACCTTTTTCCCCGCTGGGTCCTCGGCCTAGCAGCCCTCTACAGTCCTCTGCAACCTTCTACATTCGGCGGCCCTGCCCCTCAGGGTTCACTCCTTACTGCCCGGCCCTTCTGGGATCCTTGCCGTGCAGTCTGCTTTACTCTGTTGCCCTAAGCCCTTTTCCTCTGATATTTCTACCTTACCGTCCCACTCCTGTGGGCTTACTCATTGCCTTCCTGCTCCTCTGAGCTCTCCACCTACCCTTCTGTCCTCTGTCATCATATCCTGTTACTCGACTTTCCCTTCATATCCTTCTGCTAGTTTGCTATCATCTCCTTTCCTGGATTTGTCTGTTGTATCTTCTCTTGTACTGTTTGTAGACCCTTTTGTACAGAGCTTGTCTGCTGGTTCCCATCAGTCAACCTCTGCCCCTTCCCTTGTCTCGTTTCTACATCACTGACACCCATAGCTGCTGTTCCAAGTCATGAGCAAATAGCGTGGGCCTCTGTTATAGCAAACTGTGCAGAAGGCTAGAGTATTTCCAAGGTTCGTGGAATACTCTTTTCCTATATCTGCATACACCCCAAGAGGGTATTCATTCTGTATCCTTTCCCTTGCTACTCTTGTCCACTCTTCGCTCCCTTTCCTTTCCGCTGTGTGTGTTCCTATCTGTCCACTTTATTTGGCACACCACCCAAACCCTTTCTGGGTGTCCTGTGCCGCTCTTAATAGAGTGCCATCCTTGACAGAATGCAAGAGCCAAAGATTTCTTATTCCATTGGCCGGAAGGGCACACACAGACCAAAGATGCTTTCCTTTCGAGTTAAGAAACCTTTGCATAAACCTATGGTTTCCCTAAGGACAGCAAACAAGAAACTTAGTCTAAAGGACAGTCTCGCCTTAGAAAACAAAGATTTACAAGCACGGTACTATACTCACTGGCTAGCTGACCCTTCTTCCATGTACAATTATTATGACATTTGCGACTATGATCCGCAGTCCTTATCTGTTGCAGAGCTACAGCAAGATAATGAATTCTTACAGATCTTGTTAGACCAAACAGTGGAAAACTCTCCTGCGTCTTCTGACAAGCCTTCTAACACCGCAACAGCTCAGGACATATCACTCATTGTGAGAGAATCTAAACCAGAATACGCTGTTGCCAGTGTGATATGCGCAAGATCAGCTTGGCAAGCTCCCCAGAAAGCTGGAAAATCTTATTCAACAGGACAAGGCAGTCATTATCCTGAGGTTTGTGCATCTGGTTCCGGGTACAAAAGACCTATACTAACCATGGGTTGTCTTAATACTTCCAAAGTATCGATTAACCACAATAACCCTAAGGTCAGTCTTCCCATTGCTACAACCAAATTTTCTGCCACACCCGCTTCTGAAGCTGTAGATCAAACTAATGATACTTACCTGCTACACAAACAACTCCTACGACTTAAAAGAAAGACCGAAGACCTTTATGATGACTTTGTTTATTTGTATCACAAGAATCTTATGAAGGGACACAAGTCACCAGACCTTCTGACACTATGTCCAACACCTGACATCTTATCTTTTGAGATCGACATGATAAGGCCTGGAACTGCCATACAGAAAGGTATACAGACTTTTACCAAGCAGATGGAAGACCTACATATAGCCTATGTATCCCTTCTAGAGATTGACACAGCTCTTTCACCTTCCAGTCGCAGAAACTCAGTTTGTTGTACTGACAGAAAAGAATTAACTCCTCCGGTGGGTCAAATCACGCACACAGTCATTACACCACAAGACAAGGGTGGTCTACTGATTGAAAATCCCTCTGAGTCAAAGGATGATTCCGCCCTCACCCTAGTCCATCGTCCAGTACTCACACCTACAACCTCCTCTGCAATGACAATGGCAGCTGAAGAGACTGGCACAGTTCACACCGAGCATGCTGAAGTGGCAAGCGGGGCTTGCCAAAGTGTGGCTGTGCTATCAGACATCACTCTCGAGCAATTAACATCTTCTGTTTCTTCGATACCCCCTGAATCGCCAGTGGTTGTGGTACCCGATCTACCAGTAGTTGCAACACCTGATCTGTCTGTAGCTGCTATAGCACTCGAACTTCCTACTGCTATTCATGATCTGCCTGCTGCTGTGGTTCCTAAAACCCCGGACACATTTGAGACTCCTGAAGTCCCTGCTACAGATCTTGAGGTTGCTATAGCTATTGTGAATCCTGAAACTACTACTCCAGTTGTTCCTGCTGGTATATCTATAGCACTAAGACTGCCAGACTCTACTCTACCAGTCTCAGGTGCTTTCCAGCCCGCTGGCTCTCTCATGGCTCCCTCACACCTAGTTGTTACAGCATCGATACCCCCTACAGCCATCCAAGATCTCACCGCTGCTGTATCCTCTGAACTCTCTATGGCTAACCCTAATGTTGTCATTACTACTTCGGATGTCTTGGAAAACCTTCCTAAAGATACCAACTCTGCTGTACCTATGGCTCCACTTTCCAGCATCATACTGTTGCCCGTCAAGGCAAAATCTATCTTGGAGCCTGCAGCAGTTTTTCGCAGTTCCTCTCTTCATGCACACACAGTTGGGGTCTGTGTTCCAAAGACTTCATCTTTTCTGAATTCTACATCAAAGGTTCAGAACTTTGGTACCGGCTTCGTCATTCAAGACTCTCACCTTACAACTCGTTTCTGGTGCCTCATGATGTGTCTTTTTGGAGTAAGACTCTTGTACTGTGGAACAGACACTCTTCCTACAGGTCGGTCTTCAGGGAGCCTGGAGCGGGGCCTGGAGAGGGGCATACTGTCATGCCTGCGCCATGGGCACATCCATTTATGCTCCATTTGGACTTTGCTGCTTAATGATTATTGTCAACTAACTACGCTTACCATAATGCACCTGGCCGCAAGCATTGTTTCCTGGCCGTTCCTATTGGTTTTCTATGGAACTACACCCCCCAGAAGCCTTAGAGTCTGGTCCTGCTTCCACCAGCCCAGGAACAGAAAGGGAGGTGGCCGATTGCCTGCAGGTGTGATTCGCCAGGTGAAACCAATTAGCCTGCCTCTGTGCTGGGCTAGGCAGTATAAAGGCTGCTGCCTGCAGTGGCTCAGCCTCTTGCATTGAGAGTCCTTCCTCCACCTTTCGCGTCTGTCTTCGGATCCTTGTATGCTGCTTACCTTCACTCCTGCTTGGACCCTGCCTTGTTGCTTGCTCCACCCTGCTGCCTCCAGCCATAGCCTTCCAGGCTCCCTGTCTCACAGCCCTGCTCCTCTGGGCTCTCCCCACTGCAGCTGATCACGCTCTGCTGCCTTCCAGTCTCCGCCCTTGCCCTGCCGGGTTCTCCACATTGCAGCGGATCACACTCTGCTGCCTTCCAGCCTTCGCTCTTGCCCTGCCGGGCTCTCCACATTGCAGCGGATCACGCTCTGCTGCCTTCCAGCCTTCGCCCTTGCCCTGCCGGGCTCTCCACATTGCAGCGGATCACGCTCTGCTGCCTTCCAGCCTTCGCCCTTGTTCTACCGGGCTCTCCACATTGCAGCCGATCACGCTCTGCTGCCTTCCAGCCTCCGCCTTTGTCCTACCGGGCTTTCCACATTGCAGCCGATCACGCTCTGCTGCCTTCCAGCCTCCGCCCTTGTCCTACCGGGCTCTCCACATTGCAGCCGATCACGCTCTGCTGCCTTCCAGCCTCCGCCCTTGTCCTACCGGGCTTTCCACATTGCAGCCGATCACGCTCTGCTGCCTTCCAGCATCCGCCCTTGCCCTGCGGGCTCTCTACATTGCAGCTGATCCCGCTCTGCTGCTTTCCAGCCTCAGCCCTTGTCTTCTGGGCTCCCTGCTCTGCAGCCTACCTCACACCGGCTGCCTTAGCCCTTGTCCTCGGGGCTCCCTGCTCTGCAGCCTACCTCACACCGGCTGCCTTAGCCCTTGTCCTCAGGGCTCCCTGCTCTACAGCCTACCTTTCTCCGGCTGCCAACAGCCCTTGTCCTCTGGGCTTCCTACTTGCTGCTTATCACGCTCCGCTGCCTACCCCCTACCTTTTTCCCCGCTGGGTCCTCGGCCTAGCAGCCCTCTACAGTCCTCTGAAACCTTCTACATTCGGCGGCCCTGCCCCTCAGGGTTCACTCCTTACTGCCCGGCCCTTCTGGGATCCTTGCCGTGCAGTCTGCTTTACTCTGTTGCCCTAAGCCCTTTTCCTCTGATATTTCTACCTTACCGTCCCACTCCTGTGGGCTTACTCATTGCCTTCCTGCTCCTCTGAGCTCTCCACCTACCCTTCTGTCCTCTGTCATCATATCCTGTTACTCGACTTTCCCTTCATATCCTTCTGCTAGTTTGCTATCATCTCCTTTCCTGGATTTGTCTGTTGTATCTTCTCTTGTACTGTTTGTAGACCCTTTTGTACAGAGCTTGTCTGCTGGTTCCCATCAGTCAACCTCTGCCCCTTCCCTTGTCTCGTTTCTACATCACAGACACCCATAGCTGCTGTTCCAAGTCATGAGCAAATAGCGTGGGCCTCTGTTATAGCAAACTGTGCAGAAGGCTAGAGTATTTCCAAGGTTCGTGGAATACTCTTTTCCTATATCTGCATACACCCAAAGAGGGTATTCATTCTGTATCCTTTCCCTTGCTACTCTTGTCCACTCTTCGCTCCCTTTCCTTTCCGCTGTGTGTGTTCCTATCTGTCCACTTTATTTGGCACACCACCCAAACCCTTTCTGGGTGTCCTGTGCCGCTCTTAATAGAGTGCCATCCTTGACAGACTCTCATCTCTTTCATCTCGGTTCAAAGTCAGCCTGTCTAACGACAAGGCTCTATGCTCGAGACTAAATGGGCTTCCTTCTTCCCTTCGCGACTGACCAATTATAGATCGATCTTCCTTTCCCTTGCTTCCCGATTCACCTTTTTTCCTCATCTGCTGATAAACTTTATCGATCCTGTCTCCGATACTTCCTAGCTTAAAACTCTCCTCTAGGTTTACCCTAGATGGTCCTGGCGTTGCGTCCTTTAACGGAGCAAACTCCTCTAGGTTTATTTCAAGTGATTCTGCCATTGCTCCCTGTGGCAGGAGAAACTTCTCTATATGGCTCCGTGATATTGCTGGACCTGGTTCGAATAACCCCTTTCAAATATGCTCAATGTCGCGTTCGCTTTGTCTCCTTTTTCGTTCCATTTCTTTGTCTAATTCCCTTTATTCTTTCGCTTCCCACCTAACCATTTCCTTCTCTTTTCTTTTCTCTTCCCTTCTTTCATTTGCTCTATGCACTTCCTCATCTCTTCGTCTTTGCATTCTTTTATCTCGTAATTTCTGCACTTCCTCTTATCTCTTTCTTTCTAGCCTATCCTGTTCTTCGAGCGCTCTCTGCCTGTTGTCATGCTTTCTTTGCTACTCTGCCCTTTCTTCCGTTCTTTGTTGTTCCTCCTGATACATTTGTTCTCGTTGATGTCTATTCTTTCTTTTATTCTCATCTTCCCTCAGCCTTTTTTCTCGTTCTGTATGTTCTTTATCTTGTTCGGCTTGTTCGGCTTGGCCTTCCCCTTGCCTAACTTCATTGATGCTTTTATATAAATGGATGGTCGCACTTACAAGCAGAATACAGAATATAGGAGCTTCGATGTCTAGCAAGTAATGGGACCAACTAAGCTTTAGAAAGGTTGAAAAGGTGACCTGGGCATTGGGATCAAAAATCAAGTTTAACGAATTTCCCAGGCATTGCACTGGAAGTCAATTGTTCAAAGAAGAAGGAAGTCCTTTTACAGCTCTTAGGAAGGCAACGGTTGCATAGTTACATTGCTATTTAAAATTGCTTCCACTTTCTCATGTGGCGAGATGAATGATTAAATAACAATACATGTGAAATGATTTATGGGACAATAGGAGTGATCAGACTAGAACCATTGCACACCATAAAGTATACATCATACTTGTTACAAGTCCTGATTCTGTTCACGCTTTGTATGTTAAAATGTATGCATCTGTCACTAGTTGGAAATGATAGCCTTGCTGGTAAATAAGTCTTATTAGACAGTTAAATATCAAAAGCAGTAGTTTCATGTGGTGGGCAGGCATAAAACGATAAACTGAACAAAGGTTGGGCAAGACAAAAAAAAGACAAGTAGGACAGGACTAGGTCCCAGTATGGCACTGCCCCCGATGGCAGCAAGAGGTAGTAGAATTCAGCCCAAATTCCACTATGGGCCTCATTACACGGAAGGCGGTGAGCCATGGCGCTATTAGCGCCATGGCTCATGCCGGTAAAATACCGGCACCGCCTTGGCGGAAAGGGGATTTACCGCCCCATTCCAAGGTTGGAGGGGCGGTAAATCCCCCTTCCGCCATTGCCCTTCCCCATTCCCATTTCTGCCCCATAGGGCTCTATGGGAATGGGGAAGGCGCTAATTACGGCACCGCAGTTTTGCGGTGCCGTAATTAGCTCCGAGGTCCCTTAGCGGGTTCGTTTTTAACGCCTGCAAAAAGCAGGCGTTAAAGCACCAACCCGCTAAGGGACCTCGTAGTAAGGCGGTAATGGTTAACGGTCACCGTTACCATTAACGGTGGCCGTTAACCATTACCGCCTTCCGTGTAATGAGGCCCTATGACTGAAATCAGATGGATGAACACAGCTGACACCAAACCAGGTAGTGGGCCCCTGTGCCCTCACTAGAACTGTAAACGGATGGCAGACAATGAGAAGAACAGTGCAAGAGGGAAACTATTCAGCAGGCCACCAACTCGCCTGAGTGACAAGTAGCACAGTACCCTGTGTCTTTTATTTTCATGGAGGACTGTACTGCCTGGCTCTCTGCAGAGGTGCATGCCCTACTACACTATTTTTGTGTGTTTGTTGCAGAGCCTTTAGGTTCCACAACAAACGTATCAGTGAATAATGGGAGCCTAGTGGGGGCATTGGAAGACTGGCCCGGCCGGTTCCCATTATTACGCCAGCAGCATAGACACGTGGCCTGACATGAGAGGAGCCTCTCCTTTCAGTCATCGTGTTCAAGTTGCGGAGACCTGCAACGTGAACACACTTACTGTCAGGAAATGCATCCTCTCATGTCAGGTAGGGTGTCTGCATCCTCAGAGGAAAGGAGGATCATCCTGTCCTCATGGCTACGCAGGCACATGTCAATGTATGCAGGCAAGGTAAGTGTATTTTTGTATGCGTGTATGAATTGTATGCATGTATTTTATGTATTTTGGTGTTTGCTGCATGTGAATGGTGTGTGAATGTGTGGGTGAAAGAGTTTCTGTGTCTTTAGTGTGTGTGTCAGTCGCCATACCTAAATGTAGTGACCCTTCTCAGCTGAGCTACCCCAAAAAAGAATACTCTGGGCTCCCCCTTCTCCCTGGGGGACGGGGATGGTGGGGACGAGGGTCGTTGTCCAGCCTGGCATTTTGCATAAAAACAAAGAGCATTTTGGGAACATTATGTTCCCAAAATTCTCTTTGCTTTTATTTTATGCAAAATTCATGTTTCAAATTTAAAACTGTGGGCATTCTAAATGTCCACAATTTTAAATTTGAAACATATCTGTGATTGTGAATCAGAAAAAAATCCTTTTGAGTGAGCAAATGTTGTTTTCATTGGTCACAATACTCAACCTAACAAAACATTCATGTAAATGTACAAACAACAAATATACCAATTTGGATATCTTTTGAACAGGATGTGAGGCTGGCTATGTTTGCATTCAGTATTGTGCCAAATCTTCTGAAGCAGATCTTGGAATTTCCTGGTCCACCTTGGTCAACGGGACAGAAAAGCTTTCTGTGCTGGGAGCTTTTCTTTTACATATGGCGCCAACCTGAGCTGGCACGGTGGTGGAGCCAGCCTCAAATTGGTTTTGAGGAGTTGCTGCATGACAATTTTGGAAGCTCATTATCATAGGGTATTGCTATCACTGGGTGCCCTTTGTCCTCTGCCAGTGTATGTTTGCTGCTGCTATATTAATGGATGTTTATATGTAAATAGTCTGCTCTCCCAGGTGAGAAATCTGACAGGATCTAAGTAGCACCCCTTTCCAATCAGAGCCCAGGGCTTAGCACTCCCACATCAGTGAGAGGCATACGCTCTGCCAAGGCAGGGGCTTGCTTGCTCCACCCTATTTAAGGGAAAATCCCCCAGCTCCTGAGCTGAGGCTGGAGGCGCACTCACTTTTGTTTTTGTCTGGGGCGCTGCCAACGTTAAGGCCCTCTCTGCCTGGCCTACATTGAATGTAGTCTTTTCACATAATAACACTTGTCTTTGTTTTACAGTTGATGCACAGACAGTTACTGTGCATCAAGGGTAAAGCAAATATGGCAAGAGTTATTATCCATAGAGGCCAACTTTTCACAGTGCGCTCAATGGTCACTTATGCATTGCTCACACTGCCATGGCCCACACTCCATATATTTGCATGATTTGTATTTCTCTGCCCACCTCACTAAAAGGACAAAATGCACTGTGAACCCATGACATTGAGGACAATTCCATTGGAATAAGAAACAAGCACAGTGTCCTTTTATTTACATGTTTTAAATAGTGTTCAATAGCATAGATGTATTTGCCCCAATAGAGAAGACAATTAGATGTGATTTGTGATTATTTTGCAAGACAACCACATCATCTTATTTGAATCACTCAGCTAAAGTGTTCACTGCATTGCACTGTTCAGTTACTCTTTAATAGGAAATTATAAGTGATGGGATTGCACTTGAGCGCCTTGTGATCTTAGGCAAAACTGTTCTGGGGGTGTGTTTACTAGCAGTGACTTTCTTGACAAATTGAAACATCAGTAATGAAGGTATGCAGTGACAGGGAAAACACAATTTTCTGGACTTACAATTCACACAATTGTAAACACTTGAATGTCAGTGCATGAATCACTTTCAGAATTCAGCAGGTTTTTTTCAACCCAGACCCAACAATAACTTGTGTGCCTGACTCCAAAGCCCTTAAATTGTTTTTCTTTTTTGCAAGATGTGACAGCAAGACTATATGCCTCTGGGCTATGAAATCTGCCAACTTTAGGAGATTAGAGGGGGTCAAAGATCTGTCACTGGCAGAAGTAGACCTCAGTAAGGCCATTGTATGGCGATACAAGGCTCATTTTGCATGTAAAAGGATCATCATTTCAGTAAGCAACAACCGTGTTTCTCAGTCTGCCCTGCTCGCAGGTATTTTGACATGTTTGTGTCCTTGAGGAGTTGTTGATTTTTTGCAGGTCAGTTGACAACTCTGGTTATTTCCTGGCTAGACTGTCCTACATTGAATGTAGGCCAGTCCATCCACATAATAACACTTGCCTTTGCTTTACCCCTGATGCGCAGTTACTGTACACCTTAAATGTGCATCAAGGGTCAAGCAAACATGACAATTGGTGTCACTGGCCTACATGAAATGTAGGCCAGTCTAGCCAGCTGGATATACTTTATTTCTGTGGAATGGCATTTGTTTACTGGCTGGGAGTTCTTATACGGTAATGCTAACATAAATTGTTGCAACATGCATGGACATGCATCGGCATAGTCAGCATGAAAATATTTGATAAACTAGTATATGCTGTGGGCAAAGTCATAATGTAAATGCATTGGAAAATTGTCCTGGGCACTTGCATCCTTTGGGTTTTGCATGTGATACCACACACAATTTATTGCAAACTGTGGCTTTGTGTCAAATTATTCTCAGAAAGTGCTGTAAAATGCGCCATTGTAACCCATTATTTTAAAAGAGTTTGCTGGGGGAGAAGCCCCTGAACACCCCTGGTTCCCTCACTGCGCCCAGTCAGTCGCTCATGCATATTAGGCACATACATTTACGCCCCACCAGTTCAGAAATTCACCAGCTGCCTCTGCTATTCGGCATTGCCATGAGGGGAGGCATGAGTGGGAAGTGACAGCAGACAGAATGGTGCTTTTATCATAATGAGAATGTCAGACATTGGTGTGTTGATAGCAGTATGACCGGGCTAAGTAAACGCATCTGTGCTGTACGAATGTATGCAGGGTTGCCATTTCACCGGGAACGCATAGATATGTGTCGGGGGGGTGGGGGGTGGCAAATCTAGTGAACAGTGGAATTACTGGAGCGGATAAGCAAATGATTGCACCTTTAGACATGTGAAACTGTCAGTGTCCCTGTTTCCATGACATTTGACATCCGCATCACAGGCGTTCTGTTACATTTCCATGACTAATTGGCCAACTACAAGCACAGTGTTTTGATGTGTGACTGTGATAGAGAAAAATACACAAAGAAAGAGTCAAGGTGATAACAGGCCATGAAGGATGTGGGAGGGGAAACAGGGTGGGTATGTGAATGGATGCTGGACCAATGAATGCAAAGAGGAGAGGATCACAGGAAGGAAGAATGGGGAAGAACACTCATCCCCCACCTGTGACTGTGTGATGCAGTTTGATACTGCCTATATTTCGACAAATGGACACATGGACTCTACATAGATTCTCCAGCAGGCGCAGTGCCTGTCATGACCACTCTCCTTGAAGCTGATCTGTGATCGGACATGAGAGCCCCTCAAGTGGGATGAGAACCAGTGCGACGACCATACACCAACTGGAAATAAAACTGGTCCTGTCTCTGATGCAAGTGCCCCAGAACCACGAGAATCTCAACACGCAGGAACCAGATGAGAGGCCACCAAGGTGTCACAAGGACCACTCTTACGACATCAGAGGAACCGCGGGGAAAGGACAGCAGTCTGTGACGCGGGAGAGCTGACACACACAACAGGTGCTGTGCTGCCATTTCTTCCATCATAATCAAGATATTGCAATTGGGATTGACCTGTCTCCGACCCTGGAGGCATCATCTGGCCAGGTGCCTCATTACCGGCCAGTGACCTCAGGCCGAATGTACCATACACATTAATGCCACCACAGACTGGTAGCAACCCCTTCCATGCCTCAAATATATAATTCATTGACTCCATGCAAGGGATGCCTTTTCCAAATTGTGTTCTCTGTTCAGGTGTTTTGGTTTTCATTTGTGCTTTGTGTTTACAGGTGTGCTGTTCGTGGTACAACAGTGTGTATATTTTTCCAAAAGAGTTATCTGTCTCCACTTGCTGCTCCATGATGTTGACTGTGTATACTTACCTGGTACATGATTTCTGCGCAATTCCCCTTTCCATCGTACTTGCTCGAATCCTGGGGCCACTTGCTCCAGTTTGGGTTTGATCAAGTGCTGTGTGTATTTTTTTAATGGTCACATCTGTTCATCGGGTTTTGTGGACATGCCTCGTTTCCCTTTAATTGAACAACCACTTGTGTTTCTCGCTTGTATAGGGCATTCACATGGCAATACCTTGCTGGGTTTGCAAATTCTCTCCTCTCGCTGCCTACTTTCAGCATCTTATGTGCTATCTGTGCCCTCTTTCTCCGTATTTGTGCATCTCTGACTTGGGCATGTTTGGGAATACTGCGAATCTATTTCTGGCACAAATGGAAGATGCATTTACTAATTTGTGTCTCATCTTTAATTTTGTGCAAAACAGATTTGGTGAATCATGCCTGATATTTGTTAATTCGTGCTGTTTGAGCCATCTAGTGCCATCGATGTTCTAGGTTCCTTGTCCCATATGGTCAGAAGGTGTCCCACAAGCCTGCCCTCTGCTAGAAGCCTTACCCTCTTCAGAGACAGAGTATCAGACACGAATCTCCCACCCTGTTCATTTATTCCACCATTCCTTGTGTGATCAACGCTCAGTGCACAAAAAACTGTGACTTCTACTTCTTTTTCAGGAATAGAGAGACATATCCAAACAATGATGGATGCAGCATGAGTGTGTGCATTACCCAATCAAATTATTTTGCCGATGATGTGCATGGTGAGTAGGAAAACCCAGACTACGATTAATTTCACGTGACATCTGGAATAAAAACTGTCCAGATTCTGCAAAGGAACCTTCAAGATAATGGATTCAACAGAAAAGGTAGGTAGGTGTTTGCCACAACTAAAGTTTAGCCATCCTAGTTCGTATACAGTGATGGGTCTATGCGTGTTTCCACTGATAGGCACTTTATCAGTGCTCTAAACTTTCATAAAAAAATAAAATCGTCTTTTGTCAAAATAATATTATGGGAATATGAATACAGTTTTAAAAAAAGGCCTGCATGATGAGTTGGGAGGCTTGCAGTAATTACTGTTACTGCCCACGTGAGTCTGATGCACACTGCACGATTTCTGGTTTAACAGCATGCAGGTGGCAATAGTAAATATGGATGCCATACATTCAGGGTACCACATGAATATTTGCCAGGGTGATGTCACTGCATGCCCTAATACTGTTAGCAGATGTGGAAGTACCGCACCTCTGAAGATATACACCACAGGGTGGCATTACAGGACGTTAATACATCCTAAATGAGAAGGGGGAAGTGCCATCTGTCAAAAGGACTGCCGAATGGTTGTGGGGAGCGGTGGCACTGAGATAGGGCGAGCAGACGTCCCGGGTTTCCCGGCACGGTCCCAGTTATTTGGTGCTCTGTCCCTCTTTCTCATGATTATGTTCCCATTGGAAACTGCAGTGGTGCCGGTTTTTGGTAGTAGGTCTTCATAGCTGGCAGGCAGGAATGCACAATCTCACACAGAAGAAATGCTGCATTTTACAACTTAAGGTAGTGTTAGTTTGTGATAAATGAATTATAATATGTGTTTCTTTGAACAGTAACACTCAAACCCCCTTTTCCTCCAAACGCTACTGAAGTGTAGCGCCTTGACAGCAATTTCAAGCGTTAGTCCTACTTTTTGTTAGTTGCCCTGTCCCGGTTTTTTGCTTTTTAAGTCTGGTCCCCCTAGACTGAGAGCGCTGGTGATTGTCGGAGCAACATGTACATTCAGTAAGCAGGAGCTCACTGTATTTGCTGAAGAGGCGGCCACCAGATGGACAAATCATTCAGTCAGAGGTCGGCCAGCCATGGTGCAGGGCGCAGGACAGGGTAGTTGAAGTATCCACTTGCACCCCTGGAACCGTAAAGCAGCTAAACAAGCACTGTGATGATATGAAGTTTTAGGCCCTTAGCATTGTCTCCCATTGCAGGCAGAAATGTAATGCTGCAGGAGGGAGGGCACTTCCTGACCTTGTGAAATCCTCGTGGTGAGAAGGCTGTCAGCGTCATTGACCATAATATAATCTCAGGATGCTGGTCAGGGACGTCATTTCACCAAAATGCCAGGGGTAGCGGAAGTGACATCACATGACCCTTGACCCCCTGATGACATCACAGGAAGTGATGTCATTTGACCCCCACCCCGAAGTGATATCGCGGGAAGCGATGGAACATGACCTTTCACCTGTTGACAAAACAGGAAGTGGCATCACATAGCATTGTACACTACGAAAAATATGGTTACGATATCACTATAATGTGATGTACATTTCATACAAGAATGGATCACTGTTAAGATAATTTCCATACGTTTTGAAGATTTCAAGAGGTTTATTAAGATAAACTTACGCGACAGCAGACGCTGTCAAGGAACAGATGCCAACTCACTAAACCAAACAATTCCAGAAACTTACATCGTGGAAATACATTCGATGTTAGAACTACATGAATTCACAATACTTGTTTAACTTCATATAAAGTAAAAGAACCACTTACATAAATATTAGACATGAATGTCAACTTGTGTGAACTGTGAAGTGAACAAATTATATAGCCACATTGAACCATTTGCAATTAGATACATTGAAACTAAAATGTAACCAAGTGCTAAACATAACACATCCCTTCCCTTGGCATCTGCTGATTGAATTTTATTCTACACAATAATCTTTAAGCCATGTTGGTCTGTTTCTTACTCTATCTAGGCTCAGTCCTGTGTTTACATTAGCATCAGAACATCCCACAAAATCCTCCTTTTGACAGTGTTCTTCTTCCCCTTTACTGCTATTTGTAGACTTACCATCAACCTCATTTTTGTTATCCACACTGTCATCGTCACAAACGTTGGATGAACACTTGACCAACTTTGACATTGACCAACATTCTCCCCCTTCTAGAATCACTACATTTCCCCTGACAGCTGCAATTTCTTTTGGTCCCAAGAATTTATTCTCTACACATTTTGAACTTAACTTGGGATTCTTGATTAACACCATATCACCTTTCTCCCATTTTGTTTCCTTGGTTTTATTGACCTCATCAGACCTTTGTTTATACGTGTTCTGTGCTTCTCTGATAAGTCCCATAATTTTCTCACAATCTATATCTACACTCTTTGCCATTTCCAGCCAACCCTGACAAAGTTTGGTCCCAGGTTGTCTACCCTTCAATGACGTAAATGGCGATATTTTCGTGATAGAGTGTGGTGTTGAACAATAGTTCCATACCATTTCTTTAAGCACTTTCGACCATCCTAACCCTGAAACCAACGCCAATTGTATCCCACTCTTCACAAATCTGTTAGCCCTTTCCACTAGGCCATTGGCCCTAGGATGATATAGCGCTGTTCGCACATATTTGATACTGAATTTCCTCAAAAATGTTAGCATTCTGTCTGAGGAAAACTGCACACCATTGTCGGTGACTAATACCGAGGGAAAACCCTCTCTGTAAAACACTTCTTCCAAGAAAGATATCATCTCTGTCATAGTAGCCTCACAGAGTGCTTTGCATTCTATCCATTTGGTATGGTAGTCCACCAATACCACAAAGTACTTGTACCCTTCACCAAGTTATTGTATGGGTCCCACTAAATCAATTGCCACTTTCTGCCATGGTTCACTGGGTACACTCACTGGAACAAGTGGGACCTCCCTCACTACCTTGCCTTTATCACTCTTCACACATTCCCTACACTTTCTAACACTTTTCTCTACATCACTGTCTATCCCAGGCCACCAGAATAATTGTCTCAAATACCTCTTGGTACCTCCCCTTCCCAAATGTCCTTAATGAGCCACCTTCACTAATTGGGATATGACATCACATGGAGGCACTTATTTGCTACCTCTTCTGAGTTTGCAACCATCTTCTGACAAGCTCAATTCTTCTCTCACTTCATTATATCTCGCATAACATCTGTCAATACCATTTCTGTCAAGGCACCCTTCCTTTGTCCAAAATTTTATTTGACTCAACACCAAATCCTCCTCATCCACTAGCAGCCATTCACTTTTATCTATAGCATTACATTCTATTTCAGCAATACTGAACTCTTGTTCCCTGGTTATCTCAATATCTTCTCCACTTTCAACCGGCAACCTGGATAAACAATCGGCCCCAACGTTTTCTTTACCGGGTATGTAGCACACTTTAACATTGTTTCCCAGCAACTCCACCATCCACCTAGATATCATACGAGAGCCCTTGGCCCAGTCAACACTATTCATTAATTGTACTAAGGGTTTGTGGTCCGTTCTTATTTGAAATGTTTGTCCCCATAAGAAAAACTTAAAATGTGTTATGGCCCATGACATTTGCAATGCCTTCCTCTCAATCACGGAATAATTTCTCTCCGCACCTCTCAGTGGCCTTGAGGCAAAAGCTATCACATGTTCAACCTTCCCAGAGTCGTATTGGACCAATGTGGCACCCAACCCTAAAATGCTAGCATCAACTGACAATGTGGTTTTCCTGCCCGAAATAAACCCACCAAGGGATGGTGATTTTGTAATTCCCTTCTTAATGGACATAAAAGCCTCTTGGCAATCTTCAGACCACTCAAATCTCACACCTTTCTTAAGTAGAGCCCTCAGTGGATATGATATTACGGCAAACCCATTAACAAATTTGTGATAATGTTCTGCCAAGCCCATGAATGAGCGCCTTAGGCGGAGGGGCATTGCTAATACTCTCTACTAGTGATTTTATTGGCGAAATACCATCTTTAGAAATCCTGTGACCTAGATACTCTACTTCCTTAACAGCTATTTTGCATTTGCTCCTCTGAACCGTCAAACCTGCCTCTTTAAGTCTATTTAGTACAATTCTCAACACTCTCTCATGTTCACACTAATTTTCCGCATACAGCAATATATCATCTTGAAAAACAGTCACTTTGTCTAACCCCTTCAAAATTTCCTCCATCACTTTCTGAAACACAGATGCAGCCGATGCCAGGCCATTTGGCATACAACCAAATTTGAATGTCCCTTCAGGGGTAATGAAAGTTGTAAGGTGCTAATAATGTTTGGAGAGTGGAACCTGGTGGTACGCCGCTGACAGATCGATTAGAGAAAACCACTTGGGTTCACCCAAGGTGGCTAGAGTTTCACAGATTATCGGTAGAGGATGTCTCTCAACTAATATGTTTTGGTTCAAGCTCCTCAAGTCCACACATAGTCTTAGTTTACCATTGCTTTTGGTGACTAGTACCACCGGTGATAACCACTCTGTCGCTGCCACGGGCTCAATTACTCCCTTGTTCATGAGATCATTCAGCTCTTCACCTAGCTGTCCTCTCATGTTCAGAGGTACATGCCTCACCTTGTGGACAATCGGCTGGGCATTTCCTCTGAGTTTGATGTGATGTTCAAAATGTTTAAGTTTACCTAAACCCTCAGTGAACACTTCCGGGAATTCCCTGGACCATTTATCCTCCATTTCAGCAATGGTGACTGGTTCCGGTGCACTTGCTTGAACTCTCACCCCTAATTTCCTCTGTTCTTTCCATCTGAGTAATGAATCACCCTTTTTGGCCACTAATATGTTTGCTGAGCATTTCCTGTCCTTGTATAACACTTGCGCAGGGAACTGTCCTAAAATGACTATGGATGATTCGCCGTAACCACAGGGTTGAACATCTGTAGGCCTGAGTGAGTCCTGATCTTTCCCTAGCACATTCTTGAGGGTTTCTTTTGATATGATGGTCCACGGTGAGGGTGTATCAACCTTCATCATCATTTTATATCCATCAATTTCAAACTCATCTACGGGTCCCTTCTGTACACCCGAGACAGCTGAAATCTCAAAAACATGCCTCGGAGCAGTCTCTTGAGTGGCCGTCATCTCTGGTGTACTGTACGTCACCTGCCTTGTCTCTACACTGCTCCCTCTTGATTCCACCAGACTGATCGACAAATTCCTGCAGGCATTAGCAAAATGTCCCTTCCCTTTGCATTTAAAGCATTCAGCAAACCTGGTCGGGCAAGTAGGGACATTCTGACCATGTTTGGGGCTACCACATCTGGTGGGCTTCTTTCTTTGACCAACTGCACAAACAGCATGTGGGGCCTGCTTATCAACCTTCAACTCCTTAATGTATTGAGTGGTTTGCTCTATGCTTCTGGCCAATTCAACTGTGTCTTCCAATTTAATGTCCTTGGCAAGTAACTTCTCTTGAATCCTCATGTTGTTGGTGCATCTAACCAGTCGGTCCCTTATCAAGGAATCAGTCAGTAGCTCAAAGTCACAGGTGTGACTTAGTGTTCTTAAGGAGGCTACGTAGGATTCAACAGACTCGGATTGTTCTTGTGTGCGCTGGAAAAATGTATGCTGCTCAAACGTAACATTTTTCTTCAGTTCAAAATGCTCTTCTAATTGCTTTAAAGCTGTGGCATATTCTTCCGCATCTCCTGCTTCTGCTCCTTGGGTCCTTGATAACCCATCAAATATGCTACATTCTTCTGTCCCTAGGTTATGTAGTAGTAATGCTTTTTTTCTTGCCGAGCTGAATCTATCCCCTCCCATGGCCACCAGATAGTTCTCAAAAATATCCTTCCACCTATCCCACCTGATAGGCGGATGCCCAGGCTCAGCCAAAAAGGATGTGGGTGGAGGTATTGTTGCTGCCATGCTTGACTGAATGTAATTTGCTCCCTGGTTGCCCTCTTGTTGTAGAACAAAATGTGTGGAAGTCAACGGTTGAGTAAATGCTTGAATCAATGCACTGTGATGATCATGATGATGAGTATCAGCTAAAGAGTCCCGATTTGTAATCCTATTGCATTATGAGACACTCCTTCCTGTGCCTGCTGCAGCAAGTGGCTGTCGTCACAATCCACAGCTGGGAGAGTGCAGAATTGTTCCCCTTGTTGATGTGTTCCCTGGAAACCAGCATCACAATACGTATGTGGCAAAGCGGAGCTCCAGGCCACGGCCACTATGCTGAGTGTGGGTAGCCATGCCCCTTGGCACATGCAAAGCAATGGGAAATGCCATGCGGCCAAATGCAGACAAGAACCACAAGCTGGGGGCACAAGCGCGCCGCGCGGCTGTACCAGGGCCGCTTGAGACTCAACGGTCCACTGTCTATATTGGGGCCCCCGCTGAGTTTACAATGGCCAAACGAAGTGGCGTTGGCGTCCACATGGAATTGGCGTGCCCGCGTCGATGGCCCTCCATCTCCCGTCACACCTCCTGACCTTAATTCTTCCGCCTGTTGTCGCTCAGCCTCTGAAGGTCTGCCGGCAGGCTAGCCACTGCAAAGACATGCCGGGCGCAGTTAGGGCAAGGGGGGGCCGCGAGATTATCCTTGTTGCCAATGTTAAGATAATTTCCACATGTTTTGAAGATTTCAAGAGGTTTATTAAGATAAACTTACGCGACAGCAGGCGCTGTCAAGGAACAGGCGGCAACTGACTAAACCAAACATTTCCAGAACCTTACATCGTGGAAATACATTCGATGTTAGAACTACATGAATTCAAAATGCTTGTTTAACTTCATATAAAGTAAAGGGACCACTTACATAAATATTAGACATGAATGTCAACTTGTCAACTTGTATGAACTGTGAAGTGCACAAATTATATAGCCACATTGAACCATTTGCACTTAGATACATTGAAACTGAAATGTAACCAAGCGCTAAACATAGCAGATGTCCATGACCTTGTGATAATGATGTGTTATTATATAGCACTTACGCTTAAGCGCTTTATATAGAAAAAATATACACCCAATATCACCCAACCTGTGTTGGTTCTCATTTATCGTCCTCAGAAGGATGAAAGGCTGAGTTGAGGCGTTTAAGTACAGACTAATTCAGTGACCTACCCCCTGAAGTGTGCCTGAAATAAACCTTTAATGAGTCTAGCAATTATTGTATAGAATTCCAGAACGACACATTATTTGGTATTCCTATTCTAGGAGCTTGCAAAAAAAAAAGATGTTTATTTTTATTTTTTAGCGGTCGCAAGGGAGACCACAGAGGTCGCAAGGGAGCCCTCAGAGGTCGCAGTTGCGACTTCTGGTGACCCCTAAATGACGTCCCTGATGCTGTTGATTACAAAATGAAGCACGTGTGCAGTATGTTTTGTTATGGATATCAGATGACGATACGTAACTGGCCAACGTACATGTAGCAATCCTCATATTGCGACCCACACAGGGGTAGGCTGTCCTATAGGGCACTCTGGAGATTTCCTGGTAGGCCTGTGCCTGGGTGGGGCTTGCAGACAATGTGTAATATGGGGCCACTTTAAAAATTATTTCCAGGGCCTCTTTATGTTCCCAGTCCACCCCTGCAATCACACATGTGTAATCAGTATTAGCATAATTGACCTAAAAACATTTGACCTAAAACATTTGATCCCATTTTTTTACCTTTTTTCAGTCAAAGGTAATTAAATATATATATGGGGTGGGTAAGGGTATATATTAGGTTGAGGGGAAGTGGGGCAGGTGCGGGGGGTCTCCCTATGCATTTTTTCTTTTTAATTTGGTTTTATTAGTTTAAACAAAGGAAAATTTCACATTACATATCACACCACTGTTAGCATACGAGTGTATTGCATAACTCGCAACACGTTATATCTGGTTAGTTTCACAACTGAACATACGTTCCATATTTCTGGGTGTTTCTCATTTAACAAAAAGAACAATACCCATTCCCACCCCCCTCCTCCCTGAGGTTTAACATGCATCTTATAAACATTGTGTTGACGTGGGAATTACGACCACATAATGTATTCAGCGTTGTTGTGTGGTCGCTCCATCCCCGTTTAATATGAGTTTCTTTATTTTCCAAAATATTCTGACGAGTCTCGCATCTGGCATCAGGATTGTGTGGACTCCTCAGAGTGGGAATCGGAGATTGGTGTGAGGTATTTGCTTTTGAAGTCCCTCCATAAGGTCTCGCATTGCGCGGCTTTATCGTGCAGAGAGGCGGTAATCGTTTCCATTGAGTAAATGTTTGTGGCTAAATTGATCCACTCATTCTTCCCAGGAACAGTTATGGATTTCCATTTGATCACCAACAGAGCTCGGGCTGCCAATAATAATTGGGGGATCAGTCCTTTCAGTCTGATCCAATCATCCTCATCCCTTTCAAGGCTAAATAGGATTAGGTAGGGATCAGCGTCTCGCTGTATTCCATCTATTTCTTTAATCCACCCCAGGACCTCATCCCAAAACACTTTAATACGGGGGCAAGTCCACCACATATGCCAATAGTTAGCTACCTCTCCACATTTTCTCCAGCATTTTGGGCTCGATGTTTGGGACATTTTGGAGAACCTAAGGGGATCATATTGCCACCTATGTAACAATTTAATGGCATGGAGTTTATATTAACTCGATATGGACGTTTTGGATGCTGCACTACACATTAACTCCCACTGATCGGGGTGTATCTCTTCTCCGATATCTTTTTCCCACCTTGCTCTCAGGGAGTCCGTGGATCCGCCTCCCGCCGCTATTAGCTCTTGATACATTGCAGATATGAGACCTTTCATTTCAGATTTGGAGTGTAGGAGTTTCTCAAATGGGGTGAGGTCTCTTTTGAGTTTATCTTTCCACTCTGTTTTTGTTAGAACACCTTTCAGTTGGATAAATTGGAATGTGGATAGAGTACCTATGCCCAGTGCTTCGGTCAGTTCTGGCAGAGTGATGAACAGGTCTTTCCTCTGTAACTGGCCCACCCTTTCCAGGCCCACTTTATACCATGATTGGAACCTTTCAACATTGGGGATATCATTGTTAATACCCGGGGACCACAAGTGGCTAAGCGGGGACGGCCAGGTAGTGAATCCGTGCATTTCTTTGCCCGGACGCCATGTGCTCCATATGGTGCTCAGTATGGGGTGGTTCTTAGTTTTCCGCTGTACCCTTTTCTGTGGTGTCCATAGCCATTCCGATACCGTGGCCGGGGACAAATAGTGATTGTCCATTTGTATCCATTGTAGGTTTTTACAATCTCTGAGGTGTGGGATTAGAATGTGAAGCTGGGCGGCTTTGTAATATGTTTTCAGATCGGGGAGCCCCACCCCACCCTTATCCTTCGGAAGTGTTAGTGTGTTATATGGAATTCTCGGTTTCTTCCCCTGCCAGATGAATTTAAACAAGATTTTTTTGGCCTCGATAAAGAAACCTTTTGGTATCTCAACCGGTAACATTTGGAAGGGATACAGGAATCGGGGAAGGCATACCATTTTAACAGCGTTAATTCGTCCTAGCCAGGAGATTGTGAGTTTATTACATTTTTTGAGATCAGCTGCAAATCTTTGGAGGAGTGGGGGGAAATTGGCTTCGTATAGGTCTTTCAGGGTTCTGGTGATCTGTATGCCCAGGTATTGCAATGTGGTGTGTTCTAATTTAAGGCCTAGTGTGAGGAATTTGGCGTCATTTCCTTCTGCGGATCCCTGGAGAGGGAACAGTATGGACTTGGTCTTGTTCACTTTGAACCCCGGAGAATTGACCATATTCGTCTATTAGCTTAAGGGTGTGGGGGACGGATTCTAATGGGTTTGTTATGTGTAGGAGAATGTCATCTGCGTATAGTGCTACCTTATATTCCGTTGATCCTAATCGCATCCCCTCTATTTTGGGGTCAGCTCTATTTTTTTGTGCTAGTGGTTCTAAGGAGAGAGCAAATAGAATTGCGGAGAGGGGGCAGCCCTGCCTAGTCCCGCGTGTTAGTTCCAATCACCTGGAGTATTCTCTGTTTACAAATATCGACGTCTTGGGGGATGTATATATTGCCCGTATTCCATTTCTAGTTCTCTGGCCTGTTCCAACTTTCTGCAAGACCGCTTCCAGGAATTCCCACTCTACCCTATCACAGGCATTCTCTGCGTCTATTGATAAAAGGGTGGGATCTCTGGGAAGGTCATGGGCCGCGTGGATGAGGTGTAAAGTTTTGCGCATGGTATCAGCCCTGTGTCTCCCCAGTATGAACCCAACTTGAATCGGATGAATTAGGTGGGGCATTAGTGTTTCTAGTCTTGCCACCAACACCCTAGCATAGATCTTGGCATCTAGATTAAGAAGGGAAATAGGGCGGTATGATCCACATTGTTTAGGGTCTCTCCCGTCCTTGGGAATCACCGTTATCAGTGCTCTCTTGAAGGAGTCTGGGGCCGCCCCTGTTTCTATTGTTTTGTTGAATAGTTCTGTTAGGAAAGTTGTCAAGTGCTTATTGAAGGTTTTATAGAAGCCCACAATGTAGCCGTCTTCTCCGGGGGTTTGCCCAGGATTAATATTTTGATTGCGTCTTTGATTTCTTGTTCAACGATTGGGGAGTCAAGGAGTTCGGACTCTGCGTGCGTTATTGTGGACATGGCAATCGGGGATAGGTAGGAGTTTGCATCTGATTGGCCAGGAACTATTCCAGCGGTGTATAGGTTCTCACAGAATTTAGCAAAGGACTCTGGGATAGTGGCGGGAGCATGGGTTGTGGAGGCAGAGTCATCTACTATTTCCTTTACCTTGCGCTCCGCTCTCTGTTCTCTGAGTCTGGCTGCCAATAGAGCGTCAGACTTGTCTCCTTTTTCATAAAATGTCTGTTTGAGAAGTCGTAGTTTGCGCACTACTTGGTCATGTTCCAACAACCGTAGTTCCTCCCGTTTACGTTGGGCTGCTTTCATTCTCTCAGGATCTACCTCAGGGTCTTTTTTTAGCCCACCCTCCAATTGGCGTATTTCAGTTCGGAGTCTAAGCTCTATGATCTTTCGCTCCCTTTTCTTAGAGGACCCTTCTCGTATTAAAATACCTCTCCATGTGGCCTTCACTGCTTCACAGATTGTTTGTTTGGACACGACCCCATTATTATTCATTTTGAAATATTCGTCAATTTCAATTGCCATTTCTGCTCTGTGAATTGCGTCTTTCCAGAGGCTTTCGTTACATCGCCATTTTCCACCTTCAACAGGCAAGACGGCCCAGTTCATGTCCACTAAAACCATGTCATGATATGACCATGTTATCAGGATGATATCAGAATGTTGTGCTGTGGTCGAGATGTCACTTGAGAGAAATATGTAGTCAATGCGTGTGAATGTGTTGTGGGGTTGGAGTAGAAAGTATATCCACTTTCGCTGGGGTGCATAATTCTCCACACGTCTCTCATTTCATACAGCTCCATTATTTCAGACAGTTCAGAGCGATCTCCCTTGTATTGGTTTCTCGTTTCGGGTTTGCCTGGTTTCCAGTCCTTGATCCGGTCCACCCACTGGTTGAAATCACCACCCAGGATGATGTGCCCTGTGGCCTCTAACATTATTTTAGCGATCGTTTTCTCGAGGAATGCGGGCTGTCCCGTGTTGGGTGAGTACACAGCAGCAATTGTTACCTTCACTTTCGCCATTTCCCCTGTTATCAGGAGAGCTCGACCCCCCACATCGGACCATTTCTTATCCACCTCGAATTTGATTCCTTTCTTGAGTAGGATACCGACACCTCCTCTCCTGAGCGGGCCTGAACCCCAGAATTCAAATCCTCCCTGCTTCCCCAGGATGGTACGCTCCTCACCCTTGGCAAATTTTGTCTCCTGTAGAAGAAGGATGTCAAGATTGGATCTGCTAAATTCTCTGGCCACCAATGACCTCTTAGTTGGCGAGTTTAGTCCTTTCACATTTAAGGTCCCCACTCTGAGCGAGTTCCCCACTTTGAGTTCGTCAGATGATGCCATCACGGATTGCTATTGGGATATTCCTCACTTTCAGCGGCCAAACGCTTATACGGTCATCCCGACCCACGATCTTTTGGGTAATTCTAATTAGTTCAGATGATGCTGCAACCTGTTCCCCAATTCAATTCCCCCCCCCCCCTCGCTGAGTTGACGGCGTTCGAGTGAACCCGGGTGGTAATATTGGTCCAACATCGAACCACCTGTGGGGAACATTACGTCACGTCCCCATGCGTAATATGTCATCGCTGGTTCAATTGAGCCCCCTGCGCCCGCCCCCCCATGTCCATATTCTGAGTATGTTAGCAGGCAATAAGGGAGTTTTCTTTCAGTGTTTTCCCTTTCTTCGTTATTGCCCCCCTCCCCTTCTTTTCCATATCTTCCTTCCTATTTTTGTATACTTTAAGTCTTTGGTAGTAAACATAGAAACAGAAGTCATCTTACCAACGGTTCGAGGGTGGTTAGGGGGGTGCCTCCGGGGAGGCGTTACCTCTTCGGAATTTCCTTGATCCCTTCACTCGTCGTCTCCTGGGGCCTTGAAGACGCCATCCTCGATCCTCTCGCTGCAGGCCTTCCTTGTTGTTGTCTTCTGTGCAGGGTCCGAGTAGCTCAGATATGCACATCTTGATCTCTTTTTCAGAAATCAGCTTTATCCTGTTGCCATCGTATTCAAAGGAGAGAGAAAAAGGGTACCCCCATCTGTACCTGATATTCTTTTCTTTCAAGTGTCTGGTTAGGGGACCGCACATTCTGTGGAGTGCGAGAGTCAACGACGATAGATCTTGATATTTTGTAATCCGCGCCCCATTGAGCGTAATTTCATCATTGTTTCTCGCTCTCGCCAGAACTCTAGCCTTGTCTTGGAAGCGGTGGAATCGTGCACGCACTGATCTCGGTCCACCTGGGGGGCCACTGGCCCTGTGAATTCTTTCAGTTTTGGGTTTGTCAATGGCGTCATCAGCGACCAGGAGTTTGATGATATCGTGCAGAGTGTTTCTCAGGTCGCCTTCTGTCTCTCCCTCACGTTCCAGGATTCCAAAAATGCGTATATTGTTTTGTCTTTCTCGATTTTCCAAATCGTCAAGTTTCAGTTTAAATTCCTCTTCACGCCTTTCCAGTTCTGTCATCCTCTGATCAAGTTGTGTCTCTAGTGTATCTATCGAGGCTTAGTTGTTTTCAACCCCTTCGAGCCTTTCTTCCATACTGTCCAGGCGATTCGTGATTTTGTCTATTTTACATCCGATGCTGGTCCCCATGTTCTTGATTTCCCCCAGCAGGGCCGCAATGTCTCCTTTGGTGGCGGCAAGTTCACTCCCTGTCATATCAATATTCGCCATATTGGGTTTTTTGGAGTCAAGGGGAGAAGATGCGTAGGCAAATGAGGCCAATTTATCCTTTGCGCTCATGTGGTCCAGGGGGCCTCAGCAGAAATAACAGTGCGGAGCAGAGGCAGAAGCAGTTCTGGTCTGGTGGGTATTTTGCCGAGGGGGTTCCGTAGGGTGGACCTTCTGCCTGGTCTGGGGGACTGGAATGGAAGGAGCGCAGGTAGGTGTTTAGGTCTATGATGGGATGTTTTCCTCTATCGTCGTTCCAAATTGAGAGAGCCCAGGGGGTGTGCTTCTGGTGGGCTGAATGGAGGCGCCGGGGGAATTTGACACCTTTCTTTTGGAGCCTGCGGTTCCAGGGGGAACTTTATCGTACACCATACACTTTGTGGCCTCACTCCGGAGTGCGTGGCCTGCCACTTGGTCCCCTTGTGTTTGTGCTTCTTCTATGATGTTATCCTCTGTAGTTTAGTATAGGCCAACCCTCCTTCTTGCTCGTGGGCAAACTATCCCAGTCCCTCCACGGACCAACTATATGTTGTGCCCTGGATGGTCAGGAGGTCGGAGCCATACGCCCGCAATGTCCCGATGTTCGTGGGGGTTCCCCAGAAGGACGGGGCCTTCTTTCTGTGATCCCTCGGAGGTTGGCCCAGTCAAGTGCTGCAGTTGTAGGGGGCCAGGGCAAGCTTTTATTAAGTTGTGTGGCGAGAGGCCGCATTCCGATCCCCGTACTAATTGGGGGTCCGGCGCGGGCCTCCCATGAGTGAAGAAGCACACAGTGAGTGTCCGCGGTAACGAACAGCAGGAGGGTACGGGGCGCGTACACCCACCTTCTTAGGTTGCCAGGAGGTCGTACGGGGCCGTAGGCAAAATGTTCTCTTTCTGCGGGCGTGGGCTGCACTCCGCTGCTCCCGAGAACAGTGTATGGAAAGTTCTCCGGGGGAGGGGGCACGCCGTGGCGGCTGAGTTCCAGAGTGGCTTCGATCACTGTTTGCCGGGTCGGTGTGACTCTCCCGTTCCAGTTCGCGTAGTTTGGGTTCCCTTATCCGATTTCGATCGGGATTTCTCCCAGTAGGGGGGATGTTCTGCCAGCTGTCCCTCCTTTTTCGCCCGTGGGGGGGCCCGGCAAGTGGGGGCTCAAGTCACTTTACGGGGTTCGAGACACGGAGCTTACACGAAGAGCATGTAAGCCTCTGCGCCCCCTGCATTTTAGACCGAAAAAAAGATCAAATAAATTCGATGAAATGTGATTAGGTCAAATGTTTATGTCAAATAGACCCAAACCATCTAATTCAAGGCACAACATGCAATGCTTGTTAAGAATGAAGCCTAAACAGAACCGAGAAGACTATTGCATATGTACCCTGTCACATGAACTCATCTTGTCACAGAAGCAACAGAAAGCACATGCCATGGTACAGCACAACAGCTCAATCATCTCCAACAGAACAATGTATGAAGCATGCCTGATCCACGGCTGTCAGAAAGCCACTGAAACTGCAAACTGCTGCATGTGATTAAGAACAGCTTGATTATTAGAAAACACCTTAAGCGTCTCTGCGCCCTTCACAATTGAAATAAAGATATAAGACTTTTTTGTGATGAAAAAAGTATAGCTTATGTAGGATTTCAAATTCAAAAGCCAAAACGTCAATTTAAATGTTAGTCCACATGTGTAGTTTGGAAAATTGTTATAGTATCGTTGAAATATGAAAACAAAAAGTCAGTGAAATGTTGATCCACATGTGTTGCCCTCCTGAGTAAGAACAATACTAATTCATGAAACACTACACAGCCCAGAATGCAACAGCAACATCCAAACGTATACTATGAAAATGCAACCATTTGGCAAGAAACACAGCATGGGTGAAAACATAGTCAACAGCGGAAGGTGCATCATCACATTACAAGAATGTGAACAGGTATGCAGTGCCAATGCATGCGTTAGACATCTCTGCAGAGACCACCAAGACAAGCAGTGACACCCCACCGTTTGGTTTTGTACCTCTGCAGGGCAGGATCGTTTGCTTATCATGAGCCATATACATCCCCCTAAAGAAGACTCCTTTTTAACTTAACCGCACAATCGATTGCTCCAGCACTGAATGTACTTTGGAGCGCAAGGCTACTCACTTCTTAGGGGCTGAACTGTGTATTAGTTAGGGTTTGATATGTTGAAGGACTGCTTAAAATATTTGTGACCCCCTTTCTTTACAGGTTGTGGATCTCTGCTTGTGTAATATTCCTTTAGACCACTAGTTACGGTACATATGTTTCCTAGTTAGTGTTGTGTTCGTTTTGTTAATATTGCTGAATTTTAATTTGTGTTTGAGTTAAAAGGCCTTTAATAAATGTATATGTATTTTTGACATATACACCTGACTGAGAGTCATTTGTGGTGTTTTTTACTGTGTGTGCTCATTGAGGGCTTTCGATCACCCTCACCCCTCCTGAGACCCAGTCTTGACCACCGCCAATGCTACCTTGGTTGGTCTGGTTTGGCCGCAAGGTTACCCTCTTCCAAGAAACTAGGCTGGCCTTCTGAACCTCTGCCCACCAGGTCAGATTTCAGAAATTCATCTTAACACCCGCTACCAGCAGGTCATCAGCCGGCACCAGGAACACTACCTCCATTACCTCTTCGCCTTCAGTCAGCACCTGCACTCCTCCACATGCTCCCCAAATACCACCGTGCTTTCAACTAGCAACTACAGCATCATCCCCACTACCAACAGACCTTCAGTAAGCATCATCACTCTCACCACCTGTGGTAGAACATCTGTGTGCAGTGTGTGGGAAAATGAAGAAGGGGTAGAGGAATACCCCTGCAAAGTGAGCACTGCCCCTCTGTAAATTGCACCTGAAGACAACTGCCCTGCACCATTTTACGCCAGTGGCAAGGCTTTACATAAGATCCCACATGAGTAGTTGCAGTTAGAGGATAATGGAGGACCAATTGCATTCAACATTGCTGGCATCCAGGATGTCTTGGCAGATGACCAACTGAAAGATTCTTATCATCATCAAGGTACAATTCACACTGATGATGTGCATCTTGCAGTGTACCTCTTGAGAACAAGCACAAGCTACTAGAAGGTGGCCCATTGTAGCTGATTGTGCTCACTAAGATCCCCAAAATTAGGTCATCATAATGGTCCTCCATGCCAAGGTGGAGCGGCAGGCCACAAGGCAGGTACAGGGGGATACAATGAAATCTGTCACACAGCTGACTAAGAAGGTGTTGCATCACAATGCTCAGCTGTGTCGTTTATTTGATTGGCTGGCCAAGGCCCTGACTGTAGACACCAGCATGACATGGAGACCTCAGAGTCCACTTCACATGTCTTTAAACTTTTTTCAACCATACCGAAAAGGTTCAAGCACTCCTTGATGAAAAGGCAAAATGTAGCAGTTGAGAAGTTACTTCATCTTATTCTGCTACTCCCAGAGCATGCTCTGCTGTTGCTATCCCACCACCCACACAATTTCTCCTCTAGTTGGTCCAACAGTTCCCAGTAAACCTTGGCATTGGAAAAATACACTTCCCATTTGATTTGCAAGTGCACATAGTTAGGGTTGTATTGTGTTGTAGGTTTTACCCAAATTGTTCGAACACAATTGTTCGAATGCACAATTAACCTAATTTCAAGGGTACGAATTGACCTTTTCACAATTGACCGTATTATATATCTCGGTTTGGTAATTACACAGCCACGGTATATGGGCCACTCTGAATTTTTTTGCAAAGTTTGGTGATGTTTGGTCCGGGGGGGGGGGGAGTTATAGGGGGGTCTTAAATCGTCTTTTTTTCCCATAGACTGAATGGGGGAAACACTTTGCGCACGCCTACAGCCCAAACTGCTGGACGGATTTTCACAATATTAGCGGGAGGAGCTTGGTCCCGAAAGCATGCTTTTGTAAATTTGATGCCATTCCGTCCAGTAGTTTTCTTTAAAATGACCAAAAAGTATGTCTGAAAAAATTAGTGATATCTATGTCCGCTCCGCGGTCACACTTCCTGTCATGATGCCTACCCCTGGGCATCCGGATCGAGTCCATCAGCCCCGGGAGCAGGCATCCAGATACTCATTAAAACCCCAACAGCCCCGGCTGGGGGCTGTTTGGATTCAGTCCTGGCGCCTTAGGCGCCTTAGGCGCCAGGCTCATCATAGAAATCAGTCGTGGCGCCATAGGCGCCAGGCTCATAGACTTTACTTACTTACCTTATGCAGACCATGCTGCAAATGAGTCCAAGCCAACGTGAGGCCCGGATGGGACTATTTTATTACAGGGACTATTTATTACTCAGGTGTGGTTCTGGGGAACTTCTTTCCTGGGACTACTTTGCAGGCTATTTAAACCACACATGAACAGCAGCTCATGCTTCGTGTTATTCTGCATCCAGCAGCGTAACGCTCACCGTGTCTGCAATTCAGCATCCAGTCTTCTGCCACGCCCGCCTCGAATCCAGAGCTGCTAGAAAAAAGGAAAAGAAAGGAGAAGAGGTTAGATCACGGACATTATTTGATTCCTTACCTTATTCCGGACCCAGCACATCTCCGAGCCTGGAAAGGACATTATTTCAGCATGCGTCGCTTCGCCAGCAGCAGCGCCGCGTTATACTCACCAGTCCACCGCATCTTTCAACGCGGCGCTGCCTCCATCTTTTTCTTCGTCGAAACCCAGCACCTGGGGGGAAAACAAAAGGAATATCAAGGTGAGCTGAGAAAACCGACAAAGACAATCTCTTTGCCACCATAGGTTTACCTGCTTTACCACCGGAGGTATTATCCTTTAATTCAGTGCATCTTTCTATGCCGCACCTATAAAGGGAGAGAAAACAGCAAGTTAAACTCATGCAACTTTTACCGGACAGTGTTTGGTAATACAGACTCTTAACTGAACGCCATCAGCTGCCTCAGGCAATATTCTTTTGGACCCAGATGCAACCTAATGAGGGAATGGAACAAGAGTGAACATCGGACATATTGAACTCTTTGAACTTTATAGACACTCGAGTCAATATTCCTCCGGAACTCCTCCAGTACCTTCAAACCAGTGAAGTAACTGGTATCTACGTGCCCCTGCATGGCATGCAGGATGGGGAGCTCATCATTTAAAAACATAAGGTGAGGTTACCAAGAGGGGATATCGGGATTAGTGGGGAGAACGAGAACAGTTGGGGAGGGGCCATCACTAAAGTCCACGGGTTGCTAAATCCCTTTCTCCACTTGCAGGAGAATACTTCTAAGAGTCCAGCAGACAAGATTCGGCAGGCCAGTCCAGACTGTCATCTCTTCACTACGCATCACGTTGGTGGAGACCGCAGCTGTCCGGGTCCGATCAACGCCCCTGTGGGAACCAGGTGAGCGTAACAGAACACGAAGCCTATCTACAAATCCCCACCCGGGCGTAATGGCGACCTCAGAAACCGACCAACTAGCCCAATTGTTAGGAGAACTTAGGGCAGAAGGGCACTCTGCGTGCCAAGAAACTAATGCCCCCAGGAGAGAACTGATTGTGTCAAAGGAGCGCACTGATGATCATGCCAGACAACTGCTGCAAAACCAAGCCGGGCAAACACCACTACCTGGACTTGGGGGGAATTCAACCCCTGTTTCATCGAGCAGCCCTGTGCAAGTGGTTCTACCAGGGAGCATTCCTTTAGCTCCACCCGAACGCTTTGCTGGGGACCCGAAAAGGTTTGCCGTGTTCATGAACCAATGCAGCTTGCACTTTTTATGCAGACCAGGATCTTTTCCAAATGACCAAGCCAAAGTATTCTTTGTACTGTCATACCTTAGTGGCAGCGCAGCGGATTGGTCAATTCCATTAGTCAACCAGAATGACCCTCTTCTTCGGGATTTTCAGGGTTTTCAATTGAGCATGGAAAGACTATTCACCAGACATTCACAGGGACAGGCCCTGGATAACGAACTTCTATCCCTACGACAAGGAAACCAGGACCTGCTAACTTATATCGCAACCTTCAATAGGTTGGTGGTGGAAACCGGATGGCCAGAGGTAAAGCGAATTACATTATTTCATCGTGGACTTCGGGGTAAACTCAAAGATGCTTTGGCCCAAGTTGTGAACCCACCTCAGGATTGCGCAGAATATATAGACTTGGTGGTCCAGCTAGACCACCGACTTCAGAATCGAAAAGCTGATCGAGCTAAGTTCGAGAATCGGGTATTGGTTAAACCCAATGTTACTCCCAAAGGAACAGATGCATCAGAACCAATGCAGATCGGGGGGGTTAAGGGACCCTTAACTCAAAAAGAAAGAGAAAGGAGACGACAGATGCAGTTGTGTCTGTACTGTGGGGCCTCAGGACATTTTCTACGGGATTGCCCTATAAAACCATCCAAGAAAGAAGTCGGAGTTGCTGATAGAAATCAAACAGAGCCTGATTCGGGAAACGACCACGCCCGACAAGCATAGAGGTCCGCTTGCCGAGCTTAAAGAAGGACACTCAGACCTCACACCTAATCATACCAATTGTCCTTATTGATACAAGGCAGCCATCACGTATGCACGCAGTTAGGGCATACATTGATAGCGGGGCCATAGGAAACTATGTGGACCACGAATTGGCTTCTAGGATGAATCTACCTCTCTGCAAAAAGACCACTTCGGATATTATCACCACAGTCGATGGAACTGAAATTGCCTCTGGGTCTGTAACTCATTCCACCACAGAGATGACACTGTTGGGTCAAGATGGGCATCGAGAGACTATTGTGTTTGACTTAATCAAAGCCCTGCAGTTCCAAATAATACTGGGGATAACTTGGTTGGAAACACATAATCCTTGTATTGATTGGTGAGAGAAGAGAGTAACCTTCCCGGAGTGTACACACACCTGTTACCCAGAAAAAACCTTGAACAAAAGCCTGGCCAAAGTTGCTAATCCAGTCATGCAGTTACCTCAGGAATATCAAGAATTCCAGGATATTTCCAAAAATGAACAAGCAAACACCTTACCACCTCATAGATCATACGATTGTCAAATCAACCTCATACCCGGTGCACAACTTCCATGCAGTAGGATCTACGCCCTTAAGGAACCCGAAAACCGTCACCTACGCAAATACTTGGACCAATACCTTGCTAATGGCTTCATTCGTCCATCGAAGTCCCCCGCATCTTCAGCTTTATTCTTCGTGCCCAAAAAGGAAGGTGACCTCAGAACGTGCATAGACTACCGCGCATTAAACCAGATCACAGTGAAGAACCGATATCCATTGCCTCTGATCCCCGAACTACTAGACCAAGTAAAGGATGCGTGCATCTACACTAAATTAGATCTCCGAGGAGCATATCATCTGGTACGTGTAAAGAAGGGCAACAAATGGAAGACCGCTTTTCGCACCAAGTACGGATTATTCGAATATCAGGTGATGCCCTTCGTGTTGTGCAATGCACCAGCAGCCTTCCAGTATTTTATGAACGATGTCCTTCGTGAACTCATTGACGTCTGTGTTGTCGTATACATAGATGATATTCTAGTGTACTCCTCCTCAGAATCAGACCATGTTAAGCACGTTCGTGCAGTCCTTGAGAAACTACGCCAGCACAAGTTATATGCAAAATTGGAAAAATGTGTTTTTCATGCTACAGAAGTTGAATTCTTTGGATTTATCCTGACTCCAAAAGGAGTCCGAATGGACTCTCGAAAGGTGGACGCAATTCTCAAGTGGCCATCACCCAGTTCAGTTAAAGGGGTGCAAAGCATGCTTGGATTTACTAATTTCTACCGCAGATTTATTCCTGACTTCTCATATGTTGTACACCCCATCACAGCACTTTTGCGAAAAAACAAACGCTTCTTGTGGACCGAAGAGGCTGAAAAAGCCTTCCAAGAACTGAAATTGAAATTCACGTCGGCACCTGTCTTAAAGCATCCACGCCCCGAGCTCCCATTCATAGTTGAAACCGATGTATCCAGTTTAGCCATGGGGGCTGTCCTGTCCCAGAAGGATCCGGAAACCGGCCAACTTCATCCAGTAGCATTTTGGTCCAGAAAATTCTCGGCCCCCGAATTAAACTATGCGGTTACTGATAAAGAGTTGTTAGCCATCAAATCCACCTTCAAGGCTTGGCAGCATTATCTTCTCGGTGCCAGGCATACCATTACTGTAATCACCGATCACAGGAACTTGCAGTATTTAAAAGCAGCCAAGGCCCAATCATCGCGTCAACTTCGATGGGCCTTATTTCTTGCCGAATTCGATTTCGTGATCACTTATCGACCAGGTTCTAAGAATGGTAAGGCAGACGCTTTATCCCGAATTGGGATGGGAGAAGCATATTCGAACCCGGAACCGGTGCCTATAATTCCTGAACAAAGAATTCTTGGGATAACTACTCTACGGACCTTAGAAGATATTCATTTAAAGATCCAACAACGTTTTGATTCAGCAGCCCTGCAGGACTGGGTTAAAAAGGGCCCAGATTATTCAGTTGTCAATGACCTACCTTACTATCAAGGGCGTCTATTTCTACCACACAAGGAACTACAAGAACAAGTCATCTCCAATTACCATGAAGCTCTGATGGAAGGGAACCCAGGTATTGCAAAAACTGAAGCTAAAATTAAAAGACAATTCTGGTGGCCCACCTGGCGAAAAGATGTAAAGTCATTTATACTGTCTTGTGGCATCTGCGACCAGAACAAAAGTCAAAAGAAGAAACCAGCCGGTCTTTTACAACCTTTAGATATTCCACCCACACCATGGCACACTTTGTCTTTAGACTTTATTACAGATCTACCGCCATGTAATGGATTCAACACCATTCTAGTTATTGTGGATCTTTTTTCCAAGATGGCCCACTTTATTCCTTTAAAAGGATTACCTTCTGTTTCAATCTTGGCCAAGGAATTTCTCAAAAATATTGTTCGAATACATGGATTTCCTTCCGTATTGATCTCTGACCAAGGTAGTCAGTTCATTTCGCAATTTTGGCAGAAGTGTTGTCAATTGGCACAAATCGACGTAAGGTTTTCAACCAGTCACCATCCACAAACCAATGGTCAGACGGAGAGAACCAACCAGACTCTTGAACAATACCTACGTTGTATGCTCCACCAAACCGAAAGTAATTGGAAGGACATTTTATGGATTTCTGAATATGCATACAATAACTCTGTACATTCAGGAACCGGACAAAGCCCCTTTTATACCATATATGGACATCATCCTCGAACCTCAGAACTCGATTCGCCCCAGCATTTAGAAATGCCTGCAGTAACTCATCTGCATTCTACTATTACACAAGCTTTTGAAGAGGCAACAAAACATTTGAAACAAGCACAAGGGAAATACAAGAAAAATGCTGATCAACATAGAAGTGAGACCCCACCATATCGAATCGGAGACCAAGTTTGGCTGGCTACAAGACATATACCTCTGAAAGGAACTCAAACGTTTAATCCTAGATATTTGGGACCTTACACCATTAAGGCCATTATCAACCCGGTGGCTGTCAAATTAGAATTACCCTCTTTCATGTTTCACTTCTAAAACCAGTTCAACCCGGGACAAGATTAACCAAACCACCTGGCCCCATCCTAATAGATGGAGAACCTGAATTTGAGGTAAAAAACATCCTGGACTCTAAAATGGTTAAATCAGGACTTTTTTATTTAATCGACTGAAGGGTTACGGACCACAAGAAAGGTCATGGGAACCTAGTGACCACGTTCATGCTCCTCGATTGGTGAAAAAATTCCATCGGGACTTCCCAGACAATCCAGGGCCAAGGGGAAGAACAATTTTAGGAGGGGCCTTGGGGGGGAGTGCTGTCATGATGCCTAGCCCCGGGCATTCGGATCGAGTCCATCATCCCCGGGAGCAGGCATCCAGATACTCATTAAAACCCCAACAGCCCCGGCAGCGGGATGTTTGGATTCAGTCCTGGCGCCTTAGGCGCCAGGCTCATCATAGAAATCAGTCCTGGCGCCATAGGCGCCAGGCTGATAGACTTTACTTACCTTATGCAGACCATGCTACAAATGAGTCCAAGCCAACGTGAGGCCTGGATGGGAATATTTTATTACAAGGACTATTTTTTACTCGGGTGTGGTCCTGGGGAACTTCTTACCTGGGACTACTTTGCAGGCTATTTAAACCACGTCCGAACAGCAGCTCATGCTTCGTGTTATTCTGCATCCAGCAGCGTAACGCTCACCGCGTCTGCAAGTCAGCATCCAGTCTTCTGCCACGTCCGCCTCGAATCCGGAGCTCCTAGACAAAAGGAAAAGAAAGGAGAAGAGGTTAGATGACGGACATTATTTGATTCCTTACCTGATTCCGGTCCCAGCACATCTGCAAGGCTGGAAAGGACATTATTTCAGCACGCCTCGCTTCGCCAGCAGCAGCGCTGCGTTATACTCACCAGTCCACCGCACCTTTCAACTCGGCGCTGCCTCCATCATTTTCTTCGTCGAAACCCAGCACCTGGGGGAAAAACAAAAGGAATAACAAGGTGAGCCGAGAAAACCGACAAAGACAATCTCTTTGCCACCATAGGTTTACCTGCTTTAACACCGGAGTTATTATCCTTTAATTCACTGCATCTTTCTATGCCGCACCTATAAAGGGAGAGAAAACAGCAAGTTAAACTCATGCAACTTTTACCGGACAGTGTTTGGTAATACAGACTCTTACCTGAATGCCATCAGCTGCCTCAGGCAATATTCTTTTGGACCCAGCTGCAACCTAACGAGGGAATGGAACAAGAGTGAACATCGGACATATTGAACTCTTTGAACTTTATAGACACTGGCGTCAATATTCCTCCGGAACTCCTCCAGTACCTTCAAACCAGTGAAGTAACTGGTATCTACGTGCCCCTGCATGCCATGCAGGATGGAGAGCTCATCATTTAAAAACATACGGTGAGGTTACCAAGAGGGAATATCGGAGGTGATTAGTGGGGAGAACGAGAACAGTTGGGGAGGGGCCATCACTAAAGTCCACGGGTGGCTAAATCCCTTTCTCCACTTGCAGGAGAATACTTCTACGAGTCCAGCAGACAAGATTTGGCGGGCCAGTCCAGACTGTCATCTCTTCACTACGCATCACGTTGGTGGAGACCGCAGCTGTCCAGGTCCGATCGACGCCCCTGTGGGAACCTGGTGAGCGTAACACTTCCCTGTTTGCCCCCCGGACAAGATAACGATTGGCTAATGGGCTCGCATCATGACCGCGGACACGTGACGTTTGCGCTGATTGGCTGCAGTGAGGCGTGATCTGCGTCAGATTGTTCGGGTGCGCCCGACATCTTGGATCCGCCGACAGCGCGACGGCGAACAGAGGCGAAATGCAGTTTTGGGGAGTGTTTTGGTGTGTCAGAGTGCTTGGGGAGGTTTAGAGAGTAAGAGATGGGTGAAATACTATATTTGTTTAGGCGGCAGGTGCTAATGATGTATTCGCCATGGCAGCGCTGTCCGGGATGTTTGTAATTACTGAAAACGAGGGGTCTCATAAGAATAATATCTCCGTCTGTGCTATGCTCAGGCAAGTTGAAACTGTTCTAAGGACATGCATGGTGTGAACGGTCATTAAAATTGAGTCATGCCGCAGTTAACATTTTTGATTCTATGGGTGTGGTACTGAGTTATAAGCCGCCATGGGTGTGATATGCTGCAGTGTTTGCGGCCAGGGCCTAGAGTCTTGGGTGTACCTATGGCCATACACCCAAGACTCTAGGCCCTGGCCGCAAACACTGCAGCATATCATACCCATAGATTATAGCCATAGATTCGAATATCTACGGCCATACACCCAAGACTGTAGGCCCTGGCCACAACCACCGGAGCATATCACAGCAATAGATACACTTGTAGTATCAAATATCTATTAGGTAGTTGTGGGGAGCACCCAAGACCACATTTATAAGTAGTGAAGTTATAAGCCACAATGGAAGTTAAAAGCCACAATGGGTGTGATATGCTGCGGTGATTGTGGCCAGGACCTAGAGTCGTGGGTACATGGCCAAAGGACATGCACCCAAAACCAAAGTTATAAGTACTGAAGTTATAAGCCACTATGGGTGTTATATGTTGCAGTGGTTGTGGCCAGGACCTACAGTCTTGGGTGCACGGCCGAAGGCCATGCACCCAAAACCAAAGTTATAAGTACTTAAGTTATAAGCCACTATGGGTGTGATATGCTATAAGGAGTAAAATTATAAGCCACCACGGGTTTCATATACTGCAGTGGTTGTGGGCAGGACATAGAGTTTTGGGAGCATCACCACATCATATCACACCCATACATCACACCCATACATTTGAATATCTATCTGGTAGGTGTGGGCAGGGCATACAGTCCTGGGTGCAAATTGAGTACATGCTGCAGTTAAAATGTTTCATTCTATGGGTGTGGTAATGACTTATAAGCCACTATGGGTGTGATATGCTGCAGTGGTTGTGGCCAGGGCCTAGAGTCTTGGGTGCATGGCCACAGGCCATAGGCCATACACCCAAGACTCTAGGCCCTGGCCACAACCACCGCAGCATATCACAACCATACATCCCACCCATAGAATCGAATATTTATGAGGTGGTTGTGGGCAGGGCCTAGAGTGTTGGGTGTAAATTGAGTATATGCCGCAGTTAAAATGTTTCTATGGGTGTGACAATGAGTTATAAGCCCCCATGGTTCTGATATGCTGCAGTGGTGTGGCCAGGGCCTAGAGTCTTGGGTGCATGGCCACAGGCCATAGGCCATATACCCAAGACTCTAGGCCCTGGCCACACCCACTGCTGCATATGACACTCATAGATACACCCATAGAATTGAATATCTATCAGGTGGTTGTCGGGAGGGCCTAGAGTCTTGGGTGCATGGCCGACGGCCATGCACCCAAGACCGAAGTTATAAGCACTGAAGTTATAAGCCACCATGGGTTTCATATACTGTGGTGGTTGTGTCCAAGACCTAGAGTCTTGGGTGCATGGGCGAAGGCCATGCACACAAGACGAACAATTCTAAGTACTAAAGTTATAAGCTACAATGGGTGTGATATGTTGCAGTGGTTTTGGCGAGGACCTACAGTCTTGGATACATGGCTGAAGGCCATGCACCCAAGAGCAAAGTTATAAGCAGTGAAGACCAAAGTTATAAGCCCTGAAGTTATAAGCTATCATGGATTTCATAAACTGTAGTGGTTGTGTCCAGGATCTAGAGTCTTGGGTGCATGGCTGAATGCACCCCAGACCAAAGTTATAAGCAGTGAAGTTATTAGCCAGCATTGGTTTTATGGTTGTGGCTAGGACCTAGAGTCTTGGGTGCATGGCTGAAGGCCGTAGGCCATAGGCTATACACCCAAGACTCTAGGCCCTGGCCTCAACCACCGCACCATATTACAGCCATAGATCACACATATAGATTCGAATATGTATGAAATGTTTGAAAATATACTTACTGTTTCATTTGTTGAGATTCAATATTTTTTTACATGATTTTAGTACTTGGAGGAAATTTTCTTTTTCAATTTCTGTGATATAAGAAAAGAGCATGTTAATGTATGTATTTTATAAAGACTTATTACATTGCATAATAGACATTTTAGCTTTTGTTTCGACCCTCATATTTAGTTTACAAACCAGTGTACTGTGCATTTTGCTCAGTTTCTGTTTTTGTTTTTCAAATCATTGGGTCAGGGGGAAAAAATCATTTTCGGATTAAAAAAAAACCTTTTTTTGTTATGCTACACACTGTTTGTTTCCTTTAAGTGTTCACTTGTTGTTTCTGGTTAATGTTCTATCTGTTGGTTTGTTGCACATTTTTGAAGCAGTTAGATGCCTCTTGGCGTATTCTAACTGTCGATTTTTTGTTACACTTCAGTGCCATTCATTTATATGTGTGGTTGTTATACAATCTTGGGCCAGTTAGATACCTGTTGGCATATTCTAACTGTTTATAGTCTTTTAATTGCATTTTTGTTAATGTTGAAGTACAGATTAGTTATTAAATGTTGGCTTTAAGAAGATTAAATAAGCGTTTGTAAGATTTGCTGGTAATCTCTGCTTTAGAGTAATGCTACTATCATTACATTCGAACCATCCACATTTCTTTTTAATATGTGCAGTGTAGTGACCTGCATTGGTTGTGGCTCCTGCGTGGTAGATTATACATATTGTTGTGAAGGTTTTCTTACCAAGTGACACTTGACCTGTGTGTGAATCCAGTCAGCTTGCAGTTGTTTTTGGTACCATCTATATTGTAACATAGAAGCATTAGCATTATGTAGTTACTATGTGTTTGTATCAGTAAGGTGGAGCGATTATCTGAATTGCATATAGTACACAATCTGCCATGGTTTGCATTTTGTACAAGTTGCTGAAATGGAATGGATTCACAATTAGGTATGGATACATACACAAATCGCTCATTAGGGATTTGTTCCTGGGTCACATTGTTTCAGAGAGTGCATGTGTGTTTCCACATGTATGAAATGTGAAAGATTTCATTTATAGGTATGTTTTTGTTTTCCAGTACTTGTAGTAAGTACATTGGAAATTAGAAATTCTTGTGGATCTTCTTTTGAGTTTATAGTGAACCTCACCATTCCAGCACAGTAGTCCAATTCTTGTCTTATTCCGTGAACACTATACGTGTTGTCAGGATTGTTTGTTGCATTTCTATGAAGGACTAACATTTGCAAACACAATTGGTCTGTACTGTGTAAGTAAATGTTGTTAAGAATTGGTGGCAATTGAAATAGAATATTCATTGCTACATTCGCATAGCAACTTAAACCAGTTACATTTGAAAATTTGAATGGACCAGATAGTTATGTGTCTGAGTGATTTTTTCAGAGTTTGTGTTCCTTCTTTGAAGAAGTACCTGATTTACTTTCACTAATTGGTTCTTCTGTGGTTGTGATAATTGATGAAGTATTAGCTTCTTTTACTCTCTTTGAAGGATTTGCAGTGAGATCCTGTTGTATTTCTGTTTGAATTAGTTTTCTTTTACAACTTTTTCCCTTTTGTGGAACAGGATAGGATTTCAGATGGGGGTGTACAGTGAACGTAGTCTATTGTATGCTAAAATGCAAGGAATATCAGCGTTCACTTTACTTGCATCAAAGTTGATTAGAAATAGACCGTCAAGTGTACATAAGCATGACAGTGCTACGTGGCTCATGCCTTCTTTAAAGACTGTGTTTCCAATATCTATCAATGCTTTGTCCAGGGTAAGACCTTGGGATTTGTGAATGGTGACTGCATATGTAAGAGTTAGAGAAAATTGTTCTCTATGTACATACATGTCTTTGAAGAGAAGTAATCGAGCTGTTGAGCACACTATCCTTTTTACTTCTGAAAGTTTTTCAAAGAGAATATTGACAAACTGAATGTTGTTGTCACGTGGGTATGTTTGAAAGCCAACAACTGTACCCAGTGCCCCATTAACTAGTCCTTGCTCCACATGAAGGTTACGTTTAAGCATTACTCTACAATTTAAGGATGATTTTAATATTTTTTCCAACCCAGCTGTGTTGGAGATTGAATTTTCTAAGGTATTTAGTCTTGTTGTGGCTTGCTGACACATGGGTAGTGTCATACCATGTACGTCCAGTTTGTCTGTGGAGCAAATTTCAATTATTGGTTGCATTTCTTTTTTTAACATTGTTTCAATGAATTTGGAACATCTTGCAAGAGTTGCCATTTTTGCGCTAATTGTTCCATAACATCAGTAGCACTTGCGTTATCGCCATAAAGTGCATGGATGTGCCGGGTTTTCAATATTGCTTGTGCTTCTTGAGATAGTACACCAACTCTAATACTTTTTAAAATGTTGGCGTAAGTGAAGTCTGCAGATTGACGCATATTTTGTGTAAATTCTCTGTATTGGAAATGTTGCCAAAGGTTGACATTTCCTAAGCTGCCAACAGTTTTACAGCAGAGTTTGTGTCCTAATGTTTTAAAAATAGGTTCACCTTTCACTGTCAATTGTAGAAGATCTCTGAAAACAATTATGTGTTTTCCTGCAAAGAGTTCTTAGTAGTTTGTTTTAATTACTTCTTGCAATCTGAGGTGAATAAAAGCCAACATTAGGTTGGAGACCATGCTCACTTCATCTATTAGTAGCATTTTCATTTGTTTTAATATTCTGCGTAGTTCCATTGCAGCTTCTGTAGAAAGTTTGTAAAAGTCTAATTTGTTTTGGGGTTCTACTGGAAGGAGTAGTAATCGGTGTAAAGTGACACCGCCTATGTTGTAGGCAGCTAACCCTGTGGGGGCAGTTACAACAGCTGACAGTTTGTTGTTTGTCAATTGTTGAAGGAACTTGCTGATGATTTTGATTAAGAATGTTTTAACTGAACCAGCTTCACCACTGACGTAGAGCAGTATAGGTTTGTATTTTTGGCAGGTACATTCTTTATTTTCGTGTTGTACACCATGCGCAATTTCTTTTGTTACTTCAAAAATGGTGCGCTGGACTTCGTTAAGTTTTGATTGTAGTACAGTTGAGTCTTCTGTATCTTCTTCATAGTGACACATGGTGTTTTCTACTTCAGTCATAGCTAATTCTGCCTGATTTGCTATTAGTGGCTGTCCCAGCGGTTCTTGGCTTCCTGTTAGAGAAGGTTGACTACTGTCAGGAGTGTCCTTATCTAGTTGGGCCTGGAGTTCTTCGTGTTGCTGTTCATTGTGCAACATTGTTTTGTACTGCGTAAAGTTCATATCGTTGATAGTGCTTTCATTTGCTTTGAAAGCGTCTTCATAGCAGTCATAATTATCTCTTCTTCTTTTCTCCATGGTTTAAAAAGTTGTAGCAGGGATATGTAATATAGTTCTTTCTGTTGAGGAGTTTTTAATGACAATTTGACATGATTAATTAGGCTTCGTTTGGTAAATTTCACCAAACTGCCTTCACAATCTGTCACTCCATATCTACCTTTTTTTCATCGGGTTTTATATTGTTTTTGTATGCAAAGTTTTGGGCTATGTGGTATAGACACATGGTTTCCAAAGTGGTACTCCTGTTCGGTTAGTATGTGTCCAGTAAATTGTTTTTCAAAATGTCTTGGCTTTTGGGATCATTTTTGGCTATTGTTTCTATGTCCTCATATGATTTGAGAACTCTGTTTCTAGATTTAGCAGGACCAAGACTTAGCCATACTATATTTTCAGATTTTCCATACAAAGCAGTACCGGTTAAACAACCTGCAGCTTCGTAGGTGCCACATTCTCTATGAGAGAGCATTTTTATGCCTAGCCTGTACAATTTCTGAAACAGGGTTTTGTCTGATGATAGGTCATTCCAGAGATCTTGAAGCTCTGTTTTTTCTGCTTTTGTTAAGTAGGCTGTAACATATCGTGAAACTGCAGTGGAATTGTCTGCAATGTACTGCACATCTATGTTTGCATTCCATAATAGGGCAATGATTGCATTGTAATCATTGATATATTTTGATTCTTCTGTTCTTTTTATGTAATACGTGTTCTTAGGTGATTTACCTTTAACACTATGTGGAACTGAAGACATGAAGTTGTTCACTTCACCTGTTTCTGTAACTGGTCTAGGAAAACCAAAGTGGCATTTGGTGTAGCATTTCCCTTTGTTTTTGTATTTGTGATGACAATATTTGCCACATTTGTGTCTTTGAATTGTACAATTTGTCTATGAAGGTCACTATGTGTTGTTTGTGAAGGGGTTTCACAAGTGACATATTTTTGGATGAACTCACTGTCCTGACCATCTTTAGGTGCTTCTTTAATCCATAAAAGCATGTGGATATGTGGTGCTCCTCTGGCTTGGTATTCTTTTCTCCAAAAGAAGTGTTGCACTTCTCCGAGGGGACTACCAGTTTTATTACAAATAAAGTGTAGCATGAAATGAAACGAGGGTGCAAATATCTTGAAACATTAACAGGATCTAGAGGGCAAAGTTCTCCCGGTGTTAGTATATCTATGTTGGTTTTGTTGTTGTTTGATATGCGTAGGAAATCATGCAAATCTTCCCATGCATATTCTGCACAACTTAATGTAACAAACCAAGTGGGTGGTCCAAGGTTTCTGATCATACAACGTACATCTCTGTGATGTCGGAACCAGTATTCTTTCGTCCCATGCATGTTTGCAAACAGATTAGTTATGCTTGATTGTAAAACGTCATCTTTTTCTTGCACTTTTTGTATTAATTGCATAGCTGACATATTTTGAAAATGGGTTCAAGATTTCAATATGTGTGCAACTCTGTAACATAGGGTTGCTAGTTCACTTTGAAAGGGTAGGTGGAATATGTATTCCACATTTTGTCTAAATCTGGGATCTTCAGAATACATTCGTAATGAGCGGTATTCTGATGCTGTTATCTGAGTGGGTCTATCATCGTATCTTCCTCCTTTGCCAGTGGGAAATAGTAGTGGAAAAGCACGTGCTTCTATACTTTTTTCCCATATGCTCATTGGTGAACCTTTGGTTTGTCACATTTGGTAAGTTTCTAGTGCATCATCCATGCTCTCATTAGAGTGCAATGGATGAATTGTATAATGGTCCAAAAGAGTGGATACTGCATCAGGATCCAGAAGTTCAAATTGACCAGTTTCTGATGTCTCTTGAATTATTTCAGTTGTTTCCCTTAAGCTTTCTTCAATATTTATTTCTTTGTAGTATTCATTATTGTCTTTCAGATATTGCAAGGTTTGTCAAACTTTATTTAAGTCCATGAGTTGTTGCCAAATTTTGTTGGTACACCATTTACTAAGACAATTAAAGAATGCTCTATTAGAGTGTGCACATTTTTGGTGATATCTAATGGCAAATAAACTACTTTGCCACGAATGCCTTTCACCAATTCAAGTGGAGGTAATTTTGCTGTTTTTGGTTGAAGACGTATTATTGCTTGAAATGGGTGTACTGTTTGAATTATGATGCTCTCATACAAATTGAGTTGTTGCAGGGGTTTTGGTAGTGGGAATAATTCCAAGTTATTTGTGATACCACATGAAGGAGTTTGGTTTTTGTCAAGTTTTGTAGTGCAGTAACTGCAACATATTAAAGGTGCACTTATTTCGTATTTGTTTTCTGCTAAAAGGTAGAGAGCTAATTCAAACCATTTGGAATCTTCATTGTCTTCTATTTTGTATGTTACGTCTATAGTTTTTGTGTTACTTTTGTAAAAACCTCTGCGGCAACACACAAACACACATGGTTTGGTACTTCAGAGGATGTACTTTTAAATGTTCGTATGTGTGTAATAGAAGGTTGCCATGTGCACAATTGTTGCTAGTCTGTTCTAAAGCTATTGCATTTTGTAAGTCACTTTCACTTCCAAAATATTTTGTCTGGATACGGTCGATTTCTTCTTGCAGGTATTTGGGTGAACCATGTAGAAGAGTGTTATTTAAATTGGCTAGTTCTAAAGCAGGACTTTTAGCATAGTACAGTTTATACACTAGATTTCTTACATTTGAATGATGTGTTGATATCATTTTGATATCATGGAAGGTGCTTTTTCAAATAGGACCTGAAATGCAGGATAATGAATGTCTGTGTAGTTGTTTGTATTTGCGCGCTGGACAGGTATCCATATTTTGCAGGACTTTTTTATATTTTGTCTTTACCTTCCACATACTGATTGAGGAACTGGCGTAAAGATTTGAAACATTTGTTGGGACTGTTACACATTGACGTGCACAGCCTTTTGTATACTGGATGTTTAGGTTCAGTCGAATGGAGAGGTAATTCTGAGTTTTCTGGGGATACTTTTGTAAGCAGTGTTTCTTGTTCCATAATGGTATTATTGATTTTTTAATATCCTCGTCCACTGCTATGGATGGCAATTGTGTTTGTTTGGTTTTGTTTGTATGCGTCTTCATTAAAATATGGTTCTGTGGTTGTGGTGTGACTCCATTCACCTCCACAGATATTTAAGAAGTTATTTTTGTTGACATTCCGTTTATTGAGAAGTTTCTTTTGTAGTTTAGTACTTAGTTTTGTTAGTGGTTTCATCCTGTTTAAAACTAAAATAAATAACTTCCTTTTAAGAAGGATTGCACTGTCTATGAGAGCTTCTAGGATTAATTTTCTACGGTAGGTTGTAAGGGTTGTGGATGGTTTTGCTCTTGTTCTTATTAGATTCTGAAGGACTCTGTGGTGGAACATTTTTGCTAAAATACTTTTTTAGTATGGTTTTGTGCTAGTACATGAGGATTTATAGGAGCAGTGTTAGCACTAGTGGTAGCCGAATTCTTGTTAAGGATTTTCTGTTTCATTTCACATTTTGATAGAGGAGGCAAAGTTTCTGTACTTGAATTTTCTTTTGTTTCGCTAAATGACTGCATTAGCTGTTTTGTTTCAACGTTTTGTACAAAGTCTGGTAGAGATGGATGCCTATTTTGGACACTTTTATTTTCATTTGCTCTATTTCTGCGTTCCTTTCTACGGACTTGCTTTTTGGTAGCCATTCTTTGGGGTCTGTTAAAAAAAAAAGAAGCTATGGGTTGGTCTGTTTTACAATGTATGTGTGCTGTGTGCATCGTGTATGAGTTTGATGGGAAAGTTGTTTGTGGTGGTGTGTGAATGTGCATTGGTAGTTACAATGTGATGGGAAGGCTATTTTTCTGTTTGTATGTTACTACACTCTGGTTCAGATGAGAGTAGAAAGTGAGCTAGTGGTGAGGAGAAGCATTAATAGTAAACATAATGGTAAAAATTTAAACAGTTATTATTTTGTAGTACTAACATTCTAAGTTCAGTATGTTATTTGTGTTCCAAAAAAACAGGGATTTCTGTGCCATTCTGCCTGTTAATCCCTGTTTAATAAATGGGGATTTGTGGGCAGAATGGTTCAGAAATCGATGTTTTTTTGGTGCGCAAATTACATGAATGACGCACACAGTCTCTTTGAGGAACAGTAAGAATATAAAGGTATTAATCCACTTACTTTTTTTTTGTAGAATGAGCAGGTTTCTTCGTAAATGTTGTTTGTAGTTTAGATGCTGTTGATTTTCAGGAGAGGGGTCTTCAGTGCAATTGTAAAAGGAAGAAGTTAGTAATTTTGTGTGTTTATAGCACTGGCATTAATGTACATGTTAACTTTTATGTTTTCATGGTAGTATTCTCATTTGATATCTGAACATAGTGTATGCAACCATTTTATTTGACTATGTGCAGCCTTTATATGTTATTTGCAGTATGTTAGTTCAACCTGCTTCGCAAATGAGTACAATTTTAAGTTCATGAAATTCACTTGTTGTTTTGCAGCTTTGTTGTAGATAGCAGAGAGGTTTGGAAGTGATAATTCATTATAGTAGATCGGATAAATTTGAATAATTTCATATTAGAACTAGACATGCAAACGATCGGGAGCACCTGAGAGGGAGATTTCACCACAGCAATCGTAAATGTTTCTTTTTCTCATACGATCGCATTGGGATTAGCATTAATTTAGGCAGGAGACACAAAAAAATTGTGACATTATTTAATGAAAAATCGAGTTTCACGCCTAAATCGGGAGAGTTGGCATGTATGTATAGGTTATAGGGGAGATAGTAAAAAGTAGTGTGATTTTTCAATGAAAAATCGGAAGTCTAGTGCTTAAAGCGGGAGCGTTGGCATGTATGTATTGGCTATGCAGATTTAGTGGCATTCCTTTTTTGTATGGATTCATAAGAGTTGTACATGTACTCTGAATAAAATATGCATACCTGTACTTTGTAATCATGCATGTGGATATGCATGGAGCTGTAAGTAGAAATCTTCGAGACTTGCACAGTAGTTTTTGTAGTAGGTGCTTTCAATGATATGAGACTTGTATTCAGAGTGATCAACAGTACATTTGAAGTGCGGAACTCTGATGCTGGAGTTAGATGTAGAGGTCTTGGATGTGATTGGTGGATGGTTGTGTGACTGCTTAGCTGTGTCCAATGAGGGAATGGATTTGCGAGTGATGTGGAAAGGGTAGAAGGGCTGGCTAAGAGTTACGTGCCGTGCGGACACCGCGCCTGTCCGCGGGTAGGGCGTGCCACATACGGGGTTTTACAGCAAATCCAGCATGGAAAGGGGACTGTACGGATAAGCCAATCAGATGCTGACATTGTTGATTTGTGTAGAAAGAGCGTGTGTGTAGTGAAGATGGCAGAGGTTGAGACAATCAGGGTGTTGGTGCTCGGAGATATGTTTGTCCATGGTTTACAGCACTATTCTCAATGCAGGCATGTGTCAAACAATTTCGATATTAGAGGAGTGGAGGGGGTGTGGAGTGCTGCAACTGACTGCAATGTGGAGGCAATTCTCCAAGTTTGCAGAGATATGCGTAGGATGAACAGTCCCCATGTGGTATTCTTGCACTATGGTGCTTTCCATTTGGGCTACGTGAGTTCCCCTATTTTGTTGGGAGATTTGGAATAGTTGGTTGAAGCAGTAATCAACATCTTTCAAACTGCAAAAGTAATTTTTTCTGGATTACTTCCTATAGCCAAATAGGACAACAGTTCTGTTTTTTGTCCTGATCAAAGCATTGCTAGGTGTGTGCAATCAATCGAGGCATGCTTGCTTTCATACTAAGAACTGGTATGTTTTTCTGTAGCCACAAGAACATTGTTTCGAGTAATGTGGCTTATTTCGAAGCAGATGGTGTTTCTTTATCTTTTTTGGGAAATGCCATGTTTTTTTGGAATGTAAGGGTTGCTTTGGAACAGGTTATGTGAAGATTTTAGGAGTAAACTAAGAAGAAAAAAACCCCAAAAAATACAAAATAACAGGTGTCTGTCAGGCATCTGCAAAAAAAACAAAATAATAACAGCTCTTTTCAAAGACCACCTTAAAGGGGAAATGAGGAACACTATTTAAATGTACATTTGCCACACTCAGATCTTCTACATGTCCGCAGACATGGCGGTAGTCTGCGGACAGCGCGTATTACATACAGGGATTCTGGGGTGGAGAGGCATGCAAATGAGAATGAGCGGAGCTTGGGATTGGTCAGTAATGTTTAGTGGGTGTGTTGTGTACGGAGAGATTTAGCGAGGACGTCTTTTTCCTGAGAGGAGAACAAACAGCTATAGCTGTGTGTGCTCGAAAAGAGATTATCTGGATTTTGGGAGACTCATGGATACATTGGTTGAAGGTACATGCAGAACGTTGTGGTATATCTGCAGATCTTGGATTCCATCATGTGGAAGTGCACTGGCATGCGTGGAATGAAGTGGCTGGACTTGGTACCTCTCTGTGCTACTTTACAGACAGAGCATCATCCTGACATAATTATAATTCATTGTGGAGGGAACAGTTTAGGACATGTGTCCAGAATTTCTTTGCAATTTGCAATGAAGGAAGCACTTGCGAAGGTGATGGACATGTTTCCAAATTGCCGAGTAATTTTTTCACGTATTGCGCAAAGACAAATGTGGCTGCGTTCTTCTTCATTTGGTCCATAAATGTCAATAAGGCTTTTAGTGCCTTTCTAGGAGATGTTGGCATGTCGTCTTTCCACAATGAAAATATTATGTTTCGCAGCACATTCATTTTTCGCAGAGATGGAGTCCATCTTACATATGCTGGCAATCAGATTTTCATTCGAAATGTACAAAATGCATTGCGACCTTTTCTGGAAGTATAGTCATCTATTTTGCATTACATGTTGACGAATCCAAGTTTTTGAAACACACAAAACACCACTAAAAGGCTCTTTTCAGAGCCACCACTTACTCCCAGAGAAAAGTGCATTGGTTTTGCTAGGGTTGCACCCCACAATTGTATCTGTCCTAGGACCGTCCGCGGACTTTTAAAAAATGTGCGGGGACCTGCATCGTTTACATGATAGTTCTATTTTTAAACTGAGAAAGGCGGCTCTGAAAAGAGCCCTTTTTTAAACTTTTTGTTGTTTTATATATTTTATGTGGCTCTTTGTACACCCGACACACTAGTAGAGGAGGGGAAAGGAGGGTAAAGAAGGGACACCAACCACGGGGATAACAAAGGGCAGGTGGAGAGAGGAAGATTTAGGGTGGGCCTTATTTAGGTAGGTAACAGCTCTTCTGGTGCTCCTTGACCGTAGTCTCGAAAGCACTTCAAAGACTCTCCCCCTGCAGAGTACTGCATCGCAGTACATACACAATATTGTGACCCTCGAAAGGTAAGGGTCAACAGCATTGCAAATGGCCTGTGAAGCAGCTGGAGGGATGCGCTCTCCCACAGGAGTGTCTCTTGTGGTAAGAGGATCAGAAACGGAGGATGCTGCGGAGTAACTCAACCTACTACTTTCTTTACTGGTACAACATTGCGAATGTCCACACCATGGGAGGAAGTTAGGTGTCGCTTCATGGATGTCGTACCAAAGCTGTATGCACCAGGTCTCCCACGACTCAACACTCATTTGCACTGGTTACAGGTGACCTTGTCCGCACGTGCTTTTGGTACGTTACCATGAACGGTAAACAACCGCCACACCCACGACTCCCAGCGAGTGCTGGTAGTAGGGAGTTCCTCGACCTCATTCTCTTCATCCTCTTCATCCTCGTTCTCTACATCCTCACCCGTATTGCCCTCTGCAGGCCCTTGGGGAGGTGGTGGTGGTGGAGGGTTTGGGGGTGGTGCTGAGGATGATGTAGCAACAGCAGCCATGGATGCCATTAGGGTTGGTGAGGTAATCTCCGCTAGAGCACTAAAGGCAGCAAAAGTCAATCTGCAATAGCCAGAAGTACAATGAAGATGAGCTCTGGGGTGTGGCCTTTTATAGGGGTGGAGAGGTGCGCCTCATGACTATATCGATCACTCAAAAGCGATCAAAAAGTTCCCAAAACCTTGTGGAAAGCTAGGGCCAATGTCTGGAACATGTGAAATGGCGATTTTTTACTGTACAATAATTTAGATTGTCTGCATAAATTCTTTTAAAATGTTGGGGAAGCAGACAAATTGCGCAAATTAGGACACACGCTCAACATGGGTGCAGTCACATGATGACGTCGTGAACACGCCCGCGAAGGGAATGGGTGTCCGAAGGACACCAAATGCACAGGAACGGTCGTGCGCATGCGCGTGGGTGTTCTATGGACAGTGTATGGGTCCTGAAACTAATTAAAAGTGCGACACAAGTGACACGGACAGTTACGGACAGGCGCGATGTTCGTAGGACTTACGGGTATGGTGCGCATGTGCGTAGATGTTCTGCAGACTGTACGGCCAGGTATAGTGTCCTTAGGACACCTCCATTTGTTTTGACTACGGACATCGCGGCCACCGCGCCTGTTCTACGGACATTTTCATTTTGGTTGCAAATGGTGCGGATAGGTATAGTGTCCTTAGGACACCCCCATTTTGTTATTTACGGACATCCCGGACACCTGGTGTGTTCTAAGAACAGTTTCATCTTGGTTGCGAATGCTACAGAGAGGTATAGTGTCCTTAGGACACCCCTATTTTGTTTATTTACGGACATCCTGGACAGCTGGTGTGTTAGAACAGTCTAATCTTGTTTGCGAATGGTACGGATAGGTGTAGACATCCATATTTTGTTCATTACGGACAGGCCGGACAGGCGCGCTGTCCGTGGCCATTTTAACTTTTTCTTTAAAAAAAAAAATTAGACACAAACAATTTAATTAAAACCAACATAACATTTATTTTATTGTACACATACACAGTAATTAAGAAAGAGAGGGCGAAGCAGAAACTGAAACAAATCTAGGCGAATTAGGGGTTTGCAGAGGATGGTTGTGAGGGGATGAAGTGATGGAAGTTTCGTTGAAATGTTTATGTTCTTTTTGAGGGTTTGGGGATACTTCACTGGGACATGGAGGGGGGACAGGTACAGGTATTACAGTGGTATCTAATTTTTCCTTTGACGTGCTCCTCCACAAATTGCCTTAAACTATTGAACTTTTCTTTCAGCATGTCCACTTTCTGTTCTATGCATTGCAAGGTGTCTTACATTGTGTCTTTTGGTGGAATTTCTTCAATCTTTGCATAGTCTGTTAAAAATAAATATATATATGTTAAGTACACATAAAGTACTGACTATTAATTTGCTCATGCAGAGAACTGTGTACCATTATTATCGCTATCTTCCGACATTTCGTCATGCGGAACATTCTCCTCGAGCCACTCCATAGTACTGCACATTTCTGTGTGAAAAACACAAATATATTAATTTTTCTCTACCTCATACAAAAAGTATAGAACTATATAAGAAAAATGAAGTTTACTTGCTACTTTCTGGTAATTTGTATTCGTTGTGTTGTGTTTGTGTACTGTCTCTCCAAGCTCTGCAGTTTCTGTGAGGAAATTATGCTGGAGGCATATCTTTTTAGTTATGGTATAATCCATTTCATTACATATGGTATTTAAATAGATGGTTAATGTGTTAGACGTATAGGTTGCACTGCTTATTTATTATTACTTACAATGTGTTTACGTGCTGCTTTTTAAACTTGTGCAGTATTTCTATGGTATGATAGAACAATTTCAGATACCCCCTGAGTGTTTGAGTAGTGTTGATGTGGTCCGCGCCCGTCCGCGGACATACACACCGTCCGTGGCCTTCAAAAATCATTAGTGCGGGGGTTCAGTATGTTCTATGTTATATGTATATAAAGTAAGGGAATTCTAGTAAACATCTCTAAATTCACATGATGCAAGTGTAAATTCAGTGAAAAAACTTTGTTAAAGGGATGTTATGGTTAAGTTGCGCTACTAAAAACCTATGAAATGCATTAAAAAACTTTGTTAAAGGGACGTTATGGTTAAGTTGCGCTACTAAAACCCTATGAAATTCAGTAAAAAAACGTTGTTAAAAGGACGTTATCGTTAAGTTGCGCTACTAAAAACATATGAAATTCAGTGAAAAAACTTTGTTAAACCCCTGAAATTCGCCAGTTATGGTAAACTAAGCAACTATAACTCGTGCCACCACCGTGCACTGCTAAGACTAAAACCCAGGACATCAAAGATGACATCACAAATGTCATTGATGACATCACTGATGACATCACATGTGCATTTAGCTTTCATGAAAAGTCTGTACAAGGGATTCTTATTGTAATGTTAATAAAAAATGTGTCAAGGATCATTTGAATAAATATCATGAGGTATGTAGTGCATTAAGTAATGCATTCATCCAAATAGCATTGTATTATTAAGTTTTTTTTCCAATTTACTAAGGTACACATGTAGTAATACAGGCATAGTGTGCAGCAGACTTGATGGAGAAGCAATATTAATAATCTTGCCATGTTAAATACTAAAATTATAAATGCTTTCTTATTAGAGTCTTGCATACTGTGAAACATTTAATAAGTACCTAATGAAACCCACTTACTACTTCATTGCATTACTGCACGCAAAACACAAACAGACAACAACAAATACAATTAGACTATATACAGGGAAAGTGAAGTAAACAAAAAACAGCAGTATTACCCGACAATCTTCATAGCCTAACTGATTATTTTCATGCACAGAAATGATTGCTCTGCTTCAAAGCTACTCCTTCCCTATGTATAACTATCACATATTGTGACTAGACCATATGGAAAGTAGTGTAAGTGCAATGTGTACAAATATGAGCATATCCAGGGAAAGTACAGTAATAAAAAAACAACAGAACTATAAGACAGTGTTGATAACCTTACTAATCATCTTTATACATAGAAAGTATTGCTGTCTTCCAAGTCTGTGTTTTCCCCTTTGTATATGTTTCATATGCTTTGAGTGGACCCTAAGTGAATTACTGTAAGAACATATTTGAAGTATAAGTCTACAAATATGGTACTTTGTACTATAGTATAGTGAATTTTTAGTTCCTGACTGTTACTGGCCTAGATATATCAGTAAAGGAAAAAAGAGTGATCCAGACATGTGATGTCATCAATGACATTTGTGATGTCATCTTTGATGTCCTGGGCGTTAGTCTTAGCAGTGCACGGTGGTGGCGCGAGTTATGGTTGCTTAGCTTATGGGTGTGGAATTATTGAGATATTGGCAATCGCCCACTACCTGAGAGGTTGTCATTGGCAGGTGCAATGGCCACAGCAGGATGAATGGAAGATAAGGGGAGCTATGAGAGAGCATGTCAGAGGAGGGGGCTAGAGGAGTAAGAAACCTGTAGGTCAGTCAGACCCAGTTCATGACAGAGCCGCAACAGGGGAGACTACGCAAACAGAGCGCATCAATTCAGGGTAGAGACACAAACTAACCAACCCCTACTAACAATTTACCTTTCTGCATACACCTCTCAAACTCCAAGCCAAACACAAACAAAACCTACAGCACAACAAACCGCACAAACTTCACTACACCGCAACAACAAAACAAAAACACACATAGCCTTGCACAACAGTACACGACGACTACCGGCCGCAAACACCCCAGGACCAGCCAATGGACCCACCGGGCTGAGGCCGCCAACAGCACATCACTGGCCTCGTGCACTTTTCCTGCTTCCTTCCACTAACTCAACCTCCCCTCCCATTTCAGAGCCGCCAGAGCGCCAAGGGACCACTCTGGCGCGGTACAAATGTCCTTTAACATTCACATTAACTTAACTGGTGAATTTCAGGGGTTTTTCGGTTTTACTTGGAACCATAACGTCCCTTTAACAAAGTTTTTTCATTGAATTTCATAGGTTTATATTAGTGCAACTTAACCATAACATCCCCTAAACAAAGTTTTGTCACTGAATTTCATAGGTTTTTATGAGTCCAACTTAACCATAACGTCCCTTTAACAAAGGTTTTTCAGTGAATTTCATTGGTTTTTATCAGTGCAACTTAACCATAATGTCCCCTTAACAAAGTTTTTCATTGAATTTCATAGGTTTTTATTAGTGCAACTTAACCATAAAGTCGCCATAACAAAGTTTTTCATTGAATTTCATAGGTTTTTATTAGTGCAAGTTAACCACAATGTCTCCGAACATCTGACTTCATTGCACATGACCATATGCAGGCGCGCGGCATGATGACGTGTCTGAGAACCCGTACGCACTTCACGATAAGATCTGTGCTTCGCAGACAGTTCGGAATTGCATTTTCTACTGATCTAGGAACTTTCAACTTCAAAATTTCCTTTGCACAGCTCCAACATCTATTCCTACTCATCCATTAATAATCTAGTACACAGTACATACATTTTGCAAAACTGCCATTTTTCTTAAAATAGAATCAGCTAATGCCATCCCTCCTCCCCAAGAGATAACACCACTGCTGTAATCAAGGAGCATGAGAAACACGGCCCCCTACCTTAGAAATAACACATGCGCAACATTTTCCCCTGTCCACCTGCCCCTCCATATTAGTATTTGGTGCCTCGTCCCTCATTTCCCTCCCCAACTTTCGTTCTAAGCTCTTCTGCCAAAAGAAATGCATCCAAAAACAAAATAAATGTTCCTTTAGGAACCACCTTTCACAGTTAAAAAATAGAACAAAAAAAAACATATTACTCCATCTACTTTATATTTCTCAGTAAAGTACATAGACTCAATAAGATTTTCCAACATTTCCATTTGCATTTTGTGTTATGCTAATGGGAATATTGCTTCCGTTCCAGGGACTGGAACAGTGGATACCAGCCCAGCAGCCCAAATTATCAGCCCAAGCAAAGCGAGGGTGGATAACGAGGTGTGTGGACCATTATCCCCCCATTCCAGCCCCTGAAATGGGGGATGGAGGCCATTAGCAGCCTAGGTTCCCAAAGCGGGAACCCAAGGTACTAAAAAAGAGGATTTTTCTTCCTACACCGGGACGCCTGTGGCCAAGATGGCCACCATGGAAAGGAAAGGCGGGGGTTTCATACAGGGCCCCTCTTCGATTTCCATGGCAGCCTGCAAAAGTCAAAAAGAGAACCCTATGACCATATTACCACGAGCACATTTTTCTTCCCTTTCTAATCTATCCTAATTTCGAATAACTTTACCACAAAGCCAGTCCCAGATGGACATTGCCACTTTAATCCTATTTTTTGTCCCTTGTGGTCATGGCCAGTAGCCAGATTGTCCGGATCATGACCTTATTCCATGACCCAGACAATCTGGCCACTGCGCATGGCCACAGGCTACCCCTCAGTCACTAAAGGTATACTGCTATTTTGTGTAGCTACATTATGACACTTGTCAAAAAATAAAACACTGGCATATTTCCAAACCATGCTTGTAGGTCCTTGCCAATGCTCCTTACACAAGTTTGCTGGAAATCCACCCATGTTTTATTTTTTCAAAAGTGTCAAATGTATGCACATACAATCGTCATACAACCTAGCCCCCACTTGACAAAATCCAGTCAGATTTTACGAAAACATTTATATCTAGATCTATAATCTTTTTGCAAACCTTTGTGTAGATTTGTCAACTGGCACCACATTTATAAGCCTTTACAACTTTTTGGGACCCCCCCTCTAATTTTGTTCCCTCTTGACAGAAGCTCACCAAACTTCGCAAAAACATTTATATCTAGATCTATTATCAGTTTGCCAAATGAAGTGTATATTTGTCAAATGGCACCTCATTTATAAGCCTTTTCATTATTTTGGCACCCCCCTCTAATTTTACTCACTCTTGACAAAATCCCACCAAACTTCGCAAAAACATTTATATCTAGATCTATTATCAGTTTGCCAAATTAAGCGTAGATTCATCAAATGGCACTTCATTTATAAGCCATTACATTATTTTGGTACCCCCCACCCCTCTAATTTTGCCCCCTCATGTCAGAATCCCACCAAACTCTTTCAGAATCAGGTCAGAAATATACATGAAAAATTTCATGCAGTTCTATTAAGTGGCACCAAAGTTATAAGCCATTCAAGAACTGCATTTCACCAACCCTGTAATGCAGAGGTGTCTTTGAACCTCACAGAACTGTTTGTGAACATCCAGACTGTTCGTGGACTTTCGTGACAAAAAACATCTGTTTTTTTGCTTCTTGCAGCCATATCCCATCCCATCCTCATCAACCCTCACCTCCCCAGAGATTATTTGATAAGTTTGATAAGGTTGCCTTAGTCCTTTCATGTTCTCAATTTGGGTTACTAGATCTATCAGGGCTGTTTTGGTGCTGTGTCTAGCCCGGAATCCGGATTGGCGTAGCCCTAGCAGGTTGTTGCTTTCCAGGTGGTGCTGGATCTGCAGATAGGCTGCCCTATCGATAATCTTCAGGAGGAAGGGTACATTCGTAATTTCTCTGTAGCTAGAGGCATTGTTAGGATCGAGGGATGGTTTCTTGAGAAGTGGCATGACCGTCCTTCAGGTTATCAGGGATTGCATTGGTCTTGAAGGAGGCATTGATTAATGAAGTTATGAATGGGGCAATATCCTTCACTGTTTCTTTTATGATGGGAGCGGGGCAAATGTCGCCCATGCATTTGGCTGGTTTAAGGCGTAGTATTATTTCTTCTACTTCCTTGATACGGAGTGAGGAGAATTTAATTAGGTTAGGTTGGAGAGGAGGTGGAGTCACAGTTGAGTGGGCAGGAAGGTTTTGAGTTTAGTTTTTTTGTTTCAATTTTCTTTTGTAGGAGCTCAATTTTGTCTGATAGTGCATTTTGGATGTTCTGGCACCAGGTGGTGTCCTTAATGCAGGTATTTGGTGGCGGTGTGGGTGATTCGAGCTCTCTGAGAATGCTGAATAGTTCATTGGTACTGGATTTGGCGTTCTGAATGCAGTTGTTGTAAGAATCAGATTTGTATGAGGCAGAGGCTGATAGGAAGTTTTCTTTGTTTCACCAACTTGTTTCGGCTGCTATTTTGTTTTTATGTAGTGTCCTCAGATGTGGGGTAAACCAATTGTTTATGTGGGCAACAAGTTTGGCTTTACGAGGCTTTTGAGGTGCTAGTTTGTTGATGGTGTTTTGAAGGGTAGTATTGTAGAGGTTTACTAGATGAGTAGGGTCCTCATTAGGTACGAGGGCAGTGTCCCTGTGCAGGATTGGTTGAAGAAGTGGTAGTAATTTGAGGGCTGTTATGTTACAAGTATTTCTAGCTAATCTTGGAGGGGCTAGGGTTTTCTCCTGGTTAGGAAGGTCTCTAGGAATGGAGAAAAGGATGGCATGATGTCAGTCGAGGCGAGAGGATGATTAGAAGTGATGGTGGTGTTGCAATTGCAATCAGCGATCCAATCTAGTTGTCTCCCTTTGGAATGCATGGATTGTGTCAGGTGTTGGGTGAGACCTAGGTCCGTTATGCTGTTGCTAATCTCAGTAGCGTTCTTGTCATTGATGTCATGTAGTCCCAGGTTAAAGTCTCGGAGGAGAAGGGTTTGTGAGCATGCTTTAGTATTATTGGTAAGCAATTGTGATAAGTCTTCTTCAAAGGAGGAGAGTGGCCCGGGGGGTCTGTAGATCAGATGGGCTGTGATAGTTTGTGAAGGTGTTAGAGGCAATTTAAATGATAGGTGTTCTGTAGAAGTGAGTGTTTGGCTAGGAACCTGTCTGAGACCTAGTGAAGATTTAGTGATAATAGCTACACCGCCCCCTTTGGAAGAAGTTCTATCTTGCCTGATGATGGTGTATTGGTCTGGGATGGCCAGTGACAGGAGGGGACCTGAGGCGGTGTGGAGCCACGTCTCTGTAATGGCTAGGAGGTCTAGGCCATTAGAAGTTATGAGGTCGTTAATATCAAGTGCATGGGCTGTTAGTGTCCTTGCGTGGATGAGACCTCCTTTCAGGGTGGAGGAAGAGTTAGTGAGTAATGATTGTTGGCTGATGTTTTTGGCTGGAGTGCTAGGGCTGGTAGTTGGGTTATTTGCTGTAAATGCTTTATTGTGTACTGTGTTAAGGCGTTGCTTGAGACCGAGGTTGGATGAAGTGTTGAGATGTCTTTTGAGGAATCTGTAACCTAGTCTTGAGTTCCTAGTAGTGGCAAGGTATATTGGGAGTGGGTTTCCTAGTGAATAGACTTATCCATTGTTCTGGTGTGAGGTTATGGTTTTGGTGGGTGTTAGGTGTGTGTTTTGTAGTGGGCTGTTCAAAGTCTGGTAGGAAGACTGTGGGTTTGATGTTAGCTGAGCAGGGCGGTGTTGTGGCCGTAGTTAAGGTGCGGCTACATTCTGACTTCGTAAGTGGGTAGCTACTTTTGGTGTGTTCCATTCATGGGCTACTGTGGGCTTGGTATTCCAAGGTGATTTGTGACCATCTACATGTATATAAATATGGGAATAGTAAATAGGTCTGCAGGCAGGGTAGTAGCCTGGCTGGTTTGGGGGGCACTATGGCCATAGGTGGGTAGTAAGGGATGTTGGAGCAAGAAGGCAGATATGATCTTATTTAGTAGGATGATCAAATATCAGTATACTAGCCTGGGTTCCAGACGGGGCGTGATTAGGTATGGCAAATGCAAAGCGCCTACTATTCTGAGGCTCTTAGTAGTGGATAGGTACATTTAGAACAGGCATACCGTCAGACATACTGAGCGGCAAGCATGCAAATTGGAACACTGCTGGAAGGCATACAGAGTGTCAAGTAGTGGGTAAGGTAGGGGCTGCTGCACGATGGCAACGATGGAAGGCTAGTGCGGGCACAGGCAAAGGTTAGAATGGTTGGTAACAATATATTGTCACTGCAGCGCTTACGGAGAGCAGTATGAAGTTGTCTAATTCCGGTTGTATGTTTAGATGTGTTCAGGGATTGGCTGAAAGTCTATGTTCGGTGTGTTTAATGGGTGAGGGAAGAGGGAGGATGGGTTTGCTGGATGTATTTAGTGGGGGTGGAGGGACATGTTAGGGTGTGCTTATTGAGTGGAGATGTGAGTGAAGAGGAATGTTGGGTGGATTTAAGGGGTGGGGATGGTAGGTGGAAAGGTATTATAGTGTTATGAGCTATGTGTGTTAATAGATTTAATTAAAACTGATCTTCACTCAGACGCAACATTTGTGCGTAGTCAATTCATTTAATGACATATGTGTCTCATGCAAGGTAAACGGGGATCAGTGGGCAACCCATTCCCAGTCTAGGACAAGAAAAGCATCCTGTAGAGTGTACCATTTGTGGTGGGGGGAACCACAGAGTCACTGTAAGCTCTGCACAGCTACATCCACTATTCAAGGTGGTAACATTACTTCATGTCTGTTCCAGGCCACATTGCAGCCTCCAGTCAGCATGTTACACAGTATCTTAAAGCCCCATCTGCTCAATTGTGCTGCCCCATGTTTTACATGACCTACTTCTATCTGCCTTGGATCACTGTGCAATCTGCATTCCCTACCACCCCAGTTGCAGTCATAGCCTTCAAATGGAGGTGGTAGAACAATGTTAGAAGGGAGCAGATGTAAATAAGCCACCAATGTCCAGATGATCTGTGATGCTCCTCATAACATCACAAATGTGCACTTTTAGACAGGAACTAGAAAACACTGTGAACCAGCAGTTGCCTGGTGATCAGACTATTATGCTCATCTCCTCCTAGATGACCACCTTCCTCCACATGATCACTGCATGGCTGGACTTTGTGATGGGTTTTCATTGGTTCATTTCATCCAATGCATGGGTTGTCTAACATCCAGCATGAAATTATGATTTTATGAAATGCCTTTTCAGTGTAGACATCAGAATGAGGCCTTCAGTAGCTAAATGCCCTTGCATTGACACAACAGGTATGTGTATATGCCTCATTGCAACGCAGCACTGGTGTTAGTGGGTGCATACATATGTATTTGGCTTGCATTGCATTAAGGGGAGGGCCTTCCTGTGAAAAGGAGGGATGGGGAGGGGGTGTAGGGAGAGTTGAGTCTCCTCCTTCCCTGAATCCAACTCCCCTTCTGTATCCCTTATACTTTCCCAACTCCAACCTGTCCTTCCATTTCTCCCAAACTTCCATGATTCCAACCCCCATTACATATACCATACAACCTAGTTCTAGTAACCCTTCCGTATCCCCACACTGCCATTATTTTTGTTTGTGGTTGTGTTTTAAATAGCGCAAACCTAGCTCGAGCAAAAGTGCACTGTTTAAGAGTTCAAGGAACAAGAGGACAGTTTACAATGTAACCGGACTGGTGGTAGAACTGGGGAAAGAGTTACCTAAGTCACACCCAGGAATTTTCAGAAGTGCAAGGTTTTCAGTTATTTCCTGAACTGCAGAGGCACTGCAGCCATCCTGGATTGCTAACTGCATGGTGTTCCAGTATGCTGGAGAATAGCACGAGAAGGACTGGTCCCAGGTCCTTATCTTGCTGGCTTGTTGAGTTTCCATCCTTGCAATGATCTGGCAAGTACAGAGGCGTTTACCGCCGAAGGTGTTCAATTTGGCTGCATACTATGCAGGCGCCAATGTGGTGGCTGCCTTGTAGTCGATAGAGGCAATTTTGAAAATGTTCCTGGCACGGATAGGGATCCAGTAAAGGTCGCTCACGATGGTGGTGATGTCAAATGTTTTCAAACCAGAAGTAAGGCAGGCTGTGGAGAGATTAACTGCTTTGAGGGGAGGCAGGTGTACTGCAGGGAGCCCAGTGAGGAGGGTGTTACCGACTTCAATGTGTGCAATCAAGAGAACCTATTCCATTGTCCAGAGGTCCGGATTTCAACTTGCCCTTTCACATTCCCAGACTTTCCTCATTCCAACTGTGTTTGATAAGCTTTCACTTCCCTGATTTAAACCCCCCTCCACATCAACCTGTTTTACTGCAATTAGTGTGTTAATAGCCTCCCTAGTAGCCCTGAATGTTTGCCACTGTGCATGGCCATTTTCTACCTGGCACCCGTTACCCACTGTATCGCTATTTTGTGCTCCAATTTTCATTGCTATGTGGATGACACCCAGTTCTCTTTACACGCCCCTCAGCCACCTCCGCTCCTTCTCTCATACCAGACTGTCTGGCTGCAATTCAGGAAAGGTGCACCGCCAATGATCTCTGCCTTAATGCCATCAGGATACCTGCTCCTTCCTTTCCGCTCTCTCTCTCTCTCTGGCCGCCCACTCTGGGCCTTCTTCCTGCTCCTTCCTGTGAGGCTAAGAACCTTGGTATCATCTTCAACTCCACCCTCTCCTTCTCTCCTCACATCTCCGATGTCTGTAAGAAGTCAAACTATCAGCTGCACCTCCTCTGAGGTATTCTTCTTTTTCTAACTTTCCCCCAGAAGCTCACTGTCTCCCGAGCTCTGGTCAGGGACGTCATTTAGGAGCCTCCAGAGGTCGCAAGTGCAACCTCTGTGGTCTCCCTTGCGACCTCTAAAAAAAAAAAGATTTTTATTTTTATTTTTTTATTTTTTTGTAATGCAAGTTCCTGTCCTGTGGTTCTTTACTTGTGGGGTGGCTGGCTTTCTTGTTCAGGACGCTTAAAAAAAAGAAGAAACATAAGAACAGGAGTGCCACAAGTCTAACACTTTCAGCACTGACCTTAAATAAGAAAGAATAGGAATACCAAATAATGTGTCTTTCTAGAATTCTGTGCAATAATTGCTAGGCTCATTAAATGTTTATTTCAGGCACACTTCAGGGGGAGTCACTGATTTAGTCTGTTCGTAAATGCCTCACTCAGCCTTTCATCCTTCTGAGGTCGATAAATGAGTACCAACACAGGTTTGGTGATATTGGGTGTATATTTTTTCTATATAAAGCGCGTAAGCGTAAGTGCTGTATAATAACACATCATTATCATTTGGTCATGAACATCTGCTTGCATACACTGTAATTTGGTAATATGGGCCTACACACACTGATCTTAATGATACATATGGCGATCCATTCTTGTATGAAATGTACATCACAGAGTGCTATCATAACTATATTTTTCGTAGTGTACAATGCTATGTGATGACACTTCCTGTTTTGTCAACGGGTGAAATGTCGTGTTCCATCACTACCCGCGATATCACTTTGGGGCGTGGTCAAATGACATCAATTCCTGTGATGTCATCAGGGGTCAAGGGTCATGCGATGTCACTTCCGCTACCCCTGGCATTTTGGTGAAATGACGTCCCTGGCTCTGGTCCTCTCTAGGCTGTACTACGGCAACAGCCTCTTCCTAAATCTGCCTACATCTATTCTTCGACCTTTACAACTTATCCAGAACAGGACTGCAAGACTTGTCCTTGTCCTCAAGCCCAGGGATCGTATCTTTCCAGCTCTGAAATCTCTTCACTGACTCCCTGTGGCTGCAAGGATGAAGTCCAAGACCCTCTGCATCGCCCACAAGGCTTTCTGGGGCGTGGGACCACACTAGCTCGAATGTTCTCTTCCTAAAAATCTTTCCACTCGAGCTCTCTGCTCATTCACCTTCATCTCTGAGTGTCAGACGCTTCTCCAAGCAGAGAGTTGGGGGCAGGTCTCTCTGATCGGCTGGGGCCTCCCTCTGGAACAGCCTCCCTGCCTCTCTCAAACTTGAGCAGAACCACCTCTGGTTCTGTAAGCAACTCAAGACTTTCCTTTTCACTTCCGCTTTCTCTCTTCCTCTCCACTGCTGATGCACCAGACTGCTCCACGCACTGGTCACCTGGCTACCCTCTGAACTCAGGCCCAGGCTCCTGCATGTCCAGTTGCCCTTACACTGCCTATGGGCTCCTACAGCCCTTAAGGGGTCTGCAGCTGCAACCCTACAGTCCCTTCTCTCTGTACGTACGAGCCACCCACTGGTTGCACTTATTGAGTTACCTGCAATTTCCCCCCACCTCCGGCACTTCTCCCCTCCCTCTTCCACAAACTTGTGCAATCTTAATGACACACGGCCTAGTAAGATCGCTGTTTCCTCCTCCCTTTGTTTCCCCCTCTTTGTCTTGTAGAGCCTAGAAACACTTGTGAACAGGCACTTTATAAATGTCATATCATACCATATCATATCATATAATGAAGGCTAGTAGGATTCTGATATAGAGGATCATGGCATCATGGGTGGATCCAGGAAAAGTGACACAGCAGTGTGTGATGATGACATCAGCTTCCCAGACCATCTGGTCATTGGTGGTGTATTGCTGCGTCCTCAACGTGTATAGTGGATCACTAGAGTCGGGTGGTTCCAAATGGACATGTGTGCAGATTAGGGCATCTTTGATGTTGGGTACGTGAGCTATGTCATAGAACTTCCCTTTGATGCCATTGATGACATCCTGAGTGGAATGAAGTGCAATGTTGTATGAGGCATATTGTTGGAGGACATGTAAGACAGGACACATGAGAAAGTGTCATGTGACGTACTGTGCAACATGCTGACCAAGTTCTGGAACATGCTGATGGAGAGGTTTAAGGGCTGTGTGGATTATGGTGTGACTGCAGGCCCTCTCTAGCAAGGGCACTATATACATGATGCCCTTCCTGTTAAGGTAATTCAGGGTGGTTAATTGTTGGTCTGTCAGTGGACATATGAATGGTCTGACTCTAAAAATGAGTGGCCTCCGTGTCTTCCTCCTGCTTCTTGCAAACAGGGCCCTCTCACTCAGGACCTGCTGTCTGTCTCTCTCAAATAATATTAGCTCAGCAATGTGGATGTACATGTCTTCACCTGGCTGCATTGTGATCTGTGTTGTTTTGGATGACTGGGTGGACCTTTATCTCTCTTTCATGGCTGCACCTCTGTTTCATTTGCACTCACATGGCAGCCATAACCACCTGCTGCAAGCAGGAGGTAAGTGTTGGATGTATTTCTGTTGTTATTTGGCCCGTGTTTGCACTCAGAATTGTTTGCTATTTACTGCATGTGACATTCAGCATTTTCTTCACCCGATATTTATCACATGCAGTGCTGAACAAACACTACATGCATTACTTTGACTCACTGTGCATCTGGTATTTCAATATGCAGGGAGACACTCTGGATCTGTGGTCAGTAAAACAGGTCATCATTGAAACTACCACCTGATTTGCCATTACCACACAGCTCGTAATGAGGACCTTAGTGATTTGTAAACTCTCTGTCATAATGCTACCCTTGTAGATATATATTTGAAAAAAATGTACCTGTGTATCCAAGAGGTGCTTAGCCTGTGACTCAGTGGTTGCTAAATTGGGTGAAAATAGAAAACATGCTAATTTAAATCTGTGGGGTTCTGGTGCCACTATAGATACAGGGCCTCATTCCGAGTACGGCGCTAACCAATGGCGCTATTAACGCCTTGGTTGACGCCGTACCCGGACCGGCAGCGCCTTGGTGGATGGCGGAATTACCGCCCCATTCCAAGGTTGGCGGGGCGGTAATTCCCGATTCACCAAGGCTCTTCCCCATTCCCAAATGAGCCCCCATAGGGCTCAATGGGAATGGGGAAAATGCAAATAACGGTGACCGTTCATTACGGTCACCGTTATTGGCTTGGAGGCCCCTTTGCGCCCTCGACTTTAACACCTGCTCAAAGCAGGCGTTAAGGGCGAGGGCGCAGAGGGAACTCGGAGTATGGCGGTAAGGGAATACCGCCACCGGTCTCGTTACCAGTGGCCACTATCCCTTACCGCCATACTCGGAATGAGGCCCACAGAGTTTGTAAGTAATTAATTTCAATATATGAACCATTTAAAAATGACATGTGCAGCTAAGTAAGTAAATTGGCCTTGTGTAGTGCCCATGTGCCATTTGTTATTACCCTTGCTGGGCTTGGCTGTGAAACATTATTTGATTGAATGTGATGCTTTTCACTGAAATAAAAAGTCATTATTGTTAAACCTACAAAACAAAATAAGCAAATAAAACATCCTATTTTGCAGGCTTTAATGAACACAAAATAATGGAATGCAAAGACACTTATGCATTTGTGTTGCCATGTTCCATACGGGAAAGGACAGAATGTTACATCATTTGTCATTTTAGGATATGTAATATAAATTGCACATATATGAGGCTATATCTATACTTTATTTTTCTGTATGTGTAAATGGTTTATACAAAACCTTTACAAAATGCACATAATAAAAATAGTATGACAAAAGTTTGATTTTTTTACACACAATCACCTAAATCTACATGTTAAAAATACATCATGAAAATCAATTGTGTTTGTAGGTCACAGGCTCCTCGCAGTGCACTTTTTGTGCAAGAGTGTTGACTATGCAAATCAAAGTAATGTTACATAGAATTTGATCGTTTCCACATAGTAACCTAAAACTACATTTTAAAAATACATTATAAAAACAATGTTAGAAGGTCACATTCTCCTCCATTGTTATTGCAGTGATGTCTAATGTGCAGGTCAATGGAAAACCTTAGCTTAGGTTCCATCTGATGCATTTGTTGCAGCAGTACATTTCAGGTGCAAAAAGCAAAGTGTGCAAATGGATGAGATCGAGGCTAGATATTTGCCTTTACCATCACTTCTTTGTTAATAACAGTCAATGTAAGCAAAAGAATCAAGGAAACATTTTCACCCGACATACATCTCAACCAGCGAAGGTTTCTTGAGTAACTAGAGTCAGCAATAACGTTTTTTTTCCAAATAATTGAATTCTGTCAGATTCAAAATGGGAACAAATGGTGACAAAATGTTTCAGTGTTTCAATCTGGTTTCCATGAGAGCAGACTCGACAGGTGCGAGCTGATTGTACAGCACCTGTTGAAACCCAGTATTTCAATCGTTCTCTAGTATGACATTGATTGAGTTTGAACCTAATGTACAAGAAACAGGCGTTTTCACATGGGAAACACAGTAAATAGGGTGATTGTAGTGTTCTTTTTTTGGCAAATGGAGCATACTCCTCGTACATGCTGTACTTGCTGAGAGCTTCAATGGTGCAGGCCCAGTTAAAACAGTATAGTATTTTTTTTTAACATATTCGGGACGCATAGTACGATCTTGTTCGTTCACATCTATATCACTCAGTATGGTTTGCATTCTCATACAAAACTGTATCAAGGAGATGGGATGAGAGTCACTGAGCATCTGAAATACATCAAAACATAGCAAACCTTTGGGGGGGTGATCATTTTTGAGTAGTTATTGAGCAATCTCCATTGGAATTTTGAAGAAAGTGAGCTGAGCCCCAATTTGTGTCTAATATTGGGATTGGGCAGTGATTTGGCAAGTCCCAAGGTTTCTTTCCAGATGCAACCCTGCATTGCCATTTTCTGCTCAAATTTCCAGTGCTATTCTGATGACACTTAACTCATTTTCAGGCTGCCCTCGGCCACCTCCTCTCCCTCTGACATCTGATTACCTAACTGCCATTGAAGATTGGAGTGCCGCCAATGATCTTTGTCTGAATGCCAGCAAGACGGAGATCCTCCTCATCGGCACACCTTCACCATCCTTTCCCCTCACTCTCTGGCTTGCCTCCCTTGGCCCTCCTCCTACCCCCACCTGCAAGGCCAAGAACCTCGGGTCATCTTTGACTCCACACTTTCCTTCTCTGCCCACTTCTCTGATGTCTCTAAAAAATCAAACTTCCTACTGCATCTCCTCAGAGGTACTCTGCCTTTCCTCTCCTTCCCCCAGCAGCTCACTGTCTCCCAAGCTCTGGTTCTCTCTACGTTGGGCTATTGTAACAGCCTCTTTCTAAATCTACCTGCCTCTACTCTCCGCCCTATGCAATTAATCCAGAACAGAACTGCATGACTTTTCCTTGGCCTCAAACCCTGGGATCGTATCTCTCTAGCTCTGAAATCTCTCCATTGGCTACCAGTGGATCCAAGGATTAAATTCAAAACCCTCTGCATTGTCCACAAGGCTTTCTGGGGCCTGTGTCCAAAATACCTTCATCTATCCCTCCACAAATACCTCCCCTCTCAAGCTCTTTGCTCCTCTACCTCTAACTCCCTCAAGGTCAGTCGTTCAGCCTCCCCCTGGAACAGCCTCCATACCACTCTAAAAACTTGAGGAGAACCTTCTCCAGTTCAGGAAGCACCTCAAGACCTTCATCTTTGCTTCTGCCTCCCTCACCCTCTCCCCTGCTGATCTGTTCTCTCTTGGCACCATGTACCTGGCCACCCTCTGTCCTCCGGGACCAGGTACCTGCTCACCCTGCCACCCTCCTGCACTGCCTCCGGGCCACCGCTTGCACTGGGGTCTGCATCTGTACCCATACAGTCCCCCCCTTTTTCTTACTGCACTTATCAGACCTACCCTGTCAGGTGCCTTAAACCCAGCACTTGTTGGCTGCAGTACCACTGTTTGTTGCCTTTATTATTTATTTATTTATTAGTATTTATCTGTTTCTCCTTTGCTCCGCACTTTCCACTTCTCCCCCCTTCCATGCACTTTTCCCCTCCCCTTTCCCCTGCACTTGTGCATTCTCAATGTCACTGAGCCAAGTAACATTGTTATTTTGTTCTCCCCTGTTCCCCTCCCTTGCCTTGTAGTGCTCTGAAACACTTGTGTACGAGTGCGCTAGAAATAAAATATCAACATCAATTTGATTCAGGATTTTGCTCATTTCCAGTAAGCACATATCTAGGCCATACACTAAAATGGATTCCACTTTTAAATTGTAAAATTCTAGCACAATAGTAGTGGAAAAGCTACAATATTTGTAGTAAATTATTTTCATCTGTGAGAGTAATGGCTTGAGTTTTTGGTTGAGAGAGTTTCTCCACATGGTTACCGATGAGGTATCACATAGATTGTATTCTAGGTAGCGCAATTGCAACACACGTTCAATTGTATTACCTCCCATCGCCCATTTAATAGACCTGATTATTTTTCTGCCAGCGAAAATAACGATCTTAGATTTCTTGGCATTCGAGTGAAGATTGAATTTATGGGCATAAATCGAGTAGATTTGCAGTTTGCTCTGCAAACCAAACAGTGTTTGTCTAAAAAAATTAAATCATCGACAAACAGTATCCAGTGAATTCAAAGTTTCCCTAGTCAGACTGGAAAGATGTTGTGTTGATGCCATATGTCATTGAGATCACTCAAATATAGGTTGAACAGGGTAGATGCCAGGTTACAACCCTACTTTACTCCTATATATGTCGGGATAGCTTCAGTGAGTGCACCTTCATGACTGATGTGCACCCGATAGCAAGTATTTTGATGTAACATAGAAATAATAAGGATAATGTTGGCAGGAATGCCAAACATAACCATTTTGTTCCATAAGTGATCACAAATGACAAAATCAAAAGCTGAAGTCATGTCAAGTGGTGCCACGTATACAGGACCATTGGCTGATTGCTTGTCATTTCTAAGATGTGATATAAGATGGTAGCGTTAAGAGCCGTGCCCATGTTTTTGCGGAATCCTATGTGAAATCGTGAAAGAATATCATGATCTTGGATATATTTTTCAAGGTCCCTGAGAATCAGAATCGAGAATACTTTAGAAGAGGCCTCCATTAGGGCAATTGGCCTAAAGTTTTCTAATTCCGAGGGAGATGGGTATTATTATAGATAGAAGCCAAGATTATGGGATCCGTTTTGATTCAAAGATAAGTTGAAATTTGGCATTTAGGATGGTAGCCCAGAACTGAGGATCAGATTTTAGCACATAGGATGGAATACATTCAGGGCCCGCTGCTTTGGAATAGTTCAACTTAGAAATTGCCCACTGAATATCCTCCAGGTACCATTGACTGCACCCCATTATTGATGTGTCGAGATCCAATTTCAAAGCATCAGTGTATGCAAGTGGTATTTGATATTTTTGCGCTAGATGTTTTACCCAAACTTCAGCTGAGTTTAGAGGTATCCATCGATGCATCCGAATGGTTGGTAGCATCCCTAATGAGTGCCCAAATTGATTTTGTATCGTGCTTGCCAAGATGTTTGATCATGTTTTGATTGTCAGCGATATGCATCTGAACTTTAATTGATGTGATTTTATTCTTATAAGTCTGAATGATTCGGTTTTTGCATCTTAAATATTGAACATCGGATAATGCTAGAGCGCGAAGAGCCCTCAGATTTTTGTTTCTCTGCAATTTTAGATTTGCTACATCTCCATTAAAAGTGTTGTTATGTACATTGTTAGCCAGATTTTATTTTCACAAGATTATTGAGAAGAATGTTCATTATGCCATTGTTTGATTTCTCCACTTGTTGGAGATTTAACCTATGAGCCTGTTCTCCATCCTCACTCAATACTTGTCTCCTGAGAGGGGTGGACAGTTGCCGACATAGTTTTGTGTTCCATTAGAGGGATAAGCCACAATGCTCAAATTCTAATAGCGATAACACAGGTGCTATTTTGTGTATCGTGAATTGTAAATGCACATTGAGATTAATTATCATTTGATCACCTAGGCGAGGATTGCTAATTGTCACATGATCACAACATCTGGCAAAGTTTATAGAGACAAAAAAGTAGTCTTTATAAGATTTATAGATGCCTCTTTGCCAAGTAAAACTAAGTTCTTTGCCACTAGTCTCCACCATTTGTATATCCCATTCCGGTAGATGAGTCACCCATCTCTGCCCTCTAGTGATAGAAACTGACTCACATTTCATGGAAGCTATGGACCGCTTAGAGTTGGTTTTTCTGGAGCAAGTGCAATTAAAGTCACCTCCTGTGACTACCACGTAATGGATATTACAAGGAAACACATCCTCTAAAATGATGTTAAGATGTTCAACGATCGCAGATAAAGACATCTTCACCGGATCCCAGTACAAGCAGATGACAAGAGATGTTTTCAGTAGTCTGTATAATTAATTCTATGACCAGTAATTCTTCAAAAGAAGCACTCATCTTGGTTTTGGCTTTGATATTAGAACCACCAAGCCCCCAGATGGTCTACCAAGTGGACCCATGATAGCAGGCGAAGTAAAGGTTGTGTAACCGTTCAGGTAGAAATGTTGTAGTTTCATAGATTCCTAAATTAAAATTATCGTAGGTTTGTTACTGTTTTCAAAAGAATTGAACCAAGAGTGCACGTTTTTTTAACCACAAACGTTCCCATTTTTAAATCTCAAAACTTTGAGGCTACGATTGCATGTTAGCTTGTTTGATAGATAAACACATTTTCATTAGAGGTTCACCCCAAGACCAGTCCTTCACAGAACTTGCCAGGGAGGATAGTTGGTTTAGCATGGTCTCCTTGGGCAGCATTGGATTTTCATCATTCAACACTGCAGTTTTGGGTACCTCAATTTCATTTTCATGGGTCTCTATAAACACGTGGGTTACCTCCTTACATTTCAACAAGTTAAGTTGGAGACCCCGTTGCATAAGATCAGCTCGATGTTCCCAAATTAATTTGGTGATAATGAAGAAGTGGAATTGGCATATCATGCGATTATTATTTTTCAGCGACAGTGTCACCCAGTCGATGTCATTGGAGTTCAGTATTCTAAATGAAGGAATCTGATGGACGGAATTAAGAATATAACATTGATTTATTCTAGTAGAGCCATTGAATTTCAAATCACTCGCCCATCCAAGAATTTTCAAGGACTTGGGTGTCAAATAGAAGGGTCCTTGGGCATTCACAGCAGTGATATCCGATTCAGTGGTATCATTTTTAAAGCAACCTCTTTTTGGTCAATCCCGTTAGTGATGGAACTCACTTGAGGGATAGATGCACTACCAGTGTTAGAGGATGCATTAGGCTGAAGCTATGAATCTATTGCAGTGGTGCCGTTTGAGTTAGCTATTAAGAGCACATCTACATAGGGTAAGAAACTGCATACATTTTAACCTATGGTTGGTAAAAAGCTAGACAGCTGAGTTTGTTTAGTGCCATTGACTTCACTCAGAAGACGAGAGGGCATACATATCTAGTCTATTGACTTGAAGTTCAATGGTGCCTCTGATGCTGTACCTATCACTGTGCTAAGGTTGTTTGCACCGGCTTTCTTCTTTATTTTATTTTTAATATTTGGCTCAGACCATGAGTCTTTTGATGTAGCATCTTCCCTTACCTGAAGATAGGGTTTGCTTTCTTTATTTAACTGATTTAAGTCCAATATCTCATCCTCATTAGATATATTGCATAGATTTTTTTTACAGAGGGGTTGTGTCCTGTTACTTTGCTCATGGGCTGATTTTTTGATATTTTATTTCAGAAGTCTTATTTTGCCTATTTCTATTAGCTCTTCTTTTCAAGGGTCTGAGCACAAGCCTCGTATTTCTGCGAGATAGAAACTGGTCTGAAGCCAATGGGCGAGGTATTAGGCAGAATCTTGGCTGGGATCTTGTCAAGCTGTTCTGTCAGACCCGTCAGTGGCGACGGACTATTGGGATGCTCAAAGACTAGTTTAACACGATTTGTCCATTTGGGGAATCTGACTGAAGTTCCTATAATTTATTCCAGCCATGTCCTGGAGGGCTTTGATGTTAGTCTCAAGTGCCATGATTTTTGCCAAATTAGTATTGACATTTACCCATTTGTCTTTAGTGTTAATTTCGAGAGTGTCATTGGATACTTGATTTGAGTAACAATTAAATTCTCGCATGGCAAATTTATAGGTTTTACAAAAATATTAACATCACTAGCTTGAGATGATTTCTTAAGACTGGGTGCATTAACGGTTTGACATGGTCGGGAAACAGATGATGCCCGTTGGGTGTCAGAGTTCCTTCTAGATTTTGATGTAATAAGTGTCTGTTGGGTGAAGATGAAACCCTCTATTTAATTCATTTTTGCAAGAATATCTGACAAATATGTCTTCATTTTGCAAATCTCATAGTGGGGGACATCATGTCCTTTGTCTAGTAAATTGAGAATACTCATCAACACCGGAAATGAATACATGTCTGGGGTGTTGAGATCGAGAGATAAGTAATGCTTGATGGCGAAACATTTGGACTTAAGGCTCTTCGTGAATGTGATGTGGACCCTCTTTAGAAGTGTGATTGTTTTCATCATTGTCCTGAAACAGTATATTTGACTCATTTAATGCATTGGAACGTAAGGGAGTCAGAGAGCTGGCCGTAGGTAGAAGAGTGTTATACATTTTAGATGCAGCGGCAAACAAATGGTCAGCCATCAGCATGGACTGAACATTTGGGTTGTTAAAAAGACAAATTTCGTCCATTGAACTTGGGAAGAGGGCTGACGGTGTAAAGGGGCCAAGTGACAATCTGATCCGTTTGCCTAGTTCAGCCATGACGGCAGGAGCCACGGAGACATCAGAGGATGTGAAGTTTGGGCATTCAGCAGGTCACATTTTGGTGAAGTTAGAAGAGGATTATCTATACCATCCGATGGCACCTGGTGCACTGTTGTGTCCAAATCATAAATTTCATGCAAAGAGTAAAAGAGTGGGTGGAGCTTGGGAGAAGAAAAGTGGTGGATTTGGGCAAGAGCATGACGCAGTGTGTGGTCTAGCCCAGTTGTGGAAGGGGTACTGCCACTGGAACACATATCCATTTGTGGAAAGTCGTTGTGCAGCATCAGTAACAATTCTTTTTGGATGGGTTTATTTATTTTTGTTGCTTGTATAGCGCGCCAAGCCTTAAGGCCTCTGGGTGCTTTCTTAAGGTCAAGGTTACAGTAGTTACTCTGGTTGCAGGAATACAGTGGTCAGAGGGCAAGTTAAATACAATGTTCACAGGTTTAGTAAGTACAGTACAAATGTATAGTTGCACTTAGAATATCTACAAAGTCCATATATTACTAAATATTTAAATACAATATTTGCATGGTTGCATGTGGAATCATCAGGAGGTAGTCTTATGCATTCATCAGTCAGGGTTAAACGCCTTAGTTGCCCCTCCCTAAGGTGAAGAGGTGTGTTGTGATTTGTCTCCGGAAAATCCAAAAGTATTCTTGTGCTCTTAATTGGACCGTGAGGGAATTCCATTGCTTGCTGGCAATTGTGGGGAAGCTACTGCCTCCCGCTTTTTGGAGCTTGAATCTTGTGGTTGTGAGCAAGTGCAGGTGGGTTGTTCTTGTTGGTCTAGCACGCTTTGATTAGGTTAGTTTGTCTGACAGGTAGGTCAGAGCCACCCGGTGGAGACATTTGGGTGTCAAGGATAGTATTTTGAACGTGATGCTTTCTTGTACCGAGAGCCAATGTAGTTTTTGTCTTATTGCAGATATATGTGCTGATCTGAGGATGTTGAGCGTGGCTCTGATGGCAGTATTTTTTAGGACTTGTAGTTGACAGATGTTTTGGATCTTTGTACCGGCGTATAGGGCGTTGCAGTAATTGAGTCGGGATAGGACTAGGGCACTACCCAGAGTGATGCAACTGTCCAGAGATAGGAATTGTTTGCAGGCATTGATGATTTTGCAAGTGTAGGATGTGGCTGATATGGAGGCGTTTACTTGTTTATTGAGGGTGAGAGATGAGTCCAGGTAGAAACCTAGTGTTTTTACCTTGTTGGTCTATTAACAGACATTAGTCACAGATATTCCACTAATGGAGTGTGTAGAAAAAGATGGATTGTTCCTATTTGGGGGATGTTTTGCTAAGAACTCAGTCAGGCATCTTCCACTTCTGAGCCCACCTACCATCATTCAATAGTCGGCACAAGCAACCACTCACAGATGAGTTTTCCTTTTGCCGGTTATTTCCTTTTTATTTTTTAGTTATATACTTGTTTTTGATGCAGGAATTGTGACGTCAATGTATAGTGCACAAATGAATGTTGTTGTAGTATTAGTTCATCTGCTGTAAAACCTTTTACAGAAGTGGTGGGTTCTAAACAAACAGTTGTTTGTATATGATTGAATCAAGACAACACTTGAGAAAAGGATTATGTTCACATTCACGTGGACTTGTTCATATGGACCCCAGGCAGAGCCCACTTAAGTCCACAAAGGCAAAGGACCGATACAGTAGCTAAGTTGACAGCACTGTACCCAACAGCGTGCCAAACAGAATACACAGCTAGATCAGAGAGCTGCGGTACATGCACACATTTCCTACTTAAGAACACACAATGAGCAACAGGGAGACCAATCAATAAACTAGATGTTCTCCCAGAAAAAAGGAAAAACACCACAGCAACCGGTGACAACTAAGTACAGAATCCGCCACGTAAATTGGTTGCAAAATGAAGCCTGCCTCCTGAATTTGTGTCAAATTGTAAGTTTGAGGATCAGTGCCACATTGGACGGTGCCGTAAAAGCTCGTCAGCACGTCTTCACTGCTAGTAAGCTTAGCATTCTGAGCAAAACAATTGCAAATAAGTGAGCATTAATCAACAAGAGGGTAATAATTCAAGTAGACGCAAATTACATAAAGCGAGCCGCAATGCTCACTCTGTGCTGCCATAAGAATATAAAGACAGACAGCATCTTGTACAATTTCACTGGTGCGTGTGTTGATGTAACAGCCATTACTAAAGTATAAATGTCAGCACTCGCAAAATCAGCTTTGAACGTTACACAGACAAACTTACAAAAGAATGTTAACGTCAAAGCATACCCACCCAGCCGCCACAGTTGAACAGCCAAACAGCACTTACAGGGCACTTCGCAGTGTGCGCGCCCCTGATTTTTATAGCAGATGAGGCGGGCTGGTGTGCGGGGCCTCAACCTGTACGATAAACAACAGAGTACCGTATATCAAAAACCAACCTGGATGTTAGATTATGAGTCCAGATTAGTTCAGTGTAGTGCCAAGTTATACAAATGAGAAGCACACCATTTAAGTCATGAAGCAGACACATTTCTCTGCAGTGTTCCACGACGTGATGGCAGCAGCAGCAGATCCAGCAGGGAACATCCCAGCACAAACAGCACTTCCAGGGCACTTCGCAGTGCGTGCGCATTAGTGCGCGCGCCTGTGATTTTTATGACAGAAGATGCGGGCTGGTTGGTGGGGCCTCGACCATTTAAGTCACGAAGCAGACTAATTGCTCTGCAGCGTTCCACTCGGTGATGGCGGCAGCAGCAGATCCAGCGGGGAACCTGCCAGCACTTCCAGGGCACTTCATATATCTATATTTTATCAGTATGTCTTTACAAGAAGAAATGACCCAAAGAGTACATTTTCTTACTGCATGTAACATTGAAATTGTCACCTTAATTTGAACTAAAGAGGTTTGTTCATCCAGAAGTCAATTCTTTTTTGAAGCAGTAATTCCCATATACATTATCCATCACTTTGATAAAGGTCTAAAAGAGTAACGGCCCGATTCATGGAATTATCTGCGCAGTAAATTGGGACGTTGCACGCCAAACCGGGTGCAAATTCCTGTTTGTCAATTCATGGAATTGACTGCGCTGGACTTTTTCGTACTCTGCGAGGACTTTGCACAGGCTCGGCATGTCTCTGCAAGCGGTCGAGTACCTTGTGTGAGACACCTGCAGAGCATGGGCGTGGCCTGTGGATGGTCTGGAGTAGGGGGGTGGAACTTGAAAAATGGGGCAAAGCCAGGGAAAATGTGGCTGTTACGAGGGACAACCCACGCAAGGTGATCGCACCCCTCAGCCGCACAGCTAAAATTGCATTCATGGATCTGACCACGCAACCTCCCGTTGGGAAAAGGACCAAGCAAAGCTCTCGATCTAACCGTCACCCGAAGGCAGGCATACAGACACTTGCACATAGAAATGACTGTGCAGAAGTAATATTGCATGGTGGATTTAGGGGTGCATGCACCCGGTCAGGGTTCCGATCGAACTTGGGGGTGCGTGTAAGCAGTCTAGCGGGGTGCAGCAATTGTTTACAAGGGTTCACACACATGTGGACCAGAATATGATTACTTTTACGATGCATGCTACACATGCTGAGGGGGTGCTGAGAATAGTTACATGGGTCCCAATGCACACCAGCTGGTGTGCTTGCTTTGTTTTTGAGGTTCTAGCATGACCTGCGCATAGTGTTACTTCACGTGAACAATTCCATGAATATTCATAGCATGCATATTTTCTCTTGTGCGATGCTCCACGCAGAGCCATTCTCGGTGCGCAGACTTTGCAGGATCTGTGTGCCCTTTTTTCATGAATCAGGGCCTAAGTGTCTATTTGTGTTCACCAAAAACAAAGGCTCTGCTTCCAAATCCAAGAAATACATTCAAATGCCTACCAGTAGGATGTCTCCAAAACCCAAATCCATGGTCATGCATTTTGAGCTCATTTGAAAGTCAACAGTTTCAGTGTTTGGTTAATCATCACTTGCGACTTTAAGCTGCCTTTTAAAATGATCCTTTTGTTCAACAGAATGTCATTCTCAGCAGATGGACTATTTGTATTGATTTAGCCCGGACACTCTGCAGTTCAGTTAAAATGTATCACATACGGTCAGTTTTAAATGTGCGAGACAAAATGGCGATAGGTTCTAGACTTTCGGGTATTACTTCCGAACCCTGGGAGTGATTAAAAAACTGGATGTAGGTTTAGATTCAGAAGACGGACACAGATCACATGCATATACAAATGATAAATTAAAACTATAATGTATTAATGATTTGCATGTTTAAATACTGTTATGAATGAAGTAAAAGAACACAAATTCTATCTCCAGATTCAGAATAGTATTACAACTCTGAATATTAATTTTCAATAATATCACCTGTCCATACAGAGAATTATAAGGAAAAATAAATTTGCAAGTCCAAATTTGATTCCTCAATCCTTAGGGGTTGGCTAATTTATAGCTGGCACGTCACTTCATCAAACAGAGAATTCAATGGGTCAATGGAAGCAAGGCAGAGGGACCAGGTGATTGTGAGAAGGGGTAGGGAACCTATCACTATCTGTCCAATTCAAAAATGCTATATCAAATGACGTTGCATCGGCAGAGTTTGCTTCGTATTTAATCTCAAACACATAGGAACAAGAGATAGAGAGAGAGGGAGAGAGAGTGAGAGAGAGCCTGTCTGACAGGAGAATAGCAGATCTTGCATCCAACTGGGAGTAACAGATGGAAAATCTTAATTAGAAGACCTATTCCATATGGGACAGAATGGAGAAAACTGTTTCCAAAGAAGGACCAAATTATGTGAGAAAGATTTTGGGAGAAGGTGCACAGCCTGGAGAAAAGAAACGTATATGGTCAAACCAACTGAGGACTGTCTGGCAGGTGCCTTTGAAAAACAAACACGAAGTTAGTACCACAATCTGAAATTATTTAGACAAACGTCACAAGAATTAGTTCAATTCCAAATAGCAATCACAATTATTTCAGGGAACCCTCTTCACTGATAAGGGGAATATAGTGCAATGTGTGCATGCTATGGGATTTATAATTAAAATTGAAACCCTAGGTAGCCGAACCATAACAAGGTTTTTCTCATCCAATTTTGGATCTCTGGAAGTCTTTGACATCCCAAATTCAAATGTAGAATGACAAGTCCTTGGGATTGGTGCCTGTCATAGGTGATAAAATATTTGACATCTAATCCTTATTGAAGACATGTAACTGGGGTGTTGTGAGGTGAACCTGATTCATTGAGAATAGTGTTGGAGTTAGGCACTGATGTCCCAGCATTCTAAAAAGAAACAGAACTCCTGAACCCAAGCATTTAAAGTTATTTGCAACCAATGCAACATCACAAAGGGTATCCAATTGTATTCATATCCAGGCTGGGAACCAATATATTCCTCCAATGCCAATGGTTGTTAATGGTCCAGGGAAAACAAAGTTAATTGTTTGGTTCCAACTTCATTCAGAGAACTGCTTCACCTGTTGATGGAATGGGGAGGTGTGTTTTAGGTAGCTAAAATTCCTCAATGTATAATGGTGATTTCCCAAAAATATTATCAAACAATTTTGATTTGTGTCTATACATTGTCAAGCAGTTGAGTCTATTGTCTACAATAGTCATTCACATTTATTTATCTTTGTATACATGTTTGTGTAAATTGGAATGAAAGCATTAGTGAGACAACAGAAGGCAGGTTGCATTTTCCTTTCTGTATAAAAACTGCAAATATCCATTACAAATATTCAGATTAAAACAGCCTGTTTATTGCCAGTTTGTGGGGAGAGGTTATTGCATGGAGTTTTACATTATTGTCAATCTTCTGTAAAAGTAAATATTTTCCATAGATAGATCTTATATGTGGCAGAAGATACAGCAGTTATAATGACACTGATGTCAACACACAAATGCATGGTGTAACACTGATTGTGCCCAAAACCACACCTATGAGTGAACTTGCATTGTTGTGCTGAGTTAGGTGGTCCTTATTGAAGGAATACAGGTGTTTTTTGGAATAATACAAATACATGCAAACTGAGAATCATGTAGTATTTTTGTGGTTTGATGAGATATTGATATTTCTGAAGTAAGACATATAATTTAGACAGATTGTTTGTTTAGTTATTGATCAAAAGTTAATGATTGAGATTTGTGATGAACTATATCATTCACAAATGTCTAAAGAGGTAAGACTGGCCCGTGATCATCCACAGTTCAGGTATTTTCAGCATGGGCACAGAGAGATGCAGGGCCTTGAATCAAAGAAAGCTAAAATTAAGGAAAGTGTAGTGAAAGTAGAAACACACATTTGGGAAGAACAGAGCCCGATAGGCCGTCATTACTGAAGCAGTACATGGCTTCCATTAATAAAGAAGAGAGTGATATGCTTTTGAACTTTCAGCTGATCTCCTTTTCCACCTCAAGTCGGTGAAAGAGAGAGTAGCCGAACAGGAAACTTGCAACATCACATACAGAGGCACTTCTCAAAAGATATCAGCAGCTACTTTGTCAATAAGTCAGTGATCAATGAGAACAATAAATAAAACAACTGCAAGAGTACCTGGATAATAATCAGGTGTCAATGTAAAAACTACAGAGTCTCTTTCAGGTAGTAAAATGTGAATTGAAAGTGTCCAAACAGCCAATCAATGCTTAGAAAGAAACATTTTGAATAATAATGACACATATTGTCAGTGTTTGCAGACACATGACAAATTAAAGAGAAAACTAAGTGATCATACTGTTTACACCAATGCATTAGCTGATGATGTTATGAGCAGAAAAACGAAAGTCGAGAAACAGCAGCAAAACTCATCATATAGGGTGATGATTTGCAAACTGAGTATGGTCAATTACAACAAAACATAAGCATAATCAAACAGCAAAGAACCCACCTAGCCTAGGAAAGAACATGACCTCCCAAGAAATACAGCAACACACCGGACAATTGACGCAAGCATAGGCACATGATGATCCGAGAAAGATGTCTTCACAAGAGCTAGTGGGAAGATTAGACTGTGAAAGACAAGTCAGAAAAAGTAACAAAGCATCTTGATGATGCAGTGTTGCAAATAGAACAATTGAAAAAAAAATAACTACTTGACAGTTTACAAACCAAGGGGCAATGAATGAAATATATAATTTTTAGCACAAAAAAGATTAATCAAAAAAGGAGTTACAAAACACACAGGGATCACTGGAATCAAGAACTAAAGTGTTCATGTCTACTAATCAGCCTAGTCTTGTTGAATCTAGGATACAACTAGTGCAATGTAAACAACAAATGATAAGGAATTAATGGCAATGCATTGAGTTCTGAATCAATAATTAAACTTCAGAAACAAATATGTTTTGTGGAAGAGGGGAGGTGTTCCCCTGTCTCTGAGACTACCGGTGTATTGCTGAGTGCTTCCCTGAGAAATACCAGTATATCTAGTACACCTGGCCATAGACAAGACATAGGGTGTTCCAGATACACCACTTCACCCTTCCAAATACACCTAGGGGTCAAGAAGAGCTGAGTTGCCGGACAAACTTAGAGGAATATCTAGATATTCAGAAAGGAATGGGGAGCCGTCCACTTAGTATATCAGGGGTGGGCAGAAGAAGATATGAGAGAATTCACAATTAATCAATGAAAACGTCTATTAACATGAATAAAGAGAACAAGAATTACAATGTATGATCCAACAGGGTCACCACTTAGCCCATCTGGGTAACCTTAAAAAACAAGTAATGCAAACCAGGAAGGACCTTCTAAGAACACCTCCTTACACAATGGACCATTAGGGAAACCATTAGTGAAACCCAGATCAGTAGACAAAGGAAAGACTGATTTATGAGCAACAAAAGGAAGAAACCTAATATCATCCAACCCAGAAGAGCAATGGAGGAAAGAGAAAAGACCCCTGGTGCCATACACACATGAAACCTTCCTACAGTAATTACGACTGAGAGAGTAAATATGTAAACAGGGAGGGGGTTCATGTAGTGGTTCTGACTTTGATGAGGAACATTTGACTCAAGTGTGCATTCATAGAAAAAGAAAACCACAATCAGATTTTCTGAATGACTTAATCAAACAGATTAAGCTTCACGACCCCTTATCATAATATGTGAAATATTCAGCTTGGTAACATTTAGAATAGTATAAACAGACAATGGCATCATTTGGACTGCAAATGACCCAAATAATATTGAAAGCATTAAATGAACCTTTTCCCCAGAATGTTTTTTGTTGAACTGGAAGACCAACATGATGTTCTCTAACTAGGCTGCCATTTTAAAATAACGTTCAACACATAGAAACCCTCAAGCAGACCTTAAGGCAGATTCTATGTTATTCTATTGTATTCTACTGTATTGTTCTTGTCATTTGTATAGTGCCAATTGGACAATTTTTATAGTTTCAATGCGCTGTTAGTAGGAACGCCCATGGTACACCGAAGTCCAGGGTGTTAGTGGTCTTGGCACACAATTAAAACACAAGTGTCAATTTGGCTGAAAAAGGCTTAGCAGGGCTAGCCAGGCTTCGATAGAAAAGCAACCCTTGTAGTCAGGCATGTGGATGGGTCCTGCGAAAATTAGGGATTGCGTCAGTGCTAGTGACTTGCTATTTGTTCAGCTTGCCCGAATTTATAGTAGGTCTGTACCGCATTGTGCTGTCAAGTGGTGTTGAGGAGTAGTCGGGTGTAGGTAGGCGGAACATTATTGTGAACAGTACAACCAGATTTTTGTAGTAGTCCTTGCTGTATACTGACGTGTGTGGTTAGCCGTGCCTGTGGCCAGTGGAGTAGTGTATTAACACTGCCATTGCCGCCAGTTGGAGACACTTTGATGTTCGTGTGGCCACTATGGTATTCAGCTATTTCTGTTGATTCTCGGGTCTTATCAGTCACTGTTGCATCAAACAACAAGAGCACAAACATGCATTTCTCTGGCTTTTTATTTCTTCTTTCCTTTTTTATTAGTTTAATACAGTTATGTATACACATAATGTTTATACAAAATAATCACAAATACAATTCATAAATAATTATGACATACCAAATATAAAGTAACATCAACAGGATCTAAATTAAAGTAAAATAAAACCAATTAATTCGAAGAAATGGCAATTATGTACCATAATCAAATAGCACAGTAGATTATATGACACTCAATTCTCTTCATTTTCTGGTCACATTTTCTCTCTCACTTTAATTTTCATATCTATTGTGCAATACACTCAAAAATACTTCTCGTGTATGTGATAGTCAAAGGATAGATTGAAAAAATAAACAATCTAAATGTGTGTGTCTACATTTTGGTCTGCATAGGCTTCCCTAGAGGGGCATAGGGAGGAAATTGCCCCCCGATTGGCTGCTTTGCCCCCCCTAATTGGTGGCCTGCCTCCCACCCCTTCTGGAAAATAACTCTTTCCAGGAGCCTTAAAGGTGCTCTGTTGCTCCGCCATCATTTGCGTGTTTGTAGGTACTATTTGCTGACTCTGAATGCTTTCTTCTGGCCTGAAAGGGACACCACGGGAATCAATGGGTCACGAATATCACTGGAGTGGGGGCGGGGCCGTCACTGTAAAAAGCAGGCTACCTACATGCTGGCACACTATTCTTTTCCAAATGTGCATCTTACACTTGTCTAGATAAAAAAGACGTTTCCAAACTGAAACAAGCTCTTAAACGTACATTCACTAGTTTTCTTTAAAATGTGTTTCTTTTTTTGTCGGACTACCACAAAAATACCCTGTGATTTTGGTGTCCCTTCCTTTGTGTTTTATCACAGGATACATTTCTAAAGCTGTTTAATTCTTGTCAACCTGCTTAATTACAAATACATGCTTCTATTGTGCTGACAGCAGTTATTAGGAAATTTAACTGCTGTGGGTTCATGGGTGCCAGCTTTTTTGATTTTCACTATGGGGGCAGAAATTCTCCCCACACTCACCCAGATTATAAGCAAACTACCATCCCAAGCCAACCCCTGGCCGTACACATGTTTGTAACAACTGTTGTTACAAAAAAGGAATTGCAAAAAGTCATACGATTTACAGCTAGTTTTAAATATATAACATCTTACCAAGAATCACTCAACCTGCTGAGCTACCGCGGTAGGATATGTCTAGGGATCCCTTAAAGTGTTCAAAATCACTGCATTAAGAACAGTCTAGTTCATGAACATGACTTCAAAGTCAACAGGATTTAAGGTCCAGCTGCTACACTGACCCTGTGCATATATTCATTGACAGTGTACCAGTGGTGGCTTCTCCATAAAGTGCGTGGGGCACCGACCCACGGGCACCCTCACCCATTATGGAGGAGCCAAGGAGCCAGCCCAGTGTAAACACTGAGCACTCCCTTAGCTGGCTTGATATGTTAACGGAAAATGCGGCTTCCGTTTGACAGTTCTGTTCTCCAGCCTTGCATATCCAATGAGTCATGCAAATCCAGGGGCGTGTTGCTTCCCCAACATAGCATGGCCCATTGGGGATGCGAGCTGAGGAACTGCATGTTTGTATGTGTGATGGAAAGAGCTATTGCGCCTCCTCGCACATACAAACAGGGCGGCCCACTTCATCATCAGTGCTCTGGCTTCTGTGTGCGGAAGTGCTCGTTGCTTCCTGTTCATGCCACGTGGAAGCTTAAGCACTGGGAGGGAACATCAGGACCGGGGCACAAGGTATGTTGATTTAAATATGTGTATGTATGTGAATATGCTTGTGTTATGTGTAACGAGTGAGTGTATAATGATGGGTCAATGTGTGAATGAGTGACTGCATGCTGCGTGTGAAGGTTGTGTGAATGTGTGTGCTCATGTGTTCATACTGGGACCTGGAGCTTATTTTGGCAGGAGGGGAGTTGTGCATCAGCCAAAATATGATCAATGTGCGATGTACTGGGGAGGGCCAGGTGGGGGGGCAGGCATGGTATTTTGTTTTAACTGGCCATCTATGATAGATGCCTAGTAAAAAATACCATCCCTACTCCTTGGGCACCCCAGCACCTCGTACACACACATAATCACATTTGTGTGTGTGTGGGAGGTACTGGGGGACCCATAGGGCAGTCATGGCATTTTCTACTGGGTATCTTTGATAAAGCAAGCATGGTAAATCTTATTATATAGCTTGAATGGCATTTTAATGCAGCCAGTTTGGCAGTTTGGAAATATGTTCATAGTGTGCCAGGGCATTTGTAATGGTAACGCCAACTGGAGTATGTTCTTACGTGGTGATACTGCCATATCTCACGAGGATAGCTCAGGGGCAACATGCTCTTTTCGGCAGCAAGACGACGCGGAGCAACACAGGTTTCGATCCCTGGGTCCACTCTTAGAAACCTCTAGGTATTAAGCGCATTATAAATAACCAATAATATTATAAATTATAAAATTATATATTTTGACAGTACAAGCATGGACGTGATTTCTTATAGTATCATTTATGGCATTATGTGCAAAGCAGACATGAATATGTGCTTAAAAGGAAATACTGGCATACACTGGTGCAGCCAGCATGGAAATGTATGGGTGCAGCCAACATGAACATGTTTTTATATTGTGGGAAAAAGCAACCTGAAAATGTGTTGGCAAAATGCTCCTCCACACTGTTAGTGATTTGCATCTATTGGATTTTTTCATGCATTACCATACAAAACCAATTGCAAGCTGTTTGGCATTTACCCAATTCTTTTTACCCTTTTTAGACATTATTGTAAAATAAATCTCTGGGTGGGAAGCCCCACATTACCTCTTAGCTGATTTGTGCTTCCCGCTTTGTTCTGTCACAATGGCATATTTGGGGGAAATATTTACGCCCCTCCAATTAAAAAAAATCACCAGCCGCACCAACCAGAAACTGAAAATTCCTGCAACTATTGCTAAAGAACCAAGGGAGCAGTTGCCTACTTTCCCCTTGTACTTGGCGGCTTTCTGTGATATTGCATCTGTTAAACAGACCGTCCTTTACTGTAATTTGAAAATGAGGTATGAGTGATAGCTAGCTCTTCTGTTAAACGGGCTATTTTTGATTAGCTATTATTTATAGCTGAGCCTGAAGTGATGTCTCTTCTGCTAAATATCACCTCGAACTGCACATTATTTGAAGCTGTGCGGTGAGTGATGTCTGCTTGAGTTAAAAGAATGCCTTCTCTTGCTGAGCGCATAGAGCATTTTTTGCAACTGTTGAACATGAGTTAACTTTTTAGGATGTGTATTAACTTGATGCAAAACCTTTATTGTATTAAACCTACTCGGAACATGATTATTAAACAGATTGGTAAAATATAGGCATACTGAAACCAGTTTGGCCTGTTGACTCTCATTTGGTGTGCAACCACCCCACCCCAACGTGTTGTATTTTAGCACCCCGTATTGCCCCCCCCCCCAATACTGATTTCTAGTGAGGCCACTGTGTGTCTACATTGTAAAGCATTTGAAGCTATAGGCCCTCATTACGACCCTGGCGTTGGACCATGGTGCTAACAGCACCATGGTCCATGCCGGTAACTTACCGACTCCGCCATGGCGGAATGGGGAATTACCACCCCATTCCGAGGTTGGTGGGGCGGTAATTCCCCATGCCGCCATGGCCCTTCCCCATTCCCATTTTTGCCCCATAGGGCTCAATGGGAATGGGGAAGGTGCTAAGTACCGTACTTAGCACCAAGGTCCCTTTGCGGGGTGGTTTTTAATGCCTGCAAAAACCAGGCGTTAAAGTCTCCAACCCGCAAAGGGACCTCGTAATCAGGCATTAAGGGTTTAACGGCGCCGCCACCTTTTACAGCGCCGTTAACCCCTTAACGCCTGGGTTGTAATGAGGGCCATAGTCTAGCAAAGTCATTCAAATATATTGTTCTATGTATGGATGTTTGAGCGAATTGGAATGAAAACATTAGTGAGACAACACCAAGCTGGTTGCGTTTTCCTTTCTGCAAACAAGCTGTCAGTCTCCATTGTAATTTAGGGGAACACCTTTAAATTGATGGTTCAATTTCAAATGAAACAAAATATTCAGACTTAAATAGCCTATTTCTTGTCCCAAATTATGGCATGAGATTGTTGTATTGGTGGTGTAGTATTTTATAAGTGTTGTTCTTTCATAAAAAAGAATCACTAGAAAAATAAATATATCCCATAAATAGATCGTATTACATGGCTCTGTAAAACAAGAGGGGGCACCTACAACCTGACAGTAACCAGAACAGTAATCAGTCAGACTGACTGCAGAAGAAATTATTCCTGGTCCATTTGGTGCGAGGTGGTTCTTGTCTGTGTGGCGTGTAGAAACTGGAACCCTACCTACAGAGGAGTATCTCAGAATGACGGATTTGGAAAAAAGGTTAGAATACAAAAATATTTTTTTTTTACAATGTGGGCGCGTGCCTGTGAGGGTGTTGCATGTTCATGATGTATGTATGTGTGAGTGCATTCAAGGGTGTATACATGTATTATGTAATGTGTGTGTGTATGAGTGAGAGCATGATGTAAGGGTGGCTAAGTGCATATGTGCAGAAGTGAGTGATCGGTGATCGGGGCAGTGAATGTGTGAGTAAAGAACGAGTCAATGGTGTGTGAAAATGTGTGTGCTTGTGTTGAATGCTGGGCAGAGGAACTTGTTGTGGGGGTTTGAGTTGAGGAGGTGCATAGAGAGGAGGAAAGAAGGGTGTGTGTGCACTTACAATATTATTTTATTGGGCATCCATGACAAATTAAGCATGTTATGGGGTATTAGTGACTAGATTGGCATTTTGGTACAGCCAGTCTCATCATTTCTTGCTGTGGCATGACTTTTTTTTACTGGCCATCTATAATAAAGTAAGCATCACAAGTGTTATTATGTTGCTAGGCTGGTATTTTGGTGCAGCCAGTCTAGCCATTTCTTACGGTGGCTTGACATTTTGTTCTGGGAATCTCTGATAAAGCAAGCATGATAAGTGTTATTACCCAACTAGACTGGCATTCTGGTGCAGCCATACAGAATGTTCTTATTGTGGCATTGCATATTTTTCTGGGCATCTTTGATAAAGTAAGCTTGATTTTTGTTATTATCCAAGCAAGAGACCTTGTGCTCCCTCTCCCGTTGACCAACTTCCAGGCCATATGAGCTAGTATGGCTTAGAAAACCCATTAGTGCCCAGAAATTGCCCATTGATGGATCGCAGCTGGCCCTCTCGATGACCAGTCAGCGGGGCACTGCCAAGTTGAGAAGGAATGCCACGTGCACAACACCGCAGTGGGCAGCATTCTCAGCACAGAGCTTCATCTTATCAAAGGGGGCACTGTGCTGAGCACCCTGCTGCAGGTAGGGCTCTCAACATGGTGCCCCCCCTCATCATGGGGAGTGACATGCTGACAACCCAGCAGAGGGCATGTCTCGCAGCCGAGTGCTCGCTCTCATCATGGGAAGCACCGTGTTAAGAGCCCGGCCTCTCGAGTGGGCTGCACATCAGATGCAGATGCATCAACAGATGCAGTCTGGGCAAAGAGAATCCCTAGTCCCTCAAACCTCCTCCTTACCGAATCTTCTGCTGGGCCACACTTGTCAGATGCAGCCTGGGTTCTCCACTCTTTCCGCTCAACCAACTTTGACTGGGTTCCTCTCCCTCATCACCATACTGTACGACTTGGTCATTTGGAATGTGCAATTGACAGCAACAACTCCACGTTCACTGCTTTTTTCTATCCCCATCACCCTAAAGGTGATAACAGCTTTATAGATCATGTTTTATGACCATACCAGGAATTATGGGCCCATAAATCTCTATAAACTCCCTCTCTGCATTTAGACTTTTAACTCGCTCTTCAGGGCCCATAAGGCCCGGTACAGCCCTCTGGCTAGGTCTGTAAGACACATGGCTTGACTGGCTTTTTTGGGTGGAGCAAGCCTAGATATGTCTTACTGTGGCATGTTTTTTTTTTTTTTACTGGGCATCATCAATGTTAAAGCAAGAATGATAAGTGTTATTACATGACTAGAGTGGCCTACATTGTGCAAACTGTCTGGCTTTTTACCCAATTTTTCACTGAAAGCGTGCTATATAATGAACCATGTTAACACATTATTCAAAAAAATTCTCAGGTGGAGGGGAAAAACATCTATGAATCCCCTTTGGTTGGTTCAGGCTCCCTCGCAACACTCGCCCCTCCTGGCATATTTGTGGGAAATGTTTGCACCACTGTATCTAAAAAATTCACCAGTTGCCACTGGGTGAGTGACTGGCGGGTGTACTCTTGGCAAGTGGCATTGGAACATAGATGTTTTCTTCCATGTTTTACTGACATTGTTGAGCAAATTCAACTTGATAAATCTTAGAAGGGTTTTGGTGGGGTTTATAGGGCAATGGGCCAGACAGACTGGTCATTTCCTTTGGCATGGCATTTATTTCTCACATGTTGTGTGTTCATACATGGCGGCATTTGTATAGCCAAACAAGGAAAGGCTTCCTTACTGTAGCATTGCATGTTTTACTAGCGTTAAGGGCAAAGTCAACATCAGGACTATGTTTATATGCTGGTGCTGGAGTTGGGCAAGCATTTGTGCAGCTAGCAATAACATGTTTTCTGTGTGGAAGGAAATTTTTACTGGCATTAACAGCAAAGTCAACAAGAGAATGTTTGTACATGAGGTTACTGGCATATACTGGCAGAGCCAGCATGGACTTGTTTTCTTATGGTATCATTACTGTGCATAATATCATTGGCCATGCACAGAGTTGGCGAGTACCTTTGTGTGCCTGGAACCAGGTTTAGCCTCCTTGATTCTATGCTAAGTGAAAGATTTTAGGTTTGACTAAAAACTCATATTTATATCTTTCCCCTCGTGCAGTGCATTGATTGCCCCTGGTCAAGGCTGGCCCTGAGTGTGGTTCTTAGTGGATAGAAGGTGATAGAGGTCTGAATCCCATGGTGTTGAAGTCTGCAGGTTCCCAGGTCCTGTGTGACAGATTTCCTCTTTAGGTTTGGGGGGGAGCCTTGGGAATAGGTTATCTAGAAGAGAGAGACTATGGTCTCAGTGGTTGAACGTGCTTTAGGTGACATTTCTTACTTACATGAGAGGGTAAAGTTTAGAGCTCAGTCATAGCTCATTCATAGATGGATAATGTTTATATGGTATCAGCTAGTCCTGTGGCAGACATCTGTGAGGGGTGTACATAGTAGTGTTGGGTAGTAAGATAATTTTAAGTGTAGTGGCTTATTGACGGAGGTAGTCGAATGTGTGGCATGGATATTGGCGGAAGAGAAACAACATTGGGTGCCCTGCCAGAATAAGGTAGCATGCACCTGCTGGAGGAGTGAATAGGCTGTTTGTTGGATGTAAATGGTAATAATCCTTCAATTCTGTTTTGGGTGTGCAGAGTCCGGTCAAAAGGAGACTGCTTCACTATGGGTTGATTGGCGGGATGCATATGAGTTCCTGGCAGTTTCTTTCATTATAAAGAGTGCCCACGATAGGGTAAAATTTGAAGTGAGTAGGTGAATAGCATGGTGTGGTTTTGGTTGTGGACTTAAAGGTGTCAAAGTCCACTCAATAGTTATACATTTATCTAAATCAAATTCAATATTGTAAACTAATGTATGGTGCTGGAGGAAAAAAAGGGATCTAGCCACCCCTACTGAACTACCAAAGAATAACCATCAACACCTCAAGCGGAAAGTTGTTCTCCCACACACTACTATGGGCCAGAAGCTGTTCAGTTTTAATATGTGTGCACTCTCATTCCAAAAATGTATAATACTGAATTCAATGTTTCACACATATTTCACAAACATTATTCAGATGTTCTTGTTAACTGCCAATGTCCACTAATCAATACAAATTGTTATTTTTATTTCATGCAATATTTTTTTATTATTTTCCATATTTTCAACATATTCGAAGACGTTAGAAAATTCAGGAAAAATTCAACAAAATTGCAAACTATTACAAAAAACGAATTACAGATAATTCCATCACATTATCATATCAATTTTACATATACATCTGTATTGCAGTGTATTTTCACGGATGTAAATGGATACTGCAATCTTTATCCAATGTGTTTGGAATACAATGGTATTATTCATCAAGGAAATTGTCCATTTAAATTTTCCTACATATTGATGAATATAGTTTTAATAAATTGAACTATCCAACATGTACAAGAAATGGTTCTATGTCATATTTCTTATAATTTTTATAAAGCCCGAACACAAAAAAGACTGATATTTGTTGTCCCTTTTTTTGTTGGCTTTAAAATGCGGAAATATTACATACTGGGCCCCCCATACTCCCTCCCTCTCCTGCTCATTCTCTCGTTAATTGGAGGGGCTTTAACCCCATCAAACCCCCAATTCATTTATCCACCCACCATCCCCTTCCCACCTCTAAACACGCATCCTCCGCACACATATGCACACAGACACACACACGCGCACACACACATTGGGCCTCATTACGAGTGTGCCGGTCAGGTAACAACAGTGCCGATAAGCCTACCAGCACCATTGTTACCAGACCGGCACACTCCAAGTCTGCGGGCGGGTGCCATCCCGCCCGCCAGGGTCAGACCTGGCGGGCAGAACGGCACCAGCCCGCAGACTTTCACGGAAGCACCGGGCACCGTTATTAATGGTGCCGGTGCTTCCGTGATCCCCATCGGACTCAATGGGAATGGGGATAAACCATTTAACGGCGCCTGACTTTCCGAATCGCTGGGGCCGTAATCCCCCGTTGATTCCGGCAAGCCAGGCTCCGGTAAATATTGCAAGTCTGGCGGCAACCCGCCGGCAGCATCGCCAGGGTTACCGCCAGACTTGTGATGAGGTCCATACAGTCCCAAACTCACCTCTCACTCCTGTGACAAGTCTGCTGGGGCTCACAGAGCCTGTCAGCCCCTGTGTGCACTTGTGTGTGGCAGGGGCATGACAGTTCGAATTAGAAAGACTGCTCCGTGCGGTAACCCAGCAGTCTTTCTATATCGGTCTTTTTTCCTTTTGGAAAAAAGAAAACGGTCTTTTGATCTAGTACCTATGACATGGATCCTCAATTAGTTACCACTGATCTGTTACAGATATGAATGCTCTCTCATGAAGCTTGTTGCCAAGAAATTAATTCTTACAGCTGTGTTTCAATTCTAAAAAGGAGGGAGGGGAAAATAATTAACCCAAATGTATTCTTAACCAAACGATTGATGCATTCATGTTCCCTTAAAAGTGTTCTAGCTATTAATAATGACATTACTTACTGTTCTTCAGGAGTCAAGGTGTGTATAGCAAAACCTTCGGCGGATTGTAGTATAGGTAGAAGCATAGATAACCTGTACAAATATACATGTAGTGTTCTGTAACGACAAGACATTAGCTACACCCAAAAAAGAGATTCAGATTGTCTCTACCATGAATCTTACCTTAGTTATCCCAACCTTCAGTTCTGATTCATACAGATTTTGCGGTAGGTAGCGGGCAAAGGAATTCATATCCAGCTGCTGCGACTTTGATACACTACCTGTTTCTCATGCCATTCTCAGGCTCATGGCATGATACATGCACATTGAAGGCCAGTCGAGTGTCAAGGAACATCTGGAAAGATCAATAGTAGAACCTGTGTAGGCCATTGCATATCTGTCACTCCCTGACAGCCTCCTTTATTCATAGATGTCTACCTACACACACACAAGACCTGTGCAACCATGTAGGACCACCTTTCTCTTCCCCTCACAGGTAAAAAAGGATACTCACCGAAGACATGGTGCCTGACTCAACATAACACCCGTGCAGCAGCAGAAACAAAACTCTACAACTGGGCCCAGACACATACCAGCTGCACCATTAAGAGATCCATTGGCATCCTAAAGAAACGCGTCATGTGCCTGGGCCGCGGCACATGCCAAAGGCAGGTGACTGTGCTGAAGGAAGTCGAGCTACTACCACTATTTCACATGCGGCACAACATGGCCGTAGACGATCACCCATCCATACTTGGCCAATAATGCCAAAAGGGAAAATGGACCAAAAGCGCAGAGCCATACACAGACAACCAAAACAAAGACAGCATCCAGCTACAGCGAGAGAACTGAGAATAACAGCTATAGCCCAGGGCATGAGATGGCATCAAACCATGCACGGCCAATGCACAGTACCATAGCGAGTCACACACCAGCAGCTATTTCTCCTGATGTGACCACAAGGAACAGTGACAACCCTGACTAGTCCCCTCGCCAGTCTGTGACTGCCAATTATAGAGGCAGCTCCACATCTACATTTCCCATCTGCAAACAACACATGCTCAGAGACTGCGTCTTCACTCATATCACTGGGCATTATTTTTGCCTTCACTTGCATGTCTTCTACCGGCTGCTCGGACCACCAGTTTCATTCTTGCCTCCTGTGGTACTGTGAGAAGAAATTGGGCCCAAAGCCTTGTGCTTATTTTAACTGAAGTATACACTGACGTGCAGGTGGGCCTGTCTGGTGTAAGGAGACCAGCTGCACAGGCAACATGGTCCTAAGGTCATACGGAGTGATCTCTGCGGTTCCTTGAGAGCTGGATTCCCCTCATACAGATGGGGGACTCCCCTTCCTACTACTTAAAGGATGTGAATGACACCGAGGCGCCAGGGGATTTGCACACAGCCTCCAAATGCTTTTGTCTGAGCAAAAACTGTCCTTATTGTATATAGTTCTTAAGAAAGTGCTAATGTATGTACAAGAAGTTAATCTTGTTTGAGAAAAATGTAAGCTATCAACAGCACCAAAAATACATCTTCAGGATTTCTAAGTTAGTGTTATGGTTTGAAATCACATCGTAATATACCAGGAACCTCAAGGTACTCGAAGTCGATCAGTAAAGTTGTTGCCTATATCTCCCAATTGATTTGCAACTATATTAACTAAACGAAGTTCTATGCTTGTTTGAATCAAGGTCGATTGGCACAAGCTCAAACGAGATTTTAAAAATTGGTTTTCAAATGTTTCGAGCTTCATAAACATTTTACGTGGGGCCACCAGCTCAATATCGCACTAAGGGAGGTATTTTAGCCTTGTACACTTTTAAAAGTGAACTTAAGTATGTGTGTCCTTGTGTTGGCATACACATTCTCAATGCATTTCTCATATCAATTGCTCTAATAAACGATTATATTATTTTGCCATCATACATTTCATTTCAATTTTCTTTGTCCCCAGTGTTTTGAAAAACGACTTTATTTGTCTTTTTAGGTTCAGTAGCAAATAATTTTCTGTGCAGAATTTTTCAAAAAAAGAGAAGGCTTGAAGTCCTATTGGACTTAGGTCTAGAATAATAGAATCATTCACATACATTAGAATTTGAATATAGGAAGAGTGTCATTTAAGTAAAAAGGACCTAGGGGTTGTCAATGTAGAGGGTAGATCAGCTATACAGTAAAATTAATTTGTATTTGTATTTGTATTTATTTATTTATATTGCGCACCTTGCCCAGAGGCTTGCGGGCGCATGTTTAGGAGGAAGTTACAAGTTACAGAAAGGAGGTTACAGGTTGCAGAAAGGGTGATACAGTATACCGTTACAGGTGATATTAACATAGATAGTAACAACATAGTAGCAGCACCCGGTTACAGGAGAAGGGTACAATCTGAGAGCAGTTACAGGTAGCAAGATAAGTATACATCAGATCCGTTTAAATTACAGCAGAATCGCTAGGCAGGCGAACCTAGATGCGTTAGGCAAATGAGAGAGCCGGAGTGACAATGTGCAGACAGCCGTGCAGAAACAAGCACTAGCCGCTGAAGGATGCAGGGGTGGAAGGTGAGGTATCTTGTTCTCGTAGCCAAAGTTTCGCTTTGGCTTTAAATTCGAGGCAGTGCGGAATGTTCCTTAGGGCGTTAGGAAGTGAGTTCCAAAGCTTGGCAGCAAGGACCGGAAAACTCGACCCTCCCGCCGAGCGTAATTTGAAGCTGGGGATGTCCAATGTGTGAATCTGGGCGGATCTCAAGGGTCTAATGGCTGTGTGTTGCGAGAAGCGTGATACTAAATAGGCAGGAGCTGCATTGTTCTGAGCCTTGTGTAGCGAAGATGAAACCGAGTCCTGAGCCATTTTCAATTGCTATTTTCTTCATTAAATAGCCTAATAAATCCAACTGGAACCTAATCCTTCTTTTTGCATGTTACCCAACTATTATATTAAGTAGATGATGAGCAATAGGGTGGACGGGATTCCTTTGTTTCACTCCCACAGAGGTCTTCCGCAGTGTCGTACACTTTTCCAACTTCTGGGTGGATACCACCGGCTTGCGGATATTCTTTCTCCTACAGGAAAGTAGAACTTCACAAGATGTTTCCCTTGTTCTCAACAGGAGTCTCCTGTGTTGCGTTTGTCAGGATCATGTGCAGAAACTGCAATGATGTGAGGAGAGCGGATGTGTACAAATGAACACACGAAGCAATGAATGTGTGTCTTCGGTCATTCTAGACAATGAGTTTAGGAGTATTGGCCATGGGGATGCCCGAAAGTCAGCAGAAACATATTTGTGCAGGGGAATGGATGATGAGCCAGCAAGAAGGAAGATGGAGATTGCAGAAATCTACAAGGGCGGGAAAAACATGGATGTGCGTTTTTCCATGGAAGCTGAGGGAGATGAAAAAAAGCCATGAGTTCTGGATTCCCGCTCCGCCCACAGAAACTTCACCGACCTCTAATCAGCAAGACCCCAGTTCCATAACTTGTCCAGAGAGTTGGCCTTTCTACTCTATCAATTGGGCTGGAGCAGGCAATGAACGCTGAATACAAATGAATCTTATTCCCCTTACTTTTTCTGTAAGTCATTAAAGCACTATATAATTATCAACTCTGAAGTGGGATTCGGGAGAGCCACATTGTTCTTTAGAATTGATATCTGAGATGCTACACCAACCTTTTAAAGCAGCAACGACACACCTAGGAAATGTACTAAATAGTACAATGGGGCCGTAATTACAAGGGAGATGTTTATGTTTTTGTTTTTCATTTGTGTAAATTGGTATCATTATACTCCAGTGCCAACTATCAGGTGTTACACGTTCAGATAGACATGCCTTGAACAAATAATTTAATACTTGCGCCCAGAGCTTTCGATGTGTATGTTATGTGTACTTTGACAAACCATCAAGTCCCTGCACATGTGATACATGTTCTGTTGTAGTAGACTCTATGTGAGATAATGATGGCCATAACACACTACTTGGCATCTTTAAACTGTTTCCAAAGTCAGCTGTACCAGATATTTTTTTTATTGATATTTTATTTATATAATAAATAGACAATTAGACCTTTACAATTCCTGTAAGAAAATGTTCCAGATATCTTTTGATATTGGACTACTATGTGTTAGTATGAAATGACCTTGCATTTTTGAAGTACATTTTCCAGAAAGCTCAATGTCTTTATTTTAATAAGACGTTTCTAGGTCATGACATATTTTAGCCTTGCTTTTTTCATTAATAAACATTGTTTTTAACCTAGTCTCTTGTGTCTCAATATTTTTAAATGAAATTAATTTGTAGTCAAATAGGTTAGAGCAGAGCGAAGTTGAGCCAAGTTGGGCAGTCCTGCAGTCAGCAGTCTGCTTTCCAGTTCGTTTGAGGGAGGACCCACTTAAGCCCAGCATCAGTCCGCGGAGCAGAGCGAAGTTGAGCCAAGTTGGGCAGTCGTGCAGTCAGCAGTCTGCTTTCCAGTTCGTTTGTGGGAGGACCCACTTAAGCCCAGCATCAGTCCGCAGAGCGCAACACGGAGCAGAGTAAAGTGGAGCCAAGTTGGGCAGTCCTGCAGTCCTCGGTAGTCGAGAGAGCCGAGGGAGCTGCAGGGATCTCGAGGTAGGCGAAGATTGTGTTATGATCCGGCGAGCACTGTGAACACTGTGAACACTTTGTGAATACACGCTACCACACTGAAAGCGTACCCAGACTCACACTTCCACCTTCTCAATTGGGCTGGGGCGGGAGTCCACAGACACCCACAGCGCTTACAACCAGACCCGACCCATGATCCTCGACCACCGTCCATTGAATATGGAGGAGGACCCAGAACAACGCTGCCTCAGGAGTCATGTTAAAAAAATCCCATGACTCCAAAGCAAATCAGCAACCTGTGTGCGCCAACCCCCATACCCGCAGCGCACAGAACATTTGGCGCCCCCACACCTTCTGCTTCACCGAAACTCAGCAGTGCGGGTGAAACCATCCAAAGATCTCTACACATCCCGGTGAAGAACCCAAATGTCTTACCGGCAGCAGGTTTCGGACCACCAACACAGCAGCGTCCGTCTCTGGCATCTCCAGCGCGGCTTCTCACCCTGTGCTCAGTAGGAGGAGTCCAAACACTGCCGGAGCTGGCGCTTCCTACTACGATCGCCCCGTACCGACTGCCTCGCTACCGCCTCGGCGAGCGGTCCTTCTCGCGAGTGGGTTGGGGGACCCCATGCGCGGGGTCTTGGGGCAGCGGCGCAGGCAGTTGTGAGCGACCCGGCTCTGCAACCGGACTCGCCCGACGGCAAAAACATTGAAAATTGCGGCGTGCAGCCACCCAGCGTGTTGGCTACGATCATTCAACAGGCCCCCTTGTCGCGACTGCCTCCGACGGGCCGTGACCCGAAGCAACACAGCAACCAACCTGGCAGCCTGCAGCCCTGGACGAATTGTATAAGGCAACACCCGTCAGGATCAGCATAACGGCCACTATACATGCCCTGCCAGAGGTCGACCATTTCAAAACCAACAAGCCGCACAAGGCACAGATCTTAGAGGAAACATCAGAGCCTTTAGACTCCATACTGATCATCAGTAGCACGTCCTCTGTCCCTGCCGAGCAGACCCTGGCCGAAACCCGCAGGCCGATGCGAGAGGTACAGGCGGAACTGCATCGACCGCCTGCCCAACAATCAAATATGGGGCAAGCAAACCCGAACGATTCATCACCACTTGAACCAGAACTGGAGCCTATTTAACACCCTATTCCGGCTGACATCATAAAACTAAAGCCTCCACATCTTGCGAAAAAAAAGGATTCCATAAAAAAAAAGAGGAAGGGGTAAATCACAAGTGCCCCCTAGACACAGCAGTAAGGAAAACACAACCATACAAAAAAAAGACGGAACCAAGCTAAAAGAGATTGCAGCCAATGTTCACATCTCCAACCAAAATGCCAATAAAAAGCGGTGTGCTGGGAAAAACAGTTTACCGACCCGTTTTTCTCTCCAACGCCCTGTTGAACTTTTTTAAAAGGCAAGGCAAACGAAAATCACCTACTGACACGGAGCCCTCAGACGCAGACATTTTGGAAGCTCTGGAAGAAACCCCGCCATTGCCCAAACTCAGGAAAACATTAGCAACGCTGGACAAACGGAACGACATCGAGGTGGGCGAAGTTATCCGACAGCCTGATGACAGGCCGGCAAACATCACTGCCACAGGGGCAACCACTCAACCTGAACTGACAATAATAGATCATGCATCTGCAATGGATGCCCTGACACAGCCTAAGGTTATGCCGGAGATACTCGAGCTACTTCACCCAAAAGTCCATCCGCAAGAAAGAGCAATGAGTGTGCAACCATGGGCAAAAATCCTCCTCCCAAGTCCAAATCTCCCGCTAAACCTCCCAGAATCTATAATTGATTTGCTTCCCCGAGGATACGACGACACCGGCCCATGGAACTCCTCAGCTAGGTTGCACCAGCCTGGTGAGGCTGGCCTCACCTCAGACAGAACCCGGCGATCAGTCACAAATCTACACTGCGCAGAGCGTACAGCTACGCCATTGAAAAACAGAAGGCCAAGTGAACTTCCACCAGACACGCAAAAAGATTCACCTAATAATAGACGAGACATGACAACAGTCATGTGAGCTATAACAATCGCAATGGCCCCCTTCTGCAAACTCTATGAGACCATCATTGATACCTCCAGAGACAATACAGCGACGTTAGCGCTCATTCAGTCCAAGCTAACATTCCTGGAGGGATTCATAACAGCTATAGACTTGAAATATGACATATCACAAAGAAAACGGGACTTGAGCGAGGTGGAGCCTGAAAATAGCATGGGTCCCCTCAGACAAAAGGAGGTAGCAGTTGGACCATCTGAGCAGAAATCTACACAGATGACCCTGAGCAGAGACAGCGAGGTAACTGCACCAAGATTTAACCAACAACCGACAATGGTTTCAAAAAACTAACCAAATGCAGCGGAAGACAAATCCATCATCAATACAGGCAACTGGAGACCAACACGGGCTGGGAACAGGAAAGAAAGCCTTAAAATTATCAGAGAAAGATGAAATAGAAAATGTGAGGCAACTCCTTTTACGGCCTGCACTCAACCCCAAAATCCTCGATGTTCAATCTACCACAATGGCTTCACGACCTAGCCCATCAACGAGCAAAACGGGCATGCCCATTGACCTTACTAAATCTCCCAATACTACGAGTGAGTTCTTGGAGTCAAGTCTCATAAAAAAATCTATCTCTACATCTAGAACGGGACCCGGACAACACCAACCCACAGTCTCACTTAGAGGAAAGTGACATGGCGAAAGAAGGTCAGAGGAGCCCAAAAGGCACACAAAGGACAACGACCTCACCCACAGCTCTCGGTCAGCTTGTAAATGGAACTCCCCAGCAGAAAACCGACCATGATCTTCAGCAACATGAAAAGCCTCTGCCCTCAACTGCACCACCAACACCATCAGAGCCGCCACCAGAAGTACCAGTCAAGCGGCTGCAACATCTCAGTCCGATCAAGCACTTCCAAAATGCAAACAGACCCTCCGAAAAAACAGAGAATGGTGCTGCTACTGGGAAAAAACAGATCTCAAGTAAGGACAAATACATGGTTCTGAACCGAAAATCAGTGCTGAGAATAGCAGCAAGCACAACTGCCCTAAAAAAGCTAAAGACGGACGACTTCAAGCTTATTCAGCCATACCAAAGAGAAAACAAGGCTAAAGCTTATTTGCACATCAAGGTAACGGCAATTCGAGACTTGACACAGGTGGCTGATAGAGAGCTAAAACTAGCTGGCTTTCTATTATCAGAAATAAAAAGCCCAGGTATCATATTAAAAAAACGAAATTGGAGGAAGCAACCGTGAACACAAGGAAACATGATCCCAAATCAGAAGACTATCACAACTCCCGGAGAGCAGAGCTGAAGACCCACTTTGAGGAGACAACCGACAAGAACCATCGTAAACATTTGACTGACACAATGGAGTCAATCCAATCTCACGATACTAAAGAAAAGACCAGATCAAGACCTTACTACACAAACAACGACAGGCTACACGGATACCAAAGTAGACAAAGCCACACGGAACGCTCTCCCCGTCGCAATAGAACCAACAGTTACAGGAACAGGAGACAGGAACCACCGACAAAGCGACCATGTTTTTTTTTTGTCAGACAGTGGATGAAACCATCGACTCCATCGTCATTGAATGGAACACCACATGTATAATCATCTGTGGAGACATGAATACAAAATGCATTTACCCAAAAGATCGACAGGTTCCACCTGCCCTTCCGTCGCTGACAGAAGAAAGAGGCCGAGCTTGGATGAACCTGATGACTTCCAGAAATGTTCACACCGCTGCTTGATTGGCACACACAGATCCCCACATGGGAAAGGGGAACCTCAACTGCCACCCTGGACTATATTTTTGTATCCAGCGCTATGCTTCCAGAAATCAAACAGTTCCGGGTGGTAAAAAAATTTGCAAGTGACCACAACATGCTACGTATGACATGGTCCTCCAATTCTCACCAAACCAAATGCTACCCGGCCTTACTCGAGGCCAACACTCAACAAACTCGGCTGCGCTTGACAGCGGCAAGTGTAAGGGCTATAACACAGCAATATGCCGCAGCAGGGGACACCACAGCAATCACTAAGACCACATCAAGGCCAAACTACATACCCTTTTTGATCAAGTACAAAGCCAAATGAAAAGAGGCAAGGAACCCACAGTTAACTTCAATCATGTAAACAGTAGCAGAAAAAAAAGGGCCCTGAGAAAATTAAAATGCAAAGCAACAGCGGAAAACAATGACCTAACCTGGAAAACGTGGTCCAAAGAACAAAAAATCTACAAAGCTTGGCTTCGAGCCCACAAAGCGGAACTGTATCAGAACGATGCTGAAACAATGCTTAGAACCCTGTCGACTAAAAGATCCGGTCACTTCTGGGCCCTAATCAATACATCACGGGGTAACCCAGGAACCAACTTGGCAAATTCAGTCGCAGAATCGCCATGGGATACATTCTTTACAGTCTCTTTACAGCACCTCTGAACGTTGAGATACTATACCCGGAGACCAATCTGTTTCCTTGGATTGACCTTTCTTCAAAACTAGATATAAGTTCAGCCATCCAAAAGCTCAAAACATCAAGAGCCCCGGTTCCCGACGGACTCACTAACATTGATTTAAAAAACTGCTTAAACGAATAAACAGACTTTATCAGTCTCCTGTTCAACCATTGCAGAGACACCAGACAGATTCCAGCGTCATGGCCTAAAGCAACGGTCGTCCCGATTTTCAAGAAAGGAAGCAGGAAAGATCCAGCAAACTACCGTCCCATAGCGCTCCTAGATATTATGGGTGAACTATTCGCAACTCTCCTACTACAGCACTTTCAAAGTTGGGCGAAAACAGCCCCCTGCATAGACCATTTCCAGATGGGCTTTAAAAAGGACGGCAGTACATCTGTGAACATATTCCTTCTAAACATACTCAAGGCAAAAATAAAACAGGGATAACCTATGGTCTACTCAGCTTTCATCGACCTATCACAGGCGTTTGAAAAGGTGGACAGAACGCTCTTATGGAAAAGGTTAAAAACTTGGAAGTGTCCCGAAGAAGTTTTAGACCCAATAATAGCGCTCCATGCAAAGACATCTATGTGTGTCCGACTGAACAGACAAAGTCTACTTTCCAAAGAAATTCCAGCAGAAAGAGGAGTCAAGCAGGGCTGTCCCTTGGCTCCGGCCTTGTTTATAGCATTCCTAGGGGACTACAAAGAATCTGAACTAACTGTCCACTGCTTTCCCCCGAAAATAGGCAACATCGAGGTATCACAAATCTTATACGCAGACGACATAATACTGCTTGATCAGACGCCGATAGGTCTTCAACGACAGCTGGACAACCTTGGCAAGTACATGACAGTAAATAACCTTACGATAAATAACAGCAAAACCCAACACTCTCGCAAAACGACCAAAACCTGGTCTGTGAACAAAACACAACTTGAAGTTGTACAAAACTTTAAGTACCTCGGAGTGATCATCAACGGGTCATCGCAAAAGACCAAAATGCAACAGTACTTATGGGACAAAACTAAAAATCTGACTTCACAACTGAGGCTGATCGACCGAAGGTTCGGCAAATTCTCGCTCTTGCCAGCTATCAATTTCTACAAAGGCAAAATAGTACCGGCCTTAACATATGGTATGGAAGCAACAATCACCATGCCGAAATCTATCTGGCCGAACCTGGAAGGATACATCTGGAAATCGGTACTTGGCCTCCCTAACTCAGTACCGATATCGGCAGTGAAAAGAGAGCTGGGACTACTGTCGCTAGAAGCAACTGTCAGTGTGTCCTCAATCTCACTGTTCAGGAAGACCCTGATACGAGACGGTCTCCCGATATTCAATCTTATCGACAACAAGCTCAAATTCACCAAATGCCAAGCCCTACATAACTGGGCCAACCAGCAAAAAAGCAAATTGGAGAACTTGGCGTTCACCGCAGACGACCTGATAGCCAACCCACAAAGAGTGATCTATAAGATTAAAAACGATGACTGGATTGCCACAGGTGAAAAGGCAGTTGCAACCAAACTTTTGAAACATCTTCCACCAACATACAACAAACTAAAAAGCCCTTTGGCTTACTGCGTTAAATTCCCAGACAAGAAACTAAGAAAAACCTTCCTAACAGCCCGGCTAAATCTATTACATACTAGAGAGATCTTAGAGATAAGAAGTCAAGCCAACCACACAACATGCAGGGTGTCCAAAATGCCAGATAACCAAGAAACAGTCCGCCATTTGGTGTTTAACTGTCCATCATTAAACGCTGAACGCACGGCCTTTCTGGAACCACTGTGGGCCAACTCAGTACTTGTGGAAGAAGACACATGGTGGTGTCGCCTGATTTCAGGAGAAAAAGCTAGATGGTCAGTGGCCAATGTTAAGCTATTGGAAGCGGCATTTGCAAAGATAAATTCCATCCAAACCACACCATAATAGCATACAAGTCGATGCTAAAGTTAAGTTAAGTTAGGTCAAGTCTCGCTTCCTCAGATCCTTCTTTTTGCCAAGAAGAACTCACCTCACCTTGGATTGTCGGCATCCTACAACGACGATCGACATCCCACAAACGTACAGCTGAATACGTGAATACGTGTATCACTTGATCTCATGAACATTTGTTTCAATATGTCTTCTTCTTGTAAAAATCAATTTCTCTTTGATTACACACAAGTAAATAAAAAAAATAGGTTATTCTTTTTGATTTCTGTAGATATTTACTTGTACTTTTTACTTCATTATAATGGCATGGAGAATCGGCTGAATTAGGAAACGTGGTGTCTTACTTTCAACATCATTATATGATGAATATCTGATCTAATATTATTAATGAAATCGTTACACTTCAATATCCCGATCAAGCACTGCTTTGGCCCAACTATCCCAAACAATCCTTGTAACATTATTTATACAATTATTATGAAATGAGCGTGAAGTGGGTGGAAAGTGGACCACAGTCTGCAGTCCCTACATTCTTCGTTTCATACCCTGAGCAAAACAAAGTCTTTTCTTGCTATCTACACTTTCATTGGACAGCTGCCTTCAGACCTCCATAAGGCCAGTCCCCTTATGAAGCGGCCGCAAAGTGGGTGGAAAGTGGACCACAGTGTGCAGTCCGCAGGACGAAGGGCTCGGTGAAGTCAGCCTGTTTTGGAGATACTGCCAGTGGCAGCTTAATGCAGCGAAACACAGCGAGTACCATTCCGGCTGCATTCCATCAAGCATCTCACCACACTGTGTCTAGAATTAAAGACACGCTGAACATTAATTGATTCACTGCAAAACAGACTCTGCCTAAGCTAAACACCTGACACATAGGGCAAAAACGGCACTGTTAGTGCTACCGGCGCCGTTGTTACCTCTCCGCCACATTACGAGTTCTGCTTGCCGGTGCAGGACTGCACACGTGGTCTGACCAGGCGTGCAGACCGGCACCCGATGGGCAATTACCGGCCCATTCATCTCGTAATGGGCCGGTAATGGCCATTTCGCGGGTGCTGGGGTCGGTAGCGGGTTTGGCAGTAGCCATGCCCTTAACGAGGCCCCGGCTACCGCCAAACTCGTAATGAGGCTGGGCACACCGGCGAGGGCTTTTGTTCCCTATTTGCTTAATTAAAGGGAGTATCGGACTCAGCTACACAAGAGGTTTTAGTGACAGCGGAGAATCTCCTGCTCCAGGCGAGATGGAACTGCCCTCACCAATCATCTGTGCGGTAAACACACGAAGCACCGTATGCATGCAACAGGCTGCTGCTCCTTTACCTCAGACATCATATAAAAATCTGAGCACTGGAAGTAAATAAAAAAACAGTACACTTCCCCACATGATACCTCTGAGTCCCCAAAGAAATGCTGAGCTAACCCCAGAGGAAGTGCATGCGTTTAATGGCGCATTTGAACCGGCAATGTCAGTTGCATTGCAACACTCTGACGAGGATGAACCAGTGATAATTCCATCCAAACAGGATCAAATGACAGCCCAACGATTTATCCCATGTCAGAATGAGGAGGAGTCTGCTGAAAACGACCCAATTCCAGAATCAGGGCTCTGTAAAAAGCGACCTAATCTCACAAAAATACAACAAATAACACTCAATCCGATTCAATCGCCAACTAATAGAAACGCCAGAAGTGCTTTATGTCATTTACAGAAGTCATTCTCACTAAGAGAAGCAAGTATACATCTAACTCGCCGAGCATTAGATGGCACTTCAATAAGGCAAAATCTTTGACAGAAAATGATCCATATCAAACTCATGACTCATAAAAGAGCGAACAAGTTCACGCTGCACTCCAACCTGCTCCCTCTATTCAGGCTGTAACACTTGCATCATGGAATCAATTATCCGATGCTGAATTAATATCATATGGACGAAGTAAATCGAACTCTACACATATAGGTCAGAGCGAGAGACCAGCATATCTATCCATGAACACTGGACCCACACATCTGCCTGAGCCTCCCAAGAAAGGCACAGTAAACTCCATTTCATTGAATACAAAAACCAATTTGGATCAAGTGGACTTAAGCCTTAACATTCAAATGAAGGACAATTATGTATCAATCCCAGAAGCTGAAGGGTCACCATTAGACCAAGATTTGTTGACTGAGGAACCTCAGCTCCCTTAACCTTCAAGTGCCTTAACTAATGGTCCTGCATTGAATGCCTTGACTAAAAGTGTACTGCCTCTGGTAGGACATTTAGAGTGTGATATTCCAAACATAGGATATAGCTTAAATAGACAACAAGTGACAGCCCTTGATGATTTTGAATTAATGAATGAAGACATTCACAGAGACTTGGTCCCTCGTCGTATCTCAACTATAACTGTGAGCACGCCTGTGAATAGTAGGCACCATGGACAAAATACCAATGTGATTTCTACCACAACAGAAACCGGAAGTTCTAATACAGACCCAAACTTCAACTTTGACATACGAGAGAAGCAAAAGGTGGCAAGGAAAAGAAATATGAAATTACAGCTGCAACAAAAGAATTTTGCATCAGTTAAGAAAAAAGAAGAAGCCAGTCCTACACAGCTCGCTCATCTTCAAGCATACATCATTTCTGCAGTCACTATTACATTGCCCCCCTATCTGAAACTATATGAGACTCTATTAGAGGCGCAGAAAGATCAGACGACCCTGACTGCCCTAATGAACTCAAGGTTGGATCTGATAGAATCCTTTATTACAGCAGCCCGAGAAAGACGAACTAAGGATAACGAATTGCATGGGGCAATGTTAAAATCATTAATTGAAATTGTTGAAGATCTTCGCATGGTTAAACAGACGTCCAAGAATGGTAAACAAGGCACCGTAACCGAGACCACACAAACGGATGCCTTAAAATTTACCCGTTCATAGCTGTGGAAAAAGAAAGACTTCTTGACGCATCTAATAAAGGGCACCCTAGTTAATCAAATCAACTTGACGCTGTTAAATCGGACTCCATGCAACCTGCAAGGAAAGAGCTCGAGAACAAAGCATCTGAAAAAGATATGGCCCTAAGGGTCCCTGAGCTCATTGACAATGCCGTAGCCTATCCAATTTTTACAGTTAAACAACAGAATCCTGGGACAAGTGGAAAGAGAGCAGTCATATGCTTACCTCAAAAGAAAAAATATAAATACCTACCACTGCCACAGCACAATAACAGGAAGACCAGTACTAGAAGCTTTGTAAAAAGATTTAAATTACCATTGGACCCCAAACCAACAGGATCCGGAGATGCAAGAAGTCCCAAAAACATCGGGAAGAAAAAAAACTTGCAAAACACATCATACTGAAGAAGCAATACAACGTGAGAAAACAGATGAGAATGAAAAGGTCACTAGCGCCTACTGACCCTTCGATGAGTTACTATTCTATGTATGAGGAGGACCAAGCAGATATATCTAGTAGCTGCGACATCTATGAAGTTACAGCATTTTCGGCTGATGACCAGTACGAGGGCACATCGTTACCATTTTTAACATTAGAGCAAAAACGGAAGCAAACTAACGACAAGATGCCTAAGTTGCCGGCAGTGACCAATTTGCTTGCTAAGATGATTAGAAACTCTGTTCCTGTCTGATATAATAAAAGAGTTCATTTTAAACCCCAAAACTCCAAGGAACATAGAAGAGACACTATAAGCAAGCTAGCTTCAAGACCTCATGTTCCATCACTCTCAACACCAAACGTAGTGACTTTGCACCGTGTGTTGGGAGCTGAGGACAGCCTCATTCTCAACCGACACAACATGTGTCTGCTACATCATATTCCAAAGTTGAGACTCAGTCGATCCAGCAACATAAAAATCTTTGCCTTCTCATGAATAAAAAAATGAGAGTGTGATGCTCCTTATGGCCTCAAGCGCCCTGGCAACTCTAATAATGGAAACCTGTGATGATCTTTGATCCCTTGGTTTTGACGTAAAACTCCATGAGCAAAATATGCAGGAGAGAGACTCAGAAAGGCTGACCCAGCCCTTAGTCAAAAATAAACAAACTTCAGAGAAAAACCTCAAAACTGAGCTCCTTTTAGCAAGCTCAGCTACCGAACCAATTGGAGGGGAAACGTTCAAAATGGCAGAAGATGCCAAATCATTTAAAATCATAATTAATATGAATGATCCAAACACTATTCAAAACTCCAATGAGGGAAAAGCAGATTTAATTAGAACATCCGACAACTGTGATTGGAACTGGCTGCCGAACGCCCTGATGTCCCACCAGCAGTGATAAAGCCAGAAGGAACTGGACCGCGAGGCCTTGACGATTGGCTCCTGGAACACCCAAGGCGTCCAACACCTTCAGCAAGGTCTTCCACCTGTTCTAACATCAGCAAGCATTCTGTGCCTGCAGGAATCTTGGCTGGTAAAGACCCCCTTTTAAGATGGCTACATAACCTATCACAATAAAGCCCTGAAGGGGCCCTCACGAAGAGCTTCAGGAGGCTTAAGTATTTTTGTGAAAAACTCTCCAAACATCGAAGGTGTAAAATTAACTCATCCAAGCCCGTTTATTCAGGTCCTGAACATGAAACTCAGGCCTTATGGAAGCGGAGACCTTTCTAACCTTCTGGTGTTGTTAAACCTTTACTGGGACCCTACCAATGCCGCCAGCAAAGACTTTGTGGACAATGTTATGTTTCAGATTAGCGACATCTATGCAATCTATAAATAACCATTGCTTATCATCTGTGGAGATCTGAACACAGATTGCTTGCCTTATAAGAAATCAACAAGATCAGTTAAAAAACATGCTTGCTGCAACCAATGGATAAATGCCATGGACATGAGACACCTCCACATGGTGAATGGAAACATCTTGGGAGTTATCCCTGGTGCAAAAACCTGGAAAAATAGATCTTCTGAAGCTACACTGGATTATTTCTATGTCTCTGCGAACCTTTTACCCCAAGTAACATCTATGACAGTGATTCCAACAACAGCCAGCGACCATGAACCTATTATTTTAGCATGTTCAATGTGTATCAGCAAACCGTCAAATATTTGCTTTTATTTGATTGAACGTGATCGTCTACCTCCTCAAGTTCGACTAAATATACACAAACTGAAAAAACTCCCAGAAAAACTAAACATTTGGCTACAAAGTGAGGAATCCAGCACAAACTATATGCAAGTATTGGGTGCATTTAAGGGTGCAGCAAACAAAGGAGATAATAGTACTTTTACCCCAAAGCATAGTTATGATGAACAGCTGACAAACCAAAGACGCATCATACGCAAGGCAATGAGAGAATTTCGGCATGCTCCTTTACTGATCAGGAGAGAGCATACTAAAAAAAGTAGACAACAATATCGAAACTGGGTTCGATCCCATAAGGCCACAATGCTCCAGCACAATGCATTAATGATGATGTCTAAAATGGGGGGAAAGAACAGCAGAATATGTGTCATTTGCTGAATGGAAGAAGTCTATCCGCTAGCAAAGGCCTTTCAAATCCTATTCCAGAACAGATCTGGGTTGCCCACTTTACATCCTTATATAACACCCTAGAAAAAACACCCTATGCAAACCTTGAAGTCGACGATATTGTGGAATCTCATCTTTGATGTACAAAAATCTTATTCATTATAAGAAATGCAAGTAAATCAAGAGCCCCTGGCCCAGATGGACTGTCCAATGTCATCCTTAAAGCAGCCCCCGAGAAATGGGTACAATTTAGCTGTATGTTTTTTTAAAGAATTGCCCTACAAGGGAAAGTACTGGACTCCTGGTAAAAGAGTATTATCATCCCAATATTTAAGAAGGGAGACCGCATGAACCCTGCAAATTATAGGACGATTGCTTTATTAGATGTCTTGAGGAAGATCTTCGCAATTGTACTCGTAAGATGATTAAATGAAGGGACCTCAAGAACAGGAGTCCTAGACAGCAGACAAACTGGCTTTGTAAAGGGTGTTGGATGCAACCTTAATTTGTTCCTCTTTAGTCTACTAAAAATAAAGGCACTACGAGGCAATCACAAACTATATGTATAGATCTCAAAGCCACATTCGACAGCATTGCGAGAGACAAACTACGGGCCAAGATGGCAGCAGCTGGATGCCCGTCAGATCTTTTAAGTGCAAAGAAAGACCTGTAGACTGACACAACAATACATATCAGACTTAATCGTGAAGGCCTTCTGACAGAAACCATTACAACCTCGAATGGCCTAAAACAAGGTTGTCCAGTTTCAGCCTCCTTATTTAACTTCTTTATTGCAGACATCCAACACATCATCGACCCCGTCACATCATGTTTGCCTAAATTGAATAATCAAATGGTCGGGTGGCTGTTGTATGCAGACCCCGTGGTGATATTGAACAGAACCCCTTGTGGCCTACAACGGAAATTAGAAATCATCCAGAACTACGTTGAAGCAAATGGCCTACGAATCAATCCCAAAAAGTCAAAAATATTAATTATGGAGAAGAAGATCTCTTGAAAATCTAAAAATCTAAGTTTGGTTCTAAACAATTACCGCCTGCATCCAGTTCCCTCCATTAAATATCTTGGATCTATGATTAGTGCCAGTACAATTGAAATCCCATGGAAGGAACAGCTGGATATGAAGTTGACACAATTGGTTGCACAAGCAAAATTCATAGGACGTAAATATGGCAAGTTCTCACTTCTTCCAATCCTCAGTTTTTACAACGAAAAGGTAGCTCCAAGCCGACTATATGAAGCAGAGTCTTGTTTGACCCTACCCTGGGCCACATGGGATCGACTAGAGGGGAAGTACTGGAGATCTGTCCTGCATCTTCCAAATGCTGTTCCGATAGCCATAATTTGCCACAAACTTATACTAACATCTCTATATGCCAGACTGAAGTGGAAGACTCTGTAATTATTTAGCAAGCTCAAACTGCCATGTCCTACTCAATTTGCATTACTAGCAATAGAGTCTGGAAACCAGTCTGACTGGACCTTAGATTTATGGTCTAAAAGTTGCCTCAAGATCTTATTAGACTGGGAACATCAAGTGAAACTCTTAACGATTATCCCACCTTTGTAAAGAAAGCTGTGTGGACAAATGATTGGCAGGAACCTGAGTCAAAAAGATCAAACTCAAAACTCCACACACTAATTAATATTTTGACTGCTTTGTACAATCAAACTGCGGCATACGTGTTGAAGTCTCCCAATAATAAACATTGTGATCTGTTCATAAGATTCCGGTTAAACATTCTACGTAACAACACTATATAACATAGATACTGCTTGACGACTCAACCGAGATGCAGACTGTGTAACGCTGAAGAAGAGTCTCTAACGCACTTGACCCTGGATTTTAATTATTTGTGAAGTTTAAGAATGCTTTATCTATGCTCTCACTTATCGTCACAATTTGGATTGGATGCCGAGGCATGGTGGGAGTCTCTGTACCCCAGAGCGGTACCCAAATGGACTTATACTTTGACAACATTTTTAGACATTGTCTTGGATAAACTGTTAAAAACCTAGCATGTTAGAGGAAGGTGGTCTTTGCTTTTCAATTGGCACAGTCATAGATATTGTTTTGTTTTGGATAACTTGTCAAGATTTTAACATTTTAGAGAAAGGTGGTTATTTCTTTTAGCGTTAGGTAAAAGTTTGTAATAAACTTTAAACTCTAACAAAAAAATAATTATTATGACATATAATACTAAGGTTTTCTCCAAACAAACTAAAATTGTTACAAAACAAGCCAATATTTAACGGTCACCAAAGGTATTCCATAAACATTCACATGAACAACATCTACTGAAGTCTTTCATTGATATTACACAGTAGTCGATTATTGATGAATTCCTCTTTTCAGTTCTACACATCGGATTAACTTGAATGTCCTTCATGGTTCTCCCATTTAATTATACCACAACTTTAGTGTACAAGGTGTCCAAAACAATACCTCTGTACCTATCAGTCTTATTATTTTGAATACAAGCCTCAGGGATTATCTATAAATCATACTGTACTTATAACTCTTCCATTTGTTTTTCTTCAGATATCTTTGCATTGAAGGCATCCGCTAAATGTGCCACATAACTTGGATAATCAAGATGACATTGGGGGTCATTATGACCCGGACGCAAAGGGATACCGGGCACCGGTAATGACACCGGTGCCGGCAATCCCTTTACGCCCTATTCTGAAGTCCCTTTGCGGCTCCTTCCTTAACGCCTGGTTTTAGCAGGTGTTAAGGACGGGACCTGCAAAGGGATACCGGGGTCAATAACGGTACCACAATTTGCGGTACCGTTATTGCCGCCTTCCCCCTTCCCATTTGAGCCCTAGGGGAGCCCAGTCAACGGACCCATCGGTCTGAGGCTGCCAACAGCACATTACTACTCTCTTGCACTTTTCCAGCTTATTCCCACTAGCTCACCGCCCTTCCCTTTTTCAGAGCCGCCAGAGCACCAGGGGACCACTCCGATGGTGATAGTGCACGGTACAAATATCCTTTAACATTAACATTAACATGTGTGTGCAATTGTTATTTGCATTTCTATTTACTGAACATTGGGCTGTCGTTTCAAGCACAAATGGCATATGTAGGAAACAATGCAGGAGACAGAGGCAGTCCCAGGATAGGGTTGTCTTTAGAATGGATAAAGTGTATCTGGAAATAACAAGACAATTGTTGTAGAGGATGGTTAATGGTGTGCAGAAACCTGGGACATGACCAAGGAAGCACACCTCACTAGCACACTTTATATATCTCTAGCTGCATGATATATAAAATGATACATATTCACATATTTACAGCTGAACATAATTATGAGGTATTGTGGCCCTGGTGAACTGGAGTCCGATGTGGAGGATCAGTTGTGTGTGGGTGCACTTGTGCACGTCCAAATACAAAATGAGCAATGACGCTCATGCAAACACCCACAAAAGGATCTGCAATAGATGGTGTCGTTCATTTGCCTATTTCCCTTGTCCAGCTGTGCAATTGTGAACATGTCGCTGCTTGGGGTGTCTCCTCACATGTTTGTATTCATTCTGTACTTACGAACTGGATGTCCAAACAAATGTGAATGTGATCAGGCACAGCGGGATTCAGAATGCCTCTTAATGATAACAGGCAAGGACCCTTACCAACATGGATGCTGTAATGCAACATATGTGCATACCCTCCTTCACTCGGTGTACATAAGGAGCTACACTGTGAAACATGTGGAGTTCCTGCTCAGTCTCAACTAAATGACCAGGTCACCTTTGTAAATAAGGTGCACGCACAATTTAGTAGAATTTGGAGTTCATGAATTACACAATATTTCGGCTGTCTAAGGATAGCCACATATTTATGAATTGATCCCATAATTCTGCCATAATAGACCCCTTTATCCTTGATGAGATTCAGATACTGGGGACACATACCAATATGATTTCAAATAGAATGCTGCTGAACTCTAAAGAATGGAAAGGATCCTTCAAAGATTAGATGATTGTATGGCATACTGAATTCACAAGCAGTAAATCCTTCCTTGGTTACATTTAATAAACAGCAAAAGGTGACTACACGACTACACATGCCCAAGGGATTATACTCAGAGAGTAAAACCTATGCTCTTAACAGTAAAGCCCATGAACATGTGCATTAGGACAGAAAGGACCAAACTACACTAAATCATAATTGCAGCACATTCATTTCCCTTTTTTAATCTATGTATGCCCATGAAGGTACTGTTATTCACTGTAAGGGTTACCCCTGACTGCCAGGGGTAACCCTTACAGGCTTGGTCCTGATATTATGTACTAGCCTATTGCATTGTCTTTCCCAGTGTCACACCTCTCCCATCGCCTCACAACTTACATTCCCTTAGTCCTTCTAAGCACACTATACACTACAACACGGTAGCTAAAATTATGAGGTGACTTGGCATCCATCCTCCCAAGTACCCAATAGGTACAACATTGCTTCATTGTATCATTTGTGCACTGGAACCACCCACAAACCTTTTGATGCTCTGTCAATGTCATAAACAACAAGCAAATTGTCTACCATCATAACAATTTACGACACTCTTTTAGATGGGTAGGTTTGTTGTGGGAACGTTAACACATGCTGCATCTCTAGCCAATGTCCCAACAGAACATGAATTCACACAACTCAATGCACTCCCCACCCACCAAAAGGATAGAACCCTTCACTGGGTAGCAACGTACAATTGCAACACAACCTGCAAGGACCCCCAACCTCTGGCATGGACTGATCATCACATGATTCCTTTTGAGGTCAACACTAATCAGGTACTGCCCAATAAATACCCCCCGGCACCAGCCTGTCCCACCAGGAACAAACGCAACATTACTGCTGAAGCCCTACTACCCCTGGTCCTACCCACCCTCAACGCTCTCCCAGCCAACGCTGACTTAAACCTACTGATTGACACCTTCAATGACTCCATGGCTAAGGCAATGGATACCGTTGCCCCCCTGAAACTACGTAAAGACAAACCTAAAGCTCCTCTGAACTCGTGCTACACCCATGAGCTCAAATTACTCAGAAAAAAGAAAGCCAAGGCACATCTCACATGGAAGACTAACCCCTCCGTGGAAAATAAATCCAACCTCACAAACCTATCCTCACTATACAAAAGTGAGATAATTCGCACCAAAAAAGATGTACACAACACCAGGATCACTCAGGCAGGATCCTCCACCAAAGAATTATTTAAAATTCTGAAGGAACTAGAAAACCCTATTTCACCTCCAGACACCTGGTTGAAAGACAAATCATGGTGCACCAGTATCCAAAACGCCCTTAAAAACAAAATTACAGGACTCCAAACCAAAATTGAGGACAAACGCCAACAACTCTCCAACAACAAGGTCACCAACCCTAGCCTACCCACGCCCAACAACAGCAGTTCGGGCTTCACATTTAAGAAAGTTACCACTACGGAAGTTCAAAAAATCATCACCTACCTAAAACCCTCGAACTGCAAAGGAGACAGTTGTCCCGCCCAAATCATAAAAGACGCAGCTAGAGAGCTCTCCCCCTTCATCACCAAACTTATTAACCTATCCTTCACCAATAATTCAATCCCCAGCAACCTAAAACAATCATGGGTTCTCCCACTCTTGAAAAAACAATCCCTAGACCCAGCCATACCCACCAACTACAGGCCCATCACCACAGTCCCATTCCTACTAAACATCCTGGACAGAGTCGCCTACCTCCAAATTCAGGAATACCTGGAATCCAACCAACTGCTAGGAATATGTCAATCTGGCTTCAGACCCCAACACGGAACAGAAACCGCCCTTGTTGATCTCAAAAGCCAAATTGATGAAATTAAAGACAAAGGCAATGCCGCAATTCTACTCCTCTTAGACCTCTCAGCGGCCTTTGACCTGGTCAGCCACGAAGTCCTCTGTAGTCACCTAGCCACCGCAGCCCACTTCTCCACCTCTGCCATCACATGGATACAATCCTTCCCTGCAAATAGAACCATGCAAGTTTTCTCAACAACAACTGCAGCAGACCCCATCCCCATCTCATGCGGGGTCCCACAGGGATCCTGTGTATCCCCCACTTTGTACAATATATTTACAAAGCCTCTATTTGACCAACTGAACCGTCTGGGTGTCACCTACACAAATTACACAGCTGACACCCAGATACTCCTCACCATCACAGGCAATTACCAAGCAGACGTCGCCCGGATCAACAAAATATTCTCCATCATTCAGGCATGGATGGCCTCTCATGGCCATTGCCGGAATGGTGAGAAGACAGAGCTCTTCATCGTCAGCTCCCCCAACACCCCTAACTAAACTCAATCCCAGTTACAACAACATCACAATCGATAGTCACACCATCCCTATTGCCAAAAGCGTGAAAACCCTTGGCTTCTATCTGGATGCCAACACCAACCACTCCAAACACACCAATATGATTGCCTCAGCCTCTGCCAACACCGGCAAGTTCATTAGGGCCAGCAGACCTTTCCTATCACCCAATAGCTGCCTCACCCTCGCCAGAGCCCTCATACAATCCAAACTAGACTACTGCAACAGCCTGTACCTAGGTGCTAACCAATCTGTACTTAACAAACTACAGGTACTTCAAAATAACGCTCTGCGCGCAGCCCTCAACATTCCCAGACGAGAGCATATCTCCACTGCTAGGAAAGCCTGCAAATGGCTCTCCATACGGCAGAAAATTGATTTAAAAACCATCTGCCTCACGTACAAGTCCCTCAATCACCTAGCACCATCATATCTAACTAACAAATTCACCTTGAAAACTGCTACCAGAACCACCAGATCCTCCAACACTCTACGCTTGACAGTGCCCAGATTCCACCTAAAAAGAGTTGGCGGGGCCAGCTTCACAGTACTTGCCTCCCAACTTTGGAACACCCTACCTCTCAACATCAAATCTATCGGGTCCTTCCAGATCTTCAGGATGCAGGTGATCAGCTGGCTCCTGAACAAAGAGTAGCTCCCCTAACACCTGACCACCTATTGGCTCATGTACTGTATATGACTTTATATTGTAACTGTATATTGCTACCTGTATATTATTCTAACATTCAAACTGTAAATTGTAGTCCTTACATTATAGATGCATGTACTATAAGTATGCATGCACAAAGTATGCAACACAAAGATACCTCTCAACTATGTAACCATCTTCCTAAGCGCCCGTCTGCCCCTGGGTTTGGAGCACTATACAAATAAAATAAACAAACAAACAAATAGTTCCGAAAAGATACAATGTAGTGTGATGAAGCAGGACGGATTTATGAGTGTGGTGTTGCTGCACGCGCTCAGCTGATTGGCTGCGCATGAAAAAGAAGGTAGACCAGGCATAGACGGGGGAGGGTGCTGCTGTTATGCTGGGCTGCAGTCTCCAGATCTGCAGAGAACTATTGCTTTGATGAGGTCTTCCTGTAAATTCGGCCTAGTGCACACATAGGGCATCATCACGACTTTGGCAGTAACCCTTAAATCCGGCGGTCACGCTATTACTGCCGGATTTAAGGGTCCACCAAATCAGGACTTCGGCGGATTTCACCCCAGCTCTTGGCTGGGGGGAAATCCGCCGAATATTCACGCTATTACCCCCGGCGGGAAATCCGCCGGCGGTAAGAGCACGAATTGTCCCCATTGAGCCCCAATGGGGAATGGGGCATTCCAGAATGGGCTCAATGAGAAATGAGGAATTACATTACCGCCAAACTCGTGATCAAGCGCTATTAGCACCGGGGAGTTTGGCGGTAGGGCTAATACCGCCAGCAGTAATACCGCCGGCATTACCGCCAAAGTCGTGATCAGGCCCATAATGTCCTCCTGCTGCACATATTTTTCACAACACCTCGGCCATTAGAACGCAGCTATCTCGCACTATAAAATGTGTTCTAGCTGCACACATTGGCCCTCATTACGACCCTGGCGGAAAGTGACTGACCGGACCGCCACAGCGTAAATAGCGTTTCCGCCATTGCACGAAGGAGCAAAGTGCGGCCCATTCCGACCCATCGGGCACGAGCACCACGCCATGGCGGAAGTGCAAAGTCCGCGATGGCGGAAATGACCCCAAAACGGCCCACACCGCCGCCGTACGGCGCCCTAGGTGCAATACCGCCACCCCTCTTAGCGGTCACCGCAGTGTGCGCCTACCGGAAAGTACGGTGACCGGAAATATACGGAAACGGAAGTAAAAACATGGGCCCGGAACGGGAAACATCCCGCCGTACACCTATAAAACCACTAAAACCACACAACCACTAAAATCACTACCCTGAAACACACCCCAACCCGTCATCCACCCTAGCGAAACCAAGAAAAATGGGAAAAGTAGCGAAGAAAGCGTGCGACCGCAAGCGGCAGGTCCACTTCTCCCGTGAGGAACTCACCGTGCTAACAGAGACCCTCCAGGAGAATGCTGCCGTCGTCTTCTCCACGCAAATGACCAGAACGGCACTTGCAAACAAGAAGGCCATATGGGCTCTGGTGGCACAGCGGGTAAGTGCGGTGGGGACCGCACCCCGCACCCCACAGCAATGCCGCAAGCGATGGGACGACCTGCGGATACGCGTCCGCAGCATACTCTCTGCCAACCGCAACATTGCCACAGCCACCGGGGGAGGTCCTGAATCACCCATCAAGTTGACCCCCTGGGAAGAAATCTGTGCCTCCACCATCGGAATGGAGAGCATAGAGGGAGTCGGAGGGATGGAGAAAGGAGTGCAGACATCCGAAGAATCAGGTAGGTGGGCCAAATAAAACAATGCTAAATCCACAATGTCCAACCATGTGAAGTACCATGTGTCCACATAGTGCAACAGAAACACATGTCCAGGAGAACGTCCACATACATTGGCCTGATAGCGCACGTTAAAACCCACAATAAATACATAAATAATTAAAAACCCCTAAAACACGCACTACACGTGCAGCAGGCACACCCTAACTGCAGGCTGCCAAACAACTGCACCCTCACTCCACACACAAATGAAAGCACCTCCAAGGCCCCGACCCAAATCACCCTCAGGTACCACCCCAATGCATGTGATACAATGCCATTCCAATTCCCACAGACCCATCAATAACCCTCGCCCTCCTTTACTCCACCACAGGGTCCGATCCAAACGACGAGCTTCAGGACACCCCTACCAGCACACCTGCAAAGAGGGCCAAGACCAACGGCCAGAGACCCTCCACCTCAGCTGCACGCATCAAGACACGGCAGCAGCACAAATCAGGTGGCAGCACAGAGGAGGGAACATCAACAGGCACCCCAGCAGCCAGCATGCCCACACCACCACCACCACAGGTCCCCCCAATGGATGCCACAGAAGGCACTGCCTCTGGTGGCAGCAGCACCATAGGTGACACCCCATTGATGGCAGCATGCTCGGACACAGAAAACGGGGATGTCGAAGTCAGATCCATCCATGACCTGTCCCAATCCCCCTGTCTGTCCCATCCCGTACAACATGAGGATACCACGCAGGGGCACCCACAAGACGACGACTGGCCATCCCCCACAAGCCCTGTGGCAAGGCAACATGAGGACAACAGCCCCTCTGTGACACCCCCGCAAATGGCCATTGCCCAGCAGAGGCAACAGTCCCTCGACCAGTTAATCGTGCAACAGCAGCAACTGGCCACGCTCCTCAAGGACCATGCCGATGAATGTGGGGGCACTAAGGCAGACATAGAAACATCAACTGAGACACTTAGGGCAGAAATGGAGAGAGGTACAGAGACGCTAAGGGCACAAATGGAGAGTAGCACCGAGAGCCTGAGAGTCCAAATGGAGAGAAGCACCGAGAGCCTGAGGGGGGAACTGCATGCGACGTCCAAAGACGTATGTGCCGAACTTGCCGCAGTGCGCCGTGTGCTCACTGAGCTCTCGCAAACCCTTAGGGACATGCATGGACGTGAGCAGGCAGAGACATCATCCGTTGCAAGTTCCGTCCAGGGCAGCCCCCAACGTAGATCTGGGAGGAACCTGCGCTCCACAGGCAGGGGTGCCCCTGATACCCGCAGAGGGGGCTTGCAATAGCGACAGCCCACTGACAATGAGCATCTTTGGACACTGGTGTTCGGGGGGGAGGTAGAAGGGTGGAGGGGGTGTGTTGGGCTCACTTGGGTGGCGGGTCGATAGGGTGTTCAACATGATATCACATATGCCATAAACAGTGCACGATCAACCAATGAGATGTGTGGACATTGATCTTTGTGTACTAGGCCATCATAGGCGTACAGTCCATATTGTGCATGTCCCAGACACACACAGTGCCACGAGTCCCGTGTCCATGTATCAGCCACCAGGCGTGAGTGCTAGAAGCATGCATCAATGAGATGCTGACGAATGTCACGGGCCTCCGGTGCCTCGCAGACTCCATGAGGTGCTGCCACATCCCCACCCTCATCATGACCATCATCAGGTTCTTGCAGTTCTGCGTCAGGGGGCATGGGCACATTTCTACGTACGCACATGTTGTGGAGCATGACACATGCCATGACCATCTTTGCAACCTTCTCATGGCGGTACAGGAGTGCCCCGCCAGACCTGCTGAGGCAGCGGAAACGAGTCTTCAGTAGGCTGAATGCCTGTTCAATGACTACACGGGTACGTGAGTGGGCATGGTTGTAGTCCTCCTCATGCTGGTCCCGTGGGTTCCGGACTGGTGTGAGGAGCCATCTCTTCAGTGGATATCCAGCATCACCTGTATGTGGACGAGAAACGTATGATGTGGAATGCCATTGCTACGTACGCACACCCCCCCCCCTTCCTGCCAGCTCATTGCCAAATCACATACCCCACATAATCATGCATGTAATGAGACTCACCGAGTAGCCAGGATCTGTTCCCTGCGTGTCGCTCCATGTAGCATGGTATTGTAGAGTTCCTCAAGACCATAGAATCATGGGTTGATCCAGGGAATCGGGCACAACAATGTGTAATGATCCTGTTGGAGTCACACACCATTTGTACATTCAGGGAATGAAATTGTTTTCGGTTGCGGTACTGGGCCTCCATGGCATGTGGGACGACCAATTCCACATGGGTGCAGTCGATGGCACCAATGCAACCCGGTATGCCGGCAAGTGCATGGAATCCCACTTTTGTGTTGGTAATTTCCTGCTCCGAGCGTGGTAGAGAGATGTAGTCGTCTGCGTGCTGCAGGAGGGCATCGAGCACTTGAAATAGTGTCCGTGAGAACAGTGGCTGAGAAATGCCATGCAACTGTCCGACTGTGTGCTGGTAGGTGCCTGTGGCCAGGAAGTGGAGTACAGACACCACCTTCAGTAGGGGTGGGATGGCGGTTGGGCTATCTATCATGCTGACAAGGTCAGCCTGTGTCATGTCCACAATGGCGGCTATGGTGTCCCGGTCCAGACGGTAGAGGGTGTGGATCTGCTCATCAGTGAGGTTGAACGGATGTGCTCGGAGGCGTGGGATTGCGGGCTGCCTGCGTGGTGGTAGTGGCTGTGCTGGCGGCCCTTGCTGGCCCTGCCTTGGCCTCCTCCTCCTCCTGCGTCTCCTCCGTGCGGCCGGTTGTAGTTGGTGTTCGTCTTCTTCTTGGAGTTGGAGTACTTGCAGTGCTATCAGGTCCCCCAGGGCCAACATCGCGAGTCCTGCCGGTAGCATTTCGGTGTGGTTGTGGGAGGAGACTGGCTGTGCAATTTATGTGTTTTCAGGCTGTATGGCCTCCACCTGTGGTGATTAATTTGACCTGTGCAAACTGCTCTCCCCTTTGGCCGAGCACGTCCCGCGCACAACGCTGCAATTCGGGGAATGGCATCTTGCTATTGCAATCATGTATTTGTACCCGATGGCCGTGTAAGATTGGTTGATATGTTCATTCTGCTGTGGTCCCATTGTTTCACATACTATCTGTGCAGTCGCGAACAGACTTGTGAAGGGTCAGTGGAACGTAGTACTCGAGTAACGGTGGGCCCTCATGCATCACTGTACCGAGTTGCAACGACGGGCGGGGCGTCCCATTTGTGGGTGAAGGCAGTTGCCATTTTCACACACAGCCGCACTCGATGGAATAATTAGTGATTTCAAACGGCCACAGATGCCTCTTCGACGTGATGTTGCAAATGAGGAATTCGAAGGGCGGCGCTTTCGGTTTTCAGCTAGCGGCGAGGAAATGCCCACAGGTCTGACTGCAAATATAACGTACTATTGTTCAATGTCCTTGAGACAGGGGCCATGGCGAGGATGCAATGATTGATATGAATAGTTTGGGATGCGCAATAGCGACGTGGGCGATGAGGCCGGACGTTCCCAAATACATGTTACTTCACTACACTGGAATTACGGGCTGGGGCACTGTGGATTTTGCAGGCTGCATAACGCACAGACTCAATGGATATTTCTAATGTTATGTGAGTAAATATTCAGGCGTTTTAATCCCGGGATGAGGGAATGATGAATGGATGCATGGGCAGGTGATTTGATACAGAGTTTGCCATGTACAGGGCTTCTTGGGATCTATCCGCCTCCCCTACGCTATGTGATGCAGGGCTGCCATAGTGGGACCATCGTCTATCTGGCCTTGTTGAGCCCTCCCTGTCTCGACGCGCCCTCAGACACTTGTGTCCATGCACGTTAACATTCCCATCTGATGGATTCTGTTTTGACAGACGCATGCACAGGTACACTCGTTTGTGATGGTGTTTGCACCTCGATATAGATGGTTATGAGTCGCAAGTGGTTTTGGGGTGGTGATGATCCTTTGGAGTGGGCTAGCATGCATATGGCTGTGGATTTAGTGTGATCATTGAAGTGAGTTGTTCGAATGTAGTTCTGATGGCCATTCTGTTCTTTTTCTTTTCTTTTGGTTGACAGGTATCTCCTCCCCTTTTGCCACTGCCATCTGTATGCCACTCCTGCAGATGGGTTTTACTCCCGACACCTGCTGCTTCGTGTTAATCAGTGGAGCAGCATTACGATCTTATGGGACGATCGCCAATGGCCCACATGCCCTTACGCAGTACTGGTGGCTCGGAGCAACATTTCGGCCTTTCAGCTGGACTAGTGCCTCCCCATTGTGACGGCCCTGCGGTTCTGTGCGCTTCCATGTTGCCTTTTCGTACGTGAATGTGGCTCTGTGTACCATGAGGGAACAGGGCGTCACACAAGTAGTGGCTGGTCATTTCTTGCGGATGCAGCCCACAATGGTGAAAAGTGTTTTGGAGTTCATGGCCTGATGGCTGTATGGGCTTGGTGATTTTGATGTGCATTAAATTTCTATTCTGATTTGGCCCGTGTAGCGTTTTTCTTTGCAAGTGATGTGGCATATGCCTATTTGGGGGGGCGATGTATTGTGAGGAGATCTGCATTGGGTTCCAGCTTCGGAGTTTAGTTGCGTGGTACTGTACTGGGCGCGTTTGCCTACGAAGCCCGTGAGGTCAGGGATGGGGGCTGCCAATATGACAGTTTGAATGTTGTCATGCTCAGGGGCGGGGGATTGGGTTTTGTGTAACAGATGCCGGTCAGCCAGGTGGACTGGTGGAATGATGTGATTCTCGGAATATTGCTGGTCACAGGTGCCTGTGTTTGCGTGCGTTTCTTGGTGGGGGACTGTGGTCATGTCCATTGGGATGGCTTCTGTATTCGTGCCATCTGTGCCCTGCAGCTCCCATTGGCCCCTGTTGTGTTTCTTTTGTTCGTTGGCATGCATGGGTGACTTGTACATTTCAATGGTTGCATTGTGACTTCATTGCACCTACGGGGAGTTGTACTTTGTGGGCAGGGAGCGGTGTACAGGCACTCAGTGGGGCCATTTACGGTTGATTCGCGATGCCGTACTTCTCACCATGGCGGAATGGTACATTCCGCCATGCTTGATGGCGTTAGGTACATGTCCGCTAGGGTCGGAATTGGCGTACCCTTGCGCCATGGTGGTGTTTGCGGTTTGGCATGGCGCGCGCGCGCGTGCTTGGTGCAGTTAGCGTTGGCGTTCACTACGGTGTCGCTAATGGCTTCGTACTTTGCGGTGACGGGTCATAGTCGCACCGAGCGCTATTCGATGGCGGTATTGCATTTCCGCCATCGTTTTCTGAATTCCGCAAGGGTCGTAATGAGGGCCATTATCTCTCTCTCGCACACTCTCCAGACTACCTATCTGCATCCACCCACATGCCTGCTACACATGGGTGACTATCAGGCCACCCCTATCTTTTTGGGGGAAAGTTTTTACCGCCCCATCCCCCCTCCAGCACTATCTGAAATGTCATCAGGCCTAGTATGATAGTCGCTTGTTTTGTTCCTCTCCTACCTTTCTGCACCCCTTCTCCCTCACCTCTTGTTTTTCTCCGGCTCTACCAGAAATGTCATCAGGCCTAGTGTGGAAGCCGCCTGTCTGTTTCCATTTCCTTCCCACTCTCCCCCTCCCTTCCTTATCTATGTCTTAACTCTTGCACTATCTGAAATGTCGTCAGGCCGAGTACGATAGTTCATTTCACATCCTTACATGGCCTGTAAGAATGTCATTGTATTTTCCCTTGTTCCCTCCCTTGCCTTGAAGCGCTTTGAAACACATTGTGTATAGGTGCTATATAAATAAACTATCATATCATATCTACCATCGTATTGGCTAAAATGCATACACGGTCACTATGACTCTGACGAATTTCCCATACTTTGACTTCGGTCCCAAGGGTGTGCAATCTACAGCACATTGAGACCATTCCATTGGTGAAAGGTGCTTTACAAATGCCCTTGACTTTGTGCAAGGATTAAAGTGGTATGATCCTGATGGGGGAACTGGTGAACACCAGCTGTATAGAATTAGGAAAGTAATTCTGATGGCCAAGATGAATAAACAGAGAGAAACTGATGACTCAGATACACAGCCATAAATGAAGGAGAGGTGGTATTGAAAGGTGTCGGTTTCCTGAAAGTGGGATAGACTCAATGGGCCTCATTACATAGTAGGCGGTGAGCCATGGCGCTATTAGCGCCATGGCTCATGCCGGTAAAATACCGGCACCGCCTTGGCGGAAAGGGGATTTACCGCCCCATTCCAAGGTTGGAGGGGCGGTAAATCCCCTTTCCGTCATTGCCCTTCCCCATTCCCATTTCTGCCCCATAGGGCTCTATGGGACTGGGGAAGGCGCTAATTACGCCACCGCAATTTTGCGGTGCCGTAATTAGCTCCGAGGTCCCTTAGCGGGTTGGATTTTAACGCCTGCAAGAAATAGGCGTTAAATCCTCCAACCCGCAAAGGGACCTCGTAGTACGGCGGTAAGGGTTAACGGTCACCGTTGCCATTAACGGTGACCGTTAACCCTTACCGCCGTCCGTGTAATGAGGCCCAATGAGTGTATACGGAAGTACTGGAAGAGCGAGGGATGCCATGAGCCAACTTGCACTGTAAGAACATGCCACATGTTTGAGAATGAGACAAAGCCAACATGCTGATATTGAGAAAGACCCTGTGAAAGCGCACCAGATTTCAAACAAAAGGTCAGGCTCAGATAGAATGGAGAGGAGAAAAGTGACCAAAGCTATGCATGCTGGGAGATGTACTCTAGGTACATCTCAAATCAGGGCAAGAGGCACAGATTGAGGGGGAAAGCACCTGGAGTATTAGGAGAATGACTAAAGAATTATTTGGGAGATTCCAGGATTCTCTGGTCCATGTCTCTTAGCTATAATGCAAAGTGAGCTCCCAGCTCTCCAGATAAGTGTCCTCAATGACTGACTGTATCACAGTCAAGGATTCCAGGGCAGTCTAAATCCGCTCCTGGAACATTGCCAGGTTAAAGCGACATCTTATGCAGATTTGACTTGGCACTCGACCAAGATGGCTGCATTTCTCAAATGTTCTTCAGAGGTAGGACACCTATCCCCTAGCACAGCCCTTCGAGGGAGAAAGGCCCTGCTGAGGAAAGTAAACAATGGCACCCTAACTGCCCCCGCATTGGAAGTGCAATGAAAAGTGATTTGCACCACCCCCTCACCTCCCAGCACCTCACTGCACAGCAGATGTAAGAGGACTGTGGCTTGGGTAAAAGGAACAGGAAAACTACGGTGCTTAGCGGGACGTCACCGATTGATTCCCTGCAGAGTGGGACACCGTCGGTGTAGCTGCTGTCACCCACTTTGGTGGATGAAGTGTGGAGCAGTTGTGGAGCAGTTGACCCTGGCGCAGCATGATGAGTGGGCCAGAGGAATGGTGGTGAGTGTTCCTGGTGTTAGTGGACCCAGGTTTATTGAAGGCAAGCTGATTATGGCGTTTTTTAGATATTCTAGATTGAGACCTTTGGTTAAAGGGAAGGCATTTTAACTGTGGCAATAATGCATATCCACTGCTCGTACATTGAAGCCTGGCAGGCAGCGGCCACCTTACTTGACGACATGAGCACTTAACCCTTTGCCTGGGCATAAGCTAACCAGCTTCTTGAGATCTTCCATAAGGTACAGGAAAGGCTTTATCACGGCAGTTATGGATGGTTGTTACGCTCACCTGGCTCCCACAGAGGCGTCGATCTGAACTGGACAGCTGCGGTCTCCACCAATGTGACGCATAGGGCCGAGATGACGGCTGGACTGGCCCACCTAGCTTCGTTTGCTTGGCCCGTAGGAATATTCTTCTGCAAATGGAGAAAGGGAATTAACCACCCGCAGAGTTGAGTGTAAATTCCCCCCACCCCCGCTGTTCTCCCCACAGATCTCCTTTGATGTCCCCTCTTATAGTCTCACCTGATGGTTTGAAAAGATGAGCTCTTCATCCTGCATTGAGCGCAGGGGCGCATTGATAACCAGTTGCTTCACTGACTCGAAGGAATCGGTGAGTTACAGAACAATATTGACTCCGCAAAATATGTAGTTCGTAAGAGTTCACATGTCTGACTTTCAATCTTGTCCAATTCCTTGCAGTTTGCAGCTTGACCCCAGCGAAGAGTTCCTCGTGGTAGCTGACAAAGTTCCAGTAAGGGTTTGGCTTATCCTACACAGTTCAATAAAATAAGGCCAGAATGTAAGCTGCTTGTTCCCTTATTCAAGTGTGGCGAGAAAATATGAAATTCGGGGAATTATGCCTCCGGCGGTAAAATTAGGTAAGTCTATTGCGGTGAGAAGAGTTCCCCTTATTTGTCCCGTTGACTCACCTTGTCGTCCTTTTGTTCCCCTTAGAGGCCGGGGTGCGGCGAGGATGCAATGGAGACTGCGCCGACCCGTGAAGAGGAATAGTACCCCTGGCGGTAATCAGGTAAGTCTATGGGGGTAGTTACTATTGAATCTGTTTATTTCCTTGGCTCACCTTTGCTGTTCTTGTGTTCCCCTTAGGAGCCAGAATGCGGCGGGAAGGTGCAGAAGGATGCGATGGATCGTGAGGATGCTGCGAAGGCCGGTGAGTTCAGCGTGGCGCTGCAGCAGGCGAGGCGGTGCGCGTAAATGCTCCTTTCTTCCAGATCGAAGGTGCGGTGGATCCGGAATTCAGGTAAGGATCGAAGGTTTGCTCTTATTCTAACCTTTCTCCTTCTGTTCCTCCCTTTTTCTAGGAGCTGCAGACTCGAGGCGGGCGTGGCAGAAGACTGGATGCAGGCTTGCAGACACGGTGAGGTTACGCTGCTGGATGCAGAATAATGCGAAGAGTGTGCTGCTCTTCGGGCGTGGCTTAAATAGCTTCCAAAGTAGTCCCAGGTAAGTATTCTTCCCCAGCCCCACCCGAGTAAAAAAATAGTCCCTAGGTAAAATAGTCCCTTCCAAGCCTCATTTGTCTTGGAGCTCTGCAGCATGGTCTGCACCAGGTAAGCTTGCAGCATGGTCTGCATAAGGTAAGCTCTACTCTATGAGCTTGGCGCCATAGGCACCAGGACTGACTCTGCATATGAGCCTGGCGCCATAGGCCCCAGGACCGCACCCAAACAGCCCCCAGCAGGAGCTTTTGGGCTTGCTCAAAACAACTTGATGCCTGCTTCTGGGGTTGCTGGACCGGGTCTGGTTTCCCGGGGGTAGGCATCATGACAGCACTCCCCCCCAAGGCCCCTCCTAAAGTCGTTCTTCCCCGTGGTTTTGGTTTGTCTGGAAAATTTCGGTGGAATCTTTTCACCAATCGAGGTGCATGCACGTGGTCACTGGGTTCCCAAGACCTTTCCTGTGGTCCGTACTCTTTCCAGTCGATATTAGCAGGTAAGTCCAACTTGACGGCCACCAGGTTGATAAAGGCCTTAATAGAGTAAGGTCCCAAATATCTAGGGTTAAAGGTCCGCGTTCCCTTGAGAGGTATGTGTTTTGTGGCCAACCATACTTGGTCCCCTATCTGGTACTGTGGAGTATCACTTCTATGCCGATCAGCATCTTTCTTATATTTCTCCTTCGCCTGTTTCAAATGTGCAGTTGCCTCCTTAAAGGCTTGTGTAATCATAGCGTTTAGATGGTCCACTGCGATCATTTCTAAGTGCTGGGGTGAGTCAAGGTCTGAGGTTCGAGGGCGGTGCCCATATAGGGTATAAAAGGGACTTTGTCCAGTTCCAGAATGTACTGAATTATTGTATGCATATTCGGCGATCCAAAGGATGTCCTTCCAATTACTCTCAGTTTGATGTAACATACAACGCAGTCATTGTTCAAGAGTCTGGTTGGTCCTCTCTGTTTGACCATCGGTCGCGGGGTGGTGACTGGTCGATAATCTCACGTCAATTTGCGCCAATTGAAAACATTTCTTCCAAAAATGTGAAATGAATTGACTGCCCCGGTCAGAGACCAACACGGACGGAAATCCATGTAAGCGAACAATGTTTTTGAGGAATTCTTTGGCCAGGATTAAGGCTGAAGGTAGTCCTTTTAAAGGAATAAAGTGGGCCATCTTGGAAAAAAGATCCACAATAACTAGAATGGTGTTAAACCCATTACAAGGAGGTAGATCAGTAATAAAGTCTAACGATAAGGTGTGCCACGGTGTAGGCGGAATGTCTAAAGGTTGTAAGAGTCAAGCTGGTTTTTTCTTTTGACTTTTATTCTGGCCGCAAATGCCACAAGACATCACAAATGATTTAATATCCTTTCGCCAGGTGGACCAGCAGAATTGTCTTTTAATCTTAGCTTCAGTTTTTGCAATACCTGGGTGCCCCTCCATTAGGGTATCATGATAACGGGAAATGACTTGCTCTTGTAGTTCCTTGTGTGGCAGAAACAGTCGCCCTTGGTAATAAGGCAGATCATTGGTGACAGAGTAGTCCAGGCCTTTCTTTACCCAGTCCTGCTGGGCTGTAGGATCAAAGAGTTGCTGGATCTTTACCTGAAAGTCCTCTAGTGTCTGTAGAGTAGTCATGCCAAGGATCCTTTGTTCAGAAATTATAGATACTGGTTCTCGGTTCACTTCTGCCTCTCCCATCCCTATTCAGGATAAGGCGTCTGCTTTACCATTCTTACAACCTGGTTCTTTGCCAAGTAAATCAAACTCGGCAAAGAACAATGCCCACCGGAGTTGACGTGACGATTGGGCCTTGGCTGTTTTTAAATACTATAAGTTCCGGTGATCGGTGATCACAGTAATGGTATGCCTGGCACCGAGAAGATAGTGCCGCCAAGCCTTGAAGGCGGATTTAATGGCTAATAACTCCTTGTCGGTAACCGCATAGTTTAACTCGGGTGCCGAGAACTTTCTGGAACAAAATGCTACTGGGTGAAGCTGGCCAGTTTCAGGGTCCTTTTGAGACAGGACAGCGCCCATGACTAGACTGGATGCATCAGTTGTGAAAACAAAGAAATTGATATGAGGCTGGGAAGCCCAAAGGAAACACACCAACACAGGTTACAAAGAACATACAGAGTGCTTTATTTAAAAGCTACAACAGTTACCCAAAAGTCAATTGACAAACGGATAGCTATTCGGCTCTCAGAGTAACATAACGAACTTCAACGAGAGTTCACTGCGTTAGTGAGAGAGACCGTACATTGGAATATTTGTGCTTTTATACTCTTTATCCAGCTCTGGCCAACCCCCTCGCGGGTTAACCATTCTTAAGACCAGGCCTAGGGTTCCTTGCTAGGTCAATCCCATAATGTATGCATTTTGATCAGTTCCGCTGATACAGTTGTTCATTTAAACATAGGTCAGGGATAGGACAAGGTCTCAGTTCGCGACCCCAACAAGTGGCCTGCAGGCATATTACTCATTCATGTGTGCGGAGGTCACAACGGCCAGAATCTCACTCGGAATGTCATTTGGCCTCCATTTTGATGTTCAGGGTGACTTCCACATTACAAGAGAACCTAAAGTGGTGGCTAAATCCAAGATGGCGACTTACACAGTTTTCGTTAAGGTCAAGACCTTGCCGCGGAATCTATTTACACGATATTTTAGACAACTTGGCGTAGGCCAACACACATTCAAATACTGCGATAGGAGGCATAATATTATTTCAATTCCAACAGACCCTCCTTTTGGCCTATGCCAAGTGCTAACATCATTTCTAATACTTTTGAAAATAACTCCATGTGTTGTCATCCATAGATCCCGAAACATTGTCTGTAATATCTATAGCTATTAGGTCGTTCATCAAAACCTCTTGTAACACGAATTCTTTAGATGCTGTATCTGGGGCATATATTTTATGCCCTATTGTGCTCACTGCTTGGGCACAACATCCCCCTAGCATTCCACATATACTCGGAAGACATTGAAAACAGCAACAAAGGAATAGCAGGATCCCCAAAATAACAAGAATAACAGAAAGCACCTTCCAACCCCAAGATCGTAAAGAATCCCAGAACCAAGTGCTAAGATTCCAATCTCCTTCAGGGATATGTACTTCAGAACTAAGAGTATGCAAGTTCTGTATTGCTTTAAAAATTGTCGGCGAGGAATCTGGTACGAAAACACAGCAAGCGGACCCCACTTATTTGCATACTCCACCTTGTTCTGCCAAAATGACATCTAATGCCATCCGATTTTGGAGTGCTACCAATCTTATTGCTTTTTGCTCTAAGGTCATATTGTAGAGTATGTCCGTGGTCCGGTTGATCGTTCTCTCCAGTACCCTTGCCAATCCCCTAATGTTCTCTGAGTTTGTTATTTGTCCCCAAAAGGGTACAACTGATTTCACTATATCTCCCAATACTTGCCCAGGGGTATCTCCGTTCTTGTCCCGCCTTGGGCGAGCCTTAGAAACCTCCAATGTACTAGCTACAAAAACCCCGGGTAATAATATTCCTAAATAACAGGTTCCCTGCCAATGCTTGGGCAACCAGGGAAATGCTAAACTACCACAAACAAAATAAACAGGCCCCCCTACATACAGAGGCCTGTTTTCTCCAGTCAAATTTACAATGTTCTTACAACCTTCAAAATCTCCCATTGGCCTACTGCCATTTCTTTGTACACAAAAGGGAACCGAATCAGGGCTATGATTTATAGAATAAGAAGGAGGTATGGCGTCCTTATTGCCTATCGGAGCCATTTTAAAGGAAATTAGAGTTTGAAAAAGAAGAGATAGTTTATCTGATGGCCTAATAGAAGCGACATTAGGTCTACTTCTATTTGCAAAAAGCGAGCATCCCAGGGGAGTCAATTCACGTTTCTCAAAATCATTCAGATTAGTTCCATCAAAGTTCCCTGAGATGCTATCATTCCATCGGCCAAAGAATAGTGCTCTAAGAGAGGCATAGCAAGCAGTCGTTAAAGGTAAGGGATGTATATACCATCCCAGTCCCTTGTTCCCATGTTGCGGTAAATGAGTACAAATCCAAAAATTACTCTTATTAAAAATGGCATGAGTTGCATTCATTACTATCATTAGAGTGTTATTATGATACTTTTGTCTATGTTGGGAGTCTCTAGGGGACAGAGTGTGAAGGTGTACAGAGGGAGTCAAAACAGTTGGTACAATCTCGGTCGGTAGTAAAGGTTTCAGAGGATAGGTTTCTTCAAAATACCAAAGTCCTACAGCAGCAGTTGCAAAAATAACAATTATCATTATCAAAACACAGCAGTACGTTTTCGGGGCCCAGGCACATTGTTCATTGTCCAAGTTGGTCACCCCCTTATTCACAAGTCCAGTGCGGGGAGCAGCAGCGGAGGTGGCAGGCATTGTAGTTCCTCAATCGACGACCACAATGTTCGTTGCTGGCGACGCTACAGTCGCGCGATTTCTTAGTCCTTCCCAACCCTAGCCAGCAGAATCCCTTTTGTTCAACAGAACTTTCTCATAAAAAGGAAAACTTCCAATCACTTTCCTTTTTCCAGATGCACGGAAAAACCCGTGCCGTAGTTCTATTTCCTTCGTCGAAGGCAGTGGTCGAAGTGAGCGGGAGCGGTCGGGAGTGGTACTCCTCTACTTTCTTTAATTATCTTTTACAGCTCCTATACTTTTATTTTAAAAAGAAAGTGTTCCGGAACAGTTTCATCTTAAAATAAAAGTGTAGGAAGAAGTTGAAACTTGCACTTTCAGTGCACTGCACATAACGTTCCCTTAAACAGCAGGTTCAAGTGTTGGGGGGGAGGGAGTATATTGTGTGTGGGAGGGGACGTGGCAATGGGGTTTGTTGGGAGCGGGGGCAGACAGGCAGGGAACATAGCTCCACTACTTCTTTTTGTACACTTCGACCACTGGTCGAAGGTTGTACCTGGTGGTATCCAGAATTGTCTGATCCCGAAATAAAGTGTCAAGAGAGTGCGGAGACGAAATGGACTGTTCCCCAAGCTCCTCGGGCTCAGAGAAATTCTCTGACGCACGCACACCGCTGCTTGCTACCCAAAGATCAGAGACTGTAGCATCAGCGAGGGGTTCTGCTTCTTCTGTAACGTGTGGCGTCGGGTGAGGCAGTTTCTTGACATGCGTCGCGTGGATCCAGTTCTTCTTTCCAGCCACCTGAGGTGTGGTACGCATAGCTAATAATACAATAGGTAAGGCATCCGGCCATTTCAGTTTGGTATCAGCACATGTTTTTGCAAGCTTATTCTTTAAAATACCATTGTGTCTTTCCACCAACCCAGCACTTTGAGGATGTCTAGCTGAGTGAAATCGTTTTTCAATAGATAAAGCTGTGCATATCTGCAAAATTACTGCTGCAATAAAGTGGGGACCATTATCCGACCAAATTACCCTCGGGAGCCCAAATCGAGGAAAGAATTCTTTTACCATAATCTTTGCAGTGGTCATGGCGGTAGCATCTTTAACGGGGAAAGCCTCGACCCATTTACTGAAGGCACAAATAATTACAAGAACATATTTCAGATTATTACATCGTTCCATTTCAATAAAATCAAAGTGAATGACCTCGAAGGGAACAGAAGGGGGCCCAAAGCTTCCCCTTGGAGTTACTGTCCCCTTACCCACATTGTGCTGTAAGCAGATCATACAGTTCTGGACATGCCTCTTCGCAGTCTCCAAAATCTTGTCATTCACCCAAACTTGTTCTAACATTTTCGTGATCTGCTGGGCACACACATGTGTAGGACTGTGTGCCATCGTAACCATTGCCAATACATATGAATCAGGGAGCAACCATTTTCCTTCGGATGTATCCACCCAACACCCTTCATCATCCAATTTCCCCATACCTTCAGCCCACCTTTTAGATTCTTCTATTGTGGCATCAGTTTGAATATCTCGTACAGACCCAATACCTTCATCCATTATGTAAGCATCTCTCATTTCCCTCAAAGCATACATGTCCGTGCTAAAGTCTGTGGCCGTTTGCCTGGCTATCAGGTCCGCAAAAGCGTTCCCTTTGCCCACATCATCTATGACCTTACGATGTGCTGCACATTTCATGATCGCTAACTGTTTGGGGAGTGAGAGTGCCGAGAGTAATTGCACTATCAAGGGGCCATGCTGGATCTTGGTCCCATGTGAGGTCAGGAACCCTCTTTCCGACCAGAGCCTTCCAAAGTTGTGAGCCACCCCAAATGCATACTGACTATCAGTATATATATTTACTATACGCCCTTGGGAGAGTTCACAAGCTCGGGTAACGCTATAATCTCTGCGGCCTGCGCTGAGTTATGCGAAATTCTCTTAGTTTCAACAACTTTGCTCAATGTAGTAACTGCATAAGCAGCTGTAGATGTACCATCCGAAAGTTTGAAGCAGGAGCCATCGCAAAACAGCTCCCCTTCTGCATTATCCAAAGGAGTATCTATGAGATCTATCCTGCCCTTCGTTTCTTGTTCAGTGGTATACAGGCAGTCATGTAATTCTTCGTCACCGCAAACAGTGTTTTGCAGGAAAGGTAAGAGTTCAGCCGGATTACGAACACAACATCTCTTAATTTGGATGTGAGGGGCAAACAGAATTAGTTCATACCTTGTTAACCGCGCAGAGGTGAGGTGTTGCGTTTGGGTTTTGTTCAATAGAATATCAACAGAGTGAGGTACCATCAAAATCAAATCATGGCCTAGGACCATTCCCTCACTCTGTTTTACAGACGCGGCAGCAGCAGCGACAGCGCGCAAACATCTTGGCAAAGCGCATGCGACAGGATCAAGGGCGGAGGAGTAGTAGCCGCACGGCCTATTCTTCCCTACGTGTTCCTGTGTTAACACAGCCAAAGCACATCCATTATATTCATGCACAAACAACACAAAGGCCTTGTCATAATTTGGAGTACCCAGTACCGGTGCAGAGCATAACGCGGTTTTGAGAAGCTCAAATGATCGTTGATGTTCCGATTTCCATAGCAGTGGCAGAGAAATGCCCTTCTTCGTCAAAGCCAACATCGGTTTTATCACTAGCGAAAAGTTCGGGATCCATAACCTACAGTAAGAAGCCATACCTATTAAGGCTCTGACTTCCTTCTGTGTATTTGGAACAGACATGCCAGAAATGTGTTTTATTCTTTCAGGTGTCAATCTTCTCCCCTCCTTTGACAGGAGGTAGCCTAAATAGGCGACCTCCTGACAACAATATTGAAATTTTTTAAGCGGAGCTTTATGACCATTTTTAGCTAAATGAACAAGCAACAGTACAGTGCCTGCTTTACAAGCACTCTCAGAGTCTGCAGCCAAAAGCAAATCATCAACATATTGAAGCAGCGTACAAGTAGGTGGCAATTCAAGGGTGTCGAGCTGCTCTTTCAAAGGTCTACTATAAATGCTAGGACTTTCAGTATACCCTTGAGGTGCCCTGGTAAATGTAAATGAGCGTCCCCCCAAGGTGAACGCAAACAGATATCTACTTTCCTCATGTATAGGAATGCTAAAGAAAGCGTTTTTTAAATCCACAACGCTGAAGTGCGTAGCCGTAGCAGGGATCATTGTCAATATCGTCGTCACATCGGGCACAATTGGAAATTGTGGGGCGACCACTCTGTTAATAGCACGAAGATCAATTATGAACCGGTATGGAATTGCATTGTCGCCTTTCTTATATACAGGCAAAATCGGACTATTACACAAACTACCTGTAATCTCTTTGATCACCCCACGATGCACAAAATCGGAGACAATGCATTTCAAAGCAGGTTCGCCCTCAACTGATATTTTATACTGCGGAATGTGTGGTAGTTTCACTCCATGTTTCAGAACTATTTTAACGGGCTCAATCTGTAATACCCCAACATCATTGTCGTCTGTCGCCCATAAACATTCCGGGACAATGCTAAACTCAGGAGGTACAGGTCGAATCAAGAACTGAGAATTAGGAAGTTGCTGTGGTGAAACCGTCAGCCGTACTCCATCAGAAGAACAATGAATTACTGCATTCAATTTCTTTAACAAATTCAACCCCAGCAAATTCTCTCCACAGTTCGAAGTGAGAAGAAAAGGGCAATGGTCCGTAAAGGGACCCAAAGAAACAGACACCGGTGCGGAAACCGGACAGACAGTTGGTATACCAGAAAACCCTACGGAAACATTTGTTTGCCCTGACAGTGGAATGTTTGGAACCCGAGAATGATCAATGGAGCACTTCTGCGCCCCAGTGTCTATCAAAAACTGGTGTTTCCTATTCCCTACTAATAATTCAACGTAGGGGCCTTTCTGATTAACGGGAATAGGTGAAGTTTCCAAACCCTGCTTCGGGCAATCCTAATGAAATAGAGTATCGTTGGAAGGAAGCTCTTCAGAAAGGTAGGCAGCAGAAGGGTGATCAAATATGTTCGAGTCCACAATCGAGGTCTGATTTTCCCGTGAAAAAGGTTGCTGAGGATCTTGTAAAAACGGACCTCTATCAGGGCCCCCTGCTCCAGGGCAGCCCCTAGGTCGTCTACCCATACCCCTAAACGCACTGTTTGACCTTTGGCGAAGGACAGGGCACTGTGCTCGCCAATGACCTTCCTGGCGGCAATAAGCACATTGATTAATATTCACAGGACCCAAAGGAGCATTTCCTTTTGGGACATACTGACCTCTAGTCTGTGTCGTGCCTCCTCTGAGGTTTCTAACAATTTGCTGTAATAATACTTTGGTTTTCAAATCTCCTTTCCTCTTTTCAATTTTTTCCTTCTCATTATTAACACGGTTCTCATAATACTGAGCCATGTGCAAAACCTCAGATTGAGATTTTGCCTGCCAAGCGCTCTCAGAGGACATAATCTGTGACTGGATGTCAGGCAACAATCCACGTACAAATTTGTCCACGAACAACCTTTTCCCAGACTCTGTACCTAAATCCTGTCCACTGAAGTCAGAAAATACCTGCTCGAATCTATTAAAAAATTTGTTGGCGCCTTCAGTTTTTCCTTGGACACAGGCCGTAAGCTTGTCCCAAATAATTCTTTTCTCTGGAATTATAGTTTTTAATTTTGCGACAATTCTATCAGGCAAAGTAAGTATTACCTGCGGGGGTTTCTCACCAGCTGGTCTTTCCCCATCAATCCTAATCATATTAGCCCACGCATCTCCCAACCCTGGCACATCGTCTACTGTCCGAACCTGTTTCCATACATCTACGGGTAGGAGTATAGGAAATAGCAAGTCAATATCACTCAAGGTGAACACAGAGGACTGCAAGACGGACTCTATTTCTTTGTAAAACCCCTTCGGGTTTTTCCTGATATCGGGAACTGATTGTCTAATAGTGTTCACTTCCTGTCGTGAAAACGGGACGTGAACGAATTGCGATACATAATGTACAGGGATATCCACAGCGGGGGCACCAGTCCCAGCGTTGGCGGGGATCTCAACTTTTGGGACAAAGGTCGGAGAGACCTCTCTCATAGGCAACTGAGATATAGGTACCTCCGGCCGCTAACTAAGCAACAGAGCCAGGTCGAGCGCTAAGGCAGCTGAAGAAGTGTCGGGCGAAAAAGCCCTTTTACAAATCACCAATAATTCTATGGGGCAACTAACCTTCTTTCTTACACATTCTTCTTGCAGGTACTGTACCATCACCTGAATTACCTTTCTTTGCATTTCTACTGTATACTGACTATATGTGTCATATGCTTCATCTGGCGGAATCGATGAATCCGAGATCCATCGAACCGCATCTTTAGTACAAATTCGTATTTCCTCAGGTGCTGATCTACGGCACGGAAGGAACCGCTTCTGTACATATATTCTATCGTCTTCGTCATCCTCATCTCGTGACTTTTCAAAGTCTTTCCTAAACTCAAACAATTTTTCAACATGCCCATATACTTTCTGTTCTGTGTCCCTCGAAAGTGCCAAAGCATTCAGATCTCTCACCCCTTGTGGAAGATCCGAATTTTGTAATCTACCCCACATCACACATAAATGAGTCCCCAAACCTTCGATAAAAACATTTTTTTCGGGAAAACTGTTCAAATTAGATAATGTGGAAAAAACATTAACTTGATCACCTTTCTCCATACAATGCTTAGCCCATGCAAACAATTCCTGTTTCTTATCTGCAGAAACAGTATTACGAGTGACGATCTTCGATCCTGCACCTGGATCAACTTCAGTCAATACGGGGCCACTCGGGAACGGGGGCGTAGGTAAATTTAATAAAGGTGCAACTATCGGTACAGAAGGAAGGGGCGGTGCGATAGGTGGAGGAACAACAACTAGAGGACTAGGAACAATAGGTTGTACAGGGGGAACAGGAATAACAGCAGGAACAACAGCAGGAATGGGCAGAGCGCCCAAAATAGGAACATACGGAGGTGGCGCAGAGGCATCAGGCCTGCGTTCGCTTAACAATTTCTCAATAAATTCCTCGGAAACATGGAAATCTTTAGAGGGTTAAAATTTCTGGATTCCAAGTGAAAAAGCTCTATCCATATTTTTAACTGATTCTGAACGTTTTTCTTTATCATATAACAACGCTTTTTCGGCGTTAGTTTTATGACGGCGTGCATGTTTGTCCCTACTTTTAAGCTGCTGTAACACTTCTTTTTTCCAATTCTGTAAAACATCAAAGGCTGCAGGTCTAGCCTTCTTTTTTAGCAAGATTGATTCTAAGTATTCAATACGGGGGATCTCAAAACTACTGTTGATTGGCCACTGAAATTCGGATGCATGTCTGGTCTGTCTGTGCCAAATATCATTAAATACTATGCTACCAATGCCATACTTACAGTACATAGTACATGCCGGCGACCCCTCCTGTGGTGCCGGGCGGCTAAATTCCAAGGATTGTCGATCGCTGCGGAACAGAGCCCTAAAGCAGCTAGACAATTTCCCAGGCATTTCACAAAGAATTGGTGTTACCTGGTCAATAATTGTGTCTGCAGATACAATACGCCAAATTCAAATTGTCAGGGTTAAATTAAGAGCCGGGTCACGACTGCACCTGACCAAACCTAAGGAGGACCGTACGGTTTATCAAAGAACTTACCTAACGAATTTGACCTTGTGTTTGGTGGTTTCGGCAAATCTGCCCGCCTCAAAAATGGACCCTCGTCAAGATGCCGTGTCAGACCACACGACTATTGTCCAAGGATCGGATCGTGCAGCGCTGCCGAGGTATCGCGTCTCGATCAATCGGGCCTGCAGAATCACACCGTCCGATCCCGGTTCGATAGTCTGCGTCAACCTTCAATGATTCAGCATCAATCTTGAGGGTCCCTATTCGGGCGCCAACTGTGAAAACAAAGAAATTGATATGAGGCTGGGAAGCCCAAAGGAAACACACCAACACAGGTTACAAAGAACATACAGAATGCTTTATTTAAAAGCTACAACAGTTACCAAAATGTCAATTGACAAACGGATAGCTATTCGGCTCTCAGAGTAACATAACGAACTTCAACGAGAGTTCACTGCGTTAGTGAGAGAGATCGTACATTGGAATATTTGTGCTTTTATACTCTTTATCCAGCTCTGGCCGACCCCCTCGCGGGTTAACCATTCTTAAGACCAGGCCTAGGGTTCCATGCCAGGTCAATCCCATAATGTATGCATTTTGATCAGTTCCGCTGATACAGTTGTTCATTTACACATAGGTCAGGGATAGGACAAGGTCTCAGTTCGCGACCCCAACAAGTGGCCTGCAGGCATATTACTTATTCATGTGTGCGGAGGTCACAACGGCCAGAATCTCACTCGGAATGTCATTCGGCCTCCATTTTGATGTTCAGGGTGACTTCCACATTACAAGAGAACCTAAAATGGCGGCTAAATCCAAGATGGCGACTTACACAGTTTTCTTTAAGGTCAAGACCTTGCCGTGGAATCTATTTACACGATATTTTAGACAACTTGGCGTAGGCCAACACACATTCAAATACTGCGATAGGAGGCATAATATTATTTCAATTCCAACACAGTTTCCACTATGTATGGAAGTTCAGGGCGTGGGTGCTTTAACACAGGTGCAGATGTGAATTTCGCTTTCAGCTCTTGGAAGGCTTTTTCAGCTTCTTCAGTCCATATAAAGCATTTCTTTTTTCGCAAGAGTGCTGTGATGGGATGTACGACATGTGAAAAATCTGGGATGAATCTGCGGTAGAAATAGGCAAAGCCGAGCATGCCTTGTACTTCTTTAACTGAACTTGGTGATGGCCACTTAAGGATTGCGTCCACCTTTCGTGAGTCCATTCGGACTCCCTTTGGGGTCAGGATAAACCCAAGGAATTCAACTTCTGTGGCATGAAAAATGCATTTTTCTAGTTTTGCGTATAGTTTGTGCAGGCGCAATTTTTCAAGGACTGCTCGGACGTGCTTCACATGGTCATATTCTGAAGAAGAGTATACTAGCATATCATCGATATACAGGACAACACAAACGTCAATGAGTTCACGAAGGACATCGTTCATGAAGTATTGGAAGGCTCCTGGTGCATTGCACAACCCGAAAGGCATCACCTGGTACTCAAATAACCCATACTTAGTGCGGAAAGCAGCCTTCCACTCGTCGCCCTCTTTTGCACATACCAGATGGTATGCCCCCCTGGGATCTAATTTAGTGTATATACAAGCGTCCTTCACTTGGTCTAATAGTTCAGGGATCAGAGGCAATGGGTATCGGTTCTTAACAGTTATCTGGTTCAATGCACGGTAGTCTATGCACGTTCTGAGGTCACCTTCCTTTTTGGGCACAAAGAACAAAGCTGAAGATGCAGGGGACTTGGATGGGCGAATAAAGCCATTGGCAAGGTACTCGTCAAAATATTGTCGTAGATGAAGGTTCTCAGGTTCCGTAAGGGCATAGATCCTGCTACAAGGGGGTTTTGAACCGGGTATGAGATCGATTTGACAATCGTACGATGTGTGAGGAGGTAAGGTGTTTGCCTGTTCCTTTTGGAAGACATCCTGGAATTCTTGGTATTCTGGAGGTAGTTGAATGACTGCTGTGGTTACTATAGCCAGGCCTAGGTTCTGATTTTTCTGTGGGTAACAGATTTGTGCACAATCCGGGAAGGTTATTCTCGTCTCTCGCCAATCAATACAAGGATTATGTGTTTCCAACCAAGGTATCCCCAGTATTACTTGGAACTGTGGGGCTTTGATTAGATCAAACACAATAGTCTCTCGATGCCCATCCTGACCCAATAGTGTCATCTCTGCGGTGGAATGAGTTACAGGCCCAGAGGCAATTTCAGTTCCATCGACTGTGGTGATGACATCTGAGGAGGTTTTTCGGCAGAGCGGTAGATTCATCCTGGTAGCCAATTCTTAGTCCACATAGTTTCCTATGGCCCCGCTATCAATGTATGCCCTTACTGCGTGCATACGCGATGGCTGCCCTGGATCTACTAGGACCATTGGTATGATGAAATGCAAGGTCTGAGTATCCTTCTTCAAGCTCGGCAAGCGGACCTCTACGCTTGTCGGGCGTGGTCGTTTCCCGAGTCTGACTCCATATGGCTTTTATCAGCAGCTCCTACCACCTTCTTGGGTGGTTTTACAGGGCAATCTTGTAGAAAATGCCCAGAAGTTCCACAATACAGATACAATTGCTTTTGTCATCTTCTTTCTCTTTCCTTCTGGGTTAAGGGTCCTTTAACCCCTCCGATTTGCATGGGTTCTGAAGCATCTGCTCCTTTGGGGTTAGCGTGAGTTTTGACCAACACCCGATTCTCAAACTTGGCTCGATCAGCCTTTCTGTTCTGAAGTCTGTGATCTAACTGGACCACTAAGTCTATATATTCAGCGCAGTCTTGAGGTGGGTTCACGACTTGAGCCAAGACATCCTTGAGTTCTCCTCGAAGCCCTCGATGAAATAACGTGATTCGTTTTTCCTCAGGCCATCCAGTTTCCACTATCAACCTATTAAAGGTCGCGATGTAGGATAGAAGGTCCTGGTTACCCTGTCGTAGGGACAAAAGTTCGTTATCCAGGGCCTGTCCTTGGGAGTGCCGGGCAAATAGTCTTTCCATGCTAGTTTGAAAGCCCTGAAAATCCCGAAGAATTGGGTCATCCTGACTGACTAGTGGAATTGACCAATCAGCTGCACTGCCGCTGAGATATGACAATACAACGGCTTCCTTGGCTTGGTCGTTTGGGAAGGCTCCAGGTCTGCATAAAAAGTGCAGGTGGCATTGGTTCATAAACACAGCGAACCTTTTGGGATCTCCGGCAAAGCGTTCGGGTGGATCTAATGGAAAATTTCCTGGTAGGTTTATTTGCAGAGGGTTACTCGATAACACAGGAGCTGGATTGCCTCCGGAACCAGGTAGGGGTGCTTGTCCAGCCTGGCTTTGCAATAGCTGCCTAGCAAGGTCATCAGTTCGCTCCTTTGACAAAATCAGTTCTCTCCTAAGAGCATTAGTTTCTTGACGGGCTGAATGCACTTCAGCACTCAGTTCCCCTAGTAATTGGGCCAATTGGTCGGTCTCTGAGGTATCCATAACACCCGGGTGGGAATTTGTGGGTAGGCTTTGCATTCTGTTACGCTCACCTGGCTCCCACAGAGGCGTCGATCTGAACTGGACAGCTGCGGTCTCCACCAATGTGACGCGTAGGGCCGAGATGACGGACTGGACTGGCCCACCTAGCTTCGTTTGCTTGGCCCGTAGGAATCTTCTTCTGCAAATGGAGAAAGGGAATTAACCAGCCGTGGAGTTGAGTGTAAATTTTCCCAACCCCAGCTGTTCTCCCCACAGATCACCTTTGATGTCCCCTCTTATAGTCTCACCTCATGGTTTGAAAAGATGAGCTCTCCATCCTGCATTGAGCGCAGGGGCGCGTTGATAACCAGTTGCTTCACTGGCTTGAAGGAATCAGTGAGTTCCAGAACAATATTGACTCCATAAAATATGTAGTTCGTAAGAGTTCACATGTCTGACTTTCACTCTTGTCCGATTCCTTGCAGTTTGCAGCTTGACCCCAGCGAAGAGTTCCTCGTGGTAGCTGACGAAGTTCCGGTAAGGATTTGGCTTATCCTACACAGTTCAATAAAATAAGGCCAGAATGTAAGCTGCTTGTTCCCTTATTCAGGTGTGGCGAGAAAATATGAAGTTTGGAGAATTATGCCTCCAGCGGTAAAATTAGGTAAGTCTGTTGCGTTGAGAAGAGTTCCCCTTATTTGTCCCGTTGTCTCACCTTGTCATCCTTTTGTTCCCCTTAGGGGCCGGGGTGCGGCGAGGATGCAATGGAGACTGCGCCGACCCGTGAAGAGGAATAGTACCCCCGGCGGTCAGGTAAGTCTATGGGGGTAGTTACTATTGCTTCTGTTTATTTCCCTGGCTCACCTTTGCTGTTCTTGTGTTCCCCTTAGGTGCCAGAATGCGGCGGGAAGGTGCAGAAGGATGCAGTGGATCGTAAGGATGCTGCGAAGGCCGGTGAGTTCAGCGCGGCGCTGCAGCAGGCGAGGCGGCACGCGTAAATGCTTCTTTCTTCCAGCTCGAAGGTGCGGTGGATCCGGAATTCAGGTAAGGATCGAAGGTTTGCTCTTATTCTAACCTTTCTCCTTCTGTTCCTCCCTTTTTCTAGGAGCTGCAGGCTCGAGGCGGGCGTGGCAGAAGACTGGATGCAGGCTTGCAGACACGGTGAGCGTTACGCTGCTGGATGCAGAATAACGCGAAGCGTGTGCTGCTCTTCGGGCATGGTTTAAATAGCCTCCAAAGTAGTCCCAGGTAAGTATTCTTCCCCAGCCCCACTCGAGTAAAAAAATAGTCCCTAGGTAAAATAGTCCCTTCCAAGCCTCATTTGGCTTGAAGCTCTGCAGCATGGTCTGCACCAGGTAAGCTTGCAGCATGGTCTGCATCAGGTAAGTTCTACTCTATGTGCCTGGCGCCTATGGCGCCACGACTGACTCTCCATATGAGCCTGGCACCATAGGCGCCAGGACCGCACCCAAACAGCCCCTAGCAGGTGCTTTTGGGCTTGCTCAAAACAACTTGATGCCTGCTTCCGGGGTTGCTGGACCTGGTCTGGTTTCCCGGGGGTAGGCATCATGACAATGGTAGATCATCTCCATGCTGCCCACCTGAACAGTAGACATTTATAAGATTAGAAATACAACAAGATGGCCCATGCTACAGGCACTGGTCAGCACTCATACTACACAGATGTTTCCTTGAGTGATTAACCTCACTGAATTATTCACAAATAATCCACGCACAACATGGCAACAGTTATGGTAAGTAGGAAGTACACAAGAAATGATAAACATGTTTACTCAGCTTTTTTTTTGTACCATATAGCTCATTCAGCAGGCACTGTCTGCACAGCCTGGAGAGACCCAGATCCGCGAACCAATCTGTAGACTGGAGAGCATATTTAATGAATCACATGAGAAAGTGGCCCAGCTGGAGTCCAGAACCTCCGCTCTAGGACAGAAAACAGCTGAGCTGAATCAGCAATGTGCCGAAGCAGTCCCAGCCATGAAGCATAAAGGAAAAGAGATCAAAGCTGTAATTAAAAGGTACAGGGCATTGGAATCCAGGCTCAAATACCAAGAACATGTAGTGTGGATTACGCAGGCTTGAGCCTTCCCTTTGGTGGGAAAGGCAAGGTGCTGATTTCTTTTGGGTCTACTTGGTTTACGTAGATGCTTGTTTTGGAAGATGAAGAAAACCCTATGTACATGGGAAAATATTAGAGGATCAACATTAGGTAAAGAGCAGAATTAAGAGTTGGGTCATCCACTAATCATGACAGAATCAGTGTATGTAACCCCCCATGATAAAGGGGACTACCCGAGGTATCACAATGCTATTCCAAAATGTTTATCTATGTAAGCAAACTTATCTGGGGCCTTTCACATTCCGGGCTCTGCTCTTGTTGAATTTTGAATTTGAAATACATTTTAAAAAGCCCCACCCCACTGAGATATTTTTAGACAATACAATATTCTTATGATGCAGAAGGCTTGAGATTGCCAAGGAACAAAGTACGAAGGCTATATAGTGGTATAGGTCATGGCCACCATCAGGGAGCAAAGGGAGGCTTATCCAGAGCTTAGTAATGCATATGTCAAAATTACAGGAATTAGAGGTAGCAGAGCACCATTTTCTGTGAGATGAATTTGCAAAAGTTAGGCTATGGGATTTGTTAAATGTAATGGGGTATACACAAGTTGTTGAGTGTGTCCTGGAAACAAAGTTAAAAAAAGACATGGAAGAATATGAAATAAGTCCAGGCGTGATTTACTGACTGAGGTGCACAGCATGAAGTAATTTGAGGAAGTTTTCCTCCTGGAAGCTTTAATCGCTCTATGCTTCCAATGTACGATGGTGAGATGATTATCAACCATGATGATGAGAAATGGGATGTGGCAGCGTGCCATCGGTGAGGGGGTGCTATCCTGCAATTTATTTGAGTTTTGCTCTACAGAATGAAGATGGATTCTGTGCAGGACGGTGTAACATGCACAATCAGACACACTTACCACATGTGCTTTGAAGGTAAAAAAGAGAATGTCAGTGATTGCAACACGGCTGGGTTAGGGCCTTAACATGAACACTACTATTCATATCAGGGATACCTGTACACTTCTACTACAACGTCTCCAAACACCCCACCAGCTGAGGTATGGTTTGGCCACATTTCAGGAAAAAAGTAACAAATACTTCAGATATGCGCTTGCAACAGATGGATAACACCTACGCATGTCAGGGCCCCTTCTAAGAGCATCTGGCACTAAATGTACAACTGCAAATAGTACAGCTGTCTAGTGACACCTCTTTTCTTCAAATGAGAATGTTTCATAAAGCAAAGTGAATTATGGTTTGATAACCCAAACCGTCTGCTGCACTAAAATTAATCAAAACCGAAAGGTGATGGCTGGAAGGTTTTGAATCAATTATACGTACGGGCACAGCTCTGGGCATCCCTCCAGACCATCGTTTTTTGCTTGCCGCGCCATTACAGAAGGGGAAAAAACATATACAAATCAGGCTTGGTCAGACCCCAAAAGGGGCAGTCCAGCTCGAACTACTAGGTCACATCCCTTCGGCACAAGACCACAAGCATCCCTATATATGTTTCGCCTTCATTGGGCATTATCAGTGAGAAGTAGCTTGAGCCTCTAGGCCTTGGGACCCACATCTGGGCATATCCATCCCACTTTGTGTGACACAAGAAAAGCCAAAGGTTGATTGCTGGAACGTTTTGTATCAATCATAACCACCGGCACACCTCTGGACAACACTCCAGACCATCGTTTTTCAGGCTGGCAAGCCATTACAGAAGGGGAAAGGCCATATGTAAATCAGGATTGGTCCCACCCTAAAAGGGGCAGTCCAGCCCAAACTGCTAGGTCACATCCCTTCTGTGCAAGACCACAAGCACCCACAAGAATCAGGGGATTCTTGTTGTCTGGTGCAGAAGCAGTGTGACCTAGCAGTTTGGGATAAACTGTTCCTTTTTGCATATGGTCTTAACTCTGTTGTAGTGGTTTGGCAGACTGAAAAATGGTGGCCTGGAGGGATTCCCAGAGCCGTGCCAGTGGTTAAGATCAATTGTAAATGTTCCAGCCATCACCTTTTGGTTCGACTAAAATGAATGCCTGTAGCCATGCGCTCCATTCAAAGCACATTGCAGTTCTTGTTAAAATACCTTAACTCTATTAACGTCATGCCCCTGTTGGCAAGGCAATCTCGCTGAAATAAATATAAAACTATATTTCATGACAAAGTAGATAAAGTATGACATGAGGGAGTTAGGTTATCAACTTTGGCTTCTCAAGATGAAAGGGACATCTCGTGCCTGATTTAGGCAATTGAACCTGCCACCACCACCCGAGGGGATCCAGCTCCCAGAAAGATGCCCACCTTCAAAGAGATGCTTTGATCTGTAGAAAGCCCTGTTTGATTCACCAAAGTCAATGATCTTTGTAAGAGTAACAAGAATGTCCATTTTAAGGGGCGGAACCCCTCTCTTAAGGGAATCATCATGTGAATCTTTCTGGAACTTTTTGGAACTAAGAAGAATTCCCAGAAAAGCTTGTTGGAGTAAAGGCTGCTTCCCGGCCTTTCTATGGAGTTAAGGCAAGACTTCCAGAAGTGTGTGAGGCTCCTTGTGAGCCCTCTGACGGGGCTAACAGTGGTGACTGCTGAATGAAAAGCGTATCAGTATTGAAGACTGCTACAGAAACCAGCCCCCCTGCTAGTACCTTCAGAAAACATCCCGGGACTGTAAGGAGCAGAAGAAGGCTTCCTTTTCTTCACATGTACTGGTAAAAATACTTCAGCAAATGAAATTCCAGATGACGTTACCTTTGGCAAAGATGGAGCAAGGCACGTCATTTTTCTGATTCAAGTCGGCTCAACACTGTGAGCCGTTGAACCGTCAAGAACCACAGGAGGTATTATTGACTGCTTACTGCTCCCTTGGTCCACCATTGGGCCATAGAGACTGGTGAGATCCCCTTTAATCCCCTTTTTGAACCCATACATGTCCTTTTACACACATTGTGATGTATACTTCCCTTGCATCCCTGATTCATGACCCAGTGCTGCATCTTTCTATCTCTGCATACTCTATGCTCTTTCCTCTGGAGAGGGTTTTGTATAATGTTTTTCTATTTATCTTTTGTTGTTGCAGATGGCGTCTTTCATTAAAGTATGTCTATGTTTATAGAACCTTGATTGGACATGCTCTTTATTTTGGACTGCTGCACTATTGCTGTTTGCGCTGCTACCGAATCCCATTCACACCAGAGATGCCATTATGGGAGGGCAAATGGGGCTTGTGACCGCCTCGACCTACTGGGGTGACCCACATGTCTGTCAGCTTCAAAGAAGTCAGTGCCCGTTATTTACAGACCATGCCAGGGTGATTTATGGCGCTCTAGTAGAGCTCTAAAACTGCAGCCTGAATGTTGTTCCCGACTACATTATTTTCTGATCAATGTACCTGTAAAGCTTTCTGCATTCACAGTAGAACACACAATGGGCCAGATTCTCCCAAAAAGTTTGGTGCAAGTGATGAAATGCACTGAAAATCTCATCACTTGCACCAAAGAAAGGTGCACCCAAATCCACAAAGGGCCATTTAATGTGCTTCCCAAAACCACACATGGATTGCGCTTTCAAATGTGCGAAAATAAAATGTTCCCTGTTTGACTTAGGGGCAGGAGAAGGCCCAATGCACAAAAGATTAATTTCGGAACCTTTCCGTCGTTTTCTTTGACGTGCTTAGAGCAACTGAGGTAACTGCTGCTCTCCCACTTGCATTTCGATCCTTCAGCGAAGGATCGAAATGCATTTTTATTTTTTATCGCAGTTCACAGTGACAAGTGAGTCTTGACTCTGAAATACACTCCACGCACCCAAGTGGGTGCTGGGAGCCTGTGATATATTTGTTTCAGGAGCACTCAAAGGGAATGGGCAGCGCATCTTTGTACTACTGTCCACACACCTCCACAATGTGCATGTCACCTTTATGAATAAGGTGTCCTGCACATTTCTGAAATTATCAGAAATTAAAAAAGCTCATCGTCTGTACTTTTTTCATTTGCAGTCATTTTGAGATTCTGCCCTAGTTTGTGTGTTCACAATACCATCACTCCTTCTGTGAGGAATATATTGATCACATGAAATCCTGAAAGCTGAAATGCACAGTCATATACTTGAATGACATGATTTTTCAGAAGATCACTCAGTGTGTTTAACATTCATTACAGAGATATGCATTCGTATGCCATCTCAGAGTACAAAATTCCAGGAAGGTAGACTCAGCCTTTCCAATGTTTGAGGGTGATAATCTTGTGTGTATATACATTTGTGTGATAATAACACCTGCTGCACCACAAGTACCTCATTGGACAGCAGTAACTATTAAAAGTAACAAGTGAGAAGGCAAGAAGGCTTGCCTTCTCACATACTGGTGCCATTGATTGGCCCATTTCCTATCTTCCTTTTTATGCAGGCCATTGCATTGAAGGGGTTATTTACAGAAGAGACCTGACCAAATGTCACTGGCCCTCTCGCAAGAATATGTTCAGGTGTGCTTATGCAAGACAATAATTTTTTTTTAAATATATATTTTAAAGGTACTTCTGCACATCATAAACAACAGTTAACATGTCTCTGTCTAGTGCATTCAACGCATAAACTACAATAGAAAACCTCAGATTTAATATTATAAGCTCACGTCAATTGATATTCTGGTACTTGTATCACCTTGATGATGCAGAACATGAAGCTGGAATCATTCTTCTTTTACAAAACATGCTTCTGTAAAGTGTTGTTTTAAAATTATGTCAAGTCAGGTTATCATGTGATTTGTGTACTTTGTAAGGCCGTTTTACAGAAAAAGGGTATTAGTTTAGTTCTTGAAAGTCAAATATTTACAAATAATTGTACCTTGCTCTATGGTTCGAACTGGGAAACAATATGTCAAGTGAAGAATTTGCAGATTGTTTCAAATCCCAGTTTCACCTCACAACCCACGTGTGTGATCCTGGGCAGTTAATTAAATCTTGCAGTGCCTAACCTGTCTACATTGCCATTCTCTAAAAACGTTGGGTTGCGAGCCCCTAAAAGTGATTTTGTTCTCACGGTTTTCTCTTTAAAAAATGTCTCACTCATGGTCTAACTAGTTAAAATGTTGCTCCATGTATAATAATAGTGCCCTTGATATATTCCATACCAAAAAGTCATTTGCTTCTTCTCTGACTAATATTTATGTAACTTGTAAATCATAGCTCTCTTCTAATCTCAGCCTCTGTTAGCATACATAGGGCCTCATTACGACCCAGGAGCTAATGGGTTAACAGCGCCGTAAAAGGCTGCGGTGCCGTTAACCTATTAGCGCCTAATTACGAGGTCCCTTTGCAGGACCCGACCTTAACGGCTGGTGTAGACCAGCCGTTAAAGTAGGGACCCGCAAAGGGACCTTGGTGCTAATTACGGTGCCGTAATTTGCGGCATTGAGCCCTATGGGGCAAAAATGGGAATGGGGAAGGGCCATGGAGGAAGGGGGAATTACCGCCCCGCCAACCTTGTAATCGGGTGGTAATTCCCCCTTTCTCCATGGCGGAGTCGGTAACTTACCGGCATGGACCATGGTGCTAATAGCACCATGGTCTTCTGCCAGGGTCGTAATGAGGCCCATACACTTTTATGGTAGCTTCTAGTGTATATCCACTATCGCTTCTATGCAATGGTATGTCTACCTTTCCCATTACTTGAAATCTGTCTTCATGCTTGAGCACGTTTACATTCTGCTTCTGTGAGTCCTCTGTCCATGCTAGGGTACGTGTACCTTTTTCATACGACTACTGATTTGTGTCCTGTATCTAAAGCTACACTCACCTCTTGGCTATTTTTAGATGTAGCTATTAGGTGGCAATAAAAAAAACACCTATAAGATGAGACTATTGCTTTGGAGTGCAGCAAGAAGGGAGATGGCATGTGAGTAGTGATACCCCACCTGTGTGTGTTTTTTTAACCACACTTTTGCTGCCCTTTGCCAAGTTAATCCCTATCACCATAATCACCCACAACTGGCAGCTGCATGCCCAAAACACATCCGGGATGTCATTTCACCAAAATGCCTGGGGTAGCGGAAGTGACATCACACGACCCTTGATCTCTGAGGACATCACAGGAAGCGATGGAACATGACCTTTCAGCCCACAACAAAACAGGAAGTGGCATCACATAGCATTGATTGTGAGTACACTACGAAAAATATGGTTAGGATATCACTGTAAAGTGATATATATTTCATACAAGAATGAATCACCATATGTATCATTAATATCAATGCGTATAGGTCCAAATTACCAAATCACTGTGATTGCAAGCAGACGTCCAAGGCCAAACGTTAAGGATGTGTTATTATATAGTACTTACGTTTAAGCGCTTCATATAGAACAAATATATACATAATATCACCCAACCTGTATTGGTACTCATTTATCAACCTCAGCAGGATGAAAGGCTGAGTTGACTTGGCTGGGAGTCGAACCTGCAGATCACACACACATTGTATCAGCCAGCGCTCAACCCACTAAGCTGTTTTACCGGCCATCAGAAAACCAGCCACTCCAGAAACAAAGAGCCACATGCTGCTGGCCACAGCCCATGAGCCTCAATGTAAAAAAATAATGATTTTTAAACTTTTTATTTACCGGTAGCAAGGGAGACCTCAGGGCTCGCAGTTGCGACACCTGGTGACTCCTAAATGACGTCCATGAAACACATCCTCATAGGATCTCTTTGAGCTGGCTTTCAAGCTGTAACATCAAACTTTAGCCTGCCAGTGTTCTTTCTAAACATTCTTCAGAGATGTAATGGCTTAATTTCAGTTGTAAATGTTTTACGGATGCAATAAACATCTCTTTACCAGGTGTGCCTTCAGCCACTTGATTTATAAACAGTGTGCATGTCCTTGCACCGAAGGCCTTTTAAAAACAACTATTTGCAAAGGCAACAGTTTTGGCTTAGGTATAGTTATTAGATAGGCATTTTCCAGGAAGAGCAGTCATATGGCCAGGTACTCACACCATTTTCGAGCTCTTGCCATCTCATGGCTAGATGGTACCAATATGGCAGTGAGTGGCAAATGCCTATGTCATGCCTACACAAAAGCCAAATGTTACCCTTGAACTACTACTTGTTCATTATTCTGATTCCAGCAAGTCTGAAGAGGGTACAGGGACTGGAAGTACCCACATATATTGTGATTGCTGGGGGCAGCATATCAAGCTATGGGTTGTGATCGCATTGGAGTAAGGGACACAACCAGAGCTTCTGGATTCCTTACTTTGTTTGGTTTGGGGGGCACAAAGGCATCTGTGCCCCAGTCCCCAAAAATCCTTAACGTGGCCTTAATTCACACCCCCTTGAGAGTACAGCCTTCCGGCGGCCCTCGTTAACACAAAAGGGGTAGGAGGTTTTTCTTGTAACGGTGGCTGTTGTACCTTTATGATTGGGATCGCTCTTGGCTTGTATCAGTTTGAGGGCAGAGTAGGCACTTTAGCCGCTCCTCCCCATTTTACTCCAGCGGGGCAGAAGTCATTTCGTCACAGTTACATGTTACAGCGGCAGGCACCAGGAGTTCATGTGAGGTGGCAGTTGCTATTAAGACCATGTTGAGTGCAGAGAGGGTCAAACGTTTTCACATCTAGTATAACTGTGAGCTTTCAGTGTTGCCCATATGGACCGATCTTTCAGCTAACCACTGTTTTTGCAAAAAACAGTTGTGTGCCGTTTGGTACACAGCCACCGTGTGCTAAGGAAGAGGAAGACTTGTGAAAAAGAACTCTATGGGCCTCATTACAATGTTGCCGGTCCGGTTATAACGGTACCAGTAAGCTTGCCGGTACCGTTGTTACCGGACCGGCAAACTACGAGGTCTGCCCATGGGTGCCTGACAGCCCGGCAGGTCCGACCGACCTGCACCTGCAAGCAGACCTACCCGGTAGAGCCGGCACCATTTTTAACGGTGCCGGCGCTACCGCCCTCCCCATTCCCATTGAGCCCTTTGTGGCTCAATGAAATGGGGAGTAATAAATACCAGTACCCGGCAATGGGCAATTACTGGGTCCAGCGGGGCCGAAATGCCCTGGTAGTTTCCCATTGCCTGGTGTTGGTAAAAAATGACTCCGGCGGCAGCCGTGCCGGTATTTACCGGCACGGCTACCGCCTCAGTCATAATGAGGCCCTATGAGAATGTTGTTGCAGAGCAGCATTTTCCTTGCATCCTATAGCTCAAGATACCCAATAACATCTACTAAACAGAAGCATTGGTGGAGCGCTTCGGCTAAGCAACCTGGGGAATCTACAATCACTTCACTGTGTTCTGTTCCCATATACAACACCGTCACAGTTTAAGGCTTTCATTCTGATTAACCGCTCCTTGGTAATATGTTATATCTTGCAGCAAGAAATAAAGATGAATTGGAAGCAGAAAAAGGTTATTTTCTGTCTGGATTTTATTTCAGTTGATTGGAACGAAGAGCTGTACATTTCTTTCCTAAGAGCAAAGGTTTGGGGAATATCAATCGTAGTCGTCCAATTAAAAATTACAAGCACTAACATGACTTATCTTGAGAGATGAGCCAACAGAGTGTTGAAAGAAGTTGGTCATTATTTTTGTTTTGTTTTTGTTGTCTTTGAAATCCCCAAAGATGTACTAAAGAATATCCCAGCGCAAAGAAATAAACAACTTCAGTCTGAAAGTCTGACAAGGAAGGAACTCAGCTAGTCAGAAAAAAAGCAAACTTTTGATGAATTTGTTGGCCAGAAGGCAGTGGAAGAGAGTGTAACGGCATTCTGGCCGATAAATGTGAGTGTCCGCAACACTCACATTTGCACACCAAAATTATGCAAAGACTCTTAACGGTATGATTGGCTCTCCTTTGTGTAGCGTAGCCCAGATAAAAAGTTAACTCTTCAGGAGGTACTGGTGGCTTTGGGAGAAAGAGTTAACAAATACAAAACTCAATGTTCAGACAAAGGGCCTCATCACGAGTTGGGCTGTATCCAGGCTGTAATACCGCTGACTGTAATAGCCCTAGCACCGACCGGCCCGGTGGTATTACCACAGATCACGGGTTGGGCCTTAACAGTAAATCCCCATTCCTGATTGGGTCCATTGGATCCAATGTGAAATTTTCATTTTCGGTGCTAATACTGTGGGCTAATACAGCCAGCTGTAATACCGCCGAAAACAAGGGATTTTCACCTCCAGAAAAAAGATGGAGGTAAAACAGCCGATTTAGCGCCCAACTCGTGATAGGGCCAGCCCTTAAATGCGGCGGTAATACCGGTACCACCGCATTTAAGGGCTACAGCCCAACTCGTGATGAGACCCAAAAGCTTTTCCAGAAATAGCAAGAAGTCATTAACTAGGTGTCATTAAGGAATTGAAGGAGGACAAGGGAGCAGGTGGGAACAAATAAACACAGATTTAGAATAAGGTTTAGGTTGGGGCCTGTTAGCGGCTATATTCGTAAAAAAAAAACACTTAGCAATACATTACAGTGGTTATCCTAAAGACATTGTAAATCAAGAGGCAGGCAGTTGATGTTGTAGATGTTGGCCCAGTTGAAGGAGATTGCCTATATTGGAACAGATTTATTGAAAATTAAGCATATTGCAGGTGGTGTGCGATTCTCTCTAAGTGGCAGATTCAAAAGAATCAATTTGTTTACAGCTACGACTGGTTGGAACCTGCAACCACGAAGGGGATTCACAAAGACATTGATATGAGTTAATACTGATAGAAACCATATCTAAGTTACCCCTAAATCACACAAAAACGTCTTGCTAATACCCATTATTCTGGGCTGACATGCTGTACACTTACTCCGGAATAATCCAATGCATTGTTAGAAAAGAATTGAACAGTTGGGCAAATCATGTCACTCCAAAATTTGTTTACACATGCACCTCTACTCGCTTGCAAACATCACATGCAACGTTTGCACCTAGAACATCGAAGGGAAATATAAGTTTGATATCACTATGTGATGTACATTTCATACAAGAATGGATCGCCATATGTAGCATTAAGATCAGTGTGCATAGGCCCATATTACCAAATTACCGTGTATGCAAGCAGACCTCCATGAGCAAATGATAATGATGTGTTATCATATAGCACTTACGCTTAAGCGCTCTATATAGAAAAAATATACACCCAATATCACCCAACCTGTGTTGGTACTCATTTATCAACCTCAGAAGGATGAAAGGCTGAGTGAGGTATTTAAGAACAGACTAAATCAGTGACTCGCCCCCTGAAGTGTGCCTGAATTAAACATTTAATGAGTTTAGCAATTATTGTATAGAATTCCAGAAAGACACATTATTTGGTATTCCTATTCTTTCTTATTTAGGGTCAGTGCTGAAAGTGTTAGACTTGTGGCACTCCTGTTCTTATGTTTCTTCTTTTTTTAAGGGGCCTGAACAAGAATGCCAGCCACCCCAGAAGAGCCACATGCCAGGGGTCACAAGGGAGACCCCAGACGTCGCAAGGGAGAACTCAGAGGTCGCAGTTGCGACCTCTGGCGACCCCTAAATGACGTCCCTGCATGCACTACCACACACCGTGCACAGGTTTAAAGTGCAGAAATATCATAACGCACCCATCATGCCTATGCTCTCTTTGCAACATCTCAGAGGCCATGTCGTGTCGGTGTGGCACATTTCCAAGCAACATCAGTACCAATCAGACTGACGTAGCAACACAGTAACACCAATAGCACCTGTGTTCCTTGCAGAGTGCGGGATTCCCAATGCGTCTGCCCCTAGAATAGCCAGTGGAACCCAAGCACCTACCTAATGAGAGTCTACATGGAGAGCTTGAGATGTTTGGGTTTTGGCACATTTGATGACTCTAGCGCCAACTCTAAGCCAAAACAATGCTACAAGTAAAAGAAAAACAGAAAACGGTTGGCTCAGCTGATGCTAATGCTTCTGGTAAAAAAAGGCCTAAGTACCAGCAATACATGGAATTATTTTCTGCACCTGGCTTCACTGCCAAAGATCACCAGCTTCTTTTCCGCTTGTAGTGACCTGTGAGCAAGAGAAGGCCACCGACAGCTGCATTGTGTACCTGGCGGCCTGGCCACTGCTCATTCTGTTGTCCACTTCCCCATTGGTTGGGTTCAATCCACCTCCATGAAGCTGTTGCACATGAATGGTGTGAGTTCATGTGATTTCTCATGAGGATCTCTGTTGACCCTCAGTAGAACTGCAGAATTTCAGCCACAACAAGAGATTTCTCACATTTAGGAGAGATGGTGCAGTACTACTGACACATACAGATGTCCTTAAGAAATCACATGGCGCTGAACACTCCATTTTCATCCAGGAAAACAGTGACCACTTCGCTCGTATATATTTTTGCCATTACATAAACAGAGATATTCCCAAAGTGCAAATGTTATCCTGTCTCCTTCAGCAAACTAGCGTAGCCATGTGGGCCTCTATTGTGGTCACCAGAATGGTCTGAGTTCCTTCTACAAGCGTTTGTAAATTGTAAAAATAGTACTTTGTGCATTTTCTTTTAAAATCCAAGTTGTGATACCTTTTAATGCACTAACGGAAAATATTGTGGCCAGATGGTAGCTGCACAAGCTTTTGAAGTCTCAGAGACGTGTGCATCAGATGGTAGTTACACCATAAATGAACAACGAACAGAATCACACACAGAGTTGGACATATGTCTTACATAGAAAGAAAACACTTCAAATTCCACTGGCTGGAGATAGACCCACACCAACCCAGCATTCCAGATCAATATTCTACACCCCCACTCCACACCACCACTTAACCACTGCGCCAGTCTTCACCACTCGACACAGCCATACCCCAACTCACCCCATACTACACTCCACACCACTTCACACTACCACACCACAATGCCTCATTACACACCACAATACCACTCCAAATCACTCCACCACCTTTCCACTTCACCACTCCACACCATGGCCCTTAGCCACTCTATACCACCATTCCACCGCTCTACTCAGCACATGCACATTGCCGTTCCACACCACGTGACTCCACCCCTCGACATGCCCACCCTCGCGCCTAGCAACACTTGTGTACAGGCGCGTTACCAATGCCATATCATATCATATATATCACACCACTGTGCCTCCAAAGCTCCTTTTCACATTGCCGGACCACACCAAAACACCTCACCAGTCCACACCATCACACCCCACATGACCACACACCACCACACTACTTCACCACGCAATACATTCCACAATGCCACACCTGTAGACCACCATACACCCACTCTACACCACCAAACTCCCACAGCATCACACCCAACTCCACACCACCCCACAACCCACACAACCCCACACTCCACACCCTCAGACTGCACACCACCTATCCACACCTTCACACCACCACAACCCCACTACATTCCACCACAACTCCAGACTAGCACACCCCAATCCACACCTGCACTCCACAACTCTACCACTCCAAACCACCATTCTACAACACCACCACAGCCCAACCCACACTGCTGCATTATACACCACCACACTCCACAGCACTTCACTGTGCAATACCACTCCATATCACCACTACTCCACACCACCACACTACTTCACACCATTCCACAATGAATCCTCATCAACGCACCAGTTTGCCCTACCACCCCATTACACTAAACTACAACCCCACTGCTTCACACACCACACCATTATTCACACCACCACTCCACACCACCACACCATACCCCTACTCCACAACACACCTCTACTCAATTCCACCCCTCCACACCATTCTAAAATACCACCTTGCTACTCTGCATCACCACAGGCCCATTCCATATCACCACTGTACCCCACCTTTCTTCATCTTCAAACAACCAGTCTGCCCCACTCTAATCAAGCCCACTCTAACACCATTCCCCCACTCTACCTCCCTGTCTCACTCTACCCCCACTGACCCACGCTACTCCCTTCTCCAATGTTCTCACAGCTTCCATTCGAATCCTGCACCTGTCCATTCCTGCCCCAGACACTATCTGCACGAACCCGTCTTCACCACTTTCCAGCCCCACCCACCCCTCATCAGTCCTCTCTACTCCCATCCTACCTTACTCCTTTATACCATACCCATCTCTCTACCTCATGAACTCCCACCTCACCCCATTCTCCCCACCCATCCCAACCTCACCCCACTCTACACTACCCAACCCACTCTACCCACGTCCTGCCCAGCCACACTACCACACCACTGCCTATTTGAAAGAACATGCCCACCCTAGCTCACTCATCCAAGCCCATCCCCACACTACCACAAACCACTCTACCCTACAACACCCATGCTTATCTCTACCGACCAACACGCCTAAGCTCACCTCTGCCTACCCCCAGTAATCATAACTCATCCATGACTGCAATTCTCACTCTGCCTTCTACCTCCCCCTTAGCTCACCACTTCCCCCTTCTACCTTAGCTGACCTGTAAATCCAAGACCCTAACTCCCCCTTAAAGTCATCATGTTTGCCTTAAAATTTCCAAACATAGGGGCTAATTTATGAGTTCCATAATGGCTCAGTGGGGACCTGGTACCTTTTCATCTTTGCATACTAAGGTCTCTGCCATGTGATTTTCCTCATTTGCACATTGGAGTGCAAAAGGGCTGTGCATAAAGGCAGCATAAACTCTTGTATGTCACCCTTTTGCACTCCGCTGTCTATGCATGTACTCATGGCAGATAGCGTTTCCAATGGATTCCTATGGAGTCCGCCGGTTTTTTGCTTGTGGCAAAAGACAGAGGATTCCCTAGGAATTCCCAGCATTTGTGCCTGCATGAAAATCCATGCCGGTGCAAATGCAGGAGCATTTGCATGGCAGAGAGGGAGGGAGCAGTGGAAACAAACGTTATTTTCAACACGTCCCACCGCCATACAAATACATGAAAATGGCCGTAACATGACAGAAATGCGTAAAAGTCTTACGCAAGGATTTTACTAGTTTCCTTAATGTTATGCAGAGCCCAGAATGAGCTCTACAGTGTTTTCTTCTATGCTTTGCCGGGAAGAAAACTCACTCTACTTTATCTATTACTAATGCTATTTGTTTGCATGCACTCACTTACAGACTTGTTTGGCTAAGTAGAGCCCAAGCATTTACTGCTTTGTTACCTAAACATGTCAAATTAAATAAAGAACTACAAACGCCAGAACTATTTCCTTGCTAATTCTGTTTTAAATTGTATGATCTTTCTTTTTAACATAATAAACATTTTACTTTATGAAATACATAGTCACTGAAAAAAGTCTTAGGAAGGGGACATTCCTGGTAGTTATTGTACTTATTATTAATGTTAGTATTATTTTAGGGTATTTAGTGAGCATAGACGTAACGATGGGAAGCAAAGCAGCGCTTTAGAATCAAAGGGGGAAGAACATGACATAACATGATAGGTTATTTATAACATGCTTAATACCCAGAGGTTTCTAAGCATGGACCCAGGGATCGAACCTGCGATGCTCTGTGTCCTCTTGCTTCCAAGGCGGGCATGTTGCCCCTGAGCTATCCTCCCGAGACATGGTGAGGGGAGCAGAGAAACAAGGCAGCGGGGAGCTAACAGGGAAGGAGGAGGGCGGGCAGTTTGGCAGCAATGGATCTACAAGCAACCAGGTGAGGAAACGGTGGAGAGCAGATTGCTCAGTCTCAGGTAGGGTGAGGAGTGGCGGGTGTGTGGAACTATGTGTTAGGTAGGTAGGAGGATCTTGAGCTTGAGGTAGTTATGGAGAGGTCACGAGGAGAAGGATTGTTGTGGAATGCACCATGAACGGCTGTGCCCTCAGGGTTTTTGACTGTATTTTAAAATGTAGGCCGCTCTAGCCACACAAGCTAGAAATGTACTTTTTGAAATGCTGTGTTCCATGGATCTACGTTGAAAGACTGTATTGTAAAAACCTGAGTTACAAAATAGCGGAGTCGGCGTGCTCGCAGGGGACATTCCCGCGACCCCCCGCTCACCTTGTTCGGCATTATGGGCCACATTTATTTTTTACCGAGCCGAATGTGCACTAAAATCACATTTGCCTTTTTACTTACGACCTTTTGGTGCGATTCCATCACCAGTGGTGTGCCCAATAACTGCACCAATGGGGATTTCCTTGCAGCAGGTATTGAGATATTATTTTTGAGGTTCAAAGTCACGTGCTCTCGAATTACAGTCGCCAACAAGTCAACAGAAATGTAATGGCTTTACTTAGCAGACGAGATAAACACAGGTAAAGCTTCACACAGAGCGCAGTGCACTGACACATACGTTTGTTTCAGTCAAGAAAATAAAATGCTCGTTTCCAAGGGAGCCAGCGCATATTTGGACAGTGTTTAGATGATGACTCATCTCCTTTGTGACATTCTCATTTCTGCTGCTTGACAGCTACGCTCACGGGGTCATTCCGAAGTCTCGGGCCTCCTGCGCTGCTTAGCAGGGACCTGAGACGGAGCACAGAGCGAGCGAGGTAGATATCATTTCCGGGGGGAAGAGACTGGAGCAGCAGAACAGATTGCAGCGCTACTTGTCAGAACGCAGAAATCAATTGGACATAATAGCAAAACACACTGTGAAATCGTCTGTTGAAACCTGGCGGCGCTTCAAGAACTCACGGGATGACAGAGTGAATGCGTTTTAGTTCCCCGCCATACTGCTCTCAAAAGCAGGTGAGCTGTTGGAATTCGAACAATCCCTTTAAGGTGCTGCTCTTATAATCTTGCATTTTATGTCACAGAGGTGCCCACGCTGAGACCAGAGTTGTGCCTTATATGTTTGGAGGAAACCTCAGCCGCTACTTCCCTCCTATGCTGCCTTCCTTCTTGGTGGCTTACTAAAAGGGATTCGCGGGCATAGCCCACGCGTGAGCCTATCCCAGCCTGGGAATTACAGGCCTATCTCTACCTTGCCCTGTTCAGTCCGGTTTCCGGTTTGGCACTGTGCCTGCCACCCCCCTTAGTTGGCAGAAACCAGCAGACTTGGGGAATAAGAGTCGACCAGCAGTTTCAATTTATAGATTTTGTTGGCCGCGCTTGACACTGTGGACCATGAAATCCTGGTCCTCAACCCAAAAAAAAATACCATGGACATCGGAGGTCCAGCTTTAGCTTGGAATCGTTCCTTTCTGATGGGGAGAACTCAAATGGCAAAACTAGGTAATTCATTTCCCCTGGTCACCTTGTCCCAGATGCAGCACCTCAGGATTCTTCTTTCTTTCTGTTTATCCTTTTTTACTCGGTAGCGGCCGTGTAGTTATGGTTACGTTGCTCAATTCATAGGAAGAGCACTTTTTGGGCGGCATATAACTTCGCTCCCCCTGGACGAATCTTCACCAAACTTTGCAAAAAAAGTATATGGCCCACTTTGAAATTCTTTTGGCAAGTTTGGTGAAGTTTTGTCAAGGGGGGGCAATGGTATAGGGGTTCCCACATTTTTTTTTCTCCATAGACTGAATGGAAAAACAATTTTCTCACGCCTACAGTCCAAACCGCTGCACTGACTTTCACCAATTTTGTGGCAGGAGCGGCGGCGTGGTTCTGAAAGCGGGCTTTTGTAAATTTGATGGAAATTTGTCCAGTATTTTTTTTTTTTAAAACAACCAAAAAGTAGGTCCAAAGGAATTAGTGATATCTGGGTTCGGTCCACGGACCCATTTCCCTGTTCGTTCCGCGGACAGCATCTGATTGGCCTAGAAGGCAACGTGATGTCCGCGGGCATTGGACACGCCCACTAATTGGATGGTGAAAAGCATGCAGTGCGACAGATTTTTGCAAACGCCCACGGTGATGGATTTGCGGACAGGGGCCAGTGTCCACAGACACCGCAGTAAAAGCATATTAAAAAACACAACATTGCAGCTGTCAAATTTATCAAACAATCTCTGGGAGGTAAGGGGTGATGAGGATGGGTTGGGATGTTGCAATAAGAAGCCAAAAAACAGGGGTTTTTCATCCTCGAAGTCCGCAAACGTCCTTTGATGTTTGTGAACACTTCAGATGAAAAGCAGTTCTTGGATGGCTTATAACGTTAGCACCACTCAATGAAAGTCCATGAATTTTGGAATTCTATTCTAGACCTGATTCTGAGATGTATGTGTGTGGGTTATCCAGGACGAGGCGCGCTGAGGCTAGAAATGTAAATTGGATAAGTATGAACAATACATTTGTTTGAGACTGCTGCAATTGTTATGGAACGTTAGGTTACCCCAACCTAAAGTTAATCAAAGAAAACAACATTGGTGTTCCACAAACATGCGCTATCACATTCACATAACAATAAGCCGGTCATCAGACAAATGTCTTGAGGTTTTATTCAATAATTGATACTGTTATAGCCGATATGTGTTTTGACCGTTTGGTCCTTTTCAAGGCACAGTATCTTATCTATGTTACACATATGATTGTGGAACCAAACAAAGCAATTAAGCCAAAATTGACAAATATTATGAAACAGAACCAAGAAAATGGAGATGGGGAATAGGAATTTCATGGAAAACAGAGAAACAGAAAAAGAAAATGAGGAGACAAGAATATACATATCAATTATTAGGTACACATTACTATTCTAATATATCACCCATCAGAGCTCAGTTCATGCATACATTCCTCTAACCCAAGAAATAGTAAGAGAATGAGTACTTGTGTGATATCTACCCACCCGTTATCAAAAACAAGTGATTGTGATAGTCCGATAACAAGATTAGACATCATCAAGGTCTACAGATGATTCATATATGCTGTTTCAAGATTAATACTTATGCAATACCTTGTTACCATGAAAAACACCCAAGGCCCGTTTAAATGAAGGGGGTACATTTATTCGAAGCACCAAAAAATGTGCATTGTTTAGCTGAGAGCCTATACTGGCTGTATGATGTCTAATTATGATTATGTTCAGACAGCCTATGCCATATGCTCATATCGTTCACATTAATCAATCCTCTGATGGCATCCTCATGAGTGCCCAGGGAATTTGCATGCACCTGTGTAAGTGTTTGTCAAAGCCTGATTGATGCTACAAGAAACTTACTGGGAATCCAACCAAACAAACGGTGGCCGAGCGTACAGCTCTCATATATGACTGGCACCATCAAGGTATTCTGGCAGACGATGAGAGATAATTTCTCAGAACACAACATCCAGTGATTCCGACCATGTATTTACTGCCGAAGGTACATAAACCATATCATACTTGGCCCGATGTTCGACCGCTAATGAGCGGTCTAGACTGGGCAACTGAAGGTCTTTCACAGTACATTGATACAGCTATTAAAGATCAACTGCCCTTGTTACCCGCCTACCTTAGGGATTTAACACAAACGCTAAGCATACTCAATGAAATCACATGGCAACCCCAGTATTATTTGGCAACATTAGATGTGAAATCATTATACACATCATTTCAACATAATCTGGCCCTGGACACTATTGATTTCACATTTCACAATCACTCAGCCTCACATTGTACGCATATCACAATGATTAAGGCATTTCTGAATTTCACTCTTAATCACAACCAATTTCTATTTAATAAACAATACTACTTGCAGACAGAGGGTGTAGCCATGGGTCCAAAATATGTGCCTTCACTGGCTAACCTGTTTATGGGCTTTTTTTAATACACTTATGTGTACACCTCTCATGAATATGCCACAGAAGTTTGTTTATGGAAATGTTACATAGATGATTTTTTGATGATCTGGAATGGTTCACTGGAACGGTTCAATTGCTTCTTACAGTATCTCAACTTCAATACCTTTGGGATTGAATTTACAGGTACTATCAATAAAATGACCATGGACTTCCTTGATCTTCAAATCTATATTGACAACAATATCCTGCACACTAGGACACATAGAAAACCAACCAAAGTTAACTCAATATTACACGCGACCAGTTGTCACAAAAAATCAGTCATTAATAATGTACTGGTGGGGGAGGTCCACCAAGCAAAGAGGAATTGTAGCTCACAGAAGGTGTACGAACAAGAATGTGAACTTGTCGAGCGGAGGTTTTTAGGAACAGGGGCACAACATGAAATGCATTCAGAAAGCCTCCAGTAAAACTAATCTTCTTAATAGGGATCAAATACTGAACAAAGAAGCCTCTCAGAAGGCAGAATCTTTTCAGGGTGTTACCTTCATTACCAAATACTCTCAAGATAGTTGCTGTCTGTATACGTTACTTATTAAACATTGGCATCTTTTGAAGCTTGATCCTGATTTGCAAGATTATATCAGTCAAAAACCGCAACTCATTTTGACCAAAATTTTGACTTTGAAAAACAAATTTTGTGCCTCATTTCTGAAACTGAAGCCCGATCCACGTAGCGACATAAATTAGCAGAGGAATAAGCTATCCGGTTTTCACAAATGTGGAAATTGCAATTTCTGTCAATTTGCTCTAACACCCACAACGACTTTTGTATGCCATTGTGGATTACAAACCAAAATTCAGGATTTTATAAATTCTCGATCCAAGTTTCTGGTATACGCTCTGGTACGTATATGAGATATAGTTTATGTAGCAAGCACTATTCGTGAACTGCGGATCAGAATGTGTGAACATCTCTCCAGTTTCAACAAGCAACATCCAAAGCTTCCACTAGCAGTTCACTGGCAAACATATCATCAATTCGCAAACAAGCATGATATTCGGCTTGTAGGTTTACAACAAGCACATGTGAACATTAGAGGTGGTGACCGACACCTTTATCTTTGCCAGCTTGAAGCACGTATGATGTGTCATTTGCGATGTACCACTCTTGGACTCAACAGCGAACACAAGTTAAATGTATTTCTTTGATTGATGCTTTAATGTGGGATATATATTTGGCACGTGTATCCTGAGAGTCCCTTGTGGATAGGCCTCTGGTTTCTCCCTCCATTATTCCTTAAAATATCTCTCTTTTTTCATTGTACCATATCTTTGTAATCTCAATAGGAAAGTTCAATCAATAATATGTGCAGATGAGAGGCGTTTAAATGAACGGGGATAATGGGCTTTGTGACCAATTTGTAACCAATGGGTACTGTTTAATGTAATAGGGGATAAGCTCACATTACTAGGCTCATTAAATCATATGTTTATTCCCACATCACGTTTCTTAATATAAATGCATCCCAATAACATGCATCCCTTGTACATAACATCTGTTTTTTCAAAATCTATGGGAACGATGAGAATTGACGACAGTCTCGAAATAATATAATTTACGAAACATAAAATATTGCTGCATTTTTCATATATGCAGGTCGGTAGCAGCGCCATTTTTACAGAATGAATAAAAGTAGAAATAACACAGGTGCAATAGACACATATTGCGCGCAAATACAAAATATAATTCAAGCATGCTGCACTAAATTCAGAAAATATGTTTTATGAAAGTGTAAGATAGCCTTCTCTAATCGTCTCCTTTTACAATGGTACATCGATAGTTTTTAAATTAATGAGAGACTAAGCAAGAACACACGTACAACACGTGATCATGTGGCTCATCACGTGATCGTGCCATGCTCACATGACTAACTAGGAAGTGAATAACTTGTTAGCATGCGGTAGACGCGAACTGATGCTCGCCTGAATACTACACGATCAGACACTGACAGGTTGCTGAGACGAAATTATCAGTTAATTGACATAACGGCGGTTGAAACTTCTACGCTACTCTTAAGTACAATAATATATCTCTCGTATTGGTTTTCAATTTAACGTTGCAGGGCGCATACGAATTAAGAAAGACGTAGAGAATTGTATTTGAAACATTGCTAGTGGCGGGAACGCACACAGACTAATTTGCATGGTCTGCATTGTCTAACAAGTTCAAAGGTACATACATGGGTCAATACTTTGTCATGGTTTTACAGGATCTGCTATTGGTTCATCTAATGATAAAATTATGCTCACAATATAACTGAATTTTTTCGTTGAAACACAGGCTATGGGGAGCCGTTATTAGGAGTGTCTCCACATACCACATTTGAGTGGTTTATACTATATACTGCAGTCAGGTAAAACACACAGTGGATCTGTGTTTTTTTTTACTTTGCATGGAATGTGTCACGCACGTTATTTTCAATGAGGCTTTGACAATCACTTACACAGGTGCATGCAAATTCCCTGGGCACTCATGAGGATGCCATCAGAGTCATGTGTGACGTCATCTTTGATGTCCTGGGTGTTGGTTTTAGCAGTGCATGGTGGTGGCCTGAGTTATGGTTGCTTAGCTTACCTTATCTGGCGAATTTCTGAGGCTTTTTGGTTTTACTTGTAACCATGTAACCTTTAATAAAGTTTTTTTCACTGAATTTAATAGGTTTTTATTAGTGCAACTTAACCATAATGTACCTTTAACAACGTTTTTTATATATATATATATATATATATATATATACATTTATTTATTTCTTTGATTGGTCCCGGATTCATTTTGCAGTGTCTGACATATGCCAGTGTCCGAAATATGCCAGTGATACCCAGATTCTGATCGATCTTCACAGTGATTCCAGGGATGCGGTGGAGGTGGTTGGGCACCTGGTAGCTGTGCAAGAATGGATGCGGGACAACTGCCTTAATGTTATTGCCATTTTGACATTCTGCTCCTGTTCCTGGACAACACCCATCATGACTCCCCCACCCCTGGTCCCCCAGAGTCCTTCCCTTCCATTCACCTGATCCTGTAGGTCAGCCCCACTGGTCATAGTGGACTCGGCATGGAATCGGCTATCCTTTGCCCCCAGGCTGAAGGAGTAGCAAAGATAGTTCACTATCGTCTGTCTATACATGGAGAGTTGTTTCCCCTAAGTGCGGCCAAATTACAGACTGCCCAAAACCCAAACAATCCACCCCATCATTTTCCTGAAGAATGGTGATGAAGGTATTTGCCACAGATTGAATCGATCAACTCTACTCTGTGCATTACAACAGCTGGCAATTTGTAGCTGGCCCACCCATCATCCAAAGCTGCAAAAGGGCTCCGGAATTGTGTGTTCTAGGGGATGTTTATTTCAGAGGCAGTGGGGCAGAGGCAATGAGCAGGGTAGTGCGGTCTCAATTAAATTACTTTTATTGTGAAGTATTTTGTCCTGGTAATAGAATTAAAAAAAAAAAAACTCCTGCTTTGCCAAGGAAAATGGTGTCGCTAAGTCTTGGAAAACCTGCTGACCAATCACCCAAATTTCAAGAGACTTGGCTGAGCAAAACTTTCCCAGACATCCTTGGACGTTTGGTCAAAGTAGTTTGTGAAAGTGTGGGATAAAATATGGGCTCAATTCGAGGGACCATGCAGGTGGACGGGCTCCACCCACTTTTTTGAGAGAGCAGACATGGTCCCCTTGTGTTTTTAAGGAATTAAAAAAAAAGGTTTTTCTTTACACACTTGAAGTGTGCAGCTGCGCTCTGGGACTCGGACCCGGTTATGCAGTTGAAAGGCGACACTCTTAGACACATGACCAGACAAAGGGCCTCATTCCGAGTAGGGCAGTAAGAGATATCGGGCACCGGTAAGGTGACCGGTGCTGGTAATCCCTTACCGCCCTACTACGAGGTCCCTCAGTGGGTCCCTCCTTTAACACCTGGTTTGACCAGGCGTTATGGACGGGACCCGTTAAGGGACTTCAGAGCTAATAACGGTACCGCAATTTGCGGTACCGTTATTAGCGCCTTCCCCCTTCCCATTGGGAATGGGGAATGGCTTTTTCAATGGGGATTTACCGGTCCCGCAAAGGTCAGACTACACCGGTAAGTCCCCATTGAACCACACCGGTGCCAGTACCGTTATTGGAGGCAGTCATGGTGCAAATAGCGCCATGACTACCTCCAATCTCGGAATGAGGCCCAAAGTCTGCATTGATACAGCATTAAATATCTCCTATGTTCACTTTCCCTGAAGTCAGTTTCCAATCCGTGAGTCACGGTCCCCCCACTTTTTATTTAGGACTCGAACCCTGGATAAAATGTTATAAATGTGGCAGGCATGGATAGAGTTTGTGATCCGTCTTGTAGGCAGGATGTTGCAAAAGCAGTTGAGGGAAACTGAATTGACTGAGGGAGAGTTATACAATTAAAATAGTGCTAAAAATGAAAAAAATGACAGGCCATCTCATTTTTATTAGTAAGGGAGAGAAAAACAGTCACCACTTTACGGGACTGTTGGACAGTATGTAAATGGGAAAACAGTGCCGGAGCTGGGTACCACATGCAGACTCCACCGCCTCCGGTGAGGAATGACCACCAGCTGCCAGTCCCAGAAGACCTTTTCCATCAGAGGGTTCACTATGAAATGTAAACATCCTACAGGGTCTGGAAAGTTACATTGCATGGGGGTAATGTTAGACAGGCAAATGTAGAAATATACAACAAGAACACAACAGGGACTGCACAAACACGACAGGACTAAGTTCGGACTAAGTCCAAAATATATTGGCCAAACCAAACTTGTATATGAACACTGCCTCACATGCTGAGAAAAATAAAACTGTGTTATTTTTATTTTCATTGCTTAAGTGAATATTGTATGGGTTGAAAATTAAGCACTGATTCCTAATATTAGGATTTGACATATGCAGCACGATTAGAGCAAGGCGAGAGTAAATGGTTATCCAAAGGCATACTTTGGAATTGGTGTATGTAACTGAATGTGCAACACATGTGCCATCTTCTTGTGTCTAGTAGAAGAAGTTACCATTCTGAGTGCCCAGGTGTCTCCCTCCCGGCAGACTTGTCACTGAAGCACCAGTGATCCCATTCCCATGGAGTTCTATGGGACCTTTCTTCCGTACTTCTTCTGCTCTCTTGTACCCTGGTCTAGCCTGACCATCCAAACAGCAGTAACAACCCTCGCTATTGTGATAATATTCCTTCGGTTTCAACCAACCATCATTTAACCAACTGTGCCCCTGGCTACCACTCCACTATCTCCAATCTCCGCAATGCCTGAAGACCCCAAACTCACCACCAATCTCTTCTTCAATGAAAGCCAGGCTGACCTGCCATATCAGCAACAAATAAACACCACAGTACAAATAAACCATGCTTTCTGCAGCCCTCACCTGTCACCAAAAAGAAACCACCTAATCTCCTTATTACTCACCTCCCATTAACCTGCACACCCTTTGAAGGAAAAAACCCTACCTTCAAACCAAAGTTAACAGGATGGGTGGATGGGCAACACGGAACAGCGTTATCTGCCAAATGTTCCTGAACCTTCGCCGGCACCCATATAAATAACCTAAGGGAGCAATCTATCCCTGGCCCGGCTCGCTGGTCAGGTGCAGCACTCAAAATCTCCATGGGGAACAACACGTACTGCATCCTCTTCAGGTCCCCTCTTTAGGCTGAACTGCACAAAATACCCAGACTCGCAGTTAGTGGAAACTGTTGCTTTAATGTGACGCGCCATGGCAACAAACCACGTTAACCTGCCACTAAACAACGTTAAAAATGTAGTTAAACCCACTTCTGCCCCCATTCCCTCCCTTGAAATATTCCTTTCCCCATTCAACTCCCCCACATCTTTCAAAACTTTACCCATGTCCTCTCCCTGACCCACCACCCGTCTTTCTTCCCTACCTCTTCGCCTCTCTTGTAACCCGAGGCTACCCTGCCCATCCAAACAGCACTAACCACCCTCCTTACCGCGATAATAATCCTTCGGCTTCAACCAACCATCATTTAAACAACTGTGTCCCTGGCACGAGAAAAACCCTCCCCAGAGGAGTTCTTTCTGGCCCACTCACCCTATTATCTTCCTATTTAAATCTTTGTTGAACTGTTCCATCACTTTCCCTTTTTATTTTTTTAAACATTCCTCCGCCCAACAACCTTACTTCTAGACATAAAATCCCCAAACTGAGAGAACCATTCTTTATTTCCTCCTCTTCTGTAATTTACCCTCATTCCTTTACCTCCAACACTACCCCTTCAAATTGAACACAATGTCACCATAGCGTTTCTCTGCCCTTAATTCTACCGCTAGCGTCCCCACCCAAACCCATCATAGAAGGCTAAACGCCTTCGGTAACTTCATACCTAAAATTGACCTCCACTGCCATGGCCACCTTACTTTACTACACAATCATAATAGCCATCATCCTCTTCAATCCCAACCAACATAAATTCACCTGGGAAAAAACACCATAACCAAACTGCACTAAAACCTTTATACGCTTAGATTAATAGACACCCCTCATACATTAACCGGTTCCTTATTCTCTTCTTCAGAAAAGCACCTCCTGCCACATCTGTGAAAGAAAAGACAAATTAAGCACCACATGTAAGTGAACTCCAGCCACCTTTCCGCACTCCGTTACTCCTCCTGTTCCAATATCTAATTCTTGTCATCATAAACCTCACATTACCTCTCGCCACCAATATTTTCTTGCAGTTCAGAACGCTGCTCCTCCTTCTTGCTCACTAAATCCCCTTTTTGGCAAATCACCCCCTGTAATGTTTCCCGTGCTGCTCATACCCTCACAACCCAACCCCTTACCACCTTTTTCTGTCATCCTGTTCTCCCACCTGACCTGATAACCAAATAACCAAAACCTATTCTTATTCGTTACAAGTCTGCCCAATGTTCTGTTTCATAACGGGGACCCACTGTCCCTCCCTTCCCCATTGCAGCCAAATAACTTATTTTCCCTTCATATGTATTGAGTTAATTTATTTAAATATGTATTATTTTTCATACCAACTTCACTGTCCAAAACCTCCCACAATTAAGCCATTGTATCTCTGCACTGACACCCTTATTATGTACCCACCACATGGGCCGGTTAGGCATGATTGTATGCAGTACCCTTAGGGTGCACTACAACAACCCTGACCTACAGGTAATAGGAACCCAACCTTTGGTATAAGTCTGTGCTACACAGTTTGGTAGTGTGGCTGAGCAGCCAGACTTATTTCAAGAGGAGTCAATGTGAGCTGTAGTGGTGTTACACAGAGATTCACAGTGACAAGTATTCAAATAAACACTTAAACACAAGGTTTCTTGAATAAACAACTATTATTTTTTTTATCAATCCGTTAGAGTAAGCCTTCTTCAGAAGGGAGCAATATAAAAGTAACACTCAAATACACTTCATAACACACACTCTTAATATTCTAAAATCAGTGACGACCCTTTTGGGATGGCCCACAGTCACAACCTACACCCTCAGGTGACTTCAATAGCTAGGGTGCTGGGGACATTAATATCTTACTGGTTGCATTTAGAATACTGTTAGAATGTGGTAAAAGGAAAAGGTTATTAGAACACACAAGAGACCACAGATACTCTTAAGCAGGCAAATACTTTGGATCCCCTAAGCAGAGTCATTCAGTATAACAGGCTAGGCCACAGTCATGGGCAAAGGTCTTATATAGGATGAAGCACTTCTGGTAGGTAGAAAAGTCTTTGCACAATGTTTTAGATGTATTTGAAGAAAATAAGAATCAAATGTAGGCCCACAAGCTGATTAGACTTGTAAGTAATAGAAGATGCAAACAACTCTACAATGAGAGGTACATTCTCTTAGTTTTTACAGCACCTTTGTATTGAAGAAGAAGTGCAGCAGATGACTTCTGTTCCTGTGCAGCTCTGCAGATCTCTCTGTTCCTGAGCCTCAGTCGTGGGGACAAGAGAGAGGACTTCGGGGGACTCCTGCACTGCAATGGGACGGTCACCAATTGCAACCGGCAATCTTTCCAACAAATCGCACTTCAGTGTTTCAGCTCCTTGCGACTACCGCAAATAGCAACACCGCGGTTCCTGGCTGTCGAGGTGGACTTTCCTTGTTTCTGGGGTCCCGCACTCTGTTGAGGGGTCTCAGGCTTGGTTAGTCCTGCTTCCTGGGAGTCCGGAGGATCTTCCTGGAGCCTTTGGTCAACTTCAACTTAAAAGCAACACACACAATCTGGTGTTCCTCTCCCTGGCTATTCGGTTTCCAGCAGCAACTCTGTGGAAAGGCAACCAGCTCCGAGAGAATGTCCTGGTGGCTTACTTCGGAATTGATTGGTCCACCAACTCAAGGGGAGAAGTCGTCCTTGCAGGGGCTTCTCTGTCGATACGAATTTGGAGTTTCAGCACAGCAGCAGGGCTTCACCGGGCTACCCGACGGTTCAGGAGTTGCAGCAGGCATCCTCTCCAAGTTCTTCTTTGGTTCCTTCATCCAGTGGTTGGCTCTGCCTTCCAAGCCAAAAAACTCACCTTTTATTCAGTTCTCTCCTATTTATTGCAGCCTAGCTGTCAGTCACCCAACAGGGTGGCTGTCCTTGCTGGACAGTCAGCCAGCCAATCTCTACAGAGTGCATTTGGGTCTCCTAGGAGACTTAGCACATGTCTCCTAGGAGACTTAGCACAGGGAGTTTCGGGCACCTCCCTCACTTCCTGCCCACCCCAGACACCATGGAGCCAGAGGCGGGCTTCACTTGTGAATCCTGCCAAGGGCAAAGCGAACAATGGGACCAAACCTGGTTTGGCGCGCAGAGTAAATCTAAAGAAGGACCTTTCCACAAAGAAATGGCGAAACAAGAAGACCGGGGACATTTTGGCAAAAATGGCACCCTTGGGTGCTTTACTGCAGCTGCGAACGCACCCCGTGGTAAATGCCCACCACGGTCATTAAAACAAAACAACTGCCACTAGACATTCAGTGAGAAAAGGGTAACATAAAAATGTTACATGAGAAGCTAGACAAAGCGGACACTAGGTAACCCCTCCACCATCCTATTGTAAGATAGTGTGTGCTGGGTCTAGAAAGTTACAAAAAGAAACACACAGTTCAGAAATCATATTAAAATACATGTCCCCAAAATCCAGCAAAGTTGCTGGGGGTCTCTAAGGTGGAGGGAATTAGCACATTTCTGAAAAAGCTCCCTAACAGGGACCTATGCCCCAGAACGTATTTGTTCCACCTTGTCAACCTCTCCTCCTCTAACCTGCTAAAACCCCCCATTTTCACCAAAAACCTTTTCTCTGCTTTCTATCCATCTAACCCATTTGCTCCACCACAAACACTTCCTCAGAGCCCAAATAGATCCTTGCCCACGCATCGGACCCTTTTACGAACCCTTTTACCTAATTTCTTGTTTTAATGATTTAATTGCTCTTTCGCTGCACTGAGGGCCATCCTCCATCCATGGAGTTTAATTCCTTCTCCCCCCCACGTGTTAACCCCACCACCCTCTATCATTTGTCAATGTACCCCCGTTCCACCTTGTAAATACCTGCTCCCCTACTCACTGCTACACACCTCACCTGCTGTCCCCCATTGCACCAGTTGCCATCCACACGTCTTCTGTCCATGCAGTTCAGTTCCTTCTGTGCACTGCACACAGTGACCCGGCATCCCTCCTTCTAGGCCAATGCGCCCCATGCTCAACCTTGCAGATGTTCCATTTCATCCCTGTTCCGCCAACTGCATCAGGGGTGGTCCGTGCACCCCATCCATGGAGTTCTGTCCACACACCCTGCTACTTCACATAGCATCACTGCCCACTTTATCCTGTGGTGTGCCGCTCTGCTTCCGCTTCTTCACCCGAGCGCACAACCTCTGACATAGCCCCTTTTTGCTCCCCATTTATGTATTTATTTTAAATCCTTGAAACCTTTCCCTTCCTTTCATTTTACCTTTTCTCCTCTTGTTTTTTTAGTGTTTTTTTAAGCCATCCTCTCCATCCCTGTGATGGATGTATAACTCCACACTGCTACAATGTCTGTCCCCTCCCATTCCACTCTCCTGCTCCCTATCAAAACGTTGCCAGTAATTGACATTCTCTCCCTCCTCGATCATCTGAGTTCCCCATTAGTCTAAACAACTTTGTTGACCTGTGTTCACCCATCTTAACTGACACCTAACGTAACTGTCCCCAACCAAACTTCCCCTTAAGCCAACAAAACTAACAGAGGTATGACAACATTATTACTGTGTTGCTGTTCATGCAAACCCAACAACTCTTGACCCAATATACTTATCCCCACTATTCCTTCTTCTAGGAACCCTTTCCGCCCTGTCACCACTACACCTCCTGCTGCAACCCCCAAAGATTGCTGGCTGCCTTCTACCTCCTGTCCCCCCTATCCCTATCCCTGTCCCGGGTGGGGCAACCAAAACACTGGGCCGCAAAATCGCAAAGGCTGGGCCTGCAGTACCAATGAGCTCCTAAACCACAAGGCCCAGAGGAGCTATATGACCACAAACTCCTTATCCTTACTTTATGCCGGGCCTGGGCCCAGTACCTCATGCCCCTTAATACTAGAATAGGCCACCCCCTATTTCACCTTAACTACTGCAGTCTTTTCTCACTTAACCAAGCACCCCTTACCTTATTACCAAATCCCTGTCATCACTTTAAAATAGACCGCAAAACTATCTTCACCTTCCTTCCTTCTCGATCCCTTCACTCAGCCACCTCCAAATCTCTGATGGTCAGATGCTTCGCAAGGCAGAGAGTGGGGGATAGATCTCGCTTCCCTGCATGTTCCACCCTCTGTAATGACCTCCCTGCCCCTCTCAAGCTTGAGCCGGTCCACCTGAAGATCTGCAAGCAGCTCAAGACTGTCCTCTTCTCGTCTGCTTTCTCTCTCACTCTCCCCAGCTGACCAACCTGTATACTGCGCTCACTGGCTACCCTCAGAGTCTAGTACCAGGCCCTCCTTTGACCTGTAGGCCATGCACTCCTTCCAAGCCTAACGCACACTAGGGGCTGTATCTGGAATCCTACAGTCCCTTCCTCCTTGCACTTACCCAGAGCCGCAGTGCCCAAGCTGCTCTTACGCCACTCATTGATGCCCTGGTTGCAATTCCCCTTTTCCTCCCACTGGCACTTCCCTCCATCCCCCTTGCACTTTGCATCTCGTACTTGCCCGATTTTAATGACACAAGGCTGAGTAAGATTGTTGTTTTGTTCTCCCGTTGTGTTCCCTCCCTCATCTTGTCCCTCCTAGAAACACTTGTGAACAGGGGCATTATAGATGACTTATCATATCCTCCTCCCCTGCCCCTGACACATCCCCACTGTCCCACTCTTCACCCACATCATCCCTGTCAATCCACCTTCCTGACCCTCAAGTTCTCCAAATGCCATTTCTTTTATCAATATTACCCGCCCAATCCTGTTGCAACCTGGGATAACCACTGTTCTTTCATGATGAACATTTGTTTCCTTTATTCTTCAATGTTTATTATATTTATCTAATCACATCCTTTACCCACCAAATACACCTCCAACATCCACCACACCACCAACCTTACCCCTACCCTCCCCAAACACCAATGCACCTTCAGTTCAAATGCCTACTCACCTCATCCAAACGGTGCGACGTCCTTTCATCACAAGGCATTTCAACGCCTGCATTTTAAACGTGCATATTATAACGAAAAAGGTCACCATTTTTTTTTGGGGGGGTGGGAAACGGCAGATAAAGGGTGGCGGGGTTGGTAATAATTAAAAATAGGTGGGAGAGTTGGGGTTTGATGAACGTTTTCGTTATATTTTACACGTTTAAAATGCAGGCGCTGAAATGCCTGTCGATGAAAGGACACAGAACCATCCAAACCATCGTATTGTTGAGTGTACACCCCATTGCAGCTGCGCTGCCGCTGGGGGGGAGCCATCCAAAATCTCTCCCCACTCCTCACCAGCTCCATCACTCCTGCGCTGCCGCTGGGGGGGAGCCATCCAAAATCTCTCCCCACTCCTCACCAGCTCCATCACTCCTGCGCTGCCGCTGGGGGGGGGAGCCATCCAAAATCTCTCCCCACTCTCTGCGGGTGACGGCATTCTGGCCATCTCCCTACACTGTGATATCCAGCCGAGGGACACACTGTGATATCCAGCCGAGGGACACACTATTCTCCTTCTGCTCCTGTTGTAGAGGGGCAGCCCGAGCACCTCCCCCATGCTGCCGCCCACTGGGTGATGGCGTTCTGCCAACTCTAGTCACCCCTACTGAAAAATGTCAGCACTGATGATGTAATACCCTCCAATGGCATTTAGTGCAAGTTCTTTTTTTTTAAAGGCCATGACTTGCCCCTCTGCTATTGTAGCCCACCCATGCGGTCCCCTCTCCAGCTAAGTCCTTTAAAATATGCAGCAGTCTGGCAGCCCTCTTGCCGAGTACTATCACCCGTGCACTTCCAAATTAAATTTATTTTGTATTTTTTTAAATTCTTCTCCCCCTCCCTAAACCACACAAAACCCATCCTGGCTGCTGACCTGTGAGTGCTGCAGGAGCCTGGAGGTGTTGTGCACTGTGCACAGCAGTCTACCACTAAAACTGAGCTACAGGCAGGCTCCGCGCCCCAACCCTCTTCTCTAGCCTAACACGAGGACCAGACAAAAACACTGCCAAAGCCCTGCAGTGTCCAAACCCACTCCTCCTGGCTGCGAACCTAGCACAGCCCTGAACACGAGGGTAGAGCTCTCCTCACCCGCTCCCACCCATCAAGAACTGCATAAACCGTGCGTCCATGGCCCAGAGACCCACAGGAAAATGGGAAGTTAAGGTAAGTTGTACACAGCACTACCTCCTTATCACTCCTCAAATTAATAAATATAAATATATATATATTTTTTTTTTCTTTTTATACAAAACTGCCAGGCCACCCTCTCCCCCGCCTTTCCCTCTATCCCCTACCCTGTGTCTGCCCCCGAGTGCCCCTAGGCCACAACACTCCACCACAGCAGTGGGTGCCGGCGGGCAATATGAAACGGCGTTAACCGCCAAATGTTCCTGAACCTGAATCGGCACCTATATAAATAACCTAAGGGGTCAATCTACCCCGGCCCAGCTCGCTGGTTGGCTGCAGCACCCAAAATCTCCCAAGGGAGCAACACATACTGCATGCTCGCCATGGCTCCCCTTTTACACCCTAAGCTTGCAGGCCCACAGGCTGCATATCACCAATAAAGAAACCGTTAGCTCAGCTTGTGTGTGGGACGTGGAAGGAAGAGAGCACAGACACGATGGTGTGTTAAAAGTGCAAGATGATGAGCAAGCAGAAAGGTGGAAGAGTGATGACGAGTTGGAGAAGGGGGAGAGGAAGGAGAGTGGAGGAGAATAAAAGGTTGAAAGAAGGAGGATAGCAGGGTGAATGAATTGTGTGAATATGGAAAGATCAGGGTCAAGCAGAGAAGGAACCAGGAGTGAAGCGAGGAGTAGGAGGAGGTACGAAAGTAGTAGCAGCGGCTGGTGAGTGCCATTGAAGGTGGTGGAGAAGTAGGATCCTAGAATCTATCCAGGATTGGCTTTGCCAAAAAGGCCAATATTTGGAGTGAGGGCAGGAGGTGGAAGGCAGAGCAGTGGGGCCTAGGCTTCGAAGGGACATATATAAATGGGCTAAGGCAGTTATGAGGCCAGAGGCCCATGACTGGCAGGGCCCAATACTACAGACTGTTGAGAAGATAGGCTAGCTGGGAGTCATATTCCTGTCAAGTCCCATTGGCAAGTCCATTCATGAAGCAAAACAACACTTGCAGGCTCAAAGCAGAGGAGGTGAAGTACTGGTGACAGATTGTAATTGCCAAGGGTTTTATAATTATAATGGCCATAAAATCCACCGAAGACTGTGGAGAAGGGCTCTATAAGGAACTGCAGTTGGCTTTTTTGTGGGCTCAACCAGAACCAACCATCCAAACTATGAACTGCTGTTTAATAATTGTAAGCTTTATTGGAATAGCACAATCCTGTGGGAGACTGACATCGAACTTTGGTAGCATTCTCTGCTCTTGTTCCAGTTCTCCTGCCCTTTACTTCATTTTAAGGCGATGTCTCCTACCTTGGCTGTATCCTTTTTGCTCTTTGCTGCACCAAATAGTTACTAACATGTAAATCGTACTCCTGCATCATCTGTTGACCCATCTCTCTGTGGCATGGCACTGCCAGTTTGTCACATTTCCCATCACTTTGTTTGTTCTTCCGTGAACCTGTCTATATTCTTACAACTCTCCTTTGAACCTATGATGATTACTCTGTCAACTTTGGAAACTCTTGTACCTTTGCACGACAGAGATTTCAAGCTGTTCTGTTTATGTAAAATACATCAATTCTTGTATTTTGAACAAAGCTACTGCACATTATGTTGGAGTTTTTATCATTTATCGATTCATTCATTTTACACAGGAATATTTATTGTGACTTACATCAAGTTCGGAATTATCTAAACATGTAAATCCAGGAAATGATTAGAATTATGTGTTAGAATTAATGAGAAGAGTCATCGAAAGATCACCCATACTTGAAAAAGGTTACCCAATAGCTAGTACAGGACATTCCTAAACTATTGGGACAAATCGGACTCAATATCCCATAGGACTTAGCTCACGATGAGCGACTACGTCACATGTATGGCACGCTGAATTTATATGAACACGTTGCCTAGCAACCAGTATACACAGATCACTATCGTGATGGATTCACGGGTACCGAAAGACGGCTCCCTTCAGGGATGCACGGACAGTAGTCAGGTAAAATAATTTAAATGGCACCTCTAATGCCATAGACTATAGAGAATCTCATAATCACTGCCGCATTAATACTAATTCGGATACTCACCTCCAGATACCTACATGGCACTGGTAGACTGGCAGCATTCTGATGAGATGAGATTGACCTCACAATCACGACATCACGATCGTCGTCAAACCATGCAGGGTGAGTAGATACGCCCTGTAATACTAGCAACAAAGCAAAGTAATTGATCAGGAAATGTGAAGGTAGAGAATAGAGCACACATTTAATATTCACAACGCGTGCACTTTGCCAACAGGTTTGGTGTCCACATATATTAGAGCAAACCAGCAATCATTGCTAGTTGATGCACACGAAAAACGTACTCATCGGACACACTATACATAACGCTGGTGAGTATTACGTTTAGAAATCAGCCATTATTTAAACTACTGTCACTTAACGAGTCATTAGCGGTTCTTAATTGAGAATACCTGTATTTCAGGCTACCTCTTGTACTTTCTACAAGAAGTGACGACAACACTCCACTTTAATGCAGGCCCACTAAAGACACAAGACATCTTTACACCATTGGCAGGTAATTGGGTTATCAACATTGACGGCTTTCGATAAAAAAACGCCACATTGTATTTAACTCTACCGTTAACCCTCTACCGCCTGGGTCGTAATGAGGCCCATTAACTTTGGAAGAGCTATTGCTCAGCTCTAAATTCATGAACCTCATAATACCATTGATAAAATACAGTGTGCTTTACCACTTTTTTCTCGTGGAGTTTTTATCTCCTGCATAACCATTCTCCCTACGAGATCTACAAGGTTGTATTATTTTGGCCCTACTTCTATTACGACAGCATATATTTGTTTTACCCTGAACATGCCTATTTTCACATCCCATTACTATAGTTCTTTGAATATAACTCTTTACCATTGTACAATACACTAGAGCACATGTGAATCATGGAGTAGAGGAACATTTGTGCAGAGAATTCATGTTTATGTTTATGTTTATTTATTTATAAAGTGCCTGAGTACACAGACATCAGGGCACAACAGATAATTCCACAAAAATCACCCATAAACTAGACATAAAATAGAGTCTTGAGACGTTTTCTAAAGAGGATACTGTTTTCCTCCATTCGGCTATCGGTAGGGAGCTTATTCCAGTTCAACCCTGCATGGGCTGAAAAGGAGCGTCCGTTACCTCTGACTCTTTTGCATCCAGGTTGAGTTAGGTGCATTGTATCCTTAGACCGGGTGGTTCTAATGTGTTTCTCCATGGTCAGACGTTCTTTCAAGTATTCTGGAGCTTGACCGTACAGACATTTATGCACAATAGTGTTCATCTTGAAACGTACTCTGGCCTCTGCTGGCAACCAGTGTAGTTCCCTCCTGTGCACAGATACCGTGTTGCTTCTTGCTGTACCTTTAATAATCCGGACTGCATCATTTTGGAGTGTCTGAAGCTTTTTGATGCAGCCCTTACCTGCTGTGGCCAAAAGAGCACTGCAGTAGTCAAGCCTAGATATTATCACAGCTCGAACAAGTGTGGTACAATTTGCCAGAAAGACATAGGGCTTTATCAATCTTAGCAATCTTAGGTGATATTGAGATTTACTCAAAATACTGCAAACATGGGCCTCTGCACCAAGGGGTGGCTCTATGGGGACCCCTACTGTTTTAACCTTGGACACTGTTTTTATATAGTGTCTGTCTACGCTAAAGCCTTCATACTGTGAAGTCAGAATAGCACACGGCTGCGTGGAACCGAAAGTCAGGCACTCGGTTTTAGCAAGGTTAAGACACAGTCCATTTACTGTCATCCAAGCTTAGATGGACTTATATTTTTGTCCCACGCTCTCGAAATCTTTTTCATATTCCCCACTCAGCTCCATGATGAGCTGTGTGTCGTCTACATAGTTTGGAAAGTGCACACCTAAGGCATCCAGAAGGTTCCATAGGGTGCGGCAGAAGATTTTTACCGGGGAGAGGCATGCTCCATGCGGAACACCGCAGTTAATCAGCTCTGGCTTGGAGCATGCATTACCCCAAACTACTCTTAATTTTCTGTCACGAAGGAAGGAGTCAATCCAATCAGACCCTCCACTGGAGCAGCCCCCAGTGTGTGGACACAAGTCTATTGAGCAATTTATCGGGATCCACAAGCTCGTAGGCTGCTGATAGATCTAATAAGATCAGCAGCCCCGATTTGCTCCTGTCCGCAATGTCAAGCATTTCTGCCTGCAGATCCAGGAGCGTGCTTTCTGTGCCATGAAAAGGCCTAAAACCCGGCTGCCTGGGGTGAAGAATCCTTGTATTTTCTACATACGTCTGCAACAGTATTGTCGCTAGCTTATCTATTATTTTTAGTAAAAAGGGCACGTTCGTTATAGGTCTCAAATTACTACAGATGCGTAAACAAATGCATGCATGGATTTTCTACTTCTTATTTTCCATAATTTGTGTGGCGAAGATGCGGAAAGTATCTTCGGTTTTAGCCTCTCCCGTCCCCTCTACCTTATAAATACACCAGGATGTATGCCAAAATGAGATCTTCATGCTGGCATAAATGCTGTGGAATTCTATGCAATCTGTCTGCTTTTAACAACAGAAAAAAGCATGTGCGTTTCATAGGAATCCATTGGAAATGCTCCTGCCATGCATAGATGCCAAGCAGCGTTTACTCAATGGCCACTGCAGAGTGAAAAAGGGAGGCAAACAGGCAATTTCACTTGCAATTTACACCTCCCATAAGTGCAAATGTAACAGGCCCCCTGTACAATGTATGCAGACTTAGTAATTGTACCCCACTGTGTTTTCCTGCTGTGTTTTAAATGATTTGCATGTATCCTTGGATTTTGTATTTTGAACAGCACCATTTCACATTATAAACATGTGTCTTGTACTTACACGTGCTACCTGCTAGTTTGCAGCACTTTATCAGTACATTTATTGCGAAAACCATGTGTCTCTTCAGATGCAGCGCTATGAAAAGCAGAAACCCTAACACATTTGAAGTTATATTTTCTCTAATCCTTTAATACTCATTGCACTGACCCTACATTACGTTTGAATGTTTTATTCTCTTGCATAAATATTCTTCATAATAGACATCTACGCTTTATTTATTTCATCATGCTGATTAAAGTACGGACCCTGCGCAAGTGCAGCAGAGCTCTGTACGGACTGTGGGTAAGCCGTACGATCTGTGCGTAGCCAGCTTTTGCGCAGCTGTCTTTTAACAGTAGCGCAGCCCTGTGAATTACAATCTGTGCGTCAATCTGAGAAACCATTGGGATTGGTCCTTCGTCAGATATTGTTGCAAAAGTTGCGTTTTGATAGCTTTGAGGAATTAGCAAATTGTGGGGGCATTTCAAGCCAAGACTGGGATTGAGTTCCAGAGGGTGGGTGTGTGACAGGAGAAGCACTTTTTGCAGGTCCTCTCTTTGCCGGTGAGGCGAGATTGAAGCAAGTTGACTGATTTGCTGTATGAGGAGCATTGTGCCACCAGATATGTGGTGAGTGGCTGGGTGCACTACAGAATAAAGGGTTTGGGTTTGCAAATGGTGGAGATTTGGAACCAAGCTGGGGAGCAGGTGTAAGTGGATCTAGCTCACCTGGCCTAAGCCCCACCCACCTGGTGCCTTCCTGGTTGCCGCTCTTTTTCACCACTTAGCAAGCACCGCCCACCTGGTGCCTTCCTGCTTGCTGCTCTTTTCCCTACTTGAGAAGCCCTCCCGCCTCTTTTCCTTTGCAGCTGGGGAGCAGGTGTAAGTGGATCTAGGTCACCTGGCTTAAGCACCACCCACCTTCTTTGCCCTACCTCTTCCTTCCTGCTCTTAACACCACTTAGCAAGCATCGCCCACCCGGTGCCTTCCTGCTTGCCCCTCTTTTCACTACTTAAGGAGCCCTCCAGCCTCTATACCTTTGCAGCTGGGGAGCAGGTGTAAGTGGATCTAGGTCACCTGGCCTAAGCCCCGCCCACCTGGTGCCTTCCTGGTTGCTGCTCTTTTTCACCACTTAACAAGCCCCGCCAACCTGGTGCCTTCCTGCTTGCTGCTCTTTTCCCTACTTAAGGAGCCTTCCAGCCTCTTTTCCTTTGCAGCGGGGGAGCAGGTGTAAGTGGATCTAAGTTACCTGGCCTAAGCCCCGCCCACCTGGTGCCTTCCTGGTTGCCGCTCTTTTTTACCACTTAGCAAGCCCCGCCCACCTGGTGCCTTCCTGCTTGCTGCTCTTTTCCCTACTTAAGGAGCTCTCCAGCCTCTTTTCCTTTGCAGCTGGGGAGCAGGTTTAAGTGGATCTAGGTCACCTGGCCTAAGCCCACCCATCTGATGCCTTCCTGGTTGCCGCTCTTTTTCACCACTTAGCAAGCCCCGCCCACCTAGTGCCTTCCTGCATGCAGCTCTTTTCACTACTTAAGGAGCCTTCAAGTCTCTTTTCCTTTGCAGCTGGGGAGCAGGTAAGTGGATCTAGGTCACCGGCCTAAGCACCATCCACCTTCTTTGCCCTGCCTTTCCTTCCTGCTCTTAACTCTTAGATCAAGGGCGTCTTTCACCCGGGTGTCCGAAGGGAAGGGCAGTCAAAGAAAAGGGCAATTCCTGTTTGTACCTGTTCGGACTAGGAGGATCCAGGACCCGAACCCCTGCTAAGACAGCAGGTAAGCATGCACCAATGTGTGTTTACAACCTCTGTCCCCACAGGTCATCCTCACCCTCTCTGGTCCCCCCGTGTTGTTCCCTTGTGCCCCCCCTTACTGAACCGTGTTGTTCCCTTCTGCCCCCACTTCCCACACCATGTTGTTCCCTTGTACCCCCCGCCCTTCCCGCACACAGGAGTCTATCCTGCTACATTCTGGTTTCACCATCACCGTCTTGTCGCCAATGCTGGATTTTACTTTTATGGATATCATTGATTCACAGTGCGTTACCCTTTCTCAACTCTCATGCTGGACTTCCTTTGCATCTTGTACTCATGGTGACCCTGAATCATGCTGTTCCCATCTTCATCTTGTATTCTTGCTTGCAACATTATGTGTTACTACTGACTTCTGCAGTTGTATTCGCTCTCCCCTCTTGCTTCTCCACTCTTTTTGACTGCTTACTCTCTGTTCTCTCCTCCCCTCTCCGTTTTCCTATCTCCTCCCCTCCTCTGCTTACTTTCTTCTACGCACTTACTCTATCAGAATTGTCCCTGGACCTAGTATGATAGCAACCTCGTCTGTTGCTCCCCCATCCCTTTACTGCCCCCCCTCCAGCACTATCTGAAACGTTGTCAGGCCTAGTACAATAGTCGCTTGTTTTGTTCCTCCCCTCCCTTTTTGCACCCGTCTCCCTCACCTTTTCTTTTTCTCCAGCTCTACCAGACATGTATCAGGCCTAGTACGGTAGTCGCCTGTCTGTTTCCGTTTCCTTCTCACTCTCCCCCCTTCCTTATCTATGTCTTAGCTTTTGCACTATATGAAATGTCGTCAGGCTGAGTATGGTAGTTAATTTCACATCTTTACTGTTCATGGCCTGTAAGAATGTCATTGTATTTTCCCTTGTTCCCTCCCTTGCCTTGAAGCGCTTTGGAACACATTGTGTATAGGCGCTATATAAATAAACTATCATATCATATCAAGCCGTTTGGGCCTTTTTGGCTATGTGTTTCTGGAAGCATAGGCTGCTGTTAATGATAAAGCCTTAGGATTTTGTTGAATCCGAGAGTTGAGGATAAAATCCTTCGAGGCGCATATCATTGAGCCATTGTTGCACATGCTTCTTTTAGCAGGTGGAGCGATGAGGACAAATTCAGTCTTGAATGGGCTTAGTTTGCCGTAGGCAGTCAACATCCAGGACGGGATAATGTGGAGGTTATCGCAGAGATTACTAATGTAGTGTGGGCTTTTTTACTCTCATGTGTAACTGAGAATAATCTGCGTATTGATGGATGGCTATATCATGATCTTTGAGAAATGTGCCCAGAGAGTCCATTTGAAGGTTAACAAGGATTGATGAGAGGATGGAGCCTTGGAGGACTAGGCCGGACACTGGGAGTCAATTAGAACTCAATGTGTTTGTCTGGAAAGCCTGATGTCCATCCAGAAGGTAGGGGGGTATACTAATTCAGGACAATGCCGAGGGATCCCACCCTGTCAGCAAGGAGGAAGAGGAGGAGTTGGTTCTCAATGGAGCCAAATGCAGCTGAGAGGTCAATGAAGATGACTCGCATGAATCACCCTTCTCCATGATTTGGAGTACGTCATCCAGCACCGAGCTTGGTGGCTGTGTCAATGCTGAATATGGCATGGAAACCCAGCTGATAGTTGTGTAAGAGGTGTAATTGTTCGATTCTGGTGAGTAAGTGTGTTGTGAATACATTTTCCAAGATTTGCCGATAGACAGGAGGCTCGTAAAGGGCAGTAGTTGGCAAGGCCAACTTGGTCTAGTGTTGGTTTTCCAAAGAAGTCATATGAGACCTGTCTTGAGGGTGTCCGGGAATGACCATTCAGTGTGAGACACATTCATTGTTATTTTCATTTTTATTTTATGTATTGTTTGATGTAGCTTTACATAAGCTTTTCACACAAACACAGGATTACAACAATTAGGAATTAAAAGAATAACATTTCAAAAATGATTAAAATACACTTCCTGTAAAACTAAAACAAAGAAGAAAAAACTAGTAAAGCAAACAATATTCATCTAAGAACAGAGCAGATAAAAAATGTATAGCAGCAATACAAAGTGTAGTAGCGAAATCGCATAACTAACAGTACCATAAACAGGTTAAAAAAGACACATCCTCGACTGGTCCAAACTTATCAAACACTTGGCCCTGCAATAGGACCAGTTTTTCACATCTATCAAAAATATGTTCTAATGTTTGTACCTCATTTTTACAAAGGCGACACAACCTTGTTTGTTTTGGAGTTGTTGATCTGGCACCGATAACATCTTGAGTAGGAAACAAATTCAATTTTAGTCTCACCTCATATGTGGATACAGTTTGGAAGGGTGCTTCGATAAAAAGATTGTAGTACATTAAAAGGTTTTATATCATAAATGAAATGATTAAAATGTTGCTATGTGTTTAGTAAGTTTCTGTTAGTAGCCCAATCATAAAGAAACAACATTTGCTTTACTTTACACAACACGGAAAATGTGTTAATTCTATTTTAGATGAACCAATTACCCCTGATATGGTCTCACACTTCTCGCTCCATGAATAAAGAATTGGGGGAGAATTTAAAATCACCACATCTTCTAAAAATGTGGAGAGATAATCTTCAGGAGGAACCAAAAAGCTGTGATATAAGCGCAGCGGCCCCATGCTATATGCAAGTCAAGAGAAAGGAGGCCCAACATGTGACAAATAGCAGCCAATGGAACTCTTTGGGGCAAGCATTCCAATCTTCTCCAAATTCTAGCTTCTTCCTTTACCCAGCCCCCTTATCTAAAAAGGTTTCAGCACCATAAATGAAGTTAGGAACAAGCTCCTGCTGATAATAAAGTAGGGCTGGTGATAAGGGAAATGTAACAAATCTTCTCTCCAATTGGTGCATCTTAGTAATAGCTGACAGAATTAAGGAGGAAAAAGGCTGTATTAAGTCCTGTTTTTCTCTTCTGGCTGTTATGGTCACCCCAAGTATTTAAACGTATCCACCTTTTCTAGTGGTCTGCCAGATATGCACCATTGAAAGCCCTTCCTCTCCAACTGGGCCCTGCCTCTTGTTAATACAAGAAATGTGGACTTCTCCACGCTAAGGTTCAAGTCCAAGTTTGTGCAATAATCATTCCCTGCAGTTAATGCCTGTTGCAAGCCAACCAACGTGAAGTGAAATAAGACAATATCATCAGCAAATAACAACTAATGCATAATAACTGAACCAAGTTTCGGGGGATTGACTATAATGTTTGCAAAAACTGATTTAAAATCCCAAATATACATACCGAACAGAAATGGGCCAGTACATAGCCTTGGTGCAATTCTCTGTCAACAGTGATCCAATTTGTATGGGAGCCCTGCTGATCTAAACGCATTCTCAACCTAGTGTTTGAATGCATGGCTATAAGAATTTTAAGCAGGACCCCTGGACACCCCCACCTGGCCAATTTCTCCCATAACAAAGATCTTTTTGCACAATAAAATGCAACGTAGAGGGTCATGTTGGTGTTGGGCATTTGTTTAGCTAGTAATTGAATAATGAAACAATTTAATGAAATGTTAACACCATTTTTAAAACCAGATTGGTAAGCATCCACAATGTTTGCTGATTTGGTCCAAGCTTGAAGTTTCTTCAAAATAAAACCTGCAAATATTTTATAAGAATGATCCCACAAGGATATAAGCTTATACTTCCCTTCTTATATATCAAGATGACTGTAGCCTCTTTCCAAGTCAGTGAAATATAGTGCAAATGCACTACTTTGATAAAAAAGATTGTGTAAAATCTTCACCCATAAAAGAGGTGAGTATTTAAGGGTAGCATTGGAGAAACCATCAGGTCGAGGGGCATTTGAGATCTTACACTTTCCAATAGCCCACTGGACCAATTGCACATTAATTGTAAACTACACTACCCCAATGAATCCTTCTCAAAACAGCACTAGTTTTTCTCCATATCATAGTGACCCTTAAATTAGTGAATTGTTCTTCCCATTCTTTTTTCGCAATGGGATGGAGTTGTAAAGAAACAAGCGTATGGCATTTTAATTAAAGACCAGGCGTTAAGGCCATTTTTGTGCTGAATTGTGTCAAGCATCCTTTTAGCATCTTGTTACAGCTTAAGCATTCTAAGTGCCTTTGCCCGGTTCCTGTATTGCTGTTTTACTTTCTTAATCATTAGCAAATTAAAATGACAACTTTTCTGTAACGCTCTAACAGTCTTTCTTAACTCCATTTCTTTGTGTTGCGTTTCTTTATCAAATTTATGCAGATGTGTTTTCTTCACAATCTCTCCTCTAGTTGTAGTCAGTGATGAGACACTCAATGATAACCTCACAAAATACGGTCCATACTCATCAGGGAGCAGGTTTAAAAAAACACCCTTATAGAGCTAATTCTCTACAGCACAATTGAATATTGATGACAAATATGGCTTCCAAAGGACTGCATGATCTTGATCCCTGATTTATATCATCAGTTGGCTGAGCACTTCGCTAGATACATGCACCCCCAATGATAGATTCAGGAGAAGGGGACTAAGGTCACTGGCTTTAATGTGATGTAGGACTTGCATCAAAGTAAACCCAACAAAAATGAGTTGTGTGATAAAGAAAATGTAATCTAAAGTTGAAGTTGCCATACCATTTGACCATGTTAATTCAGGAGGCATATCATCGAGAATATTTCTCTTATTAAACTACCTCTTTCTTTTAACTTTCTTGAACAATTTGCCCTGTCCTTCAACAATAACAATTATTATTAAGACATTCACTGTTAAAATCTCCTAAAACAATTAAAGAAGCATCATCTTCAGACATAGATGCACATAAAATACCAGAGAGGTCACTTCAAAAAGTCTCCAGAGTATTACTTGCCAGATTAAAATAAATGTTAAGCACCACACAATATCTACAAATGTTACTCCTAATGTCCCACCAATTTAAGAGACATTTTTTCCATTCTTACATTCTGATTGATTTTTTGCGCACATAAAACCCCACACATGGGGCGTCGTTGGCTGCATATGGTGAACCCATCTAAAATTGGCTCATCCACAATCCAAGTTCCTTGAAAGCAAATAAAATCATATGAGCTTCACAATCCCCTTTTTTCAATCAAGTGATGAAACCCATAGGTATTCCACGAAAAGATGTTTATGTCTGTATTATTTAAACTTCAATTAACCAAATGATTGTTTTTGGTATGGAAAGCATTCACACTCTGTGCCCACTCATAAGAAACAATACTTGTACAGAGCCCTCTAAAGTCGCGTACCAGATGTTGGTTGTGATTTAGACCAGTGTTAAAGTCAATTAGTAATGGTTCACAGACAAAAGCTAAAGCATTCACAAAATCAGTATCCAGATGGTGCTTATGATGAAAATCTTCAGCGACACTGTTCAAATCATAGCCCATTTGCATAAAATGCTGGGTTTCTGACAAGACAATGGACCTCATTATGAGTCTGGCAGTAGCTGTGCCGGTAAAAACGGCACGGCTTCCCGCCGGAGTCATTTTTTTTCCGGTACCCGGCAGTGGGGATTTACTGGGGCATTACAGCCCTGTTGGTCCCTGTAATTGCCCATTGACGGGCATCGGAAATAATGACTCCCCATTCCCATTGAGTCCCAGAGGACTCAATGGGAATGGGGAGGTTGGATGCACTGGCACCATTCATGAATAGTGCTAGTGCATCCGTCAAGGTCTGCGAGTGGGTGCCTTTCCTCCCGCCAGGTCAGACCTGGCGGGCAAAAAGGCACACGCACGCACAACTCGTAGTTTGCCAGTTCAGAAACAACGGTACCGGCAAGCTTACCAGTACGATTGTTTCTGGACTGGCAACCTCGTAAAGAGGCCCCATGCCCTGTATCATTTTTGAAAACAGATCAAAATTTACCCTATCCACTCTAATAGTGTCAAAAAATTCTACACAGGCAATATATGATGACGTAATTAAGCTAAAATGTGTTATTTACTTAAATAAGGCTAAAATATATTGTCTGTTGAGTGGGGAGTAGCCTTTTAATCTAAACTTACGTTCCAACATTAGATAATGAATATTGTTGTCATACGCTAGCTTTTCTTTACTGGCAACGTCATCTGTAATCTTTGGTAGAATTAAAGGCAGTTTTTCTTGTCTGCAAAGGACCACTACAAATGTATATGTGCCAACTGTTTACCCCTCCCTATGTATCACACACATTTGCAGTTTCAAAACTTTCTGCTTCATTTACTTTCAGCATCGGGTCAGACAGAGGTTCATCTTATTCCAAAATATAAATGTATTCATAATTATTATGGCGTGTGTATTGTGCCTGGGGGTTAGTAAGATGTGACTTTAACACTTCTGACAGACTGTATCACCAAAAGTAGTTCTGATATATTTCATCACAGTCAAAAACAGAAGATAATGTTCGTAAATCCTTTTGGAGAACACAAAAACAAAAGTTAGTCACTCCAGCTGTGATTTTGTCTACACATGTTTTGGCCCCTATGCCATGATCCGTTTTTCCCAAACGTTTCTGTTCAGTTGATTTATGGGCCTGCTTCAGGATGGAATTCTTATTTCATTTGTGAATTAATCAGATATCACCGAACTTGTAAAAAGCAGACACTCTAAAATACAAAACAAACGAAACCCCGTAGGACTCCTCAACTCCTCTGTTAGACAACTGTTTACTCAGTTTCTTCATGTAATGCAAACTACTAACCTTATTCTTGATGGTTGTGTTACTGGGCAAAAGTGTGAATGAGCTTCTATTCAGATTCTGATTGTCAACTCTATACCGCTTTTTCTAAAGAAAGAGCTACCAACTCTGATTGTGAGGCATATTTTTCCCCAAACCTTTCTTACTACGTCTGATCCAACCATCCGGGCTTTTTACATCTTGCCGAAGGTTCACAAGAACAGCACCAGTCCACCTGGACAACTGATTGTGTCTGATTTTTTTCTAAGGCCTTTCATAAGAGAGATACGATCCTTTGTGATGGACACTATAGATATGATCAACATTGTAGCTAAAATGAAGATCGGTCCAGGCGATTTACTGGTGTCTCATGACGTGGAAGCCTTATACACCAGCATTCTGCAGATGGCCAGTGTGTTGGTCATGAAAGAATTTCTAGACCAACGTATGGAAACATTGAATAAGGTGCCAACAGAATTTATGCTTGAGTGCATCAAGATTGCCCTCACAGAAAGCGATTTCCTTTTTGAAGAGCAATATTATTATCATAAACATGGAACCAGTATGGGGGCCAATTTTGCTCCTGATATAGCTAATCTATATGTGATGCTTTGGAACAAAAAAAGTCTAAAGCAAGGACAACACATTCAGCACTAAAATGGAGGGTTGGCATTGGTATATAGACAGTGGGGGTCATTACGAGGTTGGAGGTAAGGGGTTAATGGTGCCGGTAAATGTGCTGGTGCCGTTAACCCCTTACCGCTGCATTACGAGGTCCTTTAGCGGGTCCCGCTAAGGGTGGCTGGTTTTACCAGGTGCCCTTAGTGGGAGCCGCTAAAGGACCAGCATGCTAACAATGGGCACGTTATTAACAGGCCCGTTGTTAGCATGGTCCCCATTCCCAATGAGCCCTATGGGGGCTAGAATTGGGATGGGTTCCCTGAATGGGGAAATACCGGGTCCTCCAAGGTTGGAATGGCCCGGTAAATCCCCATTCTGGGAACCCGACCCGGTATCCGGTAAGGGGGTAGACATGACGCTAATAGCGCCATGGCTACCTCCAACCTCGTAATGACCCCCAATGTGTTTTTAGTCTGGAAGGGAACAGAGACACATCTGTTAGCCTCCATCTGCTGGCTTAACGTGCAAGACCAATTTATCAAATTTATGATGGTCTATAATCCTAACAACATGACGTTTCTTGACTTGATGATCCAAAAAACAGATCAAGGAGAGGGCAACCCGACGCTGTTTAGAAAAGCTACAGATAAGAACACGCTACTTAAATAAATATGGTATCTTCCTTCCAAATAATGACCTAAGAATAACCATTTGGAAGAACTGGCACATTGTACAGATACCTGATTTCAAGACAGAAAAGCCAAGGTTTGGTTTCGAAAGTCAGAAAAACCTGAGAGATGCATTGGCCCACACTTATGAAGACCTAAAGAAAATAGGTGTACTACAGACAACATAATGGTATTTTCACCCAGTGCTAGGCCACTTCAGGTGTGGCAGATGTTCTGTATATAATTTGGCTAACAACATGAAAACATTTGACTTGTAATGTGTCCTATGAATACTTTCACAAACTATAAGACCCAATGGGCAATATATGTCCAGATAACTTGCTCTACACTGGTAAAACCAAATGGGAGGTTAGACAATGGCTATTGCGAACATAGATCCTGTTTTTAAAAGCAAGCAGATGACAAACCAATGGTAGAGCATTTTGTGAAATTTAAACATTAGCCATGTGAAATGCTATGGTTTGTGATCCCGACCATTGCATTACCCACCAGAGGAGGGGACCAAGATCATATGCTAAGGAAGGCAGAACAAAAATGGATTTTTAAACTAGACACTGTTAAAAAAGGCCTCTACACCCACATAGTGTGGGGTTTGTATATGCACTAGCCCCCTATAAATATGAACAGTAGGAATTCTGGACCAGTGGAATGATGAAATGCTGCGCAACATGCAAACAGCTAGTGCTTTATAAAGAACAGCGTATATTATATATTCTTTTGAAAGAATCACGCATATGAGGGCTCTCTTAACAGAGTCTCATGAAAAAGAAGAAGAAATCTAAAATGCTATTTTAGTTGAGATCACTGACGGCTGGCACAAGTACAACATGGTGTCTTGCTGCCAATCACAAGGTATTAAGAGTGATTGCACTGTGGTAAAATTTGCTAAATCTGAAAAATGTTTGTATAACACGTGTCTCGAAATGTGTTAAGAGTTTCTTAACAACTTGGTACCTTTACTTTGTAAATGCAAGTTGAAATTATGATGTATTTCACCTGTAGGGGTAAATCCCTCTTAGAAATTAAGAAAATGTCTGTAGTGGCCTTAGAAATCAGAGCAGTTTTGAAACACAGAATGTCTGCTTTTTTGCATGTAAAGGCTGAATGTATTTTGCACAACCCTGTTTTTCTAACATGTACCATAGGGCCAGGCCCACATGCTCCTATGGATACAACATGGGACACCCTAACAGCCAACGGGAATAATATGTCAAAATAATATGTTGATGCTATGCGGCTCCTCAACAAAGATGGCAGACAGAGACAGGAAAGTTCATCCTCCAAAGGAGGTACGCACTAATTTCACTCAAGCATTTAAACTTGTGCTGACCATGCCGCGCTCGCAACAAACCCGAGCAGAGGTACAGCATGTACGAGGAAGCAGTTCATATAGGTACGCACCCCGAGAACAGATGAGTCCTGCGGCCATAAGCAGAACACTCACAAAATATAATGATTAAATGTAAGGCCAGGCAAAAACAAAAGCATTAACAGACACCAGCGTCTCATTTTAGAATGTATCAGTTTAGTGTGTTTTGCCAACGAGGGGACTCAGAAAGGAAGGCCTTCAGTGACAAACGCACCTCACAAAGTTCATACTGGAAGGTATCATTTCCCGAAACCATTGAATTCAGGATCCTAGACAGCAGTGGGAAAGAAAAGGCATCCACAAGCTGTTCACTTGTAGATACATTAGCTCTAATCAAGCAATTACTATTTATCTGTGCTGACATAAATGAGACATTTTTGGAAATGTAAGCAAGAGCAAATGATGGATTATGATCGTGGGTTAAGTCCCCTTCACTCCAGTCAACCTGAGATGACGTGTTAAACCATACTGGAGAGGATTCAAAGGAGCGTCATGCTTCAAATCTATATAGTTGGACCTCTCCTTTAAGATCATCTCCCACCACAGATGGTAACCTGGAATCCAACGAAATACGCACTCATTTAGCCAATTCATTTGATATGGCTGGCACTATAAAAGACACATCAGAAATTAAATCAATTACTGGGCAGTTGATTATATAATCTGGGAGTATACGCTCCAGCAAGATCGATAATTGCAAATTCATTACTAAAACCTCTGATATTTGAATTTCATTTAGGTTCTCAACCCCCAGGATCAATTCATCTAATGTACTTGAGCCCAAACCCAAGCGATTTCCAGGAGTTATAAATAATGGGGTTAAAAGGCTACTCGAAGCTCCACACAATGATGTTCCATCATCCATCCTCCATCTGGGATTTAGGCAGCTTTGGTAATGTAGCTTTTAAAGACCTTCTGCAATTTGCTTTCAGAAAAGTATTCAGTTTGGTTTGTGTGTTATCCTTTGGAGGAAGCGACTTTAAAATATTCTTAGCTTTCCTGCTCCTCAATTCATACACCATTCAGTCTTCCTGGAATGTGCTGCTCAAAACATTAGGCATGCTCGTAGGGCATGCCCAACTCACTAGAGGCTCAGACTTAGTCTGACTCCCCTCCCCTACGATAGGATCAATAGACAGAAACTATGGTCTATGCTGCCCTTTAGGGGATGTCCTAAAGAGCTTGTCGATTTTCTTGCTATGTTACATATGAATAATAAGGCCTCTATTATTTATTTGGTTGAACTTAAGTTGATGTTCCAAAACTGGGTGGTATGTCAATTGCGGTCCTGATGTGAACTGACGACACTGGGGGTCATTCCGAGTATGGCAGTAGCAGTTTAACGGCACCGGTAAGGAGGCCGGTGCCGTTAAACCCCTACCGCCACATTCCAAGGTCCCTTAGCGGGTCCCGCAAAGAACGTCTGGTCAGACCAGACGTCCTTAGCGGGTCCCGCTAGTGGACCAGGGCGCTAATAACGGTCCCGCTATTTGCGGGCCCGTTATTAGCTCCTTCCCCATTACCATTGCGCCCTATGGGGGCTCAAATGGGAATGGGGAATGGTTTTCGGAATGGGGACTTACCGGGTCCTCCAAGGTTGGAATGACCCCGAAAGTCCCCATTCCGACTACCCGGACCCAGACCCAGCTACTTCCAAACTCGGAATGACCCCCACTGTGTTACTTGCAAGAACTCCTCATTCATTACAGGCTTTGATTGTCGATTTTATGTCCACTCTTGATTTATCTATCAACGCTTCTAAATTGGCTATTTTGGTTTGCCAAGCTGGTAGGAAAAATAACACCTGTCAGCATTCTTTTCTTGTAATGGCCAAATTAAGGTTAAGTTAAGGTTTGTGAAAGTTATGATTACGGCATCTCGCATTCAGCAGTTGAAAACCAAAATGTCTCAGGAATGTGTAGGCCAACTGCATGTTGCATCATTATTTAAAGCTAAACAGTAAGTATAATGTTGAGAATATATCCCTTTAAGGCGAAATCAGTTGCTAGATATGGTACAACTTTATGGGCCATGGCAGCCGTTAATGGTTTGCAATTAGAAGATAATCGTTTTTTTAAGTCTCTATTAGTTTACATAATTTGGCGCCTATGTTCGCAGCCCATACCAAATTGCGGATGGAATACATTGAAGATGAGATCCATTTTGAACCAGTCAAACTGTGTTTTAGAGTTTGCCTATCACAAAAGCTAGCCTGACCCATTTGCTTTTGAACCATATTTTGCAGTCTGAGGCAAATTGCCTATTAATCCCCTGATTTATTATGTAAAGAGATGGTTTGGTGAAATAAATGCAACAGTCTGTTTTGTCAACCACTCCATCATCACTGTGGCTTACAGGAAAGTAGCATTGTAGAATCATATTGCTCATTTGAAGTTGGAACGTGAACAATCTGAGTTACAAAAATCTTCTAATCTTTTGCAAGTTCTGTTGCCTATGCCCACTATTTCTGAATATAGCTTTTGTCGACCAACTTTTAAAAAAAGAGTGAATACTAATAAACACAGCTAAACCCATCCGCTTGCCTCTTAGGACTGTTACCACCAGATGGACAAGAGATCAATTGGCAGCTTTAAATCATTTAGGCTGTTTGCTATGTGATGCTGAAACTGAAGATGTCATGCGCTTTTTTAATTTTCTGCCCAGCCTTCAAGATAATTAGGAGTCAAATAATTAAACTGATATTACGTAATGGCAGTGTAGGCCTGCTATGTTTTTTTTCTTCCGGCTATTCATTCTGTGGTTGACTAGAACGGGCTTCAATAATTGTGATATGCCATGCGTCTCAGAAAATCACTAATGAATTCTATAATTGCTGTATGACCATTTTTTATGTGAATCATTTTAATGATTATGTTTATACTGTCTTGTGTTATATTGTAATTCTTTGCACTTTGATGGATGGATTTTACCTAAATCTAAATTAAGTTATTTGACTGACTGATTAACTTACCCAGGGATATAAAACATGTAACTCAGAAGAATAACCTGTTTTGTGTCTTGGACTAAGGACAGACAACATGCCACCTTTAGTAAGGACAGGTTCTTGTGAGCTGTAACAAAGGTGGGCTCTACGGCTTCATACGGATGGGGAAACTGTTAACCCTAGAAAGGGTGGGTTCATGCAGGGAATGAAGATCTGCCATCTGCAGGAAGAATGGGTCTGGGCGTTTTCTCTGGAGACTGGGAAAAATCGATGGGCATCGGTTGATTCACTCAGGGGAAATATAAATGGTCACATGCAAAAAGGATGCTTTCTGGGGATTAAGCCTATAAAATGACTTGGTGAGTTAAGCCCTCAACTCAGACATTTTCATTTTTAAGTCTAGATGACACAGATTCAAAGCCCGGAAAGGCTAACTCATCAGTCCATTTTATTTTGGATTTCTCCATTTACAAAAACTAAAACAAACAATAAAAGATATATTTCAAACCGATCTAACAATCATCTAAAATCAATACATTTGTAACTTTCAAATTCCAATACACTTTCCATTTATAACTAGAAACAATATTAAAATTGTAATTATTTAAAACAACCACACAAAAAATTCAACGAGATTACATTAAAAGAAATATTTGCTGCAATTCATGATGTACTTATTGCAGCTTTACATGTCCTCATTCCGTTGGCTTTAAAACACAGAGATAGGTGTCTTCTTCGCCATTCTACACAGGGAGGATATATCAACAAAAAAATGCACCATGTCCTCCTCACGCTGCATTGCACATTTGCATCTCACATCTGCATATATCCATTTAGCTTGATGTCTTAATGGGAGGAAATTTAACCCAAGGAGCAATATCCATCATCTCCAATTTGGAGATGCTACCTTCACAATCACTCCTATGTCACTTACTGTATTCTTCAAATACAGTGTGAGAGAGGGACGATTTGCCATTTCCTGTCTTTCTAACTCCTTTCCCATTTGTACGCTTTTTCCCTTATTACCTTTTGTAACATATATGTAGTCATTGGTTGTAATCCTTCACAGACAGTTTCAACAGACCATTGTCTTCCAAATTTTAGAACTCCTTGATACCATCTATATTTTGACTTTGCCGATACCATTCCAGATGTGGCCATATTTACAATTTTATTAACCGAAGGCCACCACTTATTCTTTAAACAGTAATTTTCATATCTTATACTGGCTTCTACGTTAATGATTGGCACCCCCAACTCTTGTCTTAGTGAACTTGCTGCTGTTCCTGGGGGTAACCCTGTAATCTGCCTAAAGAACCGATCCTGAGCGATGTCCAGCTCGCGGCAGCCTCAATAGCCCCAGACTTCACTACCATAGAGATTTATAGTTTACCTTTTACTGGAAAGGCTAACTCAGAACTAGTCCAGTCTGAATGCCATACATTGAGTACCATTCCATTGGCTAATAACAACACCTATTATTACATGGTCTAGTCCAAGAGAACCTGTCAAACAATATGTTCCACTGGAATTAGCACATGGTACAGACTCTCGTATCTTTCAGGCTGGATGATCCAGAGTACTATCAGAGGAATAAAAAAAACTCCCCCTCCCTCCTCCAGGATGAGCTGAAGTGGTTATCCAATGGACACAAAGGCTTTCACTTGCAGTGCTGGATGAGCTCAGTGTAGCAGAGCGGGTGTACCAAGTCATTCACCTTCTATCGTGGTTATGTACAATAAGACTGGAATGGGGCACAGGCTTGAACAAAGAAACAGAACTACCTATCTGTCAGACCTGATAGATTCAGAGCTGTTATTACCAACATGACATTTGGGAAATTGGCACAGGGGTCGACATCATATCAACAGCACCCTCAATTAAAAATAGATGCACTTAAAGGAATTGCATGGGATGCCTCACTCAACACCCCACCTTTGAAAGGTTCAAGCCTGCGCCTGACCAGTCGTGTGCTTCATGGTCTATTTCTGGATCCCTTGTATCAAATTCATTCAATTTACCTGATAATCCATTCTTTTGCCATTCTCTGAAGGTGTGAAATCTTGGAGTGATTTTGGATACTAGGCCAATGCACTACCTGGCCTATGCCTGCAAACACTCCAATAAATAAGGTTTTCTGGATTCATACCCATTCAGTCTTTGTCCTCTCTCTGGAGAGATCTCATCCAAAGGTGAGGTACGCACTCTATTTCCTCATATATCCACTTGTATCCCCATCAATGGCACACCTTTCTCCATCCACTTCACCATCTACAATATTTGCCCTACTCTGCTTTCTGCCCATGTTGGCCCTGTTCAATGATCCATCAGCATCACTCGCCATGCGGTCATCTAGTTTAGCGGCTAGGGTCTAATAACTACAGCACTTTATCCCAATAGTCTTGCTTCCTAAACTCAGCTCTCTGCTATGTCTATGAGCAAATCAATCAATGGGGGTAGGGAGACCCTGGGAGAAACACATGAGAAATGAAAACAAAGAAAATCATATTGCAGAATTGCAGAGAAGAGCGTGAGAAACTCCAAAGCATTCATCCCATCATTTCCTTGAATAATTACTAAGTGGGAGATGTTCGGTGCAGGTGGTGCTTTGTAGGTTTTGGAATTTGGAATGTGTTTCCTTCAACACAAAGATGAATTGATGTTGGTTGACGTTGGGGCTGTAGACGGTTCGTCTCTCTTCTCCCTTAGGCTAGCGCTTGACACTGCTTCTCTCTCTGGCTTAGTGTCTTGTCACTGTGGTAGTGGGTCCACATAGCATGTGGGCCACAAATGTGCACTGCATGCCAGCAGACAGTGCTGCAAAAGCCTGGCCAACTCAGAAACATTCGGCTCCATTTTACCAGACCAGGCGGGTGCCAGGGAAGGCCATTGCACAGTCTGCTATGTGTCGAGTTGGTGAAGTAGCAGTCCATTGAAGCAGATGAGGCCCAAGAAATAAAGCGGTCATAATAAATCAAATATAGGCAGCAGTACCTTAAACGCAAAATGAGTTTAATCACAATTGTATTATCGCCAGCCCAGCACCGGATTAAAATAAAAACTAATGTATGTCAGTGGCACAAAATGAGTCAGGGCCCATCACAGAGACCCCCTGTGAGCCTTCCTGAGGGGATCCTCAAGCTCCTTGAAGAAGAACATTCCAGATACTCCCACGCCAGCAGGGGCCACCATGCAGGTGCAATGGATATGATGGTCACGCTGCCACAGGGCGCGTCAGTGCTGCAGTTGGTGAAAGCTGCAAGTATGTTTCTTAATCGAACCTAAGTCATTCACCAAGGATAGAAGCAAGCGGGGTGGCCTCTGACCTTTGGTGCTGAAACACCCAAAGTACCATTCACCACTGTCCGCGGCTAGTAAAATTATTATGCAAATGCCAGAGGCAGCTTTTGGTGCCGGGGTTGAGGGGCCGTGGATGTCCCCTGACAGGTATTGCTATCCTAAATTATTCAAAGTCACTGGTGGGAGGTGAATACCTTTTAGTGGGGAGGCATTAACATCTCCCACGAATTAGCGCTAGCCACTGAGCATAGCAAGGTTACCCCAAATAATGTAGTGAGGTTCCGTTGGGTCCTGCCCCAAGAACATTTTTAAAATAATACGTTCAAAGTGTGCATTTTACTTCAATATTGTTTTGGTAAAAAGCCATGCAATTTCCAATTTCCATTTGGTTCTCTAGGGTAACACAGAAACTAATGCAGTAGATGCAAAATTGAAACAGGTGTTTTCACAAAAGTAGATGGCTGGAAGAGTGATGGGTGGGTCACTTTACATGATCTCTCTTGTTTGCTTCGAGTCTGCATAGTGTAAATAAATCTCTCTAGCTCAGCTTGTAAATAAGTCACTGGGCCTCATTAGGAGTTTGGAGGTAGCCATGCCGACTTTAGTAGGCACGGTAATTCCCATTCTCGGGCCCCGGTACATCCCCATTCCCATTTAAGCCCCCATAGGGCTCAATGGGAATGGGAAGGATGCTAACAACGGGCACGTTAATGACGGGCCTGTTGTTAACATCCTGAACTGCTAGAGGGTCCCGCTCTGCACGTCGGGTCTGGCCAGGCATCCAGAGTGGGACCTGCTGCAGACCTCATAATGTGGCGGCCCGGAATGAACGGTGCCGGTCCCTTTCCGGCACCGTTCATTCCGCGGCCGCCCTCGTTGTAATGAGGCCCACTGTCTTTAAATAAAGCACTCACTATATAAACAATGTTGTTTAAAGTGGTAATTGCATTCAGGGGACCGCCAGTGTTAGCACCTATGTGCTGGTTGGTCCCCTGCATGCAATTTACCACTTTTACAAAAATGAGTGCAATTTGAAAGAGTAAATATGGGCAAAATTACCTTTATACTTTCATTTTACTCTCCCTTTTGTAAAAAATGCAAAATCCGGCAACAAAAGACATCATTTACAACCGCTTTTAGCATGTCAAATCCAGGTGCATTCCGCATGAATTCATTAATCTTACGCCTGCATGAAAATCTCATGCACACGTAAACCTAGGCGGTTTTACTGGTGGAACAGGGATGAGGCGTTGGAAATGCATTTCCCCTCCTGTCTCCCATTCTACCAGCAAACGAATTTTAAAATACCCTAAGGCGGTAGCAAGAGCATAAATACTAGTGTAAGCCTTTCACATTTCATTTTTACACTTGTTTTAGCACACTGCTGCTTTCAACATGTGTCCTAGTGAGTAAATTAACGTCATTCTGTCAATAAATCAACCACAGAAACGGGGAGTCTGACAAGTAGCACCTGGCTGCTTTGCATGAATCACAGAGCAATTTGGGAACAAAGTGCTTGCCACAGGAGTATTCACAAGCTGTCCATCACAATGGGCCTCATTATGAGGCTGGCGGTAGCCGGCTGCTGCCGGTATTCATTTTCTTCCGTTGCCCAGAAAAGGGCAATTACCGGGTCATTACGACCTTGCCGGACCCGGTGCAACATGGAATTCCCAGGCTTCAATTCAACCTCAGCTGACTCAGTCTTTCATCAGCACTTAAAGGTTACCCCAACTAAGAAGTTTCTCATTATTAAACAGGTTGCAAGCCAGAACTCCAGAATTATAAGCAAACCGTGATGTTTTAAAAAAAGAAACTCATCTTTTCTGAAGCCTGTATGCAGGCCAGCTTCCTAACCTGAAATTGCCTTGAGGTGTTTCTGTTTGTACAGTTTGCACTGCAGTCTTTCTCCAGCTCCTTACCTGAAAGTGCCCTGAGGTGTTTCAGTTTGTAGAGTTGGCTCTGCAGTCATTCTTCAACCTATTAACCGGAAAGTGCCCTGGGGTGTTTCAGTTTGTAGAGTTGGCTCTGCAGGCATTCTCCAGCCTCCTAACCAGAACGTGCCCTGAGGTGTTTCAGTTTGTAGAGTTGGCTCTGCAGTCATTCTCCAACCTATTAACCGGAAAGTGCCCTGGGGTGTTTCAGTTTGTAGAGTTGGCTCTGCAGGCATTCTCCAGCCTCCTAACCAGAAAGTGCCCTGAGGTGTTTTAGTTTGTAGAATTGGGTTTGCAGTCATTCTCCAGCCTCCTAACCTGAAAGTGCCCTGGAGTGTTTCAGTTTGTAGAGTTGGCTCTGCAGTCATTCTCCAGCCTCCTAACCAGAAAGTGCCCTGCAGTGTTTCAGTTTGTAGAGTTGGCTCTGCAGTCATTCTACAGCCTCCTAACCAGAACGTGCCCTGAGGTGTTTCAGTTTGTAGAGTTGGCTCTGCAGTCATTCTCCAACCTATTAACGGAAAGTGCCCTGGGGTGTTTTAGTTTGTAGAATTGGGTTTGCAGTTATTCTCCAGCCTCCTAACCTGAAAGTGCCCTGAGGTGTTTCATTGTAGAGTTGGCTCTGCAGGCATTCTCCAGCCTCATAACCAGAAAGTGCTGTGAGGTGTTTTAGTTTGTAGAATTGGGTTTGCAGTCATTCTCCAGCCTCCTAACCTGAAAGTGCCCTGGGGTGTTTCAGTTTGTAGAGTTGGCTCTGCAGTCATTCTCCAGCCTCCTAACCAGAAAGTGCCCTGCAGTGTTTCAGTTTGTAGAGTTGGCTCTGCAGCCATTCTCCAGCCTCCTAACCTGAAATTGCCCTGAGGTGTTTCAGTTTGTAGAGTAGGCTCTGCAGTCATTCCCCAGCCTCCTAACCAGAAAGTGCCCTGAGGTGTTTCAGTTTGTAGAGTTGGCTCTGCAGTCATTCCCCAGCCTCCTAACTAGAAAGTGCCCTGAGGTGTTTCAGTTAGTAGAGTTGGCTCTGGAGTCATTCCCGAGACTCTTAACCAGAAAGGGCCCTGAGGTGTTTCAGTTTGTTGAGTTGGCTCTGCAGTCATTCTCCAGCCTCCTAACCAGAAAGTTCCCTGAGGTGTTTCAGTTTGTAGAGTGGGCTCTGCAGTCATTCTCAGAGGACCAGAGAACCACAGGTTCGATCCCTGGGTCCGCGCTTAGAAACCTCTGGGTATTAAACATGTTGTAAATAAGCAGTCATATCAGTCTTAGTAAAACAAGACATGGCTCTTGAGGGGCCATTCATCGCACCTTCCAAGCCTTAAAGAGAAGCTCCCTAACTTGAGTGGTTTTGCCCTCCTTGCAAAGTAGGGAATCCCTGGTTTACCCACTTTACTCAGCGGGTGAGGAATGAAGGCGATGGGCTCAGTCAGAGCTCGCATCCTGCCCTGGCAGCGGCCCCAAGGCCTCCCTCAAAGCTCCAGAGGAAATTCTAATGGGCACAGGCAGAGGGCTGCCAAGCTTCCCCCATAATGAACGTGTACCACTGCTTAATAACCCAGACCCACACTCGAGCAGCGTGTACCTGCATGCTGTGATTGGTGCAGCGTAGGTAACGGTGTGCTATTTGTTGTAAACCATGTGCTCTTCCTATGGTGCACAGTAGCTCAGGCCAACCCATACAAAATTGGGACGTGGTTGGGTTGAAGGATCATGGAAGCATGATGGTATACCCAAATAAAACAGATCTTCATGTTTCCTTGGGTTGACAGGGAATGCTTTACCGTTGGACCTTTCTTCTCATATTTTCATGTGTACCTCAAACTGAACCCCACCGAGACAGAATTCTCAATAGTCACCATAAACATTGGTCACCCCTCCATCCAGAATTTGCTCTCTGAGATCATCAGGGGCATCGTCCACACAGCCGACAGCCTAGGACAAGTCCCTTTAATTCCATGCAGACATCCACATCGCATCAAAACACACGTGCTAAAGATTGGGCAGACAGCATGGTTAAGTTTAGGGATATATCAAGGTGGGGTATGTGGGAGGTTGGGGTAGGGGGGTTCACCCCCCAGCCCCGCTTTTTTTGCAGTGAAGTGTTTAAAACAAATAGTATTGATCTAATGGGCCTTAAACCCATTTTGTCAAGCAAACATTACAGAACCAGCGAATCCCCAGAGGCTAGAACCTTTCCAGACTAGAGCATTAACAATGCAAACCAGAAGGAATCGGGAAACACGCATTCTCCGTCTAGACCCCCAGACTGGGTAACCTACTATCGGACTCCTGTGATTCAGAAAAGAAATCAGAACCATCCCGTCTGTAGAAAATGAAGTATCTCCTCCCCGGTTTATGGTCTTTGCATCAAATTCTTTGCATCAAGATATAGATGCATCGAATCATTTCCATCAAAAAAGGATTAATCAAATTCCCGTACATAATCTGCAAAGTGTTTATGCATCCAAACCCTTCCATCAAATAGGGTTTCGTTACATAAACACTTTACATTTTGTGCATGGAAATTCGATGAAACATGCCTAACGTTATAATGTTAGAGGGAGCTTTCTAGTGCTGAAATCTTTAAAGTATTTCAGTACTGGCCAGCTTCCTCTAACTTTATTGAGGGGTTTCCACCCAACTCCCCACCCCCCAGGGCACCACCCAACCCTAACCCAACTCTAACTGTAACCCTAACTGTAACCCTAACCCTAACTTTATTGGGGGGGTCCTCCCCCCACCCCCACCCCCCAACCACTGAGGGCACCCCCCTAACATTAACCCTAACCCAACTCTAACCATAACCCTAACCCTAACTTTATTGGGGGGTTGCCCCCCAAACCCTCCAACCACCAAGGGCACGACCCTAACCCTAGCCCTAACCCCAACCCTAACCCCAACCCTAGAAATCCATCAAAATGCATTCAATTAATATGCTTTTCGATGGAAAAGCATTTCAATGAATACATTTCAATGGACAGCAATTCGATTCTAACTATTTCAATGCAAAGGCTGGATACCCTCCTCCCCGAAATCAGCTTTAGATTCACAATACAGACCCATGTCCTGTCTCACCTAGAAAGATGAAATGTGTTACGCTCACCTGGCTCCCACAGGGGCGTCGGTCGGACCTGGACAGCTGCGGTCTCCACCCACGTGATGCGTAGTGCAGCGATGACTGACTGGATCTGCCCTCCTAATCTTGTCTGCTTAACCCGTAGAAATATTCTCCTGCAAGTGGAGAGATGGATTTAGCCACTTGTGGATTCAAGTGATGGCACCCCCACAGTCCTCCCCAACTAATCACCTCCAAAATGCCCTCACAGCAATCTCACCTATATTCTTGAAAGATGAGCTCTCCATCCTGCGTGGATTTGCAGGGGCGCGTCGATTCCATTTACTTCACTGGTTTGAAGGCTCGGGAGAGTTCCGGAGAGTATTGACTCTGAGGTTCTTGGTGAGGACCAGTAAGTATTAAGTTCATAGATTTCAATATGTCCGATGTTCACTCTTGTTCCCGCCTTCCTTTCTTGTCTTGCAGCTGGCTCGTGAAAAGATGCTCTTGTGGCAGCTGGTGGCACTCAGGTAAGAGTCTGTATTACCCGGCGCTGTCCGGTAAACGTTGCACGAGGAAAATGTGTTGTTTTGTTTCTCTTTACAGATGCGGCACGTGAAAATATGGAGAGTCACAAAAGGATGCCTCCGGTGGTAAATCAGGTAAGTCTATGGTGGTAAGAATTATATTTGTTGGTTCCCGCGGCTCACCAAGTGGTTTTCTTTTGTCTCCTAGGAGCCGAAGTTCGGCGAAGAAATGATGGAGGCAGCGTTAACCCGAAGGATGCTGTGAAGACTGGTGAGTATGGCGCGGCGCTGCAGCTGGAGGTGCGGCGCATGCAGAAATTATGTTCTTTACAGGTCCGGAGACACGATGGATCCAGAATCAGGTGTGGAATAGAAATAAGCTTGTTTTCTAACCTTGTCCCTTTCTTTCCTCTTTGCTTTAGGAGCTCCGGATTCGAGGCGGGCGTGGCAGAAGACTGGATGCAGGCTGCAGGCACGGTGAGTGTTACGCTGCTGGATGCAGAATAACGCGAAGCGTGTGTTGCTGCTCGGGTGTGGTTTAAATAGCCTCAAAAGTAGTCCCAGGTAAGAAGTCCCTAGAACCACACCCGATTAAAAAATAGTCCCTGTAGAAAAATAGTCCCTTTCAGGCTTCATGTTGGATTGGAGTCATTTGCAGCATGGTCTGCCTGAGGTAAGTAATGACTATGAGCCTGGCGCCTTAGGCGCCAGGACTGATTCCTACTATGAGCCTGGCACCTAAGGCGCCAAGACTGAACCCAGATAGCCCCTAGCCGGGGCTGCTAAATGTCTGGATGCCTGCTCCCGGGGCTGATGGGCTTGGTCCGGATGCCTGGGGGTAGGCATCATGACAAAATGCCCAGCTCATCGCCCTACCGCGCACCACACTTGAGTCAGAAACCTCCTTCAGAAAGCTCCCTGCCTCACCTCAGTACCTGCACATTCGAACACATAATGCCCATTCTCATTAACCTTCACCAACCTCTTTTGTAAGCATAACCTCAAAAAAACAGTGGCACTGCATCCAAAGCTGACACCATGCTCGCTCCCGCTCTACCTAGCAGACAACGTCCATCTTCTGGTAATTCATACTAGCCCATTTGCTCGCAGGCCCATTTGTTCGAGGCCCATTTGCTCCATTTCTTTTTACACATTGTCCGCAAAAGTACATGGGGGTTAGTTTTAGGGATATATTAAGGTGGGGGTATGTGGGGAGGTGCAGGGATCTCCCCCACTTTTTTGCAGTGCGTATGGGGAGCCCGCCCACACCGGCACCCACGAATGGGCAATTACCGGCCCATTCAACTTGTAATGGGCCGGTTATGGCCCATTTGCGAGTGCCGGTAGCGAGTTCGGAGGGCGAGTTCGGCGGGCGGATAATACGGGCACGGCTACCAGCAAACTCATAATGAGGCCCAGTATTTCTTTCCTTTTATTTCAGCAATACCTTAGCACAAATCTAGCTTTGAGAAGCAGCAGGCGTTACATGGACACATTAGATGTTTGCCACTTATTACCGGCCTACCATGGGGTGTTACCGGGAATAGTCAACATTGAGAATAGTGATCAATTAACAGTGCAGGAACTATGGGTGAGGGTGGTGGTGAGTACCGGGTGGTGAGTTGGAGATGGCATTCATCCGGAGGGATTCTGGGCTGCGCAGGTTCGAGGGATGTGTCTTTCAGAGTGTAAAGAAGGTTCTCCTTGAAGGGGAGGGCTGTCATTTCCTTTCTTAATCGCAGGAGTGCGATGTCGACAACAAGTAGGTTACCCAGTCTGGGGGTGTAGACGGAGAATGCGTGTTTCCTGACTCCTTCTATTTTGCTTTGCTACTGTTCTAGTCTGGAAAGGTCAGATCTTCTGGCGATTCTCTGGTTGTAAGGTATGAAATAATTGAATTTCGTTTGGTTTGTTTGTCATGTAATAATTCGATGTTAGTAAAAGGTTTGATTAACTAAACCAACACTAATAAAAACATTTGTTTTAAAGGTTCTCTGGTTGTATGCTGTTTGCTTGAGAAATTGTGTTCGAGGCCCATTTTATAAATACATTTCACTGCAAAAAAGTTGATAAAAGTGCCGTTGCAATCACGAGTTCTGCTCGCGGGTGCCGCTCTGCACGCCTGTCTCTGACCAGAACTCGTAATGTGGCGGTACGGTAACAACAGTGCCGGTAGCACGACCGGCGCTGTTGTCACCTGTAGCGCCACATTCGCAATGAGGACCACTGTGCTTAATTCAGAAGCCCTCTTACAGTGTAGGCATGTAAGTCATGTTTTTTCAAGCATTGCCATGATTTACAAGGCTACACTTTAAGAGCGCTGAAGATTTAAATTGTTACTTTAGTATTAAGCTTTTGATTGGTGACGGGGTATCCCAGATTTTGGATACCGACCCTTGCACCTGCTTTACCAGCCTTGCACCCACGTTTACATCAAGTACTTCCAGAATTAAGTTTATTTTGTTCTGATAAATTGGTGTGCATTGGAACAGTTTCACCTTTCCCTGTGCATAATTCAGGCCATTCTAGTGTGAATCAGCGCCTTCAGCTTTTGAAGACAGGCAGGGCTGTGAATAATAGCTCAGCAGCTGACCCAGTCTTGCTACTTGAAAGACAGCTGATGTCATTAGCAAGTCTGGTGCTAAGGGTCTGCTCCATTTCAGAGTACCAGGCACTGACAATGACTTCCAAGCCCAGAGAGCACCCAACACCTAAATCAATTTCTTTTCGCCTGCAGTATATTTTTATGTGCCGGCTCTCATCAATAGCTCTGTTGCTTTAACCACATCCCAATAAATAAAAGATAATGTGCACGTACACACACCTGCTTCTTTAATGAACAGATTTAGCTCAATGACTTCCACACTTTAACATTGTTGCTCCATGTTCTGTCCTGCCAGTGGTGTCGCCAGGGATCAAATTTAGGAGGGGCAGAGAGGGGACCAAAGACAAAAGTAGGAGGGGCACAGACAAAAGTAGGGGGAGAACATGGTCACTGTTCGTCTTAGGTACGGGGGCACAGGGATTCACAGGGGGGGGCCCGGCCCCCCCAGGCCGCCCCCTAGCGAAGCCACTGTGTCCTGCACATGCTGCAGGCGTACACTTAGGTTCGGAAGTACAATCCACAGAGACTCTTTTGCTGGTGCCTGTGTATTCTGTTTTTTCTATGTAAATTATCGCGACATGCTACATCAAACGCTTGGGGACTGCATAAACCACATGTTTCTGCGATTAGCCTTTGTTGAGACAAGTGCCAAAAATAAGTATTAGAATGGTATGGTTGGCTTACCGAGAGATTTAAAATGTTACTGAGTTTAAAACAAAACAAGAAAGAAAGGTGAGTCACATCGTTCATACAACCCAGGCAACGTCAAGGAGCGTTGCCCTTATACCTGCCGGCATAACCAGGAATTTCTCCTATCGCTCGCAGAGTCTTCAGTGCACGTCACACACCTCACACTCCCTGCTGCGACCACCCTATCACGATTATTAGCAGTGCCTTGTTCCCTGGTCTCACCTGCACCAGCTTATTTTGACCCTCAGCGCCCGCACCCCTTGCCTTTCACCTTCGCAGCTATGCACCCTGTGCCTCCTTCTTATAGGCCATGATGGATGTCAGATGTTGGTGACATTTGATTGAAGTGTATGTTATGTTATGTTATTTTGCACTTATATAGCGCCTTATATACCATTGGTATGGTCTGAAGGTGCTGGTAGGTTGAACGCCCTTGGGAACCGAAGTCCTGGTCAGTAGAGGGAGTGGAGAGAGTCAAAGGTGCGTGTGCGCACCAGGTATGTGTGCAGCCGGTGCGGAATTCCTGTGGCAGCTGCTTCCTAGCGGTAGGTGTGGTGGCTGATAGATCAGGAGTATGTGTTCGATCTGGCCGGAATTATCCAGACCGAGAGTGGCAGCGTTAGGCCTGAGGAGAACGGTTGGCTGGGGGTGTGAGACCAGCAATGTTTGCTTAGAGTGATGGGGAGTGAGCGGCAGATGTTAATATGAGAACAGTTATACCGAATGGTGTCATAGTATCTCTGTGTTCTAGTTGAATGGTGGTGTAAGGAGAGAGTAAGCGTGGGGTGTGATAAGAGGTATGCATCCACACTCAGCGCCTCTCCACACTCAGCGCCTCTCCACACTCAGCGCCTCTCCACACTCAGCGCCTCTCCGCACTCAGAGCCTCTCCACACTCAGCCTCTCTCCACACTCAGCCTCTCTCCACACTCAGCCGCTCTGCTCGTTCTTCCTCTCTGTACTCTCTTCTGCTCTGCAGGAAGTGTACCACAGCCAATTCAACAGAATCGCACAGGCAGATCCACTTAAAATGTAGCGCAACTGCAGCTAGTTCCTCACCACCTCCGGAGGTGTAGAGGGGGGTGTATATCTTCAATTATCTACAATTGTGCAAACTGCCATACTTGACCCTATTGACAGATTATAATAGCCGTATAGACCACACCCTCCAATTGTGCTGTGAGTCATGGGCTAGTAAATCTTGTTATACTGTGCTCTGCCCTTTAACTCAGTAGTCAGGGTCCATAACTCATTGTTTGCCAGTATTCACTTGTTTAATCAAGTGGCTGTTCTAGGATATGAACATAAATTTGCGTGAATTCAAACCCTGTGCTTTAAGCGGTAAACCATGTCTTATTCTTTGGAACTAAAACCGAGTGTGGCCAAACCTGAGGGAGGCATGGCACACTGGCCATAAAAAATACACGCCTGTGCTTACTGTGACCAATCTGGACAATTCGTCCCTTCTTCGCAGAGTGGAGCCACCCCCATTAAGGCTAAGGAGATGAGCCCGCTCAGCAAGATCCTCCCTAGGGGCCTGGGCAAGTTCGAACTCCCTGGGAGTGACTCCCCTCTTGTGGAAAAGGACTCCTGTTCTGATAATGAACTCCCAGTCCAGTGTACAGTATCCACCTAGATGAAAATTGGACAGTCTGTTGTTACTTCTGTTTCGAATCCACCTAATGCTGACATTTCTTCAATCTCTTTGGCTTCAGGTAATGCTAGATCTCGCCTGAACTCCACAGTCAAAGAAGAAGGACACACCCCTTTGGTTTGTGGTGACATATATAAATCAAAGAGGAACTTTAAATCGAAGAGAATCTCCTACACTTTGGGAGGAGACAATCCTTTTCAGAGGTCATGCTCTGACGGGAAGACGCCCTTGAGGGGCAGAGCCACACTAGACCGCGGAGCCAGCAGTAGCATGGAGAGGGAACAATATGCTCATAAGACGCAGGAAGGCTGGCATCCTGACCCACCGAGAAGAGAAGGTCGGGAGAGGGACAGACAAGCAACTGTCTCATCGGGTAGCTCGACCACAAGGATGATGTGGTGGGCCTGGACCTGAAAACTGATGCTGAGATCAGACTTCAGAGCGGAGCCAGGATCCCTGAGCTATGCACAAGAAGTGAATTTGCTGCTGAGACAAGCAACAAAATGGAAGCAAACACTCCCAAGTAGAGAACACAAGTGAGAGGTACGAATATTGGTAGTCAAAGCTGGAGAAGCCAACAAGGTTATGGCAGCCTGATAAACCCAAGCAGAGAGAAAGTGAGCCCAACAGAGGGCATAAGGTTTCGGAGAGCACAGGGAAACTAAGTGACTGTCAAGGCTGGGGAAGCTGACAAAGTTACGGTAGCCTAATAAACCCAAGCAGAGAGAACGTCCTCTTATCAGAGGGCCATAGGGCTTCATAGAGCCCTAGGAAATTGAGAGACTTTGATATCCGAGGCTGAGAAAACAAGGGTTACGGGAGCCAGAAAAAAAAAAACAGCAATAAAGCAAGGCTACCAGAAAGCCAGAGGGCTTCTGAGAACCCTAAGAAATTGAGAAACCCAACCAGTCTAAACTCTAACACACAGAATTGGGAAGAGAGGGAACATGGAGGATTCAAACCTGTAAAAGTAAGACAAGGTTACTGTCAGTCACAAAAAGGGGAAGTAGTGCAGTCACATAAAAAAAGAAACCTTGTAGTATGTGAGAAGGAGGAAACCTTACGTCAAGACCTGAGAATCTGACCTATATATCCAATGGTGAGGCTTGAGAATTGTATTATATGGAAGTATTGAACTTCAAGCAAATTATGATAAATCTTCCCAAGAACTCTTTTAAAAAGGTTGTGAAACTGTTAAGAATCCTGTTTCCTGGGAATAAATACTCCAGGGTTGATTAACTTTGTAAAGAAACGTGCTTGGAGAAGGAATTCAAGGGTTGGGCGAGGCAGAAGTCCAAGACAGAGGCCTTTTCCTGATCTCCTCCTTTTTGTTTGATTTTCTAAAGTGGTAGGGCCAGTTATTTGGTTCGGATTCAGACTTTTTACTTTGGACGTTAACGTGCACCCTTAGCTTTAATTTATTGGGTAGGGAACATCCCTCATAGCGATAGGTATAGATATGTGTTTTTTCTAAAACAAATCTTTGAACATTTCAGTACCTCATCCGACTCCTTCTTCTGGTTCGCCACGTTGCTCAGACAGCATCACAGTCCACTGGACTTTCTGAAATAAGTATATGGATGTTGAAGATTTATGCTAGAGGAAAACACATAAGACAATTGAAAGGTCTCCAAAACAGGCTAAATTCCTAAAATGGCAGATTGGTGTCATTAGTGTTGCTTTTTTAATGTATGTGTGCTGCATAAAGTCAACTTAGGTGGACCAAACGTGGCATGGGTGACATTCAGGAGAAGGAGATTCTTCGAATTTTAACATATGTTGGTCATGGCTGGCTCACAGTTAGGGGTTGACTTTAAAGGTTGGCAGCCGGCGTCTTAGCTCTCCTGCCACAACCCAGCTAGGTCCAATGGAATTAGAGGCATATCTACCACTAATTTCGCCTCTGACCTACCTTCACCCCACCTCTGCTGCTCCTCCATAAATCATGCAGCAGAAACTGCTATTTGGTTTGGTAAATGTCTGGGATTGCTGGCAGGGGAGATAGGGAAGCTATCACACTTGCAAAGAGGAAGGGCCCCCTCTTGCCATCTGCAGGCCTCGGTAAACTCAAAGGGATCGCCACTGCTTAGCCAAGCATGCACAGTGGTTATCTCTGATATCCAGGAGATGGATGGAACAGGGGCTGCCCTGTGAGCCCTGCACCTGCAGTTATCCACCCGAGGAAACAGGTGAAGGCCATCTAGAGTTGCCCATCAGAACATCAGTACAAGGAATTTGCTTCGCAGAAATGCCCACACTAAGCAGATTTCCCAGCTTTGGCCTGCTGTTGATGGCCCGATTCATTAATTGGATGGTGACCCCCAACTCCCGGTTTCGTGACCTAGATGTGGAACAAAGACTTGGCAAATGTGATGCTTCTGCTTGGTCTCTTAAATGAAGGACCACAGCATTTGTAAAGATTGGTTGGCCCAATACAGTGTTCAATTACCTCTTTAACCTGGAATGTTCCTAAAGTAAGGCAGCCAGCCGCATTTGTGGCAGTGCCTTGTTCAGTGTCTCTGAGTTTAAAGCTCACAATATTCTGCCCAAGATCCTTTTCAGATGCCACTTGCAGGAGTGATTTTCACATCAAATAAGGACATTTTAGTAGGGGTTTAAATGTGCACATTTAGATATAACAGATCAGTGGGGAACGACAGGCAAGAATTAAAACATGAACTCAAGGATTTTGAATTTGCTAATCCATGTCAGGCGATTAGCCAGATTTGAAAAGCATTGACAAATCACATGGTCGTGTAGTGTCTCACTTTGGTGTATAGTCAATCCATAGAGTTATGTGGGTTGACTAGAAGTTAATGGTGGATAAGGGAGTAGGGGCAGATCTGTGGGAGGGCAGAGAAGAAGGGCTCTTGTTTTCATGAGGGCCTTGCTCTTTAATATAAGATTGTTGAAAATAACAGTCTGAATAGAAACCTTTGTCTTTAAAACGTCTAGGCACAAAGAAATGTATGCCACCCATGATTATTTATTTATTTATTGGGCATGTGTATGGCACCTATACACAGGTGTTTCCAAGTGCCACAAGAAAAGATGGAGGCGGGGGTGGGGGGACACATGGGAATTCAAAAAGCTGAACAACAAAAACGGTTATATTGGCCTAGTGACAATTCTACCATGCAAGTACATGACAAGGTTGTTAATGCAAGGAGCAGTGGGTGGAGGGAGAAGTGCAGGAGTGGGGTACCCCCAAGGGTAGGGCGGGCAAGTGCTGGTCAGATCAAGGTGGCAAGTTCCAGGGGAAGAGGGAGGCAAGGAAGATGAGTGCAGTGGACAGGGAGGATCAAGATGGGCAAGTCTGGGAAAGCGGGCCTGAGGGCAAGTGCTGTGAAAGGATGCTGGGGGGACTGGTAGGTGGTGGTCTGGCCCCTGTATGACTCTGAAGGTACCATGCCCGTTCGCAGTGGTAGATGGAGAGTTAGCACAAGGGCGGTGAGGGAAGGAAGAGGAGAAAAGGAAAGTCTTGAGAAGTTTCCGGAATTTAAGAAGATCCGGCTGAAGTCTGAGGGGGTAGGGGGGCTGTTCTAAGGGGAGATGTCAGCCGAGGAAAGGAATCTACCTCTCACTCTCTGCTTGGAGAAACGTTTGACCTGCAGAGAGTTGGAACCAGAGGACCGAAGGGTTCTGGCTGGGCGCTATTTAGGGATCGAAAGCTGGATGTAGAGAAGTCCCAGGCCCCAAACAGTCTTGCGGATGATGCAGCAGGTTTTGAATTTGATCCTTTCAGTCACTGGGAGTCAATGTAGAGAGTTTAGGGCTGGAGAGATGCGGTCCCTGGGCTTGAGGCCAAGCATAAGTCTAGCAGCCCTTTTCTGGAGAACCAGGGCTCTGGAGACATTGAGCTTCTGGGAGAATGTGAGGAAAGGTAGAATGCCCCTGAGGAGATGGAGCTGATTATTCTTCATGGTTCACTGAAGAGAACAAAATTAAAATCAATGCAAGAGGACTCAGTTTGGTTGTCAATCACACCCAATTGGTGGTCTACCTAGCAAGCCTCTCAACCCCATCATACATGTATGTATTTATTATCCTGGCCAGTCCACCCATAGTTCCACTCCATCTTTTGCTACACTTCCACCACTGTGGCCACCTTTGACATGGTGAGTGGTTTGTCTGTCAAAGAAATTAGATGTAAGAGAAGCCTATGCAAGACATATATTTGACAGGCCGGTCCAGTTAGTGACACAGCATCAGTCCCTGATGTGGTTTGTAAGTTGTCTTAATTACCCTATGTCCATGATTTTAGTTTGTCTCCCTATGTGAGAGAGGGGATGCCCAGACGTGGGTCCCTTGCTCGCTGTGCCATAGGGAACCAAGCTGCACCTCACTGAGGAGGAGCAACAAGGCCGAAACATGTCTGGGGTTGCTTGTGTTTCCGTGCAGAGGGGGCCTGGCCTAGTATTTCAGGCAGTGGATGCTCCCATTGGTGGCAGTACCTGACTAATTTACATATGGCTGGACCCCTTTTGGTTTCAGATTTTGCACCTAGACAAGGAGGCTACATTTTCCTCTTGTATCGCCACAGAGTGACAGGGAACGCCCCTTACTTAAACAAGTTTACTCTACACTTAGTTTCTTCCTACTCCATTTTCCGTGGTGTGAAAACAAAGAGAAAATATCGAGGCTGAGTACCCCAAAAGGAAATACACCGAACACAGGTTACAAAGGAACTTACTAAGATCTTTTATTTACACTGAACAGTTTCAAAGGACAAAACAATCAGATAGCTATCGGCCCTCAGTACAACACAGCGAACTCCAGCATGGTTCGGTGTGCTCAACGACAGTGGGACTGTACATTAGAATTAGTCGCACTATTATACCCTTTGCGAACATGATGTCCAACCCTACTGCGGGTTAATATTCCTCTAATAGATTACTGATCTAGAGTTCATGCCGAGTTCACACATCTATATGCTTAGGGTTTGCCTTTAATGCATTTGCCAACAAGTCTACACGGTAACAGTGTATTTTTAGGATTCCTCATAGAGTCTTCTCAAACATTAATACAATGTAGTTAAACAAGTGTTCTCAGTTCAGTATTTGGATACATTGTTCTTAACATATGCTCGCGGATTAGATTCATTGGCACGAGTAATCCTTTACACACAGGTCAGCGAAGGACAAGGTCTCAGTTCATGACCTCAACAAGTGGCCTGCAGGCAAGTTACATATTAGTTGTACGCAGAGGTCAAGACGGCCATGTTGTATTTCGGAATGACATCGTCCACCATTTTAACTCACAGGGTGACTTTACAGAGAGAACCTGAAATGGCGGATTAACTTAAATGGTGGTTTTCTTTGATTCTAAGGTCAGGACCTTGCAACACGGATTTCTACGCAAGTGGCTTACAAGCATCTTGGCGTAGGCCAATATACATATATTCATTGCAATAGTAGGCACGGTATAATTTTCCGTTTGACACTGGAAACTGCCACTGAATTAATCAAGCTTCTTGTAGATCTCTTTTAAAATGGTAGTTACACTCATGTCCTTAAGTGATATGTCATTGCAATCTTTTCTCTTTTTCTGAAGGCGTAATTACAAGGAGTAGACAAAGCAGAATGCTGGTTGAGACTTAAATACAACACTCACTGCTCCACTTTTCTCTGCACTGTCTCAGCACTACCACTCGCACCTAAACATTCAACTACACTCTCAGCTTCATTGGCATATCTTCTCATTGGGCCACTCATACATTCAGATTTCCTCTCATAAGTAATAAGACAAATCATACTTCTCCTCATACTTCCACTCACAACTACACTGAACCCCAACACTCATTGTTGCACTTGTTCTTCCTCTCTCTTCTTCCGCTTACAATGTCACTCTTATCTTGAATCTCTACTCATAACTTAACTCAAAGGGGAACTCATCTTTGCACTCTCCCAGCTCCACATGCATCTACATTCTCAGGTCCACCCATCCAGCGACAAGTTACATCTCAGATTCCCTTATTTCTTTAGGTCTGCCTCACCTAAATGTGCACCCCATCTACCTGCTCACAGCCCATCTCATGGCTACACTCGTGCATATCCACAGACCTATGCACTCCCAGCTTCACCTACACCTGCATCAACATCTCCATGTACAGCTCTATTTTATCTCAAATTACAACTCCACTCACAATTGTAATCCAACTCTCAAACAGAAGTCTACATTCATATCCGTTCACCTCTCCTTAACTTGAATCTCCACCCAGAGCATATCTGCACGCTAGCCAAAGTACCACTTTTAACAGCAACGCCACTAAATTCACTTTTGGATTCTTGGGTGTTTTGCTGTGAACATTGATCAATAATTGAGAATCAAGCAAATTTCTTGTGCAACTTCCCACAAAAATCTGTTGACCTGTTCACCCACACGCCCATATCTCAACTCATATCCCAACTCAAAACTCCCCTCATTACTGTACTCACAGCACCAGAGGGCTGCATCACTCACATCTATGTGTGCTTTCTCTGGCCCCACTTAAATCACCACTGGTATCTTCAGTAGTATCTTGTCTTGTACTCATAAATATTGTCTAAACTAGGTCACCCCTATCACTCTGCCTTTATCTTCTCAAATTACCTCTGTGTGTGTGTGCAGCTTCACTCCCATTTGCACTCCTAACCCCACTTACATATGCAATCTTTCTGCTTGACTCACATCTGTGACCACATCCCCACTGAACCCTCTACTGACACCTACTCACCCAGCACCACTTGCCTTTGGCCTCTGCAATTTATTATACTCCACTTACATATTCACCCATGTCTTCACTCACATTTCAACTCACAACTCTACCCACAAACCTCAGCACACATCAGCTTCACATACATCTCCATCCACATCCCACTTAAATTTGACCCCATCCGTCCAATCTCCACTCCACTGCACACTGCAACTCCACAGAAACAGCAATCGACACAGTACTCATCACCACATATCAACATCCACTCTTCCAATCTCACTTAGTTTTAAAGTTATAGAAATGCTTCAACCTTTTCTATAACTACAAGCAGAGTGTTGCATATTCAAGGTGAAGGGGAGTCAAATATGTCTTCTCTGTGATGCTATGGATTTGACAGACCTTGAAAGGGACCCGAGGACAAGGGTGAATGTGCGAAAACAATTGCTGTGATATCTAACACTGTAATGAGGTCCAAGAGCCCAATTCAATCAGACTTTTAGACTTTTAGAAAAGGATACACTGATAGGGGAAGCTGGTGTATGTACAGACATCTTTAGAATATTACTTATGAGATAACAAATTGTGGGTATGTCTTGCACAGACCCTACCACCGTACACATGTGGAACTTCCCAATACAGCATGCACAGGTGAAAACCAAAATTCTCTGAGCTGGTGCTCACTGTGCTGGCAGAGGAGGTGGTGGCCCATGTGGAGGAGCTAAATGGCCCACACCACCACAAGACATCCCCGAGCGCAAGATTTTAATTTCGAGCGGAATAAGGGACAAGGAAGCGTTGGAATGACCTAAGAGCTCGGGTGCGGATGCTCGTCTCCAACCAATGTAGGGATACTTTTACTTTACTTTATTCAATTTATAATGCGCAGCCATGAACTCTGTGGTGTGAGGGCGCGAGACATGACAGACAAAAAACATAAAACATAAAGGGGGAACGATGGAGCAAAGAGAGGAAGGCGGTCAGTACATTGGGATGTAGAAGTACCCGGTTAGCCTAAGTGAGTACTAAAATGATCGCTTAGTAGAAGAGATGGGTCTTGAGGGTCTTCTTTAAAGAGGTGACCGAGGGTTGCTGATGAAGCGTGGATGGGAGCAAGTTCCACAGTTTGGGGGCTGCAATATAAAAAGCCACATTCTCCACCTTTTTAAGTTTGCAGCGTGGTAGAGATAACAAATTCTGGTTGCTGGACCTGAGTACCCTAGAGTTAGGTTTGTCAAGAATTTGATCCAGCAGGTATTTTGGCATTTTGTCATGGCTGTATTTAAAGACAATTGTGAAAATTCTAAATCTAACTTGGGCTTTAATTGGCAGCCAATCCAGCCAGGAGGCTGCCACAGTAATCGATCTTCGCCCCAACCATGGCTCTTGCGATGATCTCAGCATTTGCCTGCGAGATGAAAGGTCTTAAGTGGGTCAGGAGTTTTACGTAGTAAGTGGAGGCGGAGATTACACTACTAACGTGGGCTCTCATGTTGAGGGATTGATCCAGAACGACACCTAATATTTTTAGTTTAGGTTGGGGAGAAATGTCAACTAGGCCTAGCCTAAATGATTTAAACATGGGATCCAAACTGGCAAGATTAGTTTGTGGTGCCCACGATCATAAGCTCGGTTTTGCTTTTATTTAACGCGAGGTTGTTGGCCATCATCCAGTTTTCAATAAGGGAAAAAATCCTGTTTAATTCTAATTCATCCTTGGAATGAACGCCGATAGTTTTACTAAGACATGGGTATAATCGGCATAGTTAGAAAATGAAATACCTTCTTACACCGGTCAACGGTGGAGTAACTCTGGCCCCACTACAGCTCACCTCGTGGGAGGAGAGGGTGAAAAGCATCCTCCACATGGCGGGCCTGGACGGCGGAGGTGGGCACCCACAGCCAGGAAGACCCTGGTGAGTCTATGAGTAAATCATGGGCAACATGCACAACAACTACAATGGAATGGCAACAGACACACTTGCAGTCACCCTGCCAATGCAGAAACAACACATGAAACACCTAGGGACAGTACATCAATGGGCATGGTAGGCGTGAAGACCCCAAAAGATACACCATTCACAAGGACGTGCCCCTCATGTAGGACATACCCAACATATACGGCAAATAATTTATGAACATGGTTTTCAAATGAGTGGCTTTAATGAAACATTCTAGAACTGTACAAAAAATTCTTTGAGAAATGTGGCATGGTACATGTGTTAGAGTCACCTCTTACTAACCCCAAAGCACAACAATTTGAAAATGTCCGAGTTGCTTTGAATGTAGTTTGAATAAATGTATTTGGGTAAAAACAATGAAAGTTATGTTTACACAAACATTTTTAATTGTGATAAATACATTTACATATATATTTTTTGAATAATATAGGCTCTGTCTATCTAAATGCTGAACACATTTAAGCATTAAATAGTGCATTCACAAATATGTGTCTGATGAAAAGGGAGGAGTAACCAGTTGCCTTATATATTTAGCACTGCTTGCATCTTCCTAACTTGTAACTGGTCCCGCAATAACAAAACATTGGAAAGTAACCATTATTGACACAGGTCATAACCGACAACTATGGTGCAGCATGTATCATAGACAGTCACCCATTCACAAGGTATATCCCCACCACCTCGTGCCAGCACGTTCAACACCCATGTAAGTACACATCCGCCAAAGGGCTGCCACACACTGCACATATGGCATAGACACAACGGCTACAGATGTATGGATCAAACACCCAAGAAAAGCAACAAAGCAGTACCAGTACGGCCACTGTGAAGATTGCTTCCCACGAATGTCACACCAACACTCCCATGGCTATCAGGGTATGCCTCATGTGACAGGAGAAGAGGATATGCATGAAACAACGGGACCACCCTATATTGGCACACATTCCCTTGCACAGACATCAAGTACATCACAACACAGGGCAGAGAAGGCACACATACCCAATACTTGAGATTCACACTTTTACATGATTCCAATAATCCATCATACTGTCTGTCACATGAGGAAGACCACCACGGGCTAGTTGTCACCTTGACCCCATTGTACATTGTATACACTGCATGAGAACACACCCTACAACCTTCCAGCAAGGGTAATGATGCACTGTTTTCTTTCTTCCGACAGGCACACAAGACACCCAGGGCCCCATGGAGGGCACCAGTGGGCCCGTCTCACCTGGACCACCAAGTGCAAGGAAGGGAGCAAGCCATGCCACACTCAGAGAGCGCATTCCCCAGAAGGAGACCTCCAGGGCACTCCAGTCCAAGGGCCCTGCTGCTGGACACCAGCACCACAACCGCTGTCACAGCAGCACCTGACACTGGCCCCCCTGGCTCCTCCTCTCCAGCTGCCCCTGTGAGAGAGATCTCCCAGGGATCATCCCCCTGTCCGGACACTCACCCATGCTGTCTTCTCTCCATTGGAACCACACAGAGGACACGGAATCACAGCCAGATGATGATGAGGTGCCTGGCGAGTAGGCGTCTGGCAGCCAGGGAACACATCTCCATCCCTCACCAAGACCAGTGCCACAACACACCATGGATTACATCTGGGAGAGGCTCGCACAGATGGAGCGGAGGCAGAAGGTGATGGAGCACATGGCTGAGGGGCAACAGTGTGATGTACAGACAATGCAAGATGTGGTGCTTCATGCCTCCAGGCCGGTGTCCCGTGCACTGAACCGACTGTGCTGTTGTGCTGCTGTGGGAACAGCAAGTACTTCCCTTATGAGCCGAAGGGTATGGGAGTTGTGTGCGCAAATGTCAGCCACCAATGAGAACATCTCCAGGGCCATCACTCTTCAGCATGTCCGTGGCACTGTCCCAGCAGTGTCATTTGAGCCACCCCTACTAAGGGATCTGTGGCAAGCATGCCACCAATGCGCTCTCAGCGCCGCACCTCTCGTGCTGCTACTCCCACAACAAAGGGTGCCAAGAAGAGGAGGTAATGGACACATGTGTTACACAGACTGCACAGATATTGTGTTGGGGATGAGGGTGTGGGGAGGGTATTGTGTTGGGGATGAGGGTGTGGGGAGGGTATTGTGTTGGGATATTAAAACTTGAGTATTAAATACAAGTCAACTGGAAGCAATGCTCGGACATTTCTTGTTGTGCAAATGTGTCTTCTTCTATACATGGCCATGCACAAAGGTGAGCAGCATGTGATTATCAATGAGATCTGTAATTAATGCACATTAGTTATTGCCACACCAGGTGTCCATTCCTTCCCTCCTCCCGCTCACTGTGTGGCAGCACTGCAGCTGCAGGTAGTGAGTCATTCTGGAGGTGGCATGTCCTCATCAAGGGGCAGGGGGACATTACACCTAAGACAGATGTTGTGCAGCATGCCATAGACAAAAATATTTGTACAACCGACTGTGGCCTGTGCATCCAGGCCGTTCCAGTCCAGTGTAGGCACTGGAAATTAGCCTTCAATAGGCCAAAGGTGCGCTTGATGTAGAGCCTGGTCTGGATGTGTGCCTCGATGTAGGCCACCTCCTGTGGCATCTGTGGAGTCTGCATGATAACCGCCGACTCATAAAATCTGCGAAATGGTAAATGTGGCGTTAATTCTGTTACTGTCATCATTACCATGTACAGCCAAAGTCGTAATGATCCCCTGTATGTGCTGCGTGCTAGTTCTGTGCTCCAACCCGCTCATGAACACAGAGAAGGATCATGTGAAATAGCCATTCTCTCAAAGGAGACGATTATTCTGCACCCGTCCTGGCCCCTCATACATGCGTTCATTTGAACACCTTTCCGATATGTGAACATAGTTTGGGCATAAATGAAGAACCCCCTCCAGCTCCTTCTAGAACTCATCAATACTGTGCGTTTGTGGTTAGCTAAAAGTGGCTATAAGATGGCTTCTGATCTGAAGAGTCGCAGCCTATTAAGAGCACCTCGTCGCTTTCGGTTGCCGCCATGCTTGGACTCTCGGCACACCGTTAGGCGGGAAGCTCTGTCGACGCTCGGCTTTCACTCCAGCAGCCCGGAAAGCAGGTCACTTCATCGCGCGCATAATGTGCCTATGACCAGGCTTCTGTCGGCGCGACCCTGCGCACTTCTGATGAATGTATTGTCACTTCTGGCATTGATTAGCACAAAGCGCAAAGCGTAGGTCTCTTCAAATCATCTACACGCGTCTTCCTTAAACACTGTGCTAAGCGTCTTCGCGGAAGCTGAACAATCTGACCTTCTTCTCATCCTTTAATGAGCTCCCATTGATTGGTTGTTTAATATTTTATTAACAAGCGTTAGTAAGCCTTAGAGTCTTCTCGTGGCATTGAGCTGTCTGCAAGGGCGTTTGTTTTCCAGGCTACCTTCCTGCAATCAGTTATAATCCACTCTGGGCGATTGTGTCTCCATTCCACCGCGGTATCGATCGTTTTGTAATTTGCTACTGTGACTGTTGTTATACATATTTAATTTGATTTCTGTCATGTGCAGCCGCATATGTACTTGGAAAGGGAGGAGAGGAATTCTTGTTTGCATGACTTTTCTGTCACAGCATTGAAGCAGTGGTCCTGAGGCACATTGGGCCTCTTAATAGGAGGCTGGCGGCTGCCACCGGTATTTTTTTTCTTCCCGCGCCTGGGAATGGGCAATAACCAGGTCATTACGGCATTGCCGGACCCGGTATTTGTCCATTCTGGGCACCGGAAAATATTCTTCACCATTTGAGCCCCATAGGGCTCAATGGGAATGGGGAAGCCAGATGCGACGGCACCGTTGTAAACAATGCATCCGACATGCTGTGCTCGCGGGTGCCGCTTTGCCCGCCAGGTCATACCTGGCGGCCAGAAAGGCACCCGCGAGCACAACTCGTAGTTTCCCGGTGTGGGAACTATGGTACCGGCAAGCTTACTTGTAACGTAGTTTCCGGACCTGCAAACTTATAATGAGTCCCATTGTCTGCCATGAACGGTCTTTAGATAAGCACTACTGCTGAAATCCGTTTTTAATTTGTTTATTGATGCTTACTGCCAAGGCCTGCCTTTGCTCAGAGAGTTCCCGAATCACAATGAGATGTGTTTCCCCCGTAACCTTCCAAGTATAAAATATACTACAACAGCAGCCTATGGCAGTTCCATTTTGAAAATCTGGAACACCAAATTTAGCAATCACGTGGTGAATAAAGCCACATATTCCCAGGTGCTGCTGGAATAGGCTGGTTCCTCCCATATGCTGGCATAACATGTCCAGCAGCTGTCATTTTATGCCAGGGCTAACTGAGAATGCCCACTTATGGCATCCAATTCCAGTAAATGCCTCAGTGCCTTATAGTCAGCATAGGAAATGTGCATTTTTATACGTCCATCTGCTGCCATCGTATGCCAATTGCAGCCTCAAATGCCCCAGTAATTTCATTCAATGTCAGATAATTCCTCTTATGCATGGAATGGTCTCAATGTGCAATGCACACCTTTTCATATACAGGTGCTTATATCACATTTAAGGTGCATTCTAAATTGCCCCAGTAATATTCTCCAAATCCAGTTAATGCATCGTATGCATGGTATAGTCACCGCATTAAAAAAATTACTTCACATTTAAAATCCGGAATCCGTACATTAGACTGGAAAAAAAAGGGGGGGAGATTAGTTCTAATTTTGTCCCACAAAAGATTCGTACAGTCGCACGTGTCAAACAAATCCCATTTGGTGGCATTATAGTGAACAAGGGCAGCAAGGGGTGCAGGGGTGTCCCCCTCACCCTTGTTAACTATAATGCCAAAAGGGATTGCAGGGGTGCCCCCTGCGCCCGTTCGGAGAAAGATAAGGAAAAAAAAAGAAAAGAGGACCCTGCAGCGCCGGTTGCCATCCAAGTAAGGGAAGGGAACCGGCGTTGCAAAGCGATGCAGGAGACGGCGGCGCACAGGGAGGTGTGTCGCACACAGGTAAGTGAGGGGTGGGTTGTCAGAAATATCCAGGGTACAGAAAACCGGAAGTCATTTTTGGTAAAATAACTTTTGTTTTTTTCTCCTTCGGACATTTCTGATTCGATTAATTAATGGGAATCCATAAAGTCCCTGTGCTGCAATCCTTTGCCATGTGAATTCTCAAATGCCCCAGGAATTTCATTGTATGCCAGATAATGCATCATACGCATGATGTAGTACCAAATGTAATGTTTCTCTTCCCATGTTCCGGTGCTGCTTTCATAAACCAAAGGTTGTCATCAAATGCCCTAGACATGCCATCGCATGCAAATGAATGCCTCATATGATATGATATGATATTTATAATGCGCTTAATACCCAGAGGTTTCTAAGCGCGGACCCGTGGATCGAACCTGTGTTGCTCCGTGTTGTCTTGCTTCCAAGGCAAGCACGTTGCCCCTGAGCTATCCTCCCGAGCACCTGAGCTATCCTCCCCAGCCAGGTATACTCATAATATGTAAATTGCTGTATTCACATATGCCAGTGTTGCCCCTCATCCCTGCCCCAACCGCCACACATACCTGGATTTACTTCGAAGGTGCCCGCAGCTCCCCACACTGATGAAATGTAAGCAACGTCTGTCCTCCCTGGTTCAGAGATCGCACAGCTAGCTCAGACCAGTGCAGTAGCTACTTCTTTTGGGACTCACTCTTCTTGACGCACTCGGTGTGTAGAAGAATGGCATCCCTTCGTCTTTCTCATAATCCTTCAGTAGCTTAGAGGAGAGACAAATGATGTGAACTCCAGAAAGGATGCAGTTCTCATTAGATTCATGTTTGCTTATGTTCCTTGAGCTCCGTGTGGATCTGTGCCCTGGGCGGATGACTAGCTCGCCCATGTCAAAGTGGGCCCTGCTTATGACACTTTTCAGACAACCTTGTGGGAACTCTACGGCACATCCTTTAACTTCCAATCCAACATAAAAACAACAGGCAACAAAGATCAACAATCACAGAAACACTGTGATTAAAACAAGCAACACAATAAACAGGCATTGGCAAAGCCGATTGGAATGGCTTTTTAAATGTACATGTTAAAAAATGCCAACAGAATATGTTTACATTCATACCGAAGGTCCTTGACGGTATGGTGGGCACCTGCAGGAAGGTACATAATTAGTGGTATTATTTCTGATGAGCCCCATGGTCCATGCTGAAAATAGAAACAAAACAGCTCCTATGGATCCAGGCTTCATTTTTAAACTGACAGACCAAAGCAGGTATGCTGCCATTATTTTCTTTTTTAATTACCCATCAGATATATCTCAAATACTGTTTCTAGCGGGGCAAGCTGCTTTTATAACAATTGCCCAGACATACACGGTCATTTCCTCCCCTGACCCCTTGACACTGAAAGTAATTTTGCAATTGTTAATAAACACTTTAAAAATATTCCTCCCATTGCCATAGACATAGACCCTCATCACGAGTTTGCCGGTAACCCGCCTGTACTACCGGTGTCTTACCTGTAAACTCAACCGTACCGTTACCGGTGACCAATATCCCAGTGTTACCGGGATATTACGGGTGCCAGCAATGGGGGGAATTCCCGATTCCATGGAGTCATATAGGACGCCATCCATGGAGTCATATAGGACTCCATGGAATGGGAACTACTGAATCACTGGCACCGTTGTTAACAGTGCCGGCGATTCCGTCATTTCTCTGCCGGTAGGGGTCCGAATGCCCAGGAGGTCAGGCCTGCTGGTAGTTCACTGCCCCTACCGGCAGACTCGGAGTGAGCCGTTCTGGAAAATATGCCAGAGCCGGTAGTTCCAGCATTGTTTTCTGCAGGACCCCACATATAATTTTACAAATCATAAAAAAAACATTTTGGAAGCTTATGCAGACAAATTAAAAGGAACCAATTGAATAATTATTTATTGTATCCTGGGGGTGAGAACGTATCGCTACAGGGATGCAGGCATTTTCTTTAAAGATCTGCCTTGTCCCCGTTAGGAGTAGAACAAATATCAGGGGATAGAGTACACATTAATGGATTTAAGTCACAATCTCAATAATTCTCTTCAGGTTACCATCCATCCTAAATTAGGCTTTCTGTTAGTTTTCCAGGCCTATGAGTTCAGCGAGTTCGGTCTCACACATAGAATGCCTCAGTTTTTTCCAGCTGTGTATTGACTTTTTAGCACATGTAATTGCTCAAAACCCAAACATCCTGTGAGAGAGAAGGGCTGGTTAAATAGGTGGCAGTGCCCTCACACCTCAGGCTTTATCTGGCTCATAACAAAATGTACTGTATCGACCTCCTCACTCCAAATGGGTGTCACTTATAAGCAAGATCAGATGATGTGGATAAGCCTTCCTTCCCCTGCTGATAGTTCCAACAGATTCTGTTAATAATTACACTTAGGAAATGCATTTAGTTTGATGCCACCAGTACTTTCTAAATAGAATGTTCTACTGATTAGACAGCATATTTCACACATTCGTTCTGCTTTTGAGATTTTCTCAAGTTCCCAATTGTGCAGCTACACAAGATTTAGAAGTTTTCTGTGTTTTTTCAGCCTATACTGACTGTCGGTTGTTTGCCTACTCCATTCATCCAGCAGTATACATTTCATGTCAGCTTTCTTAGTAGCTATAAATCATCTTACACATGCATGCGTATGAAGAAGTTCACAACAATGCATTTGGGTTGAGGAATTGAGAAGCATAGCCCCTTTTTCTATGTTAGTTAATTACACTCTAAATTTCATTCAGCAGAACACATATAACAACTATAAAAACATTTGCGTCTTTTTTTACTGACTAAAGAACATTCAGTAATAAACAAAACACAAAAAGCGTTTAATGCACACGTGTTTTCATGTATAGTGTGCATTACGGAGGCAGAAGCAAATGTCAGGGTATGTGCACAACACACACAACCTTGGGATAAGTCTCACCACTGTGTTGTCATGGTCACTATCTTTGGGTGTTTGTGGTTTGGCAGATGGCCTCTGGTCAGAACACAAAACTCAATGAGGTGTAGGGGGCCTGCTTAAGAAGCTACATGGCAATACACAGGCCACATACCCTGGAGTTGTGTGAGAGGGCATGCCCCTTCTTAATAATGAAGGCATTGTGTGTCAAGGTAGTTTTCAATGTACAGGTGAACATTGGAGTCAAATACACCACGAAAAAGAACATCAATGGTGAGGCAATGTGTTATGCCAGGAAACAGACCTATTTACAAGCTTGGGCATACAGGTGCTGAAGGTTGTAAAACTCAGGCTCCCAACAGCATGCAGAAGAGAAGTAACTGAGAACAGGTTCATTGTAAAAGCAGTGTCTCACTTACATTTTAACGTACTTAAACACATTCTAAACTCTAGGCACTCTAAACTAAATGTAAACTCTAAACTAACTAAACTTTGACTATTAATTAAAATCAACTATAAATGCCAACCCGTCCTATTTACTAAATTACCTATCATTAGGTAACCTCCCAGTTTTTTTAAAGGGGATCTATTTCTCGAAAAGGGACGAGGATAGGAATATACTAAGAAAGGGGAGTGGGATATGAGTATACAAGAACGTATTAGTACTTGACCGAAGAAATCAGTTAGTCCTGAAGAAGGCCTGTAATAATAATGAATAATAAAGTGTGTAGTAGATAGTGTCTAATGAAATTGGAAAAGGCCGAAACATGTCGACTATCTAATAGACCTCCAATTTGTTAAGAGCTCTTGTGAATTGAGTTATACTGACCCCTGTATGAATTATATATATTTTTAACTGACACATTGAATTGCTGTGTCCTGTGCTTGTCTGTTTTGATATTGTATAGTGTATTGAATTATTAATAAATCACAATCTTTTTATAGCCAATTGACTTGGATGTTTGGTTCCTTGAGGTGTTCTCTCTATGCATGACATTTTGCTGATTTAACATGTTGCTTCTGTAAAAGCACCACCAAGCCTAATTTTACTGACCAGTAGCGAGAGGGGTAATCTTTTCTCATTTTCTTAGTATACTATTTACTAAATGACACAGTGTACTCAACTATCCCCTATTACACCATATTTTAAATATACCTATACCACTTTCCTTTTGTCAGATGGAAATCAGAAGACTCATCCAGGACTTTCCAACAGCACAGGGAAGTCCCCACAGCAAAGGAAGTTTGCATGGGTACTTCTACTGTACCTTATGATGAGACAGCAGCCTCTAGTGACCACTGCTCAACGTAGCATGCATGTAGAGAGAGTACCTATCTGTATTGCCATGAGCTAATCAAGCATATCTTAGAAGGTGAAATATATATATGTATCTATCATTTCTGGGGCAGGAATAGCTCACACATCTTGGTTGAATAACTATAAATGTGAAAATGGCATCAGTGTTTGCCATACCTTGTACTTTCTGGGGCCAGGTGTTGCTGCAGACCCAAGCAGCACCAGGGGAAGATGGTGCCATACTCTGCATTGTCATCATCTGAGTGATCAGGAGCAGGAACCAATGAAAGGTCTCCTAGATGTGTTCGGCTCAAATCCTAACCACCTAGGATAGTGCATGGTAGGAGATGCTTTGTCAGCCCCGGATGCACTGAAATCCCACGGAGATTGGACAATGATGCCAGGTGCACTGGACATTTGAATGCCAGCCTGCTTACTGTTGGCCACCGCTTCATTATTCTGTGCAGATACAGCAGAGGTTGGTCAACAGCACATTACCTAAGAAATCGTTCTTCAGTGTGTCCTCTGCTGTCCTTCTTGATAGACACAGTTGTCATTTTAGATGAGTCTTGAATTGGGCCGATAAAGGACTCTTTGCTTTTGGCTTTTGGCAGAGCTTGGAAAGCTCCTGTAGAAGAAGATGGACTTGAACTTGTGGTGCTGTGCTCGTGGGTATCAGCTGGAGGTAACAATGGAGAGGCTGGTGGTTTCCATTACTGTTTGAGTGTGGTGGTAGAAGTGGGGTGGGGGTGATGGTGGTGGTAGGTGGAAGAAGATAGTATTTCTCCAGTTCCTTTCCTGGGATGCTTCTAGTGAGACCTCTCCCTCTCAAGGGCACTATTCAGTCCAGGATTCATGTCTTGTATTCTGCCATATATCACCCTCCAACAATAAAGCAGATAATACAAATCTGTACTATGGGTTTAACATTGCACATGTGAAATCATTAGAGTGAGCTATGCCTGTGCTCATTCCTAGCATTTATTCCTAAGTGCTGGCGTATGCCATTGACCACAGCCAGGGCTTCAAAATCCTCTTCTTTCCTAATGTCCTGCCTCAGGGGTCACATCACTGATGGTAGTGTTATCATTTCTGAAAACCTATATGGCATATTTAAAAGAAAGGAGAAAGGAGCTGGATGAGCCAGTTCATGAAATTCGATTACTTGGGAGTGCAAGTCATTCATCTCCAACCTTCAACTTTGTTTTTCATCTCATACTGGTTGATAATTGTGAGCTGTTGAAAGAAGTTTTGAAGAAGTTTTGGAAGGCGTAGGGTTGAATTCCATCGTTTGGGAATCTCCTACATGAGGCAGAGCTGGGCAAGGGGTGCTTTGCACACTTCTCAGCATCTTCTGGGATTTGACAGGAGGATTGAAATTGCCACAAACCCTGTGATATATGGCCATTGCATGAGCGGCCTCTCTGTCATTTTTCAAGAAGTCCTGCAAAATGAGGTCCATGCAGTGCACAAAACAGGGTGCACCGCAGTAGTAACCACCACCATTGCATAAGGATGTTATGACCGTTGTCCCTGACAAAAGAAACAACAACAGTCAATTATTTTGCTTTAAGGCATCCCAAAACCTTGGCCTTGAATGCTGCCAGGATGTGTGCTCCCTCTCCATGCCAAACACGGAAAGAATGGCTTGCTGGTGAGGTTTTGCAGTATGGCAGATGAAGTTATGGTATTTGAGTAGCCAGTGTACAGTTCCATAAAAAAGGCCCAATATGTTGTGGCACACATATTGGGCCTCATTACACGGATGGCGGTAAGGATTTACCGGTACCGGTATTTTACCGGTACAGGTAAATCCTTACCGCCTTACTACGAGGTCCCTTTGCGGGTTGGGGAATTTAACGCCTGCTTTTTGCAGGTGTTAAAAACCAACCCGCAAAGGGACCCAGGGAGCTAAGTACGGTGCCGCAATTTGCGGTACCGTAATTAGCGCCTTCCCCATTCCCATTATGCCCTATGGGGCAAAAATGGGAATGGGGAAGGGCAATGGTGGAAGGGGGAATTACCGCCCCGCCAACCTTGGAATGGGGCGGTAATTCCCCTTTCCGCCAAGGCGGTGCCAGTATTTTACCGGCATGAACCATGGCGCTAATAGCGCCATGGTTCTCCGCCATCTGTGTAATGAAGCCCATTGGGCCTCATTACGACCCTGGCGCTAAGGGATTACCGGTACTGGTAAGGGTACCCGTACCGGTAATCCCTTAGTGCCTGATTACGAGGTCCCTTTGCGGGTTGGAGACTTTAACGCCTGCTTTTTGCAGGCGTTAAAAACCAACCTGCAAGGGACCTTGGTGCTAAGTACGGTGCTGCAATTTGCGGCACCATACTTGCCGCCTTCCCCATTCCCATTGAGCCCTCTGGGGCAAAAATGGGAATGGGGAAGGGCCATGGCGGCATGGGGAATTACCGCCCCGCCAACCTCGGAATGGGGCGGTAATTCCCCATTCCGCCATGGCGGAGTCGGTAAGTTACCGGCATTGCCCATGGTGCTATTAGCACCCTGGTCCAACGCCAGAGTCGTAATGAGGCCCACCCTGGCGGAAGACCATGGTGCTATTAGCACCATGATCCATGCCGGTAAATTACCGACTCCGCCATGGAGAAAGGGGGAATTACCACACCATTACAAGGTTGGCGGGGTGGTAATTCCCCCTTCCTCCATGGCCCTTCCCCATTCCCATTTTTGCCCCATAGGGCTCAATGGGAATGGGGAAGGCGCTAAGTACGGTGCCGCAAATTGCGGTACCGTTATTAGAACCATGGTCCCTTTGCGGGTCCCTACTTTAACGGCTGGTAAAACCAGCCGTTAAGGTCGGGTCCCGCAAAGGGACCTCGTAATTAGGCGCTAATAGGTTAACGCGCCGAAGCCTTTTACCGCGCTGTTAACCCATTAGCGCCTGGGTCGTAATGAGGCCCAATGCCTTTGAAAATGCTTGTCATTTTTCAGTGTCATCCAAAGAATAGGGCACACGTTGAACTGCTAAAGGTTTGGCCTGATTCCCATTCTAATAATGTCTGAGAGGATGGTGTGTTTGGCACTTTGTAGCTTTGGGTAAAAGAGTATTGATGTTGTTTTGTTCAAGACTAGAATGTGAAAGTGTGCTGACAGACTTGACAGCAGGGGTGCCTGGCTCACTAAGGGATGCCTGAGAATGAGCTGGAGCATGGGGCTTGATTCCCTGTTCGGCTTTTAAGGATGTGCCCCAACAGCTCCTTTGCCATCATCCTCTCCGCCCACAGCCATAAGCACTATCCCTTCAGAAGACGTTCCAGCAGTCAGCCCACTCGCGTTCTCGTCCTGATCAGCACGTAGGTTCCTTCAAATATTGTTTTTTTAAGTGACTACACAAACCACGGGTGCCACAGCATGTGTCTGACTTTCCACATTGTGCATGTATTTTATTACACAATGTGCAGATTGCAATGTAGCCTTGTAATAGTACAACATTCCGAGGAACCTGATATGGGTTTTTCACACTGTAAAAGTCAGTGACAGCTTCCTAATTCGGTGGTTGTACTTGCAAATTCCCTAGTGGAACCCTTGGCCCATAGAGGTGTTAGGCTGCTGCCTATTTCTGCCACTGCGCTTCCACTTGTACCTGTATGTCAAGAACAGTGATGGGTAGTACAGATGCTGCGTGCTTTGTGCTGTCCTTCTGTTGCTCCTCAGTTGCACCTACACATGCATGTCCAGGTCACATAGCAGTGCCATTATCATCTTCATCGCTAGTGGGTGCCATTGATGTTTGCATCTTCCTTTCACAAGTGCCTGCAGGTGCTCAGTGTGTGTCACTGTCATCATCATCATCATTGCCTGAATGGGGTGGTGGTGGTGAGCACTGGCAGCTCTTGGCCTTACTCACACGTGCAACACCATTCCCAACTTCTGCTGAAGGAGTCACATTCTCTGGGATCACAGCTGGGACGTATTGCTTTCTTCCAGCTCTGGTCCCTTCCCTTATAAATCTACTTCACCACCAAAGATTGTCTTTCTTCTGATCAAAAGGTGACGGTGCGGATAACAGCACCACCATCAACGTCATCACTACAGTGTTTCAACAATTCTTCCATATTCCTTTTACCAGGGCATGCAGGGGCCCGGGATGGACCACTTGCATGATCATATCAGCTGAAAGAGGAAACAGTGAGGACGCATTATCCTCACTTTCACTACCGTACCTCAGTTTCATATGAAAAAATGGAAATTCTCTTCCATGTGACCACATCTGGAACTCATTACAGCAACAGTCACTTTCTTTCCCCCCCACAGTTCAAATCAGATGATACCTTGGGATCAGCGTCAGCAGCGTTTCCTTGCTCACCACCAGTTTCGGTACTAGTGGGTGACTTCTGTGGTTTTCGGAAGATTTGGGAGGTTTTCATGCCAGGCTGAGTCACACTGCCGGTGTTCTTGGGGGTGGGATTTTTTTCTTGGTTGCTTCGGCTTGTTTCATTGGTGGACTTTTGTGCACAGTGCGACCTCTCAGGAATTGGAATTGCTTGATTGATTGATTGGTCTGCCTCCATGAAAGAGAAAATATATACCAGTGTGCATGCAGTTGTTTGCATTTACAGTATTCAAGGTTTGTTAGGAAAATGCAAATGTGCAGGAAGTTATATTATTCATATTCTACTTAAATGTGTTTATAAAATCATTACATATACCTTTGAAAGTCAAAATGGAAAAAGTACTGATTGCGCCAATTTCTTGGAATGTGTCCTCTACTTTGGCATAAACTGGAACAGTATTATTTTTGTTCTTTTTCACTTTTGATGTGGAAATCATTACATAATCTTGTGCCAATCCAGCCCATAAGTGTGCCAATTAATTACAATTAGTACCCAGCGTGGGTGTGTCCACGCGATACACGTAACGTGATTGGGTCGTCTCCGAGCCATACCACGGTGTAATCCCGTGGACGCACCTACGTACCTGCGTTTGTTCCCGGCGGGGGGTGCGTGGCAGCCTTAGCCAATGAACAGGCTCGAATCGGGGCAATCCCTGCTCCGAGCCTCCCCAAGACTTGAGGCTGCCTTCATCCCCCGCCGGGGGCTCAGGTAAGTTTTTTTTCCTCTTCCCCCTCCCCTCCAAACTATCCCCTCCCCACCCTTCCAACACCACTTACCTTCTTTTTTCTTCTTTTCTCAGGAGCGAACATGCTGGGAACACTTCTGTTCCCAGCACGTCTGCTCCCTATGTTCCGCAGCATTTCAGAACAGAAAAAAATACTATTAGTACCCCGGTCTAACGGGCCAGGGTACAAATGGCTATAAGCCCCTCGACGGCAGGCCACTACCACCCTGCAGTAATGCCCCTGGGGCTTCGTTAAGGCACTCGCTACGCTCGGGCCTGTAACTATGGCCCCAGGGGCATTACCTGGGGCGGTATTGGCCCACGGTCTCCTGGCTTATTGCCACAATAAGTAATCCATTTGAAGAAAAAAACACAGTGCCAAAAAGTTAATATGGTCAGAAATTATCATATTTAAGCTGAATAAAAAAATGTAACTCATGTACCTTTGTCAAAAAACATTGATAAGATTGAGTAATAGGCAAGAGGAATACAAATGGCAGTAACTCCGGAATACTACCAAAGAATAATAATGCATCACAAAGAATAATAATCATGGTGAGTGCAAAAATAGAAGTAATTCTTGAAAGAAAGCCTAGTGATACAAATAAATAATTATTGATCACGAATAATATTCAAGGTGAATAAAACAATGTAATAGTTCATGAAAAATGAAAAGTTAAGAATAAATAATATTATCAATAAATAATAATGACCTAGGTGAATAAAACACTTGTTTTAATCATGTGAAAGACCATGGTGCCAAAGATATGTAATACTAATAAAAATTAATTAAGGAATATCAAAAGTAATTCATGAACAATACTCTAGCAACAGAAAATTAATATGAATCAGAAATGATAATAATCAAGATGAAAACAATATTGTAGCAATTCATTAAAAATCCCATACTGACAAAAATTGTAATACTGATGAGACCAAAAATAATGGAGGTTAATGCAAACCATGTACACATTCATTAACAATACCAAAATGAGAAACAGAGAAAAGAAAATATTGGTCAGCAATATTATTATTCCAGGTAAATTAATTAATAAAAAATTCCCAAGTGACAAAACATGCTGATGAGAAATACTACATCAATTTGAATACACATATTAATATTTCAAAAATACAAAATTAGCAATAAAAAAGAAAATTAATATGTGTCAACATATTTTCAAAACAATAATAAACCAATAAGTAGTGAATAATTATCAATACATGAAAACGCAATATCATTTGTTTACTTTAAGTGCACAAGTTCCTTGAGATACAAATTACAAAAACGATGAAATATTAAACTTTAGATATGTAATAGTTTTTACATTTCTAGAATCTTGCAGGGTTAAAATAAAATGTTGGTGGTCTCGTTTCTTTCACTTAGTTTACAAAATGATATGAGAAATGTATAATATATGTTTAATTGTTATGCACCTTCTAAGACTATTAAAATAATTTTGGACTTTGATTCTGAGCCACCAGCTCTCCCCCACCAACCCAAATCAGAAACAAACTGGCACACTGAAAAAAGAAATGGCTGAATAAACACAATGGCTTCCAGTTCCAGCAGCTCCAATGCACCTTCTCTCCGTTCCCATTGCCTCCAGTAGGCCATGTCTGCCATTGCACCTCTCCCTCTGTATCCTGTGAACCGACAAACAAATCACACATTGTGACGGCACGATAACATTAATTAAATCAATCATTTTATTGCCCAGTCTCCTCCACCAACGCCATCTATCCCAAAAATAATTCACCAATAATTAATAGGTAAGTTGTGATACATGTAATCAGTAATTACATGTGTTTTAAAATGAATAAATGTGATGATCATACAGCAGTCCAAGATACTGTGCATCACAATTATGTATTTAATCCCATTCCTAGGCCGGCCAAGATAGAAAAGCAGTAAATGGAAGTGATACATTGTCTAGCCTGCTTGCTGTCTGCAGTGCATGGCATGCTGATCTCTATCATCCCCTTTGAACTGAAAATGATTGGTTTGTGAGAAATACATTCACCAAACAGTGTTTTACAAATTTTTTTTGGAGTGTTCCTCTGCACCCACTTTGCCCATTCAGTGGGTATGAATAGCAGAATGTGTTCTTTGGGTACAGCTGTTAGTGGAGGGAAACATGTTTCACATCTAAAGTACCATTTATTGCAGTCAAGTTTGCATGCTTATAACACAGGAAAACCTTATTTGCACGCTGTGGCAGTGGAAGGCTTCTCAACTTTGTGAGGTTTGTAAAGTTTTGTGGCAAAATTCCAAAAGTGTGCACAAACGGAGTCCTGCAACTTCACACAGCCTTACTTGAGATCCCTTGAGTAGTGTTGACGTTGTTTCGAATAGTAGACCTACTTTTTTCCTCAAAGCTGATCACAACATTATCTTCCAAGTTGGCTCACAAGATTTCAGTTGGCAGCTGGAGCACAGGAGATTCTTCACTACAAGTAAGGCGCTGTCTGCTTTTTTTTTATTTTGTGAGTTTGTTGAATGGTATTTGTGTGACTGGTATTGCTGCACAAACATCGTCCTTATTTGCATGTCCCAGTGCTTTGTGGATTCACGGAATGTGTTCAATATCAACGAGGAAACCTAAATCCTTTCACCTAAGCCATCAATTGACACCGTATGGGAGTTTTATACATGAGTAATGTAGGACTAGGGCCTTGAGACAGCTATAGTATTCCCCTTTCAGCTTCTTGGAGAGAGAGATTTTCTGTAGAACCTCAAATGTGACCTAGTTCAGAGAGTTTCCCATTATGGCTGATGCTGCACAGGCTGCTCGACCATTAACCCTCGCCCCCCAATTTTGTAACCTTATTTAATTTTCTCTTTTCATTTAATTACTTGAAAAACAATCTTTACTTTGCAAAAGAAACTCTTTGGGGGAGGAGGGGCTTAACAGTTGACAACCTATTCTGCTAGGAAATTCTTCCAGACTAAAACAATGGTGGTTTGTACTTGTATCCCCAACAAACTAGTGCATAAGCTTTTGCTTCATACTATAGAGCTTTAACTATAACTATAAGCACTGTTAACCCCATCCTCTCCAAAACTAGAACATAATGACCCCAGCTCACTCTGTTGACGACATTTTGGGCACCTATAAATATGAGTATCATGAACCCGTTCCTTTCCCCTTACATACGCACGTTTCTCAGTGTTAGGTAACGTATCCCTATCTCCATGTGTATGATTTGTGAAGACGTGCATATGCACTGCTATACTTCTCAATTCTAGGAAGCCGCCCGTAGCCACAAGGTCTTCTGGAGGTTTACCTCTCTTACTTATACTTATCAAATGATCCATGCAGCTGCAACTCTATTATTACTAAGCATTTTCTTCATTTTGGAAACATGTCTCTAGTCTGAGAAATGTCTGGCAATCGAAATGCATACGCTGGGTGGCATTCAAGCAGGCATGCATATAAAATAGGTTAACCAAAGGAGAGCTCAGGATTTCACGCCATTCGCAGATGGCCTCCTTACTATAGCAATTAGGTCATGTGATGTTAAATACTGAAACATGGTTACCAGGGTGACTGTCTAATGGATACTTTTACACTTAATAAAGCTTATGTGGGCAAAAAGTCAAGTTGAGTCCTTTCCCTCACGCCTCCCTAATGGGCTTCTAGTACATGTTTAATTGTGTTTGTGTTTGCTGAATAAAGAATGACTTATTTTTCACATTTTCAAACCCTGGAGTGCCAATCACTGCTTTCTTTTTCTTGTTGATACAATATCAATATATTGGCATCTACTATTTAACCTGGTAAATCAAAAGGCTGCATGTTACTTATAATGTCATGGACCCTATATCTCCTCCTTCTTGTGCTTCTTACATCTTTTTGGCTCTGCCTTACTCTCTAACTCTTCCACTAGTTCTCTCATTCCTCTGTGTCTCTCTATTTACCTCCTTGTCTTTCCCTCTGGCTCTGTTTCTTCATGTCTCTCTGTCTATGTCTCTCTCTCTCTTTCTGTCTCCAATTCTCTCTCTTTTTCACTCTATCTCTCTCTTTTCCTCTCTCTCTCAGCCTAAATCTCTTCCCCTTTCCCTCATTCTCTGTTAGTCTGTTTTTGTTTTTCTCATATTAATGGAGATCTCTCTGAAAGAACATCTCCTTCTCTCCTTCTATCTTCCCCATCTCTTTTTATTGTTCTTTTTTTTTTCTTTCTGTCTCTCCTGGATGCGGTCTTCTTTTGTCACTCTCAATGTTTTGGGCCTCATTCCAAGTTGGCCGTGAGATGGTAAAAGTGCTGGTAACAACATTTACCTGAACGTTTACTGGACCGGCCAACTACACCTTTGCCGGAAGGTGATAAGGATTTATCTCCTGCTAAGAGTGAAAAGTAAATCTGCCCCATACTGTCGAAAAATTGCTTTATTACCGGTAAGGCTGGTAACTGCTGTAAAATCCCTCATGTGGGACTCCATGGAATGGGTATTTACTGCTATTACCAGCAATAGCAATTCTGTACGTTTGCCGTATTCTGGCAGATTTACTGCCGGCACACTTGTAATGAGACCCAAATGTGTCTTCCTGCCTCTCCCAAGCCTGCAATATATCACACACTGCTCCAAAGGGCCCACCTCTGGGACTAGGGATGGAACATTAATTTGCTGGTACCTTGCATTGCATGTGGGGAGCTGTGGAATTCTATGTGTTGTCTTGCTGGCTAAGATCTGCACATCTTTCATGGGACCCCCTTTTTCAATTAGTAATCATTGCTGGAGGAAGGTGCTCATGCATCTGTGCCTCCTCTGTCTTCTGTGCTGGGTGGGAGTAAGAAATGCCATCTCTGAGGGTCCAAGCACATTGCTACATTTTTACCGGGTGGCACTACACCCTATGGTCACAGTTTCCCCTGGTTGGACTGAATATTAAGTATGCTGCCGAATTACGGTCTTGTCGAAAAATCGCAAGTATCTTGTTCTAATTCATTGGTACATATAAAGGCTGAAATGATGTGCTGAGTCTGGAAAGCTTCTATTATTGGAGAAAGTTTCAAGTTGCATAAAGCAGACTGAGTGTGTTCGGCGCTCAGGTTATTTGTGTACTCAAGGACATTTGCTCAACACTTTTCGTTTGGATAGAATGGCGTCATTAAGGCTGCCAAAACTGTCTACTATACTAAGTGCAATTCCTTGACAGCAAATGAGTTTAAATAACTGTTTGCTGTGCTTAAGGTGTTTTCCTGCTCTGCTTCTATTTCTCCACAGGTCCGTGCCTCTCAAGATCTTTGTGACACCCTCACAGACTTTTTTGTTCAGAAAATCTTTCTTATCAGAGCAAACATTCCGGCCTGTATTATCGAGGAGCAGCAGCCTAGTTTCTCTCCTGTATCTCCTACATAGCTCATCTGCCTTTCTTCTTTTGCGATCTCGGAGGAGCATGTCCTTGAGGTCATTTCTGGCCTCAAATAATGGTCCCCTCTTGACCCAATTCCCCTTCATGTGTTCAAGGAAATAAAGACTGAGCTTGCTCGTTTTATCACCTCCGCAGTTAACTACTCTCTCCATGGCCAAGATGCCCTGATAGCCCTCGGGTAGCCCCTCTCTTGAAAAAGCCTTCGTCATATCCTCCATCCTGGCCAATTTTCAACCCATTTCTCTCTTCTGGTTCCTTGTGAAGGTCCTGGAGGCCATTGTCACTCAACAATTGAGAGACTTTCTATCTTGGGAACAGAGTCAGCTCTAGTCTCAGTTCTCAAAAAACATCTCTATGATTAGAGACCAGGGTGGGATGGCTCTCATGATTATGCTCAAATTATCGGCTGCGTTGGACACTATCCACTATTGGCCATCCTAATTTGTATCAATGGCTCAAGGAAGTCGGCATTACAGGAACCGTCTGCCAATGGTTTATTTAATTTCTCTCTGATCGTTCACAATCTCTCTCCCTTCCACCATTTAGGTCCCACTCATTTACTGTGACTTGTGGGGTCCTCCAGGGCTCCACCGTTTCCCCTCTGTTATTCAACATCTATGTAAGGCCTCTGGCAAAACTGATCCACTCCCATGGCTGTCATTTTTACTCTTACGCAGATGACACCTAACTCATCTTAAGTGTGGATCAGAACTCAAAAGACTCAGCTAAGCATCTAAGTTCTTGCATGAATGGAAACTGGCTTAAGCTCAATGGCAAGAAAAATGAAGTCATAATTATCTGCCCTTTGGTGTACACGCATATGCATTTCCCAGCTCTTTAGTCATACCACAACAGCATATACTGTGTGATGCTTGATATATCTATCTGTGGCAACAATTGCTCATACTTCTCCCCCAGGCTGGCATCTCATACATCTGTACTTAATTGAGGTTTGTCTTTTTACTTTGGCTTGTCTGCATTCAAACATTCTTCTATTCTTCTAATTAAGTGTAGAGTGTGTAGTTTGCCCTGCATTCAACAATTGTTGTCACGCTTGTCAGAATGACCGGGGTCCCCAGCTGCTTTGGGCAGACTCACTGGTTCTTTCTTGCGTCCCTGATCCTGCTTGCCTGCTTGCGCTGCTGTAGAGTGATTTCTTCATAGGCTTTCCACTATGAAGTGTGCAGACGTTTTTTGAGATTCCCCGGCCACAGGTTGGCTTTCCTTCTTGGCCGGACAGGAAGAAGCAGGCTCTTCGAGCCATGCGTGGACTCCAGATCTTTGGCCTCCTTGTTTGGGGAACCTGCCAGTGCCAGTGGATTCAGTGACTAGTCTCAGCGTACAAAATGTCTTCTACACTTTTGCCTGAACTCCTGATAAGTGCTATCTGCAAAACTGGCTTTTCTAAGCTCAAAACACTTTAAAAAGTGATTCCTTTCCTGCCAGTGTGTCAGAGGGGTCGGGTGATTACCCTTGACTATTGTAATGTTGTCTTTCTCAGCCCAAATACAATACCCATAGGCTCCAGATCGTTCAGAATTCAGCTGCAGGTCTTGTTATGGGTCTGCCAACATTTTCACATTTCTCTCCTATCTTGGCTCAGCTTGATTGGCTGCCTGTTGAGAGCAGAATCAAAGTTACGGCCCTTTACCTGACTCACCGTGCACTTGATAAGCAAGGTGTATTTTTTCTTCAGGAGAAAATGTCTGTCTATACTCCTGCCTGGGTTCTTCGCTCCGCAAATCTCTGTATTGTGGTCGTTCACAGATTTAAGAAGGCCACTTCTTTTGGTGGTAGGGTCTTTTCTGCAGCTGCTCCTTGTCTGTGGAATTCTCTCCCTCTTGCCCTCAGGTTAACTGGTGATTTTTCTAAATTTAGGAAACTGCTTGAAACGTTTCTATTCCCCAAATGATCCTGGTTGTTTTTTTCTGTCCCTAAGGTAGAGGTCTTTTCCTGTTTTAGTGCCAGTATACCCTTGGGTGATGGTGCACTTTATTTCCTATAACATAATATGGCATGACATAACGTAGATGACATAGTAAAGCAACAATAACATCCCACCCATGCCCACCACTCAGGCTCCAACTGCCACCAGTGGAACATTGCACACCATATTCCATTCACTCCACAGGTGACCTCACACACTCATGACGTCATCACAATGACAACTAGGTTAATCACTACACTTCTGCCTCACATAAGGATGAGAAGGACAATGGTAGAAAGAATCTTACAACTGCACATCCGGAGCAACGGAACAACGCCAGAGCAGAAGTGCAAGCAAAAGCGACTTCCACACCCAGAAACACCACCACGGGTACATACACACATATTATGCACACAGCTTTATACGGGAGTTCACACGACGCAACCTGCCACACAGAACTACATCATACACCACACCTTTCATAGGTAGAACACACGCACACCACAACCAAGTCGCGCAACCAGATATCCACACCTGCGAAATGCTGAGATGATGATAAACATAAACTATAGGGCTGTCAATGAAAGAAAGAAACTACACTAGTCGGCAACACTGGGCACTTAACAACAGACTTCAGTGCCAACAAGAAAAGCAGGGCAACAAAACAGAAAGAAAGAGAAAAAGAAGAAAAGAGGAACCTAAGACAAGAACCCAGCAGAAAGGCCCCGAAAAGTGGAAGACTGAATGCAAAGGTACTCAGAGCTTCCTAAACGTTGCCCCAAAGAACAATACCTCTCCGAAGGCAAGCACCAACACAGATGTGATAGACTCAAGGCCTATGCTCCCTGGATGACAACCACCACAGAAAAGAAACAATCAGCTTTGATGTCCGAGACCAGTCTCCATGCCAGACATCAAAGTGTAGATAGCCTGCCACAACTGTGCTAATACCTCAGGATACATATGCTAGGTCCCCCTGCCACAACCACACCAGCACCACAGTGAATTCATAGCTTGTCACTACCTGCTGCAACCACGCCAGCGCTTCAGGGCTTACATAACTAATAACATTAGAACAATTACAACAATCCTACAACTTTCTATCATCCTGCTGGTACCACCCCAGTGCAGCAGCAACTCCATAATACAATTTTATCACATTCTGATAACTCACTAAATGCATTATTATAATACTTTAGATAACTCACAGCATAATACGTTCAACACAAGCACACAAGATGTAGAAATGCTCCATACACACACTATTAAAACAAGTAATTTGTCCTACCATCACCACACCAGCAGCACCGCAGGAGTTGTGCAATCTATAACACAAAACTAGTACAGCACTACAAACTGCTAATGTTCCTGCTGCTGCCTCACCAGTGTTGCAGTACACTCTCCCACTCTACTGACATAACCTGTTCACCCTGCCATCACCACACCAGCACCACAGAGAAGGGGAATTACAACTAGATTTTTTATCAGTAGAATATGTACCAACTGGCTATAGCAACTGTACCCAGAATGCCCTGCAAACATATAAAAGCACACCTGAGCTATGTCTACACGCAACCTGCATTGCACCAAAATTAACTTTCTTTCAATGTTCCCACACTTGATTTCTAGTGCTCACATACACACACACCCAGGACCAGTTATGGGAAAATTCCCCGAGAAACCTAGTAGGTCCCAATTACATGAACACTGTATAGACAATACATGCCTCACAACAAGTAGATACTTGACAGTGGGAACCTCATCGAAAGCAGAACACAGAGTGTACAGCATTGTTAGTGACTTTGGGACATTTCTGTACTAACCAAAATAGAAAGTGGCAAGGGCACAAGAGAGGTCCTCTAGTGGCACCAAAAGATGTCATTCTGTTATGTCTGTGTGCCTTCTGAGTGAGTCTAGGTAAGGTGTATTCTTGCCCTTGTGCCCCAAACTATGCTGTTACTATATGTTCCTATACTCAATACGCTGCTATACATATAATCCTTCAGTTACAAAATTACAATATCCATTATGTATTCATGTTAATGTGCGTATTTATTCACATGTAATCTTCTGCATATTTATTCACACGTAATCTCCCACTGGTTGTGATATCACCAAAGATTTGTTTTTTATTCTAAAGCTTCAACTGGGCATGAAGTCTTTTATTACATTTTCATAATTGTGAAAAGAATGTCGATCAAAATACAATCGTTTCATACTTTAGATTATGGACCTCATAATAGATTTGCCAGTATCCAGCCAGTAATTCTGGCAGGATACAGGCAAACTGACCTACCATTTCCACCGCCTTATATCCCGGAATGTCCAGGATATTACAGGTGGCAGAAAGGGTGGTAAATCCCCATTGCATGGAGTCCCATGGGACTCCATGGAGAGGATTGTGTGCATTAACGGCACTGGTATTACCGGTACCAGTAATGCTGACAGTTTTCTGCTAGTGGGCGCATACTTGTAGTTTTGCGGCGCAGTAAGAGTGTGGGTCACATAGTTACCAGCACTTTTCCACCACTGCAAAACCTGTAATGAGACCCTGTGGGCCTCATTCTGAGGTCAGCAGTAACACACCGGTGCCACCGACCCAGAGACACTGAATCCACCGCCTGTCTTCCCGGTGCCACTGGAATATTATAGGTATCGGCAGCACAGGAAGTCAGGGGGAAGATTCAGTAACTCCCCATTCCCGTGGAGTCCCATAGGACTTCATGGGAGTGGGTAGACGGAAGCACCAGCACTGTTGCTAACGGTGCCGGTGCTTCTGTGAAAAGTCTGCTTGCAGGGGCCGTTGCGCTTGCAGGTCTGACCCTGTCAGGCGCAATGGCCCCTGCAGGCAGACTCATAGTGTTGCGGTCCAGAAAGAAGTGTGCACTCTTGTGTTCAAACCGCCACACTTGGAATGAGGCCCATCATTTATCAGGGTCTGATCATGCATCCATTGAGTTCAAAGAGATTAATATCCCTATAGCAACTGTAAAACAAAAGAGAGTGAGGAGCGAGGGGAAACGTAATCTATTAATATGTAACAAATGTATAATCTTTATAAGAAATATCCTAGTCTTCATTAATTTTAATCTTAAAAATTGCTGCTCACCTTTTTTGGTGAAGTTCAGTTTTCTAGATTCCCTTCATTGCTTTTAAAAAAAATCCTATTCTTGTATAGATGTTAACCATATTATTTATATTAATAGCATAGGGTATCACTGCCCTCCAAACTTTTCATTTTAGTAGATTGCTATTTAGTTTAACAAAACCCTCTCCCTTATTTGGTAGATATATTGTTTGCCCCAGCTGTAATTCAGCGTTTTCCAGCGTGTTCCGTGGTTTTTTCGGGGTCTGCTATTTTGTTCACCACATAAATACTTACTGTGATGTCACGTGCATTACGTGGGATGTCACTGATGGATTCTATATTTAGTACATTTGTATCACGCGTACTGAAGATAAACATCGATGTGTCTAGTAGCTCTTCCTATTATTTACGATTAGTGAATCTTTCATTCTTTTTCTATTCCATATTATATTACATATATTAATTCAGAGATTTGTATTTATGTTGTTGTCAATCCTTTTTTTTTTAAACAATTGGAATGTTCTAAAATATTAAAGAACCTATATTAACATATATGGAGAACAGTGCCGATGTACATAAGTAACTCCTAATACATGCTCTTGTGTGTTCATGTTACAACCTGATAAACCATTTTATTAAGTGGCATTCTCATCACAATGTTCCCAAGAACCTCATATTAGCATACATGGAAACCAATGCCTTGTGTCTACAAAGAGCGATTTACACCATAATATTGTACGATCACATATCATCCTGATCAGCCATTTCATCATATAATATTCTCATCACTGTATATTGTAATTCTAATTCTTCATGTTATCATATGTTCTAATACAAATTGGTTTATGGAGATCATTCATAGGAAGACATTAATTGCATGCTCGGTGTTCAAACCATCTTGGACTGCTACAGTATTGCAGAGCTCCAGAGAGTGAGAAACAAATCTAGGAGAAAGGAGAAAAGTATTTGTTTACACCAAGAGATACATCAGCAAAGGTTTTCTCTGAAAAAACCTTGTTTCATCACATGCTGTAGCAAAAACAGCAGTAAACTCAATCAATCAATTTGCTTACAACTAGCTATGATTTACACAAGGGCACCAACCATGAGAATTACCTTGTGCCCATCCTTTATGAGAAAAATGTATATTAAAAAAGAGGATGGTTTCTCAGGTCTAAAAACTAAAATAGCAGGCTTCTGCAAATGTGGAAAATTCCATGTGTGAATATGCTCTAACCAATATTAAGATATTGACTACTCAGAATGGTCAGAAAATGAAAATAAAGCAATTGGTCAATTGTAAAGCAACATATATTGTATATTCAATAATCTGCTTATGTGAGAAAACTTACACTGGCAGCACAATTCGGGAACATATCAATATGATTGGGAGCCAAGATCCCAAATTCCCACTAGCATCGCATTGGCAAAAGTACCAAGAGAATGATGATTAGAAAGGAATACGATGCATTGTAGTATATACATTCTTGAATAATATAAGAGAAGGAGATAAAGAACAGAAGTTGAGAATATTGGAGGCAAAACTCATATTCAAATAACCGGCAGTCCAACATGGTGTGAAAACAGAGCATGAGATGAATGTCTTTCTATGGTTGATCGCCAAAGGACATTTTTGATTAGAACCTTTTTTCACAATTATGAAAATGTAATGAAAGTCTTGGTGCCCAGTTGATTCTTGAGAATTTCAAAAATGTGTTTGGCTAACCAGTAGATTATGTGTGACTAAATATGCAAACCAAAAGGAGCTTGCATGTGAATAAATGCACACATTTAATTAATACAAAATGAATATTGTAATTTAGCAACTGAAGAATGCCGTGTATAGCAACGCGTTCAGTATAAGAATGTATAGCAACAAAATAGAAAGTGAACATAAGAAAACCAACACTTACATTGATAATATAGTATATTAACCAAAAACAGGAGAATGAGCCACCTTAACTAACCTACTTCCTTTAAGGCCAAACGAAACAAATGAGCCAAACACTAAAATACAAGAAAACACATTTGCACATTTTCAACAGTTCATGCTCCCATTAATTAATAATATTCACTAGATCACAGTACCTTGATCTCCTTTAACAGTTCCAACGAATCTGGATCAAACTCTTCCAGTGGCCTTAAGAAAGGCACCTTTCCAGAGTTGAGTTCCATACCACGTATGGGGGAAAACCTCAGGACAGTGCCAGGTTACTATGCGCCAGTGAGTAGCAAATCAGTGCTGCAACTACTGCACAATCCATGGTTTACAGAGTTCTTTGTTGTGCAAAGTCCTCTACACAAGCGACTCATTCGTGTGATGGGAGGGACACAGTCTGCTTCTTATTTTTCTTTGCTAGGCACTGCTGCTCTATGTCACAATCCATATGCCGCAGAGTCTTCTGCTCCGCTTCGTCTCAGGTAGCCACACATTCTCAACTGCACTCTGTAAGGAGTCAGTAATGAGAACAGGACACGAGGAGGTCTTCAAGAAGAGATGTATTGAAAGAAAATGAGTTGGAAAAAGTCTCTCTCTCACCCTACGCTAAAGATGGGTTTCCCTGCCTGTAAACTAAAAATGAAGGATCTGTCTGCATCAGGAAGTTGATAACAAAAACTGCCCTTGTATCCAAAACCTCCTAACCTGACTCTCACACTTCAAACAAAAGACTAAGGTTCAAGAAAATATCTCTAACTTGATTTTGGCAAAAAAAATTCAAAACCAAATGTATGAGAATAACTCCAACGCAAATGTTCTCCAAGGTAAAGAGGTTTGGCCCCTTCCCCTAGATTCTTAGATAGGATGGCAAACATTTCTCTTTGGATCTTCACTGGAGTCACAAAGTTCTTCTTTAAACAATATGTTCTGTAACAGTCTTTCTGTAGCATTTCTAATACTATTTTCTGATCACCTGGTGTGCTCCTCTGCCAGGAATATTTACAAAGTTTCAGCTGCCTGGTATACTCACCTGCCTGTACTATACTCACCTGCCTGTACTTCTCTTATGGGTTTTTAAGATCACCTGGTATAATCCCCTGCCAGGAATCATCTATTCTATTTCATCTGCCGGGTGTACACGCCTGCCAGGATTTCATATGTGTTTCGCAGCTCTTTAGTCATACCACAACAGCATATACTGTGTGGTGCTTGATATATCTATCTGTGGCAACAATTGCTCATACTTCTCCCCCAGGCTGGCATCTCATACATCTGTACTTGATTGAGGTTTGCCTTTTTACTTTGCCTTGTCTACATTCAAGCATTCTTCTGTTCTTCTAATTAAGTGTAGAGTTTATAGTTTGCCCTGCATTCAAACAACCTTCTCTCTGTATCAGCAATCTTGTATCAATCAAGAACTTGTTGTCACGCTTGTCGAAATGTCCGGGGTCCCCAGCTGCTTTGAGCACACTCACTGGTTCCTTCTTGCGTCCCTGATCCTGCTTGCGCTGCTGTAGAGTGATTTCTTCACAGGCTTTCCACTGTGAAGTGGGCAGGCGTTTTTTGAGTGTCCTGCGCTGCTCCCCGGCCACAGGTTGGCTTTCCTTCTTGGCCCGGACAGGAAATAGCAGGCTCTTTGAGCAGTCACACCTCTAGGAGTTTCTGTGCAGCTCCCAGCTTCTCCACATCCCTCCTTGCTCGTACATGGCATCTCTCCACCTGTCCTAGCTGCCTTCTCTGCCCCAGTATCCCAGTCTGTGTGCCCTGAACAGGGTTTAACGTCTTCTCCTGCACTGCTCGTTCCCATTATACAGTTGCCATCTTTAAATGTCCTACGCACTGAAGGCTTGGAAAAACAACTAGCCTGCATGTTGTACTTCGAGTCCGTTTGCACAGACTCCCTCGTCCTCCTCCTCGTTTCAGTTCCTGAGTAGGTATGGGGGTTGGAGTTCATGAATGTCATTAGACCTTTATATCTTAGGTGTTTCTTCTCAGAGGTTTCTCAATAAAGTCAGAGTAGAAACAAAAGTTGTTATGTGTGAATTATGGGTGTTTGTCAAAGGTGGGTACCTGACTAGAATGACATTAGGCCATTAAAAACTCAGGTATTAGAGGGTCCTCTACATGGTAGGGGGTGTACCACGTCTTATCAAATGAAGTCAAAGAATCTGCCCTGTAGTTGTCTCCTCCCATGTGGTCCTCCCTCATATAGCTACCCCCAGGGTCTGGATCAGGTAGCAGCTGACGTCCCCTGACCACATGGGAGGAGGTCACCACCAGAGAATCCCTGATGACTCCATTGGATTCATCACAACTCTGTGAAAAAAATCCTTTTGGATCTCATATTTGGCATATGTTTCCTGCTGTGTTAAGTGATGTGTCCTCGTTCTTGGCATTGTGACTAATCTGGTCAATTCATCCCTTCACCCCAGATGGAAGCCACCCCCTGTGAGGCTAGGGAGGTGAGCTTGCTCTGCAAGACCCGCCCTAAGGTTCTGGGCAAGTGGGACCTCACTGGGAGTGACTCCCCTTTCTGGGACAAGGACTCCTAGTCCAAGAAGGACCTCTCAGACCGGACTTCTGTGTCCCCCTACATGGAAATGTGAAAGACTATTGTTACTTCTGTTTTGAATCCACTGAATACAAACATCTTCAATCCATTTGCTTCAGGTAATGCTGGATCTCGCCTGAAAACTACAGTCAAAGGTGAGCAACACACCCCTTGGTACCTTGATGAATCCAGAAAGAAGTGTGAAGAACTGTGAATCGGGGGGAAACTCCTATGGAATGGAAGAGAGTGATTTCTACATAGAGGCGTACCTCTGAGGAAGAGACTCCCTGGAGAGGTAGAGCCACGCTAGACTGTGGAGCCAGCAGTAGTGTGGAGAGCAAGCCTAATGATAGCCAAACACTAGAAGGTTGGCATCCCATTTAACCAGGAGGCCAGGGTCAGAGGGAGAGGTGGAAATGGGGAAGGACCTGTTTCCTCTAGTGGTGCTACCACGATAGAGCTGTGGTAGGAGTGAGACTTAGCAACAGACACTGAGAACAGATCGCCAGTGAGTCCGGGAGAGCCAGAGCACTTGAACTCCATTCCCAAAAGGATGTTGGCTGCTGAGAAAAGCAGCATATGGGAAGGGAACGCCTCTACGGAGAGGCTACCACTGAAAGGTTCCAATACAGTGAGCAAGGCTGGGGAAGTGGAAAGGGCCCTATATGAATCTGAGCAAGAACAATACAAAGACTTTGTTTCAAGATTGAGAGAACCTACAAGGTTACAGGAGCCTGAGAAATCTGAGTGGGCACGTAACCTGTATGAATCCGAGCAAGAAAGATACAAGGTTACGGGAGCATTAAAAACCAGAACGGGCAAGCGCCCTTGTGAACCGATTCAACAGAGATACAAACTTTTTGCATACAAGTTAGGAGAACAGACATGGTTACGGGAGCCTGAGAAACCTGAACGGGCAAGCGCCTTATGTAACTCTAATCCATTTGAATATAAAGACTTTGCATCCAAGCTGGGGAAGCCGGCGAGGTTACGGGAACCTGAGAGATTGAATTGAGCTAGCACCCTATGTAAAGCGCAATGCTGAGATTGAACAAGTCCACCAGAAAGCCATAGGACTTTGAAGAGTCAAAAGCCATGCACGTGTTATCAAGAGACTTGGGGTAAGAGGAAACGTACTAAGAACCTTTTCTGTTGAACAAACATCTGAAAGAAAGATGTGAATTGTTGTCAAACTCTATGAACTATGTGGAAAATATCCAAATGTTGGGACAGGGAGATGTCTACCCTAGAGGTTGTCTCCTGGTCTTCTTCTTTTTGTTTGTTTTTCTAAAGTGGACATTGACGAACACCCTTAGTTTTCGTTTTGATAGGTAAATAACTTCTCTCATAGAAATAGGGCCAGTCAGGAGTTTTTCTTGTCTTTTAATAAAGCAATTCTGACAATGTCCTTCAATGGTCTGACTACTTCCTCTGGTTTGCCACAGCATGCTTGTGGTTTGGAGTGCTCAGCTGAGTGCCTCCCTCTGACGGAATCAGTTCAATCAGGGTATTGAAAAGAAACTGTACTCTGTAATTAATAGTGCTGTCATTATTATTGTACTTTGTCCAAGTACAATAAAACCGCCATGGAAGCTCCTAAGCAGCCATGGTAAACCGTCTAGCCAGTATTGGTGCTATGCCTATTCAGCTCACCCAAAGGCTCACCCGTGGCACACACATTTTCAGGGACAGGTTTCTCTCAATCCTACGGGCCTTTGAAGCTCCTGTGCCAATGCAACAAACAGTCACGGAGGCTCCCCCAAGCAGACATGGTAAGCAGTCTAACCAGGAATGCTGCCGAGCGACTGTGTTAAACAGCTAACCAGGAGCAGCGCGTGATTCCAACAATGAAGGAGATGCCAGCCTGGTTAGTTGATAATCTGCAGCAGGGGACGATGGGTTGCGAACGCTGCTCACCCAGACAGCTGCATTGACAGGACGTACCAGAGATCTTTTATCACCTCAGCCTGGATTGCGGGGACCACTCCTTGCCAATCTGTTATAACCAATTGGTATAGCTTGAGGCAGGAATGATGTGCTGAGTCAATAGAGTACACTTAAGCTTCTTTTGTTGTAGTAAGTTAAACGTCCACAGTAAAAGAAATAGGAAAGCAACAACAACATTCCACCATTGTCCACCACCCAGGCTCCAACTTCCGCTGGTGGAACATACTGCAGACTGCATTCCATTCATTTCTACAGGTGACCTTAGACACTAATGACATCATCACTAAGTGAGCTAGGTTAATTACGACAGATGTGTCTGTGGCAGGCCTAGTTGTACTTGGGCATTATTTCTCCACAGCCATTCTTCATTGAATCTCTGTCTCTGAAGTAGGCCTCCCTGGGGAGTGTGGACAAAACACTGCACCCGCTTCTGTTTCAGTAGACCCTACTTCCCACCATTTGATTGAACGTGAAAATAAGATAACTAGGTGGATTGGACAAAATCCTAGCTAAGTTGTTGTAACATACAAATACATGCAAGAATTCTCGTATATCAATGCTGGTTCAGAAGGGAATATGCTCAGATGGGGAGCTGAAAGGTATCTGTGAGGTTGTAAATCCTAATGTCCACCCTTGCAAGAAGCCCCTGAATGGCTCTTGAATGTTTACCTTGGCCTCATTACGACCCTGCCGGTCCGGAAAGAACGGTGGCGGTAATAATGCCGCCACCGTTCTTTCCGGACTGGCTGATTAAGAGTCCTGTAGGCAGGAGGTGTAAATCCCGCCAGGTCAGACCTGGCGGGATTTACACCACCGCCTGCAGGCGGACATGGAAACACCGGCTCCGTCATAGACGGAACCAGAGTTAGCATTGTCCCCATCCCCATGGAGTCCATGGTAATGGGGACTTACAAAATTCCGCCTCTGGAATTCCCAGTTCACCGGGGTCATAATGCCCTGGTGGTCCCGGGAATCACAGAGGCGGAATGGTAATACAGGTGTGGCGGTCACCTGCCGGTTTTTCCGGCTCGGTTACCACCGGACTCGTAATGAGGCCTCTTGTCTTTTCCAGGTGCATCATCATATAATGTTTTGTTGATCGCTGGGTACCAGAGCTATCAGTGCCAGTCTTGATGTACATTTGAGGGTGAGTGAGGGGCAGTCTGGCCACTGCCTGGCAGTGGATAAACAACGTAAACACTTCCCTTTAATTGCTTTCAAATGTAGGTTTGGAGAGGTGTGGTCCTGGTAGAAAGGCGGAAGGTTAGGAGCTCTCCCATCACCTTCCGGGCCCAGTTCAGGACAGTGAAGCGATGTGTATGATATTGCATGGTTCAGCACTTATGAATGTATTTATTTATTTATGGACCATTTGTTAGGTGCCTGTACAACCAAATGGTGTTTCCAAGCGCCATAAGGCAAAAGTGAGGAGGGAACAAGGGGAGTAAATGAACAAAAGTAGAAGTAGAAAATAATCAGTCGTGGTCCTACTAAGCCTTGTGACATTCGGATATGCAAGTGCAGTGACGAGAGGTACAGGGGAGAGGGAAGGGATGGGGGAGGAGGGAATAGGTGTGGGAAGCCAGGAGGGGAAGTGCCTGAGAGTGCCAGGGGAGGAGGCCATTGGCTAAGTGCGAGGGCACATATGTCCCAAGGGGGGGCATAGCTGCCCAGAGGGAAATGCTGAGGGGGGTGAGTGCTAGTGTCAACTGGGCAGAGGGCCTGGTAACCTGTAAGACTCATGAAGCACCAGGCCGCCACTCTCAGCAGCAGTGAGGAATTAACACGGGAGGGTGAGAGGAAAAGAGGTAGAAAAAAGGAGTGTTTTGAGAAGTTTCTGTAACTTATGGAGGTCCAGCTCAAGTCTGAGAGGGGCAGAAAGGCTGTTCCAAAAGGAGACACCAGCCGATGAGGGAGACCTATTCCCCACTCTCTGCTTGGAGAAGCATTTGATCAGCAGAGAGTTTGTGCTGGAAGAGCAGAAGGCTCGAGCAGGAAGGTATTTATGGAGAGAGAGTTGGAGAAATCCAGTTGCCAGGCCCTAGAAAGCCGTGTGGATGGTGTTGATGGTCTTATATTCGATCATTGCGTCCACCGGGAGCCAGTTTGCGAGATTTTATGGCTGGAGAGATGCAGTCCTTGGGCTTGAGGCCAAGGATAAGTCTTGCAGCCCTATTCTGGATTATTTGAAAGGGGCACAGGGAGTAGAAGGGCAGATTGAGGAAGAGGCTGTTGCAGTAGTGTACTCTGGAGAGGACCAGAGCTCTGGAGACATTGAATTCCTGGGGAAAGGTGAAAAAAGGTGGAATGCCTCTAAGTAGATGAAGCTGAAAGTGGGCCTTCTGGGCAAGGTCCAGGATGGTAGGGAGTGAAGAAGATAGAGGAGTCAAAGATGACTCTGTGAGTTTTGGCCTCATTGGATGGTGAGGGTAGAGGGTCCAAGGAAAGCGGCCAGAGGGCTGGAGGGAAACAGGGTGCAGGGTCCAATAAGAAGGATGTCAGTCTTACTGACATTAAGACAGAGATCGTTAGCAGCACACCAGGGGGAATGTTAGAGGAGGTAGTGGAGGTGGTAGGTGGAAGTTTCAAGGAAAGCTCTGAGTCATCAGCATAACACTGGAAATGAGGGGAGAAAGCACAAGCATACACCTTGACACTGCATCACAGTGCTGAACAAGACGAACATAGGCACCCAAAGAACACTCAGATTCCAGATAGCACCCCCCCTTGCAGCCAAATAACCCCACACGAAGATGGAAACAAAAAAGTCTTCATATTATGTCTAAAATAAAGAGGATTGGCGATGGCCAGGACTGTGATTGGTTTATGTGTGAGCATGTGTGTGTCTGTGTGTGTCTGTGTGTGTTTGTTTGTCTGTGTGTGTATGTGCATATTGTTTGAGAGAAATAATAAGTGTGTGTGCATAGAATTCTACTATATACATGTTTGTGTGGGGTCTATGGTACTGTGTGATATGAGTGACACTGTGGAGTGTATGGGGCTCATTACATGTATGCCGGTCCGGAAACAACGGTGCAGGTAAGCTTACTGGCACCATTGTTTCCAGACCAGCATACTATAGCTCTGCCTGCTGGAACTGCCGTGCCTGACAGGTCTGACCCTACCGGGCACAGCGGGCACGGGAGGCAGACCGTCATGGAAGCACCAGCACCGTTAAAAATGGTGCCAGTGCTTCCATGGTCCCCATTCCCATAGAGTCCTATAGGACCCTTTGTGAATGGGGAACAACGTTTTACCGGAGCCTGACTTTCTGGGCCGCCAGGGTTGTAATCCCCGGTGGCACTGGGAAGTCAGGCGCTGGTAAATGATTACGAGTCTGGCAGGCTGGCTTACCGCCGGACTCGGAATGAGTCCCAAGTCTGTGGGCCTCATTACACGGATGGCGGAGAACCATGGCGCTATTAGCGCCATGGTTCATGCCGGTAAAATACCGGCACTGCCTTGGCGGAAAGGGGAATTACCGCCCCATTCCAAGGTTGCCCTTCCCCAATCCCATTTTTGCCCCATAGGGCATAATGGGATTGGGGAAGGCGCTAATTACGGTACCGCAAATTGCGGTACCGTAATTAGCTCCCTGGGTCCCTTTGCGGGTTGGTTTTTAGCGCCTGCAAAAAGCAGGCGTTAAATTCCCCAACCCGCAAAGGGACCTCGTAGTAAGGCGCTAAGGATTTACCGGTACCGGTAAAATACCGGTACCAGTAAATCCTTACCGCCATCCGTGTAATGAGGCCCTGTGTGATTTGGTCTGTGTTTTCTGTTGTGTAAAGTGCACTGTGTGGTTTATGCATTTCAGTGTTTATAGTGCATTATGTGCATTGTGTTGTGGATTATGATTTTGTGTTGACTTGTAGAATATGTGGTCGAAATTGTGATATGTGCCCACTACGAAAGGCTGCATGCTTTTCGTTATGTGCATTGTGTTAAATGTATTGTTACATGCTTGTGCAGTGTGCATTGTGAACATCGTGTTCTGCATGAATTATGTACAGGGTGCAGAAGGCAGGTTGTGCTACATACAGTATGTTTGTCAGGTATGTATGCAATGTCAGAGCCAACACGAGTTTTAAGGGTGGTTTATGTGTGTGGTGGTTTGGCGTGTGTTTAGACTTATTGTGTGCACATTTTGTGGTCTGACATGCACATTAGATGTTGGTATGTTCGCTGTGTGGTGTACATTGTGTGCTATGTATGTGCATTTACTTGTGCTTTTGTGTTTGTAATGCCATGTGTGGTGCATTGTGGCCTGTAAATTGTGCCGTGGCTAGTGTGTGTCTTGGTGTTTGTGTGTGTGTGTTCGCTCTAACACAAAGGAGCATTATGGCCGGTTTATTGAGTGATTGTTTGATTGATTTGGTGGGTTTCATACAGTGCTATCGTTCACGCATGAACATCTTGGCCCCACATGAGAAGCCGTCAACGTGCTTGAGCCAGTGGTGTAAATAGCTGGAGATTTGATAACCAGTTAATAAGCCTTGCCTTGCGTTTTTTTAATGAAAAAGTGTAGTCTTCGTTCCAAACACAGATGTAATGAGAGGGCATTCCAGTCTTTCACTTCCGGGACATTAAAGGCTGTGGCACATATGGTTATTATGCTATTGCATTTAGGAAAAGCCACCAGATAATGGTGTTCGCATCTCACCTTTCTGACTGAAATGTAATGAAGCAATCACTTTGTTGGAATTGATTGCAGTGCATTGCTTTGTGAGTTAGACGCTTCGAATTAAAAATGATATTATTGGTAATGAGAGGAACAATAAGTCTTGGTGTAATCTGTTGACATTTAGGATTGTATAGGAGCAGCCTGGCCACCACGCTGTGATACTATACGGCTGGTTCTCAAATGTATCTGGTAAATCCTGACCTATCTTGTTACTGATATTCAGTCTCGATGGAACAAAAGCATCAACAGCCAGGACCTTAAGGGGAAAAGAAAGGAAGGGCGAAAAAGGAGAGGTTTTCTCAGATGGAACAAATAGGATATTACTACTACAGACATCTGGTCATTTAGGGTTAAAGCGGATATATGATGAGGCTCTGGTCTCTTACAGAAGTAGGAGTGGTGCATTCACTAAAGTGGTCTGGCCGAAAAAGGGAGTTCCTTGGATTGCTGTTGATATTAATAGTTAACACTTCCATTTTGTAAGAATGAATTTGAACTATGTTTCTGTCCATCCAGTCCTTGACTACAATTAGCACCCTAGGGGTCGGGGTTGTCAGGCAGCCTCCCAGCCAATCAGGAAGTTTGGAAGAGGGTCTTTACCTCATGGTAAACCCCCCATTTCTAGCCTATCAGAGGCAGGAGGCTTTTCAGATGGGACAGCAGTTAAGGGGTCCCTAGGCTCCCCAGTGTCCCATTACCCCCACTCCTAAACCTAATTTCCATAACCTTGGCCCATCCCAACCCTGCCTCACTTACCTGAAGCTTCCTTGTCCCTCGCCAGCATTTCTACGTCATGGCACTGGCCTCTATGGAAAGGGAAAAGGGATTTAGCATGATTCCCTTCTACTTTATCAATGGTGCCCATCTTGGTATGTTGTTTTTTGAAGTTGGGAATGGGAAACAGGCTGTTTCTCAAATGAAAAAAATATACATATTACAATCCTTATAAAATATACTGGGCTGCTAAAAGCAATAAACCTATCTGAATCTTTCAAGGGCTACACCTTGACACTCTTGGATTCCAAAGAATTGATAAGATTTTGGTGATTTGTCATAGTTATTTTGCAAACCTGCTTTCCCCCACTTTCGGATTCATCTCCTGGCAGGTGATCCGTCCCTCCCAGAGAAATTGCTTTCTGACAACACAAGAGTAAACCTTTATCGGACCTCTTTCCTCAGGAAGTTGATTTGGTTCATTTCTAGAATGCTCTATGATCTCCAGCCATTGGCAACATGTCATGAAAAACAGTGTGAGTGCTAACTTTGTTTTGCTAAATTACTAGACATGCATCTCTTACCTGAACATGTCATAAAAACAGCATGATTGCTAACATTGTTTTGCTAATTTACTAGACATGCGTCTCTTTCCTGAAGGTATAGATAGACAGTTGAAATGACATAAATCACATATAGCTTGTCAATGCATTACTGGCAAATGAACAGCACATTATTTTTATTTTTAAAAAAAATAGAAAAAGGAAAGGCAACTGACTACTAAAAGAGTCTCTCCAATTCTGCCTCTTCTGACAAATTCAGTTCTTGTTCTCTTCCCCAATTTCAACACTAGTACCAATTCAATATGACCTTTCTTCCCAATGTCTTTCTCACGAAAACAACATCTCTATAAGGAGTAGAATGAACGGTAGTAGTGTTAAATCTATTGACATTAATACAAAGGCTTCAAGGGTTTGAAAGTAACCCCCAGTCAAACAAGCTACATGAGCTAGGACGTGTTGAAATAAGACCTCCAGTTACTTATGCCTAAAACGCTAATTAAATATATTACAATAGACACTAATGACATAGCCCCAAAAATCTAGTACAGGTTTGAACAGATTTCTAGAATCGGCTCACTCTAAAGAAACTTCAGACTTGGTAATAAAAAAAATACAGCTTGACTTAAACCCTTCCTCTAATCTAGAGCATGTGTATGTCAAGATGTGTTAGCAATCTACTATATTAAACAGTGTTTGTATATATCAGTCAGTAATCATATTGTCATTTTAAGTATCATCAGTACTCAGCACACCATATTTTCTGCCACATCTAAGCACTGATTGGTGCATTTGCAAGACTTACCTGCCGGTAATCCCACTTGTGTATTTGCGTCTCCAGTGTGCTGATGTAGAGGAGCAGCTGAATGCCTCTGCAGGAAGTCCCGCCCCCATTCTTATTATATGCTGGAAGCCAGAGATCGCAACATGCACAACACCAGTGATGATGCCTATTCCACTGAGAGATTTTGAGAAAAGGTATCCATTGAGAAAACCCTATTTGCTGTATGCCCGTAGAGATGACAATCTCTTGGAGGAGATCCCCGAATGAATATGAAGATGAGATAAAAAGAGGCTGGTGATGTCACAAGAAATGAGCGTGGTGCACTGAGAAGAGTGGTCGAAGAAGAAGCATAGACCTTGTAGAAATTGAAGACGAAGTAAAGAATTGAGTAAACTTTCATATGGGGAATGAAGATTGCACGTGTCTAGAGCACTGCAGAAAATGTGAGCCATTTTATAACTGTACAGATGCAGCACCGCAAGTAGACTAAGTGATCATGAAGGCTAGCTATATGTAGTGAATAGACTGCAGGCGTTGCCGCCACTAAATAGAATCTGGACATCAGTGTCACACATTTAGTAAGCTCAGACCGTGAAGAAAGAAGGATCGGATGGCTGTGTCACAGTAAGAAAGCAGCTGAAGATCGAGGAAAGACCTGAAATAGCTGTATGGCCTGGTGTCAAAGGATGGAGCAGCCAAGAACCGGTTATCTATCCTTGAAGAACAGTGAACGTGAAAAGCTGAATATGCCCTTGTTAAGGTGCAAGAAAGAACACCATCAGTGCCAAGATTATTAATTCAAGACAATTAAATTCTGCAAAACAGGCCGAAATACGGTCTCCTGTCACGTGAGCGAAGGATGGAAATAGGAGTTGGGTGTGCAGAACAGAACTATGATAAGAGCGTGCCTATACTCACTTTTAATCTCAGGAGCAAGGATACTTTTCAAGGACAAGTTCAAAGACAATCTGAATGGCAGACGGCATGACTGATGAGAGCTGTTGGGCTAAATGGGTGGGGAGACACGATCAAGTCCACCCACTGACTCCTGGGGACCGGCTTACATGCTGCTAGTGAGCCGAATGTTCCAGAAGGGTAAAAGCGTGCCAACCAATTGTAGAAGGATATATAATGAAGGGCCTTATAGTTTGATAGCCAATGAGGTACCGTGTACTTAATAACTGTTGAAGATGGCTTGCACTAGGGGTGGGCATAAGTTGTCCACCTGACTGTAGAGACCCAATCACAACCCGTCCCTATATAGAAAGTATACTTAGATGTTCCCCTTAAGCCAATCACACCCCACTGTAGGTTTTTCTTAGTTCGCCACGTGGTATGACATCACGTATGATGAGTTTTTCCTATAAAAGTATAATTTTTTTATGAAATAAGAGGAGAGCATGCTGTGTGATGTCTATTGATGTCCGTTGTAACGCCTAGTTTTAGACAATTGAAAATAAAACATTCGGGAGAGACTTTTGGCCAACTTCCTGATTCGGTCTTATTATTTGGTGTAAGAGTCATTCTGCATCCCATCCTCATTATGACGTGTTACTGATTTGAGGACCCTCTAGAGTTCAGGTGCTAGCATTGTCGGATGGTTTTTATAGAAGACCCATCAACCTGTTGACTCCAGAGCTTCAGACGATCGGATATCCTCTGCCAACTAGCCGGAAGATTGTGGGGTTTCCTGTGGAGAGCGACCGACTAGAAATCTTGCAAGAAAATTGAGACGTGGGCAGGGTCCCTCTTTGATGAAATCCCTACCTGGCTTCCACAGGCGCTTTGCAGACAGAAGGTGAAGGTGGTCGCTTAGAGGAGGATACAATACCCAGGGCTTCGAGCTGAACAACAAATGGTGAGTAGACTAAGGGGAATGGCAAACTAAGGGGATAGGGTTGTGATCATTTCAAAAGTAATGAAAGTAACAAATGTAACAGGAGTAACAGGAAATATTATGTGAAAAGGGGGATAAAGAGATAAAAAGGCCTCAGAGTCCTAACCCAAGGGGTTTTAGAAGAGGTTGTCTCACACTCCAATCGGAGTAAACTAGTCTATGTGCAGGACAGGTCCGCATGAAGTGACAATCTAAACTCTGTAAATCAGAGTATTAATAGGGGCAGAGAGTAAGGGTGATCACTGAGGTTTTTATGTAAAGAGTCGACTTGTCTGTCTGTATATGTATTTGTGTTGAATTAAGGTGTCGAGGAGCGACACAAACTGTTGTATGAGAGCTGGGATGAGGTTAAAAAGTTATACTATCTATCTAGGGAAGTGGATGGTACCAATCCAGAGGTAGACAGAGAAAATTGGAGAGATAGCGTTTTTGAGCAGCGATTGTTGGAGCGTGTTTATATTTGTTGTTTTTATAAAGGTATTTTGTCAAAACTGGTAAGTATTGACAGTCAATTGAGACTCATCACAATGGAAGGCATTACTCCTATGATGCATTTATGTAAGACATTACGAAAGCACATGCCCAAGCTCAAACAGTATAGTGCAGAATGGGTGAACGGAATGGCAGATAAGATTTTCATGCCATGGCCACAAGGGGGATCACTGTCAAAAGCAGTATTGCAACACATGACCACATACTTGCACACTGCGTAAACGGGAAAGACATTAGAGAAAAGGTTAGCTATTTTAGAGCTCTGGAAGATGTACCAGGACGAGAGTGAAGATCCCCCACTTGAAGAGTGGATGCTTAATCAGTGCAATGAGGAAGGTGTCAAGCCCTCAGCTCCCCTTACCTCACCAGAAGTAAAAGGCGATAATGCAAAGACATAGGTTATATCCTTTAAAGGAACTGAACGCGGCGACAAGGTATAGTAATCCGATATAAGAACTGCCTGCTTATAGCAGTGACGATAGTTCATAGGAGAGTAAGAGAAAAGAGGAGAACTTTAGTATTTTACAGGATAAAAAGGGGAAAAGCGAGCAATTGAATGTATCAACAGATATAGAATGAGAGATTATGAGATGGAAAGGAGAGAAGGATAAAGCTGACGAGGTAACGCTCGTACAGAATGAATGGATGGGAGGACAGATAGTGCTCAAGTTAGATGGGAAAAGCATTGAGGAAGTAAGGCAAAGAGAAGATCAAGATGAACAGGATAGAAAAGACAATGGGCCTCATTACGACCCAGGCGGTAAGTTACCGCCTGGGCCGTGACTTTACCACCATGGCGTAAACTACGTTTACGCCATGGTGGTTGGCGGACTTACCGCCCCATTCCGACCTTGGCGGGGCGGTAAGTCCCCAATCCCCATTTACCCTTCCCCATTCCCATTTTTGCCCCATAGGGCATAATGGGAGTGGGGAAGGCGTTAATTACGCCACCGTAAATTACGGTGGCGTAATTAACTCCATGGTCCCTTAGCGCCATGGATTTTAACACCTGCCAAAAGCAGGTGTTAAAAGCGCCATGGCGCTAAGGGACCTCGTAATTGGCGGTAAGGGGTCGGCGCAGCTAACGCTGGCGTAAACCCCTTACCGCCAGGGTCGTAATGAGGCCCAATGAACGAGAAAATAGATTAAAGGAAGATGAGCAAAAAAGAAAGAGCAGACAGAGGTAAGATCAGATGTATCAGAAAGAGCAACAAAAGAAAGAAGAAAGGGCAGAGGAGCAAAGGAAGCATGACAACAGGCAGAGAGCAATAGAAGAACGGAATAGGCAAGAAATGAGAAGAGGAGGAAGTGCAGAAATTAAAGGACAAAATAATACAGAGACGAAGAGAAGAGGAAGAAAGGAGACTAGGGGCAAGGGGAGAGGGGATATGACAGGAAGAGGAGAGAGTTACATAGGAGGCAAGAAAGCGAAGAGAACTAGATGAAGATCTAGAAGGTAAGAGAAGACAGCGGCAGCTCAATTTAACCTTATTCAAAAGGAGCTAATGAAGCCAAGTCCAGCAGTACAATGAGGCAGTATAGAGGAGTTCCTCCCGTTAGAGGGAGCAATGCAAGGGCAATCTAGAGTAGCCTTAGAAGATAACTTTTATGTAAGAAGCATCAGAGACAGGATCAATAAAGCCTATCAAGATTTAAGGTAAGGTAGTAAATCAGGAAGCCAAGGGAAGGGAGAACACACGCTGCTCTTCCAATCACGAAGTGAAGAGGAACATCTGTTCAGCCTTGAGCATAGAGCATTATCCTTAAGCAGACAGATTAAGGGTAAAGGGGACGAGAGTCACACTAGTTGGGGACTATTAAAGTTGGACAGAGAAAGGGAATCCTTCCGTGGGGAGGACGGATGAGGAGCATGTGCCCCCGAAGGAAGTCTGCAGATGGACAAGGAAGTAAGGTGGTCACATCTAGAGCAACCAAAGGATAGAACGCTAGATCCCATAGCATATCCAAAGGACGATTGTATAGTGAGAAGGGAGAATCACCGCCATATGTGCGCAAATTAATATAGTTGCCAGGGAGGCGGTGGTCAGGAACCATTGTCCCCACCATGGATAGGCAGACGAAGGGAGCTGATTGCAGGTTAGGGTTTATGCAGTTTCCCTACTTTGGAAAAAGGGGGAGCAAGACAACAGGATATTCCATGGCTGCAGATGGACAAGGATTATTTAAGATTCAAACTCCCGAGTTTGACATTGGGTGCGGGAAAATGGATTTATGAATTGGAAAAAATGAGAGGAGGAAACACGCTAGCCATAGGGGACATTAAGGGTCTCTTAGCAGCCATTCTTGGGGAAAGAGCTGATGACATATGGAAGAGAGCAGACTATTTGAGTGTGACAGCACAGAACACAGCACACAATGGACCTCTATTTAATAATTGTAGGGCAGGTGTCTGGATGGCTCTCAGGGTACAATATCTTGAAAAGTCTGTCATGGGTGCAGTCATGACACGAAAGATGAAAGAAGATGAAGATCCTCTTGCAGGACATTCAAGAGCGCTGTACTCTTGAAACAAGGGAACCATGGGGAAAAACAGTGGCATTATTTTACCACATTTTATGTCAAGGTTTGCCCAAGCAAATACAAAATGGCAAATGACAAAACAAGTGGGAATGGAAGCAAAGCCATGGGCAGAAATACAGTTGACAATAGTGCATCACTGTTGCAGGAGAAAAACAAGAAGAGAGACGGGGCTAGGAAACTTGAGGAAGCTAAACTAGTTCAGAAGAAATTGACAAATTACGCCATAGAAGGGGCAGTATTGACAAGCAGGGAAGGGTTGGGAGCACAGCAAGCAGTGGGTACATTGCAGGCACATAATGAGCGTCCGATGGACCAAGGAGGGAATGGGTTTATGCCACGAGGTAGAGGCATGGGATGCAGAGGATTCCAAAACAATCATGGTGGGTTTCAGAACGCACAGAATGTGAATCAGAATGCGCAGGGAGGGTTCAACCAAGGGTCTAATTAGAAGGGCTTCACCCGTATGTTGGTCTTGTGGGATGACAGGGCACATTGCGTGCATTTGAGGTAGCCAAGGGTATGTGCAGAATGGTCAATTATCAAGAGCTGGGGCAGCTTATCCTCCAGCATTTAGCACACAAGCTAGGGGAGGGTTCACCCAAAATCAGACATTGTATCAGACACAGATGCCGAAAATGCAACAGGCACAGCACTCACAGCAAACACAAATTAATCCACTGCAAGGGCAGTCGCAGCACACCCCTATGCAGATACAGCAGAATGCAAACACAGGGCAATTATTGACACCTAGAATAGGGGGTTTCACTGTAGTGGGAGGGAACCCTTTCACGGGTGCAGGGGTATGCATGTATCCACAATAGAATAGCTCACAGGGTGACTTGATGTGTTCAGTACCATCAGTGACACCAGACCCCCAAGCAGAACCAAGGGTCAATGTGACTATAGGAGGCAAATCTTTTTCATTTTTAGTAGACAATGGGGCTACTCGTTCATGTATATGAGAGGGAAACTATCCAATGTCGGGAATTGCAATGAATGTTCAAGGGTTCTCTAGAGCTACGAGTCGAGTTCCTTTTACTGATGAAATACCTGTTTCTATAGGAGAGTGTGACATTCCCGTTCCATTGTTATATTCACGGCAGATGCCAGTTAACATTTTGGGAAGAGATTTGATGACAAAACTCAACATGACGATTTCTTTTACTGACGAGGGGATTGCGTGTTCTACTCCTGGAATACACTACATGAATGTGGGTGAATTTATATTGGCATTCACAGGGCAAGTGGCTCTGCAAGGCGTTCCAGTAGAGCCAAAGGTTTTCCTTTATGGGGTGAGCATTTTATCAACATGGCTACCTGGCTTAGTGAGGAAGACTATGAGAATAACTGACAAATTCTTATTCAGACCACAGATACCCATGGATGAAGAGGGGGGACAGACTAACCCTATAGAATTAGAAGCAGCCATAGTACAAAGGGAAATGGTGTTGTTCGAAGGAACGGATGATGAGGGTAGACCATGGAGAACAGTGATAGCTATTGAAGAAGGGTGTCGGTTGACTGACGCCACTGACAATAGCATGTTTAGAGAGGACCCAACAGATGATGAAGTTGTGTTCCTTATGAGCAGCACATATTGTATTAGAATAGAGAAAAAGGAGAATGGCGATAATGTGGCAGGGCCTAGCATTTTTTGACAAAGACATGGAGAAAGTGGCAAGCGCCTTATGGACTACAGGCCCTTATGACAAAGGGGATAGGGGAAGTTGAAATAAAGCTGAAACCAGGAGCAATTTTACCTCGAGCAAGACAGTACCCAATGTCTCAAGATGCTAGGGGGGCTATTTTTAAGACTATTTCAGCACTGATGGAACAAGGTATTCTGGTACCATTAGAATCATCATGTAATACAGTGATGTACCCTGTGAAAAAATGAAAGGAGGGTCATGGAGATTCATACAGGACATGAGACCAATTAACCAGATTGTAGTTGCAGAGTTTCCTTTAGTTCCTAATCCGTCGACGATACTATGCAGTATCCCAGTAGAAGCACAATATTTCACACTGATTGATTTGAAAAATACATTTTCCTCAATCCTGTTGCATAAAGACTCACAAGACTTGACTTCATTTATGTTCCGCCAGACTCGTCTGAAAGACACTAGGGTACTATGAGAGTCCATCAATCTTTAACAGAGTTCTTCAGATGGACCTAGACAATATTGATTTGAAGAGTGCTGTGATATAGTACATAGATGACATTTTAATTTGTAGCACCACAAATGATGAGTGCAGGCAGGACTCGATTCAGTTGATGACTATCATAGCAGACCAGGGATACAAGGTAGACAAAGTGAAATTGCAGTACTGCCAAGAAGAGGTATTATACATAGGACAACTGATCTCACATGAGGGAAAGAAAGTGACACCTGAGAGAGCAGAGGCGATTATGTAAACTGTGAAACCGCACACGGTAAAGCAGATGCAACAGCTTGTTGGGCTATGCAATTATGTAAGAGCCTGGATGTTTGACTACAGTTCATACACAAGATCCCTTTTGCAGGCTTTAAAGAAAGCACAGGAAAACAAGGAGAAAATAGAATGGACTGAGGAAATGGAGGGAGGTTTTGAAGAGTTGAAGAAAGCAATTTGTACAGCTCCTGTTTTAGGAATTCCCAATTATGCTGGTGAATGTTTCTTATTTTTGCACACAAATGGGACAGTCATTACTGCAGTGCTTACAGAGAGGACCACATTGGGGTACAAGCTTCTAGCGTATTATAGTGGGATTCTAGACCCAGTTATGAAGTGACACTTTCCTTGCGAACAGTCATTGCCAGCCACCACATTCTCAATTGAGGAATCTGCAAGCATTATAATGGGCTGCTCTATGACTCTTCTTGTGGAACATGCTTTGTTTGCCATATTAGAGAAACCCAAAGGTACATTGACAACCCAGCGAGTTTCTGCTTACAAAGTGGTAATTTCGAACCCTGCAATTAAAATTGTCAGATGTAAAATAGTGAACCCTGCCACTTTTGTAGCTGAGCCAGTGGCAGAGGGCGAGCATGTGCATGACTGCGTGAATTCTGCTGAGTTTTATGATGATATACCGCGCGTAAAGGAAAATGCGTTGTCAGGAGGGGAAATTCTCTTTATTGATGCTTCTTCGAAAATGTATCAAATGAGTGGACAAAGGCATTCCGGCGCAGAGGCACAGAGCAAATGGTGAGTTTGAAGTTGTAGCAAGTGCAAGACTACGGGCTTCATTAAATGGACGCCGGTAACCATGGCGCAATTAGCGCCATGGTTGCCGCCAGTATTTTACTGAGTCCGCCATGGTGAATGGCGGAATTACCACCCTATTCCAAGGTGTGTGGCGCGGTAATTCCCCATTCACCATGGCACTTCCCCATTCCCATTTTTGCCCCCATAAGGCTCAATGGGAATGGGGAAGGCGGTAATTACGGTACCGCAAATTGCGGTACCGTAATTACCTCCAAGGTCCCTTTGCGGGTCCCGTCCTCAACGGCTGGTAAAGGTAGGGTCCCACAAAGGGGCCTCGTAGTAAGGCGGTAAGGGTTTACCGGCACTGGTCCCCTTACCGGTACCGGTAAACCCTTACCGCCATCCGTGTAATGAGGCCCAATGTCTCACTTTTTGGTGCAAGCAGCAGAATTAGCGGTGCTTATTGTCACACTTGCGAAACACGAAGGGCAGGAAGTGACGGTGTACAGTGACTCCACCTATGTGGTGTCAACCGTACATGCAGGGCTAGCACGTTGGAAAAGGAGGGGTTACCTTAGAGCGGTGTGCAGCACACATCCTTATTGGACAGGCTTTTTAAGGCACTACAACTCCCAGTAGCCATAGAAATAGTTAAATGCGCAGTGCATACTTAGGGAACTGACTTTATTTCTTGTGGGAATGAAGCCGCAGGCGCAGAAGCCAAAAGAGTTGCGTATTCACCAGATATTTCAAGTTTTGATACTCGAGATATCAAGGAAAAAGTAGTCATGATTATGGTAGTAAAAGAAGGATTTAATCATTTACTGAGAATGCAATTAATGGAGAGTCAAGGAAGTGCACCACAGGAAGAACAGGAATTGTGGAAGCGAAGGGGGTGTTCTTTATCCCTCACTGAAGCATTATGGTGATAGGACAGCACTGCAAGGCTGGTGATGCCAGTGGCCTTATTAAGGGTAGCGCTTGAACAGCTGCACTACTCTGCGCATACAACTAGGGAAAGTCTTTCTGTAACAATTGCAGAAGAATGGTTTGTTCCAAATTTGTTAGAACATGTTGCATTTTTTGAAGTAAACTGCATTGTATGTCAAAAGTTTACCACTGGGCATACACTGCAAACGATTAGAGGAGTATTCCTCAACCAAATGGTCCTTTCCAGCATTTACATATTGATCATGTTGACATGCTGCAAGTTTGTAGTGGATACAGATATCTGATAGTGGTGGTGTGTCCCTTCTCTAGGTGGATTGAAGCAGATCAATGTACACACCCTGACACCACTTGCACAGTGAAATATTTAGTACGTTAAGTCTTTCCAAGATGGGGAGTGTGCTGAGATCCGATAATGGGCCAAATTTTGTCAATGAAGTGTTTGAACAGATAGAATTATTGTTCAGTATTAAGCACAAGTGTTCTTCTGCTTAACACCCGCAAGCGAACAGGATATGTGAGAGACTCAACATTCCCCTTAACGAAAGGATTGCCAAGCTCAAACTGACACTGAAAAAGGGATGGCTATATTGCCTGCCCTTATCTTTACATGGCCTAAGGAATCAGCCTGGTTCAGACCATCGTCTCATACCCCACAAACTAGTGACAGGAAGGCGAATGAGAATGCCTTTAACTCTTCCATCGAGGAGTTGAAGTGATGCCCAGAGTACAGCAAAAATGTTAAGAAATGGGTTATGTGATTATTTGACATCTATGACCGCTAGTATCTCTCTTATTTCAGATCAACTCAAGCGCCAGGGTAGTCGGTCTCAGAACACAGATAAAACCATTCAGCAACCGGATCTTCTGAACTTTTATCACCAACAAGACTCTTTGCTGGTGATACCGTGCTGATTAAAAACTTCACTAGGAAGTGACAAGAGCCATGGTTTGATGGCCCATTTATTATAGAGAATGTTACTCCCTCAGCAATAAATGTTCAAGGCAGACCAGTGTGGATTCACCTGAACGACGTCAAGCTATACACCGGCGAGACCACAGCACCCCCAGCCATCGATCCAGAAGCAAGACAAGAAGAATTTCAGCGTGTGCAGACCTGATCGATGACAAAGAAGAAGGAAGATAAGGCTACAAATTGATTAATAAATGCAGATTTGCATTTGGACTGTGGCTTCCCTTGGACACTCCTTATAGATAGTATTGCAGGCATGCAACTCCTTTACTAGAGCCACAGGAATCTTTTAAAAAATGAACTCTAGAGAAATGCCGATATCTCACGATTATGCCTAAACGACAACACTTTGTTAAGAATTGGAAACCTGAACAGTACCTCAATCTGTTTCTTACTGAATATTTGTTTGGCTGAATTTATGGTCCCCCTAGAAAGTGATGTGCATTGTCTCATGTTTACTGTTTTTGGGCCTGATCACGACCTCGGCGGTAACGCTAACGCTATTAGCGTGGGGGCTATTAGCGCGACCGCCATAGCCCCCGGCGCTAATAGCGCGGGATCACGAGATGGGAGGACTTGGAAGTCCCCATTCCTCATTGAGCCCATTCGGGAATGCCCCATTCCCCATTGGGCTCAATGGGGAAAATTTGCACTCTTACCGCTGGCGGATTTCCCGCCGGCGGTAATAGCGCGAATATTCAGCGGATTTCCCCCCAGCCAAGAGCTGGGGCGAAATCCACCAAAGCCCTGATTCGGCGGACCCTTAAATCCGGCGGTAATAGCGCTACCGCCGGATTTAAGGGTTACCGCTGAGGTCGTGATCAGGCCCTTTGTGTTTATTCTTTGAGCTTACCCAGCCCTTATTAGAAGAGACGTGGACAAACACACTTTTTTACAGGATCCTAAGAATGGCCATGTAATCAGAAGGCTGCTTTTAGCAATAGTAGAGGAATTACTACAGATATCCAATATATTGCAATCACCAGAGTAAAGTGTTTTTTCTTCCTTAAAATTGTAGTAAAAATGACGAATGTTGAAACTGGTACGATTTCAGAGAATGAGCAAGCCCAAGAGATTCCAGAATGGCATAGGTGGTGAGGATTAATATGTTGGTTTGCCATATACATGTGAACAGTTACGCTTTGTGTCTTTTTGTTTCTCGTGATTCACCTTTTTTATACTTTTAATCCAAAAAAGGCAGAAGTCCCTTTGATTCTCCACACTCTAGGAACTCTTGTAGATTTTCCCATTACAAATGAGCCAAGGCGCCTTGTGTTGTCTCCCCAGCATAGAGCTGCTTTGGAGTTGTTCCCATGGGCTGCAAATGTTTTACTAAGGAGACACAGGAGAAGTGCAAAGGAAGACAATAATGGGATAAACACTTATGTAGATAGTGAAGCACGTTTGGGTCACAACATGTGGTACCAGCACATGAAAAAGGTGGGAGAGAGACGTCTAAGGAGAGTTGCTATGTCTGTGCTGTCATACATTATGTCATGAAAGATGCCCGAACTTTCATCTCTAGAGAAATTCCAGAATACGATGCTAGATGTCTTGTTCATCTTGCTGCATGTATGACTGGAGGACAATTCCAAGGAACTTGGGCCACTCTATGATGGAGGTTGAAATGGTTGTTTCCATTCCAGGATGATTATATTAAGACTACACAGATGGAAAGGGAGCCTGTGTGGAAAAGCAAGATGCTCACATATCCTAGGGCAGGACAAGATAAAGTGGTCATAAAGGAAATGAAGAGAATGGACTGTCCTGATTGAGTTGAAACAACGTGGGTGCCTGTATGCTGGGAACGATCTCAGCTGCTAGTCTATGGACGAGTAAAGACAAAGAAGGGATGGGAAGAAGGATTGATGTCCTGTGCAGCTCATTTATTGAAGTGAAAATACGTGCGAGAAGTATAAAAGGTGAATGATGAGTGTTTAAAGTCATAGGCTGAACATGCCAAACTGCTGACATGGGTAGAAGATGAAGCACTGTTCTATTCATATTTGCAGAGGGAGCTACTTAAGCCCCGCCTCCGCTGGTAAGCACGCTTTGCGTCTGCTCCGCTGACAGTGGTTAACGCTACCGCCGTTTCTGCTCACAGAATTTGTCAAAGAAAGGAGATATTAGAGACATTAGTTTTACGAATAGTTACAGAGTACCATAGTTCATAGAATACACTTACCTAACAGAAGTTATCTCTGACGCGGTTATCTTCAGTAAGAACATTTATTTGCTTGCAGACGCAGCATATTCTGTCATTCACTCACAGCCGCAGCATTTTCAGTCAGCAGTTTTTCGCCTGCAACCGCAGCATCTTCAGTGAGAAGTTTCTTCCGCAGCCACCACATTTTCCAAAGGTTTTTTCCTCAGCTTTCCGAAAACCTGCGGACAACACAAGAGGTATTTAAGTTAAAAACAAACTTAACAGTTTAACAGAGAAGACGTTTTATAAGCATTTACGTACCTGAAGGTTCTTCAAGTTTTCACCTCCCAGTTGTTACTGCGCTTCACCTTGAAGGCTGCAGTTACTCCGTATTGGCAAACTTACTTTTCTTTTTACGTTTTCTCATCCTGAGTAACTACGCAGCCATCCGCAGCCCTAATTCTTTTCCGAATTCCTAGAACCTCTGAAAAAGAGAAAGACAAAAGTAATTAAAAACAGAGATCTCTCCAATGTAGGAATCAATTCAAGCCCTGAAGGATTACAGTATCTTCACCTGTTTACTTACCCAAAGACTCATTCTCCAAAGAATAGACATTTCAAGGCAAGAAGCTATAGAGTTCATTAGCAACCCAAGTTACCATTGTTCGTCCATCTCAACGCGCCCCTGTAGAAAAGCAGGATGGAGAGCTCCACAATAATAAAACACAGGTGAGAAGGGAATTCAGCCATAGAGTTAGAAGGGAGTGATTTAAGGGAATACACATCTCATGTAGTATTATCTAAGTTAATAGATGTTATAGCATTTCTATTGTTGTCATTTGTTTGTTCAAACAGAAAAAGAATCCTAAAGTCTCCAAGGTATCAGGTCCACAGGCTGGGAAGGTATTACGCTCCTGAGGAGTCCAGGTAAGTGTTACAGGATGATGGGTCTACAGTAATCGGAAAGGACACTGCAGCAACATGACCTAGAGCGTTGATTGACATGTAAAATCAGAAGGATCCCTGAAAAGAGTGGTGAAGATCTGGACTCTGAAGAAGCACTTCTTCAAGAGAAGGTTCCAGGATGCGGAGACTGGTGAAAGAGTGGTCAATGAATGTCACGACCCTCAGCCCTGATCCCCACTGGCAAGCTCAATGGCCAAGTGGAATCAGGACTCAGATCGCTTATAAGGCCTGGCATCCATTTCTCAGGCCCTCTTGGGGCCAGTCCTGGCACCTTTGGTGCCAGGCTCATAAACATAGATAGACATATGCGTGCAGAACTACTTTTTAGGGCTTTCAGCCAACATGGAGGCATCCACATAGCTTGATTCCTAGAACCAAGCTAGGCGGTCTAGTGTTTTAGGTGTGGTGGCCTAGGGACTACTTTACCTGGACTACTTTGGAGTGGCTATTTAAACCACACCCGAACAAGACAACACGCTTTGGGTTACTTTGCTACTAGCAACGTGACGCTCACCGTGTCCAGCTTTCTCATGAGCCTGATGAATTCCGGACCTGCAGAAAACAAAGAACATCATTAGCAGCAGAATCTTACCTGTAATCTCCATCCTTCACTGCTCGCAGCTCCTGGGCAGCTCCGTTTGAAGAGTTTGCCGCCCGGATTGAAGGACCTGAGAAAAGGGAGAAAGACATTATTAAAGGAGGTAAAAGAGACATTACAACCACGAAGCGCTTTGAGACTTACCTGGCTGGCTGATTTTCGACCGGCATAGCTCCGGAACGCCATCTGCGCTGGGATCACACCGCGACCTACGAAAAAGAGAAAAGCACAGGTCTGTGAGGACAAGACATCGCTGCACTGCGCAAAGCGCCTCCTTACCGCATCATAGCGCTATTGTGCACCATCATCTACCGGTGAGAACCAGCCTACCCAGTTCTCCAAGCGGATACTCCGCGCACCTAAGGGAGATAAAAAGAGACATTTTAGAACAGAGAAAAGGCATGCAAGAATCACAACGCCATCGATTGCAATAAGACCTACCTGAAGGACACTAAAAGGGCCGCAGTCAGTGAAGTAACTGGACCACCCGCGCCCACAAAAGACAATGCGCCCCTGCCCAGAGAGCAGGACGGAGAGCTCACCAATTCCGACAGCCAGGTGAGAAGAGAACCCAGAGGGGCTGAAAACACAAGGGAGGTGGGGAAAAACTTACCTTGGTCGTCCAGTCCTAATATAGTGTTCATTTCCAGGCGGAATCCCATCGACACCGAGAACCACACCAGGGAATCATTGAGAAGGGCACCAACGACCAACTGGCTGGGTGATGTCCCCGTGGATACCAGGTGAGCGTAACAGAATGCGAAGCCTCACATAAATAATCCACCTGGGCGCTATGGAAACATCGGAAATCGACCAATTGGCCCAATTGTTGGGGGACCTTCGTGCTGAGGTTCATTCAGCTCGACAAGAGACTAATGCACTCCGAAGAGACCTAATAGTGACCAAGGAGCTCACCGACAATCGCAGGCAGGTCAGACTACTCTGCCTGGAGGAAATCCACCGCTGCAAAATCCTATCTCACCATCTTATACCCCCACACCAGTACAGATCACGCTGCCTGGAACAGTTCCACTGGCACCACCAGAAAGGTTTTCGGGCGACCCACGGAAGTATGCAGCATTCATAAATCAGTGTCGCCTTCATTTCCTTTGTCGCCCTGGGGCATTTCCAAATGACCAAGCTCGCGGGTAGCTTTCATCCTTTCATACTTGAATGGAAGTGCGCAAATTGGTCGGTGCCATTGGTGACCCATAATGATCCATTCTTACAGGACTATGGGGGGTTCCAGAGAGAAATGGAAAAACTGTTTGCTCGCCATACCCAGGAACATGTCAGGAATCAGGGTTGGCACAGGCGTGGAGTGCTAAAATATGCCTATTGAGACATTATGTGCTGGAAGGACAAGGAAACTACAGTTCCCAGCATCCTTTGTGTTATTTTGTAGTTTGGCCCGTGCGCGCCTTGCCAGATGTACTGCATCAAGAATCAAGGCAGCTTAAAGGCAGGCAAAGGCGGTGGGCAGGTGTGGCTTATTGTTGATTTGGAGCAGGAGGCAGGCGGCCGCATTCGGCAACAGGAGGAAGGCGTCCGCTTGCGACGAAACGAGATGCAGGGGAGAAACGCTTCATCGCACACGTTCACGGTGCGGTAGGAGCAGGAGGGGCGCTGAGTAGCCAGCAGAGACAACGCTTGCTGGTCTTCGTCTGGGAAGTCCCACGGGGCTCCCCAGACTCAAGATAAGTACTCGTGGGGGAAATATATTTCTAAACTGCTTGGAATGATTTACCGCTGTTTCAATATTTGTCTGGGAAGTCCTGCTGGCTCCCCAGACCTGAGATAAGTACCGCCCTAATCTCTTTGAATTCAATCGGTGTGAAAAACCACAGTGTGTTTGTTACTCGTATGTTACAAGAACTTTGCCAATCTTGTGTTGGGTTAATGCAGGAAGTACTGCATATGGACAACGACATTTCACTAGTGCCAGGAACTAAAGGAAATGCATTTATGTTGTATGTTGCTAACGCTGCCCGAAGGGCCATGTGTATTGTCTAATCATTTTGGGGAAGCTTTCTCTTATGTGTGGTCATATTGCTTGCTTATGTGTTGTAAGAGAATGATATGTCAGAGCAGGATACAGTACACGTACTAAGGTGTGCTATTCAGGAATCAGGTACATGTTAATCGTGCAGGTGATATTTCTGTTCATTCTATGTGAGATACAGTAGTGTTTTTCCTGGTGTTTCCCCAGTCCCATCCACATTAGGAGTTTCCTTACCCTCTTTCTGGTGTTCCTAACTTCCCCTCCCTATCCACAACCTCTCCCTAACCCCTCTTCCCCCCATTGGCTGCCACGTGGTGACCTGTTTCCTAAATCAGGCGCCTGTGCCAACCACGGTGGGAGGGTCGAATTCATTCGGCTTCCGTGGTTCGGGGGAGAGTGTCGATCTCTCTTCCTTCCAGTTAGTGTGATTGTGACAGAACAAGCAGTGGATAACAAACTCTTATCCCTCCGGCAGGGGAACCAAGACGTGTTAACATACATTGTGACTTTCAATAGACTGGTTGCTGAAGCCAGGTGGCCAGAAAACAAGAGAACCACGTTATTCCATCGGGGTTACGAGGCGAATTAAAGGACGTCTTGGCCCAGGTAGTTGATCCCCCCCAGAGACTGTATCGAATTCATAAATCTGGTCGTGCAGCTAGACCATGGGTTGCAGGACCGAAAAGCAGACCGGTCCAAAGCAGACTCTCATGTAGTTTATGTTTGGCCTAGAGACAATGCACTACGGGTGCCAGACAACGCTGTAGAACCCATGCAGATTGGAGGGATACGACCTCCATTAACAAAACAAGAACGGGATAAAAGAAGACAACAGCAACTTTGTTTGTATTGTGGAAAACCAGGACATTTTCTGAAAGACTGCCCAGTAAAACCCCCAAGGATGACAGTCGGGGCAATAGAAAAGGATGAAGTTAAGGAATCCGAAAACTACCAAGCTCGACAACCATAGAGGTCAGTTTGTCGAGTGATGAGAAAGAGCCACTGACCTCACACTTTGCGATACCCGTGATCTTAATAAACCACCAACAATCGTCAAAGATGCATGCCGTAGAAGCATACATCGACAGCGGAGCATTTGGGAACTATATATATCAAGAGTTGGCAGCAGAGATGGGGCTCCCTTTGTGTTCTAAGTCTACCAGGGACAAGGTGACTACCGTGGATGGGACAGAAATCGCCTCCGGACCAGTAACCCAGTGCACAGCTGCAGTAACCTTGCTGTGCCAGGATGGACATCGGGAGTGTATTTCGTTCAATCTTATTAAGGCACCTCAGTTCCGGTTGATACTAGGGATGGCATGGTTGGTTGTCACAACCCTTTGACTGGCGGGCACGGAAATTAACCTTCTCCGGCAACTGCTCCCTGGCTTGCTACTCTCCTGAACCGGAACCCGACTCCTGTATCTCCAAGACTTCCATACTATAGCTTCTACCCTAGGGGTAACTAATACTCTGCCAGACGAATATCATGACTTTCAGGACGTATTTCAAAAAGACCAGGCTAACACATTGCCGCCGCATAGGCCTTATGATTGTCAAATTGACTTCATTCCTGGGGCACAAATCCCATGCGACAGGATCTACGCTCTCACCGAACCAGAAAATCTTCACCTGAAATCCTATTTGGACCAGTACCTTGCAAACAGATTTATCCGCCCATTTAAGTCCCCAGCAGCCAGTCCTTTGTTCTTCGTACCGAAAAAGGAAGGGGACTTGAGGACCTGTATTGATTACCGCGCAATAAACCAGATAACCGTGAAGAACCACTACCCCTTGCCTCTTATCCCGGAAATGCTAGACCAAGTCAAAGATGCCCAGATCTATACCAAATTAGACCTTCGGGGAGCATACCACCTGGTTTGGGTCAGAAGCAGAGATGAGTGGAAAACCGCTTTCTGTACCAAATATGGCTTGTTTGAATATCAAGTCATGCCTTTTGGCTTATGCAATGCTCCCGCAGCGTTTCAATATTTCATGAATGATGTATTGAGAGAACTGATTGACGTTTGCGCCTTAGTGTACATAGATGACATCTTGGTCTACTCAGCCTCAAGACAAGATCACATCAGGCACGTTTGTTCAGTCCTCACCAAGCTCTGCCAACATCGTTTATATGCAAAACTGGAGAAATGTTTTTTTCACATCACCGAAGTAGAATTTCTTGGTTTCATCCTTTCACCCAGAGGCATCAGAATGGACGTACATAAGGTTGACGCTATTCTAAAATGGCCATCACCAACATCTCTGAAGGGGATACAGAGCATGCTAGGTTTTGTGAACTTTTATCGCCGATTTATCCCAGACTTCTCTCAGGTTGTGCACCCGATCACAGTACTGCTACGAAAATGCAATAAAAAGTTTGCTTGGACCGAGGAAGCAGAAAGAGCCTTTCAGGAACTGAAACGAAGGTTCACCTCCGCTCTAATCCTGCAGCACCCTCGCCCAGACCTCCCTTATATCATAGAAACTGATGTTTCCAGTATGGCAATGGGAGCGGTCCTTTCACAGAGGGACCCAGAAACTGGCCAGCTGCATCCTGTGGCCTTCTGGTCAAAAAAGTTCTCACCTCCGGAAATTAATTATGCTATCACGGACAAAGAACTCCTAGCCATCAAGTCCACTTTCAAGGCGTGGCAACACTATCTTCTGGGAGCTGGTGTCAGAGATATCTTCCTCTGCTTGTGAAGAGTCTGATCCCCTGTCCTCCCCTTCCTCCTCACCTCTGATCTTTCGATGTGAAGCAAGCTTCGGATTATCTTGTGTTCGATTCTTTCCCTTTTTTTTTTGCAGGGAAGGACGACCGTGAAAGGACGCCACAGTGACACCCAATGGGTGAACTGTGGCTACCCTCCTCAGCCGTAATACTGTGGGGAAAAAGCCGGCGGCATAAAAAACCCCAGAAAGGAATGCTTCAACTGAAGAGATGAGTGAACTCGGAATATCCGGATTAACCTGAGTAGGTCCAGTAGTAGTAAGTTTGGATCGCCACAACAATGTACAGGAAAAGGCAGGCAGTCCGTAGGCAAGCAGGAGTCGGTGCACAGGAAGAACAACAAAGTCACTGGGATAAAGCAAGGCAGTCCGTTACACAGAAAGTGGTCGATACACGGGAAGTAAACTCGTAGGTAAGACTGGAAGGAGGAAATGAAAGAAGGTAAGGCTGAAGTAAAAGAACACCAGACAGGAGGACGGGACAGGAGGGAGAAGGGAGCGGAAAGTAGTAGGAGAAGGGTTAAGGGGACGGAGGCGAAGAGATAAGGTGGAAATACAAAGAGCAAGGACGGAAGAAAACGTGGCGAGAAAGAGAGGGCAAAAACTCTGAGGAGCGAGTACAAGGAGTACGGAAGTGCAGGCGATCAGGAAAACTGTTCGTTGCAACGCATCAGACCCCGGAAGTGAGTGGCTTATAAACGGGCGTCGGAATGCGTTAAAAAGACTAGACTCGTACTCTGCGCTTCGTTGTACGTGAAGGAACCAGTAATGGAGGACGCAGCTCCCATTTAGTCCACAGCCGCCAGGTTCCTTGAGGTATGACAGCTGGACACACCATTACAGTGATCACAGACCACTGGAACCTACAATATCTTAAAACAGCCAAAGCCCAGTCTTCACACCAGTTACGGTGGGCCCTCTTCTTCGCCGAATATGACTATGTGATCACCTTTCGACCTGGGGTCAAGAATGGGAAAGCTGATGCCTTATCTCGGATGGGCATCGATGAAAAGGTGCATACAACGCCAGACCCGGTACCCATCATACCAGAAGACAAACCTTTGGGTATCACAACAACCCTATCACAAGCCAAATTACAAAACGAAATTTGACAGTCAATGAGCCCGGATGCTTTCCTCGCATGGCAAACTCAAGGAGAACAATATTGCATCAAGGATCAGTTACCTTTTTTTAAGGACCGGCTATATATACCCATGAAGGAGTTACAACAGCATATCATTTCAGGCTATCATGACTCTCTGATCAAAGGACACCCTGGAATCGCAAAAACCTTAGCCAAGGTGAAAAATAACTTTTGGTGGCCTACATGGTGTAAGCAAAAACATAGAGGTGATGGCTGGAAGGTTTAGAATGAATCGTAACCACTGGCATTGCTCTGGGCAACCCTCCAGACCATCGTTCTTCGCCTGCGAAGCCATTACAGAAGGGGAAAGACCATATGCCCAGACGTGGGTCCCGTGCCTGCTGGGCCTAGAGACCCGAGCTACTCCTCACTGATGAGGCCCAACAAGGCCGAAACATGTTTGGGGATGCTTGTGGTCTCGTGTAGAAGGGATGTGACCTAGCAGTTCGGGCTGGACTGCCCCTTTTAGGGTGGGACCAAGCCTGATTTGCATTTGGTCTTTCTGTTGTGTCTTGATTGTCGTGGAGCCGAAGAGTCCTCTGTCCACAAGTGCCACACAGAGAGAATCAAAGTCACTCTCTGTACAGCCTTTGAGGCCACAGGTGGGAGAAGTTCTTCCGGAACTGCGGTACTCGTGGAACCCCGAACCACAAAAGGCATCTGTGGAGTAGTGGTTGTACCTATGGGGAAGGTTCCAAGACCCAGCAAGGCTGTTCTTTCAGTGTGTAGCGATCCCAGCAACGTTGCAAGTGCCAGGCCCACCTGATGCCAGAATCCGAACAAGGCAGGTGGAACGTAGTAGGAGTCCGTGAAGCAGTTCATGGCTGTAACAATGATCCAAAAGTAAATACCAAAGCCAAGGGTTATCCGTTGCCAGTCCGTGAAACAAATCCGAAGTCAAGATCCAAAAAGGTGAGATAAAAGGTAAGTAGCGCCGTACAGGAATCTGAAGAAACAGCTGTGAAGCACCGAAGCACCGCGACACAGCCGTTTAAATACTGGCGCTGCTTATTTCCTCCCGGTCACATGACCCGCGAGCGCATCACGTGAGTGTAGTCCAGAAACACGTGAGCGGAAGGCGGCGGTCATGTGACGCGAAAGAAGCCGGTCTAGCAGCCGCCACGGAAGACGCTAAAGGGGCAGACGTCTCCGCGGGCAAACAGCATGCCGACCCAAGCTTTGTGGCAAACGGTGCCGTGGCAACTGGGTCGAAGAGAGAACCTGTGAGTCCCGGAACCGGGCAAGAGGGCGAGGGGTGTTCGGGGCACGGGGATGAGGAATGGGACCCCCAGAGGGATGAGTGGAGTGCGTGACAGAGCCCCCCCCAAAGGCCCACAACCCCGTGGGCACGAAGGATGGTCCCTATGGAACCGTGCCACCAAGTGGGGAGCCTGGACATCAGTAGCTGGGACCCAGGACCGCTCCTCGGGGCCATACCCCGCCCAATCCACAAGGTACTGGAGACACCCCCTAGAGACACGGGAACCCAGAATGGCAGAGACCTCAAAAACATCCAGATTGGACAGAGACACCGGGGCCACAGGAGAGCGAAGCCGTGTGGGAGCGGGACAGGGCTTGAGCAGAGAAACGTGGAAAACAGGGTGAAGCCGCCAGGAACCAGGGAGAGCAAGTCGATAAGACACAGGGTTGATAACACGACTAACCGTATAGGGACCCACAAAGCGAGGTAGAAGCTTGCGACAACCCACCAAGTGCAGATGTCGGGTGGACAACCAAACGCGGGATCCCACAGTATATAACGGGGCCATCACCCGTTTCCTGTCTGCCTGCGCCTTCATGGACGCCTGGGCCTCGACAAGATGAGTCGACACCTGAGCGTGGACGGAGGCCAGGTCCCTAACACATGCAAGGGCAGCCGAATTGGCTGAAGTAGGCAAATCCGTGAAGGGTAGAACACGAGGGTGCTGACCATAAAGCACGTAGAACGGGGAGAAACCGGTGGAAGAATGGACAGCGTTGTTGTACGCGAATTCTGCAAGATGCAACACGCTCAACCAAGAAGACTGCAGCTGTAGGGTCAGACAACGTAAGTACTGCTCCAGCGTCTGGTTCAGTCGCTCGGTCTGACTGTCCGTCTCAGGGTGATATGCTGAGGAGAAGCGGACGTCCATCCCGAGCAACCTAGTCAGGGCTCGCCAGAACCGCGAGGTGAACTGCGAGCCCCTGTCCGAGACGAGAACCGAGGGAAGCCCGAAAAGACAAAAGACATTCTCGAAGAACAACCGGGCCACTGTAGGCGCCGAGGGGATGCCCTTACAAGGGATAAAGCGAGCCATCTTAGAAAAGGAATCGATGACCACTCCCAAGGTATCGAAGCCCCGGATCCGGGGTAGGTCAGTGACGAAATCCATGGTCAAGGTGTGCCACGGTTTGGGAGGGACAGGTAAAGGAAGCAAGAGACCCACAGGGCGACCCCTGCGGTGCTTACACTGTGCGCAAACAGCACATGCGTTGACGTAAGATTCAACATCCTTTCTCATAGACGGCCACCAGCACCACCTTCTCAGCAGCGCCAAAGTGCGTTTCTGACCAGGATGACCATGAACCTGGGCGTTGTGAGACCATTCCAAGGCCATATTCCGGGTGTCTACCGTGGGCATGAATAAACGATCAGAAACAAAGCGGAGACCATCGTGAACCACCAAATCCCAATCGGACAATTGGCCTGGGTGTGAGGTAACCCAATCCCGTATCGCGTCAAGTAAGGGCAGGGTTGGAGTACACAAACAAACCACCTTGCCAACGTCTAGAAGGGTGTCTGGAAATGTCGGCAAGGCCACCCCCCCAGGGGACTGCGATAAGGCATCGGCTTTGCCATGGGTAGTACCCGGGCGATGTTTGATCACAAAGTCGAAGGCCGCAAAGAAGAGATGCCACCTGACCTGCCTGCTGTTGATACACTTCAGAGATGCCAGGTCTTGTAAGTTCTTGTGATCGTAATAAACCGTGACACTGTGCTTAGCACCCAAGAGGTGATGCCTCCAAACGCGGAATGCGTCCATGACCGCCAGTAGTTCCTTTTCGGTCACGGTATAGTGGGATTCGGCATCTGTGAATGTACGGGAATGGAAGGCCACAGGGTGAAGATGACCAGAGGTAGGGCAAGTCTGTGACAATACAGCACCTAGGGCAAAGGATGAGGCATCAGCCTCCACTATGAATGGCAGTTCTGGGTCTGGGTGCTGCAAGATGGGAGCAGTAGTGAATGCTGTCTTTAAAGCCTCGAAGGCCTGTTGATGTGTGTCCGTCCATAGAAAGGGTGTGCGAGGACTAATCAGGAAAGTGAGGGGAGCCACCAAAGTAGAAAACCCAGAGATAAATAGCCTGTAAAAGTTAGCGAAGCCAAGGAAAGACTGGAGTGCCTTCAAAGAGTCGGAGTCCGGCCAATCCAGCACCGCGCGAACCTTGGAGTTGTTCATGGCTAGCCCTCCAGACGAGATGTGAAAAGCAAGAAACTCTACGGAGTCGGCATGGAACTGGCACTTCTCGGGTTTGGCAAACAAGGAGTGCGTCCGTAGACGAGACAACACTTGACTGACGTGCTGTACGTGGTCCTTCATGGTCTGGGAAAATATCAGGATGTCATCCAAGTAGACCACGACAAAAACGTCCAGGACGTCAGAGAAGATGTCGTTCATGAACCTCTGGAACGTGGCCGGAGCGTTGTACAAACCGAACGGCATGACCGTATACTCATACAAGCCATAGCGAGTACAAAAGGCGGTCTTCCATTCGTCCCCGGAACACACACGAACCAGAGTGTAGGCACCGCGGAGGTCTAATTTGGTAAAAACAGTGGCGTGTGTGAGACGGTCCAGCAGGGGCGTGATTAGTGGAATGGGGTAGCGGTCTTTCTTGGTGATGGCATTGAGTTTGCGGTAGTCCACACAAGGCCGTAAGTCACCCTCCTTCTTGGGAACAAAGAAAATGGGACTCGCCACCGGGGATGTAGAAGGATGTATCTGGCCCAGACAGAGGGACTTTTGGATGTACTCCTTGAGGGCTAGATCCTCAGTAGGAGACAGGGAGTGGATACGACCTGTGGGATAGTGCTGTCCGGAACCAGATCTATCAGGCAGTCGTACGGGCGATGTGGCGGTAGGACTTCTGATGAACCATGGTCGAACACTTCCAGATAGTCTTGGTATTGGGCCGGAATGAGTGTGGAGACCAGTCCAACCGTGTGGTGTTCTGTGGAGGGGACAACGGGATTCTCTAGAGATAATTGAGCCATGACCCCCAATGCTTGAGCGGGTGTCTCAGTGCTGGTGGCTGCGGTTAGGCAGAAGTGTAGACAGAGATCGGATTCGATATGCACCGAACCCTCTTTCCAGTCGATTAAGGGGTTGTGCTCCCATAGCCAGGGTATTCCCAATATTACACCGAACTGGGGCATTGAGATGAGATCGAAACTCAGGGTCTCCCTGTGTATAGCCTGTATGGTCAAGAGCATCGGGGCGGTCTGTTGTTTGATCGGTCCGGAAACCAGAGCAGTCCCATCAATTGCCTGTACTGGTTCCGGCCGGGTTTTGGCTAGAAGAGGTAGGTTCAGGGTTTGGGCCAGCGTGATGTCCATATAATTACCTGTAGCCCCTGAATCTATGATAATGGTAACCGGGTGTGTGATGTCAGGTGTGGGCTGTAGAATGGCCTGCACATATATGGGTCTGATGCGACCGAAAGCAAACACAGCGTTCGGGGTATGACAAGGAGCGCTCAACCCGGTCCCCGAGTCTAGGGTCGAGCACTCCGAAAACCTGATGGTTTCAGCTTGGGGCGACGGGGACACTCCTTCACGTAATGGAAAGTTAAACCACAATAATAGCAAGCATTGTCCAGCCTCCTACGTTCCCTTTCTATGGGTGTGATCCGGGTCCTGATGCCCCCGATTTGCATGGGTTTGGAATTGGTGTTTGAGGGGGCTGAGGTGGAAGGAGATGGGGCAGTGGTGTGCATGAAACCGGCCTCAGCCCTAAGTTCAGAATGCCTGGCGTCCAATTGCAGAGTTAAATCAACTAGATCATGGTAAGAGGTCGGTAAGGAGGGAACAACCGCAAGGGCATACTTCATGGCGTTGTTTAAGCCGCGATAATACACAACAGCCTTTTTGGTTTCAGGCCAGGAAGTCTCGGCTGCAAGCTGATTGAACTTAGTAATGTATTCCATTAAAGACCCCCTACCCTGCCCCAGGTCCAGGAGTTCCAGGTCTCGGTACTGGACTTTATGGCGTGTATCGAACACTCGGGACATCTCAGTGACCAACAGGTCAAAATTGTAAAGGGCTGGGTTGTCGTTTTCCAAGAGTGGATTGGCCCAGGCAGCAGCAGTGCCTGCTAAATGAGAGAGAGTAAAGGCTGCCTTGGAGGTGGAGTCCGGAAAGGCCATGGGTCTACAAAAAAAATGCAACTTGCATTGATTCAGGAAGGTTCTGAATTTGCCGGGATCCCCATGATACCTCTCAGGGGCGGCCAAAGTTAAAGGAGAGGGCAGTACTACGGGGACGGGGTTAGGAATGGGTGGAACGGGAGGTTGGACGGGCGGGGGGCCTGGTGGAGTATCCCCAAATTCAGCATCTGAGGGTGGAGGGTGTCTAGCACTCTGGATGGTATCCAAGCGTTGGTGAATGGCTGTATTTGCTGCGGCCATGTCTGCACGTAACACGGTTATGACCTGAACCATAGCGGTCAAGGGGTCATCCGCAGCTCCCTACATAGCTACACGACAGGATGGCTTCACAGTCTGTTGTGTCTTGACTGTCGTGTAGCCGAAGAGTCCTCTGTCCACAAGTGCCGCACAGAGAGAATCAAAGTCACTCTCTGTACAGCCTTTGAGGCCACAGGTGGGAGAAGTTCTTCCGGAAATGCGGTACTCGTGGAACCCCGAACCACAAAAGGCACCTGTGGAGTAGTGGTTGTACCTATGGGGAAGGTTCCGAGACCCAGCAAGGCTGTTCTTTCAGTGTGTAGCGATCCCAGCAATGTTGCAAGTGCCAGGCCCACCTGATGCCAGAATCCGCATAAGACAGGCGGAACGTAGTAGGAGTCCGTGAAGCAGTCCGTGGTCGTAACAATGATCCAAAAGTAAATACCAAAGCCAAGGGTTATCCGTTGCCAGTCCGTGAAACAAATCCGAAGTCAAGATCCAAAAAGGTGAGACAAAAGGTAAGTAGCGCCGTACAGGAATCTGAAGAAACAGCTGTGAAGCACCGAAGCACCGCGACACAGCCGTTTAAATACTGGCGCTGCTTATTTCCTCCCGGTCACATGACCCGCGAGCGCATCACGTGAGTGTAGTCCAGAAACACGTGAGCGGAAGGCGGCGGTCATGTGACGCGGAAGAAGCCGGTCTAGCAGCCGCCACGGAAGACGCCAAAGGGGCAGACGTCTCCGCGGGCAAACAGCATGCCAACCCAAGCTTTGTAGCAATCGGAGCCGTGGCAACTGGGGCGAAGAGAGAACCTGTGAGTCCCGGAACCGGCCAAGAGGGCGAGGGGTGTTCGGGGCACGGGGATGAGGAATGGGACCCCCAAAGGGACGAGTGGAGTGCGTGACACTTTCCCCTTCTGTAATGGCTTGGCAGGCGAAGAACGATGGTCTGGAGGGTTGCCCAGAGCAATGCCAGTGGTTAAGATTCATTCTAAACCTTCCAGCCATCACCTCTTTGTTTTTGCTTTGTCACCCCGAGTCGGACAGGTATGCCCAGACGTGGGTCCCGTGCCTGCTGGGCCTAGAGACCCAAGCTACTCCTCACTGATGAGGCCCAACAAGGCCGAAACATGTTTCGGGATGCTTGTGGTCTCGTGCAGAAGGGATGTGACCTAGCAGTTCGGGCTGGACTGCCCTTTTGGGGTGGGACCCAGCCTGATTTGCATATGGTCTTTCCCCTTCTGTAATGGCTTGGCAGGCGAAGAGCGATGGTCTGGAGGGTTGCCCATAGCAATGCCAGTGGTTAAGATTCATTCTAAACCTTCCAGCCATCACCTCTTTGTTTTTGCTACCTGGCGTAAGGACATTGTCCAGTAAGTTCAGTCCTGCGGCGTCTGTGCACAAAATAAATCCCAGAAACAGAAACCATCTGGTCTCCTACAACCACTGGACATCCCTCCCGCTCCATGGCACACTCTTTCCCTTGACTTTATCACTGATCTGCCACCGAGTCAAGGTTTTAACACCATTCTTGTAGTCGTGGATTTGTTCTCTAAAATGGCACATTTTATTCCTCTCAAGGGCCTCCCAGATGCATCCACCCTGGCAGAAGTATTTCTGGAAAACATTGTCAAGCTACATGGTTTTCCATCAGTTCTGGTCTCCGATCGAGGCAGCCAGTTCGTATCCAATTTTTTGAGAAAATGTTGCGCAATGACACAGATTGATGTCCGGCTATCTACCAGTCACCACCCCCAAACGGACGGCCAAACCGAGAGGACCAACCAGACCCTCGAGCAGTATTTACGGTGCATGCTGCACCATGAATTGAGAGATTGGAAGGACTTACTTTTGGTAGCTGAGTACGCATATAACAACTCTGTACATTCTAGCATGGGACAAACACCTTTTTACACCCTGGATGGCAGACATCCACGTACCTCAGAACTCGACCTTCTTGCCAACTTGGAAATGCCTGCAGTAAAGACTCTTCACACAACCATCACTCAAGCATTCAGAAAGGCGAAGGAGCATCTCATTCATGCCAAAGAAAAACAAAAGCACTTCACCGACCGCATCGGAAAAAGGCCCCAGACTATCAAGTGGGAGACCAGGTTTGGTTAGCCGCCAACTATGTACACATCAAAGGGACCCGGACCTTCCATCCTCGATATTTGGGACCCTATACCATCAAGGCAATTATCAACCCAGCAGCCGTCAAATTGGACTTACCACCTAATCTACAAATCCATCCGGTATTCCATGTATCCCTCTTAAAACCAATGCAACCCGGTACACGAGTCAAGACACCACCTCAACCCATACTAATTGACAGAGAACCAGAATTCAAAGTCAAAGGCATCCTGGACTCAAAATACTCTAGAGCCAAGTTATATTATCTCGTCGACTGGAAGGGATTTGGGCCTCAAGATAGGTCATGGGAACCCAGTGAGAACATCCATGCACCACGGCTAATCAAGAAGTTTCACCAGAACTTCCCAACTGAACCTGGACCAGGCAGGAGACACACCATGGGAGGGGCCTTGGGGGGGAGTGCTGTCACGACCCTCAGCCCTGATCCCCACTGGCAAGCCCATTGGCCAGGTGGAATCAGGACTCGGATCGCTTGTAAGGCCTGGCATCCACTTCTCAGGCCCTCTTGGGGCTAGTCCTGGCACCTTTGGCATCAGGCTCATAAACAAAGATAGACATCTGCTTGTGGATTTACTTTTTAGGGCTTTCAGCCAACATGGAGGCATCCACATAGCTTGATTCCTAGAACCAAGCTATGCGGTCTAGTGTTTTGGGTGTGGTGGCCTAGGGACTACTTTACCTGGACTACTTTGCAGTGGCTATTTAACCCACACCCGAACAAGACAACACGCTTTGCGTTACTTTGCTACTAGCAACATGACACTCACCGTGTCCAGCTTTCTCACAAGCCTGACGAATTCCGGACCTGCAGAAAACAAAGAACATCATTAGCAGCAGAATCTTACCTGTAATCTCTATCCTTCACTGCTCGCAGCTCCTGGGCAGCTCCGTTTGAAGAGTTTTCTGCCCGGATCGAAGGACCTGAAAAAAGGGAGAAAGACATTATTAAAGGAGGTAAAAGAGACATTACAACCACAAAGCGCTTACAGACTTACCTGGCTGGCTGATTTTTGACCGGCATAGCTCCGGAACTCCATCTGCGCTGGGAGCACATCGCGACCTACGAAAAAGAGAAAGGCACAGGTCAGTGAGGACAAGACATCGCTGCGCTGCGCAAAGCGCCTCCTTACCGCATCATAGCGTTATTGTGCACCATCATCTACCGGTGAGAACCAGCTTACTCAGTTCTCCAGCGGATACTCCGCACACCTAAGGGAGATAAAAAGAGATGTTTTAGAACAGAGAAAAGGCATGCAAGAATAACAACGCCATCAATCGCAATAAGACCCACCTGAAAGACATTACAAGGGCCGCAGTCAGTGAAGTAACTGGACCGCCCGCGCCCACAAAAGACAACGCGCCCCTGCCCAGAGAGCAGGACGGAGAGCTCACCAATTCCGACAGCCAGGTGAGAAGAGAACCCGGAAGGGCTGGAAACACAAGGGAGGTGGGGAAAAACTTACCTTGATCGTCCAGTCCTAATATAGTCTTCATTTCCAGGCGGAATCCCATCGACACCGAGAACTACACCAGGGAGTCATAGAGAAGGGCACAAACGACCAACTGGCTGGGTGGCGTCCCCGTGGATACCAGGTGAGTGTAACCATGAATCAACAAGAGGGGAAAGTGTAGAGTAGCAGCTGAATGCCTCTGCAGGAAGTCCCGCCCCCATACTTCCTATATTTTGGAAACCCGGAAATTGTGACATGCACGACACCAGTGATGGTGCCTATTGCACGGAGAGCTTTCGAGAAAAGGTATCCATTGAGAAAACCCTATATGATGTATACCCATAGAGATGACAATCTCTTGGTGGTGTTCCCCGAAGGAATATGAAGATGAGAGAAAAAGGGGCTGGTGCCGTCACAAGAAATGAGAGTGACACATTGAGAAGAATGGTCGAAGAAGAAGATGCATAGACCTTGTAGAAACTGATGACGAAGTAAAGAATTGAGTAAACTTTCATGTGCGGAATGAAGATTGCACGTGTGAAGAGCACTGCAGAAAATGCAAGCCGTTTCATAACTGTACAGATGCAGCAACGCAAGTAGACTAAGTGATCACGAAGGCTAGCTATAGGTAGTGAATAGACTGCAGGCGCTGCCACCACTAAATAGAATCTGGACATCAGTGGCACACATTTAGTAAGCACAGACCCGTGAAGAAAGAATGATCGGAGGGCTGTTTTGCAGTAAGAACGCAGCTGAAGATCAAGGAAAGGCCTGAAATAGCTGTCTGGCCTGGTGTCAAAGGATGGAACGGCCAAGAACCGGTTATTTATCCTTGATCAACAGTGAACATGAAAAGATGAATCATCCCTTCTTAAGGTGCAAGAAAGAACACCATGAGTACCAAGATTATTAATTCAAGACAATTAAATGCTGCAAAACAGGCTGGAATACGGTCTCGTATCACGTGTGCCAAGGATGGAAATAGGAGTTGGGCGTGCAGACCAGAACTATGATAAGAGTGTGCCTATACTCCCTTTTATTTTCAGGAGTGAGAATACTTTACAAGGAAACGTTCAAAGACAATCTGAATGGCAGACTCCATGAGCAATGAGAGATGTTGGGCTAATTGGGTGGGGTGACATGGTCAAGGCCACACACTGACACCTGGGGTACCAGCTTACGTGCTGCTAGTGAGCCCAAGGTTTCAGAAGGGTACAAGCATGAAAACCAATTGTAGAGGGCCATCTAACGCAGGGCCTTATAGTTTGATAACCAATAGTGTACCGTGTACTTAATAACTGTTGAAGATGACTTGCACTAGGGGTGGGCATAAATTGTCTACCTGACTGTAGGGACCCAATTACAACCTGTCCCTATATAGAAATTATACTTAGATGTTCCCCTTAAACCAATCACAACCCACTGTAGGTTTTTTTTTGTTTGCCACATAGTATGGCATCACATATGATGAGTTTTTGCTATAAAAGTGCCATTTTTTATGAAATGCGTTGAGAGAATGCTGTGTGACTATAGGAGGCAAATCTTTTTCATATTTAGTAGACACTCGGGCTACTCATTCATGTATATGAGAGGGAAACTATCCAATGTCGGGAATTGCAATGAATGTTCAAGGGTTCTCTAGAGCTACGAGTCAAGTTCCTTTTACTGATGAATTACCGGTTTCTATAGTCTGTTGATGTCCGTTGTTACTCCCTGTTTTAGACAATTGAAAATAAAACAGTTGGGAGAGACTTTTTGCCAACTTCCTGAGTCGGTCTTATTATTTGGTGTAAGAGTTATTCTGCATCCCATCCTGAGTATGACGTGTTACTGATTTAAGGACCCTCTAGGGTTCACTGGTCCCAAGCATTCCTTCCCGTTCCTTATGAACTCACTCAGGACACCATGGAAAGGGAGACAGGATTACATGTAGCCTACATGTAGCCCCTTCCCCCTGTTGTCCATTTTTTTTCAAACTTTTGTTTAAATGTGTTGTAATGGCCACAATTGAAAGGAAGAATGGACTACATTTCCCAGTTCACAGCGGGCATTTTCTTTTCGGTTCCGAAACCAAAACACCCACCATTGCACCCTGGTCTAACGGGCCAGGGTACTAATGGCAATAAGCCCCTCGCCGGGGGTGCATTACCACATCAGGTAATGCCCCCGGGGCCTTCGTTAAGGCCCTTGCTGCACTCGGGCTTGTAACTATGGGCCCTGGGGGCATTACCTGACACGGTAATGCCCCCCCAGCTCGGGGCTTATTTAATAGGTAGAAATCTCTCACCCATTTACAAACCAGTGAATGGTCTGTGTCCATCTATAACACAAATGATTGTCTGAAAATTAAAAATGCTAGTTTTAATCAAAAATGAAAATGAATCCATTGATTTGGCAGAGAGCCCAAAGTTCCCTCAAGCCAGACCTAAAAAACCTTTTGGATTACCATAATATGATCTCCATTCATCCACCATCAGCCCATCACCTTCTCACTTGTCATTTGATATATGTCAAATTGTCTACTCTTAAGTACTTTTCTTAGGTGGATGTTTGTGTGATTGACAGAGCTGCCTATGAATGCATGCATGCATGCATTCTGCAAATGAAAACATTTTAGTTACAGTCAACGAAGGGTGAACAGTGAATCAAAATATCCAGCCTACTTGTTTATATTCAAACGGCTTTTCCAGTGAAAACATCCCGTCTATTACATTTTTTATTTAAGCCTACTTAATTGTTTATTTTTGAACAGCTATGCTAACTAAAACATTTGGCAAGATGAACGTGTTTACCTGTAGAACAGAAAAATGTGTTTGATCAAAATACTTCCTTGTGCTGTTGCCACATTGAGTGAACAGCACTTTGGTAAACATAATCACCCCACAACAAACAAGACACAGCCCTACAAAAATGTAAAGTTGTACCAAGCAAGGAAGGAGGAAGGATACTCTGTTTATCTCTCCCCAGTGTCCTTCCAACCCAGCCCTCTGTCAAGACACTTGCTTTGCTTTGTATCGTGCAAAGGAAAGGTATTCAGAGATTGACTGATTTTGCAAAAGTGTTTTCCACATTGGCATTGTCTCAACAGTACAATCCTAATAATTATGGCTGCATGGATTTGCTTACTCCATACCCTTTTGTGGCAGGTAACCTGGTACTGCTGAGCTTTGGATTCTCGACTGGGGCTTTCACTGAAGACTCTTCCTCATCCTGGTGAGAGGAGGGTCTCCACTGCCGGAAAACTGGAGTGCTAGAAACCTCTTCCAGACCAGCCCACTAGTTTACACCTTCTTCAGCTGCCTTGATCTTACTCAGGCCTCCCACATCTTTTCTCCAAGATCCATCCTGGGCAAGGATTGTGGGTTTGTAAAGATTTTCAGCTTTAATGGGGCGGGGTTATGGTCAGTTTTGGCCAATTACTCTGAGTTGTCTGACCCTTCCAGGTTTGGATTAGACTGAGGAATTCAAATTTCAGCTCCCTCATCTTCTTGTCGAGGGATTTTTTATTTTATTTGATATTGTTATTTTATTTCTATCGCGCTTGTACACAAGTGTTTCAGAGCGCGATGAAATGCTTGGAGAGAATGCTGTGCGACCTCTGTTGATGTCCGTTGTAACACACTGTTTTAGACAATTGAAAATAAAACAGTCTGGAGAGACTTTTTGCCAACTTCCTGAGTTGGTCTTATTATTAGGTGTAAGAGTTATTCTGCATCCCATCCTGATTATGACGTGTTACTGATTTAAGGACCCTCTAGGGTTCACTGGTTCCAAGCATTCCTTCCCGTTCCTTACAAACTCCCTCTGGCCACCATGGAAAGGGATGTGGTTACCGAGGAGTCTGCTACCTGGATTTTCCATGCACCTTCCCTCTGAAGGCAGCCTTTGCATTGAGGCCTGAACAATCACACTTCTGACAACACTTGTTACAGATGGCTTTCATGACTCCCAGTGTCCAAAGCATGGTTCAAGGGATTTCTATTATACAAGTGACCAAGGTTGATATGGGTTCTTGGTTAGGATGCAACGGGGACAATGTTATAAGCTTCTCTCTCCTTCTGATGTTCCCATCTGCTCCCTCCACCATAGCTCAGGTATTCCTGTGCCTCAGTGTGCTTTTCACCAGAAATCAGTATCCCTACACTGCCTCCAGTAATTTAGATATGGCATACTTGCCAACATGACCCATTCCAATCTGTACGTGCTTATCCAGTGTTGTTTTTTTCTTTGCATTCCGGGACTTGTCGTTCCACTTTTCCCATTATAAATCTCAGACTATACATCCTAGAATGCAAAGAAAAAACAGGACTGGAAAAGTACCTACAGATTGGAATGGGTCACGTCGGCAACTATACTTTGGGGGCGAGCCTGAAGTCTGAAACCTTCTCTATCTTACTCCCTTTGGGCCTTCCAAAGAGTCCCCTGTCCCTAGGTTTCTACCCTCGGTCTAATTTGAAATTAGTTTTAAGATTGTGTCAGCAACAGGTATCTCTCTGCCTCTCCATTCACCAATCTTATCTTCCCTCTCCCTTCCTCCCACTCCACTCCCACTTCCCCTTCTCCTCCTCTCACTCCTTCAGTCCTTCTCCCACTCTACTCCTGTCGCTCAAATACTTTTTCTATCCTCTACTAACCACTCTCACATTCTCAACTTGGTATCACTTTCTCCAAATCAATACCTCAGCAACGCTTTGCCCCAACTGCTCCACAACCTCATCAGCACTCCACTTCACTGTTGGTCCTCCAACTGGTCACTCGGTCCACCTCCACTCCCCCTGACCTCATCCGAGCACCTTTCATCTTCATGCACCTCTTTCACGCCTATTCATTCCAGTCGACCACATCACCCCCCGTGTCTGAACTGACTCTAGGGACCAATCTGAGCCTGTTCTTTTCTCCCAGGGTTGGGACTTCACACAGCAGACATAGGGAGAAATTGAGAAATTCCTTGATCACTCCTTCACCCATAGCAATCTTCTAGGCCCTGTGATAGATTACAAACATCATTGTGACTCTTGTCAAATAGCCAAACAGATCCAATCAGAGATTAGCTGACTCTCCTTTCACTAAAACCCGCCTTTATCTAAAGGTTCTACACTTATCGATGGCAAACGGATATTTATGAAGTAACTCTTCAAACCATTAGATATAACCAGATCATTATCCAGTACTCAAAGGAGTGAACTAACCATCAAGCCTTTCAAGCATTTCATTGAACCTCGCTTTTAATTGTACCACTCACTTGTACCTCCAGTTCAAACTCAATATGTTCTGTTCCCTGAAAGGGACGTCTGCTGTTCCACTTCCTGCATCTCAGAGAATTCTCCTCTCTGCCTCTTCTACTCATTCACTCACTACCAATCCCTCCTCCATCTGCATGCACACTGTCCATTATTCACCTCACTGTTTTCACCACTTTGGATGTGTGCCTGAGAATAATGCTCAATTCACATTACTCTCTCTTACATCTCACTCTTGAAAGACTTGATAGCCCCCTCTTACGATCAATCTAACAGAGATGACTGAGGTAACCCTACCCACTCCCCTTAAAATGTGTTCCCATTCAGTAATCACCTCTATGGACAACCTAGACCTGACCGACCCCTTAACTCTTCCTTCTCCCCTGCAAGGAATTTGGTTTAATCTCCAGGAGACCACCTCTCACCTCGCTCACTCTACAACTTCTGCGTCTCACCTCCCCATTTTACTTGGTCCATTAGCAACGAGGGAAGACTACAGCCACCAGGAACTGCAGGTTCGATGCGTTCACTCATTCATTCTATTGAATTTCAGATACCAAATCAATACTGTCTTGCATGTCCTCCCTTCTTGAATGCAGAAGTCACATGACGGTTGCAAAGCACTGAGTGATTAAAATCAGAAAGATTCCCCTTTGGTGCAACCTCCACATAGCTATTTCTCTCTCCTGCGCTGTGTCCCATAGAATATAGCTGAGTACACAATAAATAGGTCCAACTGTAGACACCATTTTTCAGTTCTTCAGTCTTTCTGTCTTTCTCCCCTTTCAGCCTTACAGTCTTTGCATCCTTCCTTCTTCAGACTCATTTAGCCTCCTACCTATCCTCCTTCCTAATCACACTGTGCTCAACGTTTGGCTACCCTCTACTGTCACAAGCTCCTTCCCACTCCTCAACTTTCCTCTGTGACACGCACATCACTTTGACGCTGTGAATGATGGCAGGAGGCGCTATAGAATTGCATGTAAGCACAACATAACATAAAAAGAATTGTAACCGTTCAAGGTCTATCAACTACTTGCCATGAAAGGCGAGGATTGCGCTTGCATTTTTCCTCCTTGTTTCTGTTGTTAACTGTAAAAGATCAACTGTTGATTAACATTACTTGCATGATGCAAGATTGCCACCCTCACGTAAATAGAGCGGGGCATGGAAAAACCATGAAAAAGTGTGTCACATTTAGGCAACTGGGACCCCTCTGCCTGCTGCAGCCCCTCAGCCCCCTCCTCACCTGAAGTCTTGAGATCCGCAGGAAGGTTGAACTTCTTCTTCCACAGGGACTTTTTCTTTTGTGGAGGATAGGGTCTGTAAATCCTAAGAATCGGGAAGTAAACTGGCTACCTCTATCAGTGATGATCTTATTGGGTAAGCCGTGTAGACGGAATATGTCCCTGAGGAATACCTCAGCCATTCTAGAAGCAGAAGGGATACTAGTGAACAGAGAAAAATGGGCTAGTTTGGTAAACGAGTCCACGGTCACCATAAGGCACGTAAAATCTTGGGATACCGGCAAATCTACTATGAAGTCCATAGAAATCAGAGACCAGGGACGAGTGGGTATCTTGGGTTGTTCCAACAAGCCAATCGGCTTTTTAGTGAGAGTCTTGCTTTGCGCACATACTGGACAAGCCTTGCAATACTCCTTTACATCACCGACCAAGGTGGGCCAGAAAAAAGAGCGTGTGACCAGCTCTAGGGTACCCCTTTGCCCTCGGTGGCCTGCCGTGGTGTGATCATGGCACCATTTCAAAATCTTCAACTGTAGGGCTCGGGTGGGTATGAACAACCTTTGGTTAACTAACAACAGGCCTTCCGCCCATTGTAGATTCCGTGGATTCTTTCTGGGCACCTTTTCTTCTAGGTCTGTAGCTGTAGCGGACCTTACCTCCTGCAGAAATGTAGACACTGTACCTACAATTCTGTTACGTGGAAACAGGTATTCGGTGAGTGGAGCAGGCCGTACAAAAGGAGTGTTTCTCCGGGATAAGGCATCGGCTAATCCGTTTTGGGAACCCCGGATGTATGTGATGATGAAATCATACTGACTAAAGAAATGTGCCCAACGGGCCTGTCTGGAGTTGACACATTCCATTCCCCGGAGGACCTTCAGATTCTTGTGATCCGTGCGAAGTATGAATGTATAAGTGCTACCTTGTAGTAGGTGCCTCCATTCCTCACAGGCAGACTTGAGAGCTAGCAACTCCTTTTCTATCACAGAGTAATTATTTTGGCTTGTAGACAAAGTCTTTGACAGATACGCTACAGGGTTCTCCTTACCCCCACTTTCCTGAAGTAAAACGGCTCCCACTGCTTCGGCGGAAGCGTCTGCCTCTACTACAAACTGTTTGCCTTGGTCGAGCTGACACAGGATAGGAGCAGAGCAAAACATCTTCTTGAGTTGTGTGAATGCGTTATTAGCTTGCTTTGTCCATTCAAAGGGTTTGGCCTCCTTCTTGAGTAGAGCAGTAATGGGCAACACACTTTGAGAGAAGTGGTCAATGAATTTACGAGAAAAGTTAGCCAAGCCTAAGAATCATTGGACTTCCTTCAGGCTGGTGGGAGTAGGCCATTCGAGTATGGCGAAGACCTTCTTGGGTTCCATTGTCACTCCTTCCTTAGAAAGGACATATCCCAGATACGAAACTGAGGTAGACATGAAGACACATTTCTCGGGCTTGACCAAGAGGCTGTTAGACTGAAGCCGTTGTAAGACTGTCCTGAGATGTTGGGAGTGATCTTGTAGGGTACGGGAAAATACCAATATATCATCTAAGTAGACGATAGTATTTAGGAACAAAACATCAGAGAACAAGCGGTCCATAAATCGTTGAAATATGGCCGGTGCGTTGACAAGACCGAAAGGCATCACTCTATACTCAAAAGGGGTTCGGAACGCGGTCTTCCATTCATCCCCTTCGCGGATGAGAAGGAGATGGTAGGCACTGCGTAGGTCTAATTTTGAAAAGATTGTAGCGCCTTGCACCGCCTCCAAGATCTCACTAATGAGGGGCATGGGATATCTATCCCTAATGGTAACCTTATTGAGTCCTCGATAGTCAATGCACGGCCTCAACTCAGAGGAATCGTGCTTGGAAATGAAGAATAGTGAGGCACCCGCAGGGGATTCTGAAGGTTGTATCAAGCCATTGGTCAAAAGGGAGTCGAGGTACGAGCGTAAGACCTTCTTTTCTGCAAGAGACAAAGGAAACATTCTCCAAAATGGTACCAGGGCCTCTGGGGTAAGGTCAATGGAGCAGTCCTCAGGTCTATGAGGAGGTAGTTCCAGGACGGTCTTGTCACTAAAGACCTCCTGAAACTCCGAAAGTTCCGATGGAAGGTAGCAAACATTGCACGCCTTGGTTGGTTCTGAGGAGATGACTCTTATAACTTCTGGGGGTTGGTGTGGCAGGCAGTGCTCCTTGCAATACCCAGATTCGAAAGCCATAGTGTTTCTTGCCCAATCGATGTTCGGGTTGTGCTTCCTCAACCAAGGAATGCCCAAAATTATTGGGAAGTGGGCTGCTCGAATAAGATCGAACTTCAAGAATTCCGAATGCTGCTGTATACTGACGGTCAGCTGTTGTGGTGTGGGTAATAGGACCTGAAGACAGCGGAGAACCATCGACGCCCTCAACCTTCTGAGGATCGTCTCGAGGTACAAAGGGAAGACCTTGATGTCCAGCCCAAACAGTGTCCATAAAGACTCCCGCGGCTCCGCAGTCAACCAGGGCCAAGGTGGAGAGTTGTTTTTGAGGGGTTTGTAAGTTGATTGAAACAACCATTAGGCGGGAATCCATAGCATCAGATTGCAGTGTAACGTCCCCCCTAGCTCCGAGGTCTGTCGTTTCCCACCCTACGTGGAGGAACTTCGGGACAATTGCGGAGAAGATGAGTATTGGACCCGCAATAGATACATAGTCCCGTGTCACGGTGTCGCTTGCGCTCTTCTGGCGTCAACGGAGCTCGTGCAGAGCCAACTTGCATGGGTTCTTCTGTATTGTTGGTCGATGTCTGCGAAAAGAGGGGGGGCTGACTGGGTCTGTTGAAACGGGTTGCGGTGTCTTCGCCTTTCGCTCCGCCGCTCACTCAGGCGATACTCTATCTGGAGTACCATGGACATTAGATCCGTGAGGGTCGAGGGTCGAGCAATGCGCGCCAATTCATCCTTTAGTTCTTCTTTCAAGCCTCGGCGAAAGATAGTATACTGGGCTTGTTCTGGCCACCCGGCATCGGTGGCCAGGCGTTTGAAGGTTGAAATGTAGGTACGGAGGTCATTGCTACCTTGCTGGACATCAAGCAATTCTTCCGCAGCGACGTGAGTAATCTCTGCTTGCTCAAAAGTTTGTTTCAACAAGGTCAAAAAGGCATTATAATCCTGGAGTACCAAATTGTTTTCCATCACCAGAGGGGAGGCCGAGGCTAGCGCATTACCTGTCATAATTGATATCATGAATCCCACCTTCGTGTGACCACTAGTAAAGGTGTGGGGACGAAAAATAAAGTAAATAGCACAAGACTCCAAGAATTCCTTGAGTCGTTTTGGAGAGCCATCAAACTTGCCTGAAGACATAGTCATGGGAGGGAGATCTGTTTCCCGACGTTCACGAGCCGAAACCATTTGTCTTAGCTGCGCATTTTCAGCCTTTAGATTCTGCAATTCTATATTCATTCCTTGTACGGCTGTAATCAGCTCCTGGATTTGCTCAGGGGTAGCCATGCTCCTTTCTGGGCGTTGCAAACTGTCAAGTTTAGGCAACTGGGACCCCTCTGCCTGCTACAGCCCCTCAGCCCCCTCCTCACCTGAAGTCTTGAGATCCGCAAGAAGGTTGAACTTCTTCTTCCACAGGGACTTTTTCTTTTGTGGAGGATAGGGTCTGCCCCGATAGGAAGCCCCCCTTACCTAGATCAAAGAGGTCAGGGGGGGCCCCTCTACCGGAACAAACTGCTTGGGGGAAAAAGCCTCACGGCATAAAAAAAAACCTCTAGTAGTCTGAGAGATGACTGGTATGGCGCCTTCAGGAAGAATTGGTCCAGAGGCAATAATGGTAGATTGGCAGGGTAAAAAAAGGAGAGGGAACAAAAAATATATAATGGAGGAGGAGGCAGAGTTAACAGAAGAAGAAACTGGAGCCGGATAACCATGGCAGGCAAAAAGAAAAACGAAAGCAATGGAGAATGGCAAGACAGAAAGCAAGCCGTAGAAGGAGGACACGGAGAGAGAGAAAACACAGAGCGTTTCGCCCGAAAGCCTGACGTGAAGGATTGCAACGCGCAGTCTTCCAGGTGAAAACGAAAGATAAAGCCCATTGGCTGTCCCGTCTGAAAAGACTAGACCGTCAATGAAGTACGAGGGGAGAGCGTGGTGGAAAGCTCAATGGCCGCTGAGGCGCCATCGAGCCCACACTCGCCATGGTCTCTGACGTGTGACAAAGTGTTTTGACTTGTTATAATAGTTTCCCCATAGTTTAAGCCTTTAAGGGGTGCGTAGAGAGCTCATCAAAGGATCATGCACAGAGTGGTTTATATGGTTGCACAAGTGCCTCAAAAAATACGTCAATCTAATTAACTGTGGTAGAAAGCTGACATAAACAGTGTAATTTTTCCAACTGACAGAGGAAAACTGTTCGGACCAAGAGAAAAGGTATGGTGGCTAATACTTCACTAACAAAAGAGGAAACAAGACTACGAATATAGCAGAACAGAGTACTTAGGTGAAAAGAACCAGCAGGGTGGCCATCCATCTAACATTGACCCACCCGAATGAGTTCACAGCATTAAAAGTATCGTGGCACCTTAACGGGGGCTTCCCAATATCATTACCAAAAGGGAGGTCCTACACGGGGGCTGCCGATTGCCATTAACACCTGTGCTCTTACATAAAAACATGCTAATGTGGGGGAAGGGTGAAGCAGTAAGAAGAGAGGGGGGAAAATAAAGGAACAGGGGCTGAAATAGTGGAGCGTTGTGTATAGAGACACAGAAGAAGGACAAAGAGAAAAGATGACATTGTATCTATGATGTTGCCTCACAGCAATTTGCTCCAGGCTCATTGGTTTTAATATTTCTTTACCACATTGCACTGCAGAGAAATGCAGGGGGAGACCCACCACAAACAACCCCCCCCCCTTCTAAATATCTAAACCGAGCCCCCATCTACAATTGTGGTGAAATGTGGTGAAAAAAAGTATGAACAAATGGGCCTCAAACAAATCAGTTGACAGGAAATGGGCTAGTTCCCCGACATCACAACATGGCGCCCAGAGAGAGTAAGGGAAGAGTAACGTGGTGCAGTTTTACCATGAGGAAACGACGAAACAGACTGCACGAATGTAAAATAATGTTACTTGAACTAGCTTAAGAATGTTTAGTTCATTGTTATCAGTTTTCAAAATGAGTTGTGCCTCCATTGACAATATTGGTCTTACAATCAACCATCTTCAATGTTGTTCTAATAAGCAAGTTTAGGGATGGGGAAAGTGGTTTAATATGCCTTAGAAAGCACGTGATTTTATGCTGGGTTTGTGTCCTTTGTACAACACATACAAACCTGACAAACATGCAATACAAAAGAAATGTCTGTCCCAACAAAGTTGATGGCGCAGTTAGAAATAGTTTTTACCTCAGCCTGTACAAGCACCTTACCATTTCAAATTATTGAGCAAATTGTACCACATCTTTGGGAATTGAAGTGGTGGGCACAATTCAATGTGAAATGAAAGAAGGGACAAGGGCAACAGTCGGTGATGAGTGAGACACAACAACAAAACGTCCAGTAGGCAAGGACAGAAGTACATTGAGAATTACGTACATTTAAAATGAACATTTACATTGAAAGAAAAGGTACAATAGGAGAAATGGCAGAAGAACAGAGAAGGGGAGAGGAAGTTGAGGTGAGTGTTGACCAGGGGGGATGGTGAAAGTGCAGTTGGCAGAAGAAATGAGAAAGGCAGGGGTAGGAGCACAAGAAAGGTACGTTTGGTCCCCGGGTCGCGCTTAGAAACCTTGTGCTATTAAGCGTGTTATAAATAACCAATTATAATAGTTGAACTGTGGTGGCCTGAATACAAGGGTTAGTATATTAGTATATGTGAGAAAGGCTGCCTGTTTATTTTTCACTATGGCTTCGAGAATGCCCTTACTAAATAGAACTTTGAAACAACCAGAGGATGGGACAGAAAGGGTAAGTAGGTTGTTGAAAAAGCGAAGTGCCTATGCAGAAAAGCACTCCAGGTAGGGGTTGGCTGGGAACCAAAAGAGGCCCTGGAAATCATTTTCATAGTGGCCCTATATTATATATGAGAGATATTTATAATAGGTTATTTATAACGCGCTTAATACCCAGAGGTTTGTAAGCGCAGACCCGGGGAACGAACCTGTGTTGCTCAATGTTGTTTTGCTTCCAAGGCGAGCACGCTGCCACTGAGCTATCCTCCCGAGACAGTGTGAGCAAGCCCAATCCCTTTCCCATAAGAACATTTGGAAATAAAACAGGTAACCACACAAGAGAGGGCCACGATGCAGAGGCCTACTGGGAAATCTCCAGAGTCACCTGTAGGGCAGTCCACCCCTGATTCCAGGGTAATTTGCGGAGTCCATCTCAGGCTCTTAGAACACAGTGTGGTTGGAGGTCGTAACAGATGTTACTCCGGAGGGATTCAGGATGGTTGTTGTGGAATACTCCAGAATGCTTAAGGATGGCAAAGTCAGAATCAGTAATATACTCTTTGAATAGTGTCAAGTCATTGGAGGTCATTACGACCCAGGCGGTAAGGGTTAACGCCGTCGCTAACCCTTAACGCCTGATTCCAATTTTAGCGGCTGCTTTTAGCAGCCGTTAAAATCCATGGCGCTAAACCGCCTTGGTGCTAATTACGGCACCGTAATTTACAGTGCCGTAATTAGCGCCTTCCCCATCCCCATTATGCCCTATGGGGCAAAAATGGGAATGGGGAAGGGTAAATGGGAAATGGGGATTTACCGCCCCACTCACGTTGGAATGGGGCGGTAAATCAGCAATCCACCATGGTGTAAACATAGTTTGGTGTACTTACCGCCTGGGTCGTAATGACCTCCATTGTCAGATTGTCAACTCCATTTGATAACACACCCTTTGGCAGAATGGAACGTTTCATTTTGCACTAGGTTCAGTCATGGTGAAAGGGCATACTGTATATGTGCAGGATGATGACAGAGCGGATTAGAACCAGCGGTTTTGGCTGATCATTTTCACCACCCACCATACCTCTCTACTCTCAGCTCATATGCTTTTGCCAGCTATCACCCGCCATTCAGTCCCCTCACTCACCCACCAAGACCTAGCACATCCATATTTGTCAAACGGGCTCTCACGTGCCAAAGACACAATTGGACTCTCCCCCCTTCTGATGACACAAAAGGTTGGGAGTGATGCCAAGCACATTTCATACTTCTGCATAACATCCTTTGAGCAAAAGATGTAAGTTGTCATCAGATAGCATTGTCACGTGGTAGGGCACATTCTACCCCTGTGGGGTAAAAAGTAGTGCATGAAATACCTTTTCAGGTCAGCATTCCCCTCATATAAGTGAACTGGGATTGGCTGGACAAGGCCCAGTAGAAAGTAGTGCTAGAAAGTAGTGCTTTGAAGCAAATAAGCAAGTAATGTACTATAAGCTTAAAGAGCAGTACAATATGACATATTCAGAATGTAGCGCCTCGGCAAAAGTCCAGTCTATACTGCATGTCAATGTAGTGCTTCAAACAGCAGACATGTACTCAAAGCCCAGAGGCCCCTAGAGGCCTGTATTAGCCTTATATTGCAAAGCAGCCACATTAATGTGTTACACATTATATTGAATATATGCTGCCAGTTTTTTTTTTTTTTTATAGCAAAGCGCTTAGCAACAGCAGGAACATTTATACATGCATGCATGCACACATGTTCTTAAAAGTAGTTATATGCAGAACTGTGCAAGAACCACATATGCTTAAATCACTGCACTGGCCGTGATTTCGAAACCATTTTATTCTCCATGTTAAAGGCAGTTTGCTGACGAGAAGAGGGAGTGCACAGACGTGTACATGCAAAGGCCTTGACTTAAGCCTTAGATTGATATCAAAGCCAGACACTTCGAGTGACCTGCGAAGGGACTGACATTGTCGCCCCGTACTGGGGCCTGATGACACAGACACTTACCAAAGGGGATGTGCTCCTCAATGTGTTGACCTACATCAGACAGAGGGGGGGAGAATTAACATCCATTCCTCACAATTCAGCATTAGAAGCCGGGGTTCTGCCTAGCAGGTGACATCTAGGTCTGATGGAAAGGGGCTTTCCACAAATACCATATAAACACTAGGGCCACTCCCATAAGGGCAGGCTGGCCGGGGGTCTTGCTAGAATATTGAGGTCCTGACGTCCTATGGTCTTGAGACCCTAATTACAGGGGTGTATGCTTTTGGGATACACCTTATTTTCAATGGGTTTTTTGCTAGCTTGAACAATGTGCTTCAAATGGGCTCTTCTTTTTATTTGAATGCAATAGAAATGCGCTTGTATTATAAGTAAATATTATATGTATTATATGTATATTTATGTATTATATGTACACATGTATAAATAAATAAATAATATATGTGATGACGATATAGGGATTTATTTATTACTTTATTGCTCTTGTTTGGTTTAGTTTGAAAACTGCAGGTTTTGAAAGGCTTTTTTCAGTATTACTTTGAATTTGCGATTCAAACTGAGCAGAGTCTTTTGAGACTGGACAGGACATTTTTGTGTCACTGTTAATAGAAATCTGACAGAGCCCACGCTGGGCTGGACTGGACTCTCTGGGCCTCATTACACGGATGGCGGAGAACCATGGCGCTATTGGCGCCATGGTTCATGCCGGTAAAATACCAGCACCGCCTTGGCGGAAAGGGGAATTACCGCCCCATTCCAAGGTTGGCGGGGCGGTAATTCCCCCTTCCACCATTGCCCTTCCCCATTCCCATTTTTGCCCCATAGGGCATAATGGGAATGGGGAAGGCGCTAATTACTGTACCGCAAATTGCGGTACCGTAATTAGCTCCCTGGGTCCCTTTGCGGGTTGGTTTTTAACGCCTGCAAAAATCAGGCGTTAAATCCCCCAACCCGCAAAGGGACCTCGTAGTAAGGCGGTAAGGATTTACCGGTACCGGTGTTTTACCGGTACCGGTAAATCCTTACCGTCATCCGTGTAATGAGGCCCTCTGTGTTGAAACGCTCACATGTTGCGTAGCCCCATGTTTTGGACATTGTAAATTCCAGTGCAGGGACCGGACTTGTTATCCTCAACCAAATGGGATTGATTGTATGTGCGAATAGAGAGAAATTGGAGGATCTTTTTGTGGTATCCTGGTATGATGGTGGTGACTGGCTGTGTGTATGCAGGGCCTCATGGAATGATGAGGTGGAGCTTGGAGTGTGGGAGGCCTGGGGATTCCACAGTGTGTCGGTTGGGACTTGGAGATAGACTGGGAACCAGGGCAGAGGCTTATTCTTACTCTCCTACCTTTCATGACTATGCTATGTAACCAAGAAGAATAAAGCCTGTTCCTTTTACACTTACCTGAGTCAGCCTGGTTCCTGCTCAATGTCATGCCTGACTCAGATACATCATTTGGCGACGAGGATGCCTGGAACCCGGAGAAAGGTGGGAGAGCGAAGCGGAGGAGAAGTGAAGGAGAGAAAGCCAGATGTCCGTGCACCGATTGGGAGAAGTGCTGCTTTTGGTGAGATGGCGCTGTGCAGCATAATTGGTGCCAAAGTGAGAAGTGGCTGTGGCTACAGACAGGCTGTGGATGAAGCCTGTCTGTAGCCACAGTCACTTCTCACTTTGGTTGAGGTTAACCCTTTAGTAGGGTAGATATGTAGACACCAGGGCAAGGGGCCCATTTTTGGTAGTCATGTAAATGCATTTGTGCATGGGAGTTTTGGGCAGGGGCCCATTTTGTAGGTATGTGCGTTAAAGGTGACCGCACATGGTGGTGTCTGTTAGGAGTAGTTAGACTCCTAGAAGTTGTCTGTAGTGCCAGGTGGTGCAGGGTAAGGCGAAGTTCAGTTGTTTAGTACGCCAGTTGATTTTAATGTCTAATAGGTTTTTGGAGTGGCACACAGATTGTAGTCCAGTGTTAGATTTTTGACTGTGGTTAATTTTTTTGGGGTTGTAGTTGTGGTCGGTGGAGGACCAGTTGAACCACACACTGGCAAATTGAATTGTTGAAATGTTTTTAACATCTAAATTTTATTGCATTTTACTGGGAGCTTTGGAATTTAGCATGGCATATTTTTTGTTGTGCTATAATAATAATTCCAGCATTTTCACATTCTATGCATACCGCTAGATTCCATCATTGTAACGGTTGTGGACGATTTTATTTTTTGCATTTGTTTTTACCGTGTTTGGGTTTACGCACCATTCTTCTTACTGTCCGTTGTTGCGTTTTGTGATTCATGTGGTCTTTGTGTAGTTAGTCCTTTTGCTCTATTTTTCATCCTTTTTCTATGTTTTCTTTAGGGGAGAAGAGAAAAGGTGTTGGGGCGTGGTTGTTTTTGGATACTTTGGTTTTGTTTGTCGTTGGCATGTTAGGGTTAAGTTTAGGTCATTGTGTATGCTTGTAAGGCTACACTATATTTGGAAGGTATGTTGGTCTCCTTTGAGACGTGGTTAGTGCTCAGGTGTGGCTGGCTTGAGGCCAGGAGTGGCAGTTCTGGCAAAAGGTGGTAGGTTAGGAGGGTTTTTCATGGTAGGTTAGTTTTTATTGCCCATGTGGCAAGGTTTGCGCTTGGTGGTGGCAGCACTGAGACCTCAGTGTGGCAGGCCAGGGTAGAAGGTGTTATGTTTGTTTTAATTGTAATCCTAGCATGATGGTGGGTGTATTCTGTTTCTTGTGGTTGTTGTTAAGGAGGGGGATGTGTGGTATCCTGGTATGATGGTGGTCACTGGCTGTGTGTGTGTATGCAGGGGCCTCATGGAATGATGAGGTGAAGCTTGGAGTGTGGGAGGCCAGGGTAGAAGGTGTTATGTTTGTTTTAATTGTAATCCTAGCATGATGGTGGGTGTATTCTGTTTCTTGTGGTTGTTGTTAAGGAGGGGGATGTGTGGTATCCTGGTATGATGGTGGTCACTGGCTGTGTGTGTGTATGCAGGGGCCTCATGGAATGATGAGGTGAAGCTTGGAGTGTGGGAGGCCAGGGTAGAAGGTGTTATGTTTGTTTTAATTGTAATCCTAGCATGATGGTGGGTGTATTCTGTTTCTTGTGGTTGTTGTTAAGGAGGGGGATGTGTGGTATCCTGGTATGATGGTGGTCACTGGCTGTGTGTGTATGCAGGGGCCTCATGGAATGATGAGGTGAAGCTTGGAGTGTGGGAGGCCAGGGTAGAAGGTGTTATGTTTGTTTTAATTGTAATCCTAGCATGATGGTGGGTGTATTCTGTTTCTTGTGGTTGTTGTTAAGGAGGGGGATGTGTGGTATCCTGGTATGATGGTGGTCACTGGCTGTGTGTGTGTATGCAGGGGCCTCATGGAATGATGAGGTGAAGCTTGGAGTGTGGGAGGCCAGGGTAGAAGGTGTTATGTTTGTTTTAATTGTAATCCTAGCATGATGGTGGGTGTATTCTGTTTCTTGTGGTTGTTGTTAAGGAGGGGGATGTGTGGTATCCTGGTATGATGGTGGTCACTGGCTGTGTGTGTATGCAGGGGCCTCATGGAATGATGAGGCGAAGCTTGGAGTGTGGGAGGCCAGGGTAGAAGGTGTTATGTTTGTTTGAATTGTAATCCTAGCATGATGGTGGGTGTATTCTGTTTCTTGTGGTTGTTGTTAAGGAGGGGGATGTGTGGTATCCTGGTATGATGGTGGTCACTGGCTGTGTGTGTATGCAGGGGCCTCATGGAATGATGAGGTGGAGCTTGGAGTGTGGGAGGCCTGGGGATTCCACAGTGTGTCGGTTGGGACTTGGAGATAGACTGGGAACCAGGGCAGAGGCTTATTCTTACTCTCCTACCTTTCATGACTATGCTATGTAACCAAGAAGAATAAAGCCTGTTCCTTTTACACTTACCTGAGTCAGCCTGGTTCCTGCTCAATGTCATGCCTGACTCAGATACATCATTTGGCGACGAGGATGCCTGGAACCCGGAGCAAGGTGGGAGAGCGAAGCGGAGGAGAAGTGAAGGAGAGAAAGCCAGATGTCCGTGCACCGATTGGGAGAAGTGCTGCTTTTGGTGAGATGGCGCTGTGCAGCATAATTGGTGCCAAAGTGAGAAGTGGCTGTGGCTACAGACAGGCTGTGGATGAAGCCTGTCTGTAGCCACAGTCACTTCTCACTTTGGTTGAGGGTAACCCTTTAGTAGGGTAGATATGTAGACACCAGGGCAAGGGGCCCATTTTTAGTAGTCATGTAAATGCATTTGTGCATGGGAGTTTTGGGCAGGGGGCCCATTTTGTAGGTATGTGCGTTAAAGGTGACCGCACATGGTGGTGTCTGTTAGGAGTAGTTAGACTCCTAGAAGTTGTCTGTAGTGCCAGGTGGTGCAGGGTAAGGCGAAGTTCAGTTGTTTAGCACGCCAGTTGATTTTTATGTCTAATAGGTTTTTGGAGTGGCACACAGATTGTAGTCCAGTGTTAGATTTTTGACAGTGGTTAATTTTTTTGGGGTTGTAGTTGTGGTCGGTGGAGGACCAGTTGAACCACACACTGGCAAATTGAATTGTTGAAATGTTTTTAACATCTAAATTTTATTACATTTTACTGGGAGCTTTGGAATTTAGCATGGCATATTTTTTGTTGTGCTATAATAATAATTCCAGCATTTTCACATTCTATGCATACCGCTAGATTCCATCATTGTAACGGTTGTGGACGATTTTATTTTTTGCATTTGTTTTTACCGTGTTTGGGTTTACGCACCATTCTTCTTACTGTCCGTTGTTGCGTTTTGTGATTCATGTGGTCTTTGTGTAGTTAGTCCTTTTGCTCTATTTTTCATCCTTTTTCTATGTTTTCTTTAGGGGAGAAGAGAAAAGGCGTTGGGGCGTGGTTGTTTTTGGATACTTTGGTTTTGTTTGTCGTTGGCATGTTAGGGTTAAGTTTAGGTCATTGTGTAAGCTTGTAAGGCTACACTATATTTGGAAGGTATGTTGGTCTCCTTTGAGACGTGGTTAGTGCTCAGGTGTGGCTGGCTTGAGGCCAGGAGGGGCAGTTCTGGCAAAAGGTGGTAGGTTAGGAGGGTTTTTCATGGTAGGTTAGTTTTTATTGCCCATGTGGCAAGGTTTGCGCTTGGTGGTGGCAGCACTGAGACCTCAGTGTGGCAGGCCAGGGTAGAAGGTGTTATGTTTGTTTTAATTGTAATCCTAGCATGATGGTGGGTGTATTCTGTTTCTTGTGGTTGTTGTTAAGGAGGGGGATGTGTGGTATCCTGGTATGATGGTGGTCACTGGCTGTGTGTGTGTATGCAGGGGCCTCATGGAATGATGAGGTGAAGCTTGGAGTGTGGGAGGCCAGGGTAGAAGGTGTTATGTTTGTTTTAATTGTAATCCTAGCATTATGGTGGGTGTATTCTGTTTCTTGTGGTTGTTGTTAAGGAGGGGGATGTGTGGTATCCTGGTATGATGGTGGTCACTGGCTGTGTGTGTGTATGCAGGGGCCTCATGGAATGATGAGGTGAAGCTTGGAGTGTGGGAGGCCAGGGTAGAAGGTGTTATGTTTGTTTTAATTGTAATCCTAGCATGATGGTGGGTGTATTCTGTTTCTTGTGGTTGTTGTTAAGGAGGGGGATGTGTGGTATCCTGGTATGATGGTGGTCACTGGCTGTGTGTGTATGCAGGGGCCTCATGGAATGATGAGGCGAAGCTTGGAGTGTGGGAGGCCAGGGTAGAAGGTGTTATGTTTGTTTGAATTGTAATCCTAGCATGATGGTGGGTGTATTCTGTTTCTTGTGGTTGTTGTTAAGGAGGGGGATGTGTGGTATCCTGGTATGATGGTGGTCACTGGCTGTGTGTGTATGCAGGGGCCTCATGGAATGATGAGGTGGAGCTTGGAGTGTGGGAGGCCTGGGGATCCCACATTGTGTCGGTTGGGACTTGGAGATAGACTGGGAACCAGGGCAGAGGCTTATCACATACTCTCCTACCTTTCATGAACTATGCCTCTGTAACTAAGAAGAATAAAGCCTGTTCCTTTTATACTTACCTGAGTCCGCCTGGTTCCTGCTCCAGGTCATTCCTGACTCAGATGCATCACTTTTGATGAAGGCATAATATGTGTTGGAGCAATATGCTGATTGAAGACAGAACTCAGTGAGGTTTTAATGTGTAAATGAAACTCTTTCGTTTTGCAAAGTGGTCATGTGTGACTCTGCTGACATGATGACCTGCTATCTAACGCCTAAATGTCATGTGATGCAGATCATGCTTCTCTCACTATCTCCCTGTCCTATGCATTAACGGCATCATAAATGGGTAGCAGAGCACGCAAGCTCATACGTAAGTGGGTGGCGTAAGTAGCCGGCTTGATGAATACTGTTACAAACATAAAGGCTTGCTATCAGAACAGTACTGTGACATGTGACTAATGAGGTGGGGGGCGACACACCTCTAAACCCACATACATGAATGCACATTGTTGCACCAGCACATTTCGGCACCGAATGAAGGCGAGGGGAGATGGTCCCTGGGATTGTAATTCAGTGTCTGATAGCTTCACTCTCGCATTCCAGAGCGCTAGAATTGACTCCCAACCACTTCAAATTCAGAGGTCAGCCTGGCTGCACGTGATCCCGAAGCGGGACACGTACCAGCATTTCAAAGTTAGAATTTTGTTTTCATCAGGTTATGACTTGAAGATATCAGTGGCACATTTGGGGCAGCATGGGTTGTGAGTCCCTTTTTTGACATTTCAACATTACTGAGCCGTGCATTAATAATGCAGTAATGTCTTTTTGCCAGGTGTGTGCCAGCCGGTGGAAGAAAATATGAGTGCAGTTAGTGGAGCCAGTAGAACCGTTCCATAAAGGGGAGGTTACCCAGAGCTGGAAGGATATGATGGGGTTGGGCACGTTGGCACATATGGAAGGGACTGCAGTGGGACAATCTTTAGATGTGTGTAATATATGTGGGTGATGGGCAAAAGGGGCCAGATTACAAAAACTTTGCACCGGCGCAAGTGTAAGGTTCCACAGTATAAGCACTAGGGCAAAGTGTGCCCTATTTTTTAAAATACTTGAACATATTAGAGAACAATTGCAGCATATCAGGTGCAGTTTGGCATGATATAAGCCCCTGGGCAAAAAATGCCCTCGAGCAAAAAAGACACACTTTCACTGCATCATTACAACAGTGCAGAGTTTGCAGTAGTGCTAATACGCAATGGCATTAGCACGAGGGCAGACTTTGCACAGGTGAAAAAAACGCATTGAAAATGTATCTTTTTTGCACAATGACAATTTCTCCCCTGGTGCTTATACCACGTGAAACTGCACTTGCCATGGTAAAATAGTCCCAGTGTTTATAAAAAATAGGGCAACCTTTGCCCAAGTGCTAAAACCGCCCAACTTGCGCCAGTGAAAAGTTTCTGTAATCTGGCCCCTGGAGGTGACAGTGGCTTTGAGATGTCAGACACCATGTTTAATGAGGCGGTGGGAGTCCATCGATGCATCCTGGCAGCAAATGTTTGGAGGAAAGTGTTGCTGCTGATGTGATGCACATTTTGCAAAATTATAAGTGGGTGCTAAATGGGGTAAATGTGTAGCATGCGAGTGCAGTTCACAAGCGGTCTGTGCATGTTAGGATTCAATTGAAAACAGGTGTCAAAGTGTCCAATAAAAGCAGTGGAACTATGTATCCCTTTGCCCTGCCTCTTCCCCTCTCCCCACCAATACAAATCCCATACATAGGTACTGCCTTTCCCCCCATCCACTCCAAACACTGTGTTTATACTATCAACACTGAACGAAACTCAGTGAAAGAAAGTGACCGCCATTAGTTTGTCAGTGTTCATCACTGCATCTGGCTTTATGAATTCTCCCCTTCCCAATTACCAACCATTCTCACCTCTTAAGCACATGCCCAAGACTATAGCCATTATCCGCTCATTACCTGCCCACACAGCTGTGCCTGCAGCAAGTTCACATTAATTGTGCTAAATTGCAGAAGACAAACAGTGATCACGATGTGCAGGCCTATGTGGCTGCTCTGGAATGGCCGTTATATCCCAGCAGGCTATTCAAATAAACAAAAGTAAATCAGTGCCAGCCAGATAGCTCAGCCCGATGTGTCACTTGGGTGTTCCCAGCAGCGCCCAGATTCGAATCGCCAGTAGGAAGTGAGGTAAAACAAAATGGTTCTTTACAGCAATGGTGCTCTGGGTGACAAAAACTAACAGAACAATGGTAGACTTTCCCAAAAACTAGAGGAATGTCTTGAACTTTAGTCTCCCTCCCCCCAGGTCAGAGAAGTTGGCCATCTATGACTTCATGCAACCCTCGTTCTCACGCACCAGAATGGAGGGGCGCCTGCTCCAGTGTGCTAATTTACATTGAGATTCACTGACGTGTCAGAGCATGGCCACTTTTAAAGTGGGTCTCAGCATTAAGTTCAGGACCTGCCCTAATCACGGTATGTGATGTTCTCCTGAAATTCGTCTTTGCTCTGAAGGAAGTGTAGGTATAAAACAAAAAACCGCGCCATTTTAAGAATAATACTTCGCTTTCTAAGGAGGCTGAAACACAGTAGGGAAACCTTTGTCAGCAGAACACTTTATCAAAGCGAGTTCTGCTAAATTGTGACCACCTCTCTAGTATACATACGTCATTTCTTTTTATAAAATGTAATTTAGCAGAATGCTTGACACCTTGTTTAGTTGATATATGAGAGCAACAGACTTTCAATAACTCTGTTTGGCGAGCTTCCTATAGTGTTTCGCTGAGATCGGCTCTTCTAAATTCATTTTCCAAGAAGCCTTTGTTTCCTGGTTAGAAGTATTAGCTTTTGTGAGCATACACAAAACGCAAGACATTTGTTAGAACATAGGATTGATTGATGTGTAGTTGCCACAAGAGACTCTGCAGCTTAGTTGCTGCTGGGTGCAGACTTCAGAGATAACCCATAAGAAGGCAGAGGATAAAAGCAATGTTAGAAGAGTAGGCATGGATGCTACCAGTCGCCATGCCATTTGTGATATCGTGTGTACCAAGTGGCTGGATTGGTAATCAGAATTCTTTTAAATTATTTATTTTCATTTATTCTGATACATAATACACAAAAGAAACTTCCAAACATTACAAAACATATCATCAAAGATACAACAGCAAATACATCAAAAACAGAACTATATACATTAATGCAAATTCTGTACAATCCCCCCAACCCTTCACTTACCCCCAGAGCCCTAGTCCATTCCAAAATCCAACCAAGTCTAGTACAAAAGCATAAACTTCCCCCAATGTTTTTTCAAACAATGTGAATTTCCTTTCTCTCCTATAGATCCTTTTCTCCATGTCAGCCAGCTTGTGCATCTCCTCAATCCAAAGATCAATTTTCAGTGCAACAGCTGATTTCCAGCCAGTAAGAATCAATTGCTTTCCCATCATTGCACCTCGGAATAGCCATTTTTTTGACAAGTAGTAATGTCTTCAAGTAATTCATCATTCCCCAATATCAGCGTTTTCAAATCAAAATCTATCTTCTCCTCCAGTACCTTTTCGCAAATTACACCAATCTCCCGCCAAAATCCACACACCCTTACACAATCCCACGTGATATGCTCCAGTGTCCCCACTTGAAGCACACAATCTGAGCAATCACTGTTATTGGACAGTCCTCTCATACACAATCCAGGGTCCAATATCCCCTATTGAAGATTGTAACTTGCCGGGATCTTTCACCCAGACTTAAAGAGCAAAGTTTGAGTTGGTAATCATAATTGGGAAATGTCAGCGGTTTTTAGATTTCACACAGCCTTCCCCCAGCTGGTTATCTGCTTGGCAGTTTCCGGCTTTTGTGCAACCATTCTTTGTGGCATGCAGCTCGTGGTGGTGAAAGCTGTTGCCTTGCATGAGTGGTATCCTGGTTGGAGTCTCTTGTTGATCAGGTAAGAGTTATAACAAATGTGTACTGTTTTCTGCTTTAATCTTTCATGTCATAAGGAAGGACCTCTTGTAGCTGTTAGCTGGACATGTTCTATTTATTTGCAGTAAGTGGAATGTCTTCTTATAACTGCTGCTTGTGGGCACTGTCTGTATTTAATGTAGACAGTGGTCAACTTTAATTTAAAAAAGAATGCATTTCTTATGCTTCTATTACTGCTATCCGGATGCAGGGTTTTTCAAAGAATTTGCTTAAGACGCTGCAATGGCCTCTACAATCCCATATAGCATGGTAGGTGTGCTGTTTAGATGTGTTCTCTCACAGTGTGCCACAGAGACTTTGCAGAATTAACAGTTCTTGCGAAAACTTTCAACATTTGGAACTTATAAAAAAAGTGTGCCTTTTGATAAGCTATTATTAGCTAGGAAACTCTTTCTAATTGATAGGAGGATTGCTTGGCAGTGGAACATGTCTGAAACGGCCAGGCCGAGACTTGGTGGAGCTTGACACTGTGGGGTGTGAATTCAGTCCCAGAATGATAGGAACTGAGAGTCCATGCAATACCACTACTGCGGATTAAAGCTGGCTGATGGATGAGACCCATTGGAACATGCAGGACATCCCAAAACACTTATTTTCCAACATGAGGCCTAGTAAATGCGAAAAATGGGCCTCACTCAACTTTACCAAAATGGAAAGGCACTCAGGGGAAGGAAGGTGTGCCTTAGAACTGTAATATTGTTCAATGTGTCCAATGGATTCCAAATAGACGTGTGGTGCTGCAGATGCTGACTTCATGTAAACTGGGAAAAGGCACACTTTGCCTGAGGAAGACAAACAGCAGCATGTTACATTGACTCCTAATGCAATATAAGACTGTGATCTAGTAATCTAAGGGAAATTGTGACTTATATCTACAAGTGAAGCCAAGTGACACATTTCATTTGACATGAACAGAAAAACTTAATTTCCAACATATAAACTGAGATTTAAATGCAAAGGCCTACTTGGAGTTGTAAAATTGACATGTATATAATGGCCTATTTGTGGATGATACAGAAGGGATACTCATGTCTTTCAACTGTTAGACTAAAGAAATACATTATATGATCAAGGATAGGCGTCCCCTACTGCGTGAACCCAGGGGAGTAACTAAACAAGTAAACATGGAAGAGCGGATCACGCGGGGCAAGCTGCTAGAAGAATCAACCAAAGTAAGTAACCATAACTATGAGAGCCCAATGAGGGGATTGGCCAGGTCAAGGATAATGTAAAATCGGATAGTCTTTATTGTTCACATATTAAATCACAACACGCATAGTACTGAATCCATAATAAAACAGCATAAAAACAGACAATAAATATGGAATATGTACAAGTAAATTGCATAACAGCCAACTGAGCACCCTGCAATTACTTAAACTGCTTAAAGGTTAAAGTGACTGATTTGGTAATCAGAGGATTTAGTGGTTAGTCATTTGTTACTAACGAATAATTTAATTTAAATTTTAGTTTTTATATCTTTGTCTTTTTAACCTTGTATTATATGTTAAGTGAAAGATTTAATCATTGAATAGCTGTAATGAGGAGTTGTATTTTATTTGTAATGTTTTATAAATTGATCTATCTTGTATTGACGAATGTGGAAAGGTCGAATAATGTGACCAGAACAACAATAAAATAAAAAAATAAAAAATTTAAGTTATAGGTACAAGTATGATTGTGGGTGGCTTTCCCATAAATGATAGAAATGTAAACATTGGAGAGCTAATAGAATTTGAAATTAATGTTTGGATTGTGAAGTGTCATATTTGTAACCATGTTGGTTGTTGAATAAACGGCAAAAATTAAAGCGTGCTCCAGGAAGGTTCTGCCGAGACCAAACTAATTTTAATAGGCCTGGCACGAGTCTCTGAATCTGAAAATATAGAGTTAATGGTGGTTATCTGTAAATTGAAGAAAGTTGTCATATTGTGACTTTCTGAGAAAGAAATATGCTACTTTAAATGTCATTTTAAAAATGTGCATGCCTCTCCTCCCCTCATTATCCATAATCTGGACCTCCTAACATTCTTGCCCTATCGACTGGCAAAGGGCAGACTAGAGAGGAGGGGGAGAAAATTAATATCCAAACCGATCTTTAAGAAAATGGCTTGGCACATCCCCATATTCATAATTTGGAGTGTGTCACAGGTACTATATAAACTTAAATTCTCTATGGGAAAGGAGCAGAGCTGACGAAACCATTTGGGTACCACCTTGCCAGGGGAAAAGCTGACTCAAACCATCTTGGAGGGAGACAGCTGTCCACATTGAGAGGCCTGAAACCTTGAATGCGAGGCAGAGACTGGGAAACCTAAAAGCTGATTGGGCCTGACATTTGAGGAGCCAGATGAGGACTGGGTGCTGGTGACTATCTTTGACAGAATCCTTTGACCAGATCTGTGCCTTCCAAAGATGAGCAATACTGTTTCCCTGAGTGCCCAATAACCAAGGTCTCCCATGTAAGTAGATTGATCCATATGACAACAAAAGTGTGGGGGGAATCTGCCAGCCTTAATCCCCTTCCTGCATAGTGGGTGGGGGGGGGGGTCAAACTTGTGTAGACCCAGGTCATATTTGACTAAAAATATAACTCAATTAATTCCTGTATAGAAAAACACGACATCCATTTCGAACTGAAGTGTAAGGGGAATCTGTCTGTTTTAACCCATTCCTTTTCATTAGTGGGTTCTCTTCCATTAGTGGGAGGGGGTAAAAGTGTGTATACCTTTAGCTTATTTAACTAAAAATATAATTTAATTAATTCCCCAAGGGTCATTTATCATGCGATGATATTTGGTCAAAGTTTGAAATTGACAAAGATCATCCCAGTGCACAGTAAATGACTCTAGTCTTTAATGTAATTGATAACCCGGCTGTTCCTTTGGATCTGCTAGTGTTCCCAAATGAAAATCCTGAAACCCTGTTGTTCATTTGAATGTGCTGTGTCCCAAAAATGATTCAAATTCCCAAAACCCTGCCTTTCATTTGAATGTGCTATTGTCCCAAAAATGAAAATCCCTATCCACTCCATGGTCCCAACCCCTGCATGTCAAAATAAGACACATGTGAGTCTCCAGTGAAAGAAATACACTCGCTCCTGGGAGTGAGCAAGTGACACTCATAGCAGAAAGGTTTGAGACTGCTTTGGGGTAAAGAAGGAACAAAGGTGCTGGTTCAAAATAAACTGTGTGTGTTCTCAAATGCGTGTATTTTGGGTGCAGAGAGATTAAGCCCACGTTCAAATTGAATGTATAAATGTCTTTGAAATTTCTAAGCTGAAAACCAAATTACAATTTGCCTGACTGTACTTTCATATCGCAATGCATTGTGTAATTTAATAATTGGGAGTTTGCGGGATAGGAGATAAAAAGAGCAAACCTGATTTGTCTTCTTTCAAATGCAAAACAAAAAGTGTTCCATCTATTTTGTCTAGATTTGGATGGCACAGAGAAGGTGGCGTATGTAAATTGTTTTCTAGATATCTTTTAAAACCATTTGTTAATAAAAAATATCTATTATCTCAATACCTGGGCCTGGTTCTTGGCTTAGTGCGGCACAGGGCGAGAGAGCCTTGGTGATATTATATATTATTCAGGCAGGGCTAAGCAAACTAAATATTACAGGAATAACAAAATTTGGTGTGGTGGTTCGACTGGGGGGGGGTTGAGACGGTCCTAACCGTGTTGATAGTGGTCCTCAATAGATATTGTTACAAAATGGGGGCTGGGCAGCCAGGATTTAGCCTGTTGTTCTGACTCATGACGAGGGCAGGGTATAGCAGGCCAGTCATTTTTGATTAAAATCACTAGGTGTTTGGCGGGTTATTCATGTTTTATAGAAGTACCACTTTGGTTTGACCTCTGAGAATCAGAGGAGTATTGAGGAACAAAATCACCCAAAGTAATCCAAAAATAATCTGATTTGACCAAATATTTAATTAAAATATTTTAGACGTTTGCTGACTGCGGACAACTGTGTTGTGGTAGAAAGTGTTTGCAAATGTGTCCCAAAAAAGGTCACTGTTAAGCATGAGTGCTGGAGAAATGGAACAGGCCAGACAGTGTATCTCCTCTCAAAGTTGTTCATTTAGGGTGAATGGGCAGAGATAGATGCTGGCACCTGGCATGCCAGAATTATCCAGGAGGCCACAGCAGCAACCACTGATATTTGGCTGGATAGGGGTCTGTTACACAAACAGTTAGAACAATTCTGCATTACCCAGAATATTAAGGAAGAGCAGATTCAAATGGCACAGCTTATTGATACTTTCATTTGCAATTAGCCGAAGAGCGATTGCAAAATAAAGAAGCCAGTTTGCTGGATAAAACGGAGGACATAGAATATACCAGAAATCATTACCGAAAATAGAAGAAGAATTACAGAACAGTCACATTGCAGAGCTAAAATATGAAGGGTTCATTCAACAACTCAAAGATGAGATAGCAACCCATTTGCAGTCCAGCACTGAGCTGGGAATGCAACTGCATGATGAACATAGGCAATGTATGGAGGATGTGAGCTCACTCCAAACCAAGGCAAATGATCAAATTGCTTACAGTAGGATGTTGTTAGATGTTATTGTAGCTTTTAAACAAACCATAAATGAACTAAAATCTGAAAATAGTCAGCTGATTATAAGAGGGATTGATTCCCAAGTTTAATTTGATCAGATGCACCCAAACATAGGCAGTTTGAAAAAGCAAAATAAGCAAGTGATGAAGGAAAAAGAACTCCTGAACCAGGACGTGCATCAGTTGAAAATGCAGAAAAGGAACAGTCAATTTCTCAGGAAGTGACTTGCATTAGGCGCACAAATGTCAAATTGATGGAGCGTGTGAGGATAGCAGGAAGCCCAGTACAGAAATGCATAAGAAGAAGAGATTAGTCTCTTAAAAATAAAATGCTCAGAATATGCGCGCACAATGCAGGCCTCACAAAACAAAAATGAATCCAATTGGGAAGAAATCAAGGCATTGAAAGATTGATTGATGGCTCAAAGTAAAGTGCTCCATGCAAATCACGTGTCAGAATTAAAAACTGAGGTCTCTGCATCCCAGTACGATAGGGACCAAGAAAAACAGGTGTGAGAGATTGGCAGATGAAACAGAAAAATACAAAAAGGCTGTGAAGCACTCTGACCCATTAGGATATGGAAAAGCTCCCTCCAGTCAAGGAGCAATGACCTCTCTACCAGGGATCTCATGCCAATTAACTACTACTTCATATGTCCAGAGTGCAGCTGAACTCATCAATACCACTTATCAAGAACAGGGAAACATGAGGCAGCTGGACTCACCCAGGCCTTGTCAAACTGAGCCAGAGGCCAGTCCTTATCCGATATTCCTGAATATTCATCCGCCGTGATGCGTGTTTGAGCCCCCAACCCCTCTTTACCCCCTTGATGTGTGTTTGAGCCCCCACCCACTCTGTTCCTCCGTGATGTGTGTTTGAGCACCCACCCCCTCTGTTCCCCTGTGATGTGTGTTTGAGAATCCCACACCCGCCTCTGGTCCTCGTTGATGTGTGTTTGAGCCCCCTCCACCCTTCTGGTACGCCGTGATGTGTGTTTGCGGCCCACACCCCTCTGTTCCCCCTTGATGCATGTTTGAGCCCCCACCCCCTCTGTTTCCCCTCGATGTGCGTTTGAGCCCCCCACCCCCTCTGCTCCCCCTTGATGCATGTTTGAGCCCCTCTCTTGTCCTCCGTGAAGCGTGTTTAAGCCCCACAAAGCCTCTGTTCCCCCTTGATGCATGTCTGAGCACCCCACCCCCTCTGTTCCCCCTTGATGCGTGTTTGTGCCCCCTACCCCCTCTGTTCCTCCTTGATCTGTGTTTGAGCCCCCCACCCCCTCTGTTCCCCCATGATGCGTGTTTGATCCCCCAAGCCCCTTCTGGTCCTCCGTGATGCGTGTTTGAGCCCCCACCCCCCTCTGGTACCCTGTTATTTGAGTTTGAGCCCCCCAGCCCCCTCTGGTCCCCTATGATGTGTGTTATGTGTTTGAGCCCCCATATCCCCCTGTGTGCAACAGTGCCAGTGCATCCGTCCTCCCCATTCCCATTGAGTCCCATGGGATTCGAATGGGAAAGGGGACTCTTTTTTTCCGGCGCCTGGCTATCGGGAATTACCAGGACCGCTGGGGCTGTAATGCCCCAGTAATTCCCCATTGCCAGGTGCCAGAAGAAAAATGACAGTTTTTACCGGCACTGCTACCGCCAGGGTCGTAATGAGACTCATTGACTTTGTTGCTTCACCTTCCTAACTCTCATGCTGGACCTCCCTCGATCCTGTACTCAGGTCGGCCCTGATTAATGCTGTGCCCTTTATCTTCTTGAATCCTTGCCTACATTTTCTGTTCCCTGCAACTTTACGTATTTCATTGACCTCTGAAACTGTATTTCGCTCTCCCCTCTGCTTCTCTGTTCTTTTTAACTGTTCTATTCTCTGTTCTCTCCTCCTCATCCTTCTCCCTTCTCCCTCTCTCCTCCCTCCCTTACTTTTTTCTTTGCACTTAACTCTATCAGAATTGTCCTTGGACCTAGTATAATAGCAACAATTTGTTTGTCTCCTCCCGCCATCCCATACTTGTTCTCCCCTCCATCCAGCACTATCGGAAATGTCGTCAGGCCTACTACAATAGTCGCTTGTTTTTTTCTTCTCCCTCCTTTCTCCTCCCCTCTCCCTCACCTCTTGTAATATTCTGCTCTACCAGAAATGTCGTCAGGCCTAGTACGGTAGACGCCTGTTTGGTTCCCATTTCCTTCCTATTTGTGTCTTAGCTCTTGCACTATTTGAAATGTCTCTAGGCTGACTACAATTGTTATTTCACATTCTTGTTGTTCATGGCCTGTAAGAATCTCACTGTATTTCCCTTGTTCGCTCCCTTGCCTTGAAGCGCCTTGAAACACATTGTGCATAGGCGCTTTATAAATAAACTATCATATCAAAGACTCGGCCTACGAGGAACATTTGGAAAACCTCCACACATTCGGAAGGCGGGGAGATTTCCTCGGTCTAATTGGAAAGAGGGATGAAAGGAATGAGTACTCTCCTGTGCAGAAAGGGGACTACAGGGTAAATGACCCTGAGAGTTCACAGCACCATAGGAGAGAGGAGTCCAGATCCGGTGACTCAGGGAGGCAGTCCCAATATCAGAGAGAGTCAGAAGTTAAGTGGACTCAGGTGCAGCGGGATAAAAAGACTGCCAAACAGAAGAAAGGTTTGGTGAAAGACCCAATCCGACAGATCAAGGCCATAAAGAACTTCATGACTCTCTACCACAAGAAAGCAAAATATGGGAGCGAGCATTTAGACGTTTATGAGCAAATGATGGCATATTTGGAATTAAAAATAATGGAAATTGCATGGAGTTTGTCAAGTGGACATGCACCCCCGAATACCAGGCTGGAGGATCAAGATCACTATAAATGGTCCACATATAAGGCACCCATCTTGAAACATTTTTCTATCCATAGAAACCCGCAGGAGGCCCGCAAAGCGCCATATAACCTGCAGTATGGGGAAGACCAGGCACCTAGAAAGTTTGTGCAGGATTTAAACTAGCATTTGCCCAGACTTCTAGGTGGGTGAATACCAATAGTAGGGAGTTTGTGACTACTTATCTCCATGCACTCCCTAAATACTTTATAACTCAGTTGGTGCGAGACTTCCATGAGCATAGGACCCTGGATTAGGTGATTGAACAGGCCACCAGGATCTATGAGGTCCAAAAGCCCTCTGAAAGTAAAAATAACCCCCAAACCCCAAAATCATCCAACACACATGCTGCTGCGAAGGAGGTGGGGGTGAAACATACTTCTCGTAGATGGGATGGCCTAAAATACTCCTTCTTCCAACTAGCAGAATGAAAGGCAGAGGACACCCTCAGACCCAGCCAATTGAATGAGAGTCAGGCAGGATACCAGACAAATGTCCCTTCTGACCGTGCCACATATGTTAGCCTGAGATACAAAGGTACAAAACCATACCAGGATATGTATATACTCCCCGGCACAAGGGGGGGTCAAATAGATAAATACCACCCAGGAAACTTCCCTCCAAATGTTCCTCCGCAGAGAAGTAATAGTCCACCTCCCAACCCCAACTTCTTCCCCAGGTATCCCCAAACCTGAATTTTCAGAATAATCCTCCTCTCTCTTCCTGCTTCCAGGACAATAGATTCCTGAACCCGGGAGAAGAGAGACCTAGGATGGAAAATTATGGGGGAAACTTCCAATACCCAAGCTACTCCGGGACAAGGGACAGTTACCCTTTCCAGGAGCAGCAAAGGTATGAATCAAGACCTCCTTACAACCCAGAAAAAGTTTCCCAACTGGAGCGACAGGTTCAATAAGTAACCGAAGACCTGGGTCGCATGCTGAGAACTTGCTGCCCAGAACAACCCAATGCCCGGGTTCGATGCACTGTGGGGGGAATGACTGAAAGCAAATTCTAACAACCAACAGATTCCCGAGGAGGGACCCTGGGAGGAGGGGAGATTCCATGCCTTAGAGGAAGCTTCCTTTCCTACCGGAATGAAACCCCTGGAAACCTCTGAGCCTGAATATAGATCTTCTACCCTCAAAATGCAGGAACCCAAAGAACAGAGGGTAAGTAGGAGAAGTCAAAAGAGAATCCACTTTGAGGAGGAACTCAGGATCATCCCCTTTGAAGGAGAAGCATGTGTGGAGGATTCAGGTAAGGAAATCTTCTTTTCAGGAATGGAGGGCTCCCTCCCAAAGAAAAATGGGTCACAAAAGGCCCGGATTCTGACTGGGTAAGTATGCAGACCGACCAAGGGCAAGACATTCTTAAACCCCAACAATGTGAGCCAGATAATACTGAAATTGAAGGGGTATCCTCCCTCCAGACAGTTTCTGGACTGTCTCCAGGAAAAGGGGGACAGCAAAGAATCAGGGGAAAAAGTGGACTCCCCAATTTGATCCGTTTCTGGGTGAAAAATCTTTTTTACAGATTGCCGAACTCCGACACAGAAAACTGCCAGAGATCACACCAGGTAGGCGTTCAATATAAAAAATGTTGACCGCCGAGCTGGCAGATAATTCACACTTTCTTTGCCCCCTTGAGGAGAGAGAAGGAAGATTTGATGCTCCGGTCAAGGTCAGCATATCAAGTCAGGAGCGCCCTCAGGCACTATTCCCCTGGCAGTGATGAAAGATATTTCTGCTGAGCTGATGTGTCCTGCCAGCAGGGCGTTAGTCCTACTGAGCTTAATGCTGCTACGGTGATCCCCCTTTTTAAGAAACCTTTGCTTCTCCCTTTGCTGCCATCTAACTATTGTCCGATTTCTCTCTTAGCGTTTCTCATGAAACTTCTGGAATCACTGGTTTCCCCTCTTCTTTCCTCTTTCATGGAATCTACGGTGCTCTTGGACCACGCCCAGTTAGGTTTTAGACCTGGTTGGGGCATGGAGAGCGTGTTGGTATCGATTCACAATGACATGGCCAGGCTGGTGGATGCAGAGGGAGTTGGTGCCCTGATCCTTTTGGATCTTTCTGTGGCTTTTGACACTGTCGACCAGCCCATCCTGTTCACCCGCCTGGCCCAAGTTGGAATATCTGGCCAGGTTCTTGACTGGTTCGCACCGTTCTTGACTGACAAAACTTAGACTCTTTCACTCTCTCCTTTTCTTTTGGGTATTTTTGCTCTTTTCTGTGGTGTTCCACAGGGATCCACCTTGTCTCCTATTCTCTTTAATATTTATATCTGGCCTCTTGTGTGTCTCATTCGCTCTTTCGGCATCAGGTGCTATTCTTTTGCGGCGACACAAAATCCTGATCCGGCTGGATCATGATCAGGCTGAACTGTCGTTGTGCCTGAATCAGTGCCTGACTACCTTGGGGGCATGGATGAACCACAATTGGCTTAAGTTGAATGGAGACAAGACAGAGGTGCTGGGGGTGGGTTCTCCCCCTGATCCCTCACTCTAGGTATCTTCTTTTTGGCCCTCTTCTTTGGGTCCTCTTCCAGTTCCATCAGCCAAGGTGAACAATCTTGGTGTGGTTGTTTCAGCATCACTTTCGATAGAGGCTCAAGTGGCTGCAGTCTGCCAGGCGGGTCATTTTCATCTAAAAAATCTTAAGAAGGTGCTCCCTCTCATTCCAGTCCACCTACGCCCTCTTGTGGTTGCAGCTTTAGTGCTCAGCCGTCTAGATCACTGCAATTCTCTATATCTGGCACAGCCTAAAGCTCTAGTCCAGAGACTTCAGCGTCTTCAGAACATGGCGGCAAGAGTAGCTACAGGTTTCCCATTTGGTGTCCCTATTTCACTGGTGCGGCGGTCTCTACATTGGCTGCTGGTATGCCAGTGCATTGTTTTTAAGTCTCTATGCCTGTTACACCGTGCACTGCATGATCTACAGGCTGAGTATCTTCGCAGCAAGTTTACCCGATACGTCCCTACACAACGGTTACGATCAGTAACCGCGGGTCTACTTGTTGTTCCCCCTTTTCACTGCTCCTAGATTAGAGGCAGAGCTTTATCAGTTGCCTCCACTCAGCCGTATAATGATCTTCCTGTGGTTCTAAAAAAGTCTTCTAACCATCTTGCATTTAGGAAACTATTTAAAACCTTTTTATTTTAGTAAATTCTGCCACTGTTCTTCCCTCCTCCCTCTCTTTTCTAGCACCATGATACCTTGGTGACCATGCGCTCAATATATTCCATTAACATAACATAACATAACCAACGGCTACTGGACAGTACCCGTGAGTAGGGAAGACCAATACAAGCTTGCCTTTACCTTCTGGGGTCAGCAGTACACGTGGATCCAAACCCCCTTTGGATACAAAAACTCTGGCAACGAGTTTCAACATCTTTCTGCATAAGGCCATGTCTGTTTTGGATTTAAGGGGAAACCTGGTTTATGCAGATGATGTTTTGATCAAGAGCTCAACTGTGGAGGAACATATAGCAGAAATCCACTATGTTCTGGCACAGTTGCAAAAAGCCGGAGCAAAACTGTCTGTCCAGAAGGCACAGCAGTGTAAGACCCGAATGAGCTTCTTAGGGCATGAGATCACCCCAGAGAGTCTCAAACCCACTCTGCGAGAATTTAGAATCCTTCTCAGACTCACTAATTATGGTCAAAATTTCATTGAAGACTATGCAGAGGTCACTCGACCTTTGGACCATTTATTAAAGGCTGGAGTCAAGTGGGAGTGGGGTCCGGAAAAAGACAAGGCAACTAAACAACTGAAAAGAAGTATTTGTTTGGTTTACCCCATAAAGAACTTGGAGTTCTTCTTGGAGACAGGGTTCTCAGATACTTTCCAAAGGCATCTTGTATGCAAGTAAGACTTTGTCCTCTGTGGAGGAAAAATTCAATGACTGCGAGAAGGCACTCCTGGCTACATTGTGGGTGTTGAAATATGACCACCCATTCATACAGGGGGAGCACATCATTTTGGAGACTCCTCACCAACCCTTGCAATAGCTACATTTATTCATATGGGAGGTGAGAATTTTTAAACCAGACAATGCCCTCAATTCACGGCGATGATTTGGCTTCACTATGCTAAGTTAGAGGCACACATATTTTTCTCCTTTCTTCCCTTCTCGCATTTCCTTTTGGTTCTTTGTTTTTTGCTGTTTTCTGCTTTTTTCCACTTAGTCTGTTTCTTTCTTTCCTGTGTTATTTTTTCTTTTTTTTTTCTTATTTTATTTCATTTTATATTTAACTAAGATTCTTTGATATTCTCTGTATATCCTCACTGTCACTATTTTTGCTTTAAGGTGTTTTTTGGTGCTCTGTTGTTGTGTCGATGTATTGATTTGCACATTTCATACTTTCTAAAGTACTTGAAGGGCTATACGTTCATTGATTTATTACTAACCCACAATTAAGTGAAGTATGCACTATTTTATTTAGGCTAGTTGATTTGAAATTGTGCTAAATTTTGTATTTTTGACAAGTCAGTGTGACATGTTGATTTCTTGTTACTTGTACTATGTGGATATGCTAGTTTATAGTTGGAGTCTTGGTCATTTGAAGAGTGGAGGTTTTCTTCTTCCTTTCTAATGTGTTTTTTCATGTGCCTGAATTTTTAGAACTGTATGATCCCACTTTTAATTGCATATAATCAGGGTGGTACACTGGGATATGTATATTGTATACTTCATAGTCATCTGATTAGGTATAAACGTGGGGGTTTTAATTGCCGTACTTGCACATTGATAACATCATGCTTCCCGTTGGAGATACTCAGGTCCAAGCACTAGGCACCTTATTAGAGTTATTGTGTGGATAATTAGATGCACATGCCACCCTAGCACATCATGCACCTTATTGGGAAAACTCAGGTTAAGCAACATGCACTTTAAAAGGTATTTTCTACCCATGTTTAAGCACTATGCACTTTATCCCCTCCATAGTTGCGCTGTTTTTTATGTTATGTTTTGATATTCTCAGTGGAATCATTTTATATACTTCATATATGTACTTTGGAAACCACATTGAATGTATGTAAGATGACCAAAGGTCATTTTTTTCTATATGCACCTTAATCCATTCATGGGGCCTCATTACGACCCTGGCGCTCCCGTAATGAAGGGTGCCAGTACGGGACCGGCACCCTTCATTACGGGAGCGCCTATCACGAGGTACCCTTTGCGGGACCCGGAACAGACGTCTGGTAAAACCAGACATCCTTTCCGGGTCCCACAAAGGGAAGAGGGAGCTAATAACGGACCATTTGTAATGTGCCTGTTATTACCTCCCTCCCCATTCCCTATGGGGGGTCAAATGGGAATGGGGAATGGTTCCTTCAAGGAGGAATTACCGGGTCCTCCAATGTTTGAATGACCCGGTAATTCCCCATTGAAGGAACCCGGTATTGGAGCCCGATATGGAGGCAGCCATGGCGCTAATAGCACCATGGCTACCTTCATACTCGTAATGAGGTCCATGGTGTCTAATGACCTATGTTCGTTTGGTCATGTTTTAGCTAATAACTGTGAGTTTAACCATTTTCCCAGTGAAACTGCATTGACTGTCATTTGCAACAGTGGAATATTTGGTTATAAGGTCATTGCTAACTTAATGTACAAACATGGCCAACCGCTTTAACACAGTTTGTGAATTCTATTGACATGGGGTAAACACAACGAAGGGACCATGCATCATATCATGACCATAGAGACCACTTTAATGCATATACAGCGCTATCCACATTGTGTGCATTGTATGTGATCAAGCATCGTGTCCCTGCATACTGATCCAAAAATAAAGGACTGTGTGCCAATTGAAGGATTCTTTCCTGTATTCTTTTATACACTTGGAAGTGGAGGAGTGCATCTGCAATGTGCTTTGCAACTGACTTTTTCATTTATATATATATATATATATATATATATATATATATATATATATATATATATATGTATATATATATATATATATATATATATATATATATATTCAGTGAAAAAACTTTGTTAAAGGGACGTTATGGTTAAGTTGCGCTACTAAAAACCTATGAAATTCAGTGAAAAAACATTGTTAAAGGGACGTTGTGGTTCCAAGTAAAACCGAAAAACCCCTGAAATTCGCCAGTTATGGTAAGCTAAGCAACCATAACTCGCGCCACCACCGTGCACTGCTAAGACTAACACCCACGACATCAAAGATGACATCACAAATGTGATGGAACATACTGAACCCCTTCTACTGAATTTGATGTCCGCGAACTTTTTTGATGTCCGCGGACATGTTCGGACAACACTACCACTACCTAAAAACTCTGGGGGGGTTTGTTTAATTGTTATATCATAACATAGTAACATTTGAAAAATTCACAAAGCAGCACACATACATATTATATGTAGTAATACATAAGAAATGTAACCCATATATGTAACACACTAACCATTCATTTAAATACAATATGTTCTAAAATGGAATATACCAAAAGAAGATAAATTGGCTTCCAACAAAATTACCTCAAAGACACTCCACAACTAAGAGCAAGACCAGACCTACAGAGTACTCAAAACATATCTTACCTGAAATAATAAGTGTACTTCATTTTACTAATATATTTATAAACTTTTTGTATTAGATTTTAAAAAAATATATCGGCCCTCATTACGACCCTGGCGGAAATCGAAAAACGATGGCGGAAATGGAATACCGCCATCGAATAGCGCTCGGTGCGACTATGACCCGTCACCGTAAAGTACGATGCCATTAGCGACACCGTAGTGAACGCCAACGCTAACTGCACCAAGTACGCGCACGCGCGCCATGCCAAACCGTAATTACCACCATGGCGCAATGGTACGCGAATTCTGACCCTAGCGGACATGTACCTAACGCCATCAAGCATGGCGGAAAGTACCATTCCGCCATGGCGAGAAGTACGGCATCGCGAATCAACCGTAAACGGCCCTACTGAGTGCCTGTACACCACTCCCTGGCCACATTGCACAACTCCTCGTAGGTGCAATGAAGTCACACAATGCAACCAGTCAAATGTACAAGTCACCCATGCATGCCAACGAACAAATCAATCTAGGGGCTCCAAGTGCCTTGTGAGTGGCCATCCATATTTGCCATGGCACCATTGCCGCACTGATGCAGCACAGGCATGCGAAGGTTCAAGTACAGCAACATGAGCAGAAAAAAGAGACAAACAAAAACAGGCCCCCCCCCATCGACTGACACCAGTGCAAGGCAACATTCAAAGCAGTATCCTGAGTCAGACTGCACTAGCCCTGTACTCCTGCCAGTAAACAAACCAACCATCAGCAGAAGCATGGACCACACAAGTTGGCAGAGTGACTGAGCAGCCAGGCACATCTCAAGAGGGGCCAATGGGAGCTGCAGGGCACAGATGGCACGAATACAGAAGCTATTCCAATGGACATGACCTCAGTCTCCCTCCATGAAACGCACGCAAACACAGGCACCTGTGACCAGCCATATACTGATAATCACATCATTCCACCAACCCACCTGGCTGACCGGCATCTGTTACACAAAAGCTAATCCCCCGCCCCTGAGCATGACATCATCAAAACAGTCATAATGTCAGCCCCCATCCCTGACCACACTGGGCTTCGTAGGCAAACGCGGCCAGTACAGTAACACGCAACTATACTCACAAGCCGGAACCCAATGCAGATATACTCACAATACATCGCTCCACAAATAGGAATATGCTACATCACTTGCAAAGAAGAACGCTACACGGTTAATATCAGAATAGAAATTTAATGCACCACAAAATCACCAAGCCCATACAGCCATTAGGTCATGAACCCCAAAACATATTTCATCATTGTGGGCTGCATCCGCAATAAATGACCAGCTTCTTCTTGTGTGACGCCCTGTTCCTTCATGGTACACAGGGGCTACATTCACGTCCAAAAAGGCAACATGGAAGCGCCTAGAACCGCAGGGCCGTTCCATTAGGTAGCCACTAGTCCAGCTGAAAGGTCGAAATGTCGCTCCTAGCCACTAGTACCGCGTAAGGGCATGTGGCCCATTGGCGATCGTCCCATAAGATCGTAATGGTGCTCCACTGATTAACTCGAAGCAGCAGGTGTCGGGAGTAGAAGCCATCTGCAGGAGTGGCATACAGATGGCAGCGGCAAAAGGGGAGGAGATACCTGTCACCCAAATGAAATGAAAATGAATATAATGGCCATCTGAACTTGATTCGTATCACTCACTTCAATGATCACACTAAACCACAGCCATATGCATGCTAGCCCACTCCAAAGGATTATTCCCACCCAAATATCACTTGCGAATCATAACTATAAATATCGAGGTGAAAACACGATTACAAACGAGTGTTTGTGTGCATGCGTCTGTCAAAACAGAATCCATTCGATGGGATTAGTAACGTGCATAGACACAAGTGTTTGAAGGCGCGTCGAGACAGGGAGGGTTCAACAAGGCCAGATAGACGATGGTCCCACTATGGCAGCTCTGCATCACATAGCGCAGGGGAGGTGGATAGATTCCAAAAAGCCCTGTACATGGCAAACTCTCCATCAAATCATCTGTCCATGCATCCATACATCATTCCCTCATCCCGGTATGAAAACGCCTGATTATGTACTCACATAACATGTGCAATTTCCATTGAGTCTGTGCATAATGCAGTCTGCAAAATCCACTGTGCTCCAGGCCGGAATTCCAGTGTTGTGAAGCAACATGTATTTGGGAACGTCCTGCCTTATCGTCCACCACGCTATTGCGCATCCCATACTATTCATATCAATCATTGCATTCTCGCCATGGCCCCTGTCCCAAGGACATTAAACAATAGGACGTTATATTTGCAGGCAGACCTGTGGGCGTCTCCTCTCCGCTAGCTGAAGACCGAAAGCGCCGTCCTTCGAATTCCTCATTTGCAACATCACGTCGAAAAGGCATCTGTGACCGCTTGAAATCACAAATCCATCCATGTAGTGCGGCAATGTGTGGAAATGCAAAGTGGCTCCACTCACAAATGGGACGCCCCGCCCGTCGTTGAGCCGCGGTACAGTGCTGCATGAGGGTCCACCGTTAATCGAGTACTACATTCCACTGACCCTTCACAAGTTTGTTCGCGACTGCAAAGATAGTATGGGAAACAATGGGACCATAGCAGAATGAACATATGAGCCAATATTTCACTGTCATCGGGATCAAATACATGATTGTAATAGCAAGATGCCATGCGTCGAATTGCAGCGTTGCGTGCGGGACGTGCTCGCCCAAAGGGGATTGCAGCTTGCACAGGTGGAATGAATCACCACAGGTGGAGGCTATACAGCTTGAAAACACATACATTGCACACCCAACCCCCTCCCACAACCACACCCACTCCAAAATGCTACCGGCAGGACTAGCGATGTTGGCCCTGGGGGACCTGATAGCACTGCAAGTACTCCAACTTCAGGAAGAAGACGAACAGCAACTACTACAACAACCGGCTGCACAGAGGAGACGCAGGAGGAGGAGGAGGGCAAGGCAGGCCCAGCAAGGCCCGCCAGCACAGCCACTACCACCACGCAGGCAGCCCGCAATCCCACGCCTCCGAGCACATCCGTTCAACCTCACGGATGAGCAGATCCACACCCTCTACCGTTTGGACCGGGACACCATAACCGCCATTGTGGACATGACACAGGCTGACCTTGTCAGCATGATAGATAGCCCAACCGCCATTCCACCCCTACTGAAGGTGGTGTCTGTACTCCACTTCCTGGCCACAGGCACCTACCAGCACACAGTCGGACAGTTGCATGGCATTTCACAGCCACTGTTCTCACGGACACTATTGCAAGTGCTCGATGCCCTCCTGAAGCACGCAGACGACTACATCTCTCTACCACGCTCGGAGCAGGAAATTACGAACACAAAAGTGGGATTCCATGCACTTGGCTGCATACCGGGTTGCATTGGTGCCATCGACTGCACCCATGTTGAATTGGTCGTCCCACATGCCATGGAGGCCCAGTACCACAACCGTAAACAATTTCATTCTCTGAATGTACAAATGGTGTGTGACTCCAACAGGATCATTACACATTGTTGTGCACGCTTTCCTGGATCAACCCATGATTCTATGGTCTTGAGGAACTCTAGAATACCACGCTACATGGAGCGCCACGCAGGGAACAGATCCTGGCTACTCGGTGAGTCTCATTTCATGCATGATAATGTGGGGTATGTGATGTGGCAATGACCTGGCAGGAGGGGGGGGCGTACGTAGCAATGTCATTCCACAAACATCCTTTATTGTCCACATACCGGTGATGCCGGGTATCCACTGAAGAGATGGCTCCTTACACCACTCCGGAACCCACAGAACCAGCCTGAGGAGGACTACAACCATGCCCACTCACGTACCCGTGTAGTCATAGAACAGGCATTCGGCCTACTGAAGGCTCGTTTCCGCTGCCTCAGCAGGTCTGGCGGGGCACTCCTGTACCGCCATGAGAAGGTTGCAAAGATGGTCATGGCATGTGTCATGCTACACAACATGTGCGTACGTAGAAATGTGCCCATGCCCCCTGACGCAGAACTGCAAGCACCTGATGATGGTCATGATGAGGGTGGGGATGTGGCAGCACCTCAAGGAGTCCGTGAGGCACAGGAGGGCCGTGAGATTCGTCAGCATCTCATAGATGCATGCTTCTAGCACTCACGCCTGGTGGCTGATACATGGACACGGGACTCGTGGCACTGTGTGTGTCTGGAACATGCACAATATGGACTGTACGCCTATAATGGCCTCGTACACAAAGATCAATGTCCACGCATCTCATTGGATGATTGTGAAATGTTTATAGCATATGTGAAATTATGTTACACACCCCATCGACCCGCCACCCAAGTGAGCCCAACACACCCCCTCCACCCTCCTACCTCCCCCCCGAACACCAGTGTCCGAAGATGCTCATTGTCAGTGGGCAGTCGCTATTGCAAGCCCCCTCTGCGGGTATCAGGGGCACCCCTGCCTGTGGAGCGCAGGTTCCTCCCAGATCTACGCTGGGGGCTGCCCTGGACGGAACTTGCAACGGATGATGTCTCTGCCTGCTCACGTCCATGCATGTCCCTAAGGGTTTGTGAGAGCTCAGTGAGCACACGGCGCACTGCGGCAAGTTCGGCACATACGTCTTTGGACGTCGCATGCAGTTCCCCCCTCAGGCTCTCGGTGCTTCTCTCCATTTGTACTCTCAGGCTCTCGGTGCTTCTCTCCATTTCTACTCTCAGGCTCTCGGTGCTACTCTCCATTTGTGCCCTTAGTGTCTCTGTGCTTCTCTCCATTTCTGCCCTAAGTGTCTCAGTTGCTGTTTCTATGGCTGCCTTAGTACCCCCACATTCATCGGCATGGTCTTTGAGGAGCGTGGCCAGTTGCTGCTGTTGCTCGATCACCTGGTCGAGGGACTGTTGCCTCTGCTGTGCCATGGCCATTTGCGGTGGTGTCACAGAGGGGCTGGTCACCTCATGTTGCCTTGCCACAGGGCTTGTGGGGGATGGCCAGTCGTCGTCTTGTGGGTGCCCCTGCGTGGTATCCTCATGGTGTACGGGATGGAACAAACAGGGGGATTGAGACAGGTCATGGATGGATCTTGCTTCGACATTCCCGTTTTCTGTGTCGGAGCATGCTGCCATTAATGCAGTGTCACCTATGGTGCTGCTGCCACCAGAAGCAGTGCCTTCTGTGGCATCCCTTGGGGGGACCTGTGGTGGTGTTGTTGTGGGCATGCTGGCTGCTGCGGTGCCTGTTGAAGTTCCCTCCTGTGTGCTGTCACTTGATTTGTGCTGCTGCCGTGTCTTGATGCGTGCAGCTGAGGTGGAGGGTCTTTGGCCGTTGGTCTTGGCCCTCTTTGCAGGTGTGCTGGTAGGGGTGTCCTGGAGCTCGTCGTTTGAATCGGACCCTGTGGTGGAGTAAAGGAGGGCGAGCGTTATTAATGGGTCTGTTGAAATTGGAATGGCAATGTATCACATGCATTGGGGTGGTACCTGAGGGTGATTTGGGTCGGGGCCTTGGGGTGGTTTCATTTTTGTGTGGATTGAGGATGCAGTTGTATTGCAGCCTGCAGTTAGGGTGTGCCTGCTGCACGTGCAGGGGGTGTTTTTAGGATTTTTAATTATTTATGTATTTAATGTGAGTTTTAAAGTGCGCTATCAGGCCGATGTATGTGGACGTTCTCCTGGACATGTGTTACTGTTGGACTATGTGGACACATGGTACTTCACATGATTGGACATTGTGGATTTAGCATTGTTTTATTTGGCCCACCTACCTGATTCTTCGGATGTCTGCACTCCTTTCTCCATCCCTCCGACTCCCTCTATACTCTCCATTCCAATGGTGGAGGCACAGATTTCTTCCCAGGGGGTCAACTTGATGGGTGATTCCGATCCTCCCCCGGTAGCTGTGGCTATGTTTCGGTTGGCAGAAAGTATGCTCCGGACGCGTATCCGCAGGTCGTCCCATCGCTTTCTGCATTGCTGTGGGTTGCGGGGTGCGGTCCCCACCGCACTTACCCGCTGTGCCACCAGGGCCCATATGGCCTTCTTGTTCGCAAGTGCCGTCCTGGTCATTTGCGTGGAGAACACGACGGCAGCATTTTCCTGGAGGGTCTCCGTGAGCACCGTGAGTTCCTCACGGGAGAAGTGGACCTGCCGCTTGCGGTCGCACGCTTTTTTCGCAACTTTTCCCATTTTTATTGCTTTCACTGGGGTGGATGACGGGTTGGGATGTGTCTCAGGGTAGTAGTTTTAATGGTTGTGTGGAAATTCTGATTTTATAGGTGTACGCCGTGCTGTTTCCCGTTCCGGGACCATTTTTTGGCTTCCGTTTCCGTATATTTACGGTCACCGTACTTTCCGATTGCCGCTCATTACGGTGACCGCTCAGATGGGTGGCGGAATTGCACCTAGTGCGCCGTACGACGGCGGTGAGGGTCGTTTTGGGGACTTTTCCGCCATCGCGGACTTTGCACTTCCGCCATGGCGTAGTGCTCGTGCCCGATGGGTCGGGATTAGCCGCACTTTGCTACGTCGTGCAATGGCGGAAACGCTATTTACGCTATGGCGGTCAGGTCAGTCACTTTCCGCCAGGGTCGTAATGAGGGCCATCATCTTTTTTTTTTTCTCACAGAAATGTCTAGTACTCTGGAATGGCTAGAGGAGCATTTCTCACATGAGGAAATGTCAGAAGATAGTGAAACTAATGGTACACACTTTATAATATAAACCATTTAATTATTATTATGTTATATACATTTAACATATATTTTTTTTTGTACAGAGCATACCAAAATAGAAAATACCACTGAAGAAACTGTTACGGATAACACTCTTGACAGCATAAAAGAAAAAATGGATTTATTGTTGACCAATTTTAATAATTTGAAAACTTTTGTTGAGGAACATTTTAAAACAAAAACCTCATACCATTGTCCCACATGTACTTGTCCCCCCTCACCATATCCCAGTCAATTATCCCCAAACCCTCTCCATAACCCAAAATGTTTTGATGAGACTTCCATCCCTTCTTCACCTGATATCAATCATGTTGAAACCTCTAATTCTCCTGTTTTTGTTTCCGTTTCTGCCTCACCTTCTCTGTCATAATTTGTTAATATATGTTAAATAAAGTTACATTTTTATATTGCGTTGTAATTAGTTACTGTTTAAAAAAAAAACAATTTAGGTGTCGGCGGACAGCGCGGTTGTTCTGAAACGTTCCTAAATAAATGAAAATGGAGGTGTCCTGAAGAACACTATACCTGTCCGTACTGTTCGCTAGCAAGTTGAAACTGTTCTAGAACACACACGGTGTCCTGAAATGTTCGTAAATAAACGAAAATGGAGGTGTCCTGAAGAACACTATACCTCTCCGTAGTTTTCGCTAGCAAGTTGAAACTGTTCAAAGAACACAAGTGGTGTCCTGAAATGTTCGTAAATAAACAAAAATTGAGGTGTCCTGAACAACACTATACCTGTCCGTACTGTTCGCTAGCAAGTTGAAACTGTTCTAGAACACACGCGGTGTCCTGAAATGTTCGTAAATAAACGAATATGGAGGTGTCCTGAAGAACACTATACCTGTCCGTAGTGTTCGCTAGCAAGTTGAAACTGCTCTAAGAACACACGCAGTGTTCTGAAAAGTTTGTAAATAAACGAAAATGGAGGTGTCCTGAGGACGCTATGTCTGTCTGTATTGTTTGCAGGGAAGTTAAATTGTTTTAAGAACAAACCGTTGTCTGTAACTGTTCGTTTGACGTGTGATGCACTTTTAATTACTTCAGGACACGAACAGTGTCCGTAGAACATCAACGCGCATGCACAAACCAATGTCCGTGCATTTGGTGTCCTGCGGACAGCCGCTTCCTTCGCGCCCATGCTGATCGTGTGTTCTGAATGCGGACACTTTTCGTGTCCCCGAACAATTTAAAAGTACATTTTCAAGTAATCCACAATATTTCTCAATAAAAACTCACCATAGCACAAGTCCCACATACTAACCCTGATTTTCTACATACTTTTTGAAAGTTTTTTACCTTTTTTTGTGTTTGATCTGTCCGCGGACAGCGCACATGTCTGCAAACCACGTACAAGCACCCCTATAAAAGACCACGCCCTAGAGCTTATTCTCATTGTGGTTCTGGCTATTCTTTAGAGCACAGCTATTTTTCCTGCAACTTGCAGATTACACCATCATCGAGATGGCATCCATGGCTGCACTACTACCACCTGGTGCTGCACCTGCTTCAGCACCACCCCCACCCCCTCCACCACCACCACCTCCCCAAGGGCCTGAAGAGGGGAACAGAAGTGAGGATGCAGAGGAGGAAGAAGAGGATGACGAGAATGAGGTAGTGGAAATCCCTACTACCCGCACTCGGCGTGAATCTTGGGTGTGGCGGTTATTTACCATTCCTGGGAATGGTCCTGAGGCTCGTGCGAACCGAGTCACCTGCAATGAGTGCAAAATGGTACTCAGTCGTGGGAGGCATGGTTCGTACAGCTTTTGGACCACTACCATGAAGCGACACCTAAGGTCATTTCACTCTGGGGCCATTCGCAAGGTTGTACCTTGCGAGGAGCGTGGTAGGTTGATTTCCTCGACTTCATCCTCTGTTTCTGATCCTGTCACGACAAGGAACACCTCTGTGGGACAGCGTCTTCCTCAAGCTGCCTCACAGGCCATACATAATGCTGATGACCCTTACCTTTCGAGGGTCACAGTTGTGTATATGTACTGCGACACAGTACTCTGCAGGGGGAGCGACTTCGTAGTGCTTTTGAGACTATCATCTCAGAGCACGAGAAGACCTGCTCACTACCCAAATAAAACCCACTCTACATCTTCCTCTCTCAGCTCGCCCTTTCTTATCCCTGTGGTTGATGTCCCCCCCTTTACCCTACTTTCACCTCCTCTCCTAGTGTGTATAAAAAAACAAAAAAAATATAAAATAACAAAAATAAAAAAAAATAAGGCTCTTTTCAGAGCTGCCTTTCACAGTTAAAAAATAGAAGTGAAAATAAATGAAGCAGGGCCCTTTGTATTTTTTAGAAGTCCGGACAGTCCCGGACATCTAAAATTTTGGGGTGCTACCCTTTCATAACCATTGCAATTTTCTCTGGGAGGAAGTGGTGGCTCTTAAAAGAGCCTTTGGGAGGTGTTTGTGTTTCAAAAATTATAAATACTCAACACCTACTTCAAAATAGATGCTGTAATTCTAAAAAAGGTCGCAATGCATTTTGTATGTTTCTTAGAAAAATCTGATTGCCAGCATAAGTTAGATGTACTCCATCTCTGCGAAAAATGTATGTACTACGAAACATAATATTTTCATTGTGAAAAGAGGGCATGCCAAAATCTCCTAGAAAGGCACAAACAGCCTTATTGACATTGCGCCTTGCTTTCTCCATTTGAGGGTCAAATGAAGAAGAACATAGCCACATTTGTCTCTGCGCAATCCGTGAAAAAATTACTTGAGAATTTGGAAACATGTCCATGACCTTCCCAAGTCCTTCTTTCATTGCAAATTGCAAAGAAATTCCAGACACATGTCCTAAACTGTTCCCTCCACAATGAATTGTAATTACAACTGGATGTTGCTCTGTCTCCAAAGTGGCACAGAGAGGTAACAAGTCCAACCACTTAGTTCCACGTACTGCATGCCAGTGTACTTCCACATGTGGGAATCCAAGATCTACAGCTACTCCACAGGTTTCTGCATGCACCTTCAACCAATGTATCCACGAGTCTCCCAAAATCCAAACAATCTGTTTTCTGAAACACACAGCCATAGCTATCTGTTCTTCTCTCAGCAAAAAGAGTATCTGAGAAACTCTCTCCTGGCAAAACACACCCACTAAACTTTCCTGACCAATCCCTTTCAGTAATCATTCTCATTTGCATGACTTCTGAACCCAAAAATCCCCGGATGTAACACCCATGTCCGCCATGTCCGCAGACATATCGTAACATGAACAGCCCTTCTACCATTTCCAGTTCACTCTCTGTGCCATTCTCTCATTGGATGTAGCTAAGAAGTCACATGACCATCCACCAATCACATTCAAGAGCTCTCCATCTAACTGCATCATCATAGATCAGCACAGCAAATGTACTGTGAATCTCTCTGAGTACAAGTGTCATATATTTGGCAAGCACCATCTACAAGAAATACTGTACAAGTCTCCAAGATTTCTACGTGCAGCTCCATGCATATCCATATGCATAAACACAAACTACAGGTATGCATATTTTCTGTACAGTACATGAACACATTTTCTAACTGACTTTTAGCTTGTATAATCTGTAAAATAAATCTACTGTCTTTGTTTCAATCTCCTAAAATCAACTGTCACTTACAAATCTTTATACTTTTTAATTTCTTTATACACACACACAGTCAAATCATGTTAAACTAACATTTTTGAAATGAAATATATAGACTACATATAGTCAAACAAAATTGCATGCACATTCTATGTTCAAATCTCAAACAATATTACTTGTACAATTACATAATTCTTTTTTATTTCTTTATTTCTTTAATTACTTACATTTATATAGGACAAGCAGCCCATGACATTGAGGCACTATTACTTGGAATAGCTAAATTACAGGAATAATGGTATTCAGTGGTACATTATGAATTTCACAAGATATAGTAAAGATATTTTGTTTGCTAGTTAGTCATTGCAATACAATTTGTTCATTAAGAACATATCATATGTATTCAACTGGTGCGACGTATCTTATGTAAATAAGATAGTTTTAATGGTTTTGAGGAAGGCGCTGAGGATTTCAATTAAAAAAATCAATGTCTAAATTAAAAACAGTGCTATATACAAACAAAATTACTAATTTCTTCCTTTTACAAATGCAGTGAGACCATACTCCTGAAAAGAAGCAACCGGATTTGAAGTACAAAGAACAATTAAGAAGTAACCTGTTCATTTTAGAAAAGAAGTAAGTAGAATATCACCATAATATTTGTATTATTACTCAAACACACTGTAAGGTTAATTCATGCTATTTCTATGCCTAGAAATAGAGATTCTGCACCATTCTGTCCAAAAATCCCCATGTCTTAAACAGCGATTTAATGCCAGAATGGCCCACACATTCCTATTTTTCGACACACAAATTAACCAACTCAACCGCTAGAATTTAGATGTTATAGAACAAACAACTGTTTTAATTGTATAGCATTAGATATACTATTTATACTTCTCCACACCACTAGCTTACTTTTTTCTGTCATCTGAACCCCAGTTTAGTAACACATTAATTCAAGAATACCCATCCCTACTAGCTGTAGTTCCAAATGCACAATCACACATCATTACATACATCTTTATCATCTTACTCAAACACTCATGCACACAGCACACATACATTGCAGAACACCCCAACCCATACCTTCTTTATTTTTTTCAACAGACCCTAAAGAATGCCTACCAAAAATCAAGTCCGTAGAAAGCATCTGTCACGTCTCCCAGTGTGCCCACTACTAGGCAACCCACTAGGCAACCCACGATTAGCCCGCACTTACCTGGCACATCTCTCGCTGCACATCGGGGCACAAGAACACGACCTTCTGCCCGACACTGGAGAAGGATGACTGGTTTTCCCAGTGTTTTCCGATCTTCATTGTCCTGGCAACCCCCGTGGAAACTCTCGTAAGCCTTGCAGCACCGCCAAGCAACACGGCGATTCATGCGTCACGTGAGGTGAACTGCTGCCAATCACGTTCATCCTCTGCCATCACGTGATTTTCCCACGCTGCTACGTTTTTGCATCATGTGACTACAACTAACAGTCAAAAACGCCGGAAACCATGGTGGCAGCGCTTCTCAGCTGCTTCTCGTAAGGACTGTTTGGCGTTATTGTTTTCATCAAGGATTCATCGGCTCTACGACCACGGACTGTTTTTGGATACTCTACTTCTTCCTGGCTTCATCTGTTACCTTTGCCCTGGAACTCTTCTTTCTTGCTTCTAAAGATATTCAACCCTGCACCTACTTCACGGATTGCTTAAACAGAGTGTCCCTTTGCTTGGACCTTGTGCTTTGAATTGGTTTTTGACCCCATTACGTGTTTTTGGACTCCTCTTGTGCCAACTTGCCCAGGTGTGGAACTACTACCCAAGCCTCTCTGAAACCCGGCTCACTGTCCCTGCTGGTTGCCACTAGTGCATTACGACCTGGCCCACAGCTCATCTAGGTAAGCCTTGCTACAATCAGTTCCTTATTGCTGTGTCCATATTGCATTAGTTTGATAACCGTCCATTGCCTTACAGTGGTCAAAGGGGTTCTTCCGGCGTTTCCTGGTTCCAGTTGACGGCTCACTACACCTGTGGCCTCAAAGATTGCACAGACAGTATTTGGTCATTCTGTCTGTGTGGTACTTGGGGACGGAGGTATTCAATAATCGGCACGACCATCAAGATCAGAAAAGCAAAGCAGAAGTAGAGCAAATGAAAATAAAAGAGCATCCGTCTCTAGCACAATTTGTAAAAAAAAGTTGAAACAAAACAGCTAATACAGTCTTTAGTGAAACAAAAGAAGTTTCAAGTACAAAAACTTTGCCTCCTCTATCAAAATGTAAACCAAACCAAAAAAGCAGAAAATCAGCTATCACTACAGATAAAACTGCTTCTTTAAATCTTGATATAGTTCAAAGTAAGCATACCAAGAAAAGTATTTTAGCCAAAATGTTCCGTCACAAAGTCCTTCAAAATCAAATAAAAACAGGAGAGAAACCAGGTTCAATGCTTAAAACGTATCGTAGGAAATAAATCCTAGAAGTGTTGATAGACAGTGCAATTCTTCTCAAAAGAAAGTTATTATTTTAGTGTTAAACAAAATGAAACCACTAACAAAACTAATAACTAAATTACAAAAAAGACTTCTCAATAAACGAAATGTCAACAGAAAGAACTTCTTAAGTATCTGCGGAGGTGAAAAGAGTCACACTACGAGCACAGAACCATACTTTAACGAAAAAGCGTACAAACAAAAGCAAACAAATACAATTGCCTTACATAGCAGTGGTCGAGGTTATGAAAAAGTTAATAATACCATAATGGAACAAGAAGTACTCCTTACAAAAATATGTCCTGAAAACTTGTCTAGTGTACAAATGGCCATGCACGTCAATGTGTAAGATTCCCAAACAATTTTTCAAGTCTTTACACCAATTCCTCAATCAATATGTGAAAAGCAAAGACAAAATCAAAATTAAACTACTGCAAAATATGGATACCTGTCCAGTACGCAAGTACACAGGACTACAAGGACATTCATTGGCCTGCATTACAGGACCTACTTGCAAAACCACCTTCCATGATATCAAAAGGATATCAACACATCTTTCAACTATAAGAAATCTAGTTTATAAATTGTACTATGCTAAAAGTCCTGCTTTAGCACTAGCCAATTTAAATAACCTTCTTCTACATGGTACAGCAAAAGACCTACTAGAAGAAATCGACTATATCCAGAAAAAATATTTTGGAAGTGAAACCACTTACAGAATGAAATAGCTGTAAACAAAATGAGTAACAATTCTACACATGGCAACCTTTTACTTCACACATATAAAAAAGAAATACTAACATTTAAAAGTACATCAGCTGAAGTACCAAACCATGTGTGTGTATGTTGTCGCAGAACTTTTTATAAAAGTAACACAAAAACTGTAGACCTATCATACAAAATAGAAGACAATGAAGATTCTAAATGGTTTGAATTAGCTCTCTACCTTATAGCAGAAAACAAATACGAAATAACTGACCCCGTAATACTTTGTAGTTACTGCACTACAAAACTTGACAACAACCAAACTCCTTCACGTGCTATCACAAATAATTTGGAATTATAACCACTACCAAAACCCCTTCAACAACTTAATTTATATGAGAGCATCATCATTTAAACCGTGCACCAATTTCAAGCAATAATACGCCTTCAACCTAAAACTGCAAAATTACCTCCCTCTGAATTATTGAAAGGTATTCGTGGAAAAGTAGTGTATTTACCATTAGATCTAAAAGAAAATGTACACACTCTAGGAGTGCAACGTCCAATGCAACAATCTTTAATTATCTTGGTAAATGAAGTACCTACACAAGACAACAAAAATTAGGCAACAGCTGGTAGATTTACATAAAGTTAGAGAAGCCTTGCAATATCTTAAAGAGAATAATGAATATTACAAAGAAATTAATATTGAAGAAAACTTGAAGGATACAACTGAAATAATTCAAGAGACACAAGAAGCTGGTCAATTTGAGCTCCTAGATCCTGCTACAATATCAAACACTTTATACCATTATACAATTCATCCATTGCACTCTAATGACACCATAGAAGATGCACTGAAACGTCCCAAATGTGTCAAACAAAAGGATCACCAATCAGAATATGGGAAAAAAGTATAGAAGCACATGAATTTCCTCTACTCTTTCCTACTGGCAAAGGAGGAAGGTACGATGATAGACCTATTCAAATATCAGCATCAGAATACCGCACATTATGGATGTATTCTGAAGATCCCAGATTTAGACAAAATGTGGAATACATATTCCACCTACTCTTTGAAAGTGAACTAGCAACTTTATGTTACGGAGTTGCACACATATTAAAATCAGGATCACACTTTCAAAATATGACAGCTACACAATTATTACAAAAAGTGCAACAAAAAGATGAGGTTTTACAATCAAATATTACAAATCTATTAGCAAATATGCGTAATACTAAAGAGTACTGGTTTCGACGTCACGGAGATGTACGTTGAATGATCAGAAACCTTGACCCACCCACTTGGTTTGTTACATTAAGTTGTGCAGAATATGCATGGGTAGATTTACATGATTTCCTAAGCATATCAAACAAAAACAAAACAATCATAGATAAACTAACACCTGGAGAACTTTGTTTTCTGGATCCTGTTAATGTTTCAAGATATTTTCACCATCGCTTCATTGCTATGATACATTTTATTTGTAATAAATCTGTTCCTCCCCTTGGAGAAGTGCAACACTTCTTTTGGAGAAAAGAATATCAAGCCAGAGGAGCACCACATATCCACATGCTTTTATGGATTAAAGATGCTCCTAAATTTGGTCAAGACAGTGATGCCACTGTTTTACAGTTTATTGAAAAATATGTCACTTGTGAAATTCCATCATAATCCAAAAATTGTGATCTTCATGCACACATTTTACAATTTCAAAGACACAAATGTGGCAAATATTGTCGTCGCAAATACAAAAACAAAGGGAAATACTACACCAAATGCCGATTTGGTTTCCCTAGACCAGTTACAAATACAGGTCAAGTGAACAACCTCATGTCTTCAGTTAGATATAGGGTCTCATTCAGAGTATGGCGGTAAGGGATAGCGGCCACCGGTAACGAGATCGGTGGCGGTGATCCCTTACCGCCATACTCCGAGTTCCCTTTGCGCCCTCGCCCTTAACGCCTGCTTTGAGCAGGTGTTAAAGTCGAGGGCGCAAAGGGGCCTCCAAGCCAATAACGGTGACCTTAATGAACGGTCACCGTTATTTGCATCTTCCCCATTCCCAAATGAGCCAACCTTGGAATGGGGCGGTAATTCCGCCATCCACCAAGGCGCTGCCGGTCCGGGTACGGCGTCAACCAAGGCGTTAATAGCGCCATTGGTTAGCGCCGTACTCGGAATGAGGCCCATAGTGTTAAAGGTAAGTCACCTAAAAATACATATTACATAAAAAGAAAAGATGAAGAAAAATAGATCAATGATTACAATGCAATCATTGCCCACTTATGGAATGCAAACATAGATGTGCAGTACATTGCAGACAATTCAACTGCAGTTGCACGATATGTCACAGCATACTTAACCATAGCAGAAAAGACAAAGCTGCAAGAACTCTGGAATGACCTGTCATCAGATGAAACAGTGTCTCAAAAAGTATACAGCTTGGGCATAAAAATGCTGTCCCATAGAGAATGTGGATCCTATGAAGCAGCTTATCGTTTAACTGGTACTACACTGTATGGTAAATCTGAAAATATAGCATGGCTAAGTCTTGGTCCAGCTAAATCTAGAAAAAGAGTTCTAAAATCATACAAAGATATAGAAACAATAGCCAAACATGATCACAACAGCGAAGACATTTTAAAAACAATTTATCGGACACATACTACCCAAACAGGAGTACCACTTTGGAAACCATGTGTCTATACCAAATAGCCCAAAACTACACATACAAAAATTATATAAAACCTGATGAAAAAACAGTAAATACAGAGTGACAAACTGTGAAGGCAGTTAAGTAAAACTCACCAAACCAAATTGAATTAATCATATCAAATTGGCATTGAAGACTCCTCAACATAAAGAACTATATTACATGTCCCTGCTGCAACTCTTTAAACCATGGAGAAAAGAAGAAGAAATACTAGATAACTATGACTCATATGAAGACGCTTTCAAATCAAATGAAAGCACTATAACTGATGTAAACTTTACACAGTACAAAACAATGTTGCACAATGAACAGCAACACGAAGAAGAACTCCAGGCCCAACTAGATAAGGACACTCCTGACAGTAGTCAACCTTCTGTAACAGGAAGCCAAGAACCATTGGGAGAGCCACTAATAACAAATGAGGCAGAATTAGCTATGATAGAAATAAAAAAACACCATGTGTCAGTATGAAGATAAAGAAGACTTAACTATACTACAATCAAAACTAAACATTGAGCAACCTAGCATTTTTCAAGAAGTAACAAAGGAAATTGCACATGGTGTACAACATGAAAACATAGAATGCACCTGCCAAAATTACAAACCTATACTATTGTACATCAGTGGTGAAGCTGGTTCCTAATCAAAATCATCAGTAAGTTCCTTCAACAATTGACAAACAACAAACTGTCAGCTGTTGTCACTGCCCCCACAGGTTTAGCTGCCTACAACATAGGTGGTGTCACTTTACACTGATTACTACTCCTGCCAGTAGAACACCAAAACAAATTAGAGTATTACAAACTTTCTACAGAAGCTGCAATGGAACTATGCAGAGTATTGAAACAAATGAAAATGCTTCTAATAGATGAAGTGAGCATGGTGTCCAACCTAATGTTGACTTTGATTCACCTCAGATTACAAGAAGTACTCAAAACAAACTATGAAGAGCTCTTTGCAAGAAAACACATTATTGTTTTCAGAGATCTTATTCAATTGACACCAGTAAAAGGTGAGCCTATTTGTAAAACATTAGGACACAAACTCTGCTGTAAAACTGTTGCCAGCATTGCAAATGTCAACCTTTGACAACATTTCCAATACAGAGAATTAACAGAAAACATGCAGCAATCTGCAGATCTCACTTATGCCAACATCTTAAAAAGTATCAGAGTTGGTATACTTCCTAAAGAAGCAGAAGCAATATTGAAAACCCGGCACATTCATGCACTTTATGGTGATAATGCATGTGCTACAGATGCTATGGAACAATTATCCCACAAAAATGTCAATTGTATGGCCTTAATGCCAACTCTTGCAAGCTGTTTAAAATTCAATTAAATAATGTTAAGTAAATAAATGCACCCAATAATGGAAATTAGCGCCACAGACAAACTAGATGTACATGGTATGACACTACCCATGTGTGACCAAGCCACAACAAGACTAAATAGTTTAGAAAAATCAATCTCAAACACAGCAGGCTTGGAAAAGATATTAAAATTATCCTTAAATTGCAGAGTAATGCTTAAACGTAACATTGACGTGGACCAAGGACTAGTTAATGGAGCACTGCGTACAGTTGCTGGCTTTCAGACATACCCACGTGACAACAAAATTCAGTTTGTCAATATTCTCTTTGACAAACTTTCAGAAGTAAAAAGGATAGGACGCTGAACAGCTCGATTCCTTCTCTTCAAAGACATGTATGTACGCAGAGAACAATTTTCTCTAACTCTTGCATAGGCAGTCACCATTCATAAATCACAAGGTCTTACCCTAGACAAAGCAATGATAGACATTGGTAGCACAATCTTTAAAGAAGGCATGAGCTACGTAGCACTATCACGCTTACGTACACTTGACAGTCTATTTCTAATCAACTTTGGTGCAAGTAAAGTAAACGCTGATATTCCTTGCATTTTAGACACAATAGACTTCGCTCACTATACACCCCCCATCTAAACACATATTCTGTACCACAAAAAGTAAAACGTTGTAAAAGAAAACTAAATCAAACAGAAATACAACAGGATGTCACTGCAAATCCTCCAAAGAGAGTAAAAAAAAATAAAACTTCATCAAGTACCACAAACATAAAAGAACCCATTAGGGAACGTAAACCAGGTACTTCATCAAAGAAGGAAGACAAACTAAAAAAAAAACAATCAGATACAGAACTACCTGGTCCATTTAAACTCTCAAATATAGTTGGAGTAAGTTGCTATGCAAATGTAGCAATGAATATTCTATTTCAATTGCCACCAATTGCTGACAACATTTACTTGCACAGTACAGACCAATTGTGTTTGCAAATGTTAGTACTTCACAGAAATGCAACAAACAATCCTGATAACACGTATAGTGTTTATGGAATAAGACAACAATTGGACTACTGGGCTGGAATGGTTAAATTCACTATAAACTCACAGGACGATCCACAAGAATTTCTAATATACTTACTACAAGTACTGGAAAATAAAAACATACCTATAAATGAAATCTTCCAGATTTCATACATGTGGAAACATACATGCACTCTCTGCAACAATGTGAACCAAGAAGAAATCCCCAATGAGCGGTTTGTGTATGTATCAATACCTAATTGTGAATCCGTTCCATTTCAGCATCTTGTACAAAATGCAAACCATGGTAGATTATGTACTGCCTGCAATTCGGATAATCGCTCCACGTTAGTAATACAAACACATAGTAAATACATAATACTAATGCTTCTACGTTACAATACAGATGGTACCAAAAACAACTGCAAGCTGACTGGATTCACACATGGTCAAATATCACTTGGTAAGAAAACCTTCACAACAATAGGTATAATCTACCACGAAGGAGCCACAACCAATTCAGGGCACTACACTGCATATATAAAAAAGAAATGTGGATGGTTTGAATGTAATGATAGTACCATTACTCTAAAGCAGAGATTACCAGCAAATCTCACAAACGCTTATTTAATGTTCTTAAAACCAAAATTTGATAACTAAACTGTACTTAAACCTTAAGTAAACTTATAGTAAAAAAATATAAACTTTTAGAATATTCCAAAAGCAATCTAACTGCCCAAAGATTCTACAACAACTAATCAGATAAATGAATAACACTAAATTAGAGCAAAAAATAGACAGTTAGAATATGCCAATTGGTATCTAACTGTCCCCACATTTAATAATATCCAAACAGATAAATCAATACCACTAAAATATATAAATAAATAGACAGTTAGAATATGCCTACTGGTATCTAACTGCTCCAAAATTTTATAATATCCAAACAAATAAACTGTAGCATCTACAGTTTATTTGTAGTAGAACTGTAGAATCTAACTGCTCCAAAAAACTGCAACAAGCCAATGTATAAAGCATTAGCCAGAAACAACAAGTGAACACTGAAAACAAACAAACAAATAAACTGTAGCATAACAGAAAAAGGTTTTATTTTTAATCCAACATGGATTTTTTTTTCTCCCACAGACCCAATGATTTTAGCAACAAACACAGAAACTGAGCAAATAGCACAGTACTCTGGTTTGTAATCTACTAAATATGAGGGTCCAAAAAAAAATGTTGATTATACAATGTAATAAGTCATTACAAAATACTAATACTAACATGCTATTTTCTTTTATCACAGAAATGAACACAAAATACATGCACTCCAGTTACTAAACCAAACAGTAAGTATATTATAATAAGTACAACCATCGCAGCAGATAACACCCAAAGTGGCTTATAACTTTGTTCCTTATAAATTTGTTTTTGACTCAAAGTTATAAGCAACTATGAGTGTGATATGCTGCGGTGGTTGTGGCCAGGGCATAGAGTCTTGGGTGCGTGGCCAGATGGCCATGCACCCAAGACTCTATGCCCTGGCCACAACCACCGCAGCATATCACAGCCATAGAGTCAAACATTTCAACTCTGACCTATGGAAACTTTTAATGTCCGTGGACATTATGAGTGTTCTTAGAACACTTTCAACTTGCCAGCGAACAATACGGACAGCGTCCTCAGAACACCCCCATTTTTTTTATTTGTGAACATTTCAGGACACCGCGAGTGTTCTTAGAACACGTTCAACTTGCCAGCAAACAATATGGACAGCGTCTTCAGGACACCCCCTACGAACATTTCAGGACACTGCGACAGTGTCAACTTCCTTTTCTTGTTGAGGCTGAGTGTCCCACTTTCCCTCCTCCACCCCCTCACCTGAGTAAACCGTGTCCTCTTCCACAGGGCTCAAGGATCGGTGGGATCTGTAGTCCTTCTCCTTTTTGTTTTGAAGTTTGGGTCTCGCACGAGAGGAAGCCACAGTGAAGGCTACTAGGGAACACTTCCCTGAGGACCCCCCTCCCGGGAGGGACAAATAAAGGGAAAAAGCCAAACGTGGCAAAAAAAACCTCGGAATTGTGGGCAGCTGGACTCGAAGGTGCAGGATTCAAGTGGAAGGAAGTATTTGTACAAATGTAGAAACTGGAATCCGGAATAATTGGAATAGAGTTCGGATAACACTAAAAGACCAAAGGGTCAGGAAGCAGAACAGAAAGTGAAGGGAAACTAACTGAAGGGAAAAAAGGAGGCAGCGAGGCCACTAGGAAAGTAACCCGTATCGTGGCCCACGCACTGGAAAGTGGCATGAACTGAAAGGAGGACGGGCAGATAGGAGGGAAGAAGAGTAAGTAAACAAAGAAAAGAAACCGGAAGAGTCCGGGACACCAAAGCTTAGCGCAACAACAGCAGCAAAAGAAAACACAGCTGACCGAAAGGTTGCAACGCACAGATGTCAGGAGGAGGCGTGCCTAAATAGATCTACATGCATGCGACGTAAAAAGTACTAGACCGCTGCATGCACGTAGTTGAAGGCGTGCTGGAAATCAGGAAGTGCGGTAGTGAATCCAACGGGGCCATAGACGCCAGTATCCGAGACGTCGCATGACAGACAGTTCTTAGAACACTTTCAACTTGACAACGAACAATCCGGACAGCGTCCTCAGAACACCCCCATTTTGTTTATTTGCAAACATTTCAGGTCACTGCGAGGGTTCCTAGAACACATTCAACTTGCAAGAGAACAATACGGACAGCGTCCTCAGAACACCCCCATTTTTTTATTTGCGAACATTTAAGGACACTGCGAGTGTTCTTAGAACATATTCAACTTGCCAGCGAACAATACGGACAACGTCTTCAGGACCCCCCCTACGAACATTTCAGGATACCGCAAGGGTTCTTCGAACACCTTCAACTTGACAACGAACAATACGGACAGCATCCTCAGGACACCCCCATTTTGTTTATTTGCGAACATTTCAGGACACCGCAAGTGTTCTTAGAACACATTCAACTTGCCATCGAACAATACGGACAGCGTCCTCAGGACACCCCCATTTTGTTTATTTACGAACATTTCAGGACACCACAAGTGTTCTTAGAACACATTCAACTGGCCAGAAAACAATACGGACAGCGTCTTCAGGACAGCCCCTACGAACATTTAAGGACACCGCGAGTGTTCTTAGAACACTTTAAACTTGACAACGAACAATACGGACAGCGTCCTCAGGACACCCCCATTTTGTTTATTTACGAACATTTCAGGACACCACGAGTGTTCTTAGAACACATTGAACTTGCGAGAGAACAATACGGACAGCGTCTTCAGGACACCCCCTACGAACATTTCAGGACACTGCAAGTGTTCTTAGAACACTTTAAACTTGACAACGAACAATACGGACAGCGTCCTCAGAACACCCCCATTGTGTTTATTTACGAACATTTCAGGACACCACGAGTGTTATTAGAACACATTCAACCTGCCAGCGAACAATACGGACAGCGTCTTCAGGACACCCCCTACGAACCTTTCAGGATACTGCGAGTGTTCTTAGAATACTTTCAACTTGACAACGAACAATACGGACAGCATCCTCAGGACACCCCCATTTTGTTTATTTGCGAACATTTCAGGACACCACGAGTGTTCTTAGAACACATTCAACTTGCCAGAGAACAATACGGACAGCGTCCTCAGGACACCCCCATTTTGTTTATTTACGCACATTTCAGAACACTGCAAGTGTTCTTAGAACACATTCAACTTCCCATCGAACAATACGGACAGCGTCCTCAGGACACCCCCATTTTGTTTATTTGCAAAAATTTCAGGACACCGCAAGTGTTCTTAGAACACATTCAACTTCCCATCGAACAATACGGACAGTGTCCTCAGGACACCCCCATTTTGTTTATTTACGAACATTTTAGGACACCACGAGTGTTCTTAGAACACATTCAACTTGCCAGAGAACAATACGGACAGCGTCCTCAGGACACCCCCATTTTATTTATTTACGAACATTTCAGGACACCGCGAGTGTTGTTAGAACAGTTTCAGCTTGCTTGCGAACAAAACAGACACATATTGTGTCCTCAGAACAACCCCCCATTTAGTTTATTTAGAACGATTCAGAACAGCCGTGTTGTCCGCAGACAAATCGAACACAACAAGAGCGTCTACCACATAAAAAACACAACATTTAACATATCTCATACTCTCCCACCCTCTCCAAACACTCTTACACACCAACACACTCTACTAAATACAAATTTTAAACCAAGTTTCACTGCGCATCCAAGATGGTGGGCACTACCGAAAATCTGACGCGCTTCACGCTCTACGCCGTCCAATCCGCGAACACGTCGCATGTCCGTGGACATCACGCAAGCCGATTGGCCAATCAGGAAACTGTCCGCGGAGCGAACAAGGAAGTGTGTCCGCGGACCGAACACAGATTTCACTAATTTTTTATGACCTACTTTTACCATTTAAAAAAAAAACTACTGGATGGATTTTCACCAAATCTGCAAAAGCACGCTTTCGGGACCAAGCCGCTACTCCTGGTCCAAATTTGGTGAAAATCTGTCCAGCGTTTTGGGTTGTAGGTGCGAGCAAAGTTTTTCCTCCATTCAGTCTATGGGAAAAAAAATGTTTTGGGCCCCCCCCTATAACTTTGCCCCCCCTGGACAAATCCTCACCAAACTTTTTGCAAAGTTTGGTGTGGATTTGTCCAAGGGAAGCGAAGTTATAAGCCGCCCAAAAAGTGCTCTTCCTATGGAAAAAGCAACTTAACCATAACTACACAGCCACTACCGTGTAATATATATATATATATATTACATGGCCATGGTAGGCCATTCAACCAAGAACAAAGTGGTAAGCAGTAGACTTGGAAGACACTGCACACCCATCCCTTGTAAGATCTACAGACATACAGCTAGAAGGGAAGTCTCTGGGCAGAGGTGCTGAAGGATAACACACCTATAGAATAACCCCCACTACCACACATCACCGAGGCGGTTGTGGGGAGACCATGCACTCTTGGGTGCATGGCTAAAGCCCATTCACGCAAGAATTAAGTCATAAGCAGTGGAGTTACAAGTCTATATGGTTGTGGTGAAATGTGCTAGTTGCGTTGATGGCCTAGTGTCTTAACTTCATGGCTGTAGACGATGGTCCGAAAAGTAAATTTATAAGCAGCTAATTTACAAGGACCATGGTTTCCATATGCAGCGATGGTTGTGGATAGGAACTATACTCCTTGTACCTTGGTTGTAAGGCGTAGGTGGTAGCTTACTCACCAAAGATGGAAGGGCAGCCTACAGGCACTGCAGCATATTAGTACCATAGATTAGACATGCAGATTCCCATGTGTAGAAAATGCCTGCCAATATACTTACTCCTTACTTTGTTCAGATTTCACATACTTTTTTTTATTGGCTATCGTGCTTGGCAGAAGTATCACTTTTTCCATTTCTGTGATGAAAGAAAAAGGTGTGTTAGTGTTTGCATTTTTTAAAAATGTACTACATTGCATAATAGACAGTTAACTTTTTTTTTTTACCCTCATATTTAGTTTACAAACCAGTGTACATTGCGCTCGGTTTCTGTGTTTGCTTTTTTAATCCTTGGGTCTGGGGAAAAAAATCCTTGTGGGGTTAAAAAAAAAACTTCATTTCCTATGGTACTAACTACTTCATTTTTTGCTTTCAGTGTTTTCTTCATCTTTCTGATCAATGTTATGTTTATTGCCTTCCTGCCCATTTTTAACAACAGTTAGAAAACAGTAGGCGTATTCTAACTGTGCATTTGTTCCTACAGATTTGTGATACTCATTCATTTGTGTTGTCGTCATATCCTGTTTCCTTTATCTTTCCCATTAATGTTTTCTTTGTTGCCTTCCTGCCGATTTTTAACAACAGTTAGATACCTATAGGCGTTTTCTACCTGTGCATTTGTTTCCAACGATCTGTGATAATCATTTATTTGTGTCATTCTTTCATCCTGTTGGGTAGTTAGATACCTGTGGGCGTATTCTAACTGTTTGTAGTCTTTCACAAACTTTGTTGACAATTTTGAAGTACACATTATTTTGTAAATTTTGGCTTCAAGAACATTAAATACGCATTTGCTAGGTTAGCTGGCAACCTCTGCTTTAGAGTAATGGTGGTATCATTACATTCACACCATCCAGAATTCTTTTTAATGTATGCAGTGTAGTGACCTGCATTAGTTGTAGCTCCTGCATGGTAGATTATTCTTACTGTTGTAAAGGTTTTCTTTCCAAGTGACACTTGACCGTGTGTGAATCCAGTCAGTTTGCAGTTGTTTTTGGTGCCATCTGCATTATAACGTAGAAGCATAAGTATTATGTAGGCACTATGTGATTGTATCAGTAAGGTAGACAGATTGTCTGAATTGCAAATACTACATAATCTGCTATGGTTTGCATCTTGTACAAGTTTCTGAAATGGAATGCTCTCACTATTTGGTATGGAAACATACACAAATCGCTCATTTGGGATTTCTTCCTGCATCACTTTGTTACAGAGAGTGCGTGTATGTTTCCACATGTACGAAATTTGGAAGATTTCATTTACAGGTATGCTTTTGTTTTCCAATACTAATAGTATGTTCATTAGAAATTCGTGTGGATCTTCTTGTGAGTTCATAGTGAATCTCACCATTCCAGCACCGTCGTCCAATTGTTGCCTTACTCCATGAACACTGTATGTGTTGTCAGGATTGCTTGTTGCATTTCTATGCAGCACTAACATTTGCAAACACAATTGGTCTGTGCTGTGCAGGTAAATATTGTTAACAATTGGTGGCAATTGAAATAGAATATTCATTGCTACATTTGCATAGCAATTTACCCCACTTTCATTTGTAAATTTGAATGGGCCAGCAAGTTCTGTATCTGAGTGGATTTTTCGGTTTTTCTGTTGCTTCTTTGCCGACGTGCCTGGTTTACATTCCCTAATAGGTTCTTCTATGTTTGCGGCAATTGATGAAACTTTAGCTTCTTTTCTTTTCTTTGCGGAATTTGCTGTTGCATTCTGTTGCATTTCTGTTTCATTTACTTTTCTTTTACCACGTTTCACTTTATCTGGAACAGGGTATTGTTTCAGATGAGGGGTGTACAGTGAATGCAATCTATTGTATTCTAGAATGCAAGGAATATCAGCTTTGACTTTACTTGAATCAAAGTTTATTAGCAATAGACCGTCAAGTGTACGTAAGCGTTATAATGCTACGTAGCTCATGCCTTCCTTGAACATTGTTTTTCCTATATCTATCAATGCTTTCTCTAGGGTAAGACCTTGAGATTTATGAATGGTAACTGCATATGCAAGAGTTAGAGAAAATTGCCCTCTATGTACATACATGTCTTTGAAGAGAAGGAATCGAGCAATTGAGCGCCTTATCCTTTTCCCTTCTGAAACTTTATCAAAGCGAATATTTACAAACTGAATGTTGCTATCACGTGGATATGATTGAAAGCCAACAACTGTGCCCATTGCTCCATTAACTAGCCCTTGCTCTACGTCAAGGTTACGTTTCAGCATTACTCTACAATTTAATGATAATTTCAATATTTTTTCCAACCCAGCTGTGTTGGAGATTGAATTTTCTAAACTATTTAGTCTTGTTGTGGCTTGCTCACACATGGGTACTGTTATACCATGTACAACTAGTTTGTCTGTGGCGCTAATTTCTATTATTGCTTGCATTTCTTTCTTTAACATTGTTTCATTGAATTTGAAACAGCTTGCAAGAGTTGGCATTAAGGCCATACAATTGACATTTTTGTGCGCTATTTGTTCCATAACAGCACATGCATTATCGCCATAAACTGTATGTATATGCCGGTTTTTCAATACAGCTTGTGCTTCTTGCGATAATACACCAACTCTAATACTTTTTAAAATGTTGGCATAAGTGAGATCTGCAGATTGCTGCATGTCATTTCATTCTCTGTATTGGAAATGTTGCCAAAGGTTAACATTACCTATGCTACCAACAGTTTTCCGGCAGAGTTTGTGTGCTAAGTTTTTAAAAATCGGTTCACCTTTCACTGGTGTCAATTGTAGAAGATCTCCGAAAATGATAATGTGTTTCCCTGCAAAGAGTTTTTCGTTATTACTTTTTAGTACTTCTTGCAATCTGAGATGAATCAAAGCCAACATTAGGTTAGAGACCATGCTCACTTCATCTATTAGTAGCATTTTCATTTGTTTCAATACTCTACGTAATTCCATTGCAGCTTCTGCAGAAAGTTTGTAATAGTCTAATTTATTTTGATGCTCTACTGGAAGCAGTAGTAATCGGTGTAAAGTGACACCATCTATGTTGTAAGCAGATAAACCTGTGGGTGCTTTTACAACAGCTGACAGTTTGTTGTTTGTAATTGTTGAAGGAACTTGCTGATAATTTTGATTAAGAATGATTTCCCTGATCAAGCTTCACCACTGACGTACAGTTGTACAGTTAAGTCTTCTGTATCTTTTTGATACTGATACCTGGTGTTTTCTACTTCTGCCATAGCTACTTCAGCCTCATTTGCTATTAGTGTTTGTCCTAATGCTTCTTGACTTCCTGTTACAGAAGGTTGACTACTGTCGGAAGAGTCTTTATCTAGTTGGACTTGAATTTCTTCTTCCTGTTGCTGCTCTTTGTGTAAAATTGTTTTTTACTGGGTAAAGTTCACATCAGTGATAGTGCTTTCATTTGCTCTGAAAGCATCTTCATAGCACTCCTAATTATCTAATATGTCGTCCTCTTTTCTCCATGGTTTGAAAAGTTGTAACAGAGACATGTAGTATAGTTCTTTCTGTTGAGGAGTTTTTAATGACATTTTCACTTGATTAATTAAGCTTTGTTTGTTAAGTTTCACTAAGCTCCCTTCACAATTTGTCACACTATATCTATGTTTGTTTTCATCAGGTTTTACATTTTTTTTTGTATGCAAAGTTTTGAGCTATGTGGTATAGACACATGCTTTCCAGAGTGGTACTCCTGTTCGGATAGTATGTGTCAGTAAATTGTTTTTTAGAATGTCTTGGCTGTTGGGATCATTTCTGGCAATTGTTTCTATGTCCTCGTATGATTTTAGCACTCTTTTTCTAGATTTTGCAAGACCAAGACTGAGCCATACTATGTTGTCTGATTTTCCATACAAAGCAGTGCCGGTTAAACGATCTGCTGCTTCATAGGACCCACATTCTCTATGAGAGAGCATTTTTATACCTAGGCTGTACAATTACTGTGATAATGTTTTGTCTGATGCTAGGTCATCCCAGAGGTCTTGAAGCTCTGTTTTTTCTGCTTTTGTTAAGTAGGCTGTAACATATCGTAGAACAGCAATTCAATTGTCTGCCATGTACTGCACATCTATGTTTGCATTCCATAATAGGGCAATGATTGCATTGTAATCATTGATATATTTGGATTCTTCCCTTCTTTTTATGTAATACGTGTTTTTAGGTGATTTACCTTTAACACTATGTCGACCTGAAGACATGAAGTTGTTTACTTCACCTTTTTCTGTAACTGGTCTAGGGAAACCAAAGCGCCATTTGGTGTAGTATTTATCTTTGTTTTTGTATTTACTGTGACAATATTTGCCACATTTGTGTCTTTGAAATTGTAAATCTGCCCATGCAGCTCACTATGTGTCTGTTGTGAAGGGATTTCACATGTGACATATTTTTGGATAAACTGCAAAACCGTGCTATCACTGTCATGCCCAAATTTCGGTGCACCTTTGATCCATAACAGCATGTGAATATGTGGTGCTCCTCTCGCTTGATATTCTTTTCTCCAAAAGAAGTGTTGCACTTCTCTAAGGGGAGGAACAGTTTTATTGCAAATAAAGTGTAGCATTGCAATGAAACGATGGTGGAAATATCTTGAGACATTAACTGGATCTAGAGAACAAAGTTCTCCAGGTGTTAATATATCTATGTTGTTTTTGTTACTGTTTGCTATGCGTAGGAACTCATGTAAATCTTCCCATGCATATTCTGCACAACTTAATGTAACAACCCAAGTTGGTGGTCCAAGGTTTCTGATCATTCAACGCACGTCTCCGTGCTGTCTGAACCAGTATTCCTTTGTACCACGCATGTTTGTAAACAAATTTGTTATACTTGATTGTAAAACCTCATCTTTTTCTTGTACTTTTTGTATTAACTGCGTAGCTGACATATTTTGAAAGTGCGTTCCAGATTTAAGAATGTGTGCAACTTCATAACATAGTGTTGCTAATTCACTTTCATAGAGTAGGTGGAATATGTATTCCACATTTTGTCTAAATCTGGGATCTTGCAAATACATTCGTAATGAGCGGTATTCTGATGCCCCAATCTGAGTGGGTCTATCATCGTCTCTCCCACCTTTACCAGTAGGAACTAGCAGTGGGAAAGCATTTGCTTCTATACTTTTTTCCCAAATACTCATTGGTGACCGTTTGGTTTGTCGCATTTGTTAAGTTTCTAGTGTATAATCTATGCTTTCATTGGAATGCAATGGATGAATTGTGTAATGGTCCAAAAGAGTGGATACTGTAGCTGGATCCAGAAGTTCGAATTGTCCAGTTTCTGATGGCTCTTGAATGATTTCAGTTGTTTGCCTTAAGCTTTCATCAATATTTATTACCTTGTAGTACTCATTATTGTCTTTTAGATATTGCAATGCTTGTCTAACTTTGTGTAAGTCCACTAATTGATGCCAAATTTGTTTGTCCTTTGTTGGTAGTCCATTTACCAAGACTATTAAAGAATGCTCTATTGAACGTTCCACTCCTAGAGTGTGTACATTTTCCGTTAGATCTAATGGCAAGTAAACTACTTTGCCACGAATGCCTTTCACCAATTCAGAGGAAGGTAAATTTGCTGTTTTTGGATGAAGGCGTATAATTGCTTGAAATGGGTGAACTGATTGAATTATTATGCTCTTATACAAATTGAGCTTTTGCAGGATTTTTGGTAATGGAAACAATTCCAAATTATTTGTAATAGCACGTGAAGGAGTGTGGTTGTTGTCTAATTTTGCAGTACAGTAACTGCAACATATTATGCGTTCAGTTATTTCATATTTGTTGTCAGCTAAAAGGTACAAAGCTAATTCAAACCATTTAGAGTCTTCATTGTTTACTATTTTGTATGCTATGTCCACATTTCTTGTGTTCCTTTTGTAAAACGTTCTGCGGCAACACACACACACATGGTTTGGTACTTCAGCCGGTGACCATTTAAATTTTAATATTTCTTTTCTGTATGTGTGTAGTAGAAGGTTGCTATGTGCAGAATTGTCACTACTATGTTCTAAAACTGTTGCATTTTCTACGTTGCTCTCACTTCCAAAATACTTTTTCTGAATACGGTCCATTTCTTCTTGTAAGTATTTGGGTGTACCATGTAGAAGAGTGGTATTTAAATTGCCTAATTCTGAAGCTGGACTTTTTGCATAGTATATTTTATACATTAAATTTCTTACATTGGAATGATGTACTGATATTCTTTTGATATCATGAAAGGTACTTTTGCAAATAGGCCCAAAAATGCAGGCTAATGAATGTCCTTTTAGTCCTGTGTCTTTCCGCACTGCACAAATATCCATATTTTGCAGCACTTTCATTTTACTTTTGTCTTTACCTTTTACATATTGATTGAGGAACTGACGTAAAGATTTGAAAGCTTTGTTTGGAATGGCACACATTGATGTATACTGGGCGGTGTGGTTCTCCTGAATCGAGAGGTAATTCTGAGTTTTCAGGAGATAGTTTTGTAAGCAGTGTTTCTTGTTCCATGATGGTAGTATTGTAGTATTGATTTTCTCATACCCTCGTCCACTGCTATGGATGGCAGTTGTGTTTGTTTGATTTTGTTTGTATGCTTCTTCATCAAAATATGGCTCTGTGGTTGTTGTGTGACTCCATTCACCACCACAAACATGCAAGAAATTATTTTTGTTTACATTCCATGTATTGCTGAGTTTCTTTTATAATTTGGCACTTAGTTTTGTTAGTGCTTTCATCCTATTTAACACTAATATGTACAACTTCCTCTTGAGAAGGATTGCACTGTCCATGAGTGCTTGTAGAATTAACTTTCTACGGTACGTTTTAAGGGGTGAGGATGATTTTGGTCCTTCCTAGTAGATTCTGAAGGACTCTGTGATGAAACATTTTTGCTAAAATACTTTTTTACTATGGATTGTTCTTACACTATCAGGATTATTAGGAACATTGTTAGCTGTACTGGCAGCCATTTTTTTGAAAGCATTTCTGTGTTTTGTAACACTTTTTGATGGAGGAGGTACAGTTTCGGTAGTTGAGACTTCCTTTATTATGTTACCCAACTGCATTAGCTGGTTTGTACCAAGATGCTCTACACACTCTACAACAGGTGGATGCTTACATTGGACACCTTTATTTTTCTTTGCTCTAATTCTGCGTTCCTTTCTACGGAGTTGCTTTTTGGTAAGAATTCTTTGGTGTCTGTTGAGAAAAAAAGTATACTTTGGTCTGTTGTCCAATGTATGTGTGCATATGTGTAGGTAGAATGGTTTACAAATCAATGATTGCTTTGGTGCCCAAAATAAACAAATAACCCACGCAGCCTCTCTAACGAGTACTTAAAATATAAAGGTTGTACTGTACTTACTTTTTTGTACAAGATGACCAGGTTTCTTCGGATATGTCATCTGCAGTGTAGATGCTGTTGATTCTCAGGAGAGTAGTCTTCACTGCGAATTAAAAAAAACAAAATCAATTACTTTGTGTGTTTGCAGCAGTGATGATACTGCAGACATTACTTGTGCTTCTTTCGTCCAAGGATTGAACCTTCATATTTCAACCCAGTGCATGTGCACATTTAACTTCACTATGTGAAGTCTTGGCATAGTACTTGCAATATGGTACTTGTAAGTCCTTCAAAATAACTAAGTATTTTAAGGGTATGACAATGTCTTTGTTCTTTACAAAGTGTACTATGCATAGGAGAGAGATTTGTAAGCGATAGGGCAAAGAACTAGATGGGAAAACAAATAGGCATGCTTGCAACGTATGTACGTATGAAAATTGCCCTCTATGTACATACATGTCTTTGAAGAGAAGGAATCGAGCAATTGAGAGCCTTATCCTTTTCCCTTCTGAAACTTTATCAAAGCACATGCTTACGTTTAAGCATTACTCTACAATTTAAGGATAATTTTAATATTTTTTCCAACCCAGCTGTGTTGTAGATTTTTCTAAACTATTTAGTCTTGTTGTGGCTTGCTCACACATGGGTAGTGTCATAGTTTGTCTGTGGCACTAATTTCCATTATTGGTTGCATTTCTTTATTTAACATTGTTTTATTGAATTTGAAACAGCTTGCAAGAGTTGGCATTGAGGCCATACAATTGAAATTTTTGTGCGCTAATTGTGCGCTAATTGTTCCATAATATCAGTAGCACACGCATTATCGCCATAACGTGCATCAATGTGCTTCTATGTCGTCATATGATTTGAGAACTCTTTTTCTAGATTTAGCAGGACCAAGACTTAGCCATACTATATTTTCAGATTTTCCATACAAAGCAGTACCGGTAAACAATCTGCTGCTTCATAGGAGCCACATTCTCTATGGGAGAGCATTTTTATGCCCAAGCTGTACAATTTCTGAGAAAGTGTTTTGTCTGATGACAGGTCATTCCAGAGGTCTTGAAGCTCTGTTTGTTCTGCTTTGGTTAAGTATGCTGTAACATATCATGCAACTGCAGTGGAATTGTCTGCAATATACTGCACATCTATGTTTGCATTCCATAAGAAGGCAATGATTGCATTGTAATCATTGATATATTTTTCTTCTTCTGTTCTTTTTATGTAATATGTATTTTTAGGTGATTTACCTTTAACAATATGTCTAACTGAAGACATGAAGTTGTTCACTTGACCTGTTTTTGTAACTGGTCTAGGGAAACCAAAGCGGCATTTGGTGTAGCATTTCCCATTGTTTTTGTATTTGCGGCGACAATATTTGCCACATTTGCGTCTTTGAAATTGTAAAATGTGTGCATGAAGATCACTATTTGTTGCTTCTGATGGAATTTCACAAGTGACATATTTTCTGATAAACTGTAACACAGTGGCATCATTGGGCCTCATTACACGGACGGCAGTAACCATGGCGCTATTAGAGTGGGGGCGGTAATTACCCATTCACCATGGCACTTCCCCATTCCCATTTTTGCCCCCTTAGGGCTCAATGGGAATGGGGAAAGCGGTAATTACGGTACCACAAATTGCGGTACCGTAATTACCTCCAAGGACCCTTTGCGGGTCCCATCTTTAATGGCTGGTAAAACCAGCCATTAAGGTATGGTCCCACAAAGAGACCTCATAGTAAGGCGGTAAGGGTTTACTGGCACTGGTACCCTTACCGGTACCGGTAAACCCTTACCGCCATCCGTGTAATGAGGCCCATTGTCTTGACCAAATTTAGGAGCATCTTTAATCCATAAAAGCATGTGGACATGTGGTGCTCCTCTGGCTTGGCATTCTTTTCTCCAAAAGAAGTATTGCACTTCTCCGAGGGGAGGAACAGTTTTATTACAAATAAAGTGTAGCATAGCAATGAAGTGATGATGAAATATCTTGAAACATTAACATCATCTAGAGAACAAAGTTCTACAGGTGTTAGTATATCTATGTTTGTTTTGTTTTTGTTTAATATGTGTAGGAAATCATGTAAATCTTCCCATGCATATTCAGCACAACTTAATGTAACAAACCAAGTGGGTGGGCCAAGGTTTCCTATCATACAACATACATCTCCATGATGTTGGAACCATTACTCTTTAGTACCAAGCATGTTTGCTAATAGATTTGTAATACTTGATTGTAAAACCTCATCTTTTTCTTGCACTTTTTGTAATAATTGCGTAGCTGACATATTTTGAAAGTGGGTTCCTGATTTTAATGTGTGTGCAACTTCGTAACATAGAGTTGCTAGTTCACTTTCAAAGAGTAGGTGGAATATGTATTCCACATTTTGTCTAAATCTGGGATCTTCAGAATACATCTGTAACGAGCAGTATTCTGATGCTGTTATTTGAATAGGTCTATCATCGTACCTTCCTCCTTAGCCAGTAGGAAAGAGTAGAGGAAAAGCATGTGCTTCTATACTTTTTTCCCATATGCTGATTGGTGATCCTTTGGTTTGTCGCATTTGGTACGTTTCTAGTGCATCATCTATGTTGTCATTAGATTGTAGTGGATGAATTGTATAATGGTCTAGAATACTGGATACTGTAGCAGGATCTAGAAGCTCAAATTGACCAGTTTCTGGTGACTCTTGAATTATTTCAGTGGTTTCCTTCAAGTTTTCTTCAATATTCATTTCTTTGCAGTATTCCTTATTGCCTTTTAGATATTGCAAGGCTTGTCTAAGTTTATGTAAGTCTACCAGTTGTTGCCAAATTTTTGTTGTCTTTTGTAGGTACACCATTTACAAAGATAATTAAAGATGGCTCTATTGGACGTTGCACTCCCAGAGTGTGCACATTTTGTTTTAGATCTAATGGTAAATACACTACTTTGCCACGAATGCCTTTCACCAATTCAGAGGCAGGTAATTTTGCTGTTTTTGGTTGAAGGCATATTATTGCTTGAAAGGGGTGCACTGTTTGAATTATGATGCTCTCATATAAATTGAGTTGTTGTAGGGGTTTTGGTAGTGGGAATAATTCCAAATTATTTGTGATAGTACCTGAAGGAGTGTGGTTGTTGTCAAGTTTTATAGTGTAGTAACTGCAAAGTATTAAGGGGTCAGTTATTTTATATTTGTTTTCTGCTATAAGGTAGAGAGCTAATTCAAACCATTTAGAATCTTCTTGTCTTCTATTTTGTATGTTAGGTCTACAGTTTTTGTGTTACTTTTATAAAAAGTTCTGCGGCAACACACACACTGTTTGGTACTTCAGCAGATGTACTTTTAAATTTCAGTATTTCTTTTTTGTATGTGTGTAGTAGAGGTTGCCATGATTAAAATTGTTGCAAGTCTGTTGTAAAGCTATTGCATTTTGTAAGTGGCTTTCACTTCCAAAATATTTTTTCTGGATATAGTCGATTTCTTCAAGTAAGTCTTTGGCTGTACCATGTAGAAGAATGTTATTTAAATTGGCTAGTGCTAAAGCAGGACTTTAGCACAGTACAGATTATAGACTAGATTTCTTATAGTTGAATGATGTGTTGATATCATTTTGATATGATGGAAGGTGGTTTTACAAATAGGTCCTGAAATGCATGCTAATGAATGTCCTTGTAGTCCTGTGTACTTGCGCACTGGACAGGTATCCATATTTTGCAGTAGTTTCATTTTGATTTTGTCTTTGCCTTTCACATAGTGATTGAGGAATTGGCGTAAAGACTTGAAAGATATTTTGGGAATGTTACACATTGACGTGCATGGCCATTTGTATACTAGACATTCTGGTTCAGTCGAATGGAGAGGTAATTCTGATTTTTCTGGGGATATTTCTGTAAGCAGCATTTCTTGTTCCATTATGGTATTATTAACTTTTTCATAACCTCGTCAACTGCTATGTATGGAAACTGTATTTGTTTGCTTTTGTTTGTATGCTTCTTCATTAAAATGCTTGTGGTGTGACTCCACTCACCTCCACAGATATTTAAGAAGTTATTTTTGTTGACATTATGTTTATTGAGACGTCTTTTTTGTAATTTAATCATTAGTTTTGTTAGTGGTTTCATTTTGTTTAACACTAAAATAAATAACTTTCTTTTGAGAAGGATTGCACTGTCTATCAAAGCTTCTAAGATTAATTTTCTATAGTAGGTTTTAAGGGTTGTGCATGATTTCTCTCCTGTTTTTATAAGATTTTGAAGGACTCATTTTTGCTAAAATACTTTTTTTGGTAGGCTTTCTTGGCACTATTTCAAGATTTATAGGAGCAGTTCTAGCAGTAGTGGTAGCTGAATTCTTGTTAATCATTTTCTGTTTCGTTTTACATTTTGATAGAGGAGGCAAAGTTTCTGTACTTGAAGCTTGTTTTGTTTCGCTAAATGACTGTTTTAGCTGTTTTGTTTGAACTTCTTGTACACATTCTGCTAGAGATGGATGCTTATTTTGGACACTTCTATTTTCGTTTGCTCTACTTCTGCGTAGCTTTCTACAGACTTGCTTTTTGGTAGGCATTCTTTGGGGTCTGTTGAAAAAAAAAGAAGGTATGGATTGGGCAGTTCTGCAATGTATGTGTGCTGTGTGCATGAGTGTCTGAGTATGATGGGAAAGATGTATGTGATGGTGTGTAATTGTGCATTGGGCAACTACAACTAGTTGGGATAGGTATTCTTGAATTTGTGTGTTACTATACTGGGGTTCAGATGACTGTAGAAAGTTAGCTAGTGATGAGGAGAAGCACAATTAGTAAATCTAATGGTATAGAATTAAAACAGTTCGTTGTTCTACAATACTAACATTCTAGGGGCTGAGTTATGTCATTTGTGCGCTGAAAAACAGGGATTTGTGTGCCATTCTGCCTGCAAATCCCTTTTTAACAAATGGGGATTTGTGGACAGAATGGTGTACAATCTCTGTTTTTAGGCACAGAAATACCATGAATGAACCCCACAGTGTGTTTGAGTAACAGTAAAAATATTATGGTAGTATTTAACTTACTTTTTTGTGTGGAATGAGCATGTTTCTTATGAGTTGTTGTTTGTACTTCAGATTCTGCTGCTGCTTTTCAGGAGAGTGGTCTTCACTGAAATTGTAAAGGAAAGAAGTTAGTAATTTTGTGTGTTTATAGCACTGATGTTAATTTAGACATTGATTTTTATGTTTTTGTAGAAGTATTCTTGTTTGATATCTGAACATAGTGTGTGCATGCAATTTCGTTTGACTATGTGCAATCTTTATATTTTATGTTAAATATGTTAGTTCAACATGCTTTGCAAATGTGTGTGTAAAAAGAAATTAAATAGCAAATAGGTTTGAAAGTGACAGGTGATTATAGTAGATGGGAAAAATGACACCAAGTTCATTTTATAGGTTATCAGGTTAAAAGACAGTTAATCTGTTTATATACATTTATATGAATTGTACATGTACTATACAGATAATATGCATACCTGTAGTTTGTGTTCATGCATGTGGATATGCATGCAGCTGCAAGTAGAAATCTTGGAGACTTGTACAGTAGTTCTTGTCGTAGGTGCTTTCCAATGATATGACACTTGTACTCAGAGTGATTAACAGTGCTGATCTATGATGATGGAGTCAGATGTAGAGGTCTTGGATCTGATTGGTGGATGGTTGTGTGACTGTTTAGCTGTATCCAATCAGGGAATGGCACAGAGAGTTAAGTGGAAATGGTAGAACGGCTGTCCATGTTACGATATATCCGCGGACATTGTGGTAGTCCGCGGACATCACATGTTACATACAGGGATTTTGGGGTGGGAAGGCATGCAAATGAGAATGAGCAGAGCAAGGGATTGGTCAGTAAAGTTTAGTGGGTGTGTTGTGTCAGGAGAGAGTTTGTCAGAAAGTCTTTTTCCTGAGAGAAGAACAGATAGCTACGGCTTTGTGTTTCAGAAAACAGATTGTCTGGATTTTGAGAGACTCGTGGATACATTGGTTAAAGGTGCATGCAGAAAGCTGTGGAGTAGCTGTAGATCTTGGATTCCCACATGTGGAAGTGCACCGGCATGGAGTGCGTGGAATGAAGTGGCTGGACTTGCTACCTCTCTGTTCTACTTTGGAGACAGAGCATCATCCAGACATAATGATAATTCATTGTGGAGGGAATAGTTTAGGACATGTGTCTGGAATTTCTTTGCAATTTGCAATGAAAGAAGGACTTGGGAAGGTCATGGACATGTTTCCAAATTCTCAAGTAATTTTTTCTCGGATTGCGCAGACACAAATGTGGCTGCGTTCTTCTTCATTTGGTCCACAAATGGAGAAAGCGAGGCACAATGTCAATAAGGCTGTTTGTGCCTTTCTAAAAGATTTTGGCATGTCCTCTTTTCACAATGAAAATATTATGTTTCGTAGCACATACATGTTTAGCAGAGATGGAGTCCATCTTACTTATACAGATTTATCTGAGAAATGTACAAAATGCATTGCAACCTTTTTTGGAATTACAGCCATCCATTTTGCAGTAGGTGTTGACCATTTCAAGTTTTCAAACACAAACAAACACTACCAAAAGGCTCTTTTCAGAGCCACCACTTCCTCCCAGCGAAAAAAAGTGCAATAGTTATGATAGGGCAGCACCCCAACATTTTAGATGTCTGCGAACTGTCCGCAGACTTTTAAAAAATACACAGGGCCCTGCTCCATTTATTTGCCACTTCTATGTTTAAACTGTGATAGGCGGCTCTGAAAAGAGCCTTTTTTTTATTTTTGTTCTTTTATATTTTTTTGGGGTTTTTATACACGGCACACTAGGAGAGGAGGAGAAAGGAGGGTAAGGGGGGACACCAACCACAGGGATAAGAAAGGGCAGGTGGAGAGAGGAAGATGTAGGGTGGGCCTTACTTAGGTAGTGGGCAGGTCTTCTTGTGCTCTGAGACCGTAGTCTCGAAAGCACTATGAAGTCTCTCCCCCTGCAGAGTACTGTGTCGCAGTACATACACACAACTGTGACCCTCGAAAGGTAAGGGTCATCAGCATTGTGAAGGGCCTATGAGGCAGCTGGAGGAATACGCTGTCCCACAGGAGTGTTCCTTGTGGTGACAGTATTGGAAACGGAGGATGTAGTAGAGGAAGTCAACCTACTACGCTCCTTGGCCCCACCGTGGAATGACCTTAGGTGTTGCTTCATAGTTGTCATACCAAAGCTGTACGAACCAAGCTTGCCGCGACTGAGCACCATTTTGTACTCTTTGCAGGTGACTTTGTCCACACGCGCCTTGGGTACGTTACCATGAATGGTAAATAACCGCCACACCCAAGAGTCATGGCGAGTGCTGGTAGTAGGGACTTCCACTACCTCATCCTCTTCATCCTCCTTATCCTCCTCTACATCTTCACTCCTGTTCCCCTCTTCTGGCCCTTGAGGAGATGGTGGTGCTGGAGGGGGTGGAGGTGGTGCTGAGGCAGATGTAGCACCAGGTGGAAGCAGAGGATGCATGGTTGCCATCAGGTTTCTGAAAAATCAGGAAGATTGGCAGCCAAAGTACAGTGTTTTGTCTGGTAGCCAGAAACACCATGAGAATGAGCTCTGGGATGTGGCCTTTTATAGGGGTGCTGGTGCGCGCTTCGCGGACACCCGCGCTCTCCGCGGACAGATCGAACACCAAAAAAAGGCTCAAAAAGTCCCAAAAAGTATGTAGAAAGTCATGATCATTGTCTGGGACATGTGCTATGGTGATTTATTATTATAAAATATTGTGGATTGCCTGAAAAGGTACTTTTAAATTGTTCGGGGACACGAACAGTGCCTGCAATCAGAACATATGTTTAGCATGGGCGCGGTCACATGATGGCATCGCGAACATGTCCGCGAATGGAACGGGTGTCCGCAGGACACCAAATGCACAGGAACTGTTTTGCGCATGCGCGTTGGTGTTCTACGGACAGTGTTCGGGTCCTCAAAGTAATTAAAAGTGCGACACAAGTGTGCCGGACATCTACGGACAGGCGCGGTGTTCGTAGGACTTATGGGTGTGGTGCGCATGTGCGTAGATAGTCTACGGACAGTGTTCGGGTCCTGAATTTAACTAAAAGTGTGACACAAGTGAAACGAACAGTTACGGACAGGCAGTTGTTCTTAGAACAGTTTCAACTTGTCTACGAACAATACGGACAGTCATAGTGTCCTCAGGACATCCCCACTTTGTTTATTTACGAGCATCTCAGGACACTTGATATGTTCTTAGAACAGTTTCGACCTGCCTACGAACAGTACGGACAGGCATAGTGTCCTCAGGACACCGCCATTTTGTTTATTTACGAACATTTCAGGACACCGCGTGTGTTCTTAGAACAGTTTCAACTTGCCTACGAACAATACAGACAGACATAGTGTCCTCAGGACAGCCCCATTTTGTTAATTTACGAACATCCCAGGACACTTGATATGTTCTTAGAACAGTTTCAACCTGCCTACGAACAGTACGGACAGGCATAGTGTCCTCAGGGCACCCCCATTTTGTTTATTTACAAACATTTCAGGACACCTCGTGTGTTCTTAGAACAATTTGAACTTGCCTACGAACAATACGGACAGACATAATGTCCTCAGGACACCCCCATTTCATTTACTTACGAACATTTCAGGACACCCTTGTTGTTCACGGACACCAAAACTGACTTTTAAAAGAAAAAGCACAAAGGACTAAATTAACACACACATAAGATTTATTTTTCATTATATTATATATATGTACAATTTATGATAGAGAAGGGGAAGCAGAAACTGGCACAAACACAGGGGAATTGGGGTTTTCAAGAGGATGGATAGGAGAAGATGAAGGGATGGAAGTCTCATCAAAACGTTTTTCTATGTGGGGAGGGTTTGGAGATAATTGACTGGGATATGTTGCACAATGGTATCTAATTTTTTCTTTTATATGGTCCTCCACAAAATCTTTCAAAAGGTGGAAATGTGTCATGAGCTTGTTCATTTTGTCTTCCATGCGGTGAAGAGTTTGTTTCTAAAGTATCTTGTTGTGTATTGTTTTCAATGTTTGTATGGTCTGTTAAAAAAAAATATATATATATATATATATATATATATATATATATATTAAGTGCACATAAAGTAATGCTTATTAATTTGGTTATATAGAGAAGTGCCTACCATTAGTTTCACTATCTTCAGACATTTCACCATGTGGGAAATTCTCCTCAAGTCATTCTAAAGTATTTGACATTTTTGTGAGGAAAAAAAAATATATATTACTTTTACTGTATGTAATATAGACATTTTAGAAATATAGAAAGAAAAAAGAAGTTTACTTACTAGATTGTGGTAAGTTTTCTTCTCACTGTTCTTTAGGTCTTCTGTTGCTCCTAGTTGTGCAGTTTCTGTGAGGTAATTATGTTAGAAGCATATCTTTCTTGTTTTGGTATATTCCATTTTAGCATATATGGTATTTAAATGGATGCTTGATGTATTATATATATATAGGTTCTACTTCTTATTTAGTACTACATATAATGTGTTTGTGTATTGGTTTTTCAACTTGTGCAGTGTTCATATGGCATGATATAACAATTTAAGATACCCCTGAGTTTTTGGGTAGTGTTGCTGTTGTCCGCGTCCGTCCGCAGACATTCGCACAGTCCGCAGACATCAAAATCTCACTGGGGGTTCAGTATGTTCTATGTTACATATATATAAAGTCAGGGATATTATGGTTAAGTTGCACTTCTAAAAACCTATGAAATTCAGTAAAATAACTTTGTTAAAGGGATGCTATGGTTAAGTTGTGCTACTAAAAACCTATGAAATTCAGTAAAAAAACGTTATTAAAGGGACGTTATGGTTCAAAGTAAAACTGAAAAACTGAAAAACCCTTGAAATTCGCCAGTTATGGTAAGCTAAGAAACCATAACTCGCGCTAAGACTAACTCCCAGGACATCAAAGATGACATCACAAGTGTCATTGATGACATCACTGATGACATCACATGTGCATTTACTTTTCATGAAAGCTCTGTACAAGGGATTCTTATAATGTTGACCAAAAAGTATCATTGGAATAAATATCATGAGCTACTTAGTACATTAAGCAATGCATTGATATAAATAGCATTCTATTATTAAGTTCTATCCAGCACACTAAGATAATCATGTAGAAACATATGCAGTGTGTGCAGTATGCATGATGAAGGTGCAATATTCATAATTTTGCCATGTTGACTAGTGAAATGATAACTGCTTTCTCATTAGAGTTTTGTGTACTATGAAACATGTAATAAGTAGCTAATAAAACCCACTTAATACATAATTGCATTATTACAGACAAAACACAAAGAGACAACAACACATACAAATATGAGTATGTACAGGGAAAGTGAAGTAAGCAAAAAAGCAGAAGTAGTAGCAGAAAGAGTTCATAACCTAACTGATTATCTTTATGGAGAGAAATGATTGCTCTGTTTCAAAGCTGCTACTTACCCTATGTATCTGTATCGCATGATGTGACTGGACACTAAGGAAAGGAGTGTGAGTACAATGTATACAAATATGAGTATATATAGGGAAAGTACAGTAATAAAAAACACTATGAGAAAGTGCTGATAAGCCTAATGATTATCTTCATGCACAGAAAGGATTGCTCTCTTTCAAGCCTGTGTCTTCCGCTATGTATATGTTTCATATGATGTGACTTGACCTTAAGGGAATTACTGTAAGAACATACTTGAAGGATAAGTCTACAAATATAGTACCTTTTCAATTTTTAGTTCTTGACTGTTACTGAACAAAACCATGTGGTCTAGATATGTCAGTAAAGGAAAAAAGGGGGAGCCAAACATGTGATGCCATCAGTGATGTCGTCAATGACATTTGTGATGTCATCTTTGATGTCCTGGGTGTTAGTCTTAACAGTGCACGGTGACGCGAGTTATGGTTGCTTAGCTTACCATAACTGGCGAATTTCAAGGGTTTTTCGGTTTTACTTTGAACCATAACGTCCCTTTAAGAAATGTATTTTACTGAATTTCATAGGTTTTTAGTAGCGCAACTTAACCATAACGTCCCTTTAACAACGTTTTTTTACTGTACATATATATATATATATATATTCAGTAAAAAATATATATATATATATATATATATATATATATTCAGTAAAAAAACTTTGTGTGGTGTTAGGGAACATTGAAATTGACAACATGCCATTACTTTTTCCTATGGGTATTATTATATTCATTAGTACGCTGCCATGGGTGTCACATGCTACAATGGTTGTGGCCAGGGCCTAGAATCTTGGATGCATGGCCGTCGGCTGAAGGCCGAAGGCCTTATTCCAAGACTGTAGGCCCTGGCATCAACCACTGCAGCATGTCACACCCATGGTTACACCCGTAGTATTGTGTATCGATTGCCAGGTTGTGGGGAGTGTGTGCAGTCTTGGGTGCATGGGCGAAGGCCATGCACCCCACAACAAAGATATAACCTCTTCACTTACAAGCCCAGATGGGTTTTATCTAGTGCGTTGGTTGTGGCCAAGATGTGTACTTTTGGGTGCATGGTTGCAGGCTGTATGCCATACACCCAAGCATGCACCCAAAAGGAAACTTGTAAGCACTGGAGTTATAAGCCACTTCACAACCATATATTGAATATGGACATACACCTAAGATTTTAGGCCATCCCCACAAACAGTGCAGCATTTCAGAGCTACAGAGACACCCCTAGTATTTAACATCAGTCAGGTGGCTGTGGAGACACTGTCGGCAGTCATGAGTGCATGGCCGCAGGCCATGCACCCAACAGCACAGTTATATGTAGTGTACTTACAAGGCACAATGAGTGTGATATGGTGTGGTAGTGCATCACTCAGGCGGCTGTGGGGAGGGGCTGCAATCATGGTTGCATGGCCGAAGGCCATTCCCCCAAAAGCACATTTGTAAATAGTGTAGTTATATGCGCAATGTATGTCATATGGTGTGGTAGTAGTGGCCAGGATGCAGAGTATTTGAACAAAGTAATAAGCACTGCAGTTGTAAGCAACTATGCATTTTATATACTGTATACCCATACATTGATAATTCTATGGCCTCAAACTCACGTCTGTAGCCTGTAGCTACAAACTACTGCACCATATCACAGCTATTGGTACACTTGTAGTATGCAACATCATTAAGATGGTTGTGGGGAGGGCGTAGCGTTTTGGGAGCATGGCCAAAGGCCATGCTCCCAAAACCAACTTTGTACATAGTGAAATGAGAAGGCACAATGGTTCCGACATGCTGTGGTGTTTCTGGCCAGGACCCAGAGTCTTGACTGCATGCCCAAAGGCCATACACCCAAGACTGAAGTCATAAGCAGTGGAGTTATAAGTGAATATGGGTGTGGTGTAATGCGCTAGTTGTGTGCACGCCCTAGTGTCTTGGTTGCAAGCTGCAGACGATGGTCCCAAAAGTAAATTTATAAGTAGGTAATTTACAAGGACCATGGTTTTGATATGCAGCGATGGTTGTGGCTAGGAACTATACTTTTTGTACCTTGGTCATAAGGCGTAGGTGGTAGGTTACACACCGAAGATGCAAGGGCCAGCCTACAGCCACTGCAGCATATTACTACCATAGATTAGACGTGTAGATTTGCATGTGTAGAAAATGACTGCCAATATACTTACTCCTTACTTTGTTCAGAATCCACATATATTTTTTAAATGCCTTTCGTACTTGGCAGAAGTATCCCTTTTTTAATTTCGGTGATAAAAGAAAAAGGTATGTTAGTCTTTGCATTTTATGAAAACTTACTACATTGCATAATAGGCAGTTTACCTTTTTTTTATTTACCCTCATATTTAGTTTACAAACCAGTGTACTGTGCATTGTGCTCAGTTTCTGTGTTTGCTTTTCTAATCCTTGGGTATGGGGAAAAAAAATCCTTGTCGGATTTAAAAAAAAACCTTCATTTGCTATGGTACAAACTACTTCCTTTTTTCCTTTGAGTGTTTCCTTCATCTTTCTGATTAATGTTATGTTTGTTGCCTTCCTGCCGATTTTTAACAACAGTTAGATACCTGTCGGCGTATTCTAACTGTGCATTTGTTCCTACAGATCTGTGATATTCATTTATTTGTGTCGTTGTTATATCCTGTTTCCGTCATCTTTCTGATTAATGTTATGTTTGTTGCCTTCCTGCCGATTTTTAACAACAGTAGATACCTGTAGGCGTATTCTAGCTGTACATTTGTTCCTACTGTTCTGTGCTATTCATTTATTTGTGTTCTTGTTATATCCTCTTGGGCAGTTAGATACCTGTTGGCGTATTCTAACTGTTTGTAGTCTTTCACATAATTTTTTGGCAATCTTGAAATACACATTATTTATTAAATTTTGGCTTTAAGAAGATTAAATACGCATTTGCAAGATTAGCTGGCAATCTCTGCTTTAGAGTAATGGTGCTATCATTACATTCAAACCATCCACATTTCTTTTTAATGTATGCAGTGTAGTGACCTGCATTGGTTGTAGCTCCTGTATGGTAGATTATACCTATTGTAAAGGTTTTCTTTCCAAGTGACACTTGACCGTGTGTGAATCCAGTCAGTTTACAGTTGTTTTTGGTAACATCTGCATTATAACGTAGAAACATAAGTATTATGTAGGCACTATGTGATTGTATCAGTAAGGTGGCGTGATTGTCTAAATTGCGAATAGTACATAATATGACATGGTTTCCATTCTGTACAAGTTGCTGAATTGGAATGCTTTCACAATTTGGTATGGAAACATACACAAATCGCTCATTTGGGATTTCTTTCTGTATCACATTGCTACAGACAGCGCATGTATGTTTCCACAGTACGAAATTTGGAAGATTTCATTTACAGGTATGCTTGTCACGGCCGCCAGCGACTGGCGTTTGTGGCGAAGGTGGACGCGAGGACGCCATTAAAATGTTCCATTACGTTCCTCCTCGTCTATCAGACGCGGTCTAGTTGTTTTCAAGATGGCCGCCGCCGTTTGTATATATACCACTCGGCTGCCGGCGGTTCGGCGCGTTGCAACTGTGTTTACTCATCGCCCTGTTGCTTGCGCTAGTTTTCCCTTCGGATAGTCTACTTGATATTTTTCCTGTTGTTTTCTCCACCTCCCGTTCCTTACGGGCCCCCCCTTCCTCTGTATCCTGTTTGCCTTCTCCTGTGTTTCTGTTCTCGTGTTGAATCTCTGCTGAGAATTTCTTCGCTCTAGAGACACTGCCCTCGGATTACTCCGTTCACTCTTGTCCTCCACCCTGAGGGGTGCCTACCTGAAATCTACCATCTCCTATTCCCTCGATCAGCGGTATCGCCAACCTTACCTATCATCTGGGTTTTCGGCAAAGGATCATTCAACCTACGACTGTGCTGACTGCGCCCACAATCTTCACGTCTATATTGGATCCAGGGGTTTTTTGCCGTTCCAGTGGCTTTTTCCCCTCTGGCTGTCGCGGAGGGGAGTCACCGTGGGGTTTCTTTGTCTGAGAGTCACGGTGGCTTCTTTCCGAGGTAGACCATATCTTCTAAAAAAGAAGAAGCCGTACACAGGACTTACCCGCCGGAAGAAACTGGACTATTCAGGTGAGGAGGAAGAGACAGGGGAGGGTTACAAATCGAGTGAAGACGAAGATATAGCTGATCACCTAGCTAAACCCGTAGCCAATATCGCCAGTCCTGATAATGCTTTTGTTTTCCAATACTAATAGTATGTAAATTAGAAATTCTTGGAGATCTTCTTGTGAGTTCATAGTGAATCTCACCATTCCAGCACAGTCGTCCAATTCTTGCCTTATTCCATGAACACTGTATGTGATGTCAGGATTGCTTGTTGCATTTCTATGAAGCACTAACATTTGCAAACACAATTGGTCTCTACTGTGCAAGTAAATATTGTTAACAGTTGGTGGCAATTGAAATAGAATATTCATTGCTACATTTGCATAGCAACTTACCCCACTTTCATTTGCAAATTTGAATGGACCAGCAATTTCTGTAACTGAGTGCATTTTTTCGGAATTTCTGTTCCTTCTTTGATGACGTCCCTGGTTTACATTCCCTAATAGGTTCTTCTTTGTTTGTGGTAATTGATGAAATTTTAGCTTCTTTTCTTTTCTTTGAGGAATTTGCTGTTGGATTCTGTTGCATTTCTGTTTCATTTACTTTTCTTTTACCACGTTTTACTTTATCTGAGACAGGATATTGTTTTAGATGAGGGGTGTACAGTGAACGCAGTCTATTGTATTCTAGAATGCAAGGAATATCAGCTTTGACTTTACTTGCATCAAAGTTCATTAGCAATAGACCGCCTTCCTTAAAGACTGTGTTTCCTATATCTATCAATGTATGTCTAGGGTAAGACCTTGGGATTTATGAATGGTAACTGCATATGCAAGAGTTAGAGAATATTGCTCTCTACGTACATACATGTCTTTGAAGCGAAGGAATCGAGCAATTGAGCGCCCTATCCTTTTCATTTCTGAAGCTTTATCAAAGCGAATATTGACAAACTGAATGTTGCTGTCATGTGGGTATGATTGAAAGCCAAAAACTGTACCCAGTGCTCCATTAACTAGCCCTTGCTTGACGTCAAGGTTACGTTTAAGCATCACTCTACAATTTAAGGATAATTTTTATATTTTTTCCAACCCAGATGTGTTGGAGATTGAATTTTCTAAACTATTTAGTCTTGTTGTGGCTTGCTCACACATGGGTACTGTCATACCATGTACGGCTAGTTTGTCTGTGGCGCTAATTTCCATTATTGGTTGCATTTCTTTATTTAACATTGTTTCATTGAATTTGAAACAGCTTGCAAGAGTTGGCATTAAGGCCATACAATTTAAATTTTTGTGCGCTATTTCTTCCATATCATCAGTTGCACATGCATTATCACCATAAAGTGCATGAATGTGCCGGTTTTTCAATACAACTTGTGCTTCTTTCGATAGTACACCAACTCTAATACTTTTTAAGATTTTGGCATAAGTGAGATCTGCAGATTACTGCATGTTCTCAGTTAATTATCTGTATTGGAAATGTTGCCAAAGGTTGACATTACCTTTGCTACCAACAGTTTTCCGGCAGAGTTTGTGGCCTAAGGTTTTAAAAATAGGTTCACCTTTCACTCGTGTCAATTGTAGAAGATCTCCGAAAACGATAATGTGTTTCCCTGCAAAGAGTTCTTCATTGTTACTTTTAAGTACTTCTTGCAATCTGAGGTGAATCAAAGCCAACATTAGGTTGGAGACCATGCTCACTTCATCTATTAGTAGCATTTTCATTTGTTTTAATAGTTTGCGTAATTCCATCTGTTTGTAATAGTCTTATTTATTTTGATGCTCTACTGGAAGCAGTAGTAATCTGTGTAAAGTGACACCGCCTATGTTGTATGCAGCTAAACCTGTGGGGGCCGTTACAACAGCTGACAGTTTGTTGTGTGTCAATTGTTGAAGGACTTGCTGATGATTTTGATTAAGAATGTTTTCCCTGATCCAGTTTCACCACTCACGCGCAGCAGTATAGGTTTGTAATTTTGGCAGGTACATTCTTTATTTTCTTGTTGTACACCATGTACAATTTGTTTTGTTATGTCTTCAAAAATGGTGCACTGATCTTTGTTAAGTTTTGCTTGTTGTACAGTTAAGTCTTCTGTATCTTCTTGATTCTGATACATGGTGTTTTCTACTTCTGCCATAGCTTCTTCAGCCTCATTTGCTATTAGTGGTTGTCCTAGTGGTTCTTGACTTCATGTTACAGAAGGTTGACTACTGTTGGAAGAGTCCGTATCTAGTTGGGCCTGAAGTTCTTCATCCTGTTGCTGCTCATTGTGTAACATTGTTTTGTACTGCGTAAAGTTCACATCGGTGATAGCGCTTTCATTTGCTTTGAAAGCATCTTCATAGCAGTCATAGTTATCTAGTATGTCTACCTCTTTTCTCCATGTTTTGAAAAGTTATAACAGAGACATGTAATATAGTTCTTTCTGTTGAGGAGTTTTTAATGACAATTTTACATGATGAATTAAGCTTTGTTTGGTAAATTTTACTAAGCTCCCTCACATTCGGTCACTCTATATCTACGTTTGATTTCATCAGGTTTTACATTATTTTTGTATGCAAAGTTTTGAGCTATGTGGTATAGACATATGCTTTCCAAAGTGCTGCTCCTGTTCGGATAGTATGTGTCCAGTAAATTGTTTTTTAGAATGTCTTGGCTGTTGGGATCATTTCTGGCAATTGTTTCTATGTCCTCATATGATTTCAGCACTCTTTTTCTAGATTGTGCAGGACCAAGACTTAGCCATACTATGTTGTCTGATGTTTCCATACAAAGCAGTACTGGTTAAACGATCTGCTGCTTCATATGCGCCACATTCTCTATGAGAGAGCATTTTTATGCTTAGGCTGTACAATTTCTGCAATAATGTTTTGTCTGATGCTAGGTCATCCCAGAGGTCTTGAAGCTCTGTTTTTTCTGCTTTTGTTAAGTAGGCTGTAACATATCGAGCAGTTGAATTGTCTGCAATGTACTGCGCATCGATGTTTGCATTCCAAAAGAGGGCAATGATTGCATTGTAATCATTGATATATTTTGATTCTTCCCTTCTTTTTATGTAATACGTGTTCTTATGTGATTTACCTTTAACTGTTGCGAACTGAAGACATGAAGTTGTTTACTTCACCTGTTTCTGTAACTGGTCTAGGGAAACCAAAGTGGCATTTGGTGTAGTATTTACCTTTGATTTTGTATTTGCGGCGACAATATTTGCCACATTTGAGTCTTTGAAATTGTAAAATCTGCCCCTGTAGCTCACTATGTGTCTGTTGTGAAGAGATTTCACAAGTGACATATTTTTGGATAAACTGCAAAACAGTGCTATCACTGTCGTGACCAAATTTAGGTGCACCTTTGATCCATAACAGCATGTGAATATGTGGTGCTCCTCTCGCTTGATATTTTTTCTCCAAAAGAAGTGTTGCACTTCTCCAAGGGGAGGAACAGTTTTATTGCAAATAAAGTGTAGCATGGCCATGAAACGATGATGGAAATATCTTGACACATTCACTGGATCTAGAGAGCAAAGTTCTCCAGGTGTTAATATATCTATGTTGTTTTTGTTGCTGTTTGCTATGCGTAGGAACTCATGTAAATCTTCCCATGCATATTCTGCACAACTTAGCGTAACAAACCAAGTCGGTGGACCAAGGTTTCTGATCATACAACGCACATCTCTGTGCCATCAGAACCAGCATTCCTTTGTACCACGCATGTTTGCAAATAAATGTGTTATACTTGATTGAAAAACCTCATCTTTTTCCTGTACTTTTTGTATTAACTGCATAGCTGACATATTTTGAAAGTGGGTTCCAGATTTCAAAATGTGTGCAACTCCGTAACATAGCGTTGCTAATTCACTTTCATACCGTAGGTGGAATATGTATTCCACATTTTGTCTAAATCTGGGATCTTGCGAATACATCCGTAATGAGCGGTATTCTGATGCCCCAATCTGAGTGGGTCTATCATTGTATCTTCCACCTTTGCCAATATGAAATAGCAGTGGAAAAGCACGCGCTTCTATACTTTTTTTTCCCATACACTCATTTTTTACCCTTTGGTTTGGCGCATTTGGTAAGTTTCTAATGCATCATCTATGCTATCATTGGAATGCAATGGATGAATTGTGTAATGGTCCAAAAGAGTGGATGCTGTAGCAGGATACAGAAGTTCGAATTGTCCAGTTTCTGATGGCTCTTGAATTATTTCAGTTGTTTCCCTTAAGCTTTCATCAATATTTATTTGCCGATATTGTCTTTTAGATATTGCAATGCTTGTCTAACTTTATGTAAGTCCACCAGTTGTTGGCACATTTTTTTGTCTTTTGTTGGTACACCATTTACCAAGACTATTAAAGAATGCTCTATTGAACGTTGCACTCCTAGAGTGTGTACACTTTCCGTTAGATCTAATGGCAAATAAACTACTATGCCACAAATGCCTTTCACCAATTGAGAGGAAGGTAATTTTGCTGTTTTTGGATGAAGGCATATAATTGCTTGAAATGGGTGAACTGTTTGAATTATTATGCTCTCATACAAATTGAGTTGTTGCAGGATTTTTGGTAGTGGGAACAATTCCAAATTATTTGTAATAGCATGTGATGGAGTGTGGCTGTTGTCTAATTTTGTAGTACAGTAACTGCAACATATTAGGTATTCAGTTAGTTCATATTTGTTTTCTGCTAAAAGGTAGAGAGCTAATTCAAACCATTTAGAATCTTCATTGTCTTCTATTTTGTTTGCTATGTCTACAATTTTTGTGTTCCTTTTGTAAAACGTTCTGCGGCAACCCACACACACATTGTTTGGTACTTCAGCCGAGTACCTTTTAAAAGTTACTATTTCTTTTCTGTATGTGTGTAATAGAAGGTTGCTATGTGCAGAATTGTTGCTACTATGTTCTAAAAGTATTGCATTTTGTAAGTGGCTTTCACTTCCAAAATACTTTCTCTGAATACGGTCAATTTCTTCTTGTAAGTATTTGGGTGTACCATGCAGAAGAGTGTTATTTAAATTGCATAATTCTGAAGCTGGACTTTTTGCATAGTATATTTTATACACTAGATTTCTTACATTTGAATGATGTATTGGTATCCTTTTGATATCATGGAAGGTGCTTTTCCAAATAGGCCCAGAAATGCAGGCTAATGAATTTCCTTGTAGTCCTGTGTATTTGCACACTGGACAAATATCCATATTTTGCAGCACTTTCATTTTACTTTTGTCTTTACTTTTTACATACTGATTGAGGAACTGACGTAAAGATTTGAAAGCTTTATTTGCAATGGCACACATTGATGTGCACGGCCATTTGTATACTGGACGGTGCGGTTCCGCCGAATCGAGAGGTAATTCTGAGTTTCAGAGGATACTTTTGTAAGCAGTGTTTCTTGTTCCATTATGGTAGTATTGATTTTCTCATACCCTCGTCCACTGCTATGGATGGCAATTAAGTTTGTTTGATTTTTTTGTATGCTTCTTCATTAAAATATGGTTCTGTGGTTGTGTGACTCCATTCACCACCACAAACATTTAAGAAATTATTTTTGTTCACATTCTGTTTATTGCTGAGTTTCTTATGTAGTTTGGTACTTAGTTTTGTTAGTGCTTTAATCCTAATTAACACTAATATAAACAACTTCCGTTTGAGAAGGATTGCACTGTCCATGAGAGCTTGTAGGATTAACTTTCTACGGTAGGTTTTAAGGTGCAAGGATGATTTCGGTCCTCTTCTTAGTAGATTCTGAAGGACGCTGTGACAAAACATTTTTGATAAAATACTTTTTTTACTATGGGTTCTTGTTACACCATCAAGATTATTAGGAGCAATGTTAGCTGTACTGGTAGCCAATTTTTTGCCAACATTTATGTGTTTTGTGACACATTTTGATGGAGGAGGTAAAGTTTCAGTAGTTGAAGCTTCCTTTGTTTTGCTAACCGACTGCATTAGCTGGTTTGTTCCAACATTCTCTACAAACTCTACAACAGATGGATGCTTAGATTGGGCACTTTTATTTTTATTTGCTCAACTTCTGCGTTCCTTTCTACGGAGTTGCTTTTTGGTAGGCATTCTTTGGTGTCTGTTGAAAAAAAGAAGGCATTCTTTGGTCTGTTGTACACTGTATGTGTGCCTTGTGCATGCGTGCATGAGTCTGATGGGGAAGCTCTTTTTCATTGTGTGTGAATGTGCATTGGACTCTTGCAATAATTTGGTAAGGCTATTTTACTGTTTGTATACTACTACAATGTGCTTCAGATGAGAGTACAAAGTGGGCTAGTGGTGACGAGAAGCATTATTAATAAACGAAATGCCATAAACTTGCAACAGCAACTTCTTTTCTAAATCTAACCTTCTAAGGATTACGTATGTTTTTTGAGTACCAAACACACAGGGATTTGTGAGCCATTCTGCCTGTCATTCTTTGTTCAATAAATGGATATTTGTAGGTAGAATGGTTTAAAAATCAATGTTTGCTTTGTTGCCCAAATTAAACAAATAACCCACGCAGCCTCTTTGAGGAGTAGTTACAATATAAAGGTAGTACTGTACTTACTTTTTTTGCAAAATGACCAGGTTTCTTTGGATATGTCGTCTGCAGTGTAGATGCTGTTGATTCTCAGGAGAGTAGTCTTCACTGTGATTCAAAAAAACAAAATTAATTACTTTGTGTGTTTACAGCAGTGATGATACTGCACACATTAATTGTGCATCTTTCGTCAGAGCATTCTCCTTTCATATTTCAACCCAGTGCATGTGTGCATTTCACTTCACTCTGTGCAGCCTTTGCATGGTATTTGCAATATGTTACTTGCAATCCCTTCAAAATTGCTAACAATTTTAAGGTTATTTAAATACCTTGTTTTTTACAAGGTGTACTATCTATAGGAGAGAAGTTTGTAAGCGATAGGGCATAGTAGTAGATGGGAAAAAATGTTCTACTTGCAAATTAAAAGCACAATGCCAAAAAATCGGTAGACCCTCAGAGGGAGATGTTACCACAGCAATCGGGAGCGCTTACTTTTGTCATACGATTACATTGCAAGTAGCATTACTTTAGGCCGTACACAGTACACAATTCTGACATTTTCTAATACAAAATCGAGTTTCGCCCTAAATAGGCATGCTTGCAACATATGTATAGGTTATGCGGAAGACAGTAAGAAGTTGTGCGGTTTGTCAATGATAAATCGGACATCTTGCACTTAAAAGGGGGAGCATTGTATGTATTGCCTATGCACATTTAGCGGCATTCATTTGTTTAAATTAAATCATAAGGGTTGCACATGTTCTCTGATTAAAATATACATACCTGTACTCTGTACGCATGCATGGAGCTGTACGTAGAAATTTGCAACACTTGCACAGTAGCTTGTGAAGTAGGTGCTTTGCAATGATATGCGACTTTCATTCCAAATTATCGACAGTCATTTTGAAGTGCATAATGTTGATTACAGAGTTAGATTTAGCGATGTTCAATGTGATTGGTGGATGGTTGTGTAACTGCTTAGTTGTGTCCAATGAGGGACTCGATTTGCTACCGCTGTGGAACGGGTGAAAGGACTGGGTAAGAGTTATGTGTCGCATGTAGGCAACGCTTGTCCGCGGTTAGGGCGTGTCACATACGTGTTTCTACAGCAAATCCTGCATGGAAAGGGGACTGTGGGCATCAGCCAATCAGATGTGCACAATACTCTTTTGTGTCGAAAGACGGTGCATTCACTGAAGATGGCAGAGGTGGAGAGGGTCAGGGTATTGGTGCTTGGAGACATTTTTGTCCATGGCTTACAACACTATGCTGAGAGTAGGCATGTGGCACAATATTTCGATGTGAGAGGAGTGGAGGTGGTGTGGAACGCTGAGACTGATGCCAATGTTGTCAATGACATTTGTGATGTCAGTTTTGATGTCCTAAGTGTTAGTCTTAGCAGTGCACCATGGTGGCGTGAGTTATGATTGCTTATCTTACCATAACTGGCGAATTTCTGAGGTTTTTATTCGGTTTTCCCTGTAACCATAACATACCTGTAACAATGTTTTTCCATTGAATTTCATAGGTTTTTACTATTGCATCTTAACCATAATGTCCCTTTAAGAACGTTTTTTCACTGAATTTCATAGGTTTTTATCAGGATACCCTTACTTTGTATAGATGTACCATACAGCATACCAAATTGTTGTCTGCATGCCGATGGGCACAGTAACTGCGGACTGTGCGTCTGTTTGTGTATATCGGGTAGCATTCAAACTGCTGAAAAAAGCATGGGGCCTCTTACATAGTGGTACCATTCAGCAAAGATAAGGAACATATACAAAGAGCACCATGTATGTGCATTGCAAGGTTAAATGGAGTAGGTCTGCAAACTCTGTACTTGTGAAACAAACAGAGCAAAGGCATACAGTATACACCATGATGGAATGCACCAATAAGCGAAATAACATCTGCATCCAACAATATTACCGCACTGCTGCTTCACATAGAAATGAAGAAGGAAATGGCAGAGCAAGGACTGCAAAGTATTGAGAGCAGAACCTCACTACAATGCGGTAAGTACACTGAAATTTCTCCTATAATTGCACAGCTTGTGCAGTGTCCAATATTGGAAAATCATGATTTTTTTTTTTGTACGCAGAAATGCTAAGCACCCTGGAATGGCTGGAAGAGAATTTCCGTCATGACAAAATGAGTAACGATAGTAACCTCATTTGTACGCAGCACAGTCTGAAAAGTAAGACAGTTAACATGTATTGCTTCATATACAGCTAACAGATATTTTTATTTTTAACAGGACATACTGGAAATGAAAGGAAAGCACCACAGGCTGCACCTCTTCCACAACAGAATATGGCCACAGGAAATGAAGGAAACTCTGTAAAAAACAAAGCAAACAGCCTGGATGCCAAAATGGAACAATTGCTAAACAATTTAGCGGTCTTCAAAGATTTTGTACAAGGACATATTATGGGAAAAATAAAATACACTGCCCCACCTTCACATGTACCCCTTCCCCATTTTCCAACCCACCATCCCAAACAATATCCCTGTGAGTATAGACGATGTGATGAGACCTCAATCCTTGGCTCCCCTCATGACGAACTTGTGCAAATCCCCAATTCCCCTGTGTACGTATCCATTTCTGCTAACCCTTCCCTTTCCTGATATTGTCTATGGATGTCAGAAATTAAAGGTGTAGATGTAAAGTGTTGCTGAGTGTGTGAGTGGCTTTTCCTTTTGTTTTAAAATTCCACTATGAGTCTGTGGCGCACAGTACTGTCCGGGATGGCTGCAGTTAAGCAAAATGGAAGTTTCCTACGGACATCGCACTTGCCCGGCATATGCGCAATCACAATGCAGGTATCCGTACGATGCCAGTACTGGCCGCAGGTCTGCATCTTTTGATGCAACTTTAATTAGTTGTGGGAGCGCATGTCTGTCCGTTCCACAGCTATGCGCATGCGTATGTCATCCTCTGTGTCCTGGTAACACCGCCCCTGTCCAGCATGGTGGGAAAAAGTTGTGACGTACTTTCAGTAGTTTGAGGCATCCACCCACGTCCTATGTGCAGCTGTGCACATGGTCATTACACTTGCTGTAGGCTACAAACACCCAGCTTGTGCGAAAATGGTCACCGGACAAGTGTCACAGTTTTAATGAGTCCGGGTGGCCAACCCTGTTCGTAGGACACCTTCGACCTAACCTTTGAATTTAAAGGTGAGGACTATAGAGTGGTTACCCCTGAGGAAGCAAAGCAAGTGCTAAAACACCTGGCAGACCAACATGAAGACAAAGCCCCGGCCGGGCCCAGTCAAGCCCAGACATCCAAGACTCAAGGAACAGACAAAGCCCCCCCCATGGCGAAAAAAATCCAAAGCGTGAAGAAAATATGCCAAAATGAGCCCAGAGTCACCAACAAAGCCGCAGTGAAAAAAATAAAGGGGGTACATAACAGCATAGGAACCAAACGCACACATAAACAAAAAGGAAAGGGATTCATGAAAGACTCCCCTTGGGAGGAACGAATCACAAACCTAGTGGCCCTCAACTCCTAGAGGGCGTCTCAGCCCCAAGAACCTAGGACAAATATACTGACTGCGGTTCAGTTGGAGGGTGGTTTTCAGTTAACAGTTCAGTTAATGGGTTTAGTTTTGTTACCAGTTCAAATGGGGATGGAGGGGGAGACTCACGCAAGGGTAGACACACGCAGGACAATTGGGACACAGAAATGCGCTCCAAACATAGGGGCAACCTGGAAGAGAGACTGTGAATAAGGTGGGACCCAACCTAAAGATGACTATGTCAAGTAAAACAAGATAAATTGACCCTGAGGGGGGGCATGCTCAATGTCAAGGGGCTCAACTCGCCCACCAAAATATTGTTGGTGGCGCGGAAATTTGAGAGAGGAAGCCTGGACTCGCTATTTATCTAAGAAACTAGGCTCAAAGCCGGGGAAGAAAGACTGCTGAGAGGAAGAAGAGTGGGTCAGACATACTGTGCCTCAGCAGACCAAAAGAAAGGTGGTGTGGGCCTGATACTCCATAAGAAATTCAGGATAGAAAAACCAGTGGTGCAATCCTTGATGGAAGGTAGACTCCTGGTGGTACAGGGAGAATGGGAGAATATGCCTATCACCCTAGTGGGGGTATACACAACAAACCAAGGCCAAGGGGAATTCAACAAGAGGGCCCTCTCCACGATAACGGGATCAGCCAGAGGCCCAATACTAATAGGGGTAGACTTCAACACCTGGGCAGACCCCCAAGTGGACAGACAGGCGACACGGGCATCAGCCAGGGACCTCCACAGGGGGGAAGGTCGTAAATTCCAGAAATGTCTCATAGAAGCAAATTTGGTGGATGTCTGGAGGTCAACCAACCTGGCCAAAAAGGGATTTACGTTTAGATCTGATGTCCACGAGACATTTACTAGAATCGACTATTTGCTGGTCAACAAAGAAATAGCCACCAGAATTAGACACAGTGAGATTCGCCCTGGAGGGTGGTCTGACCATGACATGGTCATGCCATTGATAGTGATGGAAGGGCACACTAGGCGAGACACCAAATGGCGATGCAATAAATTCCTACTGAAGGATAAGCTTTACTCCTGAGAATTAGATAAGGCGATACATGACTACTTCCAGATTTCTGATAATGGAGAGGTAGGGGTCCCAACGCTGTGGGAAGCAGGCAAAGCAGTCTAGAGGGGTCACTTGATGAGACAAAGGGCAATATGAAAAAGAGAAAGGGCAGTACAGGAAGAAAAACTGGGAAAAGAGATCTCACGATTGGAGGAGAAACTACACGCCCTGGGCTCCTTCAGAGGGGAACACCTAGAGATGCTCAAGCAAAAGAGGGAGGAGCTAAAAGCATTCAGAAAGGGCGATGTTCTGAGAAAGCTAACACTGCTTAAACAGAAATTCTAGCAAAAGGGGGACATGGGCGACAAAATGCTGGCCAACAGATTAAGAGCAGAGAGATGGATGGACAGGATTGAAACAGAATAGGGTGGTTGGGTGCACACCCCAGGGGAGATAGCCAACTAATTTGCAAAATACAATAGGAAGCTATACACTTCAGAGGGCGACAAGGATGAAAGGGAGATGGCGGTTTACATAGAAAGAGCCAAACTGACCCACTCAACGAATGCAGAGCAGTCCTGCTTGGATTCCTTAATAATCCCTGACGAAGTGAAGACGGCAATTAAGCGTCTCCCTCTAGGAGGGGGCCCCAGGAGAAGATGGCTACACTATGGGCTTCTATAAACACTTCATAGAGACACTTGGCCTCATTACGAGGAATGCAGACCCGTAATGAACGGTGCAGGTAAGGGACCGGCACCGTTCATTATAGGCCGCCCCATTAAGAGGTCTGCAGCAGGTCCTGCTCTGGAGTACCTGGTCAGACCTGGCGTCCTTAGCGGGACCCGCTAGCAGGCCAGGATGCTAACAACGGGCCTGTTATTAACAGGCCCGTTGATAGCATCCTCCCCATTCTATGGGAGCTCAAATGGGAATGGGGATGTACTGGGTCCAGGGAATGGGAATGGAAATTACCGGGTCCTCCAAGGTCGGAAGGGCCCGGTCATTCCCTATTCCAGGAACCCGGACCCGGTACCCGGTATAGGCGTAGCCATGCCGGTAAGAATGGCATGGTTACCTCCACACTCGTAACGACCCCCACTGTCCCCGCGCCTGGCTAAGCTATTCAATTTCATACAAGAGACCGGTCAGGTACCCCCATCTATTTCGGTAGCACACATAGTGGTACTTCCCAAAGCAGAAAAGTACCCCACATCATGCAAATCTTACCGTCCGATATCACTGTGATATCACAGACGCTAAGGTGTAGGCGAGAGTCCTAGCGAAACGTAGGGAAGACCTAATGCCACGCGATCCACCCAGACCAGGTGGGCTTCATAAAGGGGAGACAGGGGTCAGACGCAATGAGAAAAACCCTGGACATCATGGAGCACTCCAAAGGGAAAGACGGGGACCATGCACTCCTCAGTGTGGACTCGGAGAAGGCCTTCGACCGGGTGGAATGGGGATTTGTCTGGGCTGTTCTGAGAACCATGGGCTTCAGAGAGAGGTTAATAAAGGGAATACAGGCAATCTACAAAGACCCAAAAGGTAAAGTCGCTGTGAACAACAGCCTCTCGGAAGAATTTGGCCTGACCAGGGGAACCAGGCAGTGATGCCTTCTTTCCCCGCTCCTCTACGCTCTGTCAATCGAGCCCCTTGGCAATGCAATTAGGAAAGACCCGTCAATAAAAGGGATTGTGATTGGTGAAAAAGAATTCAAATTGGCGATGTCCGCCAATGAGAAAATGCTTTACCTGACAAACCCAAGCACAGCCATTCCGATTATCCTGTGAACACTGAACGAATTTGCAAATGGGCAGTACTAAAAGTAAATGTGGAAAAATCGTCACTTTTCCCATACAAGCAGCCGGCGGACCCAGAAGACCGAAATGTGGTCACTGGGGGAATACACACAACACATCAGAACTTAAAGTACTTGGGGATCAGAATCATAAAGAACTAGGAAGACCTATATGAGGCTAATTTGCCCTCACTACTGATTGAACTAGCAAAAGATCTGGACAGGTGGAACCCACTCACAGTGTCTTGGCTAGGCCGATTAAAGGCCATAAAGATGGTAAAACTGCCCAAAATTCTATATCAATACCATATGCTTCCAATTGCCATCCCCGAACACACTTTGGGGATCTGAAACCATGTTCATGAAATTCTTATGGCATGGGAAAAAACAACGCATCTCTTATGGTACCCTAATTCAACTAAAGGAGGAGGGAGGAACAGGACTCCCGGACCCATACACATATTATCGGGTGGCCCAATTTCGCGCCCTGGTGCCACATCTGAGAGGAGACAGTCAGAAACAATGGGTGGCCATTGAGAACTACCTACTTAGGCCAGTAACTCTTGGAGAATGGTTGTGGGCCCCTAAGAAATCGTTTCCCACCAAACAATCAAACAATTTGCACTGGGTCCACTTCTGAAGTTGTGGTGGAGCAAAGGAGAAATTAAAGGTCTCACAACATGGCCATCCCCTATGAGCTATCTATGGGCCCCTCCTGTCAGGGACGGAATCCAATAATGAAAGCAATATCAAGCTTGGTATGAAGTGGGCCTAGAACGAGTGGGGCAAATCATAAAACCTGACGGGTGCATATCAATTCAAGACCTGGAAATAGGGTTACAAATGGGGTTATTGGGAGTGTTTATGTTCCTGCAGCTAAAAGGAGTGCTCCTGACACCGAAATGGGAAGACAAGCTCCAAAGAGACCTAACTTCCATGGAACAAATACTAAGCGAGACCCACTCAAGTAAGAGTCTTACCTCCCAACTGTATAGATCCCTGATAGGGGAACTAAGGCACAGACTCGATAACCTCAAACCTTCCTGGAAGCGTACAAGTGACTTGAGACCATATCAAGCAACACTGACTGCCTCGGCAACGAGTCTCTAAACACAGAAGAACACTACCCTACACCATCCATGTCTCCAAGGGGGGAGGCAGGGAAGGGGGCAAGGAGAGGGGAAGGGTGTTGAAAGTTAAATTAAGACATTTTATATTAAAGATTTTGTATTTTGTATTTGTATTTGTTTTATTTGTATAGCGCAGACCAGACCCAAGGGCAACCAGGTGCATATCTTAGTAGAACATTACATTACAGGTAGTGGAACATTACATTACAGTAGTAAACATATCATCATAGAAGTCACAACAGGTACACAGAGTATCCAGATGGCGTTACAAATCAAGGCAATAATCAGAGCGGAGCAGAACAGAGCTAGGTCCCAGAAGGCCCGTCCAGACAGAAGAGCGGTTGTTAGTGGGATGTAGCTAACCAAAGCTTGGCTTTGTGTTTGAATTGGTTAAAGGAGGGTAGCGTTCTAAACATGAATGGTACAGTGTTCCAAAGCTTGACTGCCAGGACAGGTAAGCTAGCGCCCCCAGCCGAATGAAGCTTGAATCTAGGGATCACAAGACTTTGGGTTTGTGCAGGTCTGAGTGCACGTACTGGAGTATATTGAGAGAATCGCGAGGCTAGGTATGAGGGGGCCTGGTGGTTAACACATTTGTATGTGAGGGCCAGTACTTTCAGGGAGATCCTTTGGGCAACTGAGAGCCAGTTGAGGTTCTTCCTGGTTTCTGAGATGTGGGCTGATCGGGGGATGTTAAGGGCTGCTCTAATGGCATTGTTTTGGGTTGTCTGAAGTTTGTTGAGATTACCCTGGTTAGTGCCTTGGTACAGTGCATTGCAGTAGTCCAATTTGGACATAACCAGGGTCCTGGCCAAGGTAATGCAATTCTGGGCAGTAAAGAATGGGCGGCAGGCCGAGATCAATTTGCAGGTGTATGCAGACTCAGCGGCAACTGCATTGGTTTGTCTGGTGAGTGTCAAGAAGGCGTCGAGGTAAATACCCAGAGTTTTGGTGTCTTTAGATACTTTAATCAGATTACCGTCAATGTTAAAGTAGCCAAACAGGGGACTCAGTTTGTTAAGTCTCTGTTGTGTGCCTACGATGAGAAGCTCATTCTTGTCATCATTGGGGCATAGTTCGTGCTGGGCCATCCAGGCTTGTATGTCAAGGTAAATGTCATTAAGGGCTTTCGAGTCAGTAATGTAGTCACCAGTGATGGGTATGATTATCTGGGTGTCATCAGCGTAATTCGTGTAGGTGACGCCCAGAAAGTCAAGCACATCAAATAGAGGTTTGGTGAAGACATTGTAGAGGGTTGGGGAGACACAGGATCCTTGCGGGACTCCACACGGGACTGGTGTGGGATCGGCCGATGCAGTGGGGGAGAAAACTCTCATGTGCCTGTTGTCAAGGAATGACCTAATCCAGTTGGAAGCGTTGTCAGAGAAGTGGGCCGCTGACTTCAAGTGCCGACAAAGTATTAGGTGATTGACCAAATCAAAAGCCGCTGATAGGTCCAGAAGTAGTAGAAGGGCCAGTTTACCGTTGTCTTTAAGGTCCTCAATTTGGGTTATGAGATCATGCAAAGCTGTTTCAGTCCCGTGCTTAGGTCTGAAGCCAGATTGTCTTGAGCCGAGGAGGTTATTGGTCTCTAAGTAGTTCTGGATCTGCAGGTATGCTGCTCTGTCAAGTATTTTCAGTAGGAACGGTACGGTGGTAATCGGTCTGTAGTTAGTTGGTGTTTCAGGGTCTAGAGTCGTTTTTTTTTAGGAAGGGGATAACCCACGCTTCCTTTAAGTTGTTGGGTACCGTACCAGTTAGGAATGAAGAGTTAATGAAGGTGGATATGAAAGGAGCGAGGTCATGTGCTGCTTCCTTAATGTTAGATGCTGGGCAAGAGTCACCTTGGCAGTTAGAGGGTTTTAAATTGCGAATTATGTTTTCGACCTCAAGGATGGTGAGTGGGGTGAAGCTAAAGGGGGTGTGAGTAAAAGAGGCTGTCAGAGTATTGGAGGATTTAGTGGGGGGGTTGGTGAGTAAGGTAGTTTGTTTGGCATTAATTTTCAATTGCAAGGTGGTGATTTTGTTGTGGACAGCGTTTTGGATGTTGTTACACCATTTACTGTCTTTGATGCAGGTGTCAGGCGCAGGGGATGGGGATTCCAATTCTTTAAGGATTTTAAATAACTCCATAGTGTTGGATTCCGCTTGTAAGATGCGTTAGTTGTATGTCTCTTTTTTGGCTTGTAGAATCGCTTCTTTATAATTGTGGGTTGTGATGATGAGGCGATCTTTGTTAGAGTCACAAGGGTGGCTCTTCCAGAGTGATTCAGCCTTACGTTTTTCTTTGCGTAAAGTTCTTAACTGCGGGGTGAACCAAGAGTTCAAGTGGGCTTGTTGTTTGGCTTTCCGTAGTTTGAGTGGTGCTACTTTGTCAATGGCTTTTAGCACTTTGAGTGCTAACCCCTAGTACTGCTAATCACTGTACCCGAGTCATTACGCACTTGTCACTCTGTACCTGTACAACGTACATATACTCATTGCGTCCCCTGCTCACCTGTCTAACTACATTTAGTCGTTGGTAGCTATATGCACCCATTGTACCTTGCTCTGCAATTCTATGTCTAACAACATTTAGTCTCTGCTTAGCACTTGCACCCAGGATGCTGTTTAGGTCTTTTTATGTGTGGCTACATTTGGTCTTTGTTAAACCCCTGTACTCACTGTGCCGGCCTAGGCCATTACATGTCGAATGTAACAGCTAATCAATATTAGACATTGACAGACTCATCCTGCCGCATTAAGTTGCTAGGTATTATCTGCTGTACTTTTTTCCCGGTCTGCCCAGTGTAACTACTAGCTGAATCCCTAGACTACAATGTATTGTGCCCTTAGACCACACCTGCATTTCCTAGCCTCACACGCCTGCGTCTCAAAGTTTACACCTTGGCCTAACCTTCAACTCGCCTCCTACACACTGCTCACCATCCTTGCCCTATTTGGCCCACAGCTCTACCACACTACTGCCCGACACCACACACCATCTTCAACCACAATGCACAAAACCATGCTGCCCACACTGGTTGCCAACCTACCGGGTGCACCTCCGTCATACAACACAACTGTGGCTAATCCATACCTAAATGCACCTGCCCTTTGGCTACAACACTTCACCACCAAACCTACCCCTAACCAACCATGCCCCATTTGCACCAGGAATGCCAGAATTGGCTCTCGCCTTTACAATAGCAACGCATCAAGTGCCTCACATAAACATATATTGTCTCCTCAGACTACATTAGCTTCAACTATCCTCCCGAAGCAACCTTGTGACACTTCTGTTAGAAACCAAAGACTAGCTTCCAGATGCCATCACTAGTCCTATCATATGAGCATCCCCAATATGGAAAAAAACAAAAACACCTCTTCTCCTCTGGCACCAACAACTGGCGTAACCCCCACTGATAATTATCCCAACATCGTGACCATACTCAAAGGTGCACTTATCAACGCACTCTCTGTCCCTGCCCACGCCTTAGACATCGCTGATTTCATCACAACAGAAAACCTAGACTTCTTAGCTATCACGGAAACATGGCTGCATGCAGCCTCGGGGCCTGCCCTGACCTTAGCCATCCCTGACAACTACTCTCTTATTAGATGTGATAGGGACACTAACCAAACTAAAGGGGGCGGATTAGCATTTATTTTCAAGAGCTCGCTCAATCTTAGAGTGGACAACACACTGCAACTGCCATCTGCTGAACTACTTTCTATTAAACTACCGATCTCGCCCAATCACACAGCCTCAGTGCTTCTCATATACAGGCCACCAGGCCCCACTTCCACATTTGCTGAGGACATCTCATCCATCTTAGCCTCAAGCATTAAGCCAAAATCGCAAATCATGACTTCAATCTGGGATACAAGGACACGAATGACACCAAAGCCAACGACATAGCCACTGTTCTGTCTGACTTTGGTCTCACCCAACATGTGAACGAACCCACTCATATCAAGGGACGTACCCTTGATTGGGTCTCAGAAATGAACTGTGCACTAAAAGTAACCTCTGTGACACCCTGTGCTTGGTCGGATCACTACAAAATAATATTCTCCATTAACTCCACCCCACCCATTGACAATCCCAACATTGCACCACACACCTTTACTCGAAACAAAAAGGATATTACAGTTGAGAAACTTCTCCCCCTTATCCTCCTGTTACTGAACCTGACCTCCTCCACTTGCTCAGACCCCACTGCCCTCGTTGACACCTACAACCGCGCCATGCTAAAAGGCCTTGACACTATTGCCCCTCTCAAACTACGCAAACAAAAACCTTGCAAACATCTTAATTCATGGTTCACCCCTCACCTACGTGAACTACGCAAAGCAAAAAGAAAAGCTGAGTCACATTGGAAAAGCTCACCTACTCTCGCCAATAGAAATAACCTTCCAGCTGCCTCCATCACCTACAAAGAAGCTATCCTAACAGCCAAAAAAGAAGTGTACAACATCAGGATCACACAAGCACAATCCAACACCAAGGAACTCTTCAAGATCCTGAAGGAACTAGAGTCCCCAGTAGCTCCATTGGTTACATGCACCCCGGACGCTGAATGGTGTTCCAATATACAAAAAGCACTACTAAACAAAATTGCCTTGCTCCAAGCTAAAATCAATAGCAAAAAAGCCTCCTCTCGGATTCAGTGGGTAACCCGCAGTTCTACAATACCCCCGCTCCAAAACACTCATTCAAACCCTTCTCACCCCTTTCCATCAAGGAATTTGAAAACATCATTATGAAACTCAAGCCCTCTAACTGCCAAGGAGACGCCTGCCCCGCGCCGGTCGTAAAGGAAGCAGCACATGACCTTGCACCCTTCATTACCGCCTTTATCAATTCCTCATTCAAATCGGGCACAGTAACCGATAACCTTAAGGATGCATGGGTCATCCCCTTAATCAAAAAACCCAACCTTGACCCCAGCAATCCTACCAACTACAGGCCGATCACCACGGTGCCTTACCTACTCAAAATTCTGGATCGTGCAGCCTATCTCCAAATCCAGGATTACCTGGAGACCAACAACCTATTAGGGCTTAGACAATCTGGCTTCTGTCCAAGACAGGGTACAGAGACAGCCCTGATCGACTTAAAAACTCAAATCGAGGACTTGAAAGACAAGGGCAAACTAGCTGTCTTGCTCCTTCTTGACCTCTCTGCCGCATTTGATTTGGTCGATCACCAAATCCTCTGCCATCACCTCAAGATAGCCGCCCACTTCTCTGACACAGCTACTTCCTGGATCAGCTCCTTTCTGGCAAATAGATCTATGAGGGTCTTTTCCGCCTCTGCCGCAGCCGATCCAGCACATGTCCCTTGCGGAGTCCCGCAAGGCTCTTGTGTATCGCCCACGTTGTACAACGTGTTTACTAAACCGCTCTTTGATATTCTTGACTATCTGGGTGTCTCTTACACAAATTATGCTGACGACACCCAGATACTCATTCCTATCACTGGCGACTATGTAACCGATGTCAACGCACTCAACTCAGTCTACTCAGTCATCCAGGCCTGGATGGCACCCCACAGGCTTTGCCTTAACGATGTGAAAACTGAGTTACTCATCCTAGGCTCTCAGCCCAAACTCACTAAACTTGACCCTAAATATAATTCCTTCATTTTCGATGGAAATGTCTTTAAAGTCACCAACGTCACGAAACCACTAGGAATCTATCTAGACTCCACGCTCTCTCCCAACAGACAAACCAATTCATTAGCCTCAGCCTCATCGTACACTTGTAAACTCATCACAGCCTGTCGCCCCTTCCTCACTACTGACAATTGCCTGATCCTAGCCAGAACCCTCATCATGTCTATTGACTATTGTAACACCCTCTATTTAGGGACTAGTCAAAGAAACCTTGATAAACTTCAGGTCACCCAAAACAATGCCATTAGGGCTGCCCTCAATATCCCTAGGCGCTCACACATTTCTTCCACTAGGCGCAACCTACACTGGCTACCCATTACACTCCGTATTTCACTCAAAACACGTGTTCTAACATACAAAGCACAAAACAATGCTGCACCTGCTTACTTGTCCTCGTGCTTTACACAACATACAGCAGCTAGACCACTGAGATCAGCACAGGTGCACACATTAACCATCCCTAGCTTCAAGCTTCAGACAGCTAGGGGCTCGAGTTTCCCAGTCCTGGCTGCTAAGTTGTGGAATTCCCTACCCAATGGCCTCAAGAATGTACCAGCCACCCAATCCTTCAAAAGCAGAACTAAACGTTGGCTTCATGAACAAGATGCACTGACCTCCGCCTTGTAATTCTCACAGCGGTCACCTGCAATCAGGCCTCCCACTGTACATACTGTATATTTGACCTTTCTGCCAGTCTGTGCATTATCTATGATCGCTGGTACTGTTCTTGCTTTAAATCTTGTATATATAATCTAATGTATTATTTGTACCTATCTTTGTAACACTCTTCTGCAACTACCTTTCTAAACATGCGCTCTGATGCCCTCGGGCAGGTTGCGCAATACAAATAAACAAATACAAATAAATACAAATACAGTGTTTGATTGAAGATATCTACTAAGACTGTGGGGTCGTTATGTCGAGACACGCATTTATTCAAGATGGGAAGGATGAGTGGGAGGAGTTTATCCCTGGTGATGTCTTTTTTATTCCTTGTGGGAATGGCTGGAGCTATCGTGGGAGTAATGAGAGGGTTGGTCGCTGGTAAGTGGAAGATGATGATGTGGTGGTCGGACCAGGCACAAGCGTAGTTGGAAGTTATGGATGTGTTGCAATTAAGGTCAGTGATCCAATCGAGCGTCCTGCCCTTAATATGGGTAGGTTCGTCAATGCGTTGTTGGAAGCCTAAGTTAACTAATGTGGTAGCGACCTCAGAGGCCAGGTGACCCTTGGTGTCGAGAAGGCCCAGGTTAAGGTCACCTAGAAGCAATACCTGAGAGTTGGGTTTGGTATTGACGGTCAAGATGGCCGTGATGTCATCTATGAAGGAGCCTAGTGGTCCAGGAGGTCTATAGATAAGGTGGAGAGTAGCAGTGTTAGTTGGGGATAGGGTGAGTTTCACCGAGAGGGATTCTGCGGAACTGAGCTCAGTGTTGGGGATGATTCTGAGTGTAATGTTATTTCTGTGTATGAATGCGACTCCACCTCCTTTGGAAGTTGGTTGACGGTCCACTCTAATGATAGAGTAGCCGTTGGAGATGGCAAGGGCAAGGAGTGGGCCAGAGGCTGCGTGTAACCAGGTTTCCGTAATGGCTATGAAATCGAGGTTTTGAGTGGTGATGAGGTCGGAGATGTCCAACGCATGGGCCGTGATAGATCTAGCATTGATGAGGGCACCCTTGAGTTCTTTGGCGGAAATGGTGCTGAGGGATGGTGGTGACTTCTGTGTAGTATTGATATTATGTGTGTGCTGAGTGCCAGAGGTGCGAAGGAAACGAGGCAATCTGGATCCAAGTGTAAGATTCCTGACTTGGAGCGTGCACGGTTGATTGGGTGTAGGTTTGGTGGCGAAGTGTTGGAGCCATAGGGCAGGGTCATTGAGGTATGGGTTACTAGTGGGCATTGTGGGAAAGTGTGGGGGGGAGTGACGAGGGTCAGTCTTAGTGGTGCTAGGAGTGGGGGGACAAAGCAATGTGGCAATGAAGAACCCTACGAAGGTAACAAGAATGAGGTGGCTAACAGGTGGCAGTGGCCCCATATCGTGATCCAGGTGACCTAACCGCCTGAGCGCTGAGGTGGGTGTGCACTGGAAGGTACGTAGAGGGGTTCTGCACTGGCAAAGGTGGGATCGGCCAGGAAGTGGCAGTCCAGGTATAGTTTGCTGGGTAGGTACATGTGCAAGATGCAATCAATGACTCAAAGGCAGAGATACAGCTAATCTGACTGGGTAGGTACATGTGCAAAGTGCAATCAATGACTCAAAGGCAGAGATACAGCTAATCTGTCTAGGTAGGTACATGTGCAGCAATCAATGACTCAAAGGCAGAGATTCAGCTAATCTGACTAGGTAGGTACATGTGCAAAATGCAGTCAATGGCCCTGTTTACGACCCAGGCGGTAAGGGGTTTACGCCGGCGTAAACAGCGCCGACCCTTACCGCCTGAGTACGAGTTCCCTTAGCGCCATGGCGGATTTAACACCTGCCTTTAGCAGGTGTTAAAATCCATGGCGCTAAGGGACCATGGAGTTAATTACGCCACCGTAATTTACGGTGGCGTAATTAACGCCTTCCCCACTCCCATTATGCCCTATGGGGCAAAAATGGGAATGGGGAAGGGTAAATGGGGATTGGGGACTTACCGCCCCGCCAAGGTCGGAATGGGGCGGTAAGTCCGCCAACCACCATGGCGGAATTGCACCCTTAGCGGCATGGACCATGGTGCTAATAGCACCATGGTTCTCCGCCAAGGTCGTAATGAGGGCCAATGACTCAAAGGCAGATTCAGCTAATCTGACTGGGTAGGTACATGTGCAAAATGCAATCAATGACTCAAAGGCAGAGATTCAGCTAATCTGAGTAGGTGAATGCAGCAAATAGCGAGCAGTTGGATTAACGACAGATGCTGTGTGGATACTGAACGAGGAAGATGGTGTACATACACACAAGCATTTAGAGGATGCAAAGTCATAATTGGCATACAAGCAAATGTGGTCTGTTAGCGACCATACAGGCCACCTAAATTCGAAAAGCAAACATGGGGCTAAATGCGAGACGTGCAGTGTGTAGGCAAGTAGTACTAACCTACCTAAATTCGAGAATCAGACATAAGGCAAAAATGCAGTATGCAGGTAAGCAATATCAATCCATCTAGATTCAAAAGTCAGACATATGGCACACATGCAGTATGCTGGCCACTAGCATTAATGATCAGTTCTAATGCTCACAGGTCGGCAGGTAGGTAGGGAATTGGGTGTAACAGAATGGTCAAGACAGATAGATCAAGGTACAGGAACATGGCAGTGGCATTCCGTGGCAATAGCAATAGATGTATTATAGCCAATCAAATTTGTTGAATTGGCTTTCAAGTCATTAGATGAACATCAATCAGACAACTATGCAATCAGGTTCAACGAACAGCGCTGAGATGCACAGATGGGGCATTAGACCCAGGTTCAGAGTTAGAGAGTCACGTGAGGGATTGGGCATCTGCTATCAGCTACGTAGTCGTGCCTTTGGAGGGTGGTGCACGTAAATGGTGACCGTGTGTAGGGCAGCTGTGCGTGCACGGGGTGCACTGCTAATGCGCTCATGTCGCCAGAGGCAGTAAAGGGTGCAGACCTTCTGGTGGTAAAGAATTAGCGCGTGGGATGGCATTGGACTGTGGGTTCAAGGGGGGTGCGGGTAGAATACTGGTGGGTCGCTTACCAGGTAGCTTCATGCGCAGGAGGGCGAAGGTTCACGTTGCACATTCACACTAGAGCTCGCCTGTGTGGGCCAGGGGGACTGGCAGACGGCAGCTCCCGCAAGCAACAGGCAAGAAACAGGAAATGGCCTTGCGGTCGTGGGCGTTGAGGGGAGTGGGTCGGCTACGCCAGCTGGCGACCAATCAGGGAGTAAAAGGGCAGTGGCAGCCAATCAGCTGCAAGTAGTGGCTGTTGTAGCCCTGGTTAGGCTCTTGGGTTAAACAACAAAGAGCGGGCGGCCATCTTGGAGCGTGATGAGCCCTAGTGTACCTGAATGGAGAAAAGGTACAGAGATAGCGATTCCCGCTATATTAGGCAAGGCAGCCTAATTCTAAACATGCTTGCATATTGTTTGAATGAATAACACGAATATGGTAAAACGAAAGCCTGTAATCACATGACATGAAAATACCCAATACAATCAATTTTGCAATAAAAAAAAACATTGAATTTGAGTGTTTTTACATCTCTGCCACCTTTGCTTCCCGTGTTCTAATGTTCCTTGCTTGAAAATCGAAAGTAGGCGTTTTTATATCTGCACCTACCTTTGCTTTATGTGTTCTTGTGTGCCTTGCTTGAAAATTGAATTTAGGCATTTTTACATCTACAGCCACTTTTTGTCTGGATTTTCAGAATGTGCCTCATCCCGCACCCTCTTCCGCGCCTTCTATGTGTCTATTGCACTAATTTGCCCTGTTCGTCTTACCCAGCACCCCCCCGCTCTCTCCCTTCTTCATGGATAGCTCTTGAATTATTGTAACGACTGTCAGGCAGGTGCAGTATTTTTTGTCTTATGTTGTAACAGTTTGTATTCCTCCTGTCCTATGTTGTACCACTAAACGCATAGCACTTGCCCATTCTGAATATCCCAATGCCTTTTAAGAATTTAATCTTTGTCTAGCTTCTAACCCTCCCTCCGTTGGAGTGCTTGAAATGCTTGTTAAGTGTATAGGCACTAAATAAATGACCAATAAATAAATAAATAAATACAATATATAAGTACCCTTTGTAATATAATAAAAGATTGGTGGACAGTCTTTTGATTGTATTGAGCCTTCTGATTTTCCAGGGCTTTTTCTAGCTGTTTACTGACAATCTCCCTCACGATAGGCATATGTACTTTCAAATGTGTAGTTTGGGCAATAGGAAGGGCTGACTCCTCCCTTTTCTCCCAGGTCCTTCGTACATCCCGTGGGTCGTGTCCATAAAGACATTCAAATGGAGAGAAAGCCAAGGAAGCCTGTGGGGACTTTCATATAGCAAAAGGTGCCCAGGAGATCATTGTATCCCAATTGCACCCACCAGCTTCAACCAACTTCTTAATAATGCTTTTCAAAGTCTAGTTAAAGCGCTTCACTAATCTATCTGTTTGTGATTGATAAACAGAGATGCATTATGTTTTTATCTGGAGGATCTCCTTAACATTACCTATCAATTTGGGCAAGAACGTTCTGCCCTGGTCTGTTAGAATCTCATGATGGAAACCTACCCTGGTCAAGAAGGGAATCAGGTCCTTTAGAATATGTTGAGATGTGTTCTTAAGGGGAAAAGCTTCCAGAAAACAGGTTGCATAGTCTAATATAACGAAGATGCACTTATTCCCCAATTTTGAAGGTTCTAAAGGTCTTAATATGTCCACAACTACCTCAATAATAGGAAGAGGTTACAGTGAGCTGGTGTCATTGTATGGGCAGCTGTCTTTTGACATAAGGCACAGGTTGCAACAAAATTCTTCACATCTGCATGAACTCCTGGCGAATAAAATTGAGGACTGACCTGTCCTTGGGTTTGCATATTTCCCAGATGCCCAGATGTCAAATGAGAATCCTAAATTTCTAAAACCACCCGCCTATGGTTGCAGGGTACTACAAGATGTGTTCCATATATACCATCAGATGTCATGTCCCCTCGATACAAAAGCCCATACTAAATAAAAAAAGAAAGGTTGCCCCTGTGACCTACCTTCAGCCTCTGCAATGACCTTCAAAAAAGCTTCTGCTAAGATCGGATCATTGTGTTGTAGGAAGGCTAAATCTGGAATTACCTCTGCCTTACTGCATTAGATGAATCTTTATCAGGCTCCCTGAAACCCCTCTCAGTAAGGTCTTGCTCCTGGATTTCATCGGGTATGGGAAATGCCAAGTTTTCCAAGTTTCCTTCTGCTATTTTCTCGCCAACCTTTACATGATAGACTGTTTTCCATTCATATGGATGAATATTTTGATGTCACCTCAGTAGACAGAATCTATCACTCCGGCCCGAAAAAGGGAAGCATTGCTGGAACTGTAAACCAAGCTTTCAGGAGTCCTTGGAAAGAAGTGAAGAGATATTTGAAGTCTATTGTAAAAGGCAATCCTAAGACATCCCTCAAGGCTGTGTAAGGTGGGTCAGGAGAAGGGAGTCATTCTCCTGACCACACTCTCTCTGTTGAATAAGAAGCTAGAGCAAATGATTGGTGGAAAAGACACACAGACTGAGCCCATTCACCAGCAGAAAGGAGTAATTCTCCTGGTACTATTTTCATTTGGATATTGAACCCTTTTGTAGATTAGCGGTATTGTTAGAGTCGGTTTTTGGACAGAGAACAGGCACTTTTCATTTGGACAAACATCCTGATGATGAGGACCCAAGTTGATATTAGTGTAGCTAGGGATGACTCCTTAGAGATAGAGAGAGGTACGTTATTTTATTTATTTCCTAAATATAATCTTGTTGAAATATGCCACATTTAAGGGTGTGAAGGAGGAGACTGACACACAGGTGGCATTCTTTGGCTATAGACTTTTATTTGTTTTGAAAATAAAGAGAAATCCCTACATTTCTCTATCTTCTAAGAGGGGTTCCCCTGCCTCAAACAAAAACACTAAGGAGACTGTCAGGATGACCAGGAAAATAAAAAGTCCAACATCATGTGTCAGAAACCTATTTCCTTCCCTTACGCTTATATGTAAACTAAAGGATTGGTAAGTCTTCGTGATACAGAAGAGTGGCTCCCTTCTTCTGGAGAGAGGACTCTGGTTCCATTGAAACAAGAGACTGTTCCCCAAGGGATTGACTCCCTTCCACAGGTCACAATCCTTTTCCAAGGTGAAAACAAACTTAAAAAGTCTTAAAGAGGACTACCAGTTCTTGGTTCAACTCAAAGTTTGACGTTCCAAAACATCAACATTCCTTATTGACCTTGATTACTGACTTTACTGTTGGACCCCCAGAAAGTGTCTCCCTTCTCCAGGTGTTTGGCTTCTATCAAAAAGTGTATGAATCTCTTCCCCTGCTTCCTTTTAAAACTGTCTTCTGTGTGATGTCTATTAGGCAACACCAGATGTAATGTCTTTTCAGCACTAGTGGGTGTGCCCTTCTCCCCCTGGTTCTTTTCAGGCTTATTACAACAACAGAGGAAATGACTCCCTTTCTCCCGACTTTTCTCCAGCTTCCTGTGACACCAAGGAGAATGGCTCCCTTTTCCTGGTCTATCTCAGGCTTCTCACAATGCCAAAGGAAATGACTCCCTTCTCTCTGGCCTTTCTCCAGCTGATTGTATAGCAGTGTGATGCTGGAAATGCATTGGAGGGACAGGGCCTCCGTATCCTTGTTCCTTTATTGCTTTTAACATGTGTTCTGTCTTGTTTTCTGCAGAGGAGCTCACGTGGGACTCCTGGTGGTGTGGCTCTTCCTGTATTTGGTTTGGTGTATAGACCGTTGGGATACCCTTATGGCACCGATAGGTGGGAGTATGACCCTGTACTCCTAGTGTATGTTTTTGGGCACCTATGTGTGGCCCACAGAGCAGGGTACGGGCTGGAGGCAGCTCTGTGCTGAATTGACAGGGGCCCTGCGCATCCTCGATTTGGGATGCCCAGGCCCTGTCATTGGAATCAGTGGATTCCTGATAGGAAACAAGATTGCCCCTATGGCCTCTTGCGCTCTATTGCCTGTTACCTTACTTTTCCCAAAGTCCAGGGAAGCCCTGACTCTGTCCCTTCCCCCTGACTGGCTGTTGGGTGGAAGTTCCATATATGGCATTGTGGGGAAGTCCAGGTCAGACTGGCTGGAGCCTTTCCAGTGACTGTATGTTGTGGGTACATCCTTGGGGTGGGACCTGGGTGAATGGAGTGTGTGACAAATACCCATTCCGTGTTATGGATGTGTATTATCTGGTGTTTGACACAATGACTGAGACAGCCCTGCGCGAAACTGGTATGAATGCAGTGTGTATGTTGAATGGCAGAGTGCTTGTCCGAATCCAAATTCTTTGGTGTGAGTGTCTGGATGGAGAAGAATGGCCTGAATGCACTGTGAGCCGATTGACTGCCTGACTGCCTGAATGCCCTTCTGAGTGATTGGTTGCCTGAGTGTGACCCAGCAGAATGAATGAGAGTCCAAACAGTATATCTGGGGGCCTCTCACTGCTAGAAATCATCCAGAAGCTAAAGTTGAAACTGATGCTTAACTCTGAAGCCCACTGGAAGAAGAAGAACTGCTGCTGCTGTCCTTCGCTAATCTGAAAGCTGCTGTGACTTCTAGGAACTGATCCAAGAGAGGACATGGCTAGGAAACCTCTTCCTGAGCTACGAGGGACCATCGTGGACCAGCTGATCTTTGCCAAAGCTCCCTGGTAGACAGACCTACGAAAGGCTGCCGACCGGAGAATGGGACCGCCGAGGAGAATGAAGAAAAGCACGGGACAGCGGTCCGCCGTTGCCGATCCCCGTCGCAGATCGGAGCCGAGTGCTCCTCTGCCTAAGACATTTGATCCAAGGACTCCCTTGCTCATCCTCGTTGACTGCTTTCATCCTGCCGGAGAAAGTCAAGGCCGCTGACGACCGAGGAGAATCCACTGGTGGGTTTCCCACCACCCGGAGACCGCAGAGACGCTGACGACTCGACGCCCTTGCTGGGCCAAAGTTCTTCCTTGACTTGTTGCGGCAACGAACACTCGTCGCTGAGGTGCACCGCACCGGCAGCTTGCAGGACGTTTTCGACCGATCATCAACGAGAACCACAAGCACCGAAGCTGCCGCTGCGAGGACAGTGCTCACCCTTTTTCCTCATGGGATCTCGACGATCTGTGGCTCCTGCCTTAAAGCAAGCCGCTCAAGAAGTATCTGTCGACGACCCAACGTCAAACTCTGCTATTCCAGGTACATTGGGGTGGTAGAACTATTTAGAAGGAAATAAGACTCTGTGAACAGTATATGGACTGGGCTTGTGTGATATATCTTTATTTACAGGTTGCCCAGGTGGGGGGATCCTCACACAGAACTGTGTCTAGGTAACGGGGCCAGTACTCTGCCTATTGTTCTAACCAACTGCTTTCCACCTATGTCTATTGTTGGTTCTCTTTATTACTTGATTTCTGTGACATTTAAACTAAGTCCTGTTGATGCACTTTAATGAAATCTGATAGTAATTGTGGTACCACGTAGAACTGTGCATATATTTGCCATTGTAGATTAACTGAGCACAAAGTGAGTAATTGTGATTGCCTATATAACCTTGAACCTTAATTATATAAAGACTGTGTTTTAACTAATACAGTGTGTAGACATTCCTTTGTGGGTGCTTAGGGACTACATTGTACTTAAGAACCAGCCTGCATCACCTGCTTAGAGCTAGGCCTTGATTGCTCACCCACCTCTTACCAAATAGAGAATCTTGGATGTGGTCTGCTGTGCCACTCCTCTAACATATAGAGAGCAGGTGTACAGACACCCCCCTCCAGTCTTTGCACTGGTGGCAGTGGTGGGATGGTTATGGTTGTAAGAATCAGTGTGTAACCTTGCCACTTACAAAATATCTACACTTTGCTAAATTGCGCTTTAGTTTTGTACAAGATAACTACATTACACGCAATGGAATCTATTGCAAATGGTAAATTGACTCGGATGCGCTTAGAGGCTCTCCACAGTGCTTGTGAAGCCAGGAAGTTAGACTTTGAGGATAAGTCTAGGGCTGAGCTGATAGCCGCCCTGGTGGACTACCAGACTGATTGTGAAGCTCTTGAAGTGGGGGATGTAACCAATGAGGGCCCTACCCCTGGGGGTGTTGTTGAATCTGATTCTGGGAATGCCACCACTCCTGCTGCCTCTATTCTGACCTCCAGCAATGTTTCTTCGGGGAATTCCTTGGAACTTGAATTAATATGGATGAAATTGGTCTTTGAATAAGAAAGAGGAGTTGGCACAGCAAGTGATCCTTTGAGCCAGCGATCTGGAACTAAAGGATAGGGATCTTGAACTCAAAGATAAGGACCTTGAGCTTAAAAACAAGGACACTGAATATCAGAAAATTCAGCTAGAGAAAGCTTGAGTGGAGACTTCAGCAAAACCAGACACCCCCTTCAGTCTTTACAAGAAGACCTGATGCACTGTCCTGCCAGGTACTCCTATTGTCCATATAACTGTTTCTGCAGATCACATAGCAGACCTGGTTCACTACCCTGACAGGCACTGCTATTGTTAATGCCACTGTTGTATTTTCTTTTCTGTACTTGGGGGTCCTTCAGGTGCAATTATTCGTTCACAGTCTCTTTCCCAGGCTTTCTACTCAGCCCAACTGTTATATTGCCTCTTCTTTACTTGGGGGTCCCAGACCCTTACTTCAGGTATAACTATTTGTTCACAGTCTCTTTCATAGGCTTTCTTCTCGACCCAATTCTCTATGACACTTACAGCCTACATTGTAGGGCCCCAGGCCCTTCTTCTGTCCCCAACAGCTATCCTTGCAAGTCCCTACCTTCAGGGAGTTTCTGTTCAGGGTCTTGCTGGTCCCAGGACTCAATCTCTTCTTACCCGTGCTGTCCACGTGGTCCGCTCCAGCTCCATCATCTCTGCAGCTGCTGTTCCCCACCGGTCTGCTTTCCCGACGTGGACCTCATGGTCCTGGCTCTTCCGTCGGTACCGGCAGCCTGCTTCCAGTTAGGAAAAGGGTCCTTCCTCTTCCGACCCTTTTCGAAGGCTTCACCTTCTCACCTTGCATCTCGGTTTCCTGTATTTTCCTTCGCCTTCACTTGATCTACATCTTTAGTCCTTCTTCTCTTTTTATGTTCCAGTTACTCATAGTTGTTCATATTGAGTAGAATGCTGGTTTTGGTTCAGTGGAGTGTTCTTCGTTACTCTGCACCTCTTCTTCGTCTTGGTACTGATGTTATTATTCTCAACTGGGTCACTTGGGTTCTTCTTCGTCACAGTCTTCCTACAGGACTCACATAGGGAGTCCCTATTCTTCCTCTTCTCAGTATATTTTTAAGGAGGTTGTATTAGCTAACTTACATAAGTACATGTAAGTATTGAGAATTATGGCACTCTGCACAGGTTAGGAGGATGAGGGATGTTGTGTTATAGTCTGGGTATACCACGTTCTCCCCAGATAGTCGTCCCTGGTCCCATAGGTAGGACCCCTCCCCATGAGAACCACCCACTGAGTCCCACTGCCAGGAGGACTATCGGGTATCGGCCTCACCTACCCGGCCCTATCGGAAGGGGCTCCCTTAGGGGAGAAGGGATGGCATCCAATGATTCGTCACACACACCTTTGTCCAACTCCTTACTCCGCCACACCACAGGGTATGGACAGGTTATGGCAACCACCTGCATTCCAAATTCATCAACATGCTTGATTAGTTGCATTTTAAGTCAACAAGCTAACTTATCAGTTCAGGAGTTTGGTAACTAGCGGTACGAAAAGAGGTGCAATTGATTATGACTTAAATTACTCCATTTTCAAATATTTGCATCAGTTTGCTAAATTATCAGTTCACTATAGGGAAAGAAAATACAATGTTTCACAGAAGTGACATCAAGTTTGAATGTACGACAATATTTGGATATCAGGTAGTTAATGTAGCATGCAAAGTTATCAATAGAGTCTAAATGTTGAAACATCCTTCCTCTATCATCCTGCTTTCCTCTTACTTTCTCGCTCTGCGTTCTCTTTCTCTCTCTCTCTTTCCATATGTATATATCTATATGTCTCTCTTTTTCACTTTCTCTTTCGTGTTTTCTAATCGACCTCCTCACTCTGTTTCTCCTGTTCTCTTTCTCTCTCTCAACTTTGAAGCAAAACTAATGACAGAGTGATTTGATCAAACAGGCAAGACTTGAGCAGAAAGCACTGAACGCTAACGTGCACTGTGCACAGTCAGCAACAGAGTAATAGAAAACAATGTGCTTACCTTGTATGCCAAGGATTAAATAGAAAATACCATTTGGTAGCTGGAGATTTATAAATGCATTCAGCAACATAGCCTGCATTGCTGATCTAATAAAATAAAATGAAAAAGCTCTCTCTCCCTCTCTTTCTCTCTCTCTCTCTCTCTCTTACATACATTGCACCACGCATGCAACTATGATATGGGAATTGAATCAGATCAGTGAAGGGGCAGGCTGGAGACTCCACTACTTGCTGAGGGTTATGGGAGGTAAGCATGTTTGGTTCAACGAAATGGATGCTTAAAAAATGGGGCCCCCAGCACCTATTTCACCATCTTTAGTATGTAGGTTGGCAGGCAGAGAGACTTTTCAAACCTCACTGTAACTTGGTCAGCCACTGTGTGAGTGGGCAGCTGAAACATGTGCTCATTAGGGCAAAGCACGTTGGGGCAGCAAACAACATTTGCCAGGTGTTTGTCAGACAATTGGGGCATGGGGCCAGAACTGCTGGTTCTTGCCTCCAGAGGTGTACCCCAGTATCTCCCACAAGCCTCAAGTTCCTTGCACACAGTGCAGACAGCCACAGAGCAAAATAAAATTACCCACCAGCCCACAATCACCATTTGTAGAGCCTGCTCCATCACTTCAGTTCCAGAATGATACAGAAGCATTGCACTTCATGATGAAATGAGGAGCAGGAAATATAAAAGGTGGAGTGTAAATCCCCAAAGTTCCTACACATCTTGTGTTAAAGGGGCAGAGTGGCTGAATGAAGGTGAAAAAAGCTTGTTGACAGTTAATGAAAAAGACTTGGGGAGTGGGCTATGGGATGGGTAGTTTGCAGTATCCCAGTGCCACTGGAAGGTAACGGTCAGTGGCCGAGCTCCTTGGAAAGCTTTGTGCAGCAGTGTGAGCTGTTGCCACAGGGAGTCACCTGGGGCCAGGAAAGTACTGCCCCACCCATTAACAGTTATTTCAAATGCGGGGGAATTGTTGTCTTTCTGGAGTAAAGTGGGGTTGAATGTTTTGCGTCCTAAAAGTTACACGTTTACACAATTTGATAGGATTTCTGGTTTGAGTGTCAGAAAGTTATGTTTGCATAGTTTGAAGTTAATTCCAAAAGCTATAAAAAGGCATGTTTTTTGGCCACGTGGGCTCCCTTTGGTTGCCTGGTTTGCCTTTTTGTGGCACATCAAGGCACAAATTGGGTTGGAGGGGTGAAGTAAAATGGAGGGGATGTCCCATCTCATTACCAAGACACCCAGATCCAGTGCTCAACCTGTATCCTTACCTGCGGTGCGCGTTGCCATACCACTAACAAGAGTGTAACAGAGTTTAAGTGATTCACCTCTATCCTTACCAGCAGTGTGTGCTCCCATGCCACTACCAATACACTCACAGAACTCCATAGATTTACCTCTGCCGTGACCTGCGGTATGCAGTAGTATCCAACCAGCGAGAGAACCGCGGAGCTCCGGCAATTCACCTCTATCCTTACGTGCAGTGTCCACTCCCATACCACTAACAGGACTCTATCCGAGCTCCGGCGATCCATATCTATCCTGGCCTGCATTATGCATCCGTATTCCACAATCAAGACACCCACAGAGCTCATGCAATTCACCCCTATGCTCAAGTGCATGAGGTCAACCATGTAGGAATGAGTCAGAGAAGAAAAAGATCAGACATTACCCATGGTGCTGGCTAGATTGGATTTCGGATGGCCAAGCCAGTTTGAATCTGGCTTGAACTTATCCAACAATAATGGTTCAAATCAATTTCAATGAGTCAACCTAATTGGAGCTGTAGCTAAAATGATCTGAAGGATTCACACCTCACTTTGGAGTAGGTAAGAATACTAGCAGATCCTGATTCAAAACATTGGCAACTTTTCCTGTTTTTCCTTTGTTTCCTTTCATTTTATATTACTTTTAATGTTGTTTGATTTTATTCCATGTGATATTATTTGGATAGTTGGCCTTTTTAATCAATTACAGTGTGACAATCCTCAAAAGTTGCCTATCATTTGAACTGATTCAAGCCCCAAATTAGGTCAATTGGCTACTTTAAGGATCTGCCTTAGTACCCTCCTACGTCAGTTCTTTAGCGGTTTGCATGATTTCAACTGATTCAAACCATGATTTGAATTGAGATGTCTAAGATTCCGCCCGTGCCACACTTGAATGTGAACAGGTGAGGTCAACCTTAAACCGCTTTAGTAGAGTGAATGACTGTACGTCATATCTACTTTTAGGACAGCCTCAACCATTGCAAAATATTAAACCCATACTACAATGAAATCAATAGATCATATTCAGTGGGAATTCAATGTTATTCTTTGTTTTGTCAGGAGCCAACAGTGAACACATAATGCAAGTGTTACCTGATAGGCCTTTTGAGGCTTCTGTTTCTTTTTGTTGCTCTATTGCTCTGATTACAGCAATTTGTTTTTTGCCTGGATTCCCACTTTAAAAAGGGAGAATTCATGTATTTATTGTTGTTTTGCATGGCACCAACTGCGAGCACAGCTGCTTCTAAGCACCTCCAAGGCAAGGAGAAGGGACACAGGCAAGTTATCCTTCACGTCCGTTGGAAGCATTCAGGTCAGTCAAGTGTGATGGTGATGGGGAGAGGAGAAGAGCCATCATAATAATCAATAGGATCAAAGATCGTACGTGCAAAATTAGTTGCAGGCAGGAAGGTGACAAAATAAGGGCAGTTCCATAGTTAAACAATAATAGCCTTTTTTATGAGCTTCCCCATCCAGTAACAGCCTGGGGCACCAATTAACACTGAGTGTGGCGCTGTACTGGCCAGTCGAGCCCATTGCATCAGGATTATTGCTAATAGAACCATGGGGCCAACCCACATGATTTTAAGATAAATAAATAAAATAATAGCTTTTTGTCTTGTGAAATGGTGCAGTAGCTATTTCACAAGTTAGAAAAAAGGGACTTCAAAAGAAAATGTACGCCTGAGAAAGAGGGGAGAAGAGAATTAACAGTTGTCCTTATCCATTTCACTGGCAGCTATGTTAAAGGCGGCACAGCTGCGGCAGAACAGTGCAGTGGGATTGGGGAGCAGTTTGGCAGGTGGGGGTCAGAGAAGAGCATGGGGAGTTGGGGCAGGATAGCAGGCAGGCAGAGGAAATGGTGGCGATGATGTGTTGAGCACTCAGCTCATTTTGAACGTGGGTTGAGCTCTTGAGATTCAGCACCCCTTTGGAGGGAGCTGATTGGCTCTGGCTCCCAGCCCGGGTGCTAATCAAATATTTTGAGACAAGAGGCATGAATGGAGAGGAGAGCAGGATTAATTACAGGAGGTCCAAGACGGAGGAGGCTCAAGGGTTCAGTGAAAACTTGACTTTTGAAACGGGAATCTTTACTCATACCAGAACTGCAGGTGTGAAGGCCAGGAAAATGTGTGAGAGTGTGGAATGGAAGTGCTGAAGTAGATGATGTCAGTTTTTGAGGCATTAAGGCAGGGGCAGTTCTCGAGCATGCAATCTTGGATATGAAGTAGAGAAGTGGAGATGGATGTAGTGCAGATCATCAGTAGGTGACACGTTGAGTCAGAAGGTGGGACCTTTCTGAGAGGAAAAGAGGAGAGGATGCAACTCACTTATTTTAGAGAGACGTTCTCATTTCCTATGTGGTGTTGGATGCAATACACAAGGACAGAGTGGACAATGTAATCATTTTGATTCGTTAATGTATTTCTTAATTTCATTTCATAGTTTTTTAATGTCTGAAATTCTCACCTCATTGTCCATTTAGAGACTACAGCTAGGTTTTGTAGTTTCAAGGTTGTTGCATTGCTGTTATGTGGCCTAATAAAGAGCTCTTCTCTTGCAAATGCTTAATATTTAGGTTACACTCCTTCATTAAAGAATACACCTTTGATCTTGCCCAAGCAACGTAACGTTTATCTAAAATGTCCTAATTCCACTTTCCTCTCACCATATGCCAAACATATTTGTCAAGAGGCAGATTAATACGTCATTCATGGTGTCTGCACCTCCTCCACCTCTATACCGCTAATATGAGAAACATTATGCACTAAGACAACTATACTGACCTTATCCTGGACCAATAGAAAAATACATAAATCTGCAAACTCAAAAAGAAATGAACATGCTGTATCTAACGATGACTAGAGCAAGTGACCTCATTGCCAAACTGAAGCACGAGGATACAATAAACATGAAGCAGATATGCACTCACCATGAAGAAACACAGACACTAGGTGAAACGTGCAGTTAGACATGAAGAATATTACCTGCACCATAGAAGAACATACAATAATCAAGGTACACACTGAAACCCAACACAAACAATATATACATATAGCTTGCTAAACATAGAAATGCAATGGTAATGAGTCGCCATCTTGAATAAAATGGACGATGAAGCCACGTCAGAGTGAATGGGCAGCCTCGAAGAAGCCTCGAAGCTGCAGGAAGATTCGACTTGCTGAATTAAATTAAATATATATCCATTCAGGACAGAAAGAGGCTGTGAAGCCCCCATCGTGTTCCTGCTGCTACAGCTGATCATTTTTATTTTGAAAAACGAACTTGCGTTCGCATTGCTATTCTCTTACCTGTACAGCACTGCGAGTCAGGAGACTCTTGCTGTCCCACGCTCGTTCCCCGCAGGGGGCGGAGACTGCTGCCGGTCACGTGACCATCACGTGACTCTCTACCATCTTAAAGACCAGGCACACGCTGCCGAGCGGCGTGTTCCTGCTGCTACAGCTGATCATTTTATTTTGAAAAACGAACTTGCGTTCGCATTGCTATTCTCTTACCTGTACAGCACTGTGAGTCAGGAGACTCTTGCTGTCCCACGCTCGTTCCCCGCAGGGGGCGGAGACTGCTGCCGGTCACGTGACCATCACATGACTCTCTACCATCTTAAAGACCAGCCACACGCTGCCGAGCGGCGTGTTCCTGCTGCTACAGCTGATCATTTTATTTTGAAAAACGAACTTGCGTTCGCATTGCTATTCTCTTACCTGTACAGCACTGCGAGTCAGGAGACTCTTGCTGTCCCACGCTCGTTCCCCGCAGGGGGCGGAAACTGCTGCCGGTCACGTGACCATCACGTGACTCTCTACCATCTTAAAGACCAGCCACACGCTGCCGAGCGGCGTGTTCCTGCTGCTACAGCTGATCATTTTATTTTGAAAAACAAACTTGCGTTCGCATTGCTATTCTCTTACCTGTACAGCACTGCGAGTCAGGAGACTCTTGCTGTCCCACGCTCGTTCCCCGCAGGGGGCGGAGACTGCTGCCGGTCACGTGACCATCACGTGACTCTCTACCATCTTAAAGACCAGCCACACGCTGCCGAGCGGCGTGTTCCTGCTGCTACAGCTGATCATTTTATTTTGAAAAACGAACTTGCGTTCGCATTGCTATTCTCTTACCTGTACAGCACTGCGAGTCAGGAGACTCTTGCTGTCCCACGCTCGTTCCCCGCAGGGGGCGGAGACTGCTGCCGGTCACGTGACCATCACGTGACTCTCGACCATCTTAAAGACCAGCCACACGCACCCTTGCGGCTTGAAGCCCGACAGGGGTAAAGGGCGTCGGCTGTTGTGCGGCTGTTGGGCGGATGGTGGTACTTATCCACATTGCCTGAGGTACTTTTATATGACCCTACAGCTACTACCACAAGTCATTCAAATCCAGATTAAATAGCAAATAGTGAATTGCTAAAGTGTTTGCTGTCTAGCGAGAGAGCGGGTGTGGGTTGGATTGTAAGCCATTATCTATCTTACTGTTAATACTTTCATGGCACGCCAGATTAATTCATTGACATCAGGTATGCCTGCTTCCCTTGTTAATACCTACAATATATTGCCTCTTCGAACAAATAAGGTCCTCTTAAGTAAGCGCTGCAAGGCACAAAAAGAAAGAATCCGATCATCCTCACTCCACGTGGACATTCGGTCTTTCTGTATAACAGAGAGTAGTGCCTTGGGGAAAAGCAAACAGCCGCTGAATTGTACTATCCCGGTGGTTGACCTGGACCTGGCTCATCATTCCAATGGTGTTAATATGGCTGAGGTGGTCGAGGGTCCAATAGCGGCCAATAAGGTCATACTACCTGTAGATATGGCCTCGTATGACAGTGAGCACAACCAGATTGCAAATCCAGCTTGTTCTCAAATAATTGTGCCGGCCGGTGTTGTTGATTTTGCACTTGGTTGCCCTCCTTCTTTGGGAATTGAGGTAGCGGACGCCTCGATTGCCTCGGCCTATGCCACGGGCGAAATAGGAACCACTCAACCTTCTAGGCCTGCTGTGGTATTGGCAAATGTTCAGTCCTTAAAACCCCCTCCCCTTATTCCCCCGTGTTCTGTTGCAGCTCAGCGCGTATTACGCGCAGAGCATGAGAATCTAACAACAGCAGGGGAGTTTGGAGAGGACACTTTGGCCTCCATTTTGGCCTCTAGCCCTCATGAATCTGAAATCCATGATGTACTTTATATCTGCTCAAATACGGGGGATCTGAATCAATTAATTGATAATTTTCAGCCTCAAACAGGCGACTGTTTTGATCCAAATTATAAGTCAAACTCTTCTCCATCATCTGGGTCCAAAAATCCTGACTTATATAAATCCCCGGTTTTATTTGATAAATCTCCATCCTCCATGTCTAATACCTCATTTGTTGCTCCCACTCCTAGGCGTACCAGATTTTTAGAACCTGATCCTAGTCATCCTTATTTTATTCACGATAGTCAAATGCCATACAAAGATAATAGATTCTCTTTTCCAGAGGCACCGGCTCTAAATAATACACTGAATGCCATGAACACCGCTCTTCTATCTCTGGCTAAATTGTATGAGACACTTGATGATAAGATGCGCAGGCAGAAAAGCGAATTGCACATGCTACACTTGCATTTGAAAAAAGAACAAAACGCACATTCTTTGTTATCTAAGCCTAGCATTCAGAAGATGACGAGTCAATCTACACAGACAAGATCATGTTCGGAATCTGCATTATCCATTTATGATGCTAGACCCATTTGCCCAAATGATATTGTATCTGAGTCTGTATTAGAAGGACTCATCACGCTGCCCAAATTTTCTGAACCTTCTTTACCTCTACCCTCTGTAATGATTAATGGGCTAACCCCAAAACTTTCAGGTGCAACACTTGCCCCATTATTTATTAACCCTAAATCTTCGATTATAGTGACATCGGGCCAGGTGCTAGATGTTTTGGAATCAAAAAAATCTCAACCTTCCACCTCCTCAAACACACAAGTTAAAGCGAAGAAGATCATCAAGCTAGCAGTATCGGCCAGAAGAAAGCGAAAATTACATGGCAATACTGAATCCCAGTCTATTGGGCAGAACAATTTAAAATATCGGCCATTAGATGACTTGGTGGAAGCAGTAGACTCTGTAACCACTAATAATGCGCATCACAGCACCGAGTTGCCACGAGCGGAGCCTCTACTCCAAACTGGGTGCAGTGAAGGTCCTCAACCACTAATCATCAAACAAGGTTTGCAGGTCTCGGTCACAGATAGTGACAATGTTTCTGTTGCTAAGGTGGCTGTTAATCCATCAAGAATAGCCTTGGATATTATCCAAGAAGTGCGAGCTGAATTGGGAGCTTCCTTTGACAAGCAAATTAAAGCGAGTGAGGAACTTGTACAACGCTATAGCGCTTTACCTAATGTAAATAAGATCAAACAAATAAATTCCATCGTCCTGCAGGAGGAGAAGGAAATACCACAGCCACAGCACTCTATTGACCTTTTACAGGATCTACGGGAAGAGATTCGTGCATCCTTTGAAAGGTACGCGAGTGAAAGTGAAGCTACCAAGTCATTACAATTGGGGCTTTTAGATAAATCTGATATGAACAGTCAGAACTGCCAAAAGGGGTTTCCAAATATTGCCCCCTTATTAAAGGGACCAATGAAATCGCAAAATGTTCCTCCACGCGAGTCCTTGGAGGCAAGATCAAAGGGTTCCATAGCCTCCAGTGTGAGTCAACAGAGCGAGACCTTAATAAGATCATCTAGGCACATTGGTCATGCCCAATATAAAAATCATTTCCGTCTTCTTATAAGATGTCGTGGCCAACCTTTTCCCACATATGATCTTAATCGAGCAAGCATCTTGAATATTTGTGCCGATATCCCTGCTCTTGAGGATATTACATCGGCGGACTTTAGCTTGGTCGAATTCATCAATGATCAAGATCTTACAGAAGCTCGTGTATTTGTGCAGTCAAGAGTGGTATTAAACACATTATGGCTGGCTTGCACTGCCTTTTACCATCTGGGTTTTATAGTGACACAAGATGTACACCAAGAAGTTCTGTCACCAGTATACGATGATCTTTCTAAGACCCGTACATACGGTGAAAAGGTGGCCGTCAAGACAACAGAGAAAGGGTACGCGCATCATGCTGGGTCTCGTAGCAACGATTATGTGACTTCATAACTAGCTCGGAAGTATGCCTCAGTTAGTCTACTTTCCTGGAACACAAGAGGGCATAAGCATTTCCTTAATAATGGAACCAAAGACCTCTTACAATTTGATATCTTAGTTTTCCAGGAAACTTGGCTACGGAATGTTCCAACGTGGGACGAGTACAATATTTTGATGGTTCCAGCTGTGGAGGCAGCTAAAGGTCGCCTGATGGTAGGGCTTTTTATGGCTTTCTGTAAGGATAACAATATTGAAATCATTTGGCACAAGACTCCTTCACCATGCTTTCAATATGTAAAAATTCGTGTTGCAAACAGCTTTTGTGCCTTGATAAACATCTATTGGGGAAAAAAACATCTTTCTTCAAAAGATTTTTTTGAAACACTTAGAAGGATCCTTGACCAACTTTCTTTAGATGTTACCATCACAAATACACTCATAATGGGGGATCTAAACTTGCATCTATTTGGTCCAAAACAATGGTGCCCCTTATCAGATGAGTGTTGTTGGTTAACCGTAATGGCTGACCATCATTTTATTATGGTCAAAGGTTCTTTATCTAGTGATCTTCCCCCTAAACCTACCTGGCACAATGCTTATGGCTTCACAACGCTGGATTATATTTTTGTTAATGCCAACTTTTTAAACAATATTTCTGACTTATCAATTAAGGAATCCCATCTCAGTGACCACAGTTGGCTACAATTAACATACGAGTGGCCTAAAACAGACCAACTTCCCTTAAATAGGAATGTAGCTAACCTACGACTTAATAATGTTGGTAATCGTGTTCATTTGTCCAAATGGAAATTGTTCCAGCTTAGAAACAACTTGTTGGCACAATATGACGATGATGCCGATTGCCTTAGCGGTTGTTATGTACATGCTATTCAGCGTATAGCTCCTCATAAATCCCATTTCAAGGGTCATACTCAGCTACATCAGCATGCTTTTGACCCAGAAGTAAAACGTAAGAAATGTGAATTGAGAAGTAATGTTAAAGCTTTGTTAAATAGGCAGGCTGAAGTCCCAGGTGCCATCCAAGAACAGATTAATCAACTAAAAAGGACGTACAAGAACTGGATTAGGTCCCGACGTGCGATCCAATATCAATTAGATGGAGAGGCCATGCTAAGTCAAATCACCCTTAAGTCATCGGCTGGCATATGGGCCCTATTAAACAACACTGGATTAAAGAGACAACATTCATTACAGGTCAATTCTATTACTCATGAATCCTGGAATGTTTTTTATGGCACTTTATATACCTCACCCTTTCCCGATCTTGGTGTAACCTGGGACAGCTGTGCGTCTAATCACATTATTCATTTCGATCGTGAGGATATATTATTTCTCATATCCAAATTGAGTGTGTCCCGAGCAGCAGGTCCAGATGGATTACATAATGTCATGTTTAAACAGCATAAACATTTATGGGCTGATATTTTATTTGATATGTTCAATCACATCATGATCACTGGTTTGGTTCCTGCGAATTGGCAAACATCAATTATCCTGCCAATTTTTAAGAAGGGAGACAGAATGGACCCAGCATCGTATAGACCAATTGCGCTGCTGGACTGTCCTGGAAAGATTTTCGCCCGTCTTATCTTGGGAGCGTTTAATAACTGGCTGGATCAATCTTACCTTCGAGATTCCTTTCAAACGGGTTTTGTTCGTGGTTTGGGTACTGCCGTTAATTTGATAACCTTAAAAGCCATTATCCATTTGAACATGCAGCGCAAACAGGCAATTTATATGGCTTTTGTTGATTTTAAGGCAGCTTTTGATCTAGTCCCGAGGGAATTATTATTCAAGAAATTGATGGATGCAGGATGCCCCTGGTATATACTTAAATGGATCATCCAGCTGCACTCGAATACATCGATCTCAATTCGTCTGAATAATGAGGGTCTATTATCCGACCCCATACAAACTACTAGGGGTTTGAAGCAGGGCTGTCTTTTGGCGTCAGCCTTGTTTAATTTTTTCCTTCTAGATTTTGGATCATGTATTACAGGTGTAACTGTTGACTCATCTAAATTACAAGGTGTTCCTATTCCGTGGCTCCTGTATGCCGATGACATGGTGCTAGTATCTAAGACACCCTCCGGTTTATGTAATCTGTTAAGTGCATTGGATATATATGCAGAACGAAATTGCATTACCATTAACGCCAAAAAAACTCAGGTCATGCAATTTGGCAATACCAAAGGGCGTACTCCGTGTCGTTGGCAAGTACAGGGCACTAATTTGCTGGTTGTAAAGTCCTATATTTATTTGGGAATTTGTGTTTCTAGTAGACTATCGGATAAAACACAAGAACATCTTTTATTAGTGAAGCTTCAGAATGCCCTATCTCAACTTCGAATAATTTGGGCTAAATATTGTAAATTTAGCATTAAACCATTGATCATTTATTATAAGCAAAAATGTGTGCCTACCATCTTATATGGTTCTGAAGTTGAGATAGGTCTAACATATAAACACTGGGCTAACTTAGAAAGTAAATTTTGGAAGAGAGCGCTCATGCTTCCCAGCTCAGAGTCCATATCAGTCATTAGATATGAATTGGGTATTATATCACTCTATGCTATATTTAAATGGAAGCTGTGTCTCTTATATAGAAAGTGTATTATGAAGGAGAGTTCCAATGGTTTACTTAATATTATGTCCAATTATTTACTGGTAGCTAGCGACCATTTCCCAAGAAAATGGTGTGTTAACATCTTGAAAATTCTGTCAGGTGCTGATATTTCAGAAACCCTACTCATCGGAAACCCTAATAAAGTGAAGAGCAAATTATGGGAATCAGATTAAAACCCGTGAAGCATGCCTAAAAATAATTAAATTTGAGTCGAATCCTTTTGCCATAAAGAAACAGGGGTATTTGGAAAAGTATTTAAATCAATCACCACACCCTAAACATCGTTCTGACTTCTTGCGTTTTAGATTGAATCTTTGGCCTACCAGAGAAATCTTGTTCAGATGGAAGAAGATTTCAGCTCAAATCTGTCGATTTTGTCATCAGCAGGCTGAAACCCTGAAACATCTAGTGGTTGAATGTGTTACCCTTTTACCTTTTAGAATAATGTATTTTAAGCATTTGATTAGCAAACCTATAGTGCTGCATGATGAATTTTGGTTAATGATATTCCAAGGTCACTCTAAACAATTACGGTATGCACTGGTCAACTTTCGTAATGCCTTAGAAATCAAGTTACCAGAAATTGATGTTAATGTAACAGCTTAGTTGTGATGACTATCTGTTTTTTTGCCTTGGAATGATTATTGATGTAGCTGAGTTAAGAATTATTGTATCACGTAAATAATGTTCTTAACAAAGGTATAGATTTACTTTCACTTGTTTTACATGATTGTAATTATGCATGTTTAATGTACTTTTAAAAAAAGTTTAAATGTCTTGATAATTTGTTTTATGTTGAAAGATCAAATGTATTGATCAAAACAACAATAAAAAAAAATAAAAAAAAGAAGCCCCCATCCAAGGTTACTTCAGAAAAGGGAGGTCTGCATGACTTCAAAGAGAACAGAAGATAATAATTCCCAAGTGTAAGACATATTTCTCTTAGATTAAGTACAGCACAAGCAACCTTTGAAAGCCAGGTGCCCATTCATTGAAAGCTTACTATTGCATGAGGAATGGTTTGTCCAAGTCTCCAGTGGTCAAGGAGAGCAATGACATTCACATTAACCTAAGAGAATATCCTACTAAAAGCCAAGCAGAATAATTCAGAACATGGTCTCCTCACACCTAACTTAGAATTGGGAGACAGTATCCATTTATCAACTCCCGACTCCGAAAGGCACCTGCTCGACACCCCACAGATTCTCAGAACAGAGATGCCATACAAGGCCAAGTCCAAAGCTAGATACCCTGGCCTGTGGCCTAGAAAATAATCAATGGTTTCTTATTTAAGTGGAAGACGCTGTTCCCTGATTTCGCTCCCCCTAACACTATTTTTGCTCATGCCAACAAATCATAGCTCTTAAAATAATGCAACCCAGCAACTGTTTGCAATTACTTGTTGCTAAAATGATGTCTTCCTTACCTGTATCGATTTAGGAGTGTCCCATGGTGGCGCCATCAGATAGGTATATCCAATGAAAAGACTAACCCATCTACAAACTATATGTAGACAATTCCCCCAACCAATCCCTCAACCCCAGTGTTTTTTGTAACTAAGATTGTGATGTGAATTAGATTATGATGTGTTTTTACAGTTATAGCTTGATGTTGTGTATTGGAAAGACAGAGAGCTGAGACTTGTGTGCTTATTGCTCGTTTTACATTTGACTTTGACTTACATTCGATTTTTGTAATTATGTGAAACAATTTGCTCCTAGTTTGACCAGCATATTATTGTGAGCCATTACTGTTGAATGACACTGCCAGTTCTGCAGTATTCTATTGTGATTCTGCTGTACTGCAAAGTCCTTCGAATTCCATCTAGATTTGAAAATGCATATTTTGCTACAAACTGTATTGCCTTACAGAACCCCTTCTGCCGCATTGTGCGCTTCCGAGTTGTGCCGTGCACTCTGTAATTGACGTGTTATAATCATAGCGCGACTTCAGCTGTCTCTGAAGTTACGTTCGAACTACATTACCCAGAGCTAACCGGGCCTTATAACAAGATTGGCGGCGCATTAGCGCTGGTGCGTTTGACAGGCCGGTTAGTGCCGGTTTGTGGAAGGTGGTTCAGGGACAGACAATCTACCTGGCTCCCTCTTTCTTGTCATAAGGAACACCACCTCTAACCCCTCTGCTACTATGTCAGGTAAGGTTTATGTTTCCATTCTGTACATTACCTTCTGCTACCCATGCAGCAGTGAGCACCAGTAGTATGTCTATTCCACCGAGAACTCGCTATCAGTCTCTGAGATTCTGGCGAAATACCAATCGCTTGTCTTCTCCCCGTCGGCTGAAATAAGGCAGGAGGGTGACATTTCACCAGAAAATCCTCTTCCCTTTCCTAACAACTTGAAAAATACAAACACAGACGCATCAGAAAAAAATCCATCTCACAATACCCTCATGCAGTCATATCCAACTCTCCTGGATGGAGACCAGCCTCTTAGATCGCTAGTCAGTTCCAAAGAGAGCGAAGACATGCAGTCCCTTTCTCTGTCCAGAGACCACACACTTAACATCATCCCCTCCCCGTGCACAAATATCCAAGAAGAGCCTCCTACCAATAGTGTCAAGTCCCTCTATACCACCCTAGATGTTAGAAATAATATTGAGAAGCCACACCTCAATAATTTATTAACCATCTCTCTGCTCAACACCCGATCATTAGACCAGCATGGGATCGAGGTCACTGACACATTACCATGCGTAACTTGACATGCTCGTAGTGACAGAGACATGGCTACACAACACGAGCCACATCTCTGTAGCTGATGCAGTACCACCACAGTACAAAATCTATAGGACGGACCGCTTTGGGCAACGAGGGGAAGGAGTGGAACCCATCACTAAAGAACACTTTGATTGTCACCCCATAAACATCCCGAACCTCAACGGATGTGAAAAAAATGAAAATCAATCCCAATGCCTCTCTGTCAATATTTACTCTATACAACCTCCCACATAATCTACCCTTGCTCGCGGAACAACTACTTGCATTACAGAATAGCATCACAAAGCCCAAATCCCAATGATTTTACTAGGGGACTTTAATTCACGGGCTGAAGATACATCTGATTCCCAAGCAACATCCCTACTATCTGCCCTTGAAACTGCTGGCTTCTCCCAAATGGTAAAAGATCAGACCCATCATGATGGTCACATATTGGACTGGATGCTGACCCACAATCTACTCAGTGCATCGACAGATACCCAGGTTTGTCCCTGGTCTTTCAACTTTATGGTTAATATGATGATATTGCTACCTACTGCTCCACCCGGATCAAAGCAGTAATATAAGGAATGAGATAAAATGGAAAAATCTTAAAAATGTCTCATCGGCCTCACCTTTCCCACGCTATTAAGGTTACCATTGAAAACTTAGCCCCGGAAAAAACAAAGAAAGGGAAAAAATAAACCACAAAAAATTCATGGTTTAATGACAGTATCCTAGAAGCAATAAAAACAAATGAAAAAGAGCACCCGAAAGAGAGTAGCAGAAGAACCCTGGCCCTCTCACATTAGGTCACCAATCAGCAAAGACTCAGCTTGGTGTCAGACAATGCAAAATTAATTATTAAATAATGTCACTTGGCATCAACTGCCTATTGCCAATTAACATTCTCACCTGACAATTAATAAAATCCCATCTCATTGATCACAACCTCCTAAAACAAAGTTAAAAAATATCGCCAACTGCTCAGAGAAGGTGACCCAATGGATTGTGTCTTTGTTGGGCCCTAGAACATCAAGAGTGGCCGTTGAAAATGCTCAGGCGTCCCCTATCTACTCTACTTGCGGAGTGCCAGAGGGATCTTGCTTATCCCCAACCTTATTTAATATCTTTATTAGGCCACTACTCGACCTCCTCGGTGGACTGGGTGTCCAATATGCAAACTACACAGATGATACCCAAGTACTATTCGAGTTGACAGGGACACACTCTGCAGATGCCAAGTCCTTGAATAGAGTCAACACGGAAATTCGAACTTTGATGGCACTTAATTCTCTGTCACTGAATAACGAGAAGACAGAGCTTCTTATCATTGCTTCCGGCCCTCGCCTAAAGAAACTTGACACCCTGTATTCGTACTTCTCTATTTCTGGCTTTTTGATTCCAGTCAGCAAATCTGTGAAAACACTAGGTGTCATTTTTGATGCCCAATTGTCCATGAAACAACTAGTTTCACACATACGCTCCTCTTCCGGTTATGTGATTAAACTTCTTCATTAAATCAGACCATACCTCACCATAATAAATAGATCCCTGCTGGCCACTGTGTTAGTCAACTCACGGTTGGATTATTGTAACAGCCTGCTTACCGGTGCATCACAAGCACATCTGCACTGTTTACAGACTACCCAGACTGGAGCTGTTAGGGCAATCCATGGACTATCCAATCGTGATCATGTCTCCTCATTCAGAAAGACGCTACACTGGTTACCAATCAAACAAAGAATCAGGCACAAGATCCTATCCCTCACCTACAAATGCCAGAACATGGTGCCCCTCTCCCCCAAAACCTGATTAACAGATTAACCACTAAAAAACCGCTTGGGTGTTGCATTGTAATGAGAACCATACGTTGGACCAACCACTTTACGATCTGAAAGAATTTCGAGGAACAAGCTTTGAAACTCATGTGCCTCAGAAATTGAATGCTCTCCAACCTTCTGTGAGAACCTCACCCCCACTTGCGGTTTTCAAAAGCATCATTAAAACCCTGCTCTTTAATTTAGCAGACTAATTGTCCTCTCCTCCTGCTCTCTGACTTCCCCTGCTGACCGACTTGTCTTTGGTTTTTGTGCCCTCTGAGGCCCATGGGTGTGTAGCGCTTTATAAGAATTAAAATAAATAAATAAATAAATGTATTGCTGTGCCTGCTTTATATTGAGTGTTAATAAAGCAGACTTTGCCATTTACTTTGACTATTTCCGTTATAGAGCGCGTGATTTCCCGGCCTGTCTGTTCCGCTTGCGAGTCTTTTGGATCCCATTAGAAGTTTGTCATAAAGTGCACCAGTCTTAGACTTGAATGTAAACCTACTACGCTACTGCAGCACATGCTGGTAGAAAAGCCTTCAAGCGGTTGCATAATTCCCTAACCGCATTTACAGTACTGTGCAGCTTGTATTTTGACCATGGTGCCTTGATAAAGGAACAGCAATCACAATTCTTCAAAAACGTAACATCAGGGCTGCAGGCAATTGTCTTACCCACACCCCCGGAAATGGCTGCTGCACTATGCACAGTGAAATGGAAGGAGGTACCATTGATTTAATCTTTACATCCTCTCATATTGTCGTGTTCTTCGAAACATTGATTCTGCTTTTCTTACTTCTACTATATTGGATCAGCTTTACAACTGTAGTCACCCCTCTTCTTCTAACGTTGACAATCATCTTTCTTCTTTGCATTCAGCTATTACCACCTCTTTTGACTTTCATCCTAAGGGCCATCCCACTCGGGCCTGGCTCTCTCCCCTCTTGAAATCTCTATGGATTCTTTCCCATAGAGCTGAACGCCATTGGCTCAAAAATAAATCCCCTGCTAACTAGCTCTCATTCTCTGCCGCCCTTACTTCCTACACCTCTGGTTTCAAACAAGCTAAATTAAGCTACTTTCAAACACTCATTTCTTCTCATTCTTGTTCTTCTTTACTGCTTTTCACACTCTGAACTGGTTTTTGCCCACTCACTTCAGTTGATCTCACTATCTCTTCCAATGCTTCTCCTACAGACGTTGTTGATTTTTTCCTTTCCAAGAGTAACACTATTTGTTCCTCTGCTAGTTCTGTACTTTCATCCACTTTCATCAGTCTTTCTGCCTCCCCTGATTGCACTCCCTGTGCCTCCGTCTCCTTGCCTTCTTCAGCTTGCTCCCTCTTCACACCTATCTCCGAAGGTGATGTCTTATCTATGATCCTTCGGACTCATGCTACGGCTGCTCCCTCAGACCCTCTCCCTGTTTCTCTGGTTAAATCTGTCTATCCTACACTGGCTTCTTTCCTTACTACTTTATTCAATCTCGTGTTGCTTTCAGGTTCCTTTCCTTTGGTCTTCAAACATGCCACTGTTCTACCACTCCTCAAAAAACCTTCTTTTGACTCATCTGATCCCTCTAATTTCCATCCTATTTCGCTCCTTCTGTACTTGTTCAAACCTTTGGAACATTGAGTCTTTTCTCCACTTTTCTCTTTTCTCAACATAAATACCTTAATTCCTTCTAAGAAATCTGGCTTTAGATCTGTCTTTTCTACGGAAACTACACTCCTGTGTGTATCTGAGTCCGTTTGCCGCGCACGTCACCTCAAACTTTCCTCTCTGATGATTCTTTTTGCTCTCAGTGTTGCCTGTGACACTGTTGATCACTCCACTCTGCTCTTTACACTCTCCTCCCTTGGTCTCTCTGGCACAGTGTTTAACTTGGTTACTTCCTACCTCTCTAACCCCTCCTTGCAATTCTCTTGGAAAGGTTCTTTTTCTTGTTCTCTCCCGCTCTCTCACGGTGTCCCGCAAGGGTCTGTCCTTGGTCCTGTTCAATTCTGTGTCTACGCTTCATCTCTTCCTGCTTTGATTATGAGGGTTGGACTCCAAGCACACCTCTATGCTGATGATACCAGGGTTCTTCTTTTTTCCTTCCCCTCCCTTTCTGACTCTAGTCATCTTCGCCTTTCCTCTTGTCTTTCTGCTATCTCTACCTGGATGCATTCGCACTTTCTGGCCCTCAACTCGAAGAAAACTGAAATCGTGTTCTTTTCTGCTTCTTCAAAGATTCTGCCCCCTCCTTCCATCTACTTTGCTCCACTGCACCTCTCTGTGTCCTCTGAAGCACAGAACCTGGGAGTCATCTTTGACCCCTTTTTCTCCTTTCAAATACAGGTCTCGTCTGTATCTCGCTGCTGCTAATTCCATCTGTTAAACATCAGATAAATGTGCCATCTGCTCACCTTCTCTTCTCTTCAACCAAAATGTTGATCCAGTCTCTGGTTCTCTCTCGTCTCTGTTACTGGTCCTCACTTTATATTGGCCTACCTATCTATGGGCCTCATTACAAGTTGGACGGTATCCCGGAGGTAAATATCCTGTAATACCACCCAAACTAATTACTCTTACCGCCACTTGGTCCGGCGTAATTTCTGCTGAATTACAAGTGGTGGTGATGGTGTAATTCCCCATTTAATTCGAGTTTATTGGACTCAATGGAACTTTTTGGGCGTAATTACTAAGGCAGAATTACGGCTGTGGTAATTCCGACGATTCTACAGATTCTTTAACAGTGAGTTGGAGGATTTACCTCCAGGATTCTGCTGGAGGTAAATCCTCCACTCCAGGCCCAAACTCGTAATTTGGGGTAGTGTTAAAGTTGGCCATAACACAGTTACCGCCAACTGGTTAATGCGCTTTGGATAAAAGCGCTCTATAAGCACCGCAAATAAACAAGTAAAAGTGGTCATCCACGGGCAGCATCCATTGTGCAGATTGTTTTGTCCTGACATAGCTAGACTAGTCGGTAAAGCACAGTCCCGAAAGCGTGAAAGGACCCTGTGAGTGTAGAAAACGAGTGGGACTGGGCATTCCCTCCTTCCTTGCGTGCACGTGGCCATCAACAATGGAAAGTGAAGTTTGCAAAGATCCATGATTCATTGATCGACGCCTGTTTGTGAAAATACCCCGTTTTCATTGCTGGGGTTTTGTAAATGCAAAACCGTTTCATATATACATATAGCACTTTGCATTGTGGAATGTGACAGTAATGGAGGAGGACTCCATGCAGATATTTAAAATAATGTATATAATGTATTTTGAGTTTTAGAGCGCCAAAGTACAGAATACTTCTATCAGCACTTGTACAGTGTACTAGTTTGGTTCTATGTGATATTTCTGCATATTGAAGGTCGAAAAGGAAAAAGATAGAATATATCGCGTATCTGTGGGGTTTCCACCCCCCCATTCTCCCTCACAAGCTGATCCCCTGCTCCCCACCCTCTCTTGGATTTACAGGATATTTTAGAGCCTCGAGACCCTTTTTACATCGCCGCCACCACCCTTCCATGCCCAAAATATTCCCCTCATTCGCTACCACTGACACACAAACACACACACAAACAAACACCACTTACCTCAGGCACCAGCGACTTCTTTCCTCCGCTCTGCCGCACCTGTCAGCCTCTGCGCGCACTCGTGTGCATCCAGGGGCGGACCGTTTGATTTAGAAGGACCGCTTGCAGCGGTCTCCGAGCAGTATTTCTAAATCGATTATTTTTTCTTCGGGGTGGGTGGGCCGGGACACAATAGAGTGTTTCACTCCACACCACTAGAATATTGTATTTTTCCAATGAATTTCCCTTTGAGCTCAATTGACTTCCTTCCCATGCCAAGATATCAGTGTTCAACTTTGCAGAGAGTGGCAGAGACATCCAGTAAATCCGAAACCATCTGTTAGCAGGGTTCGTTCCGTCCAAGCTGGCGTTCTGGAGACACGCCATCACGTGGGGGACGTACAACAGTTCTGCATCAATGTTAACAAATGCTTTTGAAATGCATGCAAATACACAGAATATCACGTGGCGAAAATTGACTAAATGTTTATGAGTTTCAGTACACTGTAGTGCACACATTTGGCTTAAACACGTCAAGGACTTAATCTACGCCATATGCTTGACTGCTATCACAATACACTGAACAATTAATTAAGATACGCAAAGAATTCTTAAACTGCCAATTCCAAACCAGATAGGATGCGCTATAATTTCCACCATCAATACGGGGTTTAGCAGTGTTCACCTTCATTAGGTGTCTGGGTCACACGTGTATGCTTTCTTAATGTTCGGGCCCACATTTCACAAATGATGTAATGCTGTTGGCAGTAGTAAATGGACAATAGCACCACGGGTAAGATATGTTCACTTACAGAACAGAAATAAACAACTAACCTTAACTGCAAAACACATGGCAACTTAATCAGCAGTGGTAAGGTAATGTTACCACTGGTGGTAAATCATCATCATCCTTGGTAAATACATTCTCGATGAAAAGCCTCCAATAACACAAGACTTGTTACTTCAGAGGTAATTACTTCAAAAGGAAGATGACCTCTGAACTGCTCATAGAAATTCACAATTGTTTTAACTGTTAGAAACTGCTGGCATGTAAAGAGAGTGTAATAATGTGCTCTCACAGAAGATTCAATTATTTATGCAAAAGTGTTCGTTTCTACAAGAGCCCTACCCAAGCACCTACAATCTGTGGCATTCTTTGGGAATCAGAGGTACACGTCTATGAACAGCAGTAGTCATTGCACTTTCTAGCACTGCACTTTTCTTCTCTGCTGGTTAGGGGTGTAATAACGGTTTATTGAACTATAATAACCGTCAAGTTGTTTATACCAGTATACTGTTTTAGGGCCTGCAGCTATTAAGTGAGTTTTTCAATCTGATTTGGAAAGGCTGCAGTAAGCAAGTGCTGAGCAGTCTCGATCATGCACTGTGGGATGTGGCGTCTGCCAAGAGGGCCTTGTTTGGCAGACAAGGGCATTGGGAAAGTGAGGCCACATTAGTAAACTAAGCTTTGCTGCTATGACCGCTCTTTCTCTGTGATCAGTAGAGTCGGGTTAAAGATCAGCCGATTTGTAGTTTTGGCACCAATTTGAAAGATGGGAAACTAGACATCCCAGAATTCAAAGGGGGGAATGAATTGGATGCCCTTCTGATGCATGTCCACAAAAAACGTTAGCTCTGTAGACTGTATGAACACTGGGCCTATCATTGCTTTCTGCTAGTATATAAGCTGCCCCCACGCACTGTCTTCCCTGTAGATTTGCACATTGGCACTAGAGTTGTTGCTACGCTTGATCCTTCACCTGCCTTCTGCATATAGCACTGGACTCAAGCAGGCAGGACAGATTTTACATTCAATTTGAAGTATCCAGAGCAATGGGGGTGAGCTATTTCTCAGGTCTATCCTCGATTTGTGACACCATCCATTAAAGCATTCCTCTGTCTCAACTCACATGACAAAGGTCCTAATGCGCTCGGACCTGGGGAAAATGGTAATGATCGGGCTGTGGTGAGGTGGTGGTCTAGGCCATATTTGCGCCGATATGTATTTTAACTGTCATTTTCAAAACGTTTTTGTGCCACTATCTTTAAGAAGGTAAATGAACATGTATTGAAAGAAATCAACAGCGCCCACTGAACGCTGTCCTGTTAGGATTACATGTTCAGTGGTGACTCCAACATCATACCTTTATAATACACCAGGCAGATGGTAAACAAGCTATAGTGATTTGATCAATATGCAACCTTTCGGTGAGTGTGTGTTGGCTATGACATTTTGACAAAAGAAACACAATGACATGGGCTTTCAGACTTCACATAGTGACTTTTCGCCCTTTAATGGGATAAAGCGTTAACAAAACAAACTTTTATGACTGGTTGCAGCGAGGGGTCATGATGCCCATGTCACGTGGTTCCAAAATAATGCAGGTCGAGACCGATTTTCAAAGCGATGACCTGTGACTGAGCAGCAAGCTCATTGCTCAAAACTTGCATTTTAACACTTCCACTAGTCACTCAAGGCGATCAACGAGTGAGCGCCATGAAAGAAAAAATCTGCAGCCACCTTAAATTCCTGGAGGATCAGCTACAAATGTGCAGAGACAAGTCAAAATGCTGACAATTTATGACCTTTAAAAAAATATGTGTTAAGATTAGTTAACTCCGCCTGCTATATCGCGATAACCATGATATTCCGTCATTTGGCAAGAAAATTATCATATCGCCATAAAAACAATACCGTGACACTGGTGTGGCTGCCGGAGCGGCTGCAGCTCAACTTTATTCACGCTTCCTGGCAACCTCTTCTGCACACATTGCAGAGTCATCATGAAGGTAAGCCCCTCATTCTGGGCTGCAGCGAGTAACGCACAATGGTGCTTGTTACCAAACTTTCACGTTTGATTCAAGCTTTTGTGTTTGTTATGCTTGAAATCACTGCTGTATTACCATTCCAAGATGGCTTTGTCCTTTGTGTGTGCTGGAGTGTTGTCATGATGCCTGTGGTGGCCTAGTATTGGTCGTGGCCGTATTCATCTTGGCCAATGGGAAGGCCAGCAGGCTTGGCTGGCCCTCCTCACAAGGTCCACTCCTGGGCCCTGTCTACCCCTGTCCACCACGGTACGCCACCCACCACCCCGTGATCTGTCTCCTCTCCCCCTTATCCCCTCCCGCTGGTTGCCTGTGTGTCTGAATGAGCCCACCCCTCCCGCTGGTCGCTTGCGTGTTGGAATGAGCCCACCACCCTTCTGCTGGTCGCCTGTGTGTCTGAATGAGCCCACTCCCCTCCCACCGGTTACCTCTGTGTCTGAATGAGCCCGCCCCCCTCGTGCTGGTCGCCTGCGTGTCTGAATGAGCCCAGCCCCCTCCCGCTGGTCGCCTGTGTGTCGGAATGAGCCCACCCCCCTCCCGCTGGTCACCTGTGTGTGTGTGAGCCCTTTTGATCAGACCCCACATTTGTAAGTAGCTGCCGCACCCTAACAAGAGATTGCCGCCATGCTGTAATCCACCGATCTCTACAATGAAGCAGCATGCATCCACTGCCCTTCAACTTGGGGCGGATAGCATGTCATTCTCTGTTGACCTCTACCATGAATTAGAGCATGGTGGCCCGCAGGGGTGTTGCTAGGCCTGGAAAGACCCGGGCCTATGCTGATGACGGAACTATCGGGACTGGGGGCTAGCTAGCCTGTTGGTTGTAGCTCCTGAGATTTTATCTGGGGCTACAACCAAAAGACCAGTGGCTATAACCTCCTTAGGCCCCCACTAGCATCACCTCTGTTGGCCCGTTTGTTTATTGTGGCTGGCACCCTGCATTTGCTATTAACTACGACCACGCATTTGTGTATTGTTGCCGTCATTCAACATGTGATTGGCACCATGCATCTGCCTACTATCTTTGACCATGCATGTGTGTTTTGTGCCGTCATGCAACATGTGATTGGCACCATGTATCTGCCTACTGATCTTTGACCACACATTTATGTGCTGTTACCGTCATGCAACATGTGATCTGCACCATGTATCTGCCTACTTATTTCTGAACACGCAGTTGTGTGTTGTTGCCATCTTGCAACATGTGGAAGGCACCATGTACCTGCCACTAACTGTATGCAATGTACGCTGCCGCCACCCTTCAATATGGGGTCTTACATCAGGCCTGTGCCACCTATACTGACTCTATGCATCGTATGCGACTGCTGCCCTTCAAATTTGATCAAGCCATCTGTATGTCTTTGCTAGCACTTATGTAACCAAGTTAAGCCGCCATCTGCTACGTGCGGCCGGGCTATATACATATATGTTTCTCTCTGTCTCTCATGAGCTCTTATGCAAATAAGTAAGCCTTCTTAACAGTGCCACGATGCCCGAGGGCATTTGCAAGCTTTACAAAAGCAAATAAAAAATAAAAATTGAGTTGCGAAACATCCTGAAAAATATGTGTCCTATCTGGTGGTAATTTTACTGTAAGCCATAATATCGTTGGTGGTAACTCCCACAATGGTATTTACCAATGGCAATAATTACTTCAATGAATGCAATACCATCAATGATACATGAATGATGGAGGACCAGTCTGGCAGGGACTTTAAAACCGTAGTAATCGCAGTCGAACAGTGATTACCTCTACCATTCACATATTTTTGCTTACGAAATTGTGCTCTTTGGTCGTTGAGGTCAGCAGCCTAAATTTCACTGACATTGAATAGAATCAGAAGTTTGCTTATATGTTCTTTGAGTCTGCCAGTCACACCACAGAAAGTGAAATCACGTGACCTTTAAAGAAGAAAAACACTGTTATTCATGCAGATTCCAAGAAATATCATTAGCACACGGGTAGGGTGAGCCAGCCAATCATGAGGCTAGGACCGCGGGCTTGAACCGCTGGTACAGGTCCACATTCCAAGCCGCCTAACAGCCGGCTCCCCCACCGCCATCTGCCCCCCACCCACGTCCTGTTTAATATTTTTTTGTTTACTTCCCTCACCCCCACTTACCTTATTTTGGCGCTGTGGCCTTCGCTGCCGCAGCTGCACCTTCCTCTCAGCGTCCCACGGATGCCATGGAAAGAGAAGAGGGGCATCCTTTGTAAAGATTTTCCTTAGTTGAACGGGATGCAGCGTGAGTCCTGTTCAACTGAGGAAAATCCTTTTTTTAACACCTGTGTTGCCAAAGCTGAAACCCGGGGGGCTAATGGTGTTATGTACCCGTTCCATGGGCAACTGGAGGGGATAACGGCCCTGGGCCCACATTAATGACCCTCGCTTTGCTCAGGCCGTTAACTGGGGCCACGGGCCATTACCCCCTGGTGTTGCTTGTGGAATGGGTACATAACGCCACATTATTGCACTGGTGCTAGGACCAGCTCTGTCTTAATCACTAGAAACAACAATTATATTACAAAGCCTCAAACTGACTCCAAAATGTCATCCCTTGTGTATTTAGCAAAATTATTAGTTGCTTAAAAATAGCATACAATTGGAGTTTGTAAAGAAAATTGTGTTTTCACATTTGGATTTGATCTCTTTAATACATATTGTTTGTTTCATTGGACAACTGCAGAGAGCTGTTACGTGGGTTGCGCTTAACGACAACCACTTTTCAGGGCTTTAACATAATGGTCAGAGGCAAGACTATAAATAAATTACTACAGTTATCAAGTGGGTTGTTTTAGTTGCACAAACACTATTTTGAGTCATAGATAAAGTTTCTCTTAACAAACTCTGCTTGTATCAAATTTTGAAACAATTGTTACGTTTGAGGAAAGCGCATCACATAGCATTTGGGGACAGCTTGGGACATTGTAGCAATTTCCCTTGTGTCAGGTGGTGTACCTGGTCAGTAACATCCCGTCAGTTGGAGCCGAAGCAGGCCTGGGGAAAAATCAAGGGCATCAGCGAGGGTTCATGGCCATTAGCAGCTAGGTATATGCACCCCCAACAAGGGGTGATAGCAATTTGCATCCTGTGCTTCCATCTGCGTTGTGAATAGTTTATTTTTTCTTTTACTGTGGAAGGGCTTGGCACATTTTGCGTGAGCCCAATCTGCAGTTAAAAGGAAAAAAAAGAAGATCACCACCATAGTAAATAGAAAAGGGTGCAGTCCCTTTTCTATGTCTATTACATGTGCTGAGGACAGAGGTGGAGCACCACAACCGGCACAGAAAGTTCCATAAGTGCATAGTGAAGGAGGGGGATGGGGGAAGTGGTGCATAGTGTCTAGTGGGTGGAGGGTTTAGGGGTGGGGGATGCAACAGGAAGGGGCTATGGGGCCATCTGGAAAATCAAGATGGCAGCACCAGTGGATGGGCCTCATGTGGCTGTGAAAAGATGTGCATAAACTGGCAGTTCTCGCCCACATTTCTAGGCCACCTGATTGGCTGAGCGCCCCTCCCCGGGCGCAAATTGCATATAATCACATGACCTTCGTTTAACTCAGATGATAGGTCATTGGGAGATTTGTTGAAAAGGTATATAAAATGAATGACATCACAAAAGGCCTCAAAACATCATAATGCATGCCCAAAAAACAGATGTTCCAGGGTTTTCGTTTAGGTAATTGTGGATTGTTCCTATTTGAAAGATTTTGAAGCTCTCCCTCAACAGACCCAAAGCACTAAAGAAAAGAATCCCAAAAACCTTAGTACCAGTTCCCTGTGCTTGACACAGTGTTTGATCTTTTCTGATAACGTTTTTCTCCAAGTGTGGACTCCTGAGACTGTTGCTTGTTAAAATGTTGCGAGTTTGTAGTTTTCTGATCACAGACTTCTCCATGTTTGATACAAAGGTCAATTCCTTGTCTCCCGGCACAGCGTTCTGTCAGGAAGGAGGCAACATTGCAATTCAGAGGTTTTGGAAAGCATACCCATAATTTATCCGGCATACTATTCACTTGCTAAGGAGGCATGGGATGGCATGCTGGCTAGATGAAGGTTTGGTTGGCCTCCCTTAGCTGAAAGTGATGCCAGGTGCAACCCTGCCCCAATCACCAGAGACAGGGGCAACCACTCACCAAGAGTCTGTTAGGCAGAATCATATGCAGTACCCATTGGGAACACCACACACAATTAAGACTACAAGGACAGTACATACAAATTCACCTTTGGTACAAGCCTGTACTACACAGTAAAGTGGTAGCGATCGCTGAGCAGCCAGACTTATCTCAAGAGGAAGTGAGCAGTATCAATAGTTACACAAAGGACAGCAATTACTATGATTCAAACAAACACTGACTCAAGGTTTCTGAGTAAAAGGATATACATTTATTTACACATCAGATGTAAAACATTTCACTAAGGAAAGCAGTTGAAAAATCATACTCTTAATACACCACACCACTCCCAATAGATTCTGGACAAGTTAAGGTCAAAATGAAGTGTGAGCAAAATGGCACTCAAATAATTTTTTTTTAAAAGGGAGGGAAAGACAAAGTTAGACATAAATTGAGTAGCACCAACAGGTAAATAAGCAGGGCAATCTAGAAAAAGGAACTACAGTGAGGGAATCAAATCAAAAGGGCTTAGGGCCACAGTCAATAGGACAAAAGTCTTTTGCTCAAGATCACACAGTTTAGGGTAGATCGTGGTTAAGTCTTTGCCAAGAGTTCAGAACGAAGTTGGTCAGCAGAAAAGTTAGTTTAAAGAATAGAGAAGGACAAGCCCTCGGACTGGCGAAAGGTTTCACACACCTTCGCTGCGGCTGAACGAAACAAACAACCGGATGTGGACAGTACCTTAAAATGGAGAAGCAGCTGCAGCTGAGGCAAATATTCCTTGCAGGTCCTACAGGCTCATGGTTCCTGGAGCGACTGTCGGACTGACATGAAGTAGGAAGACTGGAGGGTCCTGCACTGCCCAGGGAACAAACCAGCAGCAGAGCAGAGCAACAAATAAAAGGTGCGCTCCTTAAAACCAAAGCAGGGTCCGAACTTCCTGGATATCCGGTTCACTGTTGCTCTGTACAGCAAATTCAACCAGAGGAGGGAGGCCTGGCTTGCAGTTTAGGTCAACTGGTTGGTCCCACCAGTTCAGGGGAAGAAGAAGATTCATGGTAGATCTTCTCTGTTGTTGGAGTCTGATGATTCGGACCTGCAGCAGGGCTTCACAGGGTGGTTCAGTCGTGGTAGGGGTCCTCTTCTGACAGCTCCTCTTCGGTTCTTTCGTTCCAGTAGCGACTCTGCCTTTCCAACACCAGAGACCTGCTTTTTATGCAGTTTTCCCCCATTCACACAGCCTGGATCTTAGTCACACAGCAGGGTGGCTGTCCTAGCGGGACAGTCACCTAGCCAATCAAACAGCAGTGTGACTTGGGTTACCAAGAGAACCCATGGCAGGGGTCCTAAAACCCCTTCCTCACATCCTACCTACCCAGACTTTCAGGCGCCTAAGGAGGGTTTCTGTGCAGAAGCCCATGAAAGGACAGCGAACAAAGGAACCAAGCCTGGTTTGACACGCAGAGTAAAACACGAGAAAGACTTTTATGAAAAGAAATGATGAATAAACCCAGCCAGAACCAAATTAAAACAAATATGGTCCAGCGGATTTAGGTTTGAGGCGACCAAGCTAGCCTAAAACAATACCAGGGCTATTTAAGATTACCGCGGTAGGAAAAATAGGGTAGTTACCACTGCCACCAGCCAAGTCTTAATGAAAAGGGAGCGAAACAATGCTCCAAGGGAAACAGACAAAAAGGGATAAGTATTAACCCTTTCCAGTACTCTATGTAAGATAGTTTGCACTGGGTCTGTGGATTTAAAGAGACAAATAAAGTCAATAGCAACTTTACATGTTCTGGGAGACAGTAGTCAGTCGCACAAAAAGGAGTCTGAGTTGGGACATCTAAAAGACAACCCTGTGTCACTGCACTGAAGGTGTTGTGTAATACACAGTAAAAAGATGATGCCTGTGGAGTAGGTGAGGCTTCACAATCTATGAAAACAAAAATGTTAAACACACACACAGCAAAACACATGTAACAGTGGGAAAAAAGGCTCACACTCTTACCAGGTGAAAAAAATAAATCCTAGAAATCCTGCAAAGCTGCTGAGGGACTCAGTAGGTAAGGGAAATGAGCCATTCTGGAGAATTCTCCCTAACAGACTGCCCACTGTGTGTGCCTGCTGACAACGTGCCCTGCAATTTTAGTGCCTGCTGTACAGCCATTGCCAGTGCTCCTGTTGTTGGACCTGTGACCACCTCTGCTGATCCAGACAACTCCCAGCGTGCCAGACCACCGCTCCACAGCCCAGCCCCAGGACCACGTTGCCCACCCACACTGGCCTCAGGGATTGACAAGTCTGGACAAAAATCATCGGAGGCAAGTGGCAACCCCCCGGCAGCGAGGCAGAGGGCGGTCAGCTTCAGTGCCACAGAAGTTGACATCCTGGAGGAGCAAGTCTTGGGGCATTATGATGCCCTCTTCCACGGACCAATGCAAGTTGGCAAGAAAAGACGGAAGATGATCTGGGACCAGATCATGGGTGCCATCAAAGCGGAGGGGGTGTTACCCCGGGATTTCAAATATGTGCACAAGCGCTGGTGGGACCTGAAATCCACGACCTGCAACAAGACCGGGCACTTCCTCAAGGCTGGTGTTGAACAAGGGGGGCATCGGGGCCAGTTGAACCCCACGAACATGTGGGGCCTGGAGAAGTTTTACCTGGCGCTGCACACCCAGCTCATCGATTTGCAGCACCGTCTGGAGTCGACTGGTAAGTGTCCATGTGTTGCTGTCTTCCACACTGCATGTGCATTTTGATGTGTGGTGGGAGTGTGCACCTTGGCCTTATGGCAAGTATGCCCCTTGTACAGATGTCTGTGTGCATGTCCCAGACAGTGCTGCATATGTGTTTTATGAAGCATGCTTGATTCCAACTGTGTTATTTTTGAAATGTGTGTTGTGATGCAGCATGTTACAACGTGAACATGGTTCCTTACATGTGTCTGATACGTGGCCGTGTGTGTGACACCAGGTGTGACATATGGGTGTTGTCGTCAACATCATGGACAGGCAAGGTTTACATGTGTATGTGTCTGAGATGTGACTGTGTGACTGGCCAACACTCCAGGAAGAATGTAACTGGTGCATTTGAATGTGTGCACTACTCTTGCTGCCTGATTGATGTTAAGGGGACTCTGATGTGATAGCTCAGTTCACTGCTTCAGGACTGTCAGGTGATGTGTGTGAATGACATGTCTATGGGCCATGACGCAAGAGTGTGTAGCATGCACAATTTGTAGGTGTTGACAGTGCCTTGTCCAAGCATTTGATTGTCTGTTGTGAAGGACAGACATGTATGTGCATGTGTATAAATTGCATGTACCTGTGTGTTGTGGAGGGTGATGATGGTTGTGACCTTTAACAGTGCACTTCATGTGCACATGTTTTGTGCCAAACACACATACGTACAGTGCCCTTATGTTTTTGTTCTATGTCTCCCTATCCACAGCCACGTTGGAAGAAGAGGGCGGAGAAGGTGCTGTGGAGCAAGGCAGCAGGGTTGCCTCCACCAGGCACAGACGCAAGGCCCAGTTACGCCCCAAGCTAATTTCATATTCGGGGAGCGAGGAGATGGGTGCCGTGTCAGAGACATCAGCCGCAGCTGCTGAGGGGAGGTCCAAGAGGGCAAAGGTGGTCGTGGACCCCTCGGTAGTGGGAGGGACAGGTGAGCTTGCACATGGCAATCCAGTGCGGAAGACGCTGGGGAGGCATCCAAGTTGGTGGGGGTGGAGGAGGAGGAGGAGGCCGCATCAGCCCAGTCCATGGGACCCGCAGAGGGTGATGAGGTGGGTGTGACTGGTGCAGTCCAGACTCATGGGCAGGAGGCAGTGCAGGTCGCCGTGGATGTGTCTGTGCCTAATCCTGCCCCTGGGCCTGCGCCTGCACCAGTATGCACCTGTGGGCATGCCCCAGGCCAGACCCATTCGCAGGTGGCAGATGTTTCCACACAAACGGAAACACCAATACCTGCGGATCTCGCCATTCAAGACAGGGTGGAACCAGTGCTAGCCGATATTGCGATGCGTACAGGCACCATTTGGGATGATGTGCAGGCTTACGGTGGTGGGCTTGTACATCATCACAATGAGGTCTGGCGTCTCCTGAACGTGCCAGCTCAGTTCCTGGTCTCAAATTGGGTACGTGGGCTGGCCACTTCTGCAACCCCCTCCTCGTCATCCTCCTCTAGGCACCAGTCGTCCTCCCTGGTGCTTTCCGGCCCAGATACCACCAGGGATCCCTGTGTACCTCGCCCACCTCTGGCGGCCCGTCTGGTGGAGATCACATCCCTGCCAGAGTCGGGAGTCGACGTAGGATCAGCCGAGGTGGTCACCACACTGATCTAGCCGACAGGAGCTGTGGCAATTGAGGAAAAGCAGCCACCAAGTAGCAGGGCACGTGCACGACGGCAACGGGTGATGTCATCAGCCCAGAGGCTGCCATTAAGGAGTAGGAATAGGAGACTACATTACTCGTGGCATACCATCTCAGGGAGGCAGGTATACGGCATCAGGCAGGATGCAAACGTGAACCTTCGCCAAAGGATGCCTTCCGTGTTGGAATGTATGGGGCTGCAAATCGGGGCAGAGTGGCAGCGGGCATCGAAGGCAAAACTCACCATGGCCAGGGCAGAGATTGCAATGCGTCGGGCAGAGAGGCGGGCTGAGGTCCTCGAGGAGACTTGCAGGAAGTGGGAGGGGATGGAGAGGACCATGTTGGAGTCCCTGCATGCCCTCGAGGAGAGAGCAGAGGCCCGCCTAGGGGAATTGGACGCAGTGTTCGATGATGCCTTGGCCAAAACATTGAGGGAGCATGGTGAGGAGAAGGACTAGCCAGCTGCCTTTGTAAATAGTTAATTAGGCATATTCTTCCATTTGTTTTCTTTTTAATTTGGAGTTTTGGGACTTTACTCCAATGTATGTACATAGTTGTTCATGTTTGATTTTGCTTTTATATTTATGATTTGGAGTACAAATTGGACTTTTCTCCATTATTATTTGTACATAGTTTACTTGAATTTGCAATTTTTGTGTTCACCATGCGGATATGGTTATTTTTTTCTTTTTCCTTGTATTTGAAAAAGACTATCATGGACGTGGACTGTTTTTCTTTCTTTTGAGTTTTTCATGGACATATTCAGAATATCGTTTTGGACATTTTAACATTATTTTAATTATTCTTGTACATATTTTGATTTATGATTTGCAGTGTGTATGAAGAGAATACAACTGGAGAATATATTTCATTTGGTTTACGCACAGTAATTGTCTCTCTATTTTTTATCCAGTTTGCGTCTTTGTTACACGGTTTGGGTTCCCTGGTCATGACGATAGTTGGTCATGTGTGTGCTTCCTTGCATGCATGTATCATGTTTGCTATACATTTGCATGGGGCATATGCACATGTGCATGACCAGTGGGTGGGTGTGAAGGGGGAGTTTGGGTGTGCACGCTCAAGTGTCATTGGCTTTTACATGAGCAGCCTCACTGTGTATTGGTCCTCACTGTGTTTGTGAGGGTGGTGGATGGGGTGACTGATGCGAGTGTAATGGTCACGTTATTGCTGCTGAATTAGCTTGATGCAGTGTGACGCACATGTCGTGCTTTGCCCTTCAACAGAATGTGTTTGTGCTGTTATCATCTCGGCTATTGTTGGGCATCTTGCACTGGCAGTCACTTTTGCCATTTCTATGTTTTTACAAATCGGAAGACCAATGCAGCAGTCTCGGTGGCTAGCACCCTGTCTGATTGACATGTACTCATTCCGAACTTGAGTCATTCCTCTTTGCTTGTGCTGTTGGTACTCCTCTGCCCTGCTGAACGCCTTTCTGAATCTGCAATGGTCATGTGGCTCCGCTCTGAACTTGGGCAATGGTCCCCACGCACTCCACTTGCACACCCGCAATGCCTCCCTGACATCCCCCAAACTTGGACTGTTTTTATGTATGCCAAGAGCCACCTACCTGCACTTCACACCTGCTGTCTGCACTTAGACACCAGCTGGCCGCTGTTTATTAGTTTCTTCATTGTTCTATTTGTTATGATGTCATTCACATTTACTGCACTGCACCCTAACCCCAAACCCCTTTTCTTCTTTCCCACTTCCCATGCACTGGCGACGTCTCAATGTCACCTGCCCTACCAAGTTCGGTGTCTCTGTCGTCACTGTGTTCCACATCCCTAGACTCTTTGCGGCTTCTTACACTTGTCTATATGCGCATTATGATTGACATGTCATTTGATAAGATGTCATGTCCTTCACAGATGTGTTTATTAGGTTATCTGTTCTGGTAATGTCAGCTCATTGAGGCTCAGACCGTGACACGCCTGGGCAGTGTCTGTTCATGTGACACACATTGAGGTGCTTATGATTCTGTCACTGTGTGACTATTTCTACATGGTGATTACTTACATGACTTTGTCACATGGACTGCAGGGCCTACTTTAACCTTCACTTGTGTGATGTGTATGTTGGGAGATGGTTGAAGACAGCAATTGTGTTTGAGCAGCTGCCACACTCAAGTATGTGGCCTAGGTGTATGCATTTGTTTCTGTTTACAGGGTATTTTATTAACAGGAGGTTCAGGCTGGTGTCACTACACAGCAGTCAAGGTGCTCGACATGCCATCGATGGAGTGAACATGTGTCATGATGTCAACATCCAGCATGCAGGTGATGTCAGGTCTGGAGGGGGCTTCCTGCAGGGTGGCGTCATGGGTGATGGGGGAAGGGGGGTCCCATGTTGTGTGGGCTGCTTGCAGGGTGGCGTCACGGGTGATTCATGCTGGGGGGTCCCATGTGGTGTGGGCTGCCTGCAGGGTGGCGTCACAGGTGATGGGGCCATGGGGGTCCCATGCTGTGTGGGATGTGTGCAGGGTGGCGCCATGGGTGATGGGGGCTCCCATGTTGTGTGGGCTGCCTGCAGGGTGGCATCACGGGTGATGGGGGCTGGAGGTTCCCATGTGGTGTGGGCTGCCTGCAGGGTGGCATCACGGGTTATGGGGGCCGGAGTGTCCCATGTTGTGTGGGCTGCCTGCAGGGTGGCGTCACGGGTGATGGGGGCTTCCATGTGGTGTGGGCTGCCTGCAGGGTGATGTTACTGGTGATAGGAGCTCCCTTGTGGTGTGGGCTGCCTGCAGGGTGGTGTCATGGGTGATGGGGGCTGAAGGGTCTCATGTGGTGTGGGCTGCCTGCAGGGTGGCGTCACAGGTGATGGGGCAGGGGGTGTCCCATGTGGCGGGGCATGCATGGAGGCTGGGGTGATGGGGGCTGGAGTGTCGGTGTCCCAGGAGAGGTCTGCTTTCAATGGATTTGTGCAGGCATCGCAGGTTGTTTTGGAGCGATTAGGGTGCGGCAGGGTTATGTACTGACTTTTCCCACAATTTGGCTGAGGCGCAGTACACGATGAGTTTTCACGCAATTTGGCTGGGGTGCATCCGGGGTACGCGATGAGTTTTCACGTGATTTGGCTGGGGTGCGGGTGGGGTACACAATGAGTTTTCATGCAATTTGGCTGCCATGCGGGGTACACAATGAGTTTTCACACAATTTGGCTGGGGTGCATCCGGGGTACGCGATGAGTTTTCACGTGATTTGGCTGGGGTGCGGGTGGGGTACACAATGAGTTTTCATGCAATTTGGCTACCATGCGGGATACACAATGAGTTTTCACACGATTTGGCTGGGGTGCATCCGGGGTACGCGATGAGTTTTCACGTGATTTGGCTGGGGTGCGGGCGGGGTATGCTAAGAGTTTTCACGCGATTTGGCTGGGGTCCGTCCAGGGTACGCAATGGGTTTTAACGCGATTTTTGGCTGTGGTGCAGGCAGTGTACGCAATGAGTTTTCACGCGATTTTTGGCTTTGGTGCGGGCAGGGTACGCAATGAGTTTTCACGCGCTTTGGCTGGGGTGCGTCCAGGGTACGCAATGTTTTTTAACGCAATTTGGCTGGGGTGCGGGCAGGGTATGCAATGAGTTTTCATGAGATTTGGCTGTAGTGCGTCCGGGGTACGCAATGAGTTTTCACGCGATTTGGCTGGGGTGAGTCTGAGGTACGCTATGAGTTTTCACGCGATTTGGCTGGGGTGCGGGCGGGGTACGCAGTGATTTTTCATGCGATTTGGCAGGGGTGCGCCCGGGGTACGTGCTGAGTTTCCACGCAATTTTGCTGAAGGGGCTATGTGCTGGTCCAGGGATGGAGCAGGGGCTTGCGACGTGTTAGACATTTCACTTGCTTTTTATTGCACGTAGGGGCCTGTTGGGGGGCGTTGCTGGCGCAGCTTGATGTTCCTTGCGCCATGGCTACTGATGCATCAGGAAATCCATGAATACACGTGCCCTGCATTTGTTTTTCTGCACCACGGCTGGCACACGCTCCTTCTCGGCACACATCGCTTGCGCCTTTTCTGCGCAGAATTCTATGAATCGGGCCCTAAATTGGCTGTCAACCAGCATGACTGCAAACCTTGAAAAATGTTTTACGCATTGCAGAGTCGGCCTTAGGGCGACGCCCTGCCATTAGACCCTCGCCACATCAGCTCGGGGGAGTCTTTCAAGGTCTCCCCCGAGCCCGCGTGGTGGGAGAAGGAGTGGCAGGCGCACTACTGAAATTAAATGCGCTCTGAGCGGAGTGCTTTTAATAACAATAGGGCACCTTTCATGCCTATTGCAAAATGTGGCACTCTCCCACCCCCTACCGCATGACTATGGGCGCCCGAAGGGTGAGCCGGGGTGCCAAATTAGTGATTGGCTGCCCCGGCGCTGCCATTCTAAGGCCGGCCCGGCGCATTATTCCCTCCCTGCCTACTCTGTCTGGCACCGAGCCACAGTTCCACTACTTTTTTGGGTAAACCTCTACCACTGCTCAGCCTTCAAATATAGAAAAGAGCACTGCCATCGTCTTGTTCACAGCAACGTCTCTCTGCGCAGGCGCCTCTTCTGCTCTCTCCCGACTAACATCCCCGGGAAGCCAGCCAATCAATCTGCCATTGCAAACATCTGATGGCGCGCTCTCTAAATACTAATTAAAAATACATATGTGCTGGACGAGAGGACATACGCCCCCTTCCTTTCATTTATTTCGTCCCTGACCCCAGCCACACACCTTCAAAGGAATTTCAGTTTCCCTCTCAGCGAGTATAATTAATGCCTCAACAAGTTTAATGGGAAATTCGAAGAGCGTGTTTCCTTTGGGGAACGCTCCCGCAGTTCCTCGCGCCTCTGATAGCTAGAGCAAAGGTCTGCAGCAGCGTTATTGCAATTGTATTTGCAAAAACAAAGCAGCAGACGCCAGGCTTCCCCTATCGCGCTTATGAAATGCAGTACATGAAGAAAGGGAATTGCATTCAGGCTGAAGCAATTTTTTGCTACCGAGAAAGCACCGGCAGGCTAGTTTCCGCCTAAAATGAAATGTGTATACATCCTGCAAGCGGTGTAATGTGGTGTGCATAGACGGCTAGTGGAGAAATGTTGTGCGGCACCGTGCGGTAATATATTCCTCCACCGACTCGACAGGAACCAAGCTGATTATATTCGGACCGTTTTCAAAGAAATGTACATTTTTGCTGTTCATTCTCTCATCCTTCGATTGTATTGCTCTGCTACTTTCCTTTTATCCGCCATCTCCACTCCCAAGGGATTGGTATTTTTTTCCTTTCACGGCATTGTATTACATCAACAATCTACAGCTGAAAGATATCCGCAGCTCTGCAAATATCCCGTGCACAGATAAAAAGAAATCCATATTTATTTGGACAACAAATCTACTATTGCAATGGAATCAAAAGTCAAGGGGCAAGCACGGAAACACAGAGACAATATTGCCAGCAGAGACATAGCAACAGCCAGGTGGATACTGGGATATTTTCCCAGAATGTTTGTTCCGTTGCATGGTCGGTGGGGCTGGGGTGGAGTCAGCCATATGCAAGGCACAGTATCCTATGTGGTTGACCCTTGTTGGGATGCACGTCGCAGCCCCTCCCAAATGCTTCAGATTGCGGAAAATGTATTAACACACGTGGAAAGCGTAGAAGGTGGTGTAGGGGGAGCGGGCGGAACTTAATGGGTGGAGGCGACTGGCGGGAGACGTGTATTGTGGAAATATATATAAGGGGAACTAACACATTTACTTTGCAAAAGTGAAGTGTAGAATACGTTGCATGCACGTGATATCTACAGTGTATTTGAGAGAAGGCCTGAATCCTCGCAGGCCGTGTTGGAAACACAGAAATACAAGGCCCCTTCTCTTGCTTGATTATTACATTCCAATTCCCAGGCACAGTCGGGAATATGCACGTACACCCACGTACAAATGTATCGAGCTAGACTTTTGATCGATTATGTAGGAATGCAAGTAGCTAATTGGGAGAAGGGCTGCGGCCCAGTACCAAGGCCACAGTCATGGGAGCCAGGGCAGAGGTCTTGAGCTTCCAAAACACAAGTTGAGATTTAGGACACCAGTGCCCCTCAGAATTATGGTCATTCTAGTTGAACTACCAGATGCCCAGGAATAAGACTCTTAAATCTTTCATGAATTGGATGGATTAGTGGGACACCAGGCCTACCTCTTAGGAGGAGTAGCTAATACAGGGGGGGAGCAGAGAACAAGAAGGTCCATGATTTGTACCAGGGAACGCAAAGGCTGATGCCAATATTTCTAAGATTGCAGCGGGGAGGCACGATGTGGGCAACTGCATGTCTGGGATGAGGAAAGAGTTGCTTTGTTTGCAAGGACCAGGCCGACCTCGAAGTTATCTGCCGAGTTGATGGTGACGACCAGGTGCACATCACGTGGTTAGGATCGAAGACAGGATGGTGCATTTTAAAGCCTAACCAATCACTTTACAGTACTGTGAGTTGAAGAGGCTATTACCCATTTGTGAAAAAGATGGAGGAGAAGATGGTACGGCCAATCGGAGAGGGGTCTATATGTGAATATTACATTGTAAACAGGTGGCAGCCAATGAGGGTGGCGGATGAACACTGTATATCGACAGCGTCACGAATGACAATTTTCATGCTTTTCATGTGATGTTTGCTTTGATGAAGGCAGAAAGCTCTGCAGCAGTGGATTTATGTATATGTTTTTCCCTAGTGGGTTGCTTTGTCTATGTCTTGTTGTTGCAGATTTACCCTACACCTTGCCTAGGCTTATAAGCTTTAAGCGGCTCAGCCTGCCCAGGGAAATCTCTCCAAGTCCTCATAGGCTAGGGTATCTCTGAGTTCCTGCAAACATGGGCATTGCCCCAAATGGTATTAGAGCAACATAGAGGGAAAAGCGTGAAAGGGAAACTGATACATGTAAGAAATATCTGTCATCTGCAGAACTAAAGGTTTGTTCAGTTAAAGTAGTTGTCAGCGTTCTACACCTTCAAGTTACCCTGTATTTAAGATGGTTATACTATTCATCTTTGGGCACTGCACCTTCTGATCTACCTCACCTGTGCTACTCTGCACTTTCCTGGTACTACACGATACCTGAAATAATGGGTCCAGCAGCAAGCACCAAGCTGAAGGATATTTTTTCTGCCGGCAATATCATTGAAGAATTCAGCAATGGCTTATGACTCTGGAATTTCCCTCATGCATTCTGCCATCTACTATCACAAGTGGGGAAAAGTGAAACCAGAGAGGAGGGCAATTAAACATCTCGATGAGTAAGAGTTGTTGCGCTTTGTACAGTATACTCTAGGGGGTGACAATGCAGAACTGTATTATATATGTTCATGGAAAGTTCAATGTTTTGTGTGTTTTTTTACATGGCTGTGAGCACTGCAGTAACATTCCCTTTCCAATGATGTAATTTTAGGCGTCTGTGTCAGGTCATTGACTCCCTGCTTAAGGAGTATGATGAAAGAACTGTGTACAAGCTCAAATCTCTGCTGCCCTCTCTTCACGAGATTCAAGTGACAAAGGGAGTCATTTACTGTGCTTGAGAAGTTCGGCGTTGGAAATGGTGGACGGCAACATGAGTCAGATTTTGAAGTTGTCCTATGATACTCACGAGGGACAAGGGTGTCAAAACATCACTTTTGTGTTGTTCCGTGTTTATGGGAAGTGTTTATCTACAGTATAGTAAGGGGTGGTTTTGGGATGTCGTATAGAGCATTGGGGCACTGAAAAGGTGGGTCAGTAGCCCAAGAAGGCAAACAGTGCATTTTGTGCAGTGTTTGTATGACTTGCTTATATACAGGAAAGTAATGGTGTGTTTTGTTACATTCTAGGATGTCACCCAGGATGCATGTCACAAACAGGGAGAAGAAAGTGTATCATGGAAAGCAGTGTATTGAGACAGGCCAGGACTTCAAATGCATGCTGTTCACGAATGAGACTTCAATCACACTAGAATGGTTCAACAAAATGTCATTTCAGAAACAAGGCCAGTTGTCTAGTAAGCCGCAGCCTAAATAGCGGTAAAAGTCCATGTCTGAAGGGGCATCTACAAACATGGGCAAGGCGCAATGGTAATCTTTTAAAGGGTTAATGGTTGTGCATGTGAATATGTATTGTATCCAGGACACCCCAAAACTCAGATAAAACAGGTGTGGTAAGTCAGGCTCAGGAGGCGGACAAAAGGTCATGGTTCAAACTTATGTTTTATTTAAATTAAGAAGAACGTCTATTCTTACCATATCCATAAAGTGTTTCTTGGTCCTATATACAAAGGAAACATAAGAAGAATTGGTGCTTGTCGGTAAGTCCACTGGACTAACATAAAGTTGACCAGATCAGGTCTCTAAAGGGTTTCTTTCTCAATAGCTGAAATGGTGGTTGGCTTCTGACCCCGACCCAAATGTGCCAGAAACCTTCCAGGCCCTGTGTCTGACTGGATCATTGAGAGCTCCCATAAGAGTGTATTTTAATTCTTCCTTATTTCCTTGTAAAACAGTCTTTGGCTATGCCAAAGAAATGTGATTCCTCCACTCTGGAGTATTTTTATGTTTCACTCGAACTTGGGGTCGTATGTTTCTCTTGCCACCTTGTTGTCTTGTTTGTTTGGCCCCTTTTTGGGGTTTTGTTTCTACCACCCTCTCTTGGGGTCCAGATGTTCTCGCCCTGTCATGGAATATTCTGTCTCTTACCCCTTCTTGGGGTCATTTGGGTTTAAGCCCCGCTAGAGTTCTCTGGTATTTCACACAGCTATGGGGTATTGTATCTCTTATCTCTTTATGGGGTGGTTTGGATTTGCTCCAGCCAAGAGATCTCTGGTCATCCACCCTGCCGTGGGGTATTGTATCCCTTACCTATTAGCAGAGTAATTTGGTTTTCACCCAACCAAGGGTTCTCTTGTTTCTCATGCCACCATGGGGTATTGTGTCTCTTAGCCCTTTTTGGGGCCATTTTGCTTTAACCCCGCCAAGGGTTCTTTGGTATCTCACCCTGCAGTGGGCTATTACATATTGTAACCCTTCTTGGAGTCATTTGTCTGTCACCCCGTCTAGGGTCCTCTGGATTCTCACGCTGCCATGGGCTATTGCGTTGGCTATTGCTAGCTAACTCGCCCTCCTCCCAGAAACAGCCACGTACAGTCTGTGTCGTGCAAGCATTCCTCGGAGGAGGTGATCTCTTTGGCTTTTCCGAAAGCACGGTTCAACCTCTTCCTGGGATCCCAATGTTGGTTCATCACATCAGCCTTCTCTTGCTGGTTTGTTGGCATCATGGACTACAGGCACTGGTTAACTGCTCCGGGCTTTGGCGTTGCTTAGGCATCTTCTGCATCAAACTGCTGCTTGACTCTGACCTCCAGGAGGACATCCCCTCTTGTGGCTTGATCCACGGTACTTACTTGTCCCGTTCCTTCTCCTCTGGTGTTGCTCCTGCAGCATACCTATGGCTCTAGCTGAAACAAGATTGATCTGTTGATTCTGTGTCTCACGTAATGAGTGTCTGATAAAAGAGTCCACACCATCCATTTCTAAAGGGTTATACGTATAATTATACTAGTCATTCCCTGTATAGCCAAAAAACACATGCCACTTTTTACATGGCCGAGGATAAATAAAAGCCCTTTCTACAGATTACTTGTCCATGTCATGCGCCCTTTTTTCACGAAGCATTGGTATCGATGGAGGCTCAGCCGCCATTGAGTTGTTCCGCCACGTTCGAGCTGCAGCGCTAGTCTTTCCCAAGATGGCCGCCACCAGGGTTATCAGGCTCCGGGGCTGCGGGCAACTCGCGTTGCAACTTTGCTCTACTCTGCTGGTTAATACGCTGTGTTTTCTCTCTTGGTTCTGCTGAGCCCCCCTGTCCTTCCGTGGGCTCCTGCCTGTCCCTCTTGTCCCTTCTGTTTCCTCCGTCCCGTTTCGCCCTTCGAACGGTCCCCTCTTTGCTTGGCTCTTGTCTCTTGTTCTCTCTTGCTCCTCTGGGTCCGTTTACACGGTTCCCGGCACTTTACCTCTCTCTCCCTCGGCACTCACCTTTGCTTCTCTCTGGGTTTCCGAACCCCACTTCCACGCCTTTCCCAGTCTGCCTCATAAGCAGGAAGTCTTCCTTTCCACGACGGAGGACGTCCGCACTGACACTACCTGGCTCTTCGTGGATGCTTGAGGACCAATCTCTTCCTCTGAAAGTCATCAGGGCTCCTTCCTTCGGAATCGAGGAAGTTCGGGGTGTTTTGCCTACCTGGCTTTTTCCCCTCTGGCTATCGCGGATCCGGGGCCACTGGTTTCTAGAATTTTCCGACAACCATTGTGGCATTGTTTCGCGGTAGACCATATCTACTAAAAAAGAAATCCTACAGTAAAGAAGGAAAGAAGAAGGTTAAGAAGGTCATTTCATCAGGTGAGGAGGAGGGGGAGGAGACCGAATTGGAAAGTGACTTAGACATTACGGACAGACCAGAGATTTGTGACAGTCCACCAGTGGGACCCGCTTGCAGTGTCCCCTATGAGGTGGTAAGCATAGCAGGCTCACCTCCCTAGTCCCAAAAGGGGGTGACTCCCTCTTTGGGAGAAGGGATGAATTCCCTGGATTTTTTCCATACCCCTTCCTTTGACTTTGAGCCCTCCACTATTTGGGTTGGCTCAAAGGTCAAGAAACCGTTCTCCCAGGTCCATGGGGGTAACCTCTCTTTCTGCTGGAAACTCCTCCCAGGATAACACAGGGGAGTCATTTCCAGTACTTCCCTCTGGGGTTTCAGCTGGAGTAGATTGGGAAATGTAGGGAAATCTGTCCCAATAATGACTTCCTCTGGATGGACTGCCGCATCCCCATGTACACATCTTATTTTTCCAGCCTTTTACAGATCCAGGCTGTTTGGTTAAACTGGGTCTGCCCTGATAGCTGTTTATATACTGCCAGAATATATTAAGGCATTAGCCCAGGTATGATTTATTCAAACCTTTTGACAGGCCTGGAAAGGACTGGTAGCGCACAGAAAAATATCTGTCTCATCAGTTGTTTCACCACTGTTCTCTTCCCATTCTCTCCATTCCTCTGACCCTAACCACCCTATTTCCATTGTTTCCTCCAGTTGGTTCCTTAGACAGATACAGTTGAAATGGCCTTTCTGTCCACATGGCAAACAGGCTGGGGTTGAGGCAGGCATAGGTTTTGTTCTACCAATAGCCTCATCTGTTATCGCATGGGGTTTCAAGGGGCTATGCCTATTGGTCTCCTTACTACATCTTCCTTCTTTTTCAGGACAAAGGGGTTTGGAATTTCTCGACCCTTGGCAATAGAAGGGGAATGTCTTTAACAGAGTGTTTAAAATCTCCCTTAGGCTCATGTTTTTTTCCGGAGTGATGTCCAAAGAATTGGGGCTTCAGAGTTTTCCTTGGCAATCTGGATGGTTGTCTCCAGAGAAGGTTGATGATGGTCCAGGATGGCTCTCTAGACATGGGAAAGAAAGGAATTAATAAACTCCTCCAATGTTAGCGATTCTAGGACCTTCAGCAATGTGTCCTTTCCCACATTGGTTAATTACATTTTGTATTCTCCGGCCTAATTCCATAGGCGTCTCATTGGGGAGCAATTGGGTACTCTGGAGTTTCTTTTCAAAGAAAGACTCTGTCTATCCTATCTTGCCCAGGAAGGCTTTCTTTATCTCGTTGCAAGGGGTGGTCCCATTAGCATTAATGACTTGGTACGACAGTTGTAACTTCCCCTTAAGTAAAGGTGCCAATAACATGTCTTAAGGGTGTCATCATAATGAAAATGGGTGGCTAACATTTCAAAATGTATGAACAAGATTCCCATGTCATCCCCCTCCCGATAGCGTTGTAGTACTCCCTATGTAAGTGTCTGATTACCTGCAATGTCACCTAGTCAGTCGAGGGTCTCTTGATGGTGTTTATCTACTCCCGCATGACTATCAATGATTCTATCTAAGAGAGATTTCAGAGATGGGGGGAAATGCCATATTGAAGACAGAGAACTCTTGTGCAAAGTTCTCGACAAAAGAATCTTTGGTAGCCAAAATAAATATATGGGTCCGGAGACTGAAGCTGTTCCCTGGAACCACTGGGGAGTTCTCTATTAAGGGGAGTCACTAAATGGATGTGCGAGGACTCCCTTGACTAAAGAGATGGGCTAGCTTGTCTATAGATCTGGTCATTTGGAGATTGAGTGGGTCTGACTCTGCATCGAGTCATACAGATCACATTTCTGACACAACCTGTGGTAAGTCAGACTCAGGAGGCAGGCAAGAAAGAGGTTCAAACCTAGGTGTAATTTAATTTAAAAAGGAAGCCTATTCTTCCCCTATCATTAACGTGTATCTTCACCCTATCTACAAAGAAAAAGAAGAATAAATTGTGCTCTCGTTAGCAAGCCTTACAAACCTAACACAGTCCTCTGTCCCAATGCCTAATCTAACCTAGGTGCTGACTCTACCACTAATACAAAAGGACTATCATAAAGGTGACCAGAACAGGTCTCTTAAGGATTTATTTCTCAATAGCCGAAATAATGGTTGGCTTCTGACGTCCACCCAAATGTCTCTCTGGAAGTGTACAGGCCTTGTGCCGGGCTGGATAATTCAGGGTACCAATAATAAATTGTTTAAATCATCCTTGTTTCCTTGTATAACCGTCTGTGACTTTTCCAATGGAATTGTGATTCCTCCACTCGGGAGTATGGTTTCTTTCACTTGACCTTTGCTTCTCTTGCCACCTTGTAGCTTGCATCTCCCAACCGTTTTTGGTGGGTTTTGTTTCATCCAGCCTCAGCTGGGGACTGGATGATCTTGCCCTGTGGTAGATTATTATGTCTCTTATCCCTTCTTAGTGTCATTTGGATTTCACCCTACCTAGTGTTCTCTGGTATCTCGCCCTGAGTGGTTTATTGCATCTCTTCTCCTTCTTAAAATTGTTTGGGTTTCCCTCCATTAAGGGCTGTCTGGGTTCTCATGCCGTCGGTTGTTTCGTTTTCACCGCACCAAAGGTTCTATGGTTTCTCACCCCACTGTGGGGTATTGTGTCTCTTAACCCCTTCTTGGGGTTATTTGGTTTTCAACTCACAGAGGGCTCCCCGGTCTTTAACCCCATCAAGGGCGTGTTATATATCTTACCCCTTTTTGGGGTCATATGGCTGCCTAGGGCTCTCTAGTATCTCACCTTGCCATGGGCTATTGCATCTCCTACCCCTTATTTGGGTAATTTGCTTGTCACCTCACGTAGGGTCTACTCAGTTCTCACCCAGTCATGGGGTATTGGCCGGACTCTCTCGTCCCTCCTCCCTGCTCCTAGGAACAGCTGCATACCTTCTGTGTCGTGTTCCTCTGAGGTGTCTGTCTCTTTGGCTATTGTGGAACCACAATTTGGCCTCACCTGGATACCCTGAGTCGGTTTGTCACGTCAACCTCCTCTTTGACCCTAGACTTGCTGGTTTGTTGGTGCTGTAAACGTCAGGCACAAGTCAACCACTCCAGGCTTGGGCATTGCTTCTCCATTCACTCTGTGAAGCCCGACTGACTCCAAACCGCTTTTGAGCTAACAGAGTTCCCCTGGCTCCTTGGCTCCTCCTCACTAACTGCCATCTGCATCAAGCTGCTGCTTGACCCTGCCCTGCGGGAGGAAGTCCCCTTTTGAAGCTCACTCTGCGGGCCATCCTCTTCCCGTTACTTCCCCTCTGGTGATGCTCCTGAAGCATCCTTATGTCTGATGAAAGGGCCAGCAACCACTCCAGCCGTTTCAGAAATAAATATATACTGGTCAATCCCCATATAGCTAACAAATACATGGGACATTTGTAACATGAGGGAAAATGAATTCAATAATTTTCTGGGGATTCCTTGTCCACCAAGGAGTAGTCACGCCCAGTGGGCTCATGCATTCCCTCTCCCCTAATTGATTTTAATCTTAGCAGGCTTACCTACCTAGTGCAAAAGGGGGTGGGTCCCCATTGGGGAGCAGGGACGAATTCCCTGGGTTCCTCACACAGGACAATGATCAAAAGCATTCCTGCAAGATTCATGGGCAATCCAGGCCTTCATTGGGAGTCTCCACACATAAATCTGATTGCAATGGTATGGGCACATCTCAAGGGACATTTAAAGTGGGTTCATAAACCCATAAACAACAATGAGCCAATGGATGGCATCAAAAATCTTTGGGTTTGAGGCATTTTCATGTGACACGCGCTGCCTGACAGTTGCCCGTTTCCAAAAGTTTTTTCAACGGGATGGCACATCAAAAAATATGTCATAGTTTATCTGGATATGTCGTTCTCTTTTTGGATTCATAAACAGCTATTTTGTGGGAAGGCATATGGTGAGGTGGGTCAGTGTGGGTTTTAGGCCATGGAATGTTTTATTCGATTGAAGGCCTTTGACAGTTTGGCAGATGCATCCATAGCATTTAAAAATCTTTTTACTAAAGCAGAACTAAAAAGATGGAGGAGGTAATTTCCGAAGCGGAGGAGTGATCTGCATCAGTGAAAAAAAAGGGGTTTATAAAGGTTCACTTAATGTAGTCCAATGGCAGTGCATTAAGGACCTCATTGTATATGACCTTAATGCTTGCAAAAATGTAGCTGCATTTAGTGCTTGGGTGGAGTCACTGGACACTAGGGTCCCTTTGGTACATAAGCTAAGCTTGAATACATCCTGTCAAACAGACCCGACCCATGTAAAGGTTAATCAGCTTTGTCAAACAAATTCTGTTGAATTTGCTGATACTAAACTGCTTATTGGGTAACCCAAGATCACTGGGATAGAGCAGGCTGACCAGACTGACTTGCATGTTAGACCTTTGGCAGAAGTTGATCATGGAGGGCTTCCCTCCTTTGTAAAAACTGTTGGTACTGGGGCTAATTCTAGCATCACCTCTGACCCTTTACCTGGATATCCATATCAGGAAATGCCGATGATTGACGATCCTACTTTGAGGAGTTTTATCTTGAACTTGCTGAATATTATCCTTACCGATGTTGCGATGTCCAAGAAGGCGGAATCAAGAAAATCTCTCAAAAACGAAGTCTTGGCCTGGTTACATTGAAGAGATGGCCAAAGCTGTATTAGAACTCAGGATCTGATTGTCCTTCGTAGGGTGCATATTAATAGTTGGTGTTCCATGGCCAACACAGATTGCATTGTAATTGGGTTTACTCACAGTAATTTACCTCTGTTTCTGAGTAAATGTAAATATTTAAGCTCTATGTCATCGTCCACCAACTTATGAGTAATTTTGGACTGAACTTCTCGTATTGTGTTGATCATAGTCTTAGCAACTTGTTATGATTGTTTTATGTTGTTTGTTCTTATGTTAGCGCTTCTATGCCCATGGGCTCTGTTCCAGTACTCTATAAATGAATAAATAAATAATAAACATCCCTGTGATTGAATGGAGTGGACTTTGCCCTTCTGATGTCACCCAAAGTACTTGGCTCCAGAGGACGTGGAGGGAACAGGAAAGAGAGGGAGAGACAGTAACAATCAAGATGTTGGAAGCATCCTTCCCTTGACCAGAGCCTTCCCCCCTACCATGATCCAGCCCCCTTCCCTTCTCACTGAGGACAAAGATAGACAGGCAGCACCGTGGTGTGAGGCTACTCGTTTTGAATGGGTGGGCTCCCTTGATTCACGGGCCCAGGACAGCTGCCTGCTGTGCTACTGTCTGGGTGGAGGGTATTACATGCCCTCACTAAAAGATCAAAGAAAAGGCCAGGCCCTCCAGGTTCTCATTTTGCCATTAGATGGGCTACACCCAATTACCAAGAATGTACATCACATTCCAAAGCAGAACTGACTCACAGGAGTTGACATATGTGCAATATGAATTGAAATGTGGTTGTTGTGATCATAAGCAGCACCATGCACCATGCCTAACCATAGGCATATCTTTTATTTGGAGTTTACCATGTCACCAGCATGGGCAACTCATGATCATCATAGCTTTGGGTACAGAGGGACATAACAGACATAAATGTCGCCTATGCACTGCAGGGACTTGGGTGTCTCTACCGCTGTCAACTGGGCATTTAGTGACCTTGTAACCTGCTTTGTGCCACAAGTAGACTGGGTACCATGGGCCTGGCTATGAGTGTACTATGCTTTTGCCATTGAGTCAATAGAAAAGGGAAATCTGGCCAGATTACCCCTTTTGGAGACAGAATTACCCTCATCATTCTATTTGTTAATACAAATTAAAAAAAGCCAGGTCTTTGCAGCCTTGAACGATGGCAATTCCTCACATCCCCCAGCCACATAAGTGGAGACTCACACTTCTTCAGGTCTTGCTCATCCTCCTGCGAAAGTACCAACTGAAGCCATCTGCATTGGAGTGCTGTGACCCAGGTTTGTGTTGGATGTGTTGGATGTCCATGTCCAATCCCTGTAGGGATGTGGTCCAATGCAGTAATTTAGGGGTTCTTGATCGGCAAGGCAGTACGCTACCTCAGAGGTTTGTGGTCGGTTTGGATAGTGAAGTGAGAACCAAATATGTAGGGTTTCAACTTGTGTTTCACCCAAACTACCACAAATGTCTCCTTCTCAATAGTGACCCAGTTGTGCTCTCGCTTGGTGAAACACCTACTCACGTACGCACAAAGGTGTTCTACCCCTTCAGAGTTCAGTTGCACTAATACTGCACCAATGCCAAATTCACAAGCGTCTGTTTGGATGATAAACTCTTGCCCAAAATCCAAGATCTTTAGAACTGGGCCTGGCATAGACCCTCCTTCAAGCCCTGAATGGTTGTCTAACAGGCAGGGGCCCAAGAGATCTTTTATGGCAGTTTCTTAGACATGACATAATTTAAGGGAAAGGCAAGTGTCCCAACCCCCTTAATTAAATGGTGGTAATAATGTGTGAGGCAGAGGAAGGCTTTTGCTTGAGTCTTCATGGTGGGGATGTACCAATCTTTCACTGCCTGGTCTTTGGCCTGGAGAGGCAGCTTCTTACCACCCCCTTCTTGGTCACCTAAGTAAGTCACAGTACCTTGGCGCTATCTGGCCCCTGGACACCTTGATAATCAGGCCAGCTTTCCACATGGCTTGAAGCACCAATTCCAGACAGGATAAATGGTCTTTCCAGGTGTTGCGGAATACCGCCACATCATCTAGGTAGGCAACACTGAAGTCTTCCAGCCCCTTCATCACCTGGATAAGCATTCTCACAAAGGTGACAGGGGCATTCTTTAATCCAAAGGGCATGGGTGTGAACTGTTAGTGCCCTTCCGTGGTGGAGAATGCAGACCTCTCTTTTGCATGATCGGTCAGGCCGACCTGCCAGTACCATGCCCCAAGGTCAAAGGTACTCCTGAACTTGGCAGGGTCTAAAGGTTCAATGCGTTTGTCTGCCCGAGGGTAGGGGTGTGCAGTTATCTTTGTGACAGAGTTGAGCCCCAGATAATCCACTCAAAAGTAGACTTTGATTTTCCAGCTACTGGACATTTTAGAGACCAATACCACTGGGCTTTCCCATGGACTGTGGGACAGCTCAATCACCTCCAAGCCAATATCTTAGAGACCTCCTCTTTGACGGTGTGTTTGACCTTATCGGACATCTGGTGAATCCTACTTTTCACCAGTGTACTGTCTACAGTGTCAATGTCATGAACACACCAATCAATCTTCCCAAGAGTCAGCGAGAACAGCCTGGTGAACTGGTCCAGCAGCTGGCAGTCCTGTCATTGTTATTTGGTAAGGTCTGGGAAGATATGAACTCCCTCAAGAGACCCTTCAGTGGGGTCTGTATGTAACAAGTCAGGAAGGGGATCAAACTCTTCCTCTGTCTCATTGTCCATGCCCAGAGCCATCACTAAGTCATCCGAGCTGTAATGGGGTTTGAGCCAGTTCACATAGAAGACCCTCAGCATCTGCCTCAGGGCTTTAGTGTCAATGAGGTAGTTCACCTCATTGATCTTTTCTGGCACCACGTAGGGCCCATTCCACTTCTTGTGCATGGCACTGGGCTTGACAGGCTCCATGATCCAGACCATCTGGCCTGGTGGTGTTAACTCCATCACAGTATCCTTCTAGTTCTGCCAGTGCTTTATGAGCTCCTGGCTTGCCTTCAGGTTTTTTATAATTATTATTTATTCCGGCACTTGGTGTATTTCAAACCTTTGCCACATTACCATACAAAATGAGAAAAAGTATGAAAACCATACATTTAAAAAGACAGTAAAATGACAATCCACTTAAAAACATTATTTAAACAGAGTAATAGTTAGAGACACAAGTTTACAAAAAGCCTGGATTGGTTTCGAATCAGAAAAATATAAAAAGATTAACCAACCAACAATATGATATGATATGATATAGCATTTGTAACGCGCCTATACACAAGCGTTTCAAGTGTTTCAAGGCGCGACGAGGCAGGGAGGGGGAAACGGGGGAAGACAGACAACGATCCTACTAGGCCAGGTGTCATTCAGATCGCGCAAGTGCAGGGGAAGGGGGAAGGGAGAAAGCGCAAGGGGAGGGGAGGGGGCAAGTGCAGTACAAGGTAAGTATATATAATAAAATGAATAGGGCCAGCTGGTGGCAAGTGCAAGGTAAGTGCAGACAAGTGCTGGGAACGCGGGCTGTAGGGATACAGAGACAGTCCCGCAGTGCAGGGGTTGCCAGCGAGGCAGTGCAAGTGCAGAGTGGCTGGGCCCAGGACCGAGGTCGTCGAGAGTGGCCCAGTTGCAGATTCGGTGCAGATTCAGCGAAGAATTAGCAGGGGAGAGGGAGAGAGAAAGCAGAAGCAAAGAGGAAGGTTTTGAGGTGCTTCCGGAACCGTAGATGGTTCTCAAGTTTCAAGGAGGCAAGAAGGCTGTTCCAGAGGGAGGCCCCTGCCGCGGAGAGAGATCTACCCCCAGCTCGTTGCTTCGAGAAGCAGCTGACCCTGAGGGAGTTGGAGACGGATGAGCGAAGGGCTCGGGAAGGAAGATATTTAGGAAGAGAGAGTTGAAGGTATTTAGGCCCCAGGCCCCAGAAGGCCTTGTGGACAATGCAGAGGGTTTTGAACTTTATCCTCGCAGCCACTGGGAGCCAGTGTAGAGACTTCAGTCCTGGAGAGATACGGTCCCTGGGCTTAAGGCCAAGGACAAGTCTCACAGTTCTGTTCTGGATGAGTTGCAGAGGGCGGAGAGTGGAGGCAGGCAGATTAAATAAAGTCAACATAGAAGAGCATCCTCAAACCGCACAGATATAAAAACATATAATAGACAACCACTATCAGAACTGCCCCCTTATGAGGTTTCCTCCCTTTCAAGATTTACTTTATATTCGACCCATTGGGGTAAATTGAAAATTTCCCCCAAGAATTTTGTTAAAGCAAATATCAAACTGAAATGTTCCCCTTGGCAGAGTTCCAGCCACCAGTCATCAGCGTTTCTCGTTTGGAATGCCCCCATGAAAGTGCTGAAGTAATTTGTTATTAGGTTGCAAAACAGTGTCACATAGTCCAACGTTTTTGGTGGCCCACTACACAAACGACATGCCATATTATCACTCGCAATCTGTTTACGAGCATTAAGGACTTCCTTGGTGTGAAGCGGATTGAGTCTAAATCTCATAAAGAGGTTGCGATGTGTTGGGCTTGGAAATCTGAATTTGGTCATAATCCAGTCTCCAAGCCAAATTCTTTTTTTGTTGCTGCCACTGCATTAGCTTTTGAGAGTTCCTCCGATATCCCTGCACTTTGGAGGAGATCAATGAATCACCTTGATCAAAACTCCACGGCCCAATTCACCCCTACACCTTCTTTCCCTTTCAGGATATCAAACTGAGGTCGGGAGTTTCCCATTATTAATTTCTGATACAATTTGCCTTCAGGTTCTGGGTGCTTTGTTCCCTGTACTTGGCTGTTTTAGATCGAAGGCCAGGCACATAGTCCACTGTGTCATGGGAAGGCGTTTGGGGGTTACCCTCCCATCCTTTCTGCACTAGAATCAGTGGACCCCTAATGGGATGGCCAAACAGGAGATCGAAGGAACTGAACCCAACCTCATTCTGTGGCAACTCCCAGTAGGAGAACAGGGGGCATGGCAGGGCAATATCCACTTTCACCTAAGGGTCTCCTCCAAACTGCCAATCATGGCCTTGAGGGTCTTGTTAAACGATGCAACAAGCCGTTGGTTTGGGTGAATGACCATAGAGAACTTGTAGGTTACTCCACATTCATCTCACATTGCCTTCATATATACCGATATGAAGTTGGATTCTCTGTCAGAAATTACTTCTTTTGGGAATTCCACACAAAAGAGGATGTCCCGGGGCTTTGTTGCTCCTCAAGGGGAAAGCCTCAGAGACCGGGTGGCATGATCAACTACGATGTACTGATTTCCCAAGGAGGTTTGCAGATCCAAAGAGACCTACAATTTCCATACCTATCCTCTCAAAAGGTCCCCCAAACACGGGCAGTGGAGTTATGGGGGCCTATGTAGTGCAACCAGCCTTGCCAGATGCTTGGCAAGTATGGCAGGACCAGACAAATTATTTTATCTTTGAACCTATCTGGGGCAAATAGAAATGGGCTGACAGTCTGTCGGCCATCTTTGTCATTCCTAGATGACCCGCCAATGGAATGTCATGAGCCAAGTCCAGAAGGAACCTTCGCTGGAGCTGGGGAACCACCAAAATGCTGGCTGCCACCTCAAAAGTCTTGGGCTAACTATACAGGAGATTGTTCCCCCAGTTCACGTTGAACATCCCCAAGGCTTCCCCCTGAGCCTGCTTCTCTGCCTGTTCATGCAGATCTGCCAAAGTAGGGCAGTCGCGCTGCAACTGGCAAAAGTCAGCCTAGCTCAGGCCCCTAGTTGAGGACAAGTATCTTAGCTGAGGGAGACCAATTAGGTCTGAAATGTCCATATCCTTCACCTCAGGTTCTATTCCTGTTGAAAACCCTAAGGTCACCAAGTTGGGTGCTGCCGCAGCTGGCCCTTCAGTGGCAACTAGACCATCTCCGGCAGGAGCAGGTGTCTCTGTGGACTCTGGATCTGGACTGGGTAGTACTACCGGTGCTCGTCTTATGCCAGCATCAAATGGAAGCACCCCAAGACCCAAAGCCACTAGGGCTGCTTCCTGTGCTGCCTCCTTTTCCCTAGAGCATGTGACTGCAGCAATGATTTTGGCGTCAGGTTAATCAGTTCCTAGCAGGCAATCTACTGGAATGGCAACTTTTACAGCAATGCAGAGCTGGGATATTTCCTCCCTCCAACTGAACTCCACTATAGCCAGTGGGAATCGGTCAGACCATCGAATCCTGTGACTAGTTTGAGAGAGCCAGGGATGATCTGGTCCTCTCGCACCCACTGTCGCCTGACAGTGATGATACTCGCAGCAGTATCAAAAGTGCTGGGACTTTGCTCCCGTTAATGAGCACATGATCCAGAAAGATCTCTGTATTCGGGGGAACTGGGGCCTCGGTGGGAGACCCAGTACCTTTCCTGCTCAGGTAAATGTAGAGGAGCAGGTGGACATGTTATCCCTAGCTCCCGCCCCTCTCACCTCTGTCATATTGGAACAGTAGGAGAAGAGCCCTATATGGGACACCAGGTATCCTCCCAATACTGCATCAAGTGTATGAGAGATGGTATATACTCAGACAACCGTATTGCATGTACCCTCGCACTGAAAGGGTGGAAGGATGTCTGCCCACACCCACCAGTGCACATTATAGAGCTAGCGATAAGTGAAATCTGACAAGAGCAGAGTGACGTCATAGGGGAGAGATACTGAGACTCACTGAAACAATATGCAAATGCTCAAATACATCCACTTTCATTCTGAACGACCCCCCCACACCTCCACTCCTTTCTCGTCTTTTATTGCTCCAAAACTCCACTCACACCAACATTATATCTGTAAACGTATCTCCGTTTACATATACGCTTGCAGTTCTAATTATCTCGCCATGCATATGTCTGATTCACAGCTACACTCAAATCTCCACTAATATCTGCACTCACAACCCCACTTTTACCCTCATTTAACCTAATTTCCTTCTACATCCACAGGACAACGTGCATCTCCTCTCTCATGTGTCTCCTTGCAAATCAACTTGTAACAACCCTGACCCCTGAGCTCAGCAGTAATGCTAGCCTGAAACATTCCCCACACCAGAGTCTTTCACTTTGTGTTTCTTTGTATTTCTTGTGTGAAAGCTTTCGTTAAAATGATATAGGTCACATAACATGGACAGCACAGTTAAGTTCAAATATTAATAGGACGTTTGAATCTGTGCAGAGCAGTTGATGCACACAGACTAAGACCAAACACTGACCCTCACGCATTTTTCACTTACTTTGCTCATTCTATTTGTACTTGGGTAGTAGGGAAAGTTATTGAATCGGATGGTAAAGATGTTTTCACCTTTACTTTTTGAATGCACTTACTGGTCTGACTATAAAAAGTGTGTGTGTTTCCAGGGCCGGTCTTCATAAAGTACTGGTCCTCAAAAGGATAGTGTTGATCTGTTCCTGTCACAGAAACGAGCACTGCGGGTGCCAAACAATCTCCATAATGTGGGTCATGCATGCCCCACTACACACACACACACCCTTAACCTTTCAAGTGCCAGATCTTTACGAATCGTAGACCTCGAAGTGGTGCCCAGAAGTATCATTTGCTGTAGCTTTTATTGTTCCTCGGTCTCATCTTTACTCTTCCCAACGAGGCCAAGCAAGACCTCTCCGCCATGTGCTATTTGATTTTTTGTGCATGTTGGGAAGTTCAATGATGGATTAACACTACTCTCTCTCCGGTTGTGAGTGCGTTCTGAATGTGCAGAGTGGTCGGCCCAGAAGATATTTTGTAGGGGGATGAATCATTATACAGAATTCTATGTTCTAGATTAACCAAGTGAGCATTGTGTAGTAGGGCTTCTAACCACACATACCCACATCCCCACTCCTATCCCCACCCATGAGGGCACTCATATCTCTGCCCTCACTCACATCTTCACTCCAAGCCTCACTAACATCTTGGCTCATGTCTCCCACACACGCGTCAACTCACATCGACACAAAAATGTCAAATCCAGTTTTATGCATACCTGCTCCCTAAGCACCACATATATATCTAGAGTCATGCCCTTGCCTACAACCTCACTCACAGAGAAACTCTCACCTCTACTCATTTGTCCACTGAATGTTCGACTCACAGCTCCACTCCAATCGGCACATTTATCCATGTACTCAGCTCATAAAATCCACTCACATTGAACCTTGCATCCACTCACACTCAGAGCAACTCTGCTCGCCTCCACCCCTAGTTGCTCTTGCTAGCACCACGTTGACCAAGCAATGCTACTAAACTCAGTGTTCAGAGGATTTTCTGTTGCAAATAAATCAAGAAGCATCTATTAAAAAAATGATTTGCCAACCACTGATCTTTTCTGCCATCACTCACAGATCCACTTATAACTCCTCTCTCTTGTCTACTCGCATCCCGACACATACCCATGCTCATATTGTAATACACCTTTTCACTCACAGCTACACCCTCTGTATATGGGCCTCATTACGAGTTTGGCGGCAGCCATGGAGCTACTAGCTCCATGGCTGCCGCCAAACCGGGCTCCTTTACCGCGTTCCCAGAATGAGGAATTACCGGGCCATTCTGAGTTCGGAGGGCCTGGTAATTCCTCCCTCTGGGAACCCGGGCCTGGACCTTCCCCATTCCCATTTGAGCCCCCATAGGGCTCAATGGGAATGGGAGCGGGAGCGGGAGCTAACAACAGGCCGATTACAACTGGCCCGTTGTTAGCTCCCTCTTCCCCTCGCGGGACCCCGTAAGGACGCCTGGTCCTTACGGGGTCCCGCGAGGGGACCTCGTAATTTTGCGGGACTGGTTTAACGGGTCCGCCTCCATTAGCGGAGCCCATTAACCCGTTCCGCGATACTTATAATGAGGCCCTATGTCTCCACTTACAGACCTACTGCTACTTCCATAGTCTCCCCATGACCATTAAACAGTCACGCGAGCCTTCGTACTTCGCTGATAGACTCTCCCACACCCCACCGCCAGATGTATGCAAATGATTTCCTGAACTTAATCTGCATACGTGCCAGACCCAGCAACAATTATCTGTTCCCCTCCTTCCTCCAACAAATAAATGACTGGACAATTGACAATAATCTCTGCCTTAAAATTTCAAAAAACAGAAATCATGGGCTTTGGTCTCCCTGAGCTGTCCTCCCAAACTTTAAACTGCCCTCACTCTTGAGAATTTCCTTCCCTGTGGTTAATGTGAAAAACCGAGGTATATGTTTGATAGCAAGCTATCCTTCATGCCTCATGTCAACTTGACAGCACCAAAAACTCACTCTTAGCTTCAAATGATGAAGAAAATCTTTCCCTGCCTAACCACAGCTCAGACAACCACGTATGCCCAAGGCCTTGTGTTCGCGAGAGTGGATTATTGAAATACTGCTTACTAATCCACATTACAGCTGCAGCTCCTCACTCATTCCTTGGGACAGATGTACCTGTTGCCTGAAAGTGCTAAAAGCCACCCTCTGAAACACAGATTCCTCTGCAACACCTCCAGAATTACCCCAAGAGCTGTCTAGCAAAGGCCCACACTACCTAACGCCAAGCATCAAGAGACTCACCCCAGGAGGAACTTAAGACCAGCACTCAAAAGCATGCTTTGCCCTGGCAGGTTCCACAGAACCCGACATAGCTAGCCGCAGACTCCAAGCGAAAGTTGGGAATGGTACCCCTTACTGCTGCTTCCGCCATTAACCGAAGGCACATCTGCTGGATTCTGCCTCCCATTCGCCCTCCCTCCTACCTCACTGGCTTCTCCCCCACAATACTGTATTTGTAACATAGGTCAATACTGCTTCAAGTTTGTAATTCCACAGGATGGTTCTTAGCCTCCCTTCTATATATTCCAACAAATGTCTCCGCCCTTTCCACCTGGCCAGATAGATCACACAGTGTAGCCTCATTGTAGAGAGCCTAAATTACAATACATCCACTTTGTTACGGTATGCATTAATTTTAGCAGCAACTGCTCACAGAATGTCAGCTCCTGCTCTTATGATCCCTTTGATGGTTAGGATGCCTTGCACTGTCCAGGCTGGAAAAGATCTGGGCCCTGTTTGGAGGCATGGTATGTCATTAATGTGGGGAAAGGGGGGACCACTATCACCCTCACCCACTCCTGTGTAATACCAATCGCACATTTTCTCTGTGTGAGGGTCAGTGTAGGAATCCAAAGGGCACCCCACAACTTGTGCTGGCATTGAAGTTAGAGAGTTAGGTCCTCCCCATTCTCATAGTTTCTGGCTATTCACACCAAGACCCCAAAGCCATAATACAGTAAGCAGCATAGCCTTAATCAGACCACCAGGAGCCACCCAAATCGTTCCATGGCACAGCGTTCTTCCAGCATTCCTCGATGTCCAACCACTGGTCATCCTCCATCAACTCCCTGGATTCAGATACGCCACGTGGCACATGATCCCTCGTCTGCTCCCCCTTGCTTGGCTGAGTATGCAGATGCTCACCTCACCGCAGGCAGCAGCAGGGATTCCATGTGTTAAAATCGCTGCAAAAATGGCTGTGAACACAAAATATCGCGGCAAAAAGGCTCTGGTTTTGCCGCCGCAATCCATGTAAAGGGCGCGGGGGATACCCTTGTAACCCCCAGACCCATTATATCATATAAGGTGAGCGGGGGACACCCCTGCCACCCCTGCTCACCTTAAATGGTGTAATGGGTCAAACCACAGAATTTTTGCCACAATTTTTTGTTCAGGTGACATTTTTGCCGCGATTTTATCACTGCATAATGCAGCATGTATGATAGAGAACACTAATAGCGTGCCATCCTAGAACCCGCCCGAGGCACCATAGGGAGTGAACCTTCCTTCACATCCACGGAATGGCATGCCAAGAAAGATAATCAGGCCCATTCCAGTGCCCCCCACCACGTCCAGTACGGCTGCACGCTCGGGTGAGTTCCTCGTATCAGGGTAGAGCCGCTCCTGTGGCCCCAACAGTGGAGCTGCACTAGAACCTTGCAGAGGAGTTTCCACCTCTAAACTTAAAAACTGTAAACACGTTGGCATCAGAGATTTCCTATTGAAAAATAGAATGTGAACAAACCAACGTATGGTGAAATGAAAGAAAAAACTCCAATTCAACCAACTTCCCTTTGAATAAAATTCACCCACACCTTATCATTTTGTGTGTTTTTTTGTCTAAATGCATTAATATACCGAAGCCCATTTCTGGTATTGTCACCTCCTTTAACCCTAAAATATTTCCTTTTGTAAGTCTTAGCCACACAAGGAGAACTATAGCCTTATTCCATCAAAAATAAACAAAAAAACATCCCAGATGTTCCAAATAATTCATTTTCCCTGACGATTCCTTCCACTTAAAACTTGGGCTGTGGTGTCAGGGAGCATCCTGGCCAGTCAGAGGGCTCAGACTGTGGGCCTTACTTTCTGTTATGGTTTGCATTAAGAGCGCTTTGATGGACTGACCTGAGGCCATCTGCCTTCTTGCCTCGGTATCACCTCCCATTCCAATGCCCTATTACCACCCCGGAAGGGTTCCATGTGATAATGTCCCAGCAAAACGGCGGTGTGGCAAAAATCTCGGAGCAAAAATGTTGTGGTTTGCAGGCAAAATTATTACGGTGAACATGGAGGGGGACACCCCGCAACCCCTGTTTTACATTTTTTTTTTAATCCCCAAGGGGGCCGGGGGACAGCCCAGCTCCCCACACAAATGATCACCATACATAATGTCGCCAAAGCCTTTGCTCGCTGACTACATGTATGACGACCTTTTATGAGGGGTAATAGTACAGGATACCCTAGGAAGTCCTACCTGTGCAGGTGTGATGACTTAATTCAAGATCATGCAAGGTGAACAAAGATACGCCTACAAAAGTATCATATGCTGATGCATACTTTACATCATCCTGGGGTCGACTCCGATCAATTCTCTTCTTACAATATTTCAGAAATCCTTTTCTCTCAAAATGCGCCTCGTGACAATAATCTTCTCGGCTATTGAATAAACGAGTGATTGCAGACTCGTAACAGCAGGATGCTGGACTTAGATCGTTCTCATATACGATTATAAACACCGGAATTCACTTTCCTTCATGAATCGTCTTAGTATTCACAAAAACAACGTAGCGTTGGTCACGTGATCGGATAGGCGATCACGTGACACTATCCAGGAAATGGATAAAAACGAGGCCCGGGACGGGAGGCTGCTTATGCAGCTGTTCTCCGTACTCCCGGTCCTCGTTTTTTGAATTTATGCAAAGAAAGGTGAGTCCCAATGGGTCTACAGGAATATGGATATTTTATTTGAGGAGAATTATAAAATATTTTTGTGTAGATTTTCTTATGGACTTATTGCTTAGACTTCTTTGGTATTGAGTGATAAACAGATTGAATTGAATATATATTGTTAGGGAGCATATTGTTGGCGAATGTGTCTCATGGTACATGGGTGATTTTTTATTACAGATCTACCTGGGCCATCAGACAGCAGCGTTCATTTTGAAAGTCTTGGTGTTCATTGAATAGGAAGTTCTTGGAGGCTTCTACAAGTAGGTAGCAGTTCAGTTGACTCTTTTTTTGTTTTTAGTGTTATATTGGCCTATTGTTTGTTTTTATTCTTCATACAGAGGATCATATTTTTATACAAATGTTCTCTGGACCATTGTCCACAGATCATGGTGAAATTGACTCCTGGTCCTTAACCAGCTTGACCGGCAGGGGTGAGAGTTACCCCATAACTACAAGGTCAGTGAAGTTCTTTTGATGTTGCAGGTGCACTTGGTCATGGAATGGGATGCATCCTATAGATGTTAATGATTGAAATTATTTATTTCTGTTAACAGACAAGGGAAATTGAACAAGTAACATCCATACCTGAAGAAGGGGATTAAAAGACCCCGAAACGCGTCGTATGATGTGTTGATGAAATCACTGTAAAACAGTATGAAGTGAATACTGTTTCATCAACACAGGATTTTTACTGGAGTGTACCATATATATTTGTTTGAATGTTCTCTGAATTTAACCTTGAAAATAAATTGACATATCATGTTTGAAATGACTGTTTCGTAAGAAGTTTGTCCATTGTTGATTTTCGTGCTCTAACTTATTTTTTTGAGCAGCATTAGAATTAAGTAGAACAGGAATTCGTAATAGTGAACTGAAGAATGTTTATTCTAGAAAATTCTCATTTATAAAAACGTCAGGAATTGAATATTTAAATTTATTTTTAAAAGTTAGAATTGTTATTTGAAGAGGAATCTTTTCCTCGTAGGAGTGACCAGGTTATCATCTCAGAGAGTTCTGGGGTGTAAACGTATTTTTGCAAAATTATTACGTTGAACATGGGGGGGGGGACACCCCCACAACCCCTGTTTTTAATTTTGTTTTAATCCCCAAGGTGGCCGGGATCCAGCCCAGCTCACCACACAAATGATCACCATACATAATGTCGCCAAAGCCTTTGCCCGCTGACTACATGTATGACGACCATTTATAAGGGGTAATATTACAGGATACCCCAGGATGTCCTACCTGTGCAGGTGTGATGACTTAATTCAAGATCATGCAAGGTGAACAAAGATAACCCTACAAAAGTACCATATGCTGATGCATACTTTACATCATCCTGGGGTCGACTCAGATCAATTCACTTCTTATAATATTTCAGAAATCCTTTTCTCTAAAAATGCGCCTCGTGACAATAATCTTCTCAGTTGTTGAATAAACGAGTGATTACAGACTCGTAACAGCAGGATGCTGTGACTTAGATCGTTCTCATATACGATTATAAACACCGGAATTCACTTTCCTTCATGAATCGTCTTAGTATTCACAAAAACAACGTAGCGTTGGCCACGTGATCGGATAGGCGATCACGTGACACTATCCAGGAAATGGATAAAAACGAGGCCCAGGACGGGAGGCTGCTTATGCAGCTGTTCTCCGTACTCCCGGTCCTCGTTTTTTGAATTTATGCAAAGAAAGGTGAGTCCCAATGGGTCGACAGGAATATGGATATTTTGTTTGAGGAGAATTAGGAAATATTTTTGTGTAGATTTTCTTATGGACTTATTACTTAGACTTCTTTGATATTGAGTGATAAACAGATTGAATTGAATACATATTGTTAGGGAGCATATTGTTGGCGAATGTATCTCATGGTACATGGGTGATTTTTATTACAGATCTACCTGGGCCATCAGACAGCAGCGTTCATTTTGAAAGTCTTGGTGTTCATTGAATAGGAAGTTCTTGGAGGCTTCTACAAGTAGGTAGCAGTTCAGTTGACTCTTTTTTGTTTTTAGTGTTATATTGGCCTATTGTTTGTTTTTATTCTTCATACAGAGGATCATATTTTTATACAAATGTTCTCTGGACCATTGTCCACAGATCATGGTGAAATTGACTCCTGGTCATTAAACAGCTTGACCGGCAGGGGTGAGAGTTACCCCATAACTACAAGGTCAGTGAAGTTCTTTTGATGTTGCAGGTGCACTTGGTCTTGGAATGGGATGCATCCTATAGATGTTAATGATTGAAATTATTTATTTCTGTAAACAGACAAGGGAAATTGAACAAGCAACATCCATACCTGAAGAAGGGGATTAAAAGACCCCGAAACGCGTCGTATGATGTGTTGATGAAATCACTGTAAAACAGTATGAAGTGAATACTGTTTGATCAACACAGGATTGTTACTGGAGTGTACCATATATATTTGTTTGAATGTTCTCTGAATTTAACCTTGAAAATAAATTGACATATCATGTTTGAAATGACTATTTCGTAAGAAGTTTGTCCATTGTTGAATTTCGTGCTCTAAATTATTTTTTTGAGTAGCATTAGAATTAAGTAGAACAGGATTTCGTAATAGTGAACTGAAGAATGTTTATTCTAGAAAATTCTCATTTATAAAAACGTCAGGAATTGAATATTTAAATTTATTTTGACAAGTTTGAATTGTTATTTGAAGAGGAATCTTTTCCTCGTAGGAGTGACCAGGTTATCATCTCAGAGAGTTCTGGGGTGTAAACGTATTTTTGCAAAATGCAAAGTGCATTCGTAAGTGCACCGACTGTTGGACTGTCTGCCCTTTTCTGAGTGCTCCTTGGTTTCTCGAGCCTGCTGGACTGTTTCGAGGTGTTCGTCGGCAAGAGGAATTTTCATGTGCCACGAAACACGCCTCGTTGGACTGCTGCTGCTGTGACGTGGTGCCTTGCACGCACACAAGTGCTCCTATTGGTTCCTCCCAGCCCACGCCCACCAACGTGTTCCCGCAGCCCTTATTTCCCGAGTGCACGCGCATCCGCGCGCGCGCATCCCGGAAGTGCATTCGTAAGTGCACCGACTGTTGGACTGTCTGCCCTTTTCTGAGTGCTCCTTGGTTTCTCGAGCCTGCTGGACTGTTTCGAGGTGTTCGTCGGCAAGAGGAATTTTCATGTGCCACGAAACACGCCTCGTTGGACTGCTGCTGCTGTGACGTGTTGCCTTGCACGCACACAAGTAATTATACGAGACGTGTGCATAGTCTCTGTGTCTCTGTGTGGTGTTATGTTGTGTTGTGCTCGGTCCTGGTCAGGAGCTACTGTGTCTGCTTTGTTCTCTTCTTCACTATTGTGAAAGGGCTTCTTCTTTTTGTTTTAGGTGCTCCTATTGGTTCCTCCCAGCCCACGCCCACCAACGTGTTCCCGCAGCCCTTATTTCCCGAGTGCACGCGCATCCGCGCGCGCGCATCCCGGAAGTGCATTCGTAAGTGCACCGACTGTTGGACTGTTTGACGGGACACGGGCTGGGCTGGTTAGAGGTGATATATAGCGATCTGATTCATAGAATTTCTTAGACGTGTGAGTTAGAAGGTTGGAAGGCCCCGTCTACCGCTTACACGAGAGTATAGGATATTTAAAAACATGGTCAATGGCCTACGCAGTGGGCGGAAAATCTGTGACACCCAACCTGAATTCAGTAATGATTCAGGTAATATCATTAACGAGTCCATTAAGGGGGTTTCCCTATCTGCCACTGCAAATATGGGGCTATCCTTGACTGATGTCTCTCTGTGTGTTGGTCCTATGCTCAACTCATGCCCTAGAGTTACGACCAAGATGCGTATGTTAGAGAATGCCCCCTCTATCCATCATTTGATTGGAGTTGGTGATATGGGTCCCACTAACCCCTCTGAGAATGTTGCTACCTTTAAAATTAATGATCTTAATGAATGTGAGGAGATAGCGTATAACCAATCTCCCTCGACGTCTCCGAAGTCTTCTATTAATATGGGTGCTCCGGCTTCTGCTGGAGCTACGTCAAGTAACAACAAATTAGCGGATGTTTCTATAATACCACCTGGTATCGAGGCTGCATTGGGGAATCATATGAGGTTCTCAAAGGCTCCCTCCACACCTGTTACTCAAGCAAGATTTGGTATTGAAAACGTCCATTTATTTAATAACGTTGTTGCTCCATCCCAAAGCATGAGTGGGACAGCTATTATGGGCCCTCACAAATTGATGGGAAGGGACTACAATAAAGTTAAATCCAGTTCCCCCACCGATACTAAAATCAATAATGACCCTACAGATGTACTCTCTCTGTCGGAACATGAAATTGCGATGTTCTCTGCCTCACAGAATCCAGATGTTAGACATTTTGGTACTCTTAATGTAATGGAGCAACAGAAATCATGTAATGGGTCTATGGGTACTGATTTTCCGGTAATGACAAGATTATTAAACCTGTTAGATAAAGGCCATGAACAAACGCATGGCGAAATGGGTATCCTAAAAGCTGTTCTAGTTGACGTTTTGTCAAAGATTAGTAGGATAGAAGGTTATCTATTTGCCTGTGATGTGGGTGCTACGAGTAAGGACATAAAAAAGGTGGCTTACTCGTCTGCCAACCAAATGATACACCAAGAACTGAAATCAGAGGCAACCCAACCTCGTAATGAGGGCATCCATCAGGCCTCGCAAACCTTGGCAGATCCAAGGATGGCAGGGGACAGTAAACCATCCTTTGCTGCTATAACAGCTGTCCCCAAAATCGATCCCAAAGATGGGACAGAATCAATGATTCAGAAGCTGTCATTGGCCATTTCAGCCAATGTGCTAGCTATACAGCAGCTGACAAATCGTTTTAGTGATTTCCCGCGTGACTTGCCTTTTGCAGATCGTACCATTCGAGAAACGGGGGGAACAGAGGAAGGGCTACATATTGAGGGGAGTGTACTCCCCAGTAATCTGTCTGATCTTACCAATCTAATTGATCTTGGGGACGAACTATATCCCAAAGATCCACCCATAGCTATCCTATCTCCCCCCTCAGTTTCTCAAGTCCCGATTGGCGAAGTCATGACCAGGAAGCAGAGAAAAATGGCTGCAAGAGCCCAAAAAAGGAAATTCCATCAAGAAAAAAATATTAAAGCTGCCAACAAAAAAACAAAAAATGACTTTACGACAACATATGCCCTTATTGAGGCGACCAAGAAGCCGTGTTCTCTTATGATATCTGAAGACCAGGTCATTGACTTGGAGCAACTTAATACAGAATCCAAGGAACTATTGAACTTACCTGGGTCCCGTGACTCTTCTGGTGTAAACACTAAGAGCTTGCGTGCTAATAATAGCAATATGCACGCTAATTTGGAATCAGGTATCCCAGGTGACGCAATAGAAGCTGTACAACAAAATACTAATTTGGAACCAACTAATTTTAAGCAATCAAATCTGCTGAATTTCTTCCCAAACATGAGAATTAAGAAAGCATCGCACATAATGAAGGGAGGTAATGGTCCTAGAGTGTTGAAAGAGCACAGAAACTCAGCTCAAAAACACGTGACTAAGATCGACATTAAAGAACCTCAGGAAGGTCCTCGGGCTCCTTCGCACGTGAATGGTTTAACTGACCCTCCGATTCTGGAAGACCATGGTCGAGATATCACCGGGGCTGGTGTCCCTATTAATGTACTCCCTGATGAGGTTGATCTACAGCTGTCTCCAGAGTTGCCATCCATTATGGGGTGGGAATCTAATGAAATATCCAATGGGAAAATGTGCCTAAATCGATCTGCTATCCTCAAAGCTTTTCAGGATATACCAGCATTGAGAACTATCAGATCGTCTGATATTGATTGGGTCAGGCTGTCTTCCAATAATAACAATAGGATGATCTGTGGCTACCACTCGCATATCATCATGAGGATGATTTGGGCTCAAAGATCCGACTTCGAATTGATAGGTTTAACTCCAGCGATATTTCAAAATGAAGACTTAGCGAAATCCTTTGTTGATAAAATAGTCCCTAAGCAGATAACGCAAATGGGCCTAATGAGGGACTATTCCCTGCCCCATTAAACGAAGAACTCTTTAAGCAATTTATGACTTTAGCGATGGCCTGTTCTGGTATTAAGTCAAATGATCATTCAGACCAGTTCTCGTCCTTTCGGAATCTAGTCAATAAATAGAATAAGGAGAAGGGACTTACATTAATGTCCTGGAATGCCTGCGGCCTGAAAAATTTTAGGCTCTGGGCATCCCGAGTGGAACCTGAAGCCCGCCCTATTATCATCCTGATTCAAGAATCTATGCATTTATCCCACTTCGATGTTCCAGGGTATTGTACCCACATTCAACCCGCCATCAAGGGCCCACTGGGACGTCCATCTGGTGGCCTTGCCGTTCTTATTGATAAGGCCTACAGAATCTCCTCCGAATTGATTTTTGCTGACTACTCTATAATAGCACTAAAAGTAAGAGGTACAGGTTGTGGTACTGGCACATTGGTGGTTATTTGTTTGTATTGGAATTATGTCCACATAGCACAGTCTGATCTACAGGAGGTCTTAGACAAAATCCTTGTTGACATTATATCCAATGATCCAGGTATTCCAATTATAGTTGGGGGGGACTTTAATGCCTCGTGTTTTATATCATCCAATTGTATACATTCTCGTTCCTCGAATATTTCTATGCAGTTGGGGAAGCAGTGGGTTGATTATTTTCTTGCATGGGACATTCAATTGGTAACCACCAACCTTGATCATTACAGTTACACCTGGGCTCGGGGTAAGGCATCATCAATGATCGATTATTTCTTTGTTTCTACCAGTCTCATGTCTGATGTTGTTTCACTAGACATATGTGACCCATTTTTGGGTGACCATATGGCTTTACTCCTTAATTTGAAATCTTTGCCCCGACAATATGATAAAGATCTGGTTTTAACTACAATTGCTTTAGATCGGCCAAAAATCAGTTTACGTTGGAACGGCAGATTATGCTCGAGAATGATGGACCGACTGAAACAAGACACTTCTATATATGTCCCAGAGGTTAGAGCTGGTAGTGACTGTCCCATTGTCGAAAGGAATAATGGACTGAGAATTCATACTCATGTTCAGCACTTAACATCAATAAATCAAAATACTCATTCATTATCTCATCATCATACATTTAATTCAGCAATAATTAATCTTCGCAAAGAGAAACGTAAGGACATACGTAGCCTTGGCCCTCCTTATTTGATGGGGGACAATTATGCGAAGCTAAAAGCGAAAATCAATCAGAGATATCGTAATAGGCTTAAAATTATGAAATATGAGTTGTTGATAGCTGACAATCAGAATATCCTATCCTGCCTCCTAAGACATGATTCTCTGCAAGTTTGGTCTGCTTTACGACAGCTGACAGGAGTTTCTTCGTCAGTGAAAGAAGCAGCCGTAACTGCCACTACCTGGGTTACATATGTACAAGCTAAATTTGCCCTTCCACCACGATTTGCTGATATTGACACCATGAACTATCATACCATGATTTTAAAAAAATCCCCCTGGGTTCTGGATGATATTATTCGAGCGATTGGTAAGATCAAGCCCTCTCGGGCCCCTGGCCCTGATGGCATTCCACCATGTCTGATAAAGAAAGACCCCTTGTTTTGGGCAAAAATTCTTGAGAACAAATTTGACAGTGTCTATTTGACAGCCTGTATTCCACCTTCGTGGTGCTCGGCGAATATCATCCCCATTTATAAAAAAGGGAGTTGGGATGACCCGAACAATTTTAGACCCATTGCACTTATGGATGCATCAGCGAAGATTTTTACTTACTTACTGCTGGAATCCATTTTACAGATTATAGATCGGTTAGACATTTTGCCTAAATATCAGGTGGGTTTTCGCAAACGAATGGGGTGCTCGCTCAATGCCTTTATACTAGCACATCTATACGCCCAAACCAAGGGGAAACACACTGGTCCGATTTATATGGCAGCCTTGGATCTAACGGCGGCGTTTGATTCAATCATCCGCGCAGTTCTTTGGGAAAAAATGGCCGCTTATGGCTTCCCGATGTCCTTGGTGGCCATATTAGCCCTTCTTCACCAAAATACCACTTATCGAATAAGACTAACTAAAGAAGGAGCTCTAACTGATAAAATACCCACAGAAATCGGTCTTAAACAGGGATGTAATTTGGCTGCGGTGTTATTTAACCTATATTTGGCTGACCTTGACACAGCCTGGGCTGATGTTGTGTCATTTCCAGTGAAATTGGGTAGTCTGGTAATCAACTGGCTTGCATTTGCGGACGATCTTTTGTTTATGGATCGCACCCCGTTTGGCCTACAGGCCAAATTGACAGCCTTTCAAACGTATGCTGATAAAAACAACCTTCAAGTGAACACACTGAAATCGTTTATTATTGTGATATCTGATGGGAAAAAGAAAATTACAAAATTTACCTGGTCACTCAAGGAGTGTATGATTCCTAAAGTTAGGATGATGCGCTATCTTGGCTATCAGCTTTCCGATTCCTATTCTATAGGAATGTGGAAAGAGATGATTAAGAATAAAGTAAAACCTCTTACTTCCCAAATGAAAATCATATATTACAGATATTGTAATTTTTCCTTGGACCCTTTGATACAGTTTTACTTATTAAAGGTTGAACCAATACTCTTGTATAGTCTGGACATTTGCATATCTGAGATAGAGTTTTTCTTGGATTGCATACAGGGGAAATTATGGAAGCAAGTTCTGGGGATGGCTATGTCAATACCGAACACGATGATTTGCCACGAAGTTGGGATCCTACCCATATCTGTTAAATGGCATTGGCGACGACTTAATAACTATGTCAAACTGCTGGCTCCACCAAAAAAATCCCTCTATGAGGATTTAGCACAATTACTCAATGAAGAGAATGTACCTTCAATGGTAAAATACAAAGATAAAATGGACAAAATGTTAAATGAAACCATGATTGATAAGGTTGACTTAATAATGGGAATTCCAGCATGTAAAAAGAAATTCCAAAAATACTTCTGGTGTGTTATGGTGGATCAAATTGGTAAAAGCAAAATGTATTATGAATATGCCAAATTCACCAGAAAACTTGGAGATTGTGCGCATTACTTGGCCATTTTCCCGTGTAACACTGCTAGAAAGTTGTATATGAGGTTCAAACTGAATCAATTTATCACGAATGAAAGGTTGTTTCTGTGGGATCAATCCAGTTGCAGTAAATCTATGGGTTACTGTCGCTTTTGTGAACAAGGGAGAGTGCTTGAAACCTTGAAACACCTTACCATGTTTTGTCCATTTTTCAACTCCCAAAGAAATCTATCCTTTGGGTTGTATATGTACAATTATTCTGATACATGGAAAGAATCCTTGTGGAGAAGGTGTATGGAAGGTTCCAGTCAACGGCTGACCTTATGTTTGACAAGATTTCTAGGATCTTTGGATTCAATTTTAATGGCACAGTATAAACTACTTACAGAAACTACGGTTTAGCCCATCTCGAGATACTGAAGTTTTAACCTGATAAGGATATTGTATTATATGGTATTCTGTTTGTGCGATATTGTTATGCCTTTTGAGGGATGGGTGAGGGGAAATTTTAGATGTATTTGAACTTGTAAATTCGAAAGTGATTTGAAAATCGATTTATAATTATTGAAACTTTCTATATTATTTTTTATATGCAATTTGTTTTGATTTTGTAAAGGTTTGTTTTAAACCATAAACAATAAAAAAAAAAAAAAAAAATTATTACGGTGAACATGGGGGGGGGACACCCCCGCAACCCCTGTTTTTAATTTTGTTTTAATCCACAAGGGGGCCGGGGGACAGCCCAGCTCACCACACAAATGATCACCATACATAATGTCGCCAAAGCCTTTGCCCGCTGACTACATGTATGACGACCATTTATAAGGGGTAATATTACAGGATACCCCAGGATGTCCTACCTGTGCAGGTGTGATGACTTAATTTAAGATCATGGAAGGTGAACAAAGATAACCCTACAAAAGTATCATATGCTGATGCATACTTTACATCATCCTGGGGTCGACTCAGATCAATTCACTTCTTATAATATTTCAGAAATCCTTTTCCTCTCAAAATGCGCCTCTTGTTTCTTTAATAAAACGTATGTCCATGGAACTAAGAGCAGAACCTTTTGTACTAGGACTAAAGATCAATGAGAAACATCAATGAATCACTCATTGATGTTGAGCGTCATAGACTGGAGGCAATGTCACTCTCCATTACCCATTGTTTGATCTGCGCCCCGTATGTTCATTTTTTTCAGTATCGCTTCATACATATGTATTACCTCTGCATTATAGGTATAGTTTCTCTAACCAATCATTTATAATTTCAGCAGAAAACAGCACACCTTAAATATCTCCCAATGGCTGATGGCCCACCCTTTGCACTTCTTTCATATCAGGATCTGCCATATTTACCCCAACTGGCTGGGTATCTCCCCCTACTCATAACATCTTTCAATTGACTAGGCATTGATCTAGCTGAAATGCCATCCCATTCATGTGTTTCCCATTCAACAGAGAAAATAATAACAGCACAACAGCAATAACATTATGGACTAATTTATCAGTTGAACATGAACCATTATTAACTATCTGTTCTCAGACAATAATCCTTTAAAATGTGCAATGTAAACAAATGTGATGCAGTGCCTACATCGAGCATCACAAATGCCAATACAAAGGGGCTCATCTGTTTCTTGGAGGAGCTGGAGGAAGCAGAAACAATTAATCATTTGTATCCCATTTGAAGACAATAACGAGGTAATACATTTCATCTTTTGCAATAATTCTAATCCTTTTTGCAAATACATTGAAATTAATATTATTCTGATGTTCAGTCCCTTTTTTGTTACAGTGGTGCATCCTGGGAAATATTACACCTTTCTTCTGAATTAATCCTACAACCGGATCGTTCTTGTTAAGGATTCATGCATTGTTCAGAACACTTTTTCATCTAACTTCATACCACAGAGGTTTTACTAAACTTACAAATTAGTTTATGACCTTATGAGTGTGATCATTTAGACTCCAAAATCAAGACTTCGATTCAGATTTACTCCCTGAGGAATGTTGTAGATAAAACCAAAGACAGAAACATGTTGGAGCTATATATGCATCAAAATTATGTTAGTCCGTTTTTTTTAAATATCCTACTATGCCTCTGGTGTTACAAAACTATTGACAATTGTATTCTGTATGATTGTTTTGAACTTTAATACACTATAATTGTATTAATTAAATGTCTATCTGTATACAGAAGGGATGTTCTATTCTTTTGTGTTCTTGTTCTCATGTACAATATTACTACTGTTCACCACTGTACCCATACTTTACATTTCAATTAATAAGCTCATATTGTTGGCCACATATAGAGTACTAATGGAAGCAAAATCAAAGTCACGCTTGCTAAAACAATAGAACAGGGCACACCGAAATCTGACCAAACATCTCCAGAAAGAAAGGCACGGTAATGAAAGATGGTGGGCTGTGGTTTTCTAATTTTCCTTCCATAAAACTAGTGTATAGAGGTCAGACACACAGAATGCTGGGGAATGGAGGAGGCCTAAACACCAATAGATCAAAGGGATCTGTAAGTGAGGGTTACAGGTGTCTCCTCCATTTGGTGAATGCCTGCAAATTATGGGAAGCACAGCAGAGGGAGAGAAGCTGCAGAGAAACTGCAGATGACAGCAGTTGGTAGAAGTTGAATTCTGGAAGTGAGATGGCTGAAAAAGTGTGCACGGAGTCATAGATCTCTGATTTTGGTGGGTCTGGGCCAGGTAGAAGGCTGTGCAAAGAGCCACGGTTGTGGGAGGGGTTGTAAGACTTGGAGGCTGCAGATGAAAACAGGCAGAGAATCGAGAAGACATGGTTGCTTCAGGCATAAGGGACGATGGAGACACAGACAAGATGGCAGAGAGAAAGAGATGCTGTAGGTCACAAGAGAAAGAGAGAGAGAAATAGGGTGATGTATAATAATCAAGTACAAGGTAACTTGTAGCAACAGGCTTTCTTTATTCTCTTGATACAGTAACAGGCATAACAGGTAAATATGTCCACAGAGTGTCCATAGGCTCCAGGTGTAAATTATGCAGGGTCTGGGGCCTCAGGATTGCCCTCTGGACCCTGTGGCAGTCTCTAAGTCTTTTAATCAAGAAGAGCGCCAGGAGCCGACTGCTCCACGTCACTGGCGCCTTCCTACTCCTGGTTTGCTGCTTCGCGCAGCTGTGCGCGCTTCCCGGCGAGATCTTGCAGGACTACGGCGGGGCCACGTCTCGCAAGCTCTCTACAGGTGAGTACTGAGATAATGCCAAAGAGAAGAGAGACACTTGAGGTATGAGTAAATGATTTGGGCCTGCGGTGCAATTTGGGAAACATGGTAATCGTGCCAAAGCAGAAGAAGGCACTTGGAGAGAAGTAGGGTGCTGACACTGGATTTTGAGAAATGTAGGGAAATACAAGAGCCCATAAAAACATTGTGAGGGAAACAAAGCCCTGGCACTGCAGTTTGGAAATGGAGCCAAAGTATCAGTGACCAAAAGAGACTGTGAGAAAGAGAACCCTGGCATTGCATTCTGCAAATTACCAAACCATTGTTAAGAAATTGTGAGAGAACAAAAGCCCTAACTCTGCCACCTGGGAATCATAGTGAACGTGGTAAAGAGTCCAACAGACATTGTGAGGGAAAGAGAGGCCCTGCATTGCATTCTGGAACATGGAATTAATTTCCAAAAGAATTACCAAGAGGCTTTTTATGACAAGAAATGTAATTGTGGCAATAGTATTACATGTATTCCATTCTGACAACTGAAAATAAAACATACAATCACACTCAGAATTCTTTGATACATGGAAAACAAACTCCTGCCCTTTTTGTCTGCTTGAGGCTTTCTGGGAAAACATTAAATACATGTATTGATTATTCATGCCATAGCAATTTTGCAAGATTTATGTGTCTGAAACTAATGCTTTACCCCTAGATTTCCACTTACATAATTGCTCAGCTTTTTTGCTGTCAAGTATTTAAGACTGAACAAAAACATTAAATGGAAAATGGGTTTATACATTTGCAAACATTCCTCGGCTCCTCATGGGATTAAGAAAAGGTGGATTGTCAGTGTTTTCCTAAATCCTGAAGGGGTGTGCCTCTAGGAATCAAAATGTTTATTGTGACATTTTAAAACACCACTGTGGGGTTTGTTTGGTACCCATCTTATTTGCTACAAACTTCAAAAAATGCTTCAGGCATGTTGATTATATTTGAATAATTTAGCATGTGTGTACTAATCATGTTCCCAAACCAACACATATAGCGATCATTCAGCCAATTGCAATGGATATTCACCACCATGAGTGGCAATACAAAGAAATCGTTTCAAACGAATTGAAGTAAAAACATCTATGTTATTCTGAGAAATCCTATCCGTAAACAAACAGTAATGCATTGTTTAATCACAACAATCGGCCCGATACATGGAATTATTTGTGTGCGAAATAGAGGACATGCTTGCCAAACTGTATGCGTAATCCCGTTCGTCGATTCATGGAATCGAATGCGTGGTACTTTTCCAGGACAAGTTTGCGCAGGCTCAGCGCAACTCTGCAAGCCGGCGAGCGCCTTGCGCAAGTGACCACGCAGATTGTGGTGTGGCTTACACAGAGGGCTGGGAAGGGGGCGGAACACAGAAAATGGAGAGGTACTGGCCCACAATTGCGCCAAATGACACGTATTCACAGAACCAGCCGCCCAGCCTCTCAGCAGAGTAATGGCCACGCAAATCCCTCCATTCCTATGCTACCCCAAGGCAGGCGTACAGACACTTGCACATAGGAATCACTGTGCAGAAGTGGAATTGCATGTTGGACTTAGGGGTGTTTGCACGCAACAGAGGTTCTGATCTAATTTAGGGGCCATCATACCCCAGCTACAAAGTAATAGGTATGTTGTCGGGGTGCTGGCAACAGTTACGGGGGACCCTGTGCAGGGTCCCTGAGATCCAGGCCACCTCGCGGGGACCCCACGTACTGTTTGAAGGGTGTGTGTAATCGCGCTCAGGTGAGAACGCAATTGTGGCTGTTCTGGCTGTTTATGTTTTGCGTGGCAGCATGTCATGGGCGTTCCGGGCGCGACTTGTGAATAAGGTTACTTTGTGCAGTAAATTCCATGAATATGCGGGGCACAGCATGTAGCAATTGGAGGAAATGCTCACTTTTCCATGAATCGGGCCTATGTCTTTTAATTTTCAAAAATTATACTGCATACTCCAAGTTATTCTATCCAGAATGTGGTTGCCTGCATACTTCAGTACAGTCTGCTTGAGTAAAAAAGTGCTATGTTTAACATAGCACTACCCTCACTGATGAGGCCCAACAAGGCTGAAACATGTTTGGGGATGCTGGCAGTCTCTTGCAGGGATGTGACCAAGCAGTTCAGGCTGAACTTTCTCTTTTGGGGTCGGACCAAGCCTGATTTGCATATGCTCTTTCCCCTTTTGTAATGGCTTGGCAGGTGAAGAACAATGGTCTGGAGAGTTGCCCAGAGCAATGCCAGTGGTTAAGATTAATTGAAAACCTTCCAGCCATTACCTCTTTTGTTTAACATAGTACTGCCCCATAAAGAATGACATTTGTTCTGGAGCGAAGTCTTCACATTTGAGCTAATGTGCCTACCCACAATGCATTGCCCCTCTGATTCTGTACTGGAGGTGACATTCTAGCGATGGCTACTGGGTAGTGTTGTTCTGTGTGCAAGATTGCTCAAATGGCTTAATCAACTGTCACATTTATTGTGGAAGGTTTTTTCCCCCAATCCTTTTTAAACCCCTCCCCTCCATACCTTTGCTGGTGTTAGCTAAGCATGATTTTTAAGGTTCATGTCTCAGGGTTACTCACAAAGAATACACAGGTGGCCCACAGGTATTCTTCAGGTTACTTTAATCAGGTAACAAAGATCATCAGGTCAGACAAGATACATTGAGGATATAGGGACGTACAGAGGGGAACCTACTGGCTCCCACCACCCAGGCTACATCTTCCAACTGCCCTGGGTGGAATCACATTCACACACAACATTCCAATCATTCTCCTACCATTCCATTCATGACATCAGACCTTACATACACACCTCATATAACCAGGATGCAGGAACCAAGAAGGATAGTCAAGCACAACACCTCATTCCGTTACCACAAACAAGCACACCTCACCATGAGACAGCACACATTCAAAGTCACAACATACCTGCTTCCTTTACCACAGACAAACACACAAGTAATCAGACAGCATCACACTCAAGGTCAGAACTTACATTACCACAGACTAGCACACAGGCAATCGAATAGCACCCAACCATGCACCTACACATCTGACACCAGCACAATAGTTTAACCATGAGAATGACTGACCAACCGGGTGTAACTAACATCCAGGTAATGGCAACACACCAACATTGCAACCAACCACTACCATCTCAGCAACCACTCAGACATTTTCCACCCACCACTGCCACTGGCGGGCCACCAGCCTGCCACGCTGGAGCACTACCTGCCCCACTTGGTCCAACAAACTTACAAACCAAACCATCGTGGAAAAAACATTGACACCTCCCATCCACCACTACCACTGGCGAACCTCAGGGCTGCCACCCCCAAGCACAAACTGCCCCTATATGTGCTGATGGTCCCTAATAAGTGTGAAATTGGTTTGTAGTTGTCTTTAGCTTTGTGAACTGTCTTTGATTGACAAATGCAATGTTTAAATCAGCCTTGATCTATGGACAAATACGTTTTAATTGACCAAAAACGTGTCATTTGATCTATTTTGCATACCCCCAATGAATTGCCCAACTGGCCCTGAACTGGTGGTCTATTTTAGCTAATGTGCATGCCTGCATTGCATTGCTCTGAATGGGGATGAACTTCTAGTGATGGCTATTGGGTGTTACTGTACTATATTGACATTGCCAAATAGTTCGTCCAATTTTACATTACCGGTGGAAGTGTTTTTTCCAAGCCATTTTAAACCCATTATAGGTTTACTAGTCTTTACTAAACATGCCCCAATGATCCATCCACATGGCTGTGAAATTGTGCTGCAGTGATGGTGCCTAATAAGGATGACACTGGCATATAGTTGTCTGCAATCTTGAGCAATGTCTTCAGTAGAAAAATGAGATGTTTAAAATGACCCTGCTCTTCAAACAAATACATTTCCCTGAGCAAAGACTTGGCATTTGTGCTCATTTGCATACCCACAATGCATTGCCCCTCTTGCTCTGAACTGGAACTTCGAGTGATAGCTACTGGGTGGCGCTGCTGTGTTTTCAACTTTGCTCAAATGGCTTAATCTACTTTCCCCTTTCAAGTGCAATGTTTTTTTCATAGCCTTTTTAAACTCAGTGCAACAGTGCTGCTGTTTGGTAAATATGCCTCAAAGCTCCAACCACAATAAGGTGATAAAGACATGTATTTGACTTCAGTACTGCCTGTTTTGGGTTGAAAAGTGCTATATATTTAAAATAGCACTTTTCTATAGCCAAAGATGTATTATTGGAGAAAAGGCTTATGAGTGGAGTTAGTTTGCGTATCCCCAATGCCTTGCCCACCTGTCTCTGAATGGCTGATAACTTCAAGCAATGGCTGGTACTTTGCTGTGTGTGACCTTGCCAAATGGCTTAATCTAATTTTACATTTCAGGTGGAAGGTTTCTTCCAAGCTTTTTATAAACCCAATATAACTATGCTGGTGTTAGCTAAACATGCCCCAATGCTCCACCCACAAGGTCTTTAGACAGAATTGCACCTCTGAGCCCTAATAAGGGCAAAACTGCTATGTGTTGTCTGCAGCCTTGAGAACGGTTTGTCTTGGGCTAAAATGGCCTTTTTAAGATAGTACTTCGCTATAGACAAAGATATTTTCTTGGAGAAAAGGCTTGGCATTTGAGCTAATCTGAATGTCTCGAATGAAATGCCCTCCTAGATCTGACCTGGTGGTGAACCGTTTCATGCTGTGTGTGACTTTGCTCAAATTGCTTTATCTGTTGCAGAGAGAGAATTGATGAGGGTTCGGTTGTCTGCGCTGGGTGTGGCTGAGTTGAGTGGGAAGGCTTTGTTGGGAGGTGACGGGGTGAATGGCAGGAAGAAGAGCAGTGTGTTGTTGGATTTTGTGAGACAGACGGGGAGGTTGGAGGAACTGTGAGTTTATGTGAGCTAAATAATGATTGGGGGCTTAGGTGCGCATCGTCCTTTACGATGGGGAAGCGCCTGCGTGGGTCCGCACACACTTTCGATAATTTAGAAGAAGAAGAAGAAGAAGAAGAAGAAGAAGAAGAAGGGCTGATAAACTGCATAGATGATCCCTATGGTGGTGAAATCGGTATGCAGCTGTCTTCAGCTAACTTTGGGAAATATCTGTCTTGGGTTGCAAAAGGCTTTGTTTAAAAGAGCACTTCTCTATAGATAATGGCATTATACTTGAGCAAACGTTTGGCATTTTAGTTATTTTAAATACCCCCTAAGCATTGCGCATCTGGCTCTGAACTGGAGGAGGTCCAGCGCTGGCTAGAGGGTGGCACTGTGCCACGTGTGACTCTGATCAAACTGTTTAATCTACTTTCACATTTTGGATGAAATATTTTTTCAAGTCTTTGTTGTATCCTTAAAATTATAAATCCACCAGGAAGTGCCTGCGGAAGTGGCTGTCGGCTGTGTCGGATGTTGCTCTGTTCCCTTGGATTCATTCTGCTGTTCCTGCTCGCTTGGTGCTCTGCCCCCTGCCTGTGACGTCCATAAATACAGCAGCGTGCGTGCACTAGCGCGTGAGCACTGCGCAATTGCCTGCAGAAGTGGCTGTCGGCTGTGTCGGATGTTGCTCTGTTCCCTTGGATTCATTCTGCTATTCCTGCTCGCTTGGTGCTCCTTCCCCTGCCTGTGACGTCCATAAATACAGCAGCGTGCGTGCACTAGCGCGTGAGCACTGCGCAATTGCCTGCAGAAGTGGCTGTCGGCTGTGTTGCATGTTGCTCTGTTCCCTTAGATTCATTCTTCTATTCCTGTTCGCTTGGTATGCACTGGGTCTACTAACCACCTTCAGAGAATAAGAATACCCATCAATTCATGATCACTTCAACAATGTCTATTCTTTAGTGACTTTAAACCAAATTTAGCCTGTTTTCTGTTCATTTATTAATTGCTCTGCCCCCTGCCTATGACAGCAGCACACGCACTAGAGCACACATACTGCGGAAGTGACATCAGAAGTCAGCTATTGGCTGTCAGTTGTGCGGCCGCTGCCTTGGCACTCATTCTGCGTGTTTTAGATTTGACCACGTGCATATAGTTTTCCACTCTTGCGCCGTTTACGACGCAGTATTATTGGAAGCAGAGTCCTTCAACAAATTTGGTTATGATATCTTCAACTACAGCTTGTTTTTTTTATCCTCATGCTGAGGGACCTCTGGAAGGAAGGACGTAGAGGAGGAAATACTGTAGATTTTCAGGTGAGGAAGATCTCATCTCAGGGGCCAGGGGTGAATAACGACCCGGACCTGAGTCTTCGAGAGTCCATCTCTAAGCTGCAGGGATTAAAAGACAATCTTTAGCCATGCCCCTGAACTTTCTCTGTTGTCCTGGAACTCCAGAGGTTTCTGGTTTCTTAGAAACTCAACCGAAATATGTAACATACTTGCTAGTTGCTCGCTTATATGTATCCAGGAAACCTGGCTTACCTCGCCCTTTGTTCTGGATGGATTGACAGTATTCTTTGAACTGGCAGTAAAAGGTTTGAGAGGAAGAGCCTTGGAAGGACTTATGTTGGCAGTTAGGAATGACATTAATGTGAAAGTAATGAAAAGTTTTAATGTGTCGGAATGTTGCCTGGCGGTATTACTGGAGCAAAAACTGGGACTTTGTCACCATTTTCTGTTGGTTGTTAACATCTATTGGATTCATGATTATATTATGAGGGATTTCCTTAAATTAGTAAATGTATTAATACTAGAATGTCAGGAAATGTTTTCTGGCCTGCACATTGCCATAGCAGGTGATCTGAATGCTGAAATCTGCAGGAAAGGCGATACAGTATCCCATAGAGGAAAGTCCTCAGGTTTTTTTTAGATAGCCTCCCAAATAACGTTCTGGAAGGAAGTCTTAAGGGGATGACGAGGAAACAACTTCAAGGGCATTCATGACAAAACCTCTTTATAGAATGGGATCTGTATTGTGCTAATGATCAATTAACTGAGTCTTTCAGAATAATATCCTTGGACTCTATCATCGATTATGTGTTTTTGTCAAAGTCATTATTTGATGTGGTTAACTCGTTCACGCTTTTACATTCGCCCTGTCATGACCATAAACTGCTAAGACTGATTCTCATCTCGGATTGGGCTCTGGAAAAATGGGACATATACCCCTGTACTCTGGAAACTAATAAAGCCTTGACACGAATAACTTGGCACAAGGATAATGTTGATGAAGTGAATGCGGTCTTTGTGCATGACTTTACATTTCAAGAACTTGGAAAGAAGTTAACTTTCTATACTCAAGATGTGTTTGGTCATTATGTGGAAACATCTATGCAGAAGGCAATGATTCCTGTGAGAGTTAATAACATCCAAACCAAACATATACACATGTATAGCGGAGAGGTTAAATCTATGAAACATTTTAGAAACAGGGAGATCAGACACATGCGTGATTCATTGTTTCCACTCTCTGTCAAAATCATAATGATAAGGAAGGTAAAAAATAAACAGAAAAATTGTTTGAAGAATTATCGGGCCTGACTTTATCAGACAGTGAAAACTTGTTACCTGCCATGCGGGATGCCTCTTCGGGGACTTTTTGGGTATTGATTAATCAAAGGGAATTTTTGCAAACAATGGTCCAAATAGTCTCCATTTTAGAGGAGGCGTGGGCTGGGCATTTTGGCTCTCTCTACGCTCCTTCAGTATTTGACTGGACCCTCCCTACAGTAGTGTGGCTTTCTCCCTGGAGTCTCACCTTTTCAAAGAAGAAGATTAAATCTCTGATCATTCAATCATCTTCTTCTCGTGCAGTAGGGCCCAATGGGTTAGCAAATGTAATCCTGAAAGGTAACATCGATCTCTGCTCTAAAATACTATTTATCCTATTCAAAGACATTATTACGACTCAATGTATTCCTGAAACTTGGCACTTATCTTATATTATGCCTATTCATGAGAAGGGCGATAGGAGCTGTCCGTCCAACTGCAGACCTATTGCCCTTCTCGATGCTGACTCTAAAATATTTGCTGGCCTTCTACTTAAGCACATTCAGGAGTGGTCAGAGCATCATATTATGTATTGATTTTTCAGTTTGGCTTCAGGAAGACTGTAGGTACAGACGCAGGTGGTTTGCTATTAAAGGTATTACAAGAGAAGGCATGGAGGTCGGGTAGTCTTCCGATCTATGTGGCCTCCATGGACCTATCTTTTGCCTTTGACCTCGTTGTCAGAAATATACTCTGGTCAACACTTGTGGCCGCAGGGTTGCCCTCCCATTTACTTGCAATTCTATTACATCTTCATGAGGGATCTAGGCTTCAAATCAGCCTCAATAATGTTAGTGTTTGGTCCCATTCTATACGAGTTTTGAACGGGTTACGACAGGGGTGCATATTTGCGCCTACCATCTTCAACTTGTATGTTGCGGATGCAGGTACAATTTTTCAAAAAGCTGCTTTTGCATCCCCTGTGGTGGACGGAGTTAAGGTGTGCTGGACGGCTTATGCAGATGATTTTATGCTGTATGACTACACGCCCAAAGGCCTCCAGGGCCTCCTAATTGCATTTAGAATTGCACTGTCTAACTCACTAAATATCAGCTCAAAAAAGACTGACTCTGTGTCTATCGGGGAGAGTGTGCCCTACGAAGTACTCCTGGTTGTTAAACCATGAGAAGCTAGCAGTCAGATCGTCCATCCGATATTTAGGTTATCCTATTCTTGGGGATAAAAACAAAGCACACTATAGAGAGTATTTGGATGGGAAAGTGGGCCTTCAGATAGTACAACCGAAAAAAATAGATCAAAAATATGGTAAATTCTCTTTCCTCCCCACGTTGCGCTATTCCAAATGCAAGGTAACTCCTCACTTCTGTTATGGTTTAGAGCTTCTCCCCCTCTGGTATAAAGAGGAGCTTTATAAATACGAATCATGTATTTTGAAGTCAGTCTTAAGATGTCTACCTAAGTCTGTGCCATTGGCTGCTCTGCAATACGAACTTGGTTTGCCCTCCATGGCAAATGTGGTAGAGTGGCGACAGCTTCCGCTCTTCAGGAAGTTGGTCACCAGCAGGAAATCTACTCTGTCTGCCATTATGGGGACTGACCAGCAGAGTGTATTTGTCTAGATTGAAAACGAATGTGCTCCAGACAGGAGAAATCATCATGGCTATAAGGGAGAGAAGCTGTGTAGATTCTACCTCAAGGCAGATGGTTTTGAAACGCTAAAACACTTATTGATAGAGTGTGTTGCACTGAGAGCAGAACGCATAAGATGATTTAGTACATTCATGCTGAATACTGAATGTGTAGACTTAAACACCCTGTGGTTGCAAATGACGCATGGTCGCAGGGTTACTCTACAGATTGCTGTAGTTGGGTATTTAATAGACACCTGCAAACTGTCTGAATACAAGGGCAGGACAAGAGGATGTTGGGTATCAGATATTTTCCTGTGGTCAGGCCTTTGGCACTTCCGTATAAATTAGCTGAACATAGGGGAGGATGTTTTATTCTAAGCTCTGCTTTGAAGTTGATTGAGGTATTGTGTGATTCATCGATTTCTTCAATCAATCGGGGAAACTTAGTAAATGTGTATGAATTTAAGTGGTTTTGTTTTTAGCTAATACCGAGTTTTTATCAGTATCTGTATTTGTATGTTACGTCAGGAGCAAAATTGCATCGAGTTTCATGATTGTTTTTATTGTTTCTTTTTTGCTTTTTGTATGTAAAAACAAATCAATTGTCTCTTTACTTTTGTAAAGGTTACTTGTAAACAAACACAAATAAATAAATCCACCAAAAGTAGGAGTGTTTGTTCCCCACAGATATACCACAGATATATATGTTTGTTCCACCTTGTCTCCAGAAACGTGTGGTGCAAGACATTGAATCTTTTCTTCAGGTTTGTCAGTGTTTCGGTTATTGCAGTTCTACACTTTTAGCTCGCAAAAAGATGCCACTTACTGAAGATACCACTACACCATCTTAAACCATGTAAGTGTCAAACCCTGTGTAATTTGTGTTGACTAGATCCACTTGCAGTACTAGATTCACGACTTTCAGTCATGACACGGCTTTCAGTGCTGACAGTTGGAGGTACTTACATGTGAAGAAGCACCTGTTCCCAAAAGGAGGCTGAGGAGGTGCAGTGCACCATTTGCAAAAAGCTGTTGTGACGTGGACCATCAACCGTTGCATCCGAGAACTTGGGAACATCAGTGGAGATAAATTACCTAGATCGTGTGCATGTCAACAATGTCAACAATGTCTACAGGAATGCGCATGAGCACCATAAAGTGAGGGTGCATGGGTCTCATTCCCTTTATGGCTGGCATGCATCTGCAGCTCCTGCATCAACACCTTCAGTCATTGTCAAAGCCACAACTTCTTCCAGGGCAGCACCAAACCCACCTGCTTCCATTTTACCAGAGCCCTATTTTTCTGTACTAAATATTTTTTGCACTGTATGCCACAATTAGGTTGTCCTGGGAGGTGCCATGCTACCTGATTGAGAAGTAGCCATGTCGCAACATCTGGTGAATTGCCATCACTATTTCTTTTTTTTTAAGGTGCCATTTTGTACCCCTTTTTTTTGAAAAAGAACACTTTAAAGGGCCACCCGCTAAGTTATAAAAATAGACAAAAAAAACACACTGCAATAATAGATCACTACATCTTATGTGATCTATTTTATGCAGTTCGTGTTGCTGAAGTGCATTTTTCTGGGGGGTTTTGGTAGCCATGGATAAATACATATGTGAATATAGCCGCAAATAAGTATGTGTATCCTGGATCTTAGAGTCCAAAATTTCACACATGGGGCCTCATTACGAGTTTGGAGGTAGCCATGGTGTTATTAGTGCCATGGCTGCCTCAAAAATCGTGTCCGGGTCCGGGTTCTGTGAATGAGAAATTACCGGGTCATTCCAACCTTGGAGGACCCGGTAATTCCTCATTCACAAAACCTATCCCCATTCCCATTTGAGCACCCATAGGGCTCAATGGGAATGGGGATGGAGCTGATAACGGGCCCGTTATTAGCTCCTTGGACCCCTTGCGGGACTCGAAAAGGAGGTCTGGTCTGACCAGACGTCCTGTGCGGGTCCCGCAAGGGAACCTCGGAATAGGGCGGAATGGGTGAACCAGCACCGGCACCATTACCGGTGACGGTAAACCCATTCCGCCAGCCTCGTAATGAGGCCCATGGTCTTTGTACCACCATCTCACTTCTAGCCTAACCTCATATGAGTTTTTATAACTCTAAATGTACCTATTATAGAGCACATAAAAATAGTTTGACTATTCGAAGCTGCAATACCACTGGGTATGCTGTAGCCATGACTAAATGTGCTTTGCTGTAATTGCCGTCATCGTAGCCGCGGATATGACCTCCGGTTATTGCTGTGATTCGCCCAATCTCATCGGGTAACGACAGTAGCCACGGCTGCCGACAAGCGAATGGGACGAAGTCTATTTTGGCAGGCTGGTTTAGCCGCAAGTACAATGACAGTGATAACAGTAGGCACGGATACTGACAAGCGAATGGGTCATCGTCTATTTTGGTGGGTTGGTGTAGCCACAGGTACAATGACAGTAATGACAGTAGCCGCAGCTCCAAAGAATATCTATTGGTCCTGCAGGCCTGATTCATAGCTGCGGTTATGAAAACATTTTTATAAAAATATATGTATATATTTAGTTGCATGGATGTTGAGATGAGGAATGCATTGGAAAAAAAACTTTTGAGATTCAAGGAAAAAACTTTGGTTGCATGGACATTAAGGTGAGAACTTAATGTGCGCCCCCTGTTGCACCGCCTATGACCAAAATGATGATATCACAGTTGACATCCCTGATGACATCACTGATAACATCACTAGTGACATCACTAATTACATCATCTATGGCATCGATGATGACATCACTGATGGAATCACCGATTACATTACAACACTAATCGGCCATGGGCAGTGGCCATGGTGTTTGGACATGCCCACTGTATATTTTAACACATTAGGGGCCAATAGCTATGGCGTTCAGCCATGGCCTTCGGCCGTGACCACTGTATATTTTTAAACACTAACGGACCACTAGCCATGGCCTTCGTAACAGTTGTCTGGCGACAGAGGGGCAGATTTTAAATGCAGCCCCTCGCTGAAGTGACTTGGCTGTCATTGCAGCTGTCAAGAGGGCAAATGTCACCTCTGAACCTGCTCTGTGGCACAGGAGAGCCAGCACTGCAGATCAGGATACTGCTGCAGCAGGACTCAGGAATATGTTATGCTTTTGGCATGGATTTTGCAGAAAGGGGGTAAGGTTAGCAGGCCACCCTTTTTGAGATGGAATAATCTACAACATGTTATTATTCATGAAATTCATTAATTACAACGGATTTACTTGACTTTGTATATGTGTTCTGTATGTTTTAGATGAATTGGATATGTTTATTTTGTGATGGTAAAATGTGTTTTTATATAAATTGTAAAAGTTGGAAATGTGCTTCTTTCAACAAAATACAATAAAAAAATAAATTGTTAATAAAAATCATCTAGTTGAGTTTGTGGGCATCAAATGTTCTAATTTCACCAAACTGAATTACTGCAACTGCCATTGCTAATAGCAATTCACTTATAGGTGCGTGTTGCTGCCCATACTGTATTCCAAGAGGACTTTGCTGGAGAATGGTGCTATTAGCACTTATGGTAATACCGCCCGCAGCATTACAGCCACTGTAAGTGGAGGTAATGCCTGCACTCACAAGCAAGTGGTTTTCTTGCCCATGGGTTTCACAACTCATAATCAGCCGAAGTGGTAAAACAGGTGGTAATCATAATACCTCCTGTTTATAACATTAACGGAAAACTCGCAATAAAAGCCATTCTATTCACATAAGTACTTTTGTTTGGACCTTAAATTCTTTAATTTCCCACAGCAGCACGCCTAGCAGTCTATGCAGAGAGGTCAGCAAAGCTATGGCAGGCAGAGCTAGGGGTACAAAAGCGAGTCTTTAGCACACCACTGATGGCAAATGATAGTGGATAACTTAGAAGTACAGGTACAACATGGGAAGCCTGTACCTTTTCCTTCCACCTCTACATAACGCTTTCACTTCCTCACACATGCCTATTCATATGGATTTGATTATTAACCATTTTTGCAATCCACATTCTGGTAATGAGCACATTTTGACTGATCTCCAAGATGCCGCCGGCATTTGGTTATACCAATTATGCTGATGACACCCAGGTGTTCTTTGTGCTTACGGGACAATATAAAGCTGATGCAGCTTGGGTCAATCAGATATATATAATGATACAGGTATTTAGGGCCTCTAACTCATTGGCCCTTAATTGTCACTAAGACAGAGCTTATGCTGGTGGGCTCCAGTCAACGTGTTAAAAAGCTTGACTCGAAATACATGCAGTTTATGATTGCTGACTGTAGTATCCAGGGCAGCCTCTGCGTAAAGACCATTGGAGTCTATTTGGACTCAAGCCTTTCTATGAAGAACCATGTTCTTCACACCAAGGCTGCACGTGCTTATCCAACTAAGCTGATTGGGCAGTTTAAGCCTCCTCTATCTACAGCTAACCTTTCTATGCTGACTATGCTCTGGTGAATTCCAGAATCGGCTACTGAAATAGCCTCCTGGTGGGCACAGCGAAGGGTAATATTAGGACTCTACAAGTGGCCCAAAATGGGGCTGTTAGAGCTGTGTGTGGGTTGGCCAGTGCATAGCATGTTACGCAGGCTAGGAGATCTCTGCATTGGTTACCGGTGCACCGCCGGATCTCTCACAAGATCTTACCCCTTACTCGTAAGTGTTTGGTGAACCAAGCACCTGCCTATCAGACCCAGCGAGCTTCAGAACGCCCCCATCATGCGATCTCTGTGCTCCAACGGTCTTGGCAAGTTTTTGTGCCTCGATCTAAATTGAAGCATTTTATGGTACCTGTTTTGATATTGGGGCGCGTACTCTGTGGAATTCTCTCCCTTGTGATATCAGAGATATCACCTGTTTGGCCTGCTTTAAGAAAGCTATTCAAACCTTTTTTTATTTCTATTCTAAGGATTAGTTTCCGGTAGAATGTGGTTGTATCTGGATTCTTGATTGTTGGATAATTCTTGATACTCTGCCTGTGCTATGTTTACTGTTTTGTCTGTGAGTGCACAGAGGCCTATGGGCGTGCTGCGCGGTATACAAAATGTAATAATAATAATGATAATAATAATAATAATAATTGACGTACCTTTGGCCTAGGACCTGCTAGAGGGTACATTTGATGCCTCGCTTTTGCTAGGTATGAAATTAGGATGTACTTGATTATTTAGTTAACGAAAATTTCGAATTTGAAAATCACGAATTTGAAAGGCCTGTGGCGAAATAATCACGTACATGACCCCGGCCCGCTATCCCCCCCATCCTGCACCCTTCTTCCCTTAAAACGTACCTCCTGCTCCTCACTTACCTGCTGTTCCTCTGCACGGGTCCTTCCCTGCAACGCGAGTTCCGCCTCCCCATTGAGGAGCGAAATGTCCGCAGCAGGGTCTGTTTTTTTTTTTTTTTTTTTAATTATCTTTCTTTGTCTGCCACTTTCCTTTTAATGGTCGCGCTGGACACCGACGCAACTTTCCAAGTACAATATTGTCGATCAACCTTCTTGGCCATTCGTTTTTTTTTCCGAAATGTTCTGCAACAGCCATGAAATTAAAACACCGTCCTTGATTTCCCGTGACCTCAGCAGATGTTTATGGGCTGTTTACCAGATCATTTCGGCGGACCTATTTGTATGCATTGACTTTACTTTTCATAACTGTGACAAGATGGGAGAGAGTGAAATGCAATGGTACGACAGCCATTTTTTATTGCAGGGCCAAACAGTAGTCACAGCTACACTCGCTCCTCTAACCTACTTGGATTTTTAGAGCAACGGTTTCTACAGGCTGACTAAAAATCACTGCTTCCCATTTATTAAAATTCTTAGGTGAGCTTGGCAGAAAAACGCAGTAACTGTTCGCAACGCTGCATGTTTTAATCAAGCAATTCCGTAAAGCGTATGCCTTGTGAGGCTGAGAACAGCCCAGGTATTGGCTTTGAATAATTTAGAGCGGTTTCCTTTTAATCTTGTCTTTGTTAATCTATTTCTTGCGAGGTATAACAAGCCCTCCAGAAGGCGCGTACCAAACCTTTCTTCATTTCAGCCAACATTTTGAATTTTTCATTTTTCGCACAGTAGCGCAATTGAAACGTGCTTAACGATGGAGCTGTTTTTCCATGTAACACAACTGAGTGAAAATTCCTCTGTGTATGCGTTACTTAACGGGATGGTTAAGAATTTAATTTCAGGTTTTATCTTACGATATAACTATTGAAATACAAATAAATGTGTGTTACATTGATTTAAGCACACATTAATTTAGCATCGTCCGACTAAGCATGCTCGAATCATTTTGAGCAAAAGTCAAATCTTCTGAATTTCAGCAAGAAGGCGCACATTTAACCTTAAGCCATTCTGATAGCTGAACATTTTGTATTGTAAACAAGCAATGAAAAGATTAGAGGAGCTCAGATAAACAGCATCACTCCCAAGCCTAATTACCAGCACGTGCAAACAGACTAAGCAAGGGTAAACCTCATGTGCAGTTATTGGAAGCCAGCTGCCGACAAAACGCCACGTTTTCCACTCTAGGCACGAAGAGGTGAATCTTTCCTTGGTTTAGAACAGCTGCCAAACAGAAAACCTGCATATGATGGGTCTGCAAACGAACGCTGATGCTTTTTTGCAGGGTATACGTGAAAACCTCTGCAGAACCATTGCAGATGCCTACGGGCTTGGTGTGCTATACAAGTGTCAAAATAAATAAATAAATAACTCATCCCCATCCACGGGAATGGGGATGATGGAAGCACCGGCACCGTTAATAACGGTACTGGTGCTTTCGTGAAAGTCTGCTGGCGGGTGCCGTTCTGCCCGCCAAGGTCAGACCTTGCGGGCGGAAAGGCACCCAACAGCAAACTCATCGTTTGCCGGTCCGGAAACAACGGTGCCTGTAAGCTTACCAGCATGGTTGTTTCCAGACTGCCAAACTTGTAATGAGGCCTAATGTTTCCACAAGGCCAGAACGTTTTCTAAGTCTATGATCCGTGGGGAACATCGTTCCAAAAGGATGTGAAAAGGTACAGCCTCCAGATCTGCTTCTTTTGATAGACGCAACAGCAAGCTTTCTGGGTGTTGAAGAACGTGAACATCCAGTTGTGAATGTTTAATAATCTGTCTCATTAGAAAAGATTTTCCAAGTCCAGAGCTTTTTGGAACAAGGAAGCAAAGACCAGCCCTAATGGCTCTAAAAATGCTCTTCCTCAGTGGTCCATTTCTCAGCGGCTCAGGGACCTACTGCAAATATATCAGATCTAATTATACTCTGGCTCCTCACACAGTACTTATTGTTATATGGAGTCTTTATACTTTATAATACTCTGTGCCATATGTTCTGCTGTCCTTCGAATGGTACCTCCTTAAAGTATTAAGAGTTATATGCAAAACCCATCACTACAAGAATTACATATATATTAGAGGGCGGTGGTCGCCGCCCTATAGTTATGGTGAGTCGGACTCCTTTAGGAAACCTGCAAAATGAATTGCCAATAACATTTGACGTGTGTGACGGATTTCTCAGACACCCCCCACGAGACAAGTTTGTCTATTTACCAGATGACAAAATACCCTGGTTCAGAAACGTACACATAAGAGGAGTATGCCCACCAGCACACCCCGCACCAGACCGCCTGGCTCAAGCCGACGCCTGCGACATGGATGAGCTCGACTAAGAACAACAGCCACAAGTATCCACATCGTTAGAGATGCCATAACGACATAGCCAACTGTCAAGAACACACGTGCCACCATTCACACTGGTTACTCACACACCAACCTACACGAACAACATACACAGTGCTATGACTTAGGTGACTGACACACCCACTGACGTGCATCGTTGTTATTTTTCACATAGGCCTTTTCACAATACCGCAGTAACGCAAGACGCCTGAAGAGCTTGTGTATATGCTTGCTGACGCTTCTCCCACCACCCACCCATATGACGACACCATCATGTATATCTAATACTGCTTGTGACGCCCTATCAACCCGAGACCTCCATACCATGGGTTATGTACCGCCACCCATGTACTAGGCCCGGGTAGGCCGCAAGCAAGAGTCACCCAGGCAAGAGCCTCGCCATGAAAATCTTCTCAGAACAAGAGTACAAGTGCTGACCATGGAGAACGAGCCCCCAGCAAGAGCTCACAGTCAAGGCCACGATGTTGCAACTGCCATGCCGCGAGCCCAGCGCCAAGGTTATACCTGTAAAATGCCAAGCCCACAGAAGCGAAATACAAATCTAATGCTCATAATTCTGCTCCAGCTACGGTCTCTCCACACGTGACCAAGCCGAACTAACAAGGTGCCAGGCTCACGAGGTAGAAAGCCGTCTGGGTCCCACGTCTGGGACACAGGTTGCAACAACGAAGCGGCAAGATGGACACCTACAGCGATGGGAACGACCCGCTCACAAGCCTATGAGCAGACCTGTCTGTTGCCTACACAAACACATAGTTGCACATTGTTGCTAATGACAGGTACACCGGGAGCTGGGAACGACGATGGTCCCAGGCTTGGGGGCTCGCGGAAGAACCAATCAGAACACAGGGGGGCTCATCACTGACGCCATTAGTGTTAGCCAATCACCAGGGGTCCCCTTGTAATGATTCTAAAGTAACAACTATTAGGACAACCCAAGTGTACCACCTGACCCATCCTTACCCACTAATATCCTTCTCCATATGCTACCTACACTAACCCTACCACTCGGGGAACCAATCCAGAGTGGCGATAGGTTTTTTGCTAACTTTCCCAGGTGACACGTATAGCGCATCATACTGCTGTAAAAAGGGCCTGCGAGCCCTACTAAGAGTGAGAATCTCATCGGACGAGTACGATCCAAGACCCATCACTGCCGTTGTTATAATAAACAGCAGAACCACCCTGCTCCTTGTGTGTGTCTCATACTCCTTTTGGGGACACGGGAGGAGTTGGGGTCTCCCCAGCCCGGAGGTCCGCGGACGGCTCTGCCAGCCCCCGGGATAATCACCCCAACAAGTTGGAGGCACTGCTGAGATATGTTTGGGGTCTATCCCTTAGAACTTTATTACAAGGCCTCTCGTTGCGAGGCTGCCCGGCAGCGTGGCCCCCTCTGCCGCTGCCCCCTTTTCAGGACTACAGGACCATCGGGGAACTGCGAGATGACCGGACAGCACAATCCGGATATTGGCCCTTGGGAGCCGGTTGAGAAGTATCCCGCCCGCGGTTGGCGAGTGTCCAGACGTGGTCCAGACGAGGGGAGGTGGCGAGCCGCTTGGAGGGGTGCACGCAGTCGAGCGGCCCCGCATCAAGGGAACTTGGTGAGTATAGCACACCCAACAAGCAATGTGACATTGTGAGGGAGGGGGGAGGAGTTGTAATAAGGGTTGCGGGAGGTGTTATTACAGTGTGTTGCAAAGATTTGATTAATAAGTGTTGACAGACGGGTGAGCGGTAGCGGGACAGGCACGGGGGCTGCCCCCTACCGCGTCACAGAAGCAGGGTGGGTGGATCCAGAAGGCACTACGTGTGGTTGTTCGTAGGCATGGATTGGTCTAGATCGTGGGCACCTGTAGAGGGGTTGTGTGGCTTTCCTATGAATTGGCATTTTTGATCAATGAATAGATGAGCATTCCTATTGATCGAGTGTTAAAGCTCGATAGATAGATGACGTTTTCCCGTAGGAGGTAGCTAGGTTGTTGCCGAGTGCGGAAGATAATTGGCTGGTGAAGCTCCCCTGGCGAGGGGCGTATCACACTCGAGGCGACGCAGCATGCGCAGTCCGATTATAAGAGTTTATTGTTGGTTACCTTGTTCAGGGTGTAACAAGAGCACAGCTGTGGGGTTGACGGGGACAAGGAGTTAAAACATATTGCGCGCTCTTTTAATGTTATAAAAGTCTTACCGGTAATAGTTTGAAGAAGTTGGTGACGTCACCCGTAGGGCCTCCATAGGACACCTTGACCACATCGCGTTGTTCGAGAGGTGGTAGGGGAGTAAGTAGAGGGTAAGGGCGTTTAACAGAGGTGGGGAGGCCGCGCACGGAGAACACCGTCTACCCCTAAAATACGGGGAGGGTAAAAAGGGGGAAGTGACCGTGCACGGAGAACGCCGGTTACGCTGAGGAAGGTGGGTGAAAAAAAAGAGGAGTGGAAAAGGTGGGGCGGCTGTAAAGCACGTCACATGGGGCACGTGCCCGCAGGGGGCTTCGTGCGCCGCGGCCGCAGGGGACCGTACTAGTGGTATCAAAGGAGGGAAAATAAACAGAGGAAAAGGACTGTATATTTGTAACTACATTACCTTTCAGCAGACGGTCAGAGGTCCCCAATCTACGGGGCCAGGTAAAGAAGGTTGTTGCTGAGGAGAGTTAACAGTATAGTATAGTACAGCAATGTCATACGGGTCGGGATCTGGAGGGTGGGGGAACACTCTAACTACCCCCCTCCAACATATTTGCAAGACGCTATCACCTCACAGGGAGAAACTTATCAAATATAGTATAGAATGGACACAAGGAACAGACAACAAAATGACGACACCATGGCCACCTAACGGCAGTTTCGAACCATACGTCCAACACTCGCTGCTGACACACATACACAACACATACAAGGGGAAGAAATTAGCTCATCACGTGTAGGTATTTAACTTGTGGAGGATGTTCCAGGGATCCCAGCCAGGAGCAACAGGAATTTTCACCATGGAAGGGATGACAGAAGAGAAGGGGAGCAAAGAAACAAAGGAGGGCAAAGAGATTAAGGAAGAAGGAGGGAACATGGGAACGGTGACTAGTAACGCACAATGCAATGAGAAGGACAAAAGGGAGGATGAAAGGTCTGGTACCGTGCATGAAGTAGAAGTAAAGAAAGAAGGAACAGAAGATATGCCCCTAGCGAAAGTGGTGAAGAAGGAGGAAGGTGGGTTGTATCCAGTGACGGAGTTACGAGAAGCAGTAAGGCAACAATTGACGGCAGCTGAGGGGTACTCAAACCCCGCATACAGCCCTCCACCATATACCGCTACAGGTACATGGTGGGGAGAGGGGGTTATACCAGAGGGGGGAGGAGGTGATGAGCACGGTGGGTTCAAGTTGCACGCAGGTGCGTGCAAAAGGAGGGAAGAGAGGTGAGGAGCACATTGTGAAAATAGGAAAAGACAAATGGATGGCAGCGCAGGTGCTCTTAATGCTGCGAGGGACCTTAACAGGAGAAGAAGAAGATGTGGTGAGGAGAGTGCCTAAGTACGACAAAGGTAGCACTCAGACAGGGGATGAGGTGAGTAACACGAGAGAAGGGGAACTGTCACAGGAAGAGGAGGAGATGTTGGAGGAAAGATTGGCTGAATTGAGGGATGCATGGAGTGCACTGATTAAACAGTTCGAGCAAGAGACACGAGGAAGGAGGAAGGAAAGGAAGGAGAGTAGGGATTAGCAGGAAAGGATGAAGGAGTGTACAGAAGAGAGGAAGAGGGAAGCAGGGAGGATCAAAGCAATAGCGGAGAGGGTGTCCCGAACAGAGCAACGTGACATGAAGAGGAGGGAAAGGAAATGGAACTATGGAAGAAGAAAATACTCTCTGAAAACACCAGGAAATATGAAGAGGGTAAAGTAATAGAAAGTATATTAAAAAGGGAAAAAGAGAAATGGGAGAGGAAGAAAGAGGAAGACAGGATACTAGTATGGGTAAGTAGTGAGGTGATGGAGGAACTGAAAAAGAAGAGAGAGGAAATAGGCGGCGAGATAATGGTGAGGAAGGAAGAGGAGAGTGGAGGTAGGAGAGTGGAGCATGGAGTAAGAACATACGCACGCCAGGACGCGGAAGTGGCTACAACATCAACGTAGGAGGCCGCAACTAGTGGAGGTGAACAGAGAGGAACGGATTTAATAGACTTAAAAATGGTAACAGTGGGGAGAAAAAGAACAGAATGGGGGTTGTCGCTCCTGGACGGATTCTGCAGCGAAGAAGAAGAGGGTGTGGGGAAAAGAGGAAGAAGTGGCAGTAGGGAGAGTTTAGATAAATTGTACCTCACACGTGCTAACGGTGAATCGCCATGGACATGCAGGAAGAAGGAAGAGGAGAAGACAGGTGAAGAACAGGTAAGAGAGGTGGCCGGAGAAACAACGCACACAGTAACATCCACGCTATCACGCCCACCACGCTCATTCACACCTACACCTGAACACACACCATACATTGGCAGGCTCAGAGATCTCCCAGGACGCAGCAGGAGGAATGGCCACACACGCCTGCAGTGAAACAAGAGGGTAATAGGAGAGGGAGGAGGAACGAAGGAGAAGATATGATAAGCAACAGTAATATAAATATGACAACAGAGTTACCCGACACAGAGGAAGAGGACGAGTACACTGACTTTACCCCACGGTCACGGGGGGACCGAGGGGTTACAATTTAATGCCACTTCTGGAAAGGGGAGGGGCCAGACCGCAATATGTCCCCTGGAAGCATGCTGATAAGGAGAATATAAAATGTAGGCTCCCATCCCTAAGCGGAGGAGCAGGGAAGTGGATCTACGAGATGGAGAAACACACTGCAGGACAGAAACTAGCAGTAGGGGACGTGAAGGGACTATTAATATCAATATTGGGGGATGCGGCAGATGACATTTGGAAGAGTGCAGGCTTCCCCAGGGTTACAATCACAGACACGTCACATGACGGGGCGCCATTTGCCAACTGCAAGCATGCACTATGGCAGGCCCTGAGGGTCCAGTACCCAGACACGTCAGACATAGGAGCTATTACGTCACGCAAGATGCGTGAGAATGAAGATCCTGTTGATTACATCCAGGAGATTCAGGAGAAGTGGCGCTTGGAAACTAGGGAACAATGGGATAAAACACCAGTACAAAGACAGCTAAAGAAAATAGTGGGAATGGAAGCTAAAGCCTGGCCGGAAATACAACTAACAATAATACATCACTGTAGAATGTGGCAAGAAAAGATGAAACAAAAGGAAGAAGATAGGAAGACAGAAGAGGCAAAATGAGTGCAAAAAAACGTACTAAATATACCATGGAACGAGCACTAATAACTACACCCACACAAGTAGTGGTTGCACAAGACACCACACAGCAACAAGTAGCACCATTACCACAGCCAGCACACCTTATAACACAACAAATGCCACCACCCCCACCATACACGGCTCCCGCAGGGGGAGGGTACATGTCATCAGGAAATGGATATTATAACAACTTCCGGGGGAGGGGCTGCATGATGAGAGGGAGAGGGTATGGCCAACACGCACAGCAGCAGGGGGGAGGGTTCCGAAGTTACTACCCTAATGGCCAGCAAGTGTATCAAGACAATACAGGGAATTTCCCACAGCAGGCCAGGGAACCACGAGTATGTTGGATTTGTGGGTTGGTGGGACACATGTCACGCACATGTAGAATGAGGCCCACCCCATCAGCCTGGGGGGAACAGGGGCCACAAGGACATATGGGGGGCAGCAGGTTTACCAGCAACAGCAAGGAACAAAACAGAACAACACACAGAACAAACGTCACCACAACAACCACAGCAACAGGTACAATACTATGCCGCACCACAACAACAGGTAAAAACATACACATCACCACAGCAACAGGTGGCAGTAACACAACAACACCAAGTGCAACCAGCACAGCAGCTCACCCAAATACAGGACAATAAAGTGTCAACCACTGATACACCACTACCACAAACACAGTTAGGGAGGGTGACCATATTGGGGCACAACCCTTACACTGGAGGCGGTCAGTCACTGTACCCATAATAGGACAGCGCGCAGATGTCTTTGATGTGTCCCATCCTGTCGATAATACCTAACAGTGTGGAGGAACCATGCATACAGGTAGCGATAGGTGACAAAAAAATGTCCTTCCTTGTTGACACCGGGGGCACTAGGTCTTGCATAAGGGAGGGTAAATTTAAAATGTCAGGCGAGGCCATGCACACTCAAGGATTCTCTGCGGCTCGAGGGTTGGTTCCCTTTACTGATAACATCTCCTTATCTATAGGAGATAATGATATGTCTGTCCCGCTCCTGTACTCGAAGGAGTCGCCAGTAAACATACTTGGGAGGAACATAATGAGCAGATTGAATATGACAATCTCCTTCACGGAGAACAGCATAATTTGCTCCACACCAGGAATAAACATGCTCACCGCACGACAAATACTGCAAGCCTATTGTGGCCAAACAGTATCTCGGGCTGAGCCAGTAGATGGAGAAATGTTCCAATATGGAACAGATATGGCATTTGCATGGATGCCAGGAATAGAGGGCAAGATTTGGAGGAGGCCAGCAGCATATTTGTTCAGGCCAGAGACACCAGCAAATGAACCAGAGGGGAAGATGATTTCAGTGAGCATCGAGAGCATCATGGCAACTGCAGATTACATCGCAGTACATGCCCAAGACAGGAAGGGGAGGGCTTGGAGAGCAGTAATATCACTGACTGAGGGGTGCAGGCTCATACAGGTGTCTGACGAAGAACTCTTCTCAGAAATCAAAGGAAAAGGAGAGATGGTGTTTGGACATCTGTTTGAGAGTGACATACAAGCAAGTGGCACTATAAATGGCGGTGGCACTAGAGGCACCTGCATCTACCCCAGTACCATTTTATGAGGAAGACATGGCTAAAGTTCCAGCATCACTGTGGACCACCAGTCCCTATGGTGTGGGCTGCATAAAGAGCATTGGAGGAGTAAAAATAAAAGTTGAAAAAGGGAGCAATATTACCTAGGGTGAAGCAGTACCCACTATCAAAAGAGGCAGATGAGGGCATATACGAAACTATAACAGCCCTGATAAACAATGGCATATTGGTACCATCAGAATCAACATGTAACACGGCCATGTACCCAGTACGCAAAGCTAAAGGAGGGTCTTGGCATTTCATCCAGGAACCTAGGCCCTTGAATTACATTGTAGAGGCAGAGTACCCCATAGCAGCAAACCCAGCCACAATACTATGTGGAATACCAGCAGAGGCATCACGGTTCACCATGATTGACCTCAAAAATGCATTTTTCTCGATACCTCTGTACCTGGATTCACAAGATTTTACAAGCTTCACATACAGGAATACAAAATGGAAACATACCAGGTTACCACAAGGGTTCTGCGAGTCACCCTCAATTTTCAACAGGGTAATACAGATGGATTTGGGAAACATTGAAACGGTGCTGCAATATGTTGATGACATAATAATCTGCAGCACCACTAAAGAGAGGTTTAGGGAAGACTCTGTAAAAATGCTGACAGTTTTGGCTGAGAAGGGATACAAGGTGGACAAGGAAAAGTTACAGTACTGTCAGGAACAGTTACTATACATTGGCCAACTTATTTCCCAGCATGGAAGAAACATTGCACCACAAAGAGCACAAGCCATAACCAACACACCACAACCACAAACTGTGCGGGAACTGCAGCAATTCCTGGGCCTATGCAACTACTGCAGGGCATGGGTTTTTGATTACAGTTCATACATAGGACCCATGCTCGAAGCACTGAGAGAAGCACAAAAAGGGGACAAAAGTTTGGGGTGGACAAGGGAAATTAAAGAGGCGTTTGATGAGTTAAAACTCGCCATATCCACAGCGCCCGTACTAGCCACTCCAAATTATGAGCATCAATTTTTCATTTTTTCACATTGCGACTCAGCAGTAATGAAGGCAGTACTAACTAAGAAAACAAGCATGGGACACAAGCCAATAGCTTTCTACAGTGGTCACTTGGACCCTGTGATGTTAGGTCATTTCTCTTGCGAACAGGGCCTCGCCGCTGCAGCATTTGCGGTGGAAAAATCCTCATCAATCACAATGGGGTGCCCCACCACATTATTTGTGGAACCTGCACTGTTTGCAATTTTACACAAGCCCAAGTCCACACTGACCACACAGAGGGCATTAGGTTATGAGATCACCTTATCCAGACCTGAATTGACCATTGTCAGATGCAGTAATGTAAACCCAGCCAGGTTCATAGCAGAAGTTGTTGAGGAAGGTGATTAGGCCCACGATTGCACACAGACTATTGAAATGTACTCCAGCACAAGGAAGGTCAAGGAGGATGCCCTTAAGGGGGGTGAAATAATGTACATTGATGGGTCATCAACTATTAATCAGAGCGATGGGGTAAGGCGGACAGGGGCAGCAGTAGTTGGAATGACGGAAGATTTGATGTATGTCCCAGTGAAATGTGTCCAATTACCACAGCATTATACGGCTCAAGCAGCAGAATTGGTCGCACTCATTTTGGCACTAAAAGAAAGTTTTGACAAAAGAGTGACCATATACTCTGATAGTGCATCAATGGTGCATCAGCATTAATAAAGTGGCAGAGAAGGGGTTTTAGAAGTGCTGATGGCACCCCGGTGCAACATGCCCTCCTACTAGCCGAATTGATTGAAGTAATTAACGATCCCGAAGAAATAGCTTTGGTTAAATGTCAGGCCCACACTAATGGAGATGATCCTATCTCAAAAGGTAATGAAACAGCAGGCGCACATGCCAAACTTGCTGCATATTTTGGCGAAATGTGGACTCCCCCAGAATCAGAGAGAGGCAGAGGGAGGTCGATGGCAAGACAGATGTTGATGAAGGATGGGTACACCCATCTCCCTACAACCCAGATAATGGAGTTGCAGGCAGCTGCACCAATGGCAGAAAAGGAGCTATGGATGAGAAGAGGGTGTACAATGTCCCCCACAGATGCACTGTGGCATCAAAATAATGCTGGAAAGGTGGTTATGCCGCTGGCACTGTTGAACACAGCCCTGGCTCAGCTTCACCATCCGGCACATAGAGGAAAGGAAGTGATTGCAGCACAAATTAAGGAAGCGTGGTTCTGTCCCGAGTTAATTTCTCATGTTGGAAATTTCATCAGCAATGCCTCACATGCCACCAGTTTACGGCCGGTCACACACTGCAAGTGATAAAGGGTATTATACCCCGGCCAGAAGGACCCATCCTACACCTTCATATTGACTACGTTGATATGATCAATGTATTTCAAGGACATAGGTACATGATTGTAGTGGTATGTCCATTTTCCAGGTGGATTGAGGCTGGGCCTTGCTCACACGCGGATGCATTCATAGCAGCTACATTTTTAGTGAGAGAGGTCTTCCCCAGGTGGGGTGTTTGCAAAGTGCTGCGGTCGGACAATGGCCCACACTTTGCAAATAAAATGTTTGAGCACATCACAGCTCTGCTGGGCATCAAGCACAAGTTTGCATGTGCATATCATCCACAGGCTAATGGCATCTGTGAACGCCTGAATGGCCTGTTAAAGGAGGAGAATCCAGCAGACAACTAAGAAGAGTTGGTTGTACTGCCTTCCCCTGGCTCTATTTGAGCTGAGGAACAGGCCAGGATCTGATCACCACCTCACTCCCCACGAGGTGGTGACTGGACGTCAGATGCGCCTTCCATTAACACCAACATCAAGAGCCTTCACTGACTATGAAAATACTGCAAATGTTTTTGGTGACAAAATGTATCAATATGTCTCTTCCTTGATTACTAGTGTCGCCTTTATCTCTCAACAGCTCGAGCTCACGCGGGGCGGGTCGAAGAGCACCCAACAAGAAGACTCAAACGAGGAACAAGAACAGCAAAAACTGTGCACTGTCGTGGAAGGAGATCACGTACTCCATCGCAATTTCAATAGAAATTGGAACGGCCCACGTTTCACCGGGCCCCACTTGGTAGAAGCAGTGGCTCCTAGAGCTGTTAAACTACATGATAAACGAGCTTGGAATCACCTTCATGACATAAAGTCCTACAACCATCAGACCCGCCCTTGCGTTGACGACAGGGCCATCGCAAAACCAGCAACATCAGCAACGTCAGCGACAGATAAAGACACACCAACTACTACAAAGGACAATTGTGACGCTGCCCCTGACCCCTCCCCAGCCACAAACACCGCCATAGACTTTGGACAATCGCCCATAGCTCACCCCATGGTCACGAGATCAAAAAGCAAACAAACCACTGCCCAGCCCAACCCCTCCCAGGCCACCACCGAATAAAGGACGTTGTATAATAAACTTGAATGTTACGCACACACATATAAAACACTTGTATGTTCTTCTTTTCCTTTTGTCTCGCACATGCATGTACCGCATATTATTGTATTGTTTAGGAAGTAAAGTAACTAACATTGTGTTCTGCCCAGGAGTAAATGCTGCCCAGAGATTATAACACCCCTGAGGCCCTATCACACCAATTTGTATATCATATAAGGAGACCAAAGTATCTGAAAAGGAGAAGGGTACACGTATACTACATCGCATTTGTTCTGGCCATAGAACAATCATTTCCCCATCTCCACGAGCACCTGCCGGCTCTAAGAGATAGGTCACTAAGATTAGCGTGGGAACAGCTTTTCGCCTGAGCATTGAACGATTACTTGATAGGGAGAGCTTAATTAAGGAATACAACAACAATAACGCACCCCTTCAGAATTTTTAGGCGGGCATCTTTAACGTCTCAAGAATAAGCTGCAGGACCGCAGCAAGGTAAGAGCAAAAATGCCAGTGAGACTAGCTCTTGTAATACACTTGGTAGGCATGTTGGTGATCACTGGTCTATTGGCTGTCTCTGTCTGGCAGAAAAACTATGCTTTGAATATTGTGGCTGTACCCAAAACTAACCCACCCCCTCCCACGGCTGCAAGAGGCATGGTGTCAGGTGGTACCAGTAGCCATACAAATAAGGGAAATAGAGTTAAACGCAGCACATATGCAGAAGATAAAGGTATCGATAATTACATAACAGATTCAGCACACGTCTCAAACAACATGTGGTGCCAGCACATGACCAAAATTGGTAAGCAGACAACTGAGGACAACTGCTATGTATGCTCATTGATCCCATACGCTATGAGCGCATCAAGAACAATCGTAGCCACTGAAATACCAGCAAAAACAGTAAAATGTATAATATATCTGTCACTATTCCAAACAAAAGGACGATTCCAAAGGACGGTGGTGAGACTTCAATGGAAAACAAGAGACACATATCCATACGAAAACAATTTCCTCAAAACATATTTGAGCTACCATAAAAGCAGGCTAAATGCTGAAGCCTTCAGATACATGACGGATGGCCCCGACAAAGGAGAAACAAAGAAAGTAACGCTAGAATACCTGCCCTGTGATTGGTATGCAACTGAAGTCCCTGGTGAACAAGGGTGCTGGGAAAGACCTCTAATAACAATAACTGGGAAAATATATATGAACAATGAATGGGAAATAGGAGTGGTTGGGAGCAACATGATAACAAGAGAAAATATTACCACCATACAGGAGCACAACGACAGATGTTGGACGACGTGGGGTAAATATGTACCGATGCTGACGTGGATGGAGAAGGACGAAGATCCAATAAGCATACTACCACTGACTGCACCCACACTGTGCTACCAACACAAAGGTGATGTGAATGTGGGATAAAACACAAACTGTGGAAGTACAGTAGAGTTACCTGAGGGGACTGCTGGCACGGCAGTTCTTATGGTCCACCTTTGGGCCTGCGGTGATAAGGCTTACCACACCTTGCCTCCATTATGGAATGGAGTATGCACCATGGTACACATCAACGTACCATCCCTGGTTGTGCCTCAGAAACATGTCAACATGGCCAATTTCCCCAAGATGGACCAAGGGAACAAAAGGAAGAAGAGATCAGTGAAGATTGCAGAAGGTGACGAGAACAACAACAATAACGTCTTGTCAAGAGCGAAAAGACAAGGGGAAGCACTAATGGGAAACTACCTGTGGGGAAGGTCAGAAACAGCGCTCATCTCCATCCCACCAGAACACAGACTATTTAGCAGAGCAGCAATGTTCTTTTCATCAATAAGACACCCAGGACTACAAGCATATGCAAACGCAAAATGGCTTCAGATCACCCGGTGGGTGCTGATGATGACAATAAATTTGACTGTCAATGGATTCAATGCCAGAAAAGAAGAGCTACGAGCAGTGAGAATGGTAGCACTGTAAAACAGGTATGTGCTGGATCTTCTCACGGCGATGGAAGGAGGAGTTTGTGCAAAAATTGGACAATCATGCAGCACATTTGACCCTGCTAACGACGCAGATAATGGAAGACTTACTGAAGCAGTATCACAACTGGCCCTGATGCACTCCAAAATGATAGAAGAGAGTAAAGGAGTAGAGAAAGATAACAGCTGGTTTTCATTTCTATGGTCATCGATGCCTTCATGGCTGTCAGATGGACTGAAATTAATAGTAGGAGTGATAATATTGGGTACAGCTGTGTTGATTGTGATAAAGTTCTGGAAAGCTAGAAAAGCACGTACAACAGATGAAATGATGGAGATGGTCGGCATGCACCCCTTACTACCGGCTGACGATGTCAAGCACACGGACATGATAATAAAGGAAAGAGAGAGGTTGCGCAAGCAGATTCTTGACAACCACATGGATCCACCATCTGTGAAGGTAGACAACCCAAGAAACCCGAGGAGCTATATCGGAAGATGGGTATACTGCAAACCCGGCGGCAGCTGCATTTACATGTACTGGTTGTTCGAAGATCATGTCAACCACTATTGACACTTGGCCGGAATAACTCAAGTATGGAAAGTGAAAGGAGATAAGGAAAAGCATGAGTTTGTGGTCGACAAGTCGACCAGAGGGGGGACTGAAGTGGGAGAATGGGACAACACCCTCCCCCAAATCTCATCCAGACCATGGGCAAGAGGATCACAACCCAGACACCCCCCACGAGATGAGTTTGTCTATTTTACCAGATGACAAAATACCCTGGTTCAGAAACGTACACATAAGAGTAGTATGCCCACCAGCACTCCCCTCACCAGCCCACCCGGCTCAAGCCGATTCCTGCGACATAGATGAGCTCGACTAAGAACAACAGGCACAAGTATCCACATCGTTAGAGCTGCCATAACGACATAGCCAACTGCCAATAACACACGTGCCACCATGCACACTGGTTACTCACACACCAACCTACACAAAGAACATACACAATGCTATAACGTAGGTGACTGACATGTCCACTGACGTGCATTGTTGTTATTTTTCACATAGGCCTTTTCACAATACCGCAGAAACGCAAGATGCCTGAAGAGCTCGTGTATATGCTTGCTGACGCTTCTCCCGCCACCCACCCATATAACAACACCATCATGTATATCTAATACTGCTTGCGACGCCCTGTCAACCCGAGACCGCCACCCATGTACTACGCCCGGGTAGGCCGCAAGCAAGAGTCACCTAGGCAAGAGCCTTGCCATGAAAATCCTCTCAGAACAAGAGTACAAGTGCTGACCATGCAGAACGAGCCCCCAGCAAGAGCTCACAGTCAAGGCCATGATGTTGCAAATGGCATGCCGCAAGCCCATTTCCAAGGTTATACCTGTAAAATGCCAAGCCCATAGAAGCGAAATACAAATCTAATGCTCATAATTCTGCTCCCGATACGGTCTCTCCACACGTGACCAAGCCGAACTGACAAGGTGCCAGGTTCACGAGGTAGAAAGCCGCCTGGGTCCCATGTCTGGGACACAGGTTGCAACAACGAAGCGGCAAGATGGACACCTACAGCGATGGGAACGACCCGCTCACAAGCCTATGAGCAGACCTGTCCGTTGCCTACACAAACACATAGTTGCACATTGTTGCTAATGACAGGTGCACCGCGAGCTGGAAACGACGATGGTCCCAGGCTTGGGGGCTCACGGGAGAACCAATCCGAACACAGGGGGGGGCTCATCACTGACGCCATTAGTGTTAGCCAATCACCAGGGGTCCCCTTGTAACGATTCTAAAGTAACAACTATTAGGGACAACCCAAGTGTACCAACTGACCCATCCTTACCCACTAATATCCTTCTCCATATGCTACCTATACTAACCCTACCACTCGTGGAACCAATCCAGAAAAGCGATAGGTTTTTTGCTAACTTTCGCAGGTGACGCGGATATCGCGTCATACTGCTGTAAAAAGGGAATGCAAGCCCCACTAAGAGTGAGAGTCTCATCGGACGCGTATGATCCAAGTCCCATCCCTGCTGTTGTTATAATAAACAGCAGAACCACCTTGCTCCTTGTATGTGTCTCATACTCCTTTTGGGGACACGGGAGGAGTTGGGGCATCCCCAGCCCGGAGGTCCGCAGACGGCTCTGCCGACCCCGGGATAATCACCCCGACAAAGTTTCCCGTTGAGAAAGCCATACCTTCACACGAAGAAGTATGACAGTCATTTAAATGAAATTTCAGAAGAAACAGAGCAGATAAACGGCAAAGATTAATGGTGACATCACACAGAGTAGAGCTGACGTGTAGAGAAGAGATGCAGGGATCAGAGAATCCAGATATTCTATAAGGCATCAAGAAAGTATCCAGGATAAGTGACATTTTGGGATCAAGGCAAAGAAGCTTATGCCACAGAATTGATGAAGATATCATGCTATTTTACACGTGTACAAATGCAAGAAATGCAAGCAGCAAAGTAATCGCAAAGCTAGCCTTATTCTTTATAGTGAATAGATTGCGGCAAGCGCCAATATATATATATATGCAGATGAACTAGTAAAGAATGGATGTTTCCACTATATGTTATTCGCAGTGCTGAACATTAATGAACAGGCCTCATTCGAGTGTGTTGCAGTTGAATTAATAAAATGAATCTCAGAAGGCAGAGTTGGATGAGCCAAGAAGCCAAGGTCTTAACAAACTAGAGAAAACTGACATTGGATACGAATTGTATGAAAGAACAGAACTCCTGTTCTGAAGACATGGACAAAAACAAAGACATCAGAGGTCTATTAAGAATTAGTATTTTAAATGCACCAGAAGCTCAATTCAATGGTCTCTAGACACGTGGAAGGATGAAGTTGGACGAGCGAGGTGGTCACACCTACGCACGAGGGCAGCCCATGTCTTCACTCCCTGAATTTCTCAGAGCCAAGAACACTCTCCAGGCCGAATTTCAAAGACCTAAATGACACTAGACCATTGAGGTGATGATGGATTGATACATTCATTGGTGGGAAGCTGGTGCTAAGGCGAGTTTACCAGCACCTGGATGTTCAGCCTGCCTGCTGCTAGACGTAGGTGGAAAAGTACTGACAGAGGATAGAAGCCAGCCAATTATAGAGGACCGCGTAATTAAGAGTCCCATAGTTTTGTAGCCAATGGGACGCCGTCCATTTAGTGACATTTATAGTGGCCATTTTGAAGGGAGGGCTTAGTTGCCCCACCTGATGTTAAGTCCCCTATCACTTTCATTCACTGACTCATGCTAGTATAGAAAGTATACTTAGATACTCACTGAGAGCCTGTCATTACTGCGTATAGGCTTTTGTAGTTTTCCACATAGGATGACGTTAGTAGTACTCAGGTTAACGTCATTGATGACGAACTTTCTGTATAAAAGTTCTGTTTTTTCTAAATACTTGGAGTAAGAGGATAGAGCGAGTGTGTTGATGTTCGTTGTACTCCCTGTTTTAGATAATTGAAAATAAAACAATCTTCCTTTTGCCAAATTACCTGAGTTGTTTCGATTATTGATGTATGAATAACATCTGCATCCCCATCCATCTCCAGGGTATTGCTACTTGCCTTATAGGGCTAGAGGGATTATCCCATTCACAGGTCTCTATTTGGAGATTCAAGAAGATCTGGATGAATTCCTTTCTTGTGCTCGACTGCAAATATATTGGTTTGTGCACTGATCCTTGTTGAATGTTTTTTCTTGTGAAGTGTTCAAGGTTAATTTAAGGTTAAAGGTTTATTTGCTTGCACTGTCCAAAACTTTCTTTGGAATAAAATGGTATGTCCAGCCAGGATCCAATTGTGACATTTGCAGCACAACATTTTGCACTGCTTCAGATATTGGCTACTACCCAATCAGCTAGTGTGGCACCTCCCGGGACAACTCAATTGTGGCATACAGTGCAAACCATTTTAGCACAGAAAAATTAGGTGCTGGTAAAATGGCACAGGTGGGTTTCGTGCTCCACTGGAAACGTTTTTTTTTTTTTTTACAGTGACTGGAGGTGTTATTGCAGGAGCTGTAGATGCATGCGGTGGAAAGGAAGGAGACTCATGCATCTTCACCTTATGTGTTCATGTGCCTCCTGTAGTCATCATTGTATCGACCGAGTGCACACGAAACAAGGTGATTTATCAGCACAGATGTGCCCAAGCTTTGGGATACGATGGTTGATGGCCTGCGTTGGACCAGCTTTTTGCAAATGGTGCACTGCACCTCCTGAGCCTCCATTCGGGAATGGTGCTCCTTCATAAGGAGCTCTCAGAAACTGTAAATGTATACCATGGATTTTCTAAAGCACCAATGTAAATTTTAGACAGTGTATGGGTTTCTTCAGTCCATCTTGGAATTTTCCCCAATGACCCAATGATTATTATATGTGGAGACAACAACAGTGTACTACGCACAAATGTTACATCAAAGATAGTGCATATGATGTACTACTTATGAGGGTCAAAAAAATAAAACATACGTGTACAACTGTAACTAACTGTATTTCATAAAGTATGTTCTCTAATTATATTTTCTTTTTTTACAGACATAAAAGCGCAAATTATACCCTCTCAACATACCTAATTGCCAATATCTAATATGATGCTTATTGCAAATTGAAAGCCTGATAACCACATTCGTCTATGCTCTTTGTTCATATTCATTACAAAATCGCAGTGCTCATATTACTGTGGCCATGTCTAGTGTCTCTACCTCTGTGCAGCTACTGTATCACACCTTCCCCTCTACCCCAACCACCCACCATACTCACCCTCTTTATCCTCACCACCTTACCTAACCCTGACTATCCCCACCCACTCACCCTTATTACACCTTTTCTACCACCATCGTACCCCCACCATTTGTTCCCCATCCATACACCATAGCCACCCCTTCTCTACTCCTACCCAGCCTACCCCACCCTGTTGACCCCTACACACCCCTCCTACTGCTACTGAGTCTATACATGCATCTGCACCCTACTCCCATATCTCTTACACTCTATCTCAAAATACAATATAAGATTAATTCTAAACCTTCCAGCCATCAACTCTTTTGTTTTGTTATAGTCACCGTGAGTGTGACAGGTATGCCCAGACGTGGGTACCATGCCTGCTGGGCCTAGAGACTCAAGCTATTCCTCACCGATGAGGCCCAATGAGGCTGAACATGTCTGGGAATGCTTGTAGTCTTGTGCAGAAGGGATGTGACTAAGCAGTTCCAGCTGGACTGCCCCTTTTGCAGTGGGACCAAGCCTGATTTGCAAATGGTCTTTGCCCTTTTGTAATGGCTTTGCAGGCAAAGAACGATGGTCTGGTGGGTTGCCCAGAGCAACACCAGAGGTTAAAATAAATGCTAAACCTTCTAGCCATCACCTCTTTTGTTTTGCTGTGAAAATGTGGACATTCATGATTCCAGTCATAAGACACTCCTATTCACAAGAAATGATTGGGAATCTTGTTGAGTATATCCTGAAAAATCGTCTTGTCTGTTTACACGGCTACTACAAGTCGAATTGACATTTCAGAATGTATGTGTTCTGGTCTTTCATCTGCCAATAGTTTAAAACCATAAAGTTCCTTGCATAGTTTGTTCCTACTGTTGAAGTTACTATTTCCATGAGTGATGTCATTTGAAACACCATACAGAAAGCTGCATTTGAGTATCATTCAACCCCTGTTTCATTACTAATTCTACAGTGGGAATAACTCTACTTTACTTACTACAACTGTTAGATTTGCTTCCTTTGTACAAAGTATAGGAACAGTTTTCTTTAAATGTGGCTTTGCCTGTTACTTATTTTTTGGTGATGTAAGTCTTGCAGGAGTTGGTAATAAGCCAAGACGAGCAGCATACAGTACACGTAACCTATTGTACTCTTGAATACTGAAAATGTGAGGTGTGACTTTTAACTCATCAAAGTTTAATACAAACAATCCTTTATTTTTTTTACTCATGACAGTGCTACATATGACAATCCTTCATTAAACACTGACTGATCTCTGTCTATCTGTGAAGTTTCTAAAGTCAATCCTTGCGATTTATGCACAGTTATTGCATATGCAGAGCACTTAAAATTGTGTCTTTAAAAATCATAAATCATGCAGAAGTACAACAAATCAAGCGAGGTTCATCTACACAATCAAACTTAACAAATATATATTCTATACTTGTACTGTGTGCAAAAGTGACAAATGCAGCCACTATCCCCATTGCTTCTTTCACCAGGCAAATTTCAACAGTCAGGTTCTGCTTTAACATAACCTGTACATTTATACACAGCTTTAAAACAGACTCTAGAGAAGCTGTTTTTTTAAATAGATGTTTCTAATTGACTTATTTATGCTTTTTTTTTACAATTCAAGTGGCATAAGGTGGACATATAGAACATCGCAAGATTTTATCTCTATTATTGGTTCCTTCGCAGACCTCATAATCACTGAGTTGAACTTATCACTATCTGCAAGTGTAGACATCAAAGCAACACAAGCAATGTTCTTTTGTTGCACATTCAACATGACATAATGCCCAGTGCAACCTGCTTGAAACATGTTAGAAATCAGTTTACCTTTTAAGACTGTTTTCATAACGTCCTCAAGTAAACCTATGCGAAATCTTTTTAGCATGTCAGCATACTCAAAATCTGCAGACCGCCTCATGTTAATAGTAAGCTCCTTATATCCAAAATAATTCCAGATACTGACACTACCAATATTGTCTCTATTTTTTTGACCATCTTTTGATTGAAGAATCATGAAGACTGGTTGTCCTTTCACAGGAGTTAACTGCACTAAATATCCAAAAACAAGGACATGTTTGCCCTCAAACAAAGCATCATAGTCACTCCCCAAGACCTCTTGCATTTGCAAATGAACGAAAGCTAGCATCAAATTAGACACCATGCTCACTTCATCCACAATCAAGACATTTAATTATTTCAGAACTCATCCTACTTCTTGTGCTGCATTTGAAGCAAGTTTCTAATACTCAAGTTTATTATCATGCTCCACTGGTGACATCAACAACCAATGTAGGGTAACACCACCTATAGTGAATGTTGCTAAGCTTGTGGGAGCAGTCACAAAACATGACACAGAGCAATTGGTTGTGTGTTCTATCACTGCTCTCAATGCATGAATTAGAAATGGTTTTCCAGGGGTGATAGAGAGCCTGCGGCAGATGGCCGTGCCAATGTGAGCTCTGCGCTGGATCTTCAATAAGGGAGGTGAATCCAAGACCCATCGGGGGCTGAGAGCGCCAAAAAGCTGGCACAGTCCTGTGGAGAGACCCTGTAAATGGTTACTCGAGTTTTGGGACTATTGGTGCCCCAGAAATACGCGAAGGAGGTGTGGACACTGCAGACATGTGGGGTCTGGGTGCATGGCTCAGTGCTGCTTACACACAAGTGCCTGTGCGCAGCCAAGGTGCTGGTGGCCGGGCGTGCTCTGATCCCAAAGTGGAGCTGTGGAGCAGTTGTCGACCCTGCGGCGAGAAGCACCACTCTGCCGGAGCGGCTTGGTGCCACTGTGGCAGCAGGCAGCAGGATATAGCAGCCCCAACACCAGCCCCATCCAAAGTGGAGGAAGAGGAGTGGGCGGGAGAAGCATGAATGCCCAGGGACATCGGCCTGATGTGGGTGGCTTAGTGGAGGACCCGCCCCCTCCCCGGCTTGGAAGCCTGGTACCCCGGTGCTGGGAGCGGAGTCCAGAGAGAGGTGAGCGCCCGACTGGCCCACAGAGAATCCTGCAGGCAAGGGACTACATTATCAGAGGCCACAGAAAAGAGAAGTGCCTGCAGCCCCCCCTCACAACCGAGAACTCCAGGACTGAGGCGTTGATACCTGGCCCAGACTGGATGGTAAGGAGCGTGCACGGATATAAGCCTGTAACAGCCCTGGGACCGGTGCACTCCCTGCTAACATTGTGAGCCCACCAGCAATTGCTATAACATTGACCCTGGCTCCCAGTAACAACATGAGCCACAGCAGACGATCTAGAGAGCAGTAACTCACCGTCTGGGTGGCACATTATAAGCACAGAAACGAGCGGCATATACGCCGACATCAGGGACTTCATTGGCACATGGATGCAGGCCCCCAACCCCCAGAAGCTCACATGGTGAGGAGTCCCCAGACCTTCAGTGACGTGGGAATCCCGCAGGCTATACAGCAATCCAAAACTGCATTGGCACTTCAGGACAACACACTACACCAGTAGGCAGGTCACAAATCACTGGGGAAGGGGCTCAAGCCTCCGAGCCACAGCAGAGGCAATATGGTGGGGGCAGCAGCACCGGATACGCAGTAGGGAATATACAGAGGCATCCAATAAGTATCACCCTACTCTGCACTGACAAAATCAGGAGGGAAAGTTTGCAACAAGTGGCAATGACTGGCGAACAGAGGAGGGCCCAGAGATAGGGGAGTAGGACAACGGGAAGCCGAGCCCCCTTGGGCAGGCGTGTGCCCCCCGAGAAGGAGTTGCGACTGGGGGAAGGGGTGGAGCCTATGACGGGTCTGGGCTTCTTCAACCGCCCGCTAGGTGACTTCAAAAGGTTCTGCAAATAATATGGAGGGTAATGAGTGCGGGCAGATCCAGTGTGAGCAACGCCTCGGGAGTGCCTCCTCACCGCATGGGACCTCAGCAGGGGGACTTTTGTAGCAAACCCCATCAGAAGCTAAATGGCGAAAGTTAACAAGCGGCAGGTAAACTTACCGTTTACCCTGAAGAAAGTCTAGGCAAGGACAGTAACAAGCCAACGGCGTCACAAGAAGCTACCACAATGTTGTCCACGCAGAGCCAGGAAGATGGGGCAGATGGTCGGAGTGAAAGCATCCCACCCTCAAACTGAGCATGTTGCTGGCAGAAATGTGGTCGGGCTTCGCCACCATCAATACAAAGCTGGACAGAAAGGCTTACAAAGTGGACAGAATGCAAGAGCACATTGAGAAAGAAAGCAGCAGAACCTCTGAGGTTGAGACCCGGCTTAGTGCGCTTGAGGACACCGGTAACGAGACGGCACAAGCAATCAGGGATCTGCGCAGGGTGTAAAATCCATCAGAGATAATATTAATAATAATAATTTCGCATTTATATAGCGCTATGAACCGTCAGGTATCTGAGCGCTGCTTATTATACCCACGGTGTGTGGTGCTCATTTATCAAACTCGGAAGGATGAAAGGCTGAGTTTGGCCCTGCCGGGATTCGAAACCTGTGTCGGCAGTCTCTGCACGGATGTCAAAGCGAGCGCTCTACTCCCTGTGCAATCTGACCGGCAAAGAGCGAAGACTTAGACGCAAGGTCCAGAAGAAATAATATCAGAGTGGCTGGGATCCCAGAGTTAATTCTGCTACAAAACATGGAGGTCTTCATGGAGAACTTTATCAAGGAGGTGTGCCAGGGGCCAGCACTATCATCCCAATTCTTGGTGGAGAGGGTGCACAGGGTGTCTCAAATCACCCAGAGAACGGGACAGAATCCACGCCCGATCATTGCACGAATCCTGAATTAATCGGGACCGTGACACCATTTTATGGAGGGCAAGGGAACTCAGAGACATCACTTACAAGAATGCTACAGTGTCCTTTTATCCAGACTTCACCCCGGCAGTCCAGAAGGCCCGCCTAACCTTCCTGGCAGAAAGAACAGCGCTCCGGGAGATGCATTATTCAATTCAATACCCATCTAGACTGAGAGTTCAGTACAATGGGCAGACCCATTTCTTCACAGAGCCTGAGGCAGTTCTTGACTTTATTGAATCATTGCCGAAGTGAATTGCAGGGATTTATAAAAGGCTCCTGCTGGATGGAGGGGCGGAGGGGTGCGCTCCGGAGCTCCTGACAGCCATGCTAGGAGATCTGTTGACTAAATACAAGTGACCAGTCGGTACCCCGGTGGGTTCTTGACAAACTCATGCTGATAATGTAATGAAGCAGTCCAATTGCATATGGAAGAAGCGTTTCTTTGTTCAGGTCTTCCCTTTGGGGTCCAAGCAGTGGAGGTCACTTGGGTGGCAGAATCTGGTGTCCCCGGGCTGTAGCCCATGGTAAAGTTGTCTTTGGAGTTTTTTGGGTGGGGAGGTCTAACCACTTCAGGTTGTGGGCGGGCAGTGTGAGTGTGAGGTCTGGGGGGCATTGGGAAAAGAAAGGGGAGGGTCAGTTGCAGGGGATGTTGGTTTAAGTTACCTCAAAACGTTTTGCATTGCACAGGCTTAGCCAAGAGTCTATTTTTCACTCAGTCGAATAGGAAGTAGAAGCACGCCCTTATCCATAGCCCTCATCCAAGTAATGACAACTAAGATCATCAGCTGGAACGTGCGGGGACTTAACAACCCATGCAAGGCCCGTAAGGTATTGCAATATTGTGAGCGACATGGATCCAGAATCGTTATGCTGCAAGAAACTCGCCTTAGGGGGAGGGGGATTGAAGGTGTGGCTATAAGATGGGGTAATGGCAAGTACTACACCTCGTATTCAGCATACTCAGCTGGGCTTATGACGCTGGTACACAAATCATTGGGGTTCCGCATGAAAGATGCAGTTGTGCACCCGCTGGGAAGGTACATTATTGTATCTGGCTGTTTGGGAACTACGATGCTCACACTTGTCAATATATAGTTCAAACGTGGACGACCCCGAATTCTTCAACTCCCTGGTGAGGCAATGCCAGAAATACATGCATACCAATATTGTGTGGGCCGGGGACCTCAATGTGGTACTTGACCCAAGGAGAAATAGAACAGCTGGAAGGGTGAGGCGGTGCTCCAGAGCAGCAGAAGTGGTCCTGAATGGAATGAGTGTGTTAGAATTGGGGGATGTCTGGAGAGTACTAAGGCCGGATGGGGAGGAATTTTCACACCACTCGTCGGTTCACAACACTTCATCCTGGTTAGATTATATCCTTGCATGCCTGTATCTTGTACACTAAACAGAAGACTGTGTACTGCTCCCGAGAACGCTCTCCAACCATTCCCCAGTGCTATGGTCCCTGCAGTTCAACCTTGTTCCGCCTCGTCCCTTCTGGAGGTTTAAATCGGCGGCATTGTCCGACCTAGTGTTCAAGAGTGAGGTCCATGGCTTGATGAAGAACTACTTTAGCGAGAATGTTGGTAAAGTGTCTGAGATGGGAACTGTGTGGGAGGTGTTTAAGGTGGTGCTCCAGGGGAGGTGACTGTCACTAGAATTGGGAGTGTTAAAACTGATACAGAGGCAACTCGGTGAAACTGAGCATGAAATCAAAAGGTGGGACGGAGAGGTGGATAAAGCAGTCGGCCCGGGTGCATTGGCTAAACTAAGGGAAGAGCTGGACTGCTTCAAAGACCTAGCCGAGAGGGGAGTGAAATACCTGTCCCAACTGGCTATGGCTCGCAGGTACGGTGAGGAGGGCAGACCGGGCAGGCACCTGGTGGCCTTGGTGAGACATGAAAGAGGCTATAGGGAAATAACAGCTGTTAAAACAATAGAAGGGGAGGTGGTCGTGAAGCTGAGTGCGATAGCAGATGCCTTTCGAAAGTACTATGAGTCCCTGTATTCCTCACGTGGGACTATGCCGAAAGAGGAGCTAGCAAGCTACATTAAAGCGGCAGCTCTTCTGAAAATTGGTAGTGAGGCGATAGAGGTCCTAGCAACACCCGTCACAGTAGAAGAGATTCTATGTGCAATACATGCTCTGCCCTCTTCCAAGGCACCGGGCACAGACGGAATGACAGCCCAGTTCTATAAGGAGTGGAGTGCTGAGATAGCTTGTCACATGCTAGCGGTATGGGAGCAGGGGCTGACAGCGGGGCACCTCGCCCCCCCTCAATGTGCGAGGGAGTGATTATGCTAATACATAAACTGGGTAAAGACCACCTCGAATGCTTTTCATACCGCCCAATATCTTTACTGAACCTTGACACGAAAATGTTTGGCAAGGCTCTGGCGGACCATTGTTCCCATACATCTACCAAGTGGTCCTTGCAGACCAATCTGGGTTCATCCCAGGGAGCTCGACCTCGGTAAATCTGCAACAATTATTTGAAATACTGGCCCAGATCGATCCTGAAACACAAGCTGTGGTGGTATTGCTAGATATGGAAAAGGCTTTTGATTCCGTGGAATGGAGCGACCTATTTAAGGTATTGGTTCAGCTGGGTTTCGGAATACTTCCTGTTGGCGGTACAGCTCTTGTACGCCAGCTCGAGTGCCCAGATAGGCATTGGTAACATGCGCTCCTGTATCTTTATACTGGGGAGAGGGTTACTAGGCAAAGCTTGCCCACTCTCGCCCTTGCTCTTTGCATTGGCGATCGAGGTAGCAGCAGCCAGATTATGTAGCTTGCACGGACATAGAGGTTTGGCGATGGGGGGAAATTAATATCCCTATACACGGATGGCGCGATTCTGTATATTATAGACCCCGCTAACAACCTAGCTCCGACAACACAGGAGGTTGAAGGGTTTGGTGAAGCATCAGGCCTGAGAATAAATAGAGCCAAGACCTCCCTATTCCCCCTAAACAAGAAAATGGTTCAGCCCCCAAACATCGAAGGCTACGGCTGGGAACAGCGGGCTGTCACATACCTGGGGGTGCGGGTGAGCAGAGTCGCTCGAACGCTGCTAGAAGATAATCACAACACATACTTACAGGTTCTGAAGTCCAGCATGGAAAGGTGGTGTGGGCCTCCCCTTTCGCTCATGGGAAGGGTTGCAGTAGCCAAAATGATAGTGATCCCAAAGCTTCTTTACATTTTCCATAACATCCCGGTGTGGCCGGGGGTCGGCTACTTCAGGGAGGTGCGTTCCCTGCTACTTAAACTCGTCTGGCACCCGAAGAGCCCAAGCATTAGCTGGGAAACGCTAACACAGTCCTGGGAAAATGGGGGAATCCACGCACCGAATGTAGAATTGTACTTTCTGGCGGCACAGCTGTCCTTTGCAAAATTCTGGATGCCTGGTGCCCATTTGACTCCCCATGTGCGCATAGAACGGCGCTTGGTCCATCCGTACTCTCTCCAGGGTTTGCTAATCTCAGGCAAATCGCTGAACAAATGTAGATTTGACCTGGTCGCTAGTACAATGTATGCTTAGAAGAGAGCACTGAAGAGGTTGCGAGTGGACTGCCCGTTTGACGGAGGTTTCTCACTCTGGAATATAGAAACCATAGCGCCTACCTGCGATGAGGCCATCATTCAGGATTGGAGGGGAGCGGCATTATTCGTATGGATGATATGTGCCCAGAGGGGAAGTTTGTCACTAGGTAGCTGTTTGTGGAGAAGATGGGCGGAGGTTTTCAACGCACACTACAATACCTTAGAATGAAAGCAGCTTTTAGATAATGGTCCCCAGTGTTCCCGGATATCCCATGCACCACCCTGTTTCTGCAATAGATCAGAAATTCCTCCAGGTGTAAAGGAGTGGTTTCCACATTATATAAACTACTCCAGAATGGTACACCCCTGGAACCCTTAAAGTGTAGTAGTAGATGGGAAGAGGACACTGGGCTACACCTCACAGACAAGCAGTGGGGGGTGCTCTGCAATACTATGCACAGTGGGGCCTTTAATTCAATTAATCCAACTCAAGACACTGCACGACCTCTCCCCGGCGTGCATACACCAATATGATACTACAAGATCCACCAACTGGCCAAGGCACAATGCTGACAGGGCAGATATGATACACATGATGTGGAACTGCATTAAATTGTGCTCCTTCTGGCAGAGAGTTGCAGTCATCATGTCAGAGATGCTGGGGCAACAAGTGCCGTGCGATTTGTTGTGTTGCATGTTTGGGTGGCTCCCTGGGTTACCAAAACAGTACCGAAGGTTACTCTTGACCTGCATCATTGTGGCGAGGAGGTGTATCTTGCTGAGGTGGACGAACGCATTCCCTCTGGTGATGATATGGCTGAAAGACTTAACATGGTTAAGTGACATGGACAAAGAATATGCAAACTTATGCGCAATGCAAAACCAGCCAAAAAACATATGGAACCCCTTTACTGCATACTTGATAACCCAAGAGGGCTACCTAGACAGCCCGCACAGTGCACAGTAGCCACCCAGTTAAGGGTAATGGTGTCTTGCGAGAGTCAAAGCTCTGTCTGAGCGTTGTACTGATGGCTGAGCAAATGTTGTGACTCAATGTATTTGGTATCAAGATGTAATGTATGATAACTATGTTTGGCTGCTGCTGATGTGATGCGAATCATTTAATAAAGAAATAAAAAAAATATATATATGATTTTCCTGTACCAGCTTGTCCACTAACATACATCGATAAAGTGTTGTAGTTGATACAGGAACGTGCATGTTTATAATTTTTAAGGCCATACAAAAACCTACCTTTTCTCATCTCATATATTTATTTCTGCTTTTCATGTGAACGTTGTAGTTGCTGCATTGAACACTCCACTTCCTCCATGGCGCGCTCATCATCTGTTTGAATAATTGCAACGCCTAACTCCCTTTAACAGATTCCCGACTGCCCTCAGGCGTATCCTTTGCCAATTCAGCTGCCAAAAGTTCTTCTTGACATATTTCTTTTGCATTAGTTGCAAGTACTGTTCAAACATTGTATATATGATATTTACTTAATTTGAAACAAATAACTCTTTGAAAGTTTCATGAGAGATCACAAACATATGTGGATATTCAACAACAACATTCAGTTGTGCATGTCTAATCAGTATAGACATGATGCAGTGCATTTAACTGATGATGGAAATGCACTCTCCATTGGAAACATCAAATCAACAATCCAACTTTGTTAAAAAACTATATGATCAATATTCCCCAAAACAGTCCTTTTAATGACTGCCTATTACACACACACACATATATATACATGTAAATCTACAAAGCAAACTTTTTAAACAATTATTACATTCCTGTGGTTATACCGCAACTACAAAAAACACACAGACAACACCCACACTAAATTTTAACATTTCTGTGTGCTCTTTTCTTAAATGATTTATGAATTTTCTTTTCCCAAAAAGATAATACCCTGTATTCCCAATCAAAAATACCTTTCCACATGTTGAACAAACACCTCTTTGTTCAAAAACTGCATATAACGTTATATATTAAGACCAGAAATATTGGGTTGCTTTTCGCACACTTGCCCTATACCTTCTACTTCACTGGTACTTCCAGTCTCTATAGTCCATGTTCCTTCACAATATTCAGAAAAATCTGATTTATCACTTGACAACCCAGTGAAGGAATTTGTCGGGGAAATTGTATTCATTTTTCCATCTCCAAAGATAAACATCCACCAGTACTATGTATACAGTCTTCAATTCCACATCTTCGAGTAACACAATCCTAAGCCACGCCACAATTAAACATTTCTAGGCCACCTACTCTTTTAAAAATAACAGTTTCCTGTTTCTTGCAACTATTTTAGTAGCTTTGCGCTGCCCTTTATCGCCGCTATGAGAGACGCGCACTCATTGGTCAGTAAGATCCCCACGGCTACACATCAATGGGAGCCCACCGAAAATATAGGACATGCTATTGCTATGCTACCATCAAAATGCCCATAACCACAACTTCCATAAACGTGGTATTCCCGCGGCTAGACAGCCATTTTCTGACAAAGCTTAAATTGGTATTTGGAAATCCAACAACCATAGACCACACCACAATCAAGCTTATAGGCCATTGACACTGTGAAAATAACCCAAATCCTGCTTTCTAGGTTTTTGTTTGGGGGGTTTCTATGGCCCCACCCATAGCTGTGAGAAGGAAGCTTGCATAGGCCTGTGCTCTTCACGTGTCATCACGGGTATAAAGACATACCCTTATGTTCCACGGCAACACGGACGTCCTGGAACATGTTTATTTATTTATTCTTAAAGATACACTGTAATAGGCCTTACCACAAATAAACTTCCTTGGGTCATTTTCATCATTAGAATGAAGGACAACCCTTTGTATTTTTCCTCTCTTTATTCTGCTTGTTACCATGGCTACAAAAACCACACCCACCGAATGAATGCAATGATGCATCTCGTGGCTTTGCAACACAGTTCCTGGCTGGTCCGCATTCATGCTGACAACAATTTCACCACATGCACAGGAAATGTATATGAGTTGGGAGTCGTTTTAGTCCACCAGAAAAAGCACATTTTTCCCAAAAATTCTATTGTTCCCATCCCTTTTGTAACTTCCCTTACTCCTAAACCTCTCTTCCTTGTCTTATCAGCTATGCGTATAGTCTCTTCTTAATTTCCATCATGCAGAGACCAGGTAGTGACAGCAGTGACAACAACATTCAGCAGATCACCATATCTGATGAAGAATAAGATGTCATCTGGGTCTCCACTGCGTCACCCCCATGCGAGAAGGCGAAAAGCATAATGCAGGCTTCGGACAGCTGGAGAAACTTCCTGGTGCCGGAGTAGCACAGCCTAAAGGAGGTGGAGTCAGTCCGCTGTACCTTCTGCCATAAGATGCTGGGATGGGGACAATCCAATGTCATTTCCCAGAGCCTGGGCACCCCAACCCTTGTCTGGGCCCAATGGGATGAAGTGGACGAGCCCTACCGGCAGACAACACCTAAAGTAGAAGGTGAAGGCCCCCAAACCACAAACAGACCAATAGGCCTGCAGTGCTCCATCCACCTCAAAATCTGCACAATCAGCTGTGGCCACTTCCACAGGGACATAACCAACAACATCTGGAGCCACCGCAGTTGCAGCACCTTCCACTTCAAGCAGTACCATCTCGAGCCCAGCCTGCTGTCATCCTACCAGCGGTAAACCTCAATCAGTGCATGATACCATGCCTCGTATACCACAATCGAATTGCAGTGGGAGGTGCACCCTAGAAAAGGGCAGTTCACATTGGAAAACCACCAGCAGAACTGCCACTATTAGCAATATAACGTACAAAAAAAGAGTTCCCTTTTTTAACCCCTTGTTACATGTGCCAACCACAATGTTCTTTCCATCCAAGGTCACCACTCCTTCCATCCCCAGATGTTCTTTTCAGAACCATCCTTGAGGTAATTAACAAGAGAAAAAAAAAGGCACAGCATGTTTAAATGGATTGATAAACCATATACCATCCATGTTATACTGTATTTGTCACTAGGACCCTATGTATGGACTCAATTTTCCATTCCCATGGTTAAACAAAATGCACCATTCCATAACCATGATTACTTGACAGAAACCACACATGTGCACTTTTTATCCTTTGAGCAACTGAAATGACACCCGTTGTACAAATGTACCCTCCCTACACGCAAACCCAATCTATACCCTCCTCATAATCCCACAGCACTGCCTCCTAATATTCACACAATCTTTCCTCTGGCGCACTTCCATTTCACATGTTTAACTTTATAACCACGCTAATATAACCGAGTGTAAAACCCGTTATCAGAGTAATGAAAATTAATTTAATCAGATCTGATTATCTGCTCCATCACAGACTCCCCAATTTCGCATGGAGTCCTCTCCCCTGTTCCCCACCACTATCCTGACATCTCTTAATACTTTTTTCACTTCTAAATACCTTTTTGAACACTTTTTGTTTTTGCATTCCCCCGGTAATATGGCAGGCATCACTTGGATCGAGAAAATACATATAGTGGATTTTCATTTCTGAAATGCCTCTCTGTGCTGCAAAGCACCATGGGAGATATAGATATATTTTTGGAAGAAAGGGGCACCCCTTCCCCATCAAATATTTTACTGGACGGTATAACCTCAAACCTTCCCGGAAATTAAGTCAACACTTCGTGTCCAAGTCGTTTCTTATTTGATCCAATTCCCTCAAGCGATTTCTGTATGGCAGAATAAATGGGAGTAGGCCGTAAACAGCATTTATTTGCTTTCTTAATAACTTCTTCATTTCTTTACGAATCTTTTCCATAATTTCCAGTCTGGGGAAGAGGGGCAGTGACAAACATTTTGTCATCCAAATCTTCCAACCAAGTCAAAAGATATTAGCCTCGCTCAGCCTCTTTGCTGCAAACCCCAAGACTGATAGAAAGGTTTTAAGAAGCATAGGGGGCACCCACTTCTCTGTCAAATATTTTGAAAACTACTGTAGGAATTTGGCACAATCAAGTGAAGGAAATTAAGTCAACGCTTTGTGCCCAAGTTGTTTCATATTTGGTTCAAAACTGCCCAGCGTTTTTCACGGTAAGGCTGTTCAAAAACTGCATTTTTTCTTTATCGGAAAATGAATGGGCAGATAACTGGATTTTTGTTTTCTTAATAACATTTTAATTGTGTAACATATTGTTCCTATAATATGCCATTTGGGGGACCTTGACAAACGTTTGGGTTTGGAAAATGTCAACCAAATCCAGCTAGCAAGTCACCAGTTATTAGCAATAGAATTTTGGGGAAAAATTGCTGCTTTTTCATTTCTGAAAAGCCACCCATCCTCCTTGCTGGAAAGCAGCATGGGAGATATAGCAACATTTTTGGGAGCAGGAGGAGGCCTCTTCCCCCTTGAATATTTGAAAACCTGCTGTATGGAGTAACCCCAAACCAGTCCCGGAAATTTAGTCTCATGCCCAAGTTGTTTCATATTTGGTCCAATTCTGTCCAGCAGTTTTTGCACTTCGGCTTGACAAAATGAGGACTTTTTCTCAATGGGAAAATGAATGGGAGTTGTTTAAAACAGCTTGTTTTTACTTTCTCAATAACATTTCCATTTGTTTAACGAACCTAATCATTTCCAACTTGGTGGAGGATCGTAACAAACTTTTTGTTTGGAAAATATCAGCCAAATCCATCATGCAACTCAAAGGTTATTAGCAACTATAGTAAAACGGCCGTACTATAATAGTCAGAAGAGATCAAAACTGAGCCATTAACTGTCAGTTTCCTTTCCTTTCTTTACCTAACTTGGTACAACTAGTGACTTTATGACTGTAACATTTATTGTAAATAAGGTTACAGAAACAAGGGGTTTGAATTAATTAAATTACCTGCTTAAAACTTCATTGGCAAAACCACTCATAAATGCACAAGCTTTTGAAGAATTCATGTGACAGCGAAAACCGGATAATCTTGGGGTAGTTAAGGGTATAGCACTATCAAAAATGCTGATATTTAAGCACATTTATAACACTCTGTTAAAGAGAGTTGAATGGTAGGTGAGTCTCAACAGGAATTATAGTGGCTCGGTCTAATCTTACCATGCCTACAGGCAGGTGATTAATGTTGGCACCTGCTATTACTGTAGTATAAAGAAGGGCTGGAAATGGAAACCGTACTCTGGGATTCCACCTCAGGGATAGTTGGGGGCATTGAGGGGAAGGCCAGCACGATGAGGTCAGAGCTAGAGGTGGAGTCATGTCAGGAAAGAGATAAAAGTTGAAAACAATGAAAACAATATATGTCTGACTAACACTCCATTTCATAGAGATTACTTGAGCAGTAAATATATCAGGCAATAAATCAACCTAATAATATATATCCCCACTACCTAAGCAGGATTATGCCCACCCTCTGGGTGTACAAAACTCAATAACTTATCTGGAGGCCTACCTCATCCCCCAGCCTAGATACTAGACTGTCATGAAAGGGAAGAGAAGTTATGCCACCCAATAGACTACCAGCAGTAAATAGAAAGAAGCTGGTTAATGATAATAAAACACCACTATCGATCTAGGGACAATGCTCACCAAACCAGGGATACTATGCCAATTAATCTGCTGAACCAGCCACAGTATCACCATAGAAACTAGACAATCAGTAAACCTAAAGAGAGAATATACCAAGCCAATATGTCTACCTGATACATAAACTAAACTACAGGGATTATGAGACATACAACTCACTAACCAAAACCTCTATTTTCTGCTTAGTTAATGCACAAAAACCCACACAACCACCTCTCTCACAGCAAACTGCACAGACTTCACCACACCGCAACAACAAACAATCAACACATAGATCGCAACAACAGCACGCGATGACCCGCTTCGATCCTAGTTGCATACCCAAGCTCAGTGCCCGGTGAACACCGAACTGAAGCTGCCAATAGTACACCATCTCTCACTTTCCTATGCCCTCTTCACCCACTAACCCCCCCACCTTTGTTTACAGATCCACCTGAGCGCCTGGAGACCAACTCTGTTGGTGACGGTGCACTATATGAATACCTTTAACAAAGACTGATATGCAAATGGATATTTCCCATCTGTGAAAGGTACAGTGAGCAAAAAGTGTGTGCTGCAAACTCTCATCTCAGAACAGGTTATGATGCCATGTTCTTTCTGGAGAGGAACGCCTGCTACCTTTTTTTAAATACCTTTAACATTAACATTAATAATATACAATTCATTATATGAACATGGTGAGCGTCTAATTATAGCTGTATTTTCCCCAAGATTAAAAATACACTCATGTGTCTACAGCCATGCATCAGATGTTAAAAGTGCTCAAATGTAAAAACAAAAGAAAAAATCGTCAGTGATCTTCTGAGCTCAGACGTTAAGTATTTATTCTCAATGTTCATGCAGTGTATGAATGATCGGCCATGAGATTTTGGTTTCTTCAGATTCGGGAATCTGGAGAGACATTTGTTCCAGGAATCGGAATCTGAGGAAATCTGGCCGCATTCCGTCATTCCGTAGAACTGCCCTTGCTCACTGGTAAATGTGTGAAATACGATTTCGTCTCATTGCACCTGTGCATGTGTTTTCTCCCTTGGGCACAGGCTCTCTCCGAGTTGCTGCCCCCGTAGCAGAGGCACAGCATGTGGCATTCCTCCTGAGTGCGCAGTCTTTCTTTTAACACACTCTTGCAGGCCTTCAGACCAGAGGCAGAGAGATGCCCGTCTCTGCTAGAGACAAGTTTGGATCTGCTCACCTGCTCATCTTCACTGAGCAATGGACGGAAATGAGATCCATGGTTCTGTATACAAAGGGCCCAAATCAGTTAGGGCTTTATGGAATTCTACCAGTATCAAAATATAGAGCTTCATACTTTATCCACAAGAAATGCATGCACCTTCCCTAACTTGAAAACATTTTGTTGCAGATCAAATGTCCAGCCGATTTCATAAATATATTTTTGTTGATCGGTATCAATGGCAGGATCTGGGGATGCAATGTTCCCTCCTGTGCCTTGCATTGAATCTCCCCTCTGATTAGTCTGTCAGTCATACTGGAAAGGCCTCTCTGTCAGAATAAGCTGGCTTTATGAACAAAACTCCAGCGTTATTGGAATTTGCCTAGAAGATCGTCGATAAGCTCCCAGTGGAGCAGAGAGCATTCAGGTATATTGTTATTTGTGTTTATGCATGCAGGCTGTCAGGCAGGGCCTGGGTTCATTAGCAGTGGGGTCCTGAATAAGCCACGAGGGGACAGTAGGGAATTCAGAGGTCGGCTTTGATGTGCTGTGCACTGTACACTGGAGTTCAGTCATTCTGCATCAGATAATACAGAAAATATGCAGAGAGACCCTAATCCGTGAAGAAGAAAAACGCTATTCAAGTTAATAATTATGAAGGTTCTGCTTTAAGGGAATACATTATGTGTGTAAGTAGTAGAAGGGGTCCCCTTTTGTACAATGTTACATTTTGACAGGTGGGCACACCCTGTGCTTCCGGTCTTAGCCCCGCCCCCTTTTGATATGCTTTGATATGAACTTAACATCAATTTAATATAAAAAAAATCTGTTTAAAATCGATATTATTTCAGAAGTATATTGGCTATAAGGTGTTTTCTGATTTGTATCAGTTTTGATATAAAGTGTATATACATTTTATATACAATCTATATATAGATGGGAGCGGCTGGGAGCGGTGCTCACCGATGTTGCTCGTTCAAACACTGAGAGCATTGTGAGCTCTAAAGAAAGGGACTGTGAATCTAGGGTTACGCAGAGTGACGCAGTGATGACATCACAGAGGGGTTGCGCCCAGATTGATAGGAAGCAGATCTACATTTTATATCTAATTGATAAACTCCTCAAAGTTTTTGATAGCAATTTTATTGAACCCCAATCATTTTTATATACATTTTATATATTTTAAGGATCCCAAGAATGTATGATATAAAGGGATGGCCCAAAGGCTATGATGGCATGGGCGGGGGGGCTTACAATCCGGATATATAGCCTTTGTGGTAGGCCTGAGGAACACAGGCACGCTTTTAGCTTTCCAGAGGCTATCCAGGAAATGACAATTATGAACAGCTACAATTCCGATGAGGGGAAAACACCGTCTGGAAGCCCCGGATATTCAGAGTATAGCTATACCCCTTATTGTCTAATGGGGCTGATGAGCTGGAAGATGCGCAGGACTTCATGGCTGGAACGCAAGGACAGTGAGCTCTGTGAGAACATGTCTATACTCTCTGTTGCCAGGGAGCCGCCGTTCACTGTTACAGTTATGGGGCGCTCTGTTGGAGACTGCGTTCAAAACATTAAGGAGCATGTGCCCATAGCAGTTGCTAATCTGGAAATGATGACCTGGAATGGTGATGACGTGGTTCTGGAGCAGCCGATGGGTGTGGTACCGGGGCACCCATCCATGACCGATGTGGGTTCTGAAGACAGTAGATATGAACCTATGGTTCTGCAGGCAGCCATGATGCCGGGGAGTGACTTCGCCCCACTGGAGTATCGGGAAAAACAGGGGTCCAAGTGCACTGGTTCTTGGACGGCCAGTTATCCAGTGGATATATTTTAAAGCAAGCGTTTCTATTTTGTTGGGCTTAGAACTAACTATAGTTAAAACCATGTGTCTCTGTTTTGTTTACAGCCTTTAACCCATAAAGTGGACCGCATTGAGGAGAGCAAAGCTATTGCAGAAATGATCAATATTTATTGTGTTTGCTGCTCAAACCAAATTGAAAACCCTTGGGATTGTGATAACAGCCTGTGTTAGGCTTGTGTTTTGCAAATGGAGACCGGCAGCTTTAAAGATGACACTGTGACATTGGATGTGACCTGGATTGATATTCTCTCCCGACAAAGTTTTATGGCCATAGTTGTGAAAACATGTTTGAAACAACACTTTCTCAGCTGGTGCTCAGGACATAAAATTGATGACCCCCGAAAAGATGCTCATGAGTGTTTGGAACTATCTTATACGGATAATTCACTATGTAAAATATGCCACATGTTGAGCTCTAAACACCTTGGAGAAATTATGCGAGTGACACAGCCACTAACACAGCTAAGGGTTGGTGTATGGATGGAATGATGCATATATAAAACATTATAGGCTATACAATCAGCATGTAACTCCCTTTTGAAAATGAAGCAGTTTAGATGAGGTGGTCGATGTGTGTTAGAAGCATCATTGAGAAAACAGTTTGCAAGTGGGGGGATAAAGTATATCAGAGACAGTATGGTAGAGCAACATGCATGGGCCCCATAAACTGACCTAGGAGGTTCTGACTAAAATAAAAAAAAATGAAAATCCAACAAGTGAGGGGTACTATTATACATAATATAAAGGAACACGTAATAAAGAACCAGACCGTTTTATGATTTTGAACAAATATTTTATTCATAAAAAGATATATTTAATACATAAAGGAAAAATAAAGGTTATGCACAAACAATTCAATGCAGAGAGAGGAAAAAAGTTATAAGTGTAAAGGTTTGTCTTAACTTACCACAGGTGATTCAAAACATAGAAACTGTCTCTATAAACAATTGTTGCCACGTCACAACCTAGCATTTTTAATTAGCATGCAGGGTGTGTAACAATGGTAGACTGGGGATTGTTACACACGGCTTCCTGCACAAAGGATTGCACCAGATCTTTCAAACTCTCAAAAGCCCTGTTGTTAACTTTTAACGTTATACCTTTTAATTCCATGCTGACGGTTCCTACAGATGTATGATAGGCATATGTTTTGGGGCCAGAGGATACAAACTCCACACTTTATTCTTCAGGAGCTAGCTCAGACATTCGATCACCTAGATAATTGCTGCTGGGCGTGTTGATATACCCAGGGTGGCTGACAAAAATAATGCTATCGGTATTGTGATACAGAAGCCGCTCTTGTAATGATTCCATTAAACCAAACAGTTTTAAGCATGCGTGAGTGGTTGTAAATGCAGCTATGAATGTGTTTGTGTTGTCTGAAGATGTTGGATGTTCCACGGCGTAGAGCTGTTTCATTATGAACATGCAGATGCTCACGTCATAATAATAATCAAATAGATAGACATGAAGCACATCAGGGTCTGGGATGATGGATGTGTTGGGTAAATTAACTCTTTGTGCAAACTTACCCCACAACGAAATAAGGCATAATTTTGCCAACAGCCACCAAGCAGGGTTTTCCTCAATGTGTTCCATGCGCAAGCATATGCCCTGATGTTTATAATAATCATCATTGGAAGCCCACTCCCTGAACCACTGCATAGCTGACCAACCAATATTGTCCATAGCGTTTTTCACAACCGCCAGTTAGGGGGTGCTGTATAGAGATGTTGGGCCTCATTCCGAGTCCGGCGGTAACCCTGGTTGCCGCCGGCCTCAGAATGAAGTTTCGGCTCCTGACTTCCCGGGGACACCGGGCTATTCCAAGCCCGGCAGCCGGGAAGTCAGACACGGGCAATTTTGTTACTCCCCATTCCCATAGAGTCCTATTGGACTCGATGGAAATGGGAACACAGGAGCACCTGCACCGTTAAATACGGTGCCGGTGCTTCCATAACAAGTCTGTCTACCGTGGCCGCTGCGCCAGGCAGGGTCAGACCTGTTAGGCACGGCAGCTCCGGCACGCAGATTTATAGTTTGCTGGCCCAGAAATAACAGTGCGACCGGCACTGTTGTTTCCAGACTAACAAACTTATAATGAGTCACGTCTTTTTCGGAGATGTAAAAGAACCACTGAATAGATGGCATTGAATAAAGCATTTGACGTCCGTGGTATGGATCATGGGGCAGCAGCGCAATTGTTTTAGGTTTTATATATAGTTGTCTGTAGATCTACATACAACTAGCCAGCATAATGCTTTGGAAAGGATACTTCACCCTTTATAAGTGTTTCACGACAAGTCATTTGAATGATCCCATCCCTGAACAAATTACAAGCCTGTCTTAAAATGTTGACATCTTCTTGACAGTAGGGCCTTAACTCCTGGTGAAAGTGAAACACGCCGTGCTCATTTGCCTTATACCACGCCATAAATTGGGTCTTTTTCGCTAGGCATCATGTATTGAACAATACACTGATCCAGGGTTGGAATCGGGCCTATGTAGTTCTGCTTAGCAGCCAGCCACACATGATTCTTCTGTACATTTTCAATAGCTCTTCCCTGTTAGATGTCTGGCATATAGATCAGTTGTTGGGTTACATTGTCTTGGCGAACCTCCATGTCATATGCTATGTAGTGTTTGGCTTTATTTTGAGGTCAATCTGGTGTTATGTAGCACATGTGTTCATCCATGTTGACAGCAAAAACTTTGCACACTTTACAAATTATTCGGGTACAGTTATGACTCTCACAAAAACATTTTTCACACGTGGGGAAATCAATGCACCGCTCGCACACGGCTGACCGCAATACTGCTTTTTGAATGTGCTTGTCTAGACAGTTCCGAGACCTCACAAACACGTGACAGTGAGGACATTTTTAAGGTTTTTCCTTAAGCGTTTGACGCTTTTCTCTTAAACACAAACAACAGTGATATTGACAACTGTGTCTATGTTTGTTTTTGAAAATGTGATGGCAGTTCTGACAGAGATGTTTAGCCCCCATGAAACCTTTTAAATTGATTGTACCATAGAAATGGCTGTCGTGGTGTAAAACATAAAAAGTGTTTATGGCTGTTTTAGCCGTTAGCGGGAAATACTGCCACACCCCATTGTTAAAGTAAACTATATTGATGGCTCTATCAAAATACTATTTAAAGAGATTCAGCTATCCAACCCCTAGCCGAATGGCTGGTGGAAGCCCTAGCTTCTCGTGCACATGTAAAGCTTTTGCACGTATATCAGCATCTGTTATGCTTCGATTAAACCTATGAGACTAGACGCCATGCAGAGATTTAGCGGTTCGGGATCGAAATGTAATAACTATTTGCCGCTGGATTTTATGATGTGGCTGTGTAGAATTTTGCTCAAAGGTTTATAAGCACCACCGGAGCATGGCCTGACAACTACTGCCACAATTATTAGTGGCACAAAATACCAAATCTCAGTCTTATGCTGCAGCAGCCTCTGCAAATTCTCCCAAAACTGCAAAATGCAGAAAGTACCCTGAGGGGATTGACTTGTAAACAAGGGTCTGTTTAAACCATCAGCCTCCTTTCTTATTTGAACAAAATCATTGGGACCAATAGTTTCCAGTAATTGTTGGACCAGTGTTTCCACATCCTTAGTTATATGAGAGTCATGTTAGCCCATGCCCCAGACAGCACAAATGCTTCAAGTTCAAGCCAAAGTCCAACATGCCCTTAAGGTGAATAGGATGAAAGAAATAGCAGGAACATTAGACACATCATTGCAGTTTAGTAGCTACTGGGCCATTAAACAGGTCCAGGGCTACGAAGACTATCTTGACATTATGAATCCTAAGGCAATGCATTCTCATTCTCTTAAATCTCGCTTTGGCATATTACCTTTGGAGTCCGTCAAATCAAAATGGAATACCAAAGTGACCTCAGATTGTCCTTTTTGCTCAGGGATCCGGGAAGATAGAGTTTGCTTCCTGTGTGTTTGTCCCATGTATAAGGACCTTAGAAATATGTCATTAAAGCATCTTTTGCGTCAGTTCCAGGTCACAACTGTGGCTTGGGCCGTTGGGTTCTGCTTGAGTGCTGAGGTTCCCTTGGTTACTTTCACAATGGGTTGGTTTTTGATTTGGGCCGGATCGAGAAGCACAAAGCGAGCAATCTTCTTTTATAAGAACAAAAATTGTGTTGTATGATGAATCTAACTGTTCACATTAGCCGAAAGGCTGTAGAACTATTGCCTGGCTTAGAGTTTGTTAAGGATTTTAAAGATGCAGCACACTCCGGACCAGGACTCTTTCAACTGGCCAGGGATGAGGCGCACAATAAAACACTTTTATGTTTATTTCATTCAGATTTAATTCTTGAGAAGGCAGCCAACCCGTATCACACCCCCCTCACAGTACACCCTGTATCTCAATGGACCCAGAACCAGGCCGGTGTGTAATAATGAAATATTTATTTATTTTTAATTTTGAATAAAAATCAAACACATTCAATATAGGGCAGCAATCACCAGTGTGGTGATCATTACACAATCAAATTATAGGATACACTTAGTTTAACCTTCCAACATCAGGTACACAATGCACAAATGAATGAAAGCAAGATTACTTTTCGTGTAGTATTTTCAAATAGCACCACAGTTAGGCATTCCCCTTGCAAAACCCCCTCACACTACTGTTAACCAGGTTGTGTGTGGTTGGAGAGGAGTAGCAAGAAGTCAGGTATACTAGGCAACAATCAGCATGAAAATCCGACCTACCATCCCTGAATGGGAGGCCAAAATTGGATTAAGCTCCCATGAAAAATCAGCAAAATGGCACTCGGAATTACTGAATAGTTATTTTACATACACGGTTGAACGGATAAGGCAAGAATCTGTGTGGCTGTACTAACGAAGCAAGAAAACTCACAAACTACAAGGCAATGTACTAACAACAGGTATACATTTCAGAAAATCAACTTTGGAAGGAAAACAGTGCAGCAAGATTCACACGTGGCAAAATTGCAACGGCTTCGTTTCACAGGTTTAAAATAGGCAAACCACTTCAGAAATGAGCTAAAGAATCAAAATCGGAAATCGGTTTTGCTGATGAAGGACAAAGGCACATAACAGGTATGATACTACAGGGAAAGGGTGACTCTTGATGGTGACAGAATGGGATTCTTAGTAGAAAATAAATCGTTTTTTATAATGAAAGCAGTTACACAGGAAAAATCGGTTTTAAATGGAAAATGACAGGTTCTACTGAGACTATTTTTAGTGGCTAGATTATGACAGAAGGACACAGCTCAGGAGAAGGTTCATTTGAAATGTTAACCCACTCACGCCGTGTACCTCTTTATATGGGAATTCGTTCATGTATTCCAAATAGTACTAAGGACTTATACAACAGACTGAAATGATTTGGAAGAATGGCGCTAACACGTGGAGATTAACACAGATTTTCCTAAGGACAAGATACACAGAGGAGTCTGGCACTTTAAGAATTTATTTACTAGGGTATTTATAGGATTTCTATGGGATTGGACATAATACAAGGTAACAAAGCAATGGATGCAGCTTTCTTTGATTACTGGGGAAGGGTGATACTCACAAAAGCACTTGAATGGAATAGTTTGGACAGCCAACCGGGTCTCTGGACAGTGGGACAGGGGTCTGGTCACTGCACAGCGGCAGCTCTCTGCTAGGGACAGGGCGAGGCAACCAGGGTCTGGTCTCAGTGAACAGCAGGATTTTTTTGAATGTCCCGACTTTTGAATGTCTCCTCCTTATATAGGCCGGATGACATCAGAGGATTTTTACTATGTGGGCAGAAATAACCTAGACCTACCTCTCAGATGGGATAGGTCAGGCTGTAAATGTCGCCGCCTCCCTGTAAGCAGATTGGACTGAAGGAAGTGACTCAGTTTTAGTGTGGGGGTTTTTATGAGGTGCTTTGTTATACCATAGTTACCTTTGCCAAAACCAGTTATGAAAGAAAACCCTCATATTTATAAACATCACCCTTATATAAATTAGATAGGCAAATACCATATTTCACAGGGAGAATACTATTCCAAACCCCAATTTTGTACGATGCTGTTTAGTCCTTCTGGCAATCTTTTGCAATCTCTATGGCAAATATTTCCCCAAAATATCTACAAATGGGTACATTGAAGCTTATCAATGTAGGACATATTTGCATTTAAGTTTCATAACTGTAGCATGTACGCTTTCCCCAGTAATGTGACTTTAATGCCGTTTGCATCCCCCACATGCTAGGAAGATCCACATTGTCTTATTTTCATGGTGCAAAAATTACATTCAAGCTGTCAAATTTTTACATTACTGCTTCTTTAGATTACTGAAATAAATGTCTTTATATGAAAAGTCTTTTCAATGACATGGGCCAGCTTTGTTCCCAAAAGGGGCAGTTCTTTCAACCCCCCAGCCAAATGTCATGCTATTGTCAGCTCTGCCAAGAGGTTGCTATGACTCCCCTTTGAACCTAGGCAGTTGAAGCTGAGGAGAGGTATCAGAGGAATTCACACTACAATGACATGGCTGTCCATTGTCCCATGCTGCAGCAATGCCGCTCAGCCTGACAAAGTCACCACTTACCACATCTATGGGCCTTTCATGTGGTAAAGGAACTTCATTTCCCATGGGGTTGGCACATTAGAAGTGCCTGTCTTTGCAAAAACTGGTTTGACAGCAATTTCTGGGCTTAGCCAAGATGTTGACATTCTTTTTGTGGGGAAAAATAAAATGCACATAGTACAATTTACTTATATTTTGGCAGATTTTCTTGCCAATATATATAGTTTTGCTTCGGGGCATGTTACAGTATTATTTTCATTGAGCCTGTACAATATCAACTCACTGCTTTGCAGAGCAGTGCAAAACGGGTTCATTTTACTTTCCCATGTCATTTACAAATGCAATTTTCCCTGCATCTTAATTCTGAACATTTCCATAGCTCTGGTCAATTTCTAATACACAGGAATCTGTTCAATACAAGGGTTCTTTGAAACTGACATAAGTAAAGGGAGAGAGAGAGAGCTTCTTGTGAATAGTTTTGCTTGTGTACTTTGTTGCAAGAGTAAACACTTGCCGTACGTCCTGAAATGAATTTATCTGCTCTTTCACAGATTTTACTTGACACTCAATGCCTTTCAGGGAGGAATGGCCCTCCTTTGTTCATCCTGAAGATAGATGGGCATGAATATGTTTTACTGGAACCAAACTGTGTAATGTTGAAAAGATGGAAATAGCACCAGTGCACAGTCATTTTAAGCACAGAAAATGTTCTCTTTCAGTTGGAAGTCTTGAGCTGGCAGCATAGCAGCACTGAGCCATGCTGCTTTTGACTTCATCTTTTTGGTGCACATGAAGAAAAAACCTTAAGCCATTCTCTGGGTGTTCTATGTTCCATCTCGCCCCATATGAGCTCAGCAGAGCCAGCGCAGTCATTACTTTTGCAACTGCTAAAACGCAGTTTTGGTGATGCAGGGGAATATGTGCTCAGCAGACCCAGATCAGCCATTTTTCTTGTAACTGCTGAAAATGCAGTTTGGTGGTGCAGGGAGTTCTGCTGGGCTGGTAAATGTACCCCACAAGTTACAACTACTTGTTTTTCTATGGACATTTTACCCAAAGTAGATAAAACATACATTGTACGCATGGAAGCACCTTAGTCTGGATTGATGTTAGCTATAGTTATTTAAAAAAAAATATGTACTGCTAGTTAGCTCTTAGTCTAATTAATAGGCTGAATATGTATTTTTTGTTTATATGCAAAATGATTCTGCAAATTGATTTTGCATTTGTTTTTGTTATGTATATGTTGGCTTTTATGGTAAATTCCTTTTTATCGAAGTAGAGCAAAATAATGATGAATCTGAACTCCTCATAATGCTTCACAGCTGAGAATGTTTTATAAGTTCTTTGATAGGCCCACACCCTCTACAAATAAATAGGTAATTTTGGTGGCTGGGGTGTTGATGCCCGTGGTGTACTAACTCAATCATGTCTAGATAAAACCAATCTGCCGTTTTCAAGATTTTAAATAGGCGACACCTATGAGCTCGATTGTATACTCCAGCCACTACCACATGAAGATACTAGTCAGTAATCGGTGGAAAATAGGGAATTTCAAAGTGTTCACGAAAGATTCCAACAATTTCAGACTTGTTTGTTGGTCTGTCTCTTTACTTTTCATATGTTTCAGTATAACCATTAAAGGAAATTTAAACATCTGAGGTCTTATATTTTCATGTTGTAAAACATTTCCCAGCTCCAGATGCTTTACCACTGCTGAAGGACAGATACTGTTCACAACATACCTCAACAATCTCTTATCGAAAGTGATCATAGAAAGTGTTAAATTATGTATGCTGCATACCTTGCATTGTGAGCTTACAATAAAACATTTTCATACATTGTCATTCAGATGCTCCTTGACCCATTGTTCAGAGGGTGTGAGAGAGCAAATCTTTACACATGAGCCTCAGACAGGTGAGTTAAGTGGCTTTCAAATTGTGTATCAAAACAATATTAATTTTTATATACATTTCTATATCGAAAAATGTGATTTTTAATATCATTGTTTATATGTATTTCTATATTGAAAAATAAGATTTTTAATATAAAATTCCATATCACACATATGATATTTAACATTAGTTTTTATATAAATGTATATATAAAAAAATACATTTGTATATATATGTTTATATTAAACAGATATCAACATTGCTTGAAATTTCTGCTTCCTATAAAGTTTATATAAAAATGATTCGGGTTCAATAAAATTTCTATCAAAAACGTTTGGGGGATTATCAATTTGATATAAAATGTATATCCGCTTCCTATCACCCCAGGGCGAAACCCTTCTGTGACGTCATGACAGTGTCACTCTCGAAGCCCTAGATTCACAGTCCCTGTCTTCAGAGCTCACTTCGTTCTCAGCACTCGATCGAGCAACATCGGCAAGCGCCACTCCCAGCCACTCCCATCTGTATATAGATTTGATATAAAATGTATATTCACTTTATAGCAAAACTGATATAAATCAGAAAACACTTTATAGCCAATATACATTTGATATGAAAGTGATATCAAACATGTTTTATATTCTTTTTATATTACATTTATATTAAGTTTATATCAAAGCATGTGAAAAGGGGACAGGACTAATACCGGAAGCAGGGGGCGTGACCACCTGTCAAAATTGAACAATGTACAAAACAGTACCCCTTCTACTACTGATGTAATTACAGGTAGGGGAGTTCACTTATGGAGAGTTAAAACAAATTTGCTTTCTGCCTGTGCCTCCCTATCGATCTGCACATATGTGAGAAGATGCTTATATGCTTTGTTAAGGGGTCAAAAAAGGGCCACGCTAAGTAAGGCTCAGCTCGCACAAGAACATAGCTAGGGGTCACGCTGTTATTTTTATTTTTTTTGTTTGGTAGTAATTTGGATATGCAAAATGGCAACAATGCATGGTAAAAAATAACATGTTCACTGCTCTTATTTTGCAAAAATGTACATTTGTGGTGTCAATACACAATGCAAACACACACGCACACGCACACACAGTTATTTGGGTTCTAACCTTTCAGAATATTTTTTAAATGTGTTAATATAAGAAACATGTTCAGAGGTTCCACAATACATACATTTTAATGATTTTGCTTTTTCTACCAGATAAGTCACAATTGCATGTTCACTTAAGGGCATTTCATTTTGGAATGTAGACACTTTGCATGTGCTTCAGGGTTTTAAAATTAAAAAAGTGTGCGGTTTGCTTGAGATTGGTCTAGGATCACACTATGTCGCACAGAGAGGAAACTGGGATTTAGAAGTAGGTGTCATGGTTTCACAGTCACCACCTTAACCTCTAGAACAGACTCTTTCCACACGAATAGTATTGCTATTAAGATGTTACTCTCTACTTTGGGATGGTGTATTGTGTCTCCACATTTGATCTTGTGTGATGAAGGTGATTTTAAAGTCCTCATTGGGCTAGTGCGTGATGACAGTGGTACTTACATCCCCACAGGGATGGTGTGCGATAAAAATTACGTTCAAGTCACCACAGAGATGGAGTTTGAATGTAGTGGTTTTAAAGTCTCCACAGGGATGTTGTGTGATGAGAGTGCAGAGTAAGATTAAGGTCCATCCGAGATGTGTAAGTGCCAACCGAAATTGTATGTGATGAGGGGGGTGGTGTAGCCCTTACGGGATTGTAGTGTGATGAGCATTTCATTGAAGTCCCTACAGACATGGTGTGTGAAGATAGTGGTGCTAAAGTCTTTACCTAGTTTGTGTGTGATCACAGTGATGAATGACATTAAGGTCCAAAAAGATGTTTAGGTGACCATAGATAATATGTGGGGTGTTAAAAATGTTTAAGTACCAAAAGAGGGGCTAAGTGAGGAGGAAGTCAGTAAGGTTCTTACAGAGATGGTGTGTGATGATTTTTCTACTGAAGTCCCAGCAGAGATGGTGAGTTCTGACTGTGAGATTAGAGTCTCCACAAAGATGGTTCATGCTGTTGGAGATGTTTAAGTTCCAACAGAGATTTGCATAATGAGACAATGTCATAGCCCTACAAGGGTCATAATTGGGGTATTGTTACTCACCACTCTGAAGTAGGCCCAAGATGTGGATGAGTGACCTTGGAGATGATGGTTGTACAAGAACCAATATTCAGCCTTCCATCCCAGCTCCCCTGAGTACAAGACTCAGACTTCCTCAAAAGGGGCTCTTTTCTACAATGTACCTCTCCGCTGTTTCGATTGGGACAGACAGAGGTGTTAATTGAATAAAAGAGCGGGGAGATAACACACCGCCAATACCAATGCTGCAAAGGAATACAAAGATATTATACAGTGTTGAGAATAAACCAGGCAATCAGAACAGCAGTATAATATAGGAAATACCTAGGTAAGTATTGGAGTGGAGCTTCCCGGGGTGAATCTACAAAAATATGAATAAGCACAATGAGTGGAAAGAATTCTAAAGAGACTTCCTAAAGTATTGAACCAATAACAAGCAACCTGAAATAAGGGTATTTTGAGGATGGATAATGGTCCAGGAAACAGAAGACAACGATAGGAGAAAACAACAAACAAGAATGTTAGTATAGAGAAATAAACCCGAGCGGCACAAGGGTCGAACTAGTGCTGGGTTGGTGCAGAATCAGCAAAGCGTTTATATGCACTTGAAGACAAGTTCACAAGACAGTCACTCAATGTCCCAAAATCCAACAAAAGGAAAAATCCAATCAAGGCCGTGGAGAAATGGTTACAAATAGCAGAGATGGAGTTGCCAACTACAAATATGTACCTCAGCACACACGCATCCAGATAAGGCATGGAAGAGTTCCGGATGGTTGATAGCAAGACACCTGCGAGGAGGGCAAAGTCGTTCCGCGTCTGGTAGCAGCTAGCTGGGATGAGGTACCGCAAGAGGCAGCAGGAAGAATAATCCAATAACGTTCCGGGTCAAAAGCCAGGCGAGCACGACAGGAATAAAGGAGGAGGCAAGACAATCCAGAAGCCAGGCAAGGGTCACAACCAGTTAAGCAGATTAGAAATTTGTGCAGAGGAAACACGAAGGAGTAAACGGACGTAACCGCTGTAGCTTGTAACGCTAATTAGCAGCAACGAGCCCCTTGAAAGACGGTGGTTTTAAAGCCGTATGGGGGCGTGTCTTGCCGTACGTCTTCCACGTACAGGACGTGTCAGCTGACACGGACTCCGTCGTAGTTTGTACAGGCGCCATGGCAACCTGTATCTGCTCCACAGAGGAGCTTGTAAAGGAGTCGTATTCTGCAAGGAAGCCCGCAGGGAAGCCCGAAGTGTAACAGCTATGCAAGATGCAAGTATTAGATGGTAACGAAGAACATGTATGTTTTACTGCTCTTATTTGGCAAATATTTTCATTTACAGAGGTCAGTTAACATTAAAAACACACACACACCCCAGTCCCACCGCTACTGGGTAACAGGAGGTGGAATAGCCTTGGAAGCCAAACTGTAGACATAATGAAAACAGGTCCAGAGACTGTGCTAGTCTTTACATCTATCCTTCTATTGATTTCTGTTAATCGAAATGGAAATAAGGGAGTGCAATGATGCAAAGAAAGGAAATTAAATGAATATGGAAAGAAAGGAAAGGCTAGCACCATCCCATGAACCTGGGATAGATATTAGCATAGTCTCTCTGAATGCATTTAGTAAGCATTGGCAAAGCCAATAGATCTGGACTCCTAAATGAGAGTGTAATAACATGTTAAGTAAAGCTCTTGTCCCTATCATCTACCTATATAAAGCCAGACCTATTGGCTTTGCTAATGCATCTTATTTTATTGTGCAAATGTATTGAGCACAGACCAAGCTTTCAGAAGCAACAGAGCTCTATACATTGGTAATCCTTGAAGGCATACATTAGGTGGCTGCGAGGGTGAGCGGGAGGAATGGTCCTTACAACAAAACATGTATTACTGGCATACCATTTAGTGTAGCAGGTAATAGTTAACATTTACAGTTAGTGGGGCACATGCAGCAATGTTGAGATGGAGTGAGGGTAACAAACGGGGTAGGCTGTACACTGCGGTCATCAGACGTGACACTGGGCTGGGTGCAATCAAAGGGATATATTTTTTGGGGTGCCAAGATTGTGCTCCTTGAAAAGGAGTGCCTATCTTTTTTGTCCTCATTAGCATGTTGGTGGGTGCAAATCTGATGTTGATCGGTGTGGTGTTCCGCGGTCTTCGGTTACATATTATACATTATTAAAACTAGAAATTTAGGCTTATTGAGCACTAGAAAGTAACACAATAGAGGTGGATGTAAGGTAATTACACAACAAATTCAAACATATATCCAACTCTTGGAGGACATCCACATCATAGAAAGATGCTGCAACAAAGTACATGAACTGGAGCTTAGAATTATTATTTTTTGTTGTTGTTATAGCTCATGGCTAGTTACCAGCACAGGAGATTTTGGGGTACATAATTCTTACAATCTGCGCAGCTAGAAATTCTAAATGTGCAGTTCAATGCTTTGGGTCAAATAAATACCCCTTGGCTAAGACCACTGTGCCAGAAAAAGAGCTAATCTACAAATTCCAATGTGTTGTAGTAAGCACAATAGGACTGTGTGGTCAACTACATTTGAAGTGTCCAGTGGGTCAAGGAGGATCAATATGCAGGTGCTGTATCAGAGAGTTTCAGTTGTTGTTCTGTGTATCCCTGGACAGAAGCCAGCTTGTTGATGGTGGAGTAAGTTATTGCTTTCGATGAATGATTGGGGATGGCCAATGACTGCTCTTTACAGGAGCTTATCTGGAAATGAAGCTGTGAGATAGGTCATATATTTTCTGGCTCTGATGAGTGAAGGGAGAGTTTCTTTAGGAGAGATCGAACAACTGCATGCTCAGGTTCTTCTGTTACATTGCCTAAGAAGAGGGATGTTTTGACTATGCAACAGAGGCCATTCTCAATGAATTGTCCAATGAGTATTATGATTTTAAATTGACAGAGGTTTCTGCGACAGCATCCATGGTGTGTAGGAGTGGGAACTCCTACAGGAACTTCCTGTCTGCCAAGCAGCCACCAAGACTCTCAACCTCTAATCAGTCCAGCCTCCTTACCACCTCCAGTAATGGGCCTGAATATACCTTCTCTCCCTATACCATCTAAATACGGCAGAGATTGATGGGTATTTTGAGCATGCAACACCCAATGCAAAATAATTTCCTGAACATACCAACCCTTTATCCTATTGATCAGGCAAATGTTGCATTTATTTCGTTAAACCTGCAGAAAATGGCATTGTCATGAGCAACCTTCTATGTGGATTCTAATGATCCCGTTCTCTTGAACTTCAATGAATCCTTTGACACTTTCCAAGCAATGTTTTATCGTCAATACGCTTCTCAGTCAGGTGTGTAATGAATTAGTGGATATACGCTAAGGTAATAAAGTCCTATTATCTTATATTGCCCAGCACAAACCTTATTGTCTGAAAACATCCAAAGGACTCTTTTTTTACAGGGGACTCAAAGATGACCTAAAAGATTCAGTCAGTCAAGTGACCTCAGCCCCTGAGTCCTTGACGGAATGCATAACTTTGGTCATCCGCATAGATCAAAGGATGGGGGAACAAAAAGGAGAGAGACGCTATCAATAGTTCCAGAGGAATCCTTTCAAAAATAAGACTGATGAATCCCATTAAGCCAAATCTGAACCCATGCATTTGGATAGCACTTGTGCACCACTGACTTTGGAGGAGAAGGAAAGACAAAGGAGGTTCAATGTCTGTTTTTACTGTGGTGATTTCGGGCAACCCATACATTTTTATAGTAAACGTGCTCCTATCCAAGGGGGAAACAAACCCACTCATCATGGAGAGATAAGTATATGAGTAGCCTTCCACAACTGCTTTTCTGTAACATTGTTCCCCTCTTGCCCACTCAAGCACCACACCTCTATCTAGAGATTGATCTCTATGCCCCCAACGAGAATGGTTGGGTGTGGATGCACTTATTGATAGTGGTGCTACCGGTAACTTTGTAGATCTGAAATTCACCAAGTAACAGGGAATCTCATTACCCTCAAAATAAAAACTCTAACCAGTTGTTTCAGTCGATGGGTCTGACTTAATATCAGGTCCTATCTCACGATGAACTTTTGCTCTATGTTTAGAGTGTAAACCCAATCATTCTGACACCATCAGTTTCTATGCTAGCTCTACACTTCCAGATCATCCTAAGAATGCCTTGTTTGCGGCATAATAACCTTCTAATACATTGGCAAGAGTTGACTCTAAGATTTCCCAAGAAGGAGTCGTTAACACCAACCATCCACCCTTCTGAAGCCAGGCCTTTGCAGGAAATACCGGTCAGTTTCCTCCCGTGAATAGACCTGTTTTGCCAACCATCACTAAAGAAGGAATACCACCTGAATACCTTAACTATGCTGCTGTGTTTGATCCGGTTGAGGCAAACCAATTTATACCCCATCGACAGTATGACTGCCGCATTAAAATAATCCCCAGAGCTCAAATCCCTTATGGGAGATCCTCTGCTCTGACTGAAAAGGAAAACCTCATTCTCAAGGAATAAGTGGATGGAAAATGAGAGAAAGGATTCATATGGCATTTTATTCCCCTGACCGGTGCCTCTATATTCTTCATCTCAAAGAAGGACAAGGCAAAGTTAAGACCTTGTGTGGACTACCGTCAATTGAACCCATTTTTATTTTTACTGTTTGATTGAGTTCACAACCTTTCAACAAGCAGACCGATAATAACAAAATACATAAACACATTTAAAATACATAATTTGGGGATCCAAGATGGTGGCCGCAGGAGGAGGACGTATGTGAGCCTCTCTCCCCACCGGGCCGCAACAAAAAGAGAAATAAAATCGATACATGACACAGAAAAACATTGACCTCCTCCTCATTGATAGCAGGAAGGGAGGAAGAGGTTCACGGAGGGACAAGGTAAAACGCAGTGGTGCAGCTTGAGGGACAAGGACAAGGAGGAACGCAGCGGTGCTGCTTTGAAGGGAATTCCCCTACCCTAGTGAACACACTGACCTACGGCACCATAAGCTGGCAACAATAAGCAGGAAGAAAACAGGGGATGCCGGAGTCGAGGCACGACTAAGATCCACACGGGGTAGGAGCAGGTGCAGCAGGAAGCAGCATAAATACACAGCGAAGCAATGGAAAACCTTGGAGGCAAGAGGTAATATGCGGCGGCCATAAGTGGAGAGGAAGAGCCCATCGGACCAATGGCATGGTCACCGCATCATAAGGACAACCCAGCCCCCAGGAACTAGACGCTCCACAAGAGAAGCAGAGAGGCTGTCTCCCCAACCCGGGAACTAAGCTACGGGTGAGAGAACGCGTGAATGGAGGGCCAGGAGGGAGACACCTCGGTGTGGGGAGTGGGTGAAGGAGGAACTCAGCAACAAGGCAGAAAAGTAAAAGGACAAAAGATTGGGGGCCCAGGTATTCAGTGGCAATGGAATGAGGAAGAGGAGCAAAGACCCATAAAGAAGGCCCCAGCCACTAAAGAAAGAGGAGAAAGCGGGGAGGCAAGATCATATCTCACATTTACAACTCGACCCAATGGGAGACTGAGGCCCAACCAGCAAAGAACTCCAGGAGGGGGTGATAAAGCAAGAACTAAAGCAGAAGGGCCACCCCTCCCCTCATACTTACCATTTACACCCCCAAGTACCAAATTGGAAGCTACTAGCAATCGTTGAAGTAAACTAGCGGGGTGGGATCAAGAGAACCAAGAGGAGAAGGGGACACAGACCATCACAACAAGAAATCCCCCTCTCCTAGACCCAGAAGCATTGGGAGAAAAGAAGCATATTCAGATGATATCATAAAATCCTTCTGATTCACAGGAGGAAAAAATAATCACGCAAGTAATGGGTGAGGCTCTTTGGAAGAACCCTGCACAGCTCTCACATGTCCAAAACGAGGGCGAAAGGGGCATCAACATCCCCAAAAAGCCCCCAACCATGACAAGAACCCAGTATCAAACAACTGTGGGGCCCAGGGAATATGACAACTCCCAGAAGAGGGGAAATCACCCAAAGCCTACCCATGCCATTTACAAGAAAAGAAGGCACAATGGCAAGCAAAGAAGATATGCAGGGTTGGTTCAAAAAATTTCAAACCCAATTTATGTCTTCCTTTCAAACACAATTTGAGTCACTAAAAGATTAAATGAGACAATCAGTGCAAGATCTCAAAACATATGTGGCCAAATTAGAAGAAAGTATGGACTCATTGGAAAAAGCTGTACAGATGAAGATACAAAAAAAAATGATGAAACTTTGGACCACCTAGCATGCCCAACACACAACCTTGAAATTCAAAATGAGGATTTGGAAAACCGTTCAAGGCGATCTAACATCCAGATAAAAAACTCTCAGAAACGATGAAGGACAAAGACTTAAAAAGCACGGACCAACAACCTTTTACAGAAATTCTGGAAATAGACAAGGAGGACCCGGTGCAAGTGGATAAAATACATCGAGTAGGACCAAGAAGGACGGGAGAACCAGGAACCTGCCCGAGAGATGCCCTTGCAGCTATAGCGTCTTGTGGCCAGAAAGAACAGATCCTAAGGAAAGCAAGGGAAGCAGGAAAGGTGCAAATAAACAGAAACAAGATACACCTCAACCAAGACCTAGCGCAGACCATGCTTCTAAAAAGGAGACAGATGAGGCCCAGGTGAGATTCCTAATGTTGAAGCAGACAAGATACAAATGGATGTTTCCCTTTGGCCTACTATTCACATGGGAGGGGTGTACCCACAGGGGACAGATGAAGGGGTGAGGGCACTCACAGGAAACCATGGGAATGGAAAACAGTAACAAGGAAGGGCAAAGGCGGGACATAGCCACTACGGAATTAACGAAAAAGGACACTTGGAACAAGAGTAAGTAGGACAAGAGGATACAGGAACAAGAGGATATAAGAACATAGGAAATACCCCGGAAGAATGGGTAAAACAAAGACATGTAACATAGGATTGTGGCCTAGGGAAGAATGGGAGCATCTTGGAACCGCTAGTGGGACTTAGTAATCCCCACAATGATCTCTCTGGGAAGATACCAGGGCCAGGCGCAACAGACACCTTGTCTGAGCGGTCATAGGAACCTGGTCCCTCCTCAGGGAATGGGAAGGGGGGAAGGGGAGAGTTTGAGTTGGGTGTTGTTGTTGACACATTGAGGAGAGTGGAGAGGGTGGGCAGGGAGGGGACCAGACGTGGGGGAAACAGAAGTCATGGAATGGTAGACAGTAGGGGAGGAAAACAGGAATCCTGATGAAGGACCTTAAAGTATTAATGTACAATGTGAGGGGGCTCAATACCACAGTCAAAAGGAAAAAGGTAGAAAATGTCTTACAGGCGTAAATTCAGACATATTGATGTTCCAAGAAACGCACATAAAAAAAGCAGACAAATGAAAATGCAAAATCAGGGGATACACACAAGTTGACTAAGCTAGCGCAGGAGAAAAGGGTAGGGGTGCTGATTGCATTACACAACAGACTAAGAACACAAGTAACAGACTTGGAAGTGGACAAGGAGGGAAGATACATATATCTGAACATGGTTTTGGGGTGTCAAAAGATAACCTTAGCTTCGATTTATTCCACCAAACACGGGACAAGATGGGTGCATAAGGGAAGTCATGTCAAAATTAGAGACCTTCCCGAAAAGGGATATCATACTAACAGGTGACTTCAACATAGCACGGGTACCGGGAAAGGACAAGAGTGGGAACATAACACAGAAAACACAAGCTCCATCCAAAGCATTAAAATGGAAAATGACTACACTAGCCCTCCATGATGTATGGAGGGTAGGCAGAGGACTGGAACAGGGATTCACGCACTATTCCCACATAAACACATCCAACTCAAAGATAGACTACATCTGAACGTTGACAGGGCTACTGGGGAAAATAAGAGAAATAGAAGTGGTATCAATCTCCCTATCAGATCATGTCCCACTGTGGATGAGAATGGACTGGGGAAATATGAAGGGGGGACTATGGAATTGGAAACTCCCCACAGATCTCCTCCATGACCCACTGTCGAGCGAAACAATAAGAGAAAAGATTGAGCAATACTTTAGAGAAAAGGATGCGGAGGAAGTCACACAGGAAATAATATGGGATGCATTTAAGGCAGTAACTAGGGGGTACCTTATGGCACTCAAAGCTGGGAAAGCGAAGCAGAGAAGCCAATGAGGAAACAACTTGGAAGAAAAGTTAAGGGACACACAGGAGGAAATTGCAAAAACCCCAAATAATAAACTAAGAAAGGCCTTGAGAGATATATAGAGCGACAACTACAGACTCTTAGAACAAAGTGGGTGGAGAAAGCATTATTATATATGAAACAGTGGTACTATGTAAAAGCTAATGTTATGTTGTGTTATGTGACATTTATATAGCGCTCTATATATCATTGGTATGATCTCAAAGCGCTGGTAGGTTGAACATCTTCGGGGACCGTTGTCCAGGTCAGTTGAGAGGGAAAGGTGTAGAAGGGTGCATGGGTGCACCAGTTATGTGTGCAGCTGATGAAATTGCCTGATGGTAGCTGCATCCTAGCGTTAGGTGTGGTGGTTTTGACATGAGTTGAATATGTGCAGTTTGGCGGGTGGACATACATCCAGACTAGTTCTGGCTGTGTTAGGCTGAAGGACGCTTAAGTGGGCAGCTAGGGCGGTTTGTCATGGGATATAGCTGTGTTTTATGAGAGTGATGAGTTGTCCATGGAGTAGTGTTCGTATGTGAGCAGCTAGGTCGAATTCATAGAGGAATATAGCTGCATTCTAATTGTGTGATGGGGTAGAGGAGAGAGTAAGCATAGTGGTATGCAGAGGGAGTTTTTGGATGGAGTTAGGATCTAAGGAGATTGATATTCCAGATTTCAGGCATGGGCAACATTGATCTCGGTCACGTTGAGGCAATGAGTTATCGGATGTTAGGTTAGTCGCTACAGAATGATTGGGTTGGTATTATGGAAAGAGGCACATCTTTAGAGCTTTGCGAAACATCATATAATCTTGGGTGTGTTGAATATGAGGGGGAAGCAAGTTCCACAGAGTTTGAGCTAGGGTTGAGAAGGCTACCCTCCAATCGGACAGAGTTAGCGGCTGGACTTACTAGAAGGAGGGCAATGCTAAAGCGGACAGACAGCCAGACAATTAAAGGAAAAGCAGGGTACCCAGACAATAATAAAACTCTGAAATAGTCAGGGTCAGGCTATAACAACAAATGAAGAAATGGGGGAAATCTTTAGGGAGTACTATCAGAGGTTGTATGCTTCAGAAAACACCTCAAAAGTACAACAAGAGAAATACCTACCGAGCCTTCCTATCCCGCAGATAACCGAATAAGAATGGGCCGAACTGGATGAGGACATTAGAGAAGAGGTGTTAAAAAAAGCTATAAAAGATCTACCAAAAAACAAAGCCCCGGATCCGGATGGACAGCCGGCTAGCTTCTACAAGAAATACAGTGATATGATGACCCCAATTCTTATGAAATTATTTAGTACATTTAAAACCAAAGGTAATATAACCCCCTCCATGAGAGAAGCAAAACTGGTAGTATTCCACAAGCAAGGGAAAGAACCAACAACACCAGGGTCATACTGACCAATAGCACTAATACATTTAGATGCAAAACTATATACTAAAATACTTGCAAACAGATTGATGCATCTCCTTCTAAAATTGATAGTTCCGGACCAATCAGGCCTCATACCATCTAGACAAACATTCGACAATACCCGCAGAGTGGGTCATTTTATAGAAAAAACAGCAATAACCAAACACCCAGCAATCCTGGTGTCGCTAGATGCAGAAAAAGCTTTCGACAGGGTCAAATGGACAATGCTATTCTACACACTGAAACATATGGGATTTGGGATAGAGTATCTTAACATGGTAAAATCTAACTATGTGACACCATCGATCCACATAACACTAAATGGCATAGTGTCGGGCAAAGTAGAATTAAGACGAGGAACCAAACAAGGGTGCCCACTATCCTTGCTACTCTACGCTATATATTTAGAACCCCTATTAATTAAGATACGAGAATTAGACCAGTTGATAGGAATAGCAATAACAGGTAAAACACATAAAACAATAACATTTTCAGATGATATGCTAGTAGCACTGTGCAATCCGGCAAATTCGCTACGAATACTAATGAGAGAACTCAAAGAATTTGGGGGTGATTTCTGGATTAAAAATTAATAGGCATGGCAAAATTGGAGATGCTAAATCTAGTAGAGGACCCAGAGATAATGAATAGACTGGAATCGATTGCACAGCTGAAGCAAGCAGAGGAGGGCATTGCGTACCTGGGCATAACTCTTACAAAAAAATAGGGCACATGTATGGGACAAATTAGCCTCAGGTACTGAAAGAAAATAAAAACAGACCTGATGAAACGGAACCCGGTCATGATAACATCGTGGGGGAGAATGAGGACAGTAAAGATGATGATACTTCCTAGACTAATGTACTACTTTCAAGCATTACCCATAAGAGTCCCGAAAACCTTTTTTCGCTCCCTGAATAGGGCCATTACATCATATATATGAAAAAGAAAACCTCCAAGTGTGGCAATAGCCACACTCACGGGCACCAAGGAATAAGGGGGCATGGCTTTCCCGCACTTCTCTAGATACTATGAAGCAGCACAACTACGGGTCATGAGGGAATGGCTAAGGGAAGACCAAGACATAATTTGGGCAAGACAGGACTGGACTGTCGCAGGTAGCCCCCTTCAGGGAATCCTGTGGATCGACAAAAAGAAGAGACACCCGAATGCCAGCATTAGTAAGATACTGGGGGTGGGAGTTGAGACCTTGGACAGGGTTATGGCAAGGGGAGCATTATTGATAAAACCATCCCCATTTTTCCCAATGTTTGGAAATCCAGAATTTCAACCAGGAATCGAGAAAGAGGCATTTTGGAAGTGGGAAACAGTATGATGCCAGAAAATAAGGGACATTTTACAGGGTCAGTCACTTAAAAACTTTGGGGAATGTGTACAGGAAATAGGTTTGATGGAGGGAAACAGATTTAAATATACCCAACTACAGCACTGGCTAAGCTCCCCAACAATAAAAGAGAAAGCCACAAGCCAATTAACTCCATTTGAACAATTTATAATCACAAATACAGGATCAAAGAGCATAGTATCCAGTATCTATAAATACTTGAATGATCAAGAAGAATGGGTGCAATGGAACTATATGAAGAAATGGGGGGGGAAACATCCCAAGAAGACAGGGGTAATACCTCTGGGGAACCATCCCCAAACTAACCTGTTCCTTACAATTAAGGGAGATGTCGATCAAGGTATTTCTGCAATGGTAGTACGAACCAGAGAGGATTCATGCAATGTTTCCACAAACATCTGACCAGTGTTGGAGGGGATGCAAGGCAGTAGGAGACTGGTGATACACATGGAAAACCTATCCGATAATTCAACAATTCTGGGGGAGGTCAAGAAACAGATTGAAGAAATATATCAGGGAATGGAGCACATGGGGGATAAGATTTGGTTATGTGCCATGTGGGGTCCGAGATCGAAAAAACACCCACAAAATCTCTGAAAAGAGGACTAACGACCTTGCTGATAGCAGCGTGGCTAGTGATCACACATAAATGGAAACAACAGAAAGCCCCCACGATACAGGACTGGCTGCAGAACGTGTGGAACTTTGTGGTACTGGAATGGGTCACATAAAAAATCCAAGGGGATCAGGAGAAATTCGAACAGGAATGGAGAAGGTGTAGACATTTTTACAAAAGAAATGAAGCAGCTCTATTACAAAAAGTTGCTGAATGCATGTTAACGATATTGGTTGGAAAAGATTCTTTCGTTTTCTGGGAAACTGTTAATGCAGTAACCAACTCTAAATCTCGCTCCCAAGTTAATGCTGTCTCAGAGTCTTGCTGGGTATCTTACTTTACCACTCTATACTCTGGCAATAATCTTTCAATGACAATGAATAATGAGGTGCAAGTTCATGTACTAGTCGGCCTCTCTATTACAAAGCCAGACCCAGACGAAATTACAACATTGATTAAGAGAGCGAAATCCTCTGGGGTTTCTAGCCCGAATGGCTTCTCTATTGATTTTTGAAAAAGGATCCATGTGTATGGTCTACCACATTAGCAATCCTGTTTGCAAGCATTATTGATAAAGTAGTGATCCCTAAATCTTGGAATCTGTCACATGTAGTTCCCATCTATAGGAAGGGTGGGAGGTCTGACTGACTAATTATAGACCAATCGCTCTTCTAGATGTTGAAAGCAAGATCCTTGCTGGTGTCCTTTTAGGGCATTCGGAAATACGGGCAAAAGAGATGGGCAGACTGAATCGCTTACAAACAGGCTTTTGGCGCCGCCACTACACTAATATTAGTGGTGTGGTTTTGCACGAATTACAAGAATCTTCCTGGAACTCCCTACATAAAAGAACTTATGTCACGTCAGTATACCTCTCTCTAATAATTAGTTTATACTCTAATATAGGTGTTTGTGTTCGATTAAATCAAGCTGGACACCTGTCACGTAGAGTTGCAACACATCAAGGGTCTTCGCTGCCTGTCTCTTCAATTTATATGTGTCTGACATTGGTGAGTCTCTTGATACAGCTGCGCTAATTCCCCCCAAATTTGGTAGTATAAAAACCTCATGGATTGCCTACGCTGATGATTCTTTGCTATTTGATCAAGCAAAGGTAGGGATGCATAGACTGTTGTTAGCATTCACTAACTATGCAAAGGAGAATGCGTTGGTGATAAATCCACAAAAGACAAACATGGTGGTGTTCACTAGAGGAAGAAAACATGATTGCAGTACATGGTTACTTCAGTCAAATGAACTGGAAGTTGTCTCCAGCTTGATATACCTAGGCTTTCATTTCTCCTCAAAACCTAGCTTTGGAGCTACTGAGAGCTTAGTAATTTGGAAAGCTAAAAATCTAACTAGTCCACTAAGTCTAATTGACAGAAGATATGGAAGTTTCTCCATTAAAGCAACCCTCCTATTTTATGAGGGGAAGGCAATTCCAAAGCTAATACACCGGTTGGAGCTATGGACAAACAAATCCAAATATTGGCTAGATATTATAGAAGGGCAGATTTGGAGGCAAGTGTTATGAGTTCCGAACGGGTTACCTGTAGCAGCCATGCGATTTGAATTAGGGCTAATTTCGCTCAAAGTCCTAGTCTAGTGGCAGTTCTTGCTATTATATCATACAATTCTTATGGATGATTAGGGAACTGTCTTTTCTGAAGCGCGGGAGGTTTGCCAGTGACAATTTGAACCAGGTTTTGCTGGATTTGTATCCAGGTTGAAATCCAACTGTGAAGCAATACTTCTTGGCTTAAATGTAGAAGTGGGATTTCTCCAATGTATGCCCGGCAAGGTCAAAATGGCTTTATATGATCAGGATTGGATAAACATGACCAGATTTACATGACTTTTTCTCAAAGGAGAATGACACAGGATATAGGTAATTGTGGGAATGGTTTGAACCTACATTTAGATTGTTGTTATAATGACTGGCACCACATGGCGGTATTCACGGTGAAGATAGGAGAGAGGCCCATAAAAGACCCATAAAAGTGCTGTAGTGGGGGGAACATGGCGTAGAGGAAGTTGTTGGTTTGCTTTCCTGATCTCACCATGATCCCTCTTTGATACAGCCTGCTGCGGCCTGGTGCATTGGTTGAGAGTGGATGGATGCAAGACGTGGGATGTGTTCTTGTGTGCCGCTATTTGTACGGGAATCAGCGTGAAGGAGATACATAAGTATGGCTGCACGATTGGATGTTTAATTGTTTCAACTGCAATAGAAGCAAGCCTATCAGTGTTGTAGTGTAGGAATGATACCGAATGCCCAACTCAAGTATGGGAAGGTACTCTGCTCATATGCCATATATTGGTATAATAGGCTTACATACTCTTGGTACTATTGGTATTTTCACAGAACCATATTAAATGTAATAATATACCTGAAATAAATAAACAAACCAGAACTAGCCCAGTTAAAAGTTTGAAAAAAATAACAACTTGGATTGTTACTATAGACTGAATTCTTCAACTGATTCTCAACATATATGCACTTATCCTAAAATTGAAATACATGGTACCAAAAGCTTAAACATTTTTCAACGTTGAGAATACCTCTAACCATGGACACACTTAACAGCATGAATTGCCTTTAATACTTTTTGAATAGAAATATAATGTAAAAAGATTAATTTCAAGTTTAGTTGTTATATTCAAAATGCACCTCTGCATTTGAAATATTGTTTAGAATCGGAAAAACTACTTAATAAATAGAGCAGTTTTCCATAATGAATTTTAATTAGTATATTTGCAAGTTACTATTATAAAACAACAAAGCACTTATCTTTTGCCAGGTAGGTGATTAATGGGGCTCAATTGGTCATGTAGAATTCACATATCTAATAGACATATTGCTATCTTGTACTTTAAAATCTGCTAAAAATACACTTTAGTTGTAGTTTTCATTCCTTGCCTTGTGTTGTCAATCTGCAGAAGTGGAATATTCATAATGAAGGACGAATAAATTATTGAAGGCACATAACATAGTTCATAAAGTATTCAGACTTTTAAAATTCAAGGGTTTGTAGATAGGGGAAACCCATTTTTAGACCTGAAAAGTTTGGATCAATTATTCAAGATTCAGCCTAGAAAGTATTCTGCTAGCTCCATCTCTGACTTCACAAAAGAATGTTGTGAATTGCTAGTTTGTGTGTGTTGATGTAATTCTAAACAACTAAGTCTCTTTGTTGTGATGGAAGTTGTTGTGTGAAGGAAGAAGCATTCAGACACAAGTAGGGGTAACATACTTTAAGTTTATTGAGAAGGACCCCACTAGTTGAGTGTCCCATAACATGTCTGCTGTCTCCTCTCCTTTCAAAGTTAACAATCTCAACTGATCTGTTCTGGAAACCTCCCACAGAGGTGCCTTCCAGAATATTCTTTCATTTAGAATGCATATGATCATAACACTCTTGAATGGGTGATAGGCACCTGAACCCAAACCACCTACTTGTTTTCCCATAATTGGTACCTGAAATAGCGCATTCAGTTATGCCCTTACTTTGTGGATGCTCTACAAAACAAATTAAGCTATTCATAGATGCAGTAATGCCTCGAAATCCAGAACATAGAGTTAACTTACTTCAAGAAATGTAAATTAGAGGCTGTCTGGTCTGGTTGAACTTTGGGCAGACTAGTTGGGTAGACTCTAATCCCGTGCAGGCTAGCCTCCCCTTCTGAATAGAAAATCCTGGTCACTGCTCTCTCTCTTGGGCCTAGGAAACTTAGGAGGGCCAGTGTAACACTTTAACTTCAATCACTGTAATTAATGGATCCTGTCCTCTTGTGTATTTTCTTAATGTTTTTCTGGATCATCCATTGATTCATTATATTAGGCCTAGTAAAGAGCACCTTAACCATTTGCCCTTCTCCCTTATTCAGCCCTAGGATAACCCGGTCAGCTGTATATTTTGATTAGTATTTATGTTGTTTCTAAATGTGGTTGGACAATGGTCAGTAGGAAACATCTTATCCTTTCACCCAATTTCCCGATAATTGGCGGAAGCCATTGAAAATTCAAAATTGGGCAGCTATATATATATTCTATAAAGGTGTTGGTGGCTGGGTTTGTAGCAAAGCATTGTCCCTTATAAAATTTCACACCGTTTCACCAATCTGCACCAAAGTGTGCATGGTTACTTGTTAGGACCCTTTGGACAATACTGGCTATATGACATTTGGACACCCCATCCCGTTTCCAGGATTTCGTCCCAGTCAACATTTGTTTGTGGGTTTGTGTCTTGGCGAAGCATTGCTCTTTATACAAGCCCACACCGTTTCACCAACTGCACCAAATTTTGCATAGTTACCTGTTAGGACCCTCTGGATATTTTTGGCTACATGACATTTGGACACCCCACCCCTTTTGCCGGATTTCAGCAAAACTCTGAATTTGTTTGTGGGTTTGTGGCTTGGTGAAGTGTTGTTTCTTATACAATTCCACACTGTTTCACCAATCTGCACCATATTTTACATAGTTACCTGTTAGGATGCTCCAGACATTACTGACTACATGCCATGTGGACACCCCACCCATTGCCCTGGATTTCAGCACAAGTCAAAATTTGTGTGTGGGTGTGTGGCTTGGCGAAGTGTTGTCCCTTATACAATTCCACACGGTTTCACCAGTCCGCACCAACTGTTGCATAGTTACCTGTTAGGACCCTAAAGACATTACTGGCTGCATAGCACTTGGACATCCCACCCCATTCTGTGGATTTTCAGCACCTTCACACATGAGACGGTTTCCTGAAACCAACAAAACCTCAATGTGGTCGTAGAAGGACCGATCTCGACACAAGGAACAAAACTCTAGGTCGAAAATCACATTTCAAGGCCCTAGGATGCACAGTGTCCGAGATATTTGCACCACAATGAATTGCACGACGCCAGGTGAGGCGACAGGTGGGGAGAGAGCACAGAAGTTCCCAGTATGCAGCAGCACACCAACTCTCACCTCCCCCAACATCTGCTCTGGGGTATGTCAGCCAGCCAGACACACCCATTCTCAGTGCAGTTTACTTCAGGGTGCGAAACGATCAGCAAATCGGAACAGCGACCTGCAGGGTCATTGATTTTCAACAATTGATGAGAGTGTTGTGATGTCTGTCTACAGAATCCATTCAGAGAACGGGTACATTTTGCAAGTTTAATATATTACAAAGCCTCTGTTTCCTCATGGAATTTCACGATATTCAACTTTCTTATTCGTACCATAGCAGCACATATTTATTTTGTAAACTAATTACCTTGCTCTGTTATTCACCTATTGAACCTATTGCTTGCATGTAATTTCAGAATAACATTTCACTTCCCCATTTTGCAAAGTGACACTGGATTCTGTATAATGCCAGAGGTGCCAAATTGCTTGGAGCATTTACACATCATCTACATAAAAGGTAAATGTTTCAAATAAGTACAAATTATATAATTTACAACAGTCTTTTCATAAAGCGGAAAATGTGATGGCTTCCCGGTGAACATAAAGGAAAAGCTTGACATGTTGAAGCTCAACAAGAAAGTAGCTTTGCAATAGCAGATAATGTACAGAAACGCGATGGAAAAATGGAGTCCATATTAAAAATAAAGGTCTCATGAAAGTCCAAATGTAATAATAAAGTTAACCCACAACTGTACATGTTGGGAGAAAATGTCCGATAAAATGATGACAAGATGGTAAGATATTGTAAAAATAGGACTAATTCCAGTTGGCTTCAATGAATGATAACACGACTGGAACTGTATCATACAATGTTAGGGCAGGGTTAAGCAACATGATGGCAATCTTGGGCCCTACGTTTACCAAAAAGTACATGGGTTACGTAACCTACCAGAACATAATGGTAATATACTGTACCGTCGCTGTGGTATATATCATATGGGAATGGGTTATGAAGATGTCAGGACGATGAAGTGTCTACTGAAAAAAGATGAAAGACTCATTGTGGTCTTAGCCCATCCACCACAGCTCCACTTTCAGGTGGAAAGCGTTGTACATTTTCCACCTATATGTCCATTGTTCCCAAACCTAAGAATACAGCATCTAAAGCCTAGATTCTTGGAACGTAGTACTAGAACCACGACTCAAGCAACGTGGCTCTCTCAAAGGACTGATGACAATACCACTGCACATCCGGTGGCCAAACATCCTCATAGCGGCTGGCTAGAGAGTAAAGCTTTGTTGGAAGGGACAAACTAACCCTTTCGTGTGTCAATATGAATTGTGTGTTATTATAAAATCAACTCTCACATCAAATGTAACATACTTAATATGATTCTTTTACATGTATAGCTGTAACACTTTGCTTTTAATCCCTTGCCATGATGAATTTGACATATTATGATGAATGTGTGTCCCCACTCTTTTAACAGCACTGTTTCTCTATGTTTTCTTGTGATGTGTAGATACATTGTGCCTCATTACGACAAGTGCGGAATGGGTTTAACGGTGCCGGTAATGGTGCTGACGCTGTTAAACCCACTCCGCACTATTACGAGGTCCCCTCGCGGGTCCCGCTCTGGACGTCTGGTTAATCCAGACGTCCATAGCGGGTCCCGCGAGGGGACCAGGGAGCTAACAACGGGCCCGCTCGTAATGGGCCCATTGGTAGCTCCCTCCCCAATCCCATTGAGCCCTATGGGGGATCGCATGGGAATGGGGAAGGACCGGGCCCAGGTTCCCTGAAGGAGGAAATACCGGGCCCTCCATACTCGGAATGGCCCGGTATTTCCCCATTCAGGGAACCCGGACCCGATTTTGGAGGCAGCCATGCCCTCATTAAGGGCATGGCTGCCTCCTAAGTCGTAATGAGGTCCATTGTATTTAAATTGCATTTGTTTTCAGATGACCTGATGGCATTTAGTTGATAGAAAGTTAAAAAACGGAACTGAACATTGTATCATGGATGAAAAAGAGAAACAAGTTGGCAAGAAGGCGCTTTTCTTAGATATACTAGAAAAACGGCATGCAGTCAGAAAAGGTGAATGTGAAAAGCTGATGCTTTATCTGTCTGGGGGATCATGGAACTATGGCAAAGTGCCAACCAATGAAATAAGGTCCACCTCTTATCACAAAGACACCTTGGCATCTTCCTGGTTGGGTCCATAATACCCAGCAAAATAAATTGGACACCCATTGATTTTAAGTTGTAACACGACCCAAGCGCCACATTAATTGAAACGATCTGCAAGAACTCCAGCTTGCACATGAGGATTAATCAAAAGTGATACACCCTGGAATTGAGTCTCATAAAATTAAGATGTTATTTGATTCAGGACTGCATGCTATTCTAGTAGCAATCACATATATAATATGTGGTCCAAAAAAGGGAAGATGCTAACTATGGACGCTGATTGAGTCCCATGTCAGAGTCTAAAATATGCGCATAGGGAGAACGTAGTGTCCCAGGACTACAAACCGTTCAGTGGTGTTGCCCCAGAAAAGGTTTATGGGGGATTCGCAGGATCTCCAGTTCATCCCTGGCCTTGTTTGTCCGAGTACACCAGCATCTTCAGGAAGTCTGCCTCCTGATGGGCAAGGATGATCCTTATACATGTATCCTTATGCATGTACTTCCTGATGGGTAAGGATGATCCTTCTGCATGTAGTTCCTGATGGGCAAGGATGATCCTTCTGCATGTACTTCCTGATGGGTAAGGATGATCACTATACATGTAGTTCCTGATGGGTAAGGATGATCCTTATACATGTAATTCCTGATGGGTAAGGATGATCCTTATGCATGTATCCTTATGCATGTACTTCCTGATGGGTAAGGATGATCCTTCTGCATGTACTTCCTGATGGGTAAGGATGATCCTTATACAAGTAGTTCCTGATGGGTAAGGATGATCCTTATGCATGTACTTCCTGATGGGTAAGGATGATCCCTATACATTTAGTTCATGATGGGTAAAGATGATCCTTATGCATTAGAGGGGGGAGTTTCTGTCAAGAAGTCTGTGGGGAGGCTCATAGAGAACCTTTTCTTTTCCCTGTGAGAAATAGCATTCCTGCCTACAGGGAGAGCCTGCTAATTTCCTTTGAAGAAATGCCACTTCTCTCATCAAAGAGGATTTCTGTCTGTGCGCAAAAAAGTATATATTTTCCAAATAACAGAGCTCTCAAACGCTGCACCCAGTGATCACCGGGACTGCTGCTGCGGGTTTCCTAGAGCTCAAAACACTGTTATGGGATGTTTCAGAAAAGACATTGTGCAGCAGCTTGTGATATCACATACCTGAGTGAACATGGGCTGCTGGCCCCCATCACTTTGCACTGCAAAAATACACTGTTCACAGTTCAATGAATCAGGGGTTGTGTTGGCAGTGCAAAGTCACTCTTCAGCAGTGCAACCATACAAAAAATTCCATGAATCAGGCCCTCAACTTTTACATTATTTTCTAGGAGGCCAGTAGACGTGACTCATTTCTATACTCACTCCAGGTGGGGGAGGAGGGGAGATTTCATTTTCTTTGGAAAATATCTTTCATGTTGACGAGGTATAAGCAATAAAAGATGGCACATGTTCACCTTAGCTATATTCTCTACAAAATACGCGAGAGATACGTTTGATCTCTGTCACAAGGCTCTCAAGACATTGGCCTCAGTCTGACCATCTCCATTAAAACATATAGCTGTAGGATTCTACATTTTATGAAAGTGCATACATCCGGAATGATGAAACATCTCCCTTGCATTCCCTAGCTGGTTTTAGAAGAGATCATCAATGAGGATTAATGAAAAGAGGTTCCAATCTGTTAGCAGACAGTCACTATTCTAAAAATGAACTGTTCAATGCTGTTTTCTGGCAACCATTTTGAATCAAAATGTCTTCTCGCCTCCATGTAATGCACTGTCCAGAATTAATTTCACCTTTAAAATGCATGGTCTTTCTTTCCACAAATGTAGATGGCCTGCCTCCATGTGTTTGGCATGCATGGAAATGCTATATGAAAAGAAATACATGAATGTGTTTGAATTGGGACTAGTGATTGTGTGTGTACACTGCGACACACACACAGGGGAACACACACGCGCACGACAATAAACAGAGTAACACAAACACATAATGAGACCGACACACATCGCCACACCTATCCATGAGAGTAAAAGCGTATGAATAAATGTGTGATCTATTGAATAAATATTATGGAGGAAGGGCGCTTGATAAGCTGATATATGTGAAACATCGTAGAGGGTATTATCATGCTGGAAAGATATGGAGTATGGCTGCAGGTGCAGACAATACAAGATCCTCATTAGGAAAGCCAGACAGATGTTCTACTTGGAGAAAGGAAATAAAGTCAAAGCAGAGTCACTGGGCCGAAGGCAATACTGTCAGTGCTGGCAGGAGCTCTTCCCACACAGTCAATCGTGCAGACAGGGTGTCCACAGTCTTTCTCTTCCTGGCAAGAAATATATCATGAGGCTGTGACACCATGGCAGATGAGCTGAGGGAGCGGGTGTGATGATGTAGGAGCGTGTTGGTGATGGATGTGTTGGACACATTGTTGAATGGATGTCTGATGGAGACAATATCGAACAGAATATAGAACAGATAACAGATGGACACACGGCTGTGAAAATGCAGAGATGTGGACGACAAAGTCCTTTCTCAAGTAAGCTCCGGAACCCCTACAAAGACTGCTGTCTCAGAGACATAATTCTGAGAGGCAGAACTGCAGGAGGCCCGGCCAGGATTTGTTTGCTTGCCCTAGACAATGATTTATGCCCCACAGCCATGAAAGAACACATGACCAGGGAGATGGAGGGCATTCACACCTCTAAGTGAGGTAGGACACTTATTCAAGCAGGCTGCTTACAAGTATTTTCTCGAACCTAAAATCACAATTTTGGTTTCTGTAATTTTAGGTATGTTTATTTGTTGTGGGAATGCAGTGGTTTTTCACATCATGCTTGATAAAATGGTTGACTATATCAAACAATAAATGACAGGTGATGTTGCTTGAACACAGATTTCTGCAGAAGGTGAATCAACTGGCTGGGGGCCATTATAAATTACATTCAAAGTATATATTCTGCTGCATTAACTACTTTAGCATAAATGAAAAGATAACGCTGGTAGTAGCACAAATGTACTGGATGGGAGAGTTGTGAAATCAAAAGGTGATAGATGCAAGGATTTGAATTACACATTGCCATTACCATTGCTCTGCACATCATTCCAAGCCATCATTCTGTAGTATGTCTGTGCCATTACAGAAGGGGACAAGCCATTAGCAAATTACTCTTGGTGCTGCCACCAAAAGGTGCAGTTCAATCTCAATTGTTAGGCTTTGTCCCTTCTGCAATAGAACACAAGCAACCACATGCTTTTTAGACCTTGTGGTCTAGCAGAATTGGGTGGGCGTCTCACATTAGTGACAGGGCCAATGCTGAGCAATGCCAGAGGTTATAATTGATTCAGAGACTTTTACCTATGAGGTGCAAGTCAGAACTCCTCCAGTGATACAAAAATAGACTGGAGATAAAATGTGAGGAGAAACAGACATCCTATGGGTGTGTTTAGTCATTTGCCCACCCAATGACTAGCCATGTCTATGTTCATGCCTATGGCATTACCACCAAGTACCTGGCCCCCTACACCATAACATAACCTTTCTGGAACTCTTTGAGCAAGCTCTTTCACAAAATAACACCAAAGCTTTTGCTTTATAGGGCCTGCCAGTGTTATATCTAAGAATTCTTTTGAGTAATACAATCTCTCAATGTGTGTCTTTCAGCCAGTTGATTTTATAAGCAATATCTTTGTCCATGCCTCTGTTCCCTGCACTGACATCCTCTCTTAAACAAGGTATTGTAAAGCCAACAGTTTTGGATTGCATATGGGTGTTAGTCATCCAGTTGCCAGGCAATGCCATCATATGCCCAGGTCCTTGCACTGTTTTCCAGCTGTTCCCATTTTATGGCCAATTGGTACCCTTATGGCAAAGGCTGGCAAATGCCTATACATGCCTGATGTAAAGCCCAAGCTATTGACTTTGCTAATGCATGTTTGATTCAGTATATTACCCTGTTATTACTACAGGGACATCAGTCCTATGGATTGATTACATGCAAATATGGGTAAGGACACCTGATTGATTTTGTTTCAGGACATTATAGGGGTCAGTTGACCAGTATGGATTTGTTACCACGAATTCAAAATAATGATTAATTTTTCGATTTTTTCTCTTTTGTTCTGTCCATTTATGTTTTGATCTTTTGAAATTAATATGCATCTATGATGTGTTTTTTGCTTTTTCTACACCCTTGAATCCTCCCTTTCACTAATCCTTGTTTCTCTGTCTACTCGTTATACGCTTATTACTATGATATCTATTGTTTTATTGCAGCATGATGGAATAATGCAACGTGCAATATGACCTTATAACTGTTTGCACACTGATGTCATGTTTTCGTGTTAATTATACATTTTGTATTATAATATTTTGTTATTTACGTATGGTGATTTGTTGTGGAATATTATGTAGCCCAGATTTGAAAAAGGCTCAGCAGAGCCGAAACATGTTATCATACATGGGCTTCTTTTTCAATGTGTGATTATGCAATATTATTAAATATACACACATTTTGATGGCGCATAGTACTGCATTCATTTCTTTTTTACCATGTTTGAGTGAGTTTGTCTGCTTAAGTGAGCGTGTATATGCCCAGATGTGGGTGCCGTGCTTGATAATTGGGGGAATCAAGCTGCACCTCACTGATTTGGTCCAACAATGCTTTACCTGAAAATGATAAGGCTAGGATGGCAACTATTGACCATTTTCAGATCTTCTCATGCATACTTACCAGTGGGGCTCCGACCTAAATTGAATATATCTTTGTCTGTGTTGGAGCCTAGCCTACTCTGGAACAATGTTTCATGATTCAAACTGATAAGGACTGAGTTGATAACCTCATACTGTTTGAGTAACTTAACAGAGTTTGCATGCAAACAGAATACATCATGTGTATTGTAGGTCTTGTTTGGAAACTATTATGTAAATCCTGGGTTCGGGGTGTTTAGGCAGTGCCGGAAATGAAACATGAACACCTCTAAACACAAGAGAAGTTTCCTATAATTTTGCAGGCAACTTATAAAAGGTGCACATCTTTTTAAAAATAAAACGCAGTATTTAAATATTTTCTTCCTGTGATGTAATCAGATGTCAAGGGGCGTGTGATGCCACTTCTGCTACCCCTGGCATTTTAATGAAATGAGGATCCTTGGTTGCAGCAATGATAGTTGCCTGTTACCTTTTCTCATCTCTAATCACTTCCTGTTGTAAATAATCTGCATCTGAGAAACATAAAAAAGATAAGACCTTACTGGGAGGGCCTGTGCAGCCCTGGCTGTTTGTACTTGAGGGAAGAGAGGCAGAGCAGGCTGGCATGGGCATTTTCTATACCTGGCCAAACCTGGCATAGGATCAATCATGGCACGCACAATGCAAGCCGATGAAGACCCAGCATTATACATTCATTCTATTCAGGAAATGTGGAGGAAGGAAACAGGCGAAGCATGGGATAAAACCATACCAATATTCTATCTTGTGTTGCACAGAGGTCTCCCAACAGAGGTACAAGCAGAGCTAGATAAAATAGTGGGTATCAAGGCTAAAGATTTGGGAGAAATACAAGCGCATATAGTGCACTATTGCAAGCGAAAGCACGAGAAAGAAATAGAAAATTAAGAGTGAGCACATCGAGCGGAAGCAAAGTTAGGGCAGAAAAAGCTAGCAAAGGTGAGTATGGTAGTAGTGATAGTTAAGAATGCCATGGATGGGTAACAAGAACAGGAAACCCTGCAAGGGGGAACAGGTAAATTGGGAAATGACAGAAGAAACATTTGAGTGGGACAAGGAGCAAGAGGTAACTCCCAAAGAGAGTGAGGAGGAGGATTTGGAGGTTTGAGACCAAGATTCAAAGGGCCATGTTGGACATGTGGAAAAGTGGGACATGTAGCATGAGATTGTCGAAGATAGCCACCAATGCAATATCATCAAGGTGCATCCCCAAATCAGCATCCAGCCTATGATTCATCTTACAGGGCACCAGCATACAGGGTTATGCCCCGAGGTCTGCACAGCTACAACATCGAGGCCCAATGCAGATAACAGCCCTCACACAGGAATGGCCCATACAGTGCACAACTCTGTACACGGCACAGAATGTCATACAGAAGACACCTTCCCAAGCCACCACACCGCTGTGGGAGCAGAATGCACTGCAGCGAGGAACAGTAATACATTCTGCAGGAGAAAGTATCATGGGAGTTAGTGTATTCCCGCTACCAGAGACACATATGTATTTACAATAGGACAGTCCACAGCAAGCCTTGACATATCCAGTCCTATCAGTCACTCCTTACACAGAAAATAAATCTAAGGTGGGAGTGAAGATAGGAGACAGCATGTTCACCTTCATGGTGGATACAGGAGCTAATGTGTCCAGGTTAGACCTGGCGGGCAGATAGGCACCCGCAAGCACAACTCGTAGTTTGCCGGTCCAGCAACTACCGTACCGGCAAGCTTACCATTACCATAGTTCCAGGACCTGCAAACTTATGAGGCCCAATGTTTTCATGATCTAAATTGCCCCAGTGTTAGCACTACCAGATTACAATAAGCACTTTTATTTGTTTTTACGCGCACATGGATAGGTAATGACAGCAGTCCTTACAGAGTGATGCTCCCAGAAACACAAGCCCACAGCCTACTACAGTGAGCCCTTGGATCTCATCATGCAGAGTCATTTTCCATGTGAACAGGCTCTAGCAGCCGCCATATTTGCAATTCAGAAATCTGCCATTATCACAATGGGATGCCCAATAACATTATATGTTGAGCATGCAGTTTTCACCATATTAGAGAGAAACAAGTCCACCCTCATCACATAGAGAGCATCTGGGTATGAAATCATATTGTCAAACCCAGCCATCAACATAGTTATGTGCCACAATGTAAACCCAGCATCATGTGTAGCCAAACCTGTTGAATCACAAGAACAGGTACATGATTGGCAGTGTATAAAGAAGAGCCAGAAGACAGCAGCAGGGTGAGTGAGGATGCACTTGAAACAGGAGAAGTACTTCATATAGATGGGTCATCAATGATAAATCAGGAGAATGGTCAAAGGCACACAAGAGCAGCAGTGGTACGATATGTGAAGGCACCAGAGGAAGAATGCCAGACAGTAATGCAAAAAAGACTACCTTCACATTTCTCAGTACAAGCAGCAGAACTCATTGCACCCATTGCACTCATAGAAGCACTTCAAGCATCATCGGACGAAAAGTTCATTCAGGTCTTTCGAGATGGAAGAGTCGAGCATTATGGATGAAAAGAGGATGTACAGTATCACCCACAGATATGGCATGGAGACAAAACAGCACAGGTGAATTAGTAATGCCTTTGGAATTACTAAATGTTGCCTTATAGCAACTCCACCACCCAACACATACATGTAAGCAGCATATCACTGCTGATACCAGTGATGAATGGTTCATACTAAACCTGGCAAAGCAAGTGGATTGGTTTCTGGCCAATTGTACTACTTGCTATATGTTCCACTCTGGATACACATTAAGAACACTCAGGGCAATAATTCCCCGCCCATGACTACCTTTCAAGCAAGTCCACATCGATTTCATCGACATGCTGAACTGGTGCAGTACTTATTGCTACATGATAGTCATTGAATGCCCATTTTCCCGATGGATTGAGGCTGGTCCATGTGTGAACCCTGATGCAAAATCTGCAGCTACATTTCTGATCAGAGAGGTATTTCCAAGGGGGGGAATATGCAGTGGTTTGAGGTCCGACAAGGGCCATCATTTTGCAAACAAGTTCTTTAATGAGATTACAAATATACTGGGAATCAAACACAAGCTCATAGCATACCACCCACGGATCGAGAAAAAATTGTTTATTGAAGAATACATTGGCTAAAATATATGAAATGCTAAAGAAGAGCTGGCTTTATTGCCTGCCTTTAGCACTGTTCCGTTTGCACCACTTACCAAGCAAGGGCCATCACGTGTCACTGCAGGAGGTGGTGATGAGTAGGCAGAAACTGAAGATCTGAAAGGTGCGGGTGCATCTGTCAGACCTCCAACAAGACACCAGCCCTGCAACAGAACTCCAATGAGAAGCAGACACTTGAAGCAGGACCAGCAACCAAAGTTGAGTAGAGACTATGACATCTTATTTTAGAAGAGTATGGCCATTTGGGTGAACAAGAACTGAGAGATCGACACATATTGCAGAGACACAAGTAGAAAAAGCAAAAGAATGAAACAGCTGTGTATAGAGCTATGTTGTTTGTTTTACCTTTTTTAGTCTATAATGAAACTAATGATAGTAGGGTTTAGAAATAGGAATAGTGATAAGATTGAAATTATGAATGTAACAGCAATTAGAGGTAACGTTGTGATCAGACAAAAAAGGAGTATTCAAAAAGAAAGTAGCATAAATTATAGATAAACATCATTCTGACAGAGTAAACATCTGCTATAACACCATGAAAGAAATAGGCAGAGCCTGGTAAAATGATTCATGTTATGTGTGCAGGCTTATCCCACATGTGGTTGGCACCACCAGATTGTTCTTAGCAAAGGAAGTGCTGACATTAGAGGCACAGTACTCTGCACATATAACACTCTGCCAGTTACAAGGGCAGTTCAAGGGACACACAGTACAAATAAGGCTCAAAGAAACTGACAAAAGCAAATGTGAAGGGATAAAAGAACCAGAACATAACAAATGTGCAGTAAGACCCCAGATGTACATAGGAGGTGCAACATATTGGAACAAAAAATGGGTGAAGGGGTGAGCAGTTTGAGCAGAGGGACTAGTGGTGTATGCAGAAGACGTCATTAAGAATGTAGATGGAAAAAGCTGAGAGGTATGGGCATCATATGTCAACAAGTTAACAATTTTGCAACAACATGAACAACCAGTAAAAGCACAGGCACTCACTCAATCTTAATTGTGTTCCAGAGGCGAAGGAAGCACACCCATGGGCCAGAACAAAAGATGCAATAAGTCTCTCACTGCACTGCAAGATCGCGCAGCCACATAATGGATCTTTTTTGATAGTGTAGGACCAATGCCTACTTTCATCTACCGTCATCATGAAACAAAGTGTCCTCCCTAGTGAACCTGCATGCCCCAGTGCTTTTAATCACAGAAGAACACCTTTCGATTCCAAAAGTCCCCTGCCTTGCCCAAAACAGTGCAAAGACAGAACAGCTCCGAGACATTGTCATGAAAAAAACATCAAATTATTTTAGCAAAGAAGCAGACAAAGCCCTGCAAGAGGTACCGACGCAATACCGCCTCTTCACAAAGACAGAACTGTTCCTTGCATCCTTTTTAGCCCCTGGAATACAGGCAGCCACGAATGCCATAGGGTTCCAGGTCAACCGCTGGGACCTGGTTCAGCTCGCTAATGCCACAGTGCATGGTCTCAATGCCGTGTGAGAAGAGATGTGCGTGCTTAGGGTCAGGACATTGCAGAAACGTTTGCTACTTGACCTCCTCACAGTGATGGAGGGTGACGGATGCAAAAAGATCAGAGGCACATGTTGCACATACATACCTCCAAATGACCAGGACAACAGCTTGTTGAGTGTCGCAATAAAGGCTTTAAATCACCTAAATACAGGTAAGAACAACACTGGTTAACTGATATATTCTCCTGGATGCCAAACTGGTTAAACAATGCATGTCGAATAATCCTACCCATTCTGATCCTCTTTATTTTATTTTGGCGACTGCACCAAATAATAATTATCAGTTGTGTGTCCTGTGGAGGCAGTGAAAAGTTACTTGCAGTTAAGGTAGGAGAAGCCACTTCTCCTTGGAAAGATGAGAAAACCCAAAAAGACAAGGTCAAGATAAAACCAAAACCCAGAATGGTGCAAATAGAGCAGCCATTAGGCCAACAGGAACCCTTTGGGCATCAGCCCCAGTTCCTGAAAATTACCTTGAATGTTAAATAGATCCCAAAGCAGATGGAGATTGCAGTTTCTTAGGATGCAGTCCTCTAGATTATGCAAACTGGGGAGGGAATTTGAGAAATGTTAGCAAAATATGGGTTCCAAAAGATAAACATGATTGGACAAGGGAACAGGAACTGAGGGACAAGGAATACATGGGGAAATTTGGTGTTCAGATGGAGGTCCAACGTCCCAAACATGAGATAAAATATAAACTGAGAAGACCCATAAAACATGAGTATGAAACCGCACCAAAGTCCAGGGGCTCACAACTCATGCATGATATACTGACACTTCTGCCATCTCCCTTCGATGTGAGATAGACAGTAACCAGCAAGACACACACACATACATGTAGAATTTAGTTCAAGTAGGGTGATGGCAACGATAACTGGCATATAGGCAAACATTAGGCTTAATCAGACATTCACACACAAGTGAGCAAGTAAGCAAGACAAAGACACAAAGAGTGCTTCAAGTAGTCATATATGCATTCATTAGAAACACTTAAAGGTAGTAAATATGAGAAACAAATACATATATTCAACATCCTTTAAGTGTGCAACACATAGAGTAGGCCTCAGAATAAAGGTAGATTCATGGGCCATTTAGATTTAGTAGGCCTCAGATTTTCACACAGTTTTCTGCGCACATTAGAGAGACACACATACAAGGTCAGCAGCCCCGGACAGGGTGTAAAGACGTGTTGCGATTGGTCAGAGTTGAGAGGCAAAGTTCATTCCCAAGCTCAGTATGAGGAGCATTGACTTAATTAGGTATTACAACTTTGTGAAACGCACATGAGGAAGAGTTCACAAGATTCACAGGGGATGGGCAAGAAGCAGAAGAACAGAAAGTTCCCATGCCCAGGGTAAATGAAACATGTAACATGTAAAATGCCTATCCTGTGCTTTAGAAACTAACAAGACGAAGGTTACAGCCACAACGAATAAGAACTAAGCAGAAGAGTGCACAAGATAAGTTGATGAGAAAGAAGACACATACTGCCCCCTGTAGGAAAATATCCACATAGGAGTGGAATCACCAACACAGAACAATGTGAGCCCCCAGCCCAGGAAAAGATTGCTATTCAGTACCAAGAGAAACCAAGAGGTCTTTGTATATAATAGAGAATATATTAAAAAGTATACATTGATTTCTGACAACTCTTGAATTTTAGATATGCACAGGTAATAGGGCCATACACTTCGATGCATTCGGAATTACACCATTTAGATGTGCACATGGTCCCAGAGCAAGAAGCCAAGAAGCACGGCCCATGAAGTCATGGAGATACATCATGAAAAAGGAAGGAGAAAGATAACATGTTTCCAATAAGAAGTCGCAATATTAACTGTCAGTTGAACAGTCACAAGGGTTAGAACGGTAAATTGGCGCCAACCTTTGAGTCTCAGCGGAAAGGTAGTGAAGTATTCTTGTTTGATACCACACTGTTCACACCTCACAATTCTATTTGTTAATTATGATGAAAGCGACCCTCCCCAGGACATCCAAAGGGTCAGAGCCAATCAGCAATCAAGTTGTATGTGAAACATTTTAACATGTCAACTGTCCAATCTAAACACTGTGAAACTAGATGACCCCATCATGAGATCATTGTCAGGAATTAGTCATTAGACTGGTCATGAGGGATAGGACAGGCCAATAGGGCTAGGTACTGTATAGAATCACCTACAGATCAATAAAGACTGTCAGTGAATGTGAATGTGAATTTAAATGTATATTGAAACATTGTTTAAATCATGAATGTGTGGGCAAACCTTGTTGTTAGTGGTGCTGGATTATGGTACAGACCCTGGAGGGCTTTGTTGTTGAAGAAGACCAATACACCTTGTTTTGGTTCACAATTTGAATTGTTATTGTTGATTTTTGTGACCTCTGTAGACATCATGGGAGTTGAGTTCCACATCACGAGTTTGGTGGTAACCCTTAAATGTGGTGGTAACACTATTACCGCCACATTTAAGGGTCCGCCAAATCATGGGCTTGGCAGATTTACCCCCAGCTCTGAGCTGGGGGCAAATCCGTCACGATGTTGCTGTTTTTTGGCACTATTACCGCCGGCGGTATTACTGCCAGCGGTAATAGTGCAAAACATTCCCCACTGGGCCGAATGGGAATGGGAAACTCCTGTTCCACCAAATGCATGATCCGGCACTAATAGCACCAGGGGTTTGGTGGTAGGGCTAATAGCCCCGGCGGTAATACCGCCCGTGTTAGCACCCAACTTGTGATGAGGCCCAATGTATGGAGAGGCTTGCTAACCACTGCTTTAAAGACTACATGTATTTAAAATATTATGCAATCCAAACACATTTTCAGTATGGACCTATGTGGTGAATGCTTTACAGTAGCAGATTTTATGAAGCCCTCAGAAAGTTCAGCAAGTTAAGCACTTGCTTCTTTGCTCTGTGCTCTCCCAGCAGATCACAGGATAAATCCATAGCAGGGCAGATTCAGTTCAACCTTTCAAAGTGACTTAATTGAATACAATTAACTTTAATAATATAAACACTGTGACACTTTGAGTGGTGACTCATCCATGTTGTGCGCTGGAGCACTGCCCCACAGTCCAGTAAGGAGGAGCTGTGATTGCGACTGAGTGGCTAAACAGAGCAGACTGCTCTGCCTGGAAGCAGATGCAATGACAGCTGAGTTATCTATCATGCAAAGTTCTGGCCCATACGCCAGTTTCTGTTCACAGATAGTCATAAACAGGTGCATCCCAATAGTTAATGTATGGCAATGCCCAAACCCTCCCAGCCACACATTGGGTTTTGCAATATGCCAGGCACACAGGCTCTCTTGGCAGGGCAGGGTTGGAGTGTCACAGCCCTGAACATGTGAAATACCAGAGCAGGTCAGGGGTTGTGAAGCCTGCTAACCTTAAGGCTTACTGGTGACAGGTAAATACTTCACAAACTTTATAATTTGCATACAACCAATTAGGCCCAAAGCCACAATGATCAAGTAGTCTTTTCAGGGTAGGTAGGGAGGCCCAAGTGGCCGATTTACCCTTACTGGAAGAAATATCTTCTAACCCAATAGCTGCACCTAAAAAACATTAATGATAGCTGGCACTAATGGCAAATGTTTCCATGTGTTTAAATATTAGATATTTTTGTTACATATGACCTCAAAATGTAATGCTTCATTTTTGGTTGTTTATGACCCTGTGAATTTAATACTGCATTCATGGTCAATTATGGTCTAATGCTGCATTGCGCTTTTCCTTATACTGCATCTGTGCCACCTCAAGTCTCCTTCCTGTACAACCTCCAGCTTTGCTCCTACTAATCCAACTCCCCAACTCACTGTTTTTTATCTCTCCCTTATGGTCTCTGCCCACCCACCTCAACACTCTAACAGTTCTCCTACCCTATCACTCCATGCTAATCCTTCACTATCCTCCCAAATATCACTCAGGTCACTCCTTCCTCCACCATCCCTCCCACTCACACCTCATCCACCCCGCTCCTCTACCTTTATCTACTCCTACAAGTACCTCCTGAGCTTTTTGCCCACACAACTGATTTCACCCTGGCTCTCCAGGATGCATAATCACTCTGCACAGCCTACTAGATAAGTGGTGTATCGGCCACTATTACTCCATAAAAATAGGCAAATACTCCCAAAAAACAAAAATAGAGAGTAAAAATACTCCCAACAAAAAATAAGAAACAACCATGCAGAAACTTGTGCCCCTGCTTTCCCCCACACAGCTCCATGGATATGTTTGTACCAGTCGTACCAAAGGAATAAACTACTATTACTACTCAAGGAAACATGCACCTTTTAATGTGTATGAATAACTAGGTGCAAAGAAATCATGATTACAAAAACATTCCTGTTTTCTAGTTAAACCACATTTTTACTCATAAAATACTGCCATTGGGGATTGGACTTACATCTTTACTCCCTTAAAAAACATTTTGCTCCCAACTTTAAGAAACAAGGAGTAAAAAACAACCACTTCAAAATCTTAACTGGCACACTAGCTCTGCAAAAACTCCTTCCTCACTGATCATTTTGGGTCCCAACAACCAAAAATCTTGGTGATGGATATCACCGAAACTTGGTTCCCCCCACAACACAGCCAATCTGGCATCCTACTCTTACTCCACTTGTGTTTTCAAAATAGTTGGTGATCTTAGGATCAGCAAGGACATATGATTGCCTCCTATACTCCTCTAATTTCACTTCCTCTACATTTGATGATATCTCTGCCCATCTCCTCATTACCACCTACTTTACTTTTGTCCTCACTTACCACCACCAGGAATAATCAACATCCTCTTCTCTGATCATGACCTCTTTCTCAAATTTCTCCCGGTTGATGCCCCTAGTGTCACAATGGGTGACCTCAACCTTTCCAATACTACTATGGCTAATCAGTGCCAATTTCACTCCACTTTCTCTGACAACTCACTAGACATCTTATGTAACCTTCCCACCCACACCTAAGGCAACTTTCTCAATTTCATAATCCTATCTTTCACCCTAATCTCCTTTGTTCTCACTATTGACCCCTACCCTATCACTATCTCATTCATGTCACATCTCTACTGACCCACTCTTCATTCCCTCTCCTTCTACTAGCACAAAACATACATTCATGTCTAACTCCATGGTTTCCTACATCAACCAACTCAAAGTGGTCATAACAAGTTTGCCGGTCTGGTAATAAAGGGCTGGTAATAACATTTATTGGCCCTTTTACTGGACCGGCAAATACAAGTTTGGCAGTAGGGATAGAGGATTTACCTCCAGCTAAGAGATAGAGATACATCCGACCCCTACTGGCAGAAAACTGGCAGTATGACTGGCAGAGTAGTACCATTGCCGGTAATACCGGCAAAATCCCCCCATGGAGTCCTATTGAACTCCATGGAATAGGGATTTACGGTTTCAATCAGCACTTCTAATCTGGTGGTAATACGGGCAGACAAGTGCCGGTAACGGTATTACCATTTGCCGGTATCCCAGTGGTAGTACTGCCAGGATACCGGCAAACTCATAATGACCCCCAAATGTATCTTTCTCCAAGATCTCTCTCCACCACTTGCTTACTCTACTGATCTAACATTCATCACATTCAACTTCACACTATACACGTCCTTTAACAATCACTAACCTGACAGGTTCTTCATCCCCTCGAGCCCCATGCCTGCAGACATTAATTGCTTAAGCCATCGTGCTGTGCTCGTGCAAAGGTCAAGTCACCACTCTCCCTGCTACATATAAGGATGGTAGCCCTACATATTATCGCCACCAAAAAAATCACTGTACATATGGTCGTTTGTCTTGCCATCGGCGATATTTTTGGGGGGAATCATTTGTGGGAGCGGGGGTTGCAGGGGTGTCCCCCGCACATTTAAAAATAATGCGGGGGTTGCAGGGGTGTCCCCCGCAGTGTCCATGACTCAATATCGCTGCAAAAATATGCCGATATTTTTGTATTGCGATATTCTTGCAGGGATATTAACACATGGAATCATAAGGACTCTCTACTGAACCTAAGCAAAGCCAAATTCTCCTGTTACACTAATCTTATTTCCTCCCACTCCCTAAACGGTCTAAACCTATCAATGACCCTACAGGCCATGCATCCCCCCAAAGAACCATTTTATTCCATCCTCTCTCTCAGTAGATGACTTTGTATCCTAGTGCTACCTTAAAATCACCAAAATATGGGCCACCCTTTGAATCCTTTCATCATTCCCACCCCATCCTCATTCTCACCTCCTCTTATCTCCCTCATGCTCCCCTCTCTACTTCACTTTTCTCCCACCTTCCCCACTGAACATCTACACATCCTGCATTTCGCCAACACATGCTGCACTCTTATTGACCCCGTAAGACCACAAACTAGTAAAGAATGTGCGCCTGTCAACTCCACTCACCTCTCTACACTATTCCATCTATCTCTCTCAAGCCTAGAGAGGGCTGTCTTCAACTGCTTAATGAGCTATCCCAATATACACTCTCTTGCTGATCCCCTGCAATCTTGTTTCCAGTATAAACATTCCACTAAGACTACTTGCATGCACCTTGAAAATGTATGTACCACTGGCACTTTCACATCTCCTCCATCCTCAATCTTCTAGATGTGATGATGAAGGGTGGCAGGAACTCAGAACAGTCCTTAAAGATGGAGACTGGGCATGTGTCACCTTTGTACCTTGTTGGTTTTGGGCTCTTTAAGATGGCTAATACTTCCACCTCTGAGACATTGCTGAAGCAAAATAATGGAAAGGTCTTGATAGGTGCAGCAGCAAAAAACACAGAGTGGAAAAACACCCTGTAACGCCCAGTGCTCCTCCTTGCTCCCCTTAGGAAGCTAAATTAATTCCTCTGTATTTTGTAAGTTTATGTTAGTATTACCAATCCATATTGTAAAGTTACTATCATTCAAGGTAAAGAGTTTTAAAAATGAGATGTCCAACACTTTCTTCATATATTTTCTAATAGATTTTTGTTCTAATCACACAGTATTTTGGGCGAATGCGTAATTCCTCAGCTTAAAGTATCAGATTTTGCCAATGCATTTCAGTGACTAGCACCATCTTCAGGGCTACATTTAACATGATCAATACCATTACATTATAAACAGAATTCATAAGTACATACCATCACGTAAGTCAAAATAGTCACAGGACAAATCCCATCGTGTAGGCAGAGATAGGGAAAAGGTAACAGTGTATTCATTAGTATCCTCAAAAAGTTGATAATATTGTTTTAAAAATCACCATGTCTGTGCACGATCCCTGATACCCATTTTTACCTTAGCTTGCTTTAGAGGTAGGTGTTGCCTCGCCTGTAAGCACATACGTCGGTAGGATTTCCCCTGTTCCAAAAAATGGACAATCATCAGCTTCCCCATAATCCTCTTAGAAAAGTACTTCTAATCTGCCCCCCCGGAACGTGACCGGCGTTCCTTACCTCTACAGTGCTCTGGTTGTAGCCACTCGTGTAACGAGTCGCAGGTGCGCGTACTCATGTGAGGCTAAGTTAATGCATCGCCATGGCGATCACAGCAACGCTCGCTGTCCAGGATTGGACGTGGCGGACGTGCCTCGAGTCCCACCCTCCCACAGGAGTGAGAGGGCGGGACAGACAATCACCACGTCAACGACTCCACTAACTGCTGTATATTTCTAATCTACCCGTGTGAGGTTAAGTTCATGCGTCGCCATGTCGATCACGGCGGTGCCCGCCATCCAGGATTGGATGTAGGGATTGCGCCTCCAGTCCCACCCTCCCACAGAAGTTGTAGGGCGGGACTGACAATCACCACGGCAACGACTCGACTAACTGCTGTATATTTCTAATTAATTGAGGTATTTACACATTCCATTCTAGGTGTATCCACAGGTACGATCCATACAGTCTCCTTACGGCTACCTCTATAACGAGGAACCAATTTACGATGCTGTAGGTAATAGGACGTGGGGTCATGTCTGTTGCAGACGGTCTTAAATGTTTAACTATATGGTGCACAGAAATTTAAAGGCATAGTGCCCGGAGAACAATGTCATCCTGCAACCTCTTGCTATTAATGCAGCAGTGTACTCACTGGTACATACATACATACTTTAACCTATGGCTCATACCTCTGAGAGTTAATCCTCATCTAAACTCATGGTAGGTGAATCCAATTAAGATACAATGTATGTGGCTATACCTAAAGACGGCCAACTCGTCAAATGACTGCATGTTGTTAAACTGATGTGTTGGCACAACTCATCACCCCTTCTTGGCGATATCCACAATTATCAACTGAGACAAGTAAAATCCATCAGGCATTATAAATGCATTATAAACGTAAACAGGAAACATGGACTCCTCACTCATATTATTACACTTGTGTGTTAGCCAACATTGCCAACATTATCCTCCTTTTCCATCAATATCACCAATCATCAAATGAATCATGTACAACTAATTTGCATTCAATGTTCATGCATAATGAAAGAAAGCAAGACAAATTGATCTCCTCATTCAATCCTCTTGGTGTTAAAGTTCCAAGCTTGTCAATTCAGGAGGATTCCCTCTGATTAAGTCTCTGTTGCAGGTTCATATGTGGCTCTCTTTTTCTCACCACCTCAGTTATTTGGAATCTTATCTGGGATAGGTTATGTTTTTTAGAGTCCCAGTGACGTGCCACCGCTGAGTTCTTGTTGTGAGTCCGTATACAAGAGCGGTGCTCATTCCATCTTATTTTTGCAGTACGTGTCAATTGTCCCACGTAATATAATCCACAGGGGCATTTTATGGAATAGATGATGTTATTCGAATTGCATGTCCCAAAATGTCTAAGTATAATTTTTTCACCAGTATGTGGATGGTTCACTATGTTCCCTTTGAGTATGTATCCGCAATTAGAGCAGTTTAGGCATGGAAATGTTCCAGTTTTAGCGGTATCCTTTTTCATCTTAAAGCTCCTCTTTTTCACCAATTTGTCTTTTAAATTTTGGCTCCTCTTATAGGCAAATGTGGGGAGTTCCTTGAACAGTGGCTCCACTCTCTCGTCCAGGGCCAATATATTCAAATTCTTTCTGATTATATTCTTAATTCGTTTGCTCTATTTTGAATATTTGGAAATGAACACAATAGAGGGCATTTCATCTGACTTTTGTTTTGGTTTCAGGAGTTCCTACCTATTTTTGTTCTCAAGTCTCCCTTCAGCTTCTTCGATTCCCGATCTGCTGAACCCACGGCTCAAAAATGTAGTTCCCATATTGTTTATGGCTTCTTCATAGTCCTCGGGGTCGGTAACAATACTTTTGACTCTTAGCATTTGACGGTAGGGTAGATTTTTTATCAGGCTGGGTTGGTGAAAGCTCAGTTTATGCAAAATGTTGTTCCTATCCGTAGGTTTTTGGTATATGTTGGTCTTATAGCCTGTACTTTCCTTACTGACCTTGACATCCAAAAAATGAATGAACTCTGTGCAGAATTCTGACGTGAACTGTATTCATTGATCAATACTGTTTAGATATTCCAAAAACTTCTCCAATTCGCTCTTAGTGTCATGCCAGATCCCAAAGATGTCGTCTATGTAATGGATCCATAGTCCAATCTTATGTTTCCACACTTTGTGCTTTAACACATGATCCACTTCAAATTTATGCATAAATGCATTGGCATAGGATGGTGCCATTGTGGCACCAATAGAGGTCCCTACTGTCTGTAGGAAAAAAAAATCCTTGTACTGGAAGTACAAGTACTCACTACTAAATTCTAGTAAGGTCATAGCAAATTCTTTTTGGGCCAGGATATCCGCTTCTTGGAGTAGCAGCCACTCTACTGCAGCTCTTCCTTGATCGTGTGGGATTGAAGTATAAAGACTTTTTACATCTATAGTGAACAATATGTCAGTTTCAGTGTATTCAGACTCACCCAAATATTTCAAAAAATGTGTGGTGTCCTTTACATACATGCTGGTTTTTTGTATTAATGGTTGTAAGAAATTATCAATGTAGATACCTAATGGTTGTAGGATGCTGTTCGTGCCTGCAACAATGGGTCTGCCAGGTGGATTTGTGAGGCCTTTGTGAACCTTAGGTAGCGTGTAAACGTGCGGAATTGTAGGAACGTTTTTTGTTAGAAATTGTTTAGTATGATGGTTAATCCAGCTGAGTTCCTCTGCTTTGGAGAGTAACTCCTCCAAATGTTGCTTTATCCCAATTGTAGGGTCTTTGTCCAATCTTGCATATGTGTTAGGGTCATTTAACTGTCTCATGCATTCAGCATTATAGTCTACTGTATCCAGAAGGACCAATGCCCCCCCTTTGTCTGCACTTCTTATAGTCAACTCTTCATCACTGTACAGTTTCCTGATAAGCTCCCATTCGTGTGGTCTCATATTCACCCCTCCTCTCGATTTGAAATTGATTTTCTCTAGATCTTTGATTGTCTGCTTTTGAAAAATATAGATGGACGGTACACTGATTGGTGGAATGAAGCCACTCTTCCCTCTGAATTCTTTCAGTTCCTCTTCTTCAATTCTCTCCCCTCTGGTACTTCCAATTCATTGAAGAACACCCTTAACTTAATTTTCCTGACAGGTTTGAAGAGTTCTACACGTGTGTCGAACAAAGAGCTGTTATATGTAGGTACAAAGCTGAGTCCCTTGTGCAAAGTCGTGATTTCTTGTTCTGTTAGTATTCTTGAGGAAAAATTCAATACTAAACTTTTCTCTGTTTCTGTCGTGTTTCTGGTCCTTCTCTTGGCTTTCCTCTTCCCCCTTCTTGTTCTTTTAGTTATTTCCGTCTTTCTAAAAAAGAGGCAGATTCACTTGGAGAGGCGCTTGGTCTCTGTGTGGGGCTTGTGCTCCCAGTTGCGTGTTCCTCCTCTCCTGCCTGTGCTGGGTTACTCTCTGATCCGGAGCTTGATGTTTCACTGGTGTTACCTCATCTAGGTTTAGGTCTAGGTTTGCCTACTGGTGGCGCATATTTTTCCATCCAGGTGTATACTTCTCCATTCAGAGTCATACGTGTCTCTGCGGAACTTCCTTACTTTCTTTGCTTCTAATTCCGATTTATAATCTGACATTTTTTGTTTATATCATGAAGAATTGTTTGCACTTCCTCCTGATTCAAGGCTTTCACCAGTTCCTTCTCTATTCCTTCTATTTCAGTATGTAATGTGGTTAGATTATTGGCCAGTTCCTGTATCGTGAGTAATATCAAATCAAGGGAGCATTTGTTCAAGATGGCCTCCCATTTTCTTACAAATTCTTTGCTCTCCTTGCAGAGCGTCGGGCGTAATTGTATTCGCAGCCCTCGTGGTATCCTTTGATTCTTATGGTATCTGCCCAGGGTTATGGCATGTAATTTACAATTAATTTCCTTCCTGATCAAGTATTCTAATTGCTTGATTTTTCTGGTTGGATCCTGTCCAGCTGTTGAGCTTGTACTAAACGAGGAATCGGTAATTAAACCCAAAATCTTATTTGCTTCTTCGGCAGAATCCAAGGACTTCTGCTTTATTGCTTGTAAGTGCTTCAATGTCTGCAAATGACATGTCTCAGCCGTATCTTTTTACTATCAATTTTTTGTTAGTTGGGCACCACTGTTGGTTTCATTATTCTCAGAATATATTTCTTATTGTTCAATCCGTTTTTGATAGTATGTGGAGCTACCGGGTTAAGATACAGCCCAATGACACTCGGGCTCTCTAACATGTGCAGCAGCAAGAAAAATAGAGTGGAAAAACACCCTGTAATGCCCAGTGCTCCTCTTGCTCCCTTTAGGAAGCTAAATTCATTCCTCTTTATTTTGTAAGTTTATGTTAGCATTACCAATCCATATTGTATAGTTACTATCATTCAAGGTAAAGGGTTTTATAAATGAGATGTCCAACACTTTCCTCATATATTTTCTAATAGATTTGTGTTTTAATCACACAGTATTTTGGGCGAATGCGTAATTCCTCAGCTTAAAGTATCAGATTTTGCCAATGCATTTCGGTGGCTAGCACCATCTTCAGGGCTACATTTAACATGATCAATACCATTACATTATAAACAAAATTCAAACGTACATACCATCATGTAAGTCAAAATAGTCACAGGACAAATCCCATCGTGTAGGTAGAGATAGGGAAAAGGTAACAGTGTATTCATTAGTATCCTCAAAAAGTTAATAATATTGTCTTAAAAATCATGATGTTTGTGCACGATCCCTGATACCCATTTTTACCAAAGCTTACTTTAGAGGTAGGTGTTGCCTCGCCTGTAAGCACATACGTCGGTAGAATTTCCCTGTTCCAAAAAATTGACAATCATCAGCTTCCCCATAATCCTCTTAGAAAAGTACTTCTAATCTGCCCCCCGGAACTTGGCCGGCGTTCCTTACCTCTACAGTGCTCTGGTTGCAGCCTCTCGTGTAACGAGTCGCAGCTGAGCGTACTCGTGTGAGGCTAAGTTAATGCGTTGCCATGGCGATCACAGTGACGCCCGCTGTCCAGGATTGGACGTGACGGACGCACCTCTAGTCCTACCCTCCCACGCGAGTGGGAGGGCGGGACTGACGATCACCACGGCATCAACTCCACTAACTGCTGTATATTTCCAATCTACCCGTGTGAGGTTAAGTTCATGCGTCACCATGTCCATCGCGGCGGTGCCCGCCGTCCAGGATTGGATGTGGCAGACGCGCCTCCAGTCCCACCCTCCCACAGAATTGGGAGGGTGGGACTGACAATCACCACGGCAACGACTCGACTAACTGCTGTATATTTCTAATCAATTGAGGTATTTACAAATTCCATTCTAGGTGTATCCACAGGTACGATTCATACAGTCTCCTTACGGCAAACCTGTAATGACCCCCATAGTAACCCTCAATAAGCACATCCTTCACTGACTAGGTTTCTTGAAAACTATAAATCTAATGTAGTCTAATGGTCTCTACCCATTCTTTATCACCCAATTTCCTCTTAAAATCGGAAATGTTCTAATGTAATATGTGATGCTGTTTGTAAAAAATACTTGGCGCCAGATCAAAACTAGTAGGCAGCTCTTGGTAATATCTTGACAGAGAAGGAGGGTCATATTGTCAACTCACTGTACAAAGTTATAATTTCAAACAGAAATGACTTACAGAGTAGGAAATGAAAGAGAAAGGAGGCAGTCCTAGGCTAAGCTACCTTTAAAAAAACAAAGGTATTGTTGGAGTAAATGAGGTTTACAGATTGATGAAGGGGTAAGAGTGGGAACATGTACAGTGGCAGGGACAGAGGCTGGAGAACAGAAGGACATAACCACAGGCCAATAGTTACTTATTTACAATGTATAATTATACAGAGGGATGAATGCAGTAGAGGTGGGTTTGGTTGTACATTTGGATAGGAATGTTGTGGGGTGTGTTGAAGACTTCTTCCAACACTGGCCTATGGATTCAGAGCTTAGAGGTTGCTTTGATGGCTGAGGGCACTGCATTCCAGTGGAGTTGGGCAAGCAGGGAAAATAAGCAAATGTTAAAGGACACACATGTAGGGCGTGCAATTATATATTGTAGACTAATGAGGAGTGGAAAGTTTGAGAGGGAAAGTAGAGTAGCATGTCATCAGCGAGGTAGTGGGGTGCAAGATCATGGATGGGTTTATAGATGAATAGCAGGAATTTAAAGAGTGGGTGATTATACACAGAGAACCAGCCATTGCAGTGATGGTGGGTGAAAGGGGGAGAGGATCTTGGTAGGTTAAAAGGGTGCATGTTGTAAAGTTGAGAACTTTGTTAAGGAGAACAGAAGAGTAGTGGGTAGGCTGAAAAATAGGTGAGTGTAGAGCACAAGAGTAGAGTGAAAGATTCGAACTCAGTGGTGCATGAGGAGTGGGTAGATTATTCTAATGTGAAGGTGGTTGATCTTGAATGTGATGGCAGAGGCTGTTATGATTTATGTTATGAAGTTGTGAGCAATGGGCAAGGGGGTGAGGAGGTCAGGCGACCAATGGGAGAGGGGGAAGTGGGTTGCCATCAGAGGCAAGGAGGAAGATAACAACATGCGTCAACATTTTTCATATTTGATTGGTTATTTGTAAATACAACAAATAGTGTCTCAAGGCGCCACAAGACAAAGGAAGGGGGCACGGAGGAAAACAACAATAACGGTCCTACTAGGCCTTGTGGCTTTCGGTTTGTGCAAGTGCAGTAACAAGAAGTGCAGGGGGAGGGAGTGGGGAAGGGGGAAGTGTCAGTCGGGGGCAGAATGGATAATTCTAGGGTGGGAGGGAGGGAGGTGAGGGGCAAGAGGAGGTATGCAAGTGCAAGGGGGGAGGAGGAAGGGAGAAGAGGGCCTCTGGGGCTAGGCAAATGCTAAAGGGAGGCCAGGCGGGCAAGTGCCAGGGGATGCAGGGAGTGCACGTAGTGAGAGCCACATGCCAAGTGCAAGGACGGGGGGACACAGGGATCCCAATTGCTCACAACTCCAAGAATTGAAATTGAGTGGGGAGGGAAATTGGTAAAGAAAGTCTTACTCTCTACCTGCCTTGGTGACTGGCAATATATTGTTAACGGAAACAGGTCCACCATGCATGCTTAATAACCCAATTGCCATTGGGCCTTGAGATGCAAAAATAGTGAAAATATGCAACAGGGATTGGATTGAAAGAGAGAATTATACATTAATGAGCCAGAGTACAACATTTGAACACACACACCTAAGCAGAAAGATTTAGATGGAGGATGCTACAAGCGTGCAATGCCCAGATGAAAAGGGCATTCTCTTCCAATGGGTTGGGCCTGTGCACCTGTGGACAACAGGAGAGCATCAATCGCTTTTTCTTTTTTGCAGTAATGCAAATATGTTGAGGAAGCAAGGTTATCCCATCTTTAGAGAATATAGAATTTCATAAGTAAATGAACCCTTATTACTTTGTCAGTGAACTATTACATTCAAGATTGCATAACTTGGTCATTTTTTTATCTGTATTAATCTAAATTAAGAAGGACTGAAAGTAGACTGCACCGATACACAAATATAGCACACTGATGCTGTCTTCAAATATCTCAAAGAAAGACGGTGTTTAAAGTGCCCAGAATACGTTCTCCTGTTGTTTTATATTAACTCAGGAACATATCCCCCTTGGCTAAAGCTTTTCAGACTGGTGTTTTTCTCACCCACCAATCAAGGTTCACCTTCCTAGGCTTAAACCTACTCCATGCTCGTGTGAGCTCTGGTATTAAGCCCACTACCGGCTCTAGTCTGTTCTTCTTACAGGCCTAGTGACTGGCACCTGGGTCCTGCATACACCCCCAAGCAGACTGGCACATCAACAACGCTTTCTTTTAGCTTTCCTGGACTTTGGCAGGGAATGGGCAGAAGCCCTTTGTGGGTCGTGGATAATGTACCTTAAGGCGTGTGCTGCTCTGCTCAGGAACATGTTCCCCTCACTATTCTCTGCTGTTGTTGCTGCCTCACCACCTCTCTGGATTGCCTTTCTAACTCCTTCAATGATTGCTTTCTTCTGGTCCTCTAATGCTGTTTTAGAAATCGTAATGACCCCAATAAAAATAGGCATGTGAAGATGGAGTTGTATATAATGACTATCTGATAAGAAAAGATGATAAGATGCATCTAAGTACGTTCTGACGTTATGATGCATGAAACACAATGAATTTAGTTAGGTTTCTTCTAAATATTTATACCAGACAACTCTGGTTGCAAGACGGTAGCTCATCAAGCACAAAGGCAACACTTAAAAGATTGGCAACAATGATCAGGAAAAATAAAGAAATGGCTGTACTTACAATATTATGCAGCAATAACGAAAAGTGGTGGGGATGCTGGTTGTGAAGGGAAAGAAGAGGACTACAATCCCACATGTTTATGGGGTGGTTGCTGATGATCCAGAATCATTATCTCAGATCAAAGCATAATTTGGGTGATCCCCATTTCCATATACAGTATGTTGGGACCTAAATTCAGTGATCAACAGAAGATTAGATAGATCCAGAAATGTATGGCACCAACTACATCTCAATGATTGATGTTATATTTATACATATAAAAAATCAGCATCATTAGGACTATTATGCATTTCTGTGGAGCCACCAGTATTTCCTGGCCATCCCCAAATCCCAATGCAGATAGAAATGCCTAAAATAGTACTTAGATATGACCGGGTGAGCAGGATGGGCACTTCAATTCTGTGAATAAGGTGAAGATTCAGATGTAATAATTGCAGAAGATCCTGGATTGAAAGACAATGCAGCTAACTAAAATGCAATCTGTGAAAACCTTAAGCAGTTATAAAACGAATCCTGATATCCATAGCATGTGTAATCCACGTTGAATTAATGAGTAAAAAAGAGAAGAAATTCTGGAGTAGCCAGGTTGTCAGACCATGAGGGATCAATATGTAAAGAATTAGAAACCACTAATGTTAAAATGTAACAATGGGATATAGAACACAAACATATAAATAGATACACAGTGAAACAATGCTGCTAGGAAGAAAAATGAAAAAAAACCATAAAGGGTAATGGCCGGGTGAACTAAAAGAAAGCACAGAATAAAATAAAGCAGCTGCCAGATGAAACCTTGAAAAGATAAGTTATTTCAGTAGAGGTGAGAAGAGGTGGATTTCTGAAACTTTATTCCAAGCTGTATAGGATGGAAGATAAATTAGAGGAAGCATTGCTAAATAGATATATGGATAGCTTTGAGTCTTCTGCACTAGAGGCAGAATTGCTAACTGCAATGATGCAACCAGAAGAAAGAAGAAATGCCATAATCCCATTGGGAAATGTGAAAGCCCCAGGTAAGAACAGAATCACTGAAGAATTCTTTAAATAATGTCAAAGGTTATCGACCCCTAAACTTGAAATAATATTTAATGGGACAATGTATGCTTTTAGATTAATGTGTGGATTGTATAGACCCATAATGCTGTTAAGCTTCAATTATAAGATAATTATTGACCAAGACTATCATCCCTTACATTTGTAGAGCAAGTCCAAAATCGAATAATTGCTGGTAGGAATTAGCTGCAAAAGAACATTATCTGATTGAAGTCATAAAATTGGCAACTCTAGAGAAGAGACCCTTAACAATAACACAAAAAACATGTTAGTGATTTGATTGCAGCTTTCTGTGAAAAGGATGTACATGATTGGTTGCAAATGTATATGAGATTGCAACAGGGAATTTAGAATAATGTAGTATAGTCAAACAATAAGCTAAAGACTTGGTAGATTCTCACCCAGGAGTTATTCACCCAAGAACAGGTCATTGGGCTGTGTTTGTGCTGGTAGAGAGATTCCCAGACCCCCCTTTATTTTGCATAAATTAACGTTGGGTCTCACCCTAAATTACCAGGGCGATCCAGACGTGGACCCCTTGCTCACTGTTCTTAGAGAGGCACAGCTTCACCTCACTGATGATGCCCAACAAGGCTGATACATGTGTACGGGGTTGCTGTTGGTACTCTTGTTGAGAGGAGAGTTGCCTAGCATTTCGGTGCTGGACTGCCCCTGGGCAGGACAAAGACTGATTTGCGGGGACATTTCTTCTCTGTGAAAGGGACAGTGAGCTAAATACTTGGTAGAGTCTCTCCTAGGGGTTATTCACCCAAGAACAGGTCATTGGGCTCTGTTCGTACTGGTAGAGAGATTCCCAGACCCCCCCTTCGTTAGTCAAACAATAAGCACTGCCCACTATGAGCAAAATGTGCACTTGAATAGCATCCTAACATCCTTCTCTTCTATTCACTTCTGTGATTATTCTAAAAGTTACAGGCAATTATCAATGTACACAGTCATCTAAAATGTGACAGTGTAGAACTACAAATAATTCCTCACTTTAGTGCTGTTTAGAACTTTGTGGCACAAATATCGTGATGACCCTCCAGCTGCTTCACACCTATCAAAATGAACACATAAGAACTTAGAAAAAACCTATCACTGCCAAAAAGTAGAAAATGAAATCATCCTATGGCCATAGTTACAAAAACACACAGGTAAATCAATAGCCATCAACCTGCTGGAGGCATCTCTCCCCTACACCAAGTGGACATATGGGGCTACTTAGACTGGATAGTCCAAGGAAGAGCACAGGTTCTGAAGTCAGTGTGAAGGCTGCCATCTAGGCAGCGCAGGGAAGCCCTAGCTTTTTTGATATTCTATTAATAATAAAATGATGCAGATAATCCATCTCAGAAAGGGTGATCTGCTAAGCAGGACCCCCTTCCATCATACTACATGCCAAAAGCATGTGTACATCTGTGCCCTGCTGCAACAGTACCCTGATCTACAGAACCTGCTCTTCCGTGCAGCAGAACAGATTCAGTCATAGGTGCCCTGGTTGACAGCTGCTGTGACAGCAACGTTTCTGCAGTGCAGAGGCTGCATTTAAATCTGCACCTCTGTTCTAAAACCACATAATTGTTTTAAGCCTGGTGGCAGGAAAATATGGAAATCCATTACAATTCTGTATTACACTTTGGTCAGACACGAAGCTACACCTGACACATTTCTCAATTAAGCAATAGCTAACTTCTGCTGTTTGTCCTTGGCTAAACTATTAGCATAGGAATGTAATTCCTTAGGTCTGTCCAAATTGTTAATATCTTCACCTAATGCAGTGGTCTTCAAACTTTGTTGGCCCCTTAGTAAAATGTGGGCAGGCAAGGCCCCCCAAAAATGCCAAATGGACAGTAAGTCCAAATGGCTATGAACTATTGTGCACCGTCACCACACCCTACTCCCAGTATAGTCTCTGGGCTCCCCCACCTGCTCCCATCACAGTCTCTGGGCTCCCTCATCCCACTCCTACCCGGTTCCTAGGTTCTCCTCACCTCAGCACAGTCCCTGGGCTCTCCTCACCGTGCTCCCACCACTATCCCATGCCCCCCATCCTGCTCCCACCACAGTCCCAGGACTCCCCTCCCCACCTCGATCCCAGCACAGTCCCAGGGTAAGTGGCAGCTGGTGAATTCTTTAAATGGAGGGGGGATAAATATTCCCGTAGATATGCCATAGTGATCGAGCATAGCGAGGGAGCCTGAACCAATCAAGGGTAGTTTGGGGGTTTTCCCTGGGAATATTTTTAAAATGATGGGTTAAAATGTTGCTAAACAGTTTGCAATTGGCGCTGGGGGACCAGGGGGCAGGCATGGTCTTTTTTACTGGACATCTATGATAGATGTCCAGATATCCAGTAATGATGTCTAGTAAAAAGATGCCATCCCTGTCCCCTGGGTCCCACAGTGCTTAACACACTCACACAATCAACGTGATTATGTGTGAATGCAAGATGTTGGAGCCCAGGGGGAAAGCATGGAATTTTTGACTGGGCAACTATGATAGATGTCCAGTAAATAAATACCATCCCTGTCCCCTGGGCTCCACAGCACCTCAGAAGGAGAGCTGATTTTGGCAGGTGGGTAGGTGGATTGTGCAACAAAGGCATTTTAACAACCCTCCTTCCCCCTACCGCCCACTCGCCAAAATCAGCGAGTGTATGGTGATGGGTGCTCATGTGAATGATACAGTGCTTGCTGTGTGAATGTGTGTGTGTTTGTGGTGGTCCGCTGAGCTGATTTTGGCAGGTGGGTAGGTGGATTGTGCAACAAAGGCATTTTTTAAATGCCTTTGTTGTACAACCCTCCTTCCCCCTACCGCCCACTCGCCAAAATCAGCTCAGCGGACCACCACAAACACACACACATTCACACAGCAAGCACTGTATCATTCACATGAGCACCCATCACCATACACTCGCACATAACACAAGCATACACGCACCTATACACATATTTAAATAAAAAATAAATGAACATAAGCGTACCGTCTGCCCTGTTCCAGATGTTTCCTCCCCATCGCCCAAGCTCCTGCATCCTGAACAGGAATCAGGAAGTAAGCGCTTCATGGATCCTGTACATGCGTGCAGCGGCCTGGACGTGGGTGCTGCAATGCCCCACCCCAGCCTGCTCTGTCTGTAAGTGTGAGGGGGCGCAGGAGCTCAGTCTCGCACATACACACATGCAGTTCCCCCAGCCAGCATTTCCAATGAGCTATGCAAGGCTGGCGAAGCAAAACAACCCCAGCCTTGAATGGCTCATTGAGCATGTACGGCTGGGAAACTGAACTGTCAAAGGAAACAGTGTTTCCCTTTGACAGTTCAGCCAGCCCAAGATTGCTCCCATAGCTATAAAAAGCATCTGAATGAGTGTTTCACTGGGCTGGCTCCTCGGCTCCTCCATAATGGGTGAGGGGGCCACTGGATGATTGACTCCTCACCCATTATGGACGAGACGCCCCTGCCCAGGGCTCCCCCTACCCTGCTTTTTCTTTCCTCCATAAAAAAAGAATATATTTCTTTTTTACATTTCAGGCTGGGGTCCCGCAGAAATGGGAATGAGGTCATGCCCCACAGTTTGAAGACCTCTGCCCTGCCCTAATGTATATAAACTAGAAAGCAAATTAGTATGTTCCCGATTCATGGAACAGAGAAGACACTTGCACCATAGTGTGGAGTTAGGAAAATCCTCATTTGCACAGTGTTTCTCACTTAATTGTCATCAGGCAAAGGTTACATTTGTGCACTGGTTTGTGAGTCTGCTTAAGCGATGTCTGCTTTTTAATCTAAGGGTCAATTGCCTATTAATACCCACTGATCTGAGCAGACGTATTGTTGTGGATGGTCATCGACCTAGCGCAATTTGTCTGTGTGATGGTACGAGTTAGGGTTATCTTACACATTTCATATTTTAGTCTAGAAAGACCAACTGCGAAACAATTGTTGATGAAAAAGAATACTTGTGCTCGGTGGCTGATAAACAAGTTGCTTTTGGTTTATATTATTGAAGGAGCTTTACTATTGAATGGCAAGTGTTCTTCCAGGTAACTAATTTATTTAGCTTTTTATCTCTTTGTATGTTTCTTTAAATATTATTGTTACCCTTGGTTATAATTGCTTGTCTTATTTTGTATTTGATTCATTTATTTGTATGATAGTTTTTAACCTTCGTAATAAAGACAAGAACCTAAATATGGAAATACATGCATACCTAGGTTTTGGTGTGGTGGCTGATGGTTCACTTAATTATTAGAAGCCATATCGGGGTTGTAACCTACCAGTAACCAGTGGATTCGAGGCATCTGCCTGTCTGCATTTCAGTGAGTGTGCAAAAGGACAGGAGGCCTGCCTCTGTTGGCATCATGGGCTTAGTTTTCTATGGACTTCTCTTTCCTCTCTGTCTCCTACTCTTCCTGCAAAGCAAAGCACTTTGGGTATGATGCAAAAAGGCACACAACACTTGTTACCTTAACAAGGATTGGACCCCTTAAAGCAGGTTTGCTTTTAAACAATTACCTGGTGTTTTCTTCTTTTTTGATTCATGTTGATTCTTCAGGACTTCAAGAAGAATATATGAGGCCCTCTTTGGCAGAGTATATCTTTGAAATATCCTTAGCCAGTGAGGCGAGGGATTGTCCAGGACAGAGGCAAGCTCTGCTCCCTACTCGCCCCCAAGGAACACTGCTGTTTAATTGCTGTTGTAGCAAAAACGTCTGTCCTGCCGCACTGCCTCCTTGAAGGTGACGGGCTCCTGCAGGTGTTAGCTGGTCTACCATGGGTTTGGAAACAGAGAATAGTGATTCATCATGTCTCTGATTTTAACTCAAAGAAACTGAAGAAGCAAAGCAGCTTCTTCCCTACATTCTACTGTGTCGAACCACCACTGAAACCGTCTTCGATCGCACTCAAGCGCATTTGAACCCATGGAACCCACAGTGCTGCCATTGGCACTTCTAACCTCTTTGAACAGCTGCACTGCACCGCATGAGAGTGTTGATTGACCTGGCTTGAAGAAAAAGCTCTCTGCTGCGGAAGCCTTCAAGCTGCCATGTCTCAAACCACCCCTCAAACCACCAGCATCTTCCTTGCCCACCTCTGCTTGCATTCCAAACCAACCCTGTCTGGATCACCACAACTCACAGAATCTGAACTTAGTTCAACCCACTCCCATAACATTTAGACGCCTGGTTAGATTGTGCTGAACACCCACAAACTGATCACGGTACTGTTGGCAGTCCCCAGCATCCCTGTCCCATTGATGCAATGTTTTGCCTTTTTATCCCTGTTAATTATCCATAGTGCTTTCAATAACATATCACCATTGTGCTGGTCCCATGCATTCCCATGTTCAATGTATGTGCAGTCCAGCTATGTGGTTAACAGACATCATTACATTCTGCATTTCTCTGTCTTGTTGGGGTTGGTTTTTGTTTAGTGTTTTCTAGTACAGTTTCTATTACATATTGGTATGTTTATATAAAGTGTACACATTTTTATTGAACCTTGATTGGACATTCCTTTGTTTTGGACTGCTCTACTATTGCTGTTTGGGTTGATACTGACGCACATTCACAACCCTCTTAAGAGTAGAGCATCGCCTTGGCCCACGTTACCACAAAAGGAGGAGTTATAACGCTTTTCGTGCTTTTTTCACCTTTATGATTGGGATCACTGTTGTCTTGTAGAAGTGTGAAGGTGGAGTGGGCAGTTAAGCCATTGCTTGTCCTTGTGCTGAGGGGCAGTAGTCCTTTTATCACAGTCACTATACACACACTTGTGCTGCAATTTGCCTTTGTGCTTTTTAAACTCTAGTGAACACTTAAGAAGGTGGCCTAACAAAAAGGACAATGTGAACATATAGAAAAGAAGTACATGTGGTTATTAAAGTCCAATTTAAGCTCCAATACTCTAGAAACATCTCTAATCAAAAAAGAGAAAGTCTCAATAACATATCACCACTGTGCTGGTCCCATGCATTCCCATGTTCAATGTATGTGCAGTCCAGCTATGTGGTTAACAGACATGTGCTGCTTGCTTGCTGTCCAGAATATTATGCCTTACTCCACTCTTTTTGAAGTACAGCATATAGATTTGTTCAAATTTCGGTGCTGGACGGCCCTTTTGGGTGGGACAAAGACTGATATGCAAATGGGAATTCCTCCTTTGTGAAAAGTACAGGGAGCAAAAAGCGATGGCTGCGGACTCTCAAAGTGGGTAAAAACCACTGAACAGGTTATGATGCCATGAGAGGGGCGTCTGCTACCTTTTTTATATTTTTGCATGGAACTTGGGGTTGGTCACTCTAATTTACCTGGGGGAACACAGATGTGGACCCCCTGCTCACTGTGCTCAGAGCGGCACAGCTCCACCTCACTGATGAGGCTCAGGAAGGCTGAAACACGTGTCTGGGGTTGCTGTTGGTACTCTTGTTCAAAGGAGGTTTGCCTCGCATTTCAGTGCTGGACTGCCCTTGTGGGGCACCTTTGTGAAAAGTACGGTGAGCAAGAAGCGATGGCTGTGGACTCTCAAATTGGGTAAAAACCACAGAACAGGTTATCATGCCATGTTCTTTCTAGAGAGGGGCACCTGCTACCTTTTTTGTAGATTTGAAAAGTGGTGCCTGCTACCCTTTTTGTAGATTTGAAATAGGTATTATCTCATAACCTGACTTCTAGCAGCCTTTCCTGACTTCCTCCTTTGGCACGTCATGGATTTGTATACAGTCTCCTCCAAACAGGACAACTGAGGCGAAATGCTGATATGATATGATAGGTTATTTATAACGCGCTTAATGGCCAGAGGTTTCTAAGCACGGCCCGGGGATCGACCCTGTGGTACTCCGTGTCATCTTGCTTCCAAGACGAGCATGTTGCCCCCGAGCAATCCTCCCAAGCTACTTCAATACGTATCTTCATAATGGCCCCACTAATGGCTATGGGAGCCCCTTGAAAGAAATCTGCAAGTCTGGGTGATCTTCCAGCCGCCTATTTGAAATGCTGGTCTTGCCTAGTCATTATAAAGGCTCAAAGTTGAACATTCAGCAAACGCAGCCGGCTGCTTAGTGCTTATTAGTCAGGATTATTATGCTTTTGTCCCCCGAGTGTAAATACTGATTACGTGCAATTATGCATAATGACTGCAATTTATTTATTACATAACGTGTTGCTGAAACTAAACAGGGTTTGCATAGGCCGCACGCAGCCTTTCCCTTGTATCACTTTAAGGGAGCACTTTTAAAATGAATATTCGGACAGTGAATAAAATGAGCACCCTCTTTGTAACATTTGCACGACGAATACATTTTGTTGTTGAACAAGGCTTTTAAAGAACCAGGCTGCATTGGCACAGACCCGGGCTTTTGAATAAGTGAATGCCATTTTGTGAAATGAGCGGCACTGGCAGAGAAACAGGCTGCATATGGAAACTTCACTTCGTCCAATCAATGACATCGCCCAAGCACAATCCATAAACCCTCAGAGCACTGTGGAGCTGACGTTATTCAAAGTTGTGCAAACAGGTTCCATGCCTCCACACAGCATTTACAATGTATTCCTATGGAATCCACCTGCTTTTTGCTGGTGTAAAACTCTAGTGGATTCCATAGGAATCCAAAACATTTACCCCAGCAAGAAAATGTCTTGCTGGCATAAATGCTAGTGTATTTGTAGGGCAGAGAGAATGATCATGTGGTGGAAACAGAAATTCTGTTCCATGTCCCCTCTCTGCCATACAAATGTTCTATGATATGGAGTAGGGTACAATTCATGCATAAGATGTTTACACATGTTTTCTATGCATGAACTTTACTCCAAAAAGAAAATGAGCTCCTGTATGGATATTTTATGTTATATTTCAAACCCTAATGGGCCTCATTATGAGGTTGCTGGTAAAACCTGCTGGTAGCCGGCGGGTTACCAGCAACCCTGTAACACTGTTACCGCCACCTGACATCCCAGTGCTACTGGGATATCACAGGCGGTGGTACGGTTAATAACGTTGCCAGTGCTTCTCTGAAAAGCCTGCCTGTAGAGGCCTGAACTTCTGGCAGTTCAGGCCTGCCGGGTGATCTGTTGCCCCCACCGGCAGACTCAAAGCTCACTTGTAATGAGGGCAAATGAACGCAAAAATATGCTAAGGAAAGGTAATATCTGTTAAGAGCTGTGAAATTGAAAGTAATGAGAGTACATACATAGGGCCTCATTACGAGGCGGGCGGAATGGGTCTAACGGCACTGGTAATGGTGCCGGTGCCGTTAAACCCACTCCACCCTATTATGAGGTTCACTCGCGGGACCCGGAAAGTACATCTGGTAAAACCAGACATCCTCTCCAGGTCCCGGGTCCCGCGAGGGGACCAGGGAGCTAACAACGGGCCCGTTGTTAGCTCTCTCCCCATTCCCATTGAGCCCTAAGGGGCTCAATGGGAATGGGGATCTATTTTTACTGGGCCCATGGAATGGGCAATTACCGGGTCTGCCAAGGTCGGCATGACCTGGTAATTGCCCATTCCATGGGCCTGGTAAAATGTAATTACCGGCAGCAGCCGTGCCCTTAATACCGCCGCCAGCCTCGTAATGAGGCCCATAGAGTCTATGCACCAGCTTCCGTGCACAAAAACCAAACCACTCGTAAGTCTTCAATCATTTTCCGAGAAAATCATGACTACATCTGAGTACATCTGAGTACAACCTGACTCCAAATAATTCCAATGTATGCCTGCTCAATTCTTTCTAGGACCATCAAAGCGGCCATGTGTCATTGTTCCAATGATCGACTATTTCCACGCACATTTCTAGGCACAGTAGGCTCTTTGGAATGGTGGCTGTTAGTAGAAACCCATCTGGTGGGAACCAGTAGACAATGAGGACGACGGCGATGGTTCCATTTCCATGTAGATATCTTCTTCTTCTGCAACTGCAATGATTTCTTCTGTGCAGAATTTCCGTTCCACTGCCAGTGATCGGTGGATGGCACCTCTGGCATTGTGATATGCATGATGCGCACAATGGAACTGTTGGTTTGTACGCTGCTAATGAGCCACATATTTTATCAAGATGAGTTAGATAGAAGAATGTTCAGTCTGTCCTCACTTTCTCTTGTGAGCATAGTAGGCAGAATGCAGATCCTTGATGATATGTTAGCCCCTCCGTTAGCAGAGTTTCCTCTTCATTTCAATTCAAAGGCTTTTCACCTCTGAGGATTACAGCTGCCGCACATTTGGTTACTTTCAGTGTCTGAAGAAAACAATGAAGAGCATCAGTATTACTCCAGATGCAATGAGGTAAAGCCAAGGTGACATTCCAGTGATCAGACTCCAACGAAATCTTAGTAGGCCAAAGCCCGAATTATAGGAAGCATGAGCAATCCAACTGGTCGCTTTGCTCAGAAATGAAGCAAATCCTGACACGTTTGAGGTTTTACGTTGTGTGCCTTCAAGTACTGATCTGGCCAAGTATCTCACTTTGTCTGAAGCCTCTCGGATAGGCTCAGTTGTGCTAGAAATCGCTTTTTTGATTTTCCTGAGGTATGTCAATATTAAAGGTAGCAGCGGGAGTTGAAGCTGCCTGCGCTTCACTTCCGGCGAACCACAGTGATACTGGTTCAGCATGTACTGGGGGTTGGAGATGTATAGCACATCATATGTCCACATCGGTGATAGTGATTAGGCTGCCAATTCCCACAGGCGTACCTCAGCATGTAGCATTGAACTGAATGATGTAGAAAGGATTGGGTAAAAGGTCAAATCAGTTCACAATAGTCCTAACCCAAACAGTGCTCATGGTGCAGACTACTGATTTTGATGACAGTTCAGATGGTTCTAATGTTTGTGATTTCTTGATGCTACACTTGAAGGGCATACTGCGGGGTAGTTGTAGCCTCTTGTGTTGCACAGGCATGTGTGTACAGTACCTCAAGAGCAGTCTGTATCCAGTGATGTTGTACCTGGTGGAGGTTACCCAAGGATTGCAGTGCTTCTCAAATTAGGGTCGGTATTGAAGGCACTGAAATGGTTAAGATCCCATGAATTGTCCAGTATGTTACACCTGAAACCCAGCCTGAAGTTGAGTAAACATGTGTGGGTAGTTTCTGAAAGAGCTTCCAACTTATATAGACAAATACAGTTTGTTTTCTTAGTTAAATAGGAAATGCCAGTGAGCTTTGGTGTGGAACACCTCTTGAAAGGGATTCTAGGGATGCAGTCACTCATTGAATATTTGAAGCAGCATGCTGGTAGCTTCTTAAAATGAAGTGATTGTGGTGAATTACACCTATCATGTCCATGTAGACATCTCTAAGCGAATTGATGCCCTTTTCTAGGGCAGTGAAGCTGTCATCAGCAGCCTGGAAGCCTCTCTCTATGGCATGTTTTTCCAGACAGTGTATTCCTAGGAGAGATTATTTCCAGGGTTGTGAAAACACAGTGTGTCCACTGGAGTGTGTTTGCCTATTGTGCCGAAGCCGTGTAGCGATATATATGAGATTAGTCCAAATGTTAACGAACCCAATATTTCTTTGTGAAGAATAATGATTCTCAATTTAGCATGTTTAGCCATTGAGTGGCATAGTTTGCAAATAGTGAATGCAAATGACTGTGAAGTTTATTTGGTGGCCCCGTTTCTATAATGACCCACATTAGTACCGAAACATTTTTTTGTTGCATTCAATGGCCTTTATAGAAAATATGGCCCGCTAAGCACTTTGCAATCTGGTTTTCGTGCTATGCATGGCACAGAAACCACTATGATCGAGCTAAGAACTAAGTCTGCTAACATTGTGGACTCTGGTCAGGTGGCTTTAGTAATTCTTCTCAACCTGTCCGCAACTTTTGAGCTTGTTGATCATGCCTTGCTGCTCAAAAGGTTGGAAAGAATTGTACATTGTTCTGAACCTGAGAAACATTGTTGAAACACTTGTGTTTAGGCACATTATAAATGCCATATCATATCATAACCTGCCCTATCTTGGATGGCATCCTTCGAGGGGCTGTGGATGGTGACAGTGGCCTCTGATGGTTTCCAAGCACCTCTGGAATTGCTATCCTGTGGAGTCCTTCAAGGGGCTTGTCTTTCCTCCTCTCTGTTTAATCTGTACACCCGTCCGTACTTTGACCTCTTGGAAAGCGTCAACATTAAATGCACCAATTCGCTGGCTCTAAATAACAACAAGACTGAACTCCTGTTGGTAGCATCTAGTCAACGTTTTACAAAGTTAGAGGCCAGGCACAGCTAATTTGAAATTGCACAATTCGAGGAAGCCCCTGGGTGAACACACTTGGAGTCCATCTGAATTCGAGCTTACACATGAAATAGCATGTGACGCAAAATAAAGCCTCTTGTGCCTAAACAACTAAATTATCTAGGCAGATTAAACCATTTTTATCACTGGCCAACATATGTATGCTGGCCACAGCACTTGTGAACTCAAGAATTGATTACTGTAACAGTCTTCTCGCAGGTACCTCCAAAAGTAACATGAACATGCTACATGTAGCCCCAAATGGTGCTGTTAGAGATGTGTGTGGACTGGCAAAAAATGATATTATCACTCAGGGTAGGAGATTTCTACATTGGCTGCCAGTCCACCATTGCATCTCTTAAAAAATCTTACCATTAACACATAAATGTCTGGCAGGGAAAGCACCTGTATACCTGATGAACAGGCTACGGAAGGCCCGAACACACGCTCCAATGGCTTTGATAAATTGCACAACCCAAGACAAAAGTTAAAGAACTTCAGGGGCACTAGCTTTGACGCCTATGCCCCCAGCCTCTGGAATTCTATCTCACCCGAACTGAGAAACATCTCAGACCTTTCTAATCTTAAAGTGGCTATAAGGACCTTTCTTTTTAATTCCAAAGATTAAACTCCCCTCTATGGATCACCTGGACTATCCGGACTACCTGCAGATTATATCTCACCCACTATGATTTTCCTCTTTTACGTGATGTGTGTACTGTCTCGGGAGGATAGCTCCATGGTGACGCGCTCACCTTGAAATCAAGACCACGGCGAGCAACGCAGGCTCGATCTCCGTGTCCGCACTTAGAAACCTCTGGGTATTAAGCAGGTTATAAATAGCCAATTACAATGACTGTCTCCTGTTACATGTGCACATTGTAGACCCGGGCGTGTTCCACATTAGATGAATTTATAATAATAATATGTCTGACGCATATTCAATGTGCATTCTACCTTTAAGAAGAGCATCTTCGCTTTGTCTCCCATTTCAGAACTTTTCCTCTTGGACTTCCCAATCTGAACAAAAAGATGCATTTCTCTTGCTGCAGATAGTCTGGGTAAAACCGAAAAATACATGGTCTGAAGAAACCTACATGCTAGGTCTAAAGTTACATCTGCATTTACTTTCCAAGACTCGCCCCATGCATGGTGTCTAAAAGAATTGATGTGTGTCAGGATTTCTCTGTCATGTTTGAATAACACATTCTATCGACTATTATGGTATTTTTAGAACAATAAAAAAGCTATCATCTCGCGGCGGTGAAGGTAAGAGGATATATTTATTTATTAATAAAACGCGCACAGCCAACAAGGCTTTGCATATATACACATAATCATGCATTACAAAATGTACTCATTACTAAGAGGCTAAAATCTTCTACTGACTAAAACAAAGTTACTATATGAAATATAAAATTCCATGTGACAATTCTTCTTCTTTTGAAATCGATAATACTACTTCAGAAAATGTCATCATATAAAAAATCAGATTTATTTCATTACCTAAATGTCACTTAAAATACAGTTATTCTTTGTGTTATTGTAGGCTAGTAAGTATTTAAACTGCATTGCAGATAACCTTGCACATTCATATAGAATATGCTTTGCCGTCTCAGTTTTGTTCATACCACATAGTCTGCAATATCTAATGTCTTTTTGGATACCCACTTTTAAGAGGATATATGTTTTCATAGTTGTGTACCCACTGACAATAGCGTTTCAAGATGCATAGAGAAACCTTGCATTAAATTCAGGAGTGAGGGAAAGGTACTGCATGCTGCTCCCACTGGAATGGGTTATGTTTATGAACCAAGAATGTGTGAACATATCTGACAAAACCAACATGCTCATCCATGCCCTGCAATTCATTCATGTCTTCTTCAGTATTTAGCAGGGCCCCTTGGAAATGCGTCCTAGGTTTACCCCTTAACATGTTCCTAGATGCATTTGAAACAGGAACACTGGGACAGAAACAGGTTGGCTCATGTATCACTGATAGTGTGCTCGTGAATGTTTATATTAAGGTGACTTTGTACATAGAAGGACTCTTTCCTGAGCCTCCCTCTTGATGTTTATGTGCCATGTCTGATGATGTCAATGTTAGTAGACTGCTGCTAGTATTTGTCACTGCTGGAGTAAAAAAAGGTTCCATTGGTCAAAAATAGATTAAAGAATGTCAAGGCTAATCAACTACAAAAAGTCAAACACAGTTATATTCAAAAAGCCCATTTTCTATTTCTATTGAAGAACCTGCTTTTCATGATATGTGAAAATCTTGAGCTTTTGTCTACTTTAGGTTGACATTCAATGTGGGAATGAGCTGATTGTACGGTTGTTAATGTACCCACATATTTTATGACTTATACTGGTTATTTGTATGTAGAGCAAATGTTGCTTTGCCATTCAGCTTCTCAAGGAACAAGTTCCTGCCTTTATTGTATTTTCTTCAATAAGTATTTATTTGTCCACCTTCAAAGTTTTCTTAGTATTCTGGTGGCAAGCAGTTCATCTGGGCCTATAGGAAAGCTGGAAGGATTGTAAGTCAGGCACGACAGACAGCATTTCATAATGCCCATTAGCACCTAGTGATTGGTGTGGAACATTATGTATGCTTCTCGTTACTGTGGCCTGTGATCTACCCAGGTTGCATCAGAGTACAGGATGCATTTGGTTAGAGACTGTTTAGTGATCCCATTTAATGTCTCAACATCCCATTCGAATGCAGTCGGAATTGGTTTGAAAACTGACATCCCATCACAACAGTTTCAGATCTGAAGAGTCTTACCCATTATTGACTTGGACTGTTGTTGGCACTGTTTTAGCTAGTAAAGATCTCAAATCCTTTATGAGCTCACTACAATCAGGTTTCCTTTGAGGAATGCTTGAAGTTGATATTGTAAATTGCCTGGTTTTACAGCAGGAGCTAACACAATTAAGGTCTATGTGACTTATGATTATTTAGGCTTTACATTCTCCTGAAAGCTGAAAGGGGCTTGTTGTATTGAGCACCAAAAAAATAAATGTTACAGGAATGTGTGTGCGGTGCGGGGTGGGGGGCGAGGTGCGGTGTGTGCTGCATTTTGCCTAATCATATAAATCTCAACCGTTGGGTATAATGTTGAAAATGTAGTCTTCCAAGTCAATAATGGTTGCCAAATATGGCACAGGTCATTGGATTGTGGCTGCGATGAATCACCTCCAAATGGAAGGAAATCATCTTTTTAAGCGTTTTTTTTTAGGTCTACCCAATTCGACACCTAGGTTTTATGTCCACACAAAGGCAAGTCTGTCTTGTTTGGTCCTTAATCACCTCTTACAGTCAGAGGTAAATTGTTTGTCTATCCCTTGTGTTTCCCATGTGAAGCGACATTTGGACACTGTAAATGCAGCGGTTTGTTTTGTTAAGCACTCTAACATCACTGTGCCCTATCCTAAAATGGTCTTTTAGAATCTCAATTTTCCACTCAACTCAGATCGCGAGCACATAGAATTACAAACAACATCTAATCGTTCACATGCCATTCTGTCCACACTCAAGGTTTCTGACTATCTCTTGTGGACTCATTTTAATAATGAGCGAACATTGAGAACACGGGCAAGATTACATCTCCTGCGTCTTAAGAGCTGTTACTGGCAGCTGGTCCAGTGATCCACTGGTAGCTGTAAAATGATTCGGGTTGTCTACTATGCAATGCAGAAGTAGACGATCTTATGCATATTACATTTTTCTGTCCAGCATATACCTCTATTGACAATAAAGTTGATATTGCGCAATTTACATTCTAGAGAGTGTAGTCCAGCCATGATGTTTGTTTTATCTGCTAATTCCCCTTCAGTAGCTTGGACTTTGCTTCAGTATCTAGGATGTGCCATGAGGCTCAGAAAGATCAGCCCATTCTGGTTTTGCTATTATATTCTCGTGTTGCTAAATAACTCTTGTTCTAGTCATTGGGCCTCATTCCGAGTACGGCGCTAACCAATGGCGCTATTAACGCCTTGGTTGACGCCGTACCCGGACCGGCAGCGCCTTGGTGGATGGCGGAATTACCGCCCCATTCCAAGGTTGGCGGGGCGGTAATTCCCCAATCCCCATTTACCCTTCCCCATTCCCATTCTTGCCCCATAGGGCATAATGGGAGTGGGGAAGGCGTTAATTACGCCACCGTAAATTACGGTGGCGTAATTAACATCAAGGTCCCTTAGCGCCATGGTTTTTAACACCTGCTAAAAGCAGGTGATAAAACCTCCATGGCGCAAAGGGAACTCGGAGTATGGCGGTAAGGGATTACCGCCACCGCTCTCGTTAGCGGTGGCCGCTATCCCTTACCGCCATACTCGGAATGAGGCCCATTGTGTCATTTGTTGTTGATGTGTGTCATTTGATAAAACATGTGTATCCGAATAAAGTCGAATGGCTTACTGACTGATTCTGGTGAATACTGTACAGGAGTCCACTACAGTTGTCAGGCAATGGTATGTAATCGCTGGCAAGGAACCTGGTTGTTCCATGTGGATACATTCATATTGTTCTGTTCCACTAAGTACAGGAGTATCTTTTGGTTTACTTATGAGATCCATTGTTGTGTGCAGTCATATTGAGCAATTAGCTATAAACTGCCTTACATCAGTTTTCAGCTGTGGCAACCAATATCTGTCCAGCACTAGCAGAGCGCGTGATGATATCTCACAACGGGCAATAACTAAACCTGCAGCTACAGCAGAAATCAATTTTAATATGTCCTCCTTATTTGGGGAGGGGCTCGAAATGTTGTGGTAAAGGTGATTATTACTGTCTGTTCTTTTAGACTATGTATGTATTAGAAAATGCTTTTGGGTTAGGGCAGCTTGCTCATGGGCAGAAGATTATATCGTTGTTGACAAAAGAAGTACAGTGCATTAAAGCTGCAACCACAGATATTGTAGTTTCCTTTCTAGAGGGCACGTCTGCCAGCGCATTGGCAGCACTGTCTGTTCTGTGTGCCGCAGTGTGCACGGCCCACACAATGGGATGGATCTCTTTCATATTAGAAGCATTGTAGCCACCATTTCAGGTCTAAATTGTATCCACTGACTGAATCGCAAGTTTAGCCTTCTGAGGGCCAACTTGTTAGAGTACACGTATACCTTGTAACTCTGATGTGTGTGCTTGTGTCACTGAAATGTTTTGTTTTTGTATCCTGTCATATTTAGTGTGTGTTCCAATGGATGAACTCTCAGTGTAATATACCTGTGCAACAATTAAAAATGCTATGATATGATATGATATGATATGATATGATATGGCATTTATAACACGCCTATACACAAGTGTTTCAAGGCGTGAAATGCCAAATGTTATGCCAGGCACCACTATATCGACTTCCGATTGTAAGGTCCATTCCTGTTCAAACATCTTTTTTAACTCTAACAATACGGTAAATCAAGGATGGCCTGAGAAGCAACCCTGTAGATCCATCTATTGCAGTACTTCAGCTTCAAGGCGCTTCCATGTTTTTTCTGGCAGACAATAACCTGTCTGGCTGCTAAGATCTTCTCTTCTTAATTCCTGTTCAGGCATCGTGCACACATGTGAGTGATATACAATTGGCTTGTGTCACCAACCTTTCAAACAGTGTGTGTACATGAAACCTTTCCAGGAATAAACTTCACCTCAAAATCCCTATCAGTGTTCCTGTTCTAAAAAGGGCTCCTCTAAGTCATATGATTTGATATGTGTTACAGAATGTGAGCGTGTACTCACGTCAAATCTGACGGATAGAAATTCACTTTCACTAATGCATGAAGTGTTTTCACCACCGCTGCACAACAGGAGGATACGTGTACACGAACCGACATGTAATGAATCCAGCAATGCTTGTTGCTAAATCTGTAACTTCTTGGTAAGAATTTGTATTTTTCTATGCCTTATGAAGAGATACTCCTCGCCACATGGTACAAGGAGTAGCCTAAAATGTAAACTCTTGAAATGTATTTGTATTTGTATTTGTTGGGTTATATAGCGCTTTACGCCAAAGCGGCTTACAATACAACAAAAATACATTGTAAACAAGAAGCACAAAGTTACAAAGACATGAAACAAACCATCAAAAACAGTATGTAGATCAATTGACCAGTTCTAAAGGAGGAATGGATAAGAGGAAGGAGAAAGGGATGTAGAAAGGGAAGTCAGAGCAGGGGCAGAAGAGATAACAGGAGAAGAGAAGGAGGGATGAGAAAGAAAGGGAGAAGAGGGAAGTAGGAAGGAGGGTAGAGATAAAGGAGGGAGATAATAGGAGAAGGAGGGGAGTTAGGTGAAGAAGGAAAGATTTCAAGGAGGCACGGAAAGAGGGGTAAGAGGAAATGGAACGGATGGAGAGAAGTAGGGAGTTCCAGTGATGGGGGAGATGTAAAAGCTATCCCTTTAAAGCTAATTCTTTTATGATTACATTCCCTCAGAGAGTGTTCGCGTACAATAGATGTCTCATGCCCATTGCCAACAGTGTGTAATGCCTTCTTGTAGGCTCTGTACTTTGTTTGACAATGTTCCGGGGATGTTCTTTTAGCCCTGAGGGTTCCGAGTGAACCAATAGCCCTATAAAGAACAGTGATAAATGTGCACCTCTCAATGTCCCCCCAAACTGTGTAGATGTTGAACTGTCTCAGTGCAAGTGTGTGCATCCAGTATTCAGTACGCTGCAGTCCAGAACTAAATGGCATGCTCCATCTGACATGCCATCTGCAGCTCTGGGTATATTGTATGGACTTTGTGGTTGTATTATGGCTCCTTCCTCCAGAAAATGGTCTACTTTCACTTTCATGTGAATGATAGCCTTTACTTTAATAGGATACTGTTCCTGATGGCTTGACTCGTGTACATTGATAGTTTAAGTGGTGAATAGCCAATGGCATGACCAAAATGATTTCTGAATAGATTAATTGTTCCTATAGCAGCCCACTATTCTGCATACGTCTTTATCAGTTATTCCTCAACTGTTTTTGAAAAAGCCAGTTTAAAAACATGTACGCCCCTAGCACCCTCTTGAGCATAATGTGTGGGCAGTCTTGAGCTGTCGATAGACCAATCCATCCTGTTTTATATGTAATTTGGATAAAAAAGTGCCAATACTCTTTTTGGTTGCTCCCCCTCTACTTGAACAGTCACTAAATGAACTTCTTTGTTTTTTACCACTTGCCACAGTAATTGTAATTGGTTATTTATAACGCGCTTAATATGCTGCTCCGCATCGTCTTGCTTGCAAGGCGAGCATGTTGCCCCTGAGCTATCCTCCCGGCTCACAGTGAAAGGTGTACTTGCATATGTATAAGTATGTTAATTGAATGGTTTTATTTTTATTTTCCCTAAATATGGAAATGCCCCAACAATAATCGAAAATGAACTCAATCCAGTCACTTGTTTTGTTTAGCTAATAATCTTATCCTTTCTGTTTGGAGCTGTCCCATTGGTAGTTTGTAGCGCTACATTCTACATGTTGTCTCCCTTCTTTTCTTGGATGACGAACCATGTGTGCTGCCTTTCTGTGAACGAAAGAAAGTATAGTCTTCATCTCCGTACCCATGTAGTCATCTAAGATGGGTTCAGTCCAAAGATGACAGGTCACCCTGGACTTATCCATGTCCCATCTCCAGCCAGAAGGAGTCGGTCAGGATTAGCACCATGGGTCCCATAACCTGCCACTACTATAAAGTGCATTCGTGCATTATTCTAACTTCCCCCTGTCCCTTGAGCTGAGAAGGTTCTTTTGCCTCTATGACAGTTCCCATGGGATGTAAACCATTTATCCTCACTGCTCTCTTTTGGTTCTTTTCTAGCTCATTCTCCTGGTTATCCACCAAGGTGATAGAAGCTTGTAGGTGGCTGATACTATGCTACCAACCTGGATTCTCTTTTCTTTCCTTTTTCATTGGATACTATAGCAAGTCTCCTCCAGAACTCAGGTGTGGCAGGTTACCTTTTTAGAAGTGGCATGATTGTACCTTTCACCATGGGATAATTGTCCCTAGCTATTGCTACTCCTACACTCATTGTGGCAGCTATGCTTCATGTGTGCACTACATGCCGCAGAATGGTGGATAATGTTACGATTTTATGGAATGTCCCCAAATGTAATTACATAGTTCCATAGGTGGGCAGCACCCCGCTGGTATGATAATGGCTAGAGATCTAAATCTCTGTTGTGGAGGGACTGGAGTATACTCTGCCTCCACTTGACTACATTTAGTGGTGTACCACTTTTGTATTTCCTCTGGCCTGTTTGGGTATGAGGCTAACAGAGTTTTGAGGGTAAAGAATGAGAGAGTCCCCCCTCGTCTCTTGCTAAACCTGTATGTGGTGGTGGCACAGCTCCAAGAGCACCTATCCCCATAGTTTGTTATTTAACTGTGTCAAAGTGTTTCCTTCAACGCTCCTAATATTGTCTAGTGTGCAGGTCATTTGCGCCTCTGCCGGGGTGACACATATCTTGGTGCACCCGTGGTGAGCCTTCTAATGTGAGAGGTTGATGTCTGGCAGTGGGGGTGGGATTTGTCACATTACCTCCAAATCACACTGGATGATTTACGCTTGGTGGCTCCTTCAGGATAACTGTACAGTTCCTTTGTTACTTTGTGAAAGTTATTCCTTATGTGAAGGAGTTCAGATCTGCCTGCTTCCCTGCCAGCAGGTGATTTCATGTACGTAAAAAAGTGGCTTCTATGGGCAAAACCTTCTGGTTGCGCCACAGTCACACAACAATTAAGTTAAACTTCTCAAACATCTCCATCTGCTGACCAAGTTGCTACTGCTTGGTGCAATTGATCAAGTATTGCAACACCAATGTGCAGTGGATCCCCCATTTTAAAATCTCTATACTAGCTGAACTGTGAATATCTTATCCGCACCCGGGGAAGGGCCATTAGCCAATCCAGTGGCAGGAACAGCGGGCGAGAATATACATTCTCTGCCCGCTGTTCCAGCCACCCGAGGCCCTTTCCCGGGTGGGACCATTTATTTTTATTTTTGTATGTTGGGAGGTAACAAGGAGCCTCTCCCTTTTGCCTCCAACCTCCTCCACCCCCAAACCTAACCACACCCCTTCACCCCTCCCCACCTCCGAACTTACGTGCAAGACCAGAACTCTGAGCTCTGGTCCCCGTGCTGCTTCCAAGCCAGGCTGCCACCATAGACATGGAAAAGGGACTTCGTGCCTTTTCCCTAAGGTGGTGGCCACCTTTTTTACATTTTCTTTCTTTCCCCTCGGGACATTGGTTGCGGAAGCAAGGCAAATCTCCCGGGGGAGATAATAAACCATTTGCACCCCGGATAAACCTCAGGGGCCGATGGCTTTCACACCACAGCACAGGGCAGCCATGGCTGGTAACGGTCCATAGCCCTTGCCATTGCTCGGCCTGGGAGTTTGTTACCGGCCATGTCCATCCCTCCACCGGGGGTGTAAAAGCCAAATTGTCTTTAATCTGAACAACCCTTTCTGTGCCTCTCTAGTGTTCTTGTGGGGTGTCTATAACAAGAAATCATAAAATGCTATCACAAAATGTTTTTGTGGTACTAGATACTAAACCCTACTGATAGGGGTGTCATGTGACATGCTTTTGATTATGCCAGAGCATAGCACACTCAGTCACAGTGCCCGCCTGGGGCTGTAGCATGTTTTGCGTCAGTGAAAGTTGGATATTTGCGACTTCTTGCAAGTGAACCCACAATCAAAAATAGATGTTACATTCGTACAAGCAACAGCTGCCGTCTTTCTTACAGAACTGGTGCAAGGCCATGAGGAGAATGCGAAATTATATTTATAAGTGTATGTAACTAATGATTTGAGTTAATTAGGTTTTTCTTGTTTCAACTTTCCTCCATTGACTTCAATGGAGTCGCGCATCATTTCTGTTTTTTGTCGGAATTCTAGCTGATTTCAGGGGTTAATAAGGCCCTTTTGCCTCACTCATCTGCTTCACTCATTTCATTTGGTGTGCACTGGTTAGCTCTTGTGGCTACAAGTGCAGAAAAAGTATCACTTAGTAAAGGTTGAATGCTTCAACTATATGCAATTGAAAAATATATATTTTTAAAGTATCTCCTATTGTTTCCCACCTTTGTTTTCACATTGTAGGACATGCCACCATAAGAGGAGTGTAGCAGAGACACCATGTGTCCCTTTTTCGTTTTTTCTAAGTAATATATTAGTTAATGTTGTGATGTGCACTGAACACGCTGGTGGCAGGGAATTCAATGTTTACCTTTTTCCCAGTGCTCCGTTATTTGTTAACACAATATTGTCTTGTTACCATGTATTCAAAATAGATGCTTCTCATGGTAGCTCTGTTATTTGGACACCATCCTTCTAGGCCATCTTCCATCTTCTTTGCCTTGTACATTTCCAGATCATGGCAAGTACTTTTATAGTAGTCTAGACAGGACTCTTGGCCGGTGCTTTGCGTGTGTGTAACCATTCAGAAACTGCCTGACCTTGTGATCGCTACTCACAATTCAGCCAGGGGATGTCCAGTTGCTGGCCGGATTCTAATGTAGCAGGCTGTCGAAGATTTGCCAGCCTCCACCTGTTCGAATGTTGCATGTCCCTTCTATTGGTGGGTGCGGTACACCCTGAGCCTGAATTCTGGATAAAGGAAGAGGTCCTGGAGCCATTCAAGGTCATTAACAACAAGTTCCAAATATCTGAACTCTAAGGACCTGCCCTGCCAGAAGACTGCTGCAGTGACGAACATTAGCAAAGTCAACCACTGAGTACCAGACCTCTGCCTTCATGTCAACAGGGAAGACCGGAACCAGCTGCCTTCCTTCTTTGGACTGATGGGACCAAACAGTTTGAAGCCCTACTTTGCATCCATCACATCTCTATGGTTACCGTTCTCACTGGGTCTGCATTTGGACTGCACCAGGCTAGAACTAACTGCACTGTTGTGTGGGCAACTTCCCACCTCAGCACTGGAGACTTTGCTGGAATCCTCATTGCTCTGCTGGGTCCTTGCCATAATGCTGCTGTTGCCCGGATGGACCTGTTGGAACATGAGGTCTGACTGCATTGCTCCAGAGGGCCTACCAACCTGTCCTTAGTCGCGCCAGTGCCTCTCCTGTATCCTGCTCCTGAGGAGTCCTCCTGTGTTGCGGGAACCAAATTTGAAAAGTCTCCATTCTGTCCAGGTTTTTTTTCAAGGACCTAACCTACTCATCAGTGGCAATCTCAAACCCGCAGCCTGTGAACCTTCAGCAAATAAGTCAACCATTAGCCCCAATCTCCCCACCGATTTTCTGTCTCATGGTGTCTTAGGTTTCGCAAGCCAGATGCTGGAGGTTAATCCTGCCAGCCTCCAATAACTTGCATTATGCACAAATTCTGAACATAACAGGTAGCCTCCTCACCAGGCCATAGGCAGTGGAACTTTGGTCAGAAGGCCACTATACGATTGCTTAGGCCTGGGGACTGGTAGTTTACATTCCCCAATCCTGGAGAACTGACTGCAATCTTTCTACAGTGAATTTCTTCAAGAGCCTGCTTAAGACCAACGGCCTGTAATAGTCTGTACTCTGAAAAGAGTATGGATTGACCATTTCAAGGCTTGGGAAGTTACTTCTGACCTTGTCTCCCGCTTGAGCTATCTTGAATTGTACATACGTATATCCGACAGTCTTAAATGCAAAAGTGGTAGGTGAGCCATTTGGTGTTACCATACCCTCGATGCATATATGTTTAATAGTGATTTTACTTATCTAGAAGTGTGAACTTGATGCTTTCTTGTATTCAATAAATTATATATTTGTGTGCTTACAGTATGGACCCCTGTTCCTTAAAAGTCTTTGTAATTGTTACTGTTCTTCACGCCAATGTTACCTCCTCCTGAGTCTAAGCCGGACTGGTCAGTGACGGTACCTTCGAGAGTTTGGTCAAATACTTAAATATGCAATCTAGTTGCACCTTTGAGTTATCTTCTGAAAGCCCTTCACCAGAGAAGGTCCTGAAACATCCTTTTAACATCTCCTGGAAAAGGGGGATGAGAACTATTAGAAACTTTACTGGAAAACCTCAATGATATAATATATGATACCATATGATATGATATGATATTATATGATATAGCAACTATGAAAAGATTATTCAGCTCAGACCTGGCAGGATGCTTTGACACATGCATTTCAGAGAACATGTTGTACAGTCGCTGGAGGCGATTTGTCAAACTCCTATTTGGGTAGCAGTGAGTCGAATGGAATATAGCACTGATGAATGTGCAGGAAAATGGACGGTCAACTGGCATTAGATCAGATACCGGAAAGAAATTTTAGTGAAATAATCATTCCAAAAATTGCCAATGGAATTCCCAAACCCCACAAACTATTTTCTAAATAGTTACATCTCTGCAGCCATGCTAGGGCAAATAAGATAATCAAGGCAGTGGAACATCTTCTGCTAGAGATGACATGTTGAGGAACAGGGAACTACGGGGTCATAGCAAATACACAAAAATATTTAATAGGAGTGTATGTATGATGAGAAGCTGCATCATTACTGAGAGAGAGAGAGAGAGAGAGACAGATTGAGAGAGAGAGGGAGAGAGAGAGAGAGAGAGAGAGGGAGATCTTGTACATGAAATAACATATGGAAAATTAGACAATTTAAATACAACCATTAGAAGATGAATGCTGGGCTCCAAGTGCCAATCTAGGTTATATTGCACTCCTACGAGACTGAATATTGAATTAGAGATAAGTATTAGTTTGCCGACGCACTGGTCCATGAGAGGGCCGGGAAAGGCAAAAGGTATGGGAGGACTTGGAAATGATGCTGACAGTGAGGCTAGAGCATGCATTGATGTTATTGAAATGTAGTGCAATGTTACATGTTTTGCCCATGCAGGAAAGAGTTGGGCAAGAGAGGTTACATGTATATCTTCCGCGGTAATGCAATCAGTGATAACCCAACATTGGAAAAGCTAGCAAGCTGGCCAGTATATGGTATTGGAAGGTGCAAACGTAATATTCAAGGTATATCAATTAGAGGCAATGGGCCTCATTACGAGTGCGGCGGCAAGGGGTTAACAGCACCAGTAAGGATGCCGGTGCCGTTAACTCCTTACCGCCACATTCCGAGGTCCATTAGCGGGTCCCACTAAGGCCGGCTGGTTTTAGCAGCCGCCCTTAGCGGGAGCTGCTAAGGGACCAGGGAGCTAATAATGGGCCTGCTATTTGCGGGCCCATTATTAGCTCCTTCCCCATTCCCATTGAGCCCTATGGAGGACCGAATGGGAATGGGGGATGGTTTTCGGAATGGGGACTTACCGGGTCCTCCAAGGTTGGAATGACCCGGTAAGTCCCCATACTAAGAACCCGGACCCGGTATGCGGCATGGGGCAGCCATGACACTAATAGCACCATGGTACCTCCATACTCGTAATGAGGTCTAATGTATTTGAAATGGATGGCCTGGTCATGAAAGTATTAGGGCCCTCCACCAGTCGAATCTCAGACTCCGGGATTTAGTCTCAGTCTCTGCCGAAGTTGCACCTGGTATGGCTCTCTCTACCATGGGCCTGATTCATGGAACGTTTTCCTATGGGATTGCGTCATAATAAAACACTTCCATGAATCAGGCCCCATGTGTGTGATGTGTAGGTGAGCAGGAAGTTTACTGTCGATGATGAATTAATTCTTCTATTTCGCATTGTTTATTAAGGTTGGTTACACCCCACCTGCAGCAAGTGTGGAGAGACAGATGGCATGACGGATTGTTGAGACTGGCGCCTCCATTTTCCGGGGGCAAGGTTGAAATGAACATGACATTGTGCTTAACTTGGCTAGACCGGGAGTAGGACTATTGTGACTGACATCACAAATCAAATGTCTAGGAGCAAAATACCTGCCAGCTTGGCATTGCCTTCAATTGGGGCTACATTGGCATAGGGTTATCTGTACTCTCATGACTTTGTCAATGTGCAATCACATCTGGTAGTTTGAAACTGGCTTATGAATGGGGAAATTGGCATGGCAATGTTGGCAATATATTAACTGACAATCTTACCCATTGAGCAGGACTCTGGAATATCTGAGAGTACAGTCATATATGTGAGCACCACAGCTGGCAGGTTGGCATCCTATTAGTAGCAGCACTTTGTTGGAATAATTGAGCAATGCTCTGGGATTATAGGCAATATTATGTATTATTTTAGCAACACACGGATACACTTAACCCGGCATGTAGTACGAAAACACTTCCAGCTAAAACTTTTTGTATTTTTGTTCTGCTATTTATGGTTGTATTTGGAGTCACAGCATTTGAAACTGGTGTAATTCCTGCTAGTAAAGTATACGGGTCATGATAGATATTTTTCAAAATCAGGCACTATTTCAGTGACATGGCACAGACGTATGTGTGTCTACTGTGCAGCCAGGGTTTCTATTAGGCACACCATTTCCGATGGGCACATGCCTGATTTGTTGGATTAAACTATTTATTGTGAATTGTCTGCGATTTTCCGTCTCTAGTATCAAAATGTTTCAAGTGTGGTCCTGGACCCATGGATTCAGATTTAATTCCTCCCAAAAATCTGCTGTAAAATGCACCAATCGTGCCATTATTTTAGACATGTCCCTGGAGTGAGTCGCCTCATATTGCCCCATTTCTTGGAAATTCAGCAGCAGCCAGTGATGACATTACATAAAGTGGCTGCGATAACAAAACCATGGCCCTCATTACAACACCGGCGCTAAACCATGGCGCTATTAGCACCATGGTTGCTGCCGGTATTGTAATGAGTCCGCCATGGTGAAAGTATCACCCCATTCCAAGGTTGGCGGGGCGGTACTTCCCCATTTCACCATTGCCCTTCCCCATTCCCATTTTTGCCCCATAGGGCATAATTGGAATGGGGAAGGCGGTAATTACGGTGCCGCAAATTGCGGTACCGTAATTAGCACCAAGGTCCCTTTGGGGGTCCTTTCCTTAACGGCTGGTAAAACCAGCCGTTAAGGTGGGAACCCGCAAAGGGACCGCGTAATCAGGCGCTATGGGATTACCGGTAAAAGTACCCTTACCGATACCGGTAATCCCTTAGCGCCAGGGTCGTAATGAGGCCCCATGTATCTTATCCACCCTTTTGCACCTTATGTATTAGTAAATATTATTCGATATGATCCATATTACCTAAATATGTTTCTGAAAGGGACGAAATGGGGTACAACGTCCTTTTACAACAGTATTTTTTTTCGCTGGAATTTTTACTGAAAAATTCCATTGAAAAAACGTATACAAATATATATGGGGGTCGGATAAGGGGTTAAAACGGGTCAGGAGGGGTCGGGTGGGGTTAATAACATATGAAAATTGGGTTTTCGGGGGACCCCCGAGCATACAAAAAGTAAAAATGTCCATGAGTTTTTCCGATAGATCCTTTTTCGGTAAAAAAATCCATAGAAAAAAATTCTGTCTGTGAAACGACATAGTACCCGAAATGGAACCATGGCTTTTTGCCCTTTTTTGCTTTTTGCGGCATAATGAAGTTAAATATTGCTCTGCTTTCAAATTTGAAAGAAGGACTTATTTTAGGCCAAAATAAAAAAATTGGAGAGGAAGAGAAAAATGTGGAGAGAAAAAATTCTCTCTGCATAGTGTGCAGCAAACATAATACGGATCTGGTTTGCTTCATTCTTGCCCTAGCATCAAAATCTGGCTGTATATTGGAAAAGTGCAAACGCTATTGGCTTCTTCCACGAAGAAAAACCTCTGCAAAATCTATTTATTTTTTAAACAGAGCACTGTATGTGTAATCTGGTCTCTAGTTTATTTACATTGGTACAAAACAGCAAACATAGCATTCTCAAGCACTACGCAGCTGTGAGAATGCTACACTTTGTTCCATCTTCTTTTAGCGTTAATCATTGGCTTGAAGTAATGGGTGTGGAGTTGTGTTATTTATTTGCCATGTGAAGTGATGTTGTAGTTGAAAGAACCTTTGCAAACGAAGAATGGAGTAAAGATTTAGATATTGCAGTGAAATGTGACGCTGCCATTACACACATATGTTTCCCTTTTAATACATGCCTTTTGTTATCCTTACATTTCCAATTACATATGTTTGTTTGTTTGTTTGTTTGTTTGTTTGTTTATTTATTTGTAGCGCGCGCCAGACCCGAGGGTATCCGGGTGCGTGTTCAAGAATACTTTAAGCTTACATGTTACAGTTACACATTTCAGGAGGGTTACAAGGTGCATTAGCAGTAAATGATGACAATGTACGTGTTACAGTTACTACATTTCAGGTGGGTTACAGGGTGTGTCAACAGTAAGTGATGACAGTATGCATGGTTACATGCGCAGGTGAGTGTGCACAGAGATGTGTACACAGTAAGCGTTGAGTGTCGGGAGCAAGGTGGGTTAAGCGGGTGATGAACGCGGTATGCGTTCGGCTGCAGATTAACAGGTGGGTCAGACGTGAATAGTCCTAGTCTAGTAGGTTATAGGTCATTTTCTTTGAGCCATTTAATGCAATTGAGTCTGAAGTGTGGATAATATTGGACAGATCTTAAGGATGATGGGAGGGAGTTCCATAGCTGGGCCGTTTTGACAGGGAAGCTGGTACCTCCGGCTGTGCTCAGCTTAAATGGGGGCACGGCTAGTTGGTTGGTGTATGCTTCTCTGGTAGGTCTGTTAGAAGTTCTTCTTTTGAATCTTTCTGTTAAGTATTTGGGGGCTAGGTCATTAATACTTTTGAAAGCCAGTGATGCTGTTTTGAGTTTAATTTTGTCAGCTGTGGATAGCCAGTTAGATTGTCTTCTGACGTCTGAGATGTGCTCTCTTCTTGGGATTCCTAGGGCGGCTCGAAGGGCGTTGTTCTGCAGGGTTTGGATTTTTTGCAATGTGTGTTTATTGGACCCTATGTGTAGTGCATTGCAGTAGTCCAATTTGGATAATACCAGGGCTCTTGATAGGGTGAGGCAGCTGGCAGTGGATAGATATGGTTTAGCTGCTCTAATCAGCTTACAGGTGTAAGCGGTGCTAGAGGCCATCGCATTCACCTGCTTTGTTAGGGAGAGGCAAGAGTCGAGGTAAAAACCTAGTGTTTTTACTTCTTTCGCTACTTTAATGGTGTTGCCATCTATGACAAATGATGAGTAGTCATCGTTCAGTTTTTTTATATTTTGTGTGTTCCCCAGTATGATGAGTTCCGTTTTGTCATCATTCAGGCATAGACCATGACGGGCTATCCATGCCTGAATGATGAGGTATATTCTTTTCACCAAGGCCAAATCCTGCTCATAATCCCCCGAAAGTGGGATGAGAATCTGAGTGTCATCTGCATAGTTTGTGTAGGTGACACCCAGAAGGTCCAGATCATCGAACAGGGGCTTTGTGAAGATGTTATACATGGTCAGAGAGACACAGGATCCCTAGGGGACGCCACATGTGATAGGTACTGGGTCAGCCACTGCGGAGGTGGAGAAAACTCTCATGGTTCTGCCGCTTAGGAACGACCTGATCCATGCAATGGCATGTGTGGAGAAGTGGGCCACGGTTCCAGGTGGGTACAAAGCACATCATGATCCACCAGGACAAATGCCGCTGAGAGGTCCAGTAGGAGGAGTAGGGCAGTTTCTCCAAGATCTCTCAGCTCATCGACCTGGGTTTTGAGATCGATAAGTGCAGTTTCGGTGCCATGTTGAGGCCTGAAGCCTGACTGTCTGGTACCTAATAGTTGGTGCATTTCCAGATATTTTTGGATCTGTAGGCAGGCCACTCTGTCTAGGATTTTTGCAGAAATGGTATTGTGGTGATTGGCCTGTAGTTATGCGGGATGGCGGGGTCCAGGGTTTGCTTTTTAAGGAGGGGGAGGACCCATGATTGCTTAAGATTGTCTGGTATAGTGCCTGATGCAAAGGAAGCATTAATAAGTTTGGTGATAAATGGGGAAAGGTCTCTGGCCGCGTCTTTTATCAGTTGGGCTGGGCATATGTCGCCTCGACAGTTAGTTGGTTTGAGCGAGAGTATTATTTTTTCAATCTCCAAGATTGTTACTTTGGCGAAGTTGAATTTGTGTTCTGGCTTGGTGGGGGTGGGTAGTTTACCACTTGGATTGGTTGAGGTGGGTATAGCTTGTTTCTTTTTCTCAATTTTGGTTTGGAGTGTGGCAATTTTGTTGTTTAGAGCTTTTTGGATGTTGGAACACCACGTTTTATTTTTATCGCAGTTGTCTGGAGCAGGGATAGGGTTTTCTAGTTCATTTAGTATAAGAAATAGTTCTTTGGTTCCAGACTTAGCCTGTAGTATTCTGTTGTTGAACCTGATGCAACATTACTTAGGTTGTTGGCAATTAAAGTAAATGATGTCACATTTTCTTCCAGAAAGTGCCAGGGACGTCATTTCACCAAAATACCAGGGGTAGCGGAAGTGACATCACATGACCATTGACCTCTGATAACATCACAGGAATTGATGTAATTTGCCCTTACCCCCAGTGACATCACGGGAAACGATGGAACACGACCTTTCACCCTTTGAAAAAACAGGAGGTGGCATCACATAGTGACTGCGTAAAATATGGTTACGATATCACTGTAAAGTGATATACATTTCATACAAACATGGTGCACCATATGTATCATTAATATCAGTGCGTGTCGGCCCATATTACCGAAGAAATGTGAATGCAAGCAGACGTCAAAGGCCAAATGATAATGGTGTGTTATTATATAGCACTTATGCTTAAGCGCTTCATATAGAACAAATATACATACAATATCACCCAACCTGTGTTGGTACTCATTTATCAACTTCAGCAGGATGAAAGGCTGAGTTGACCTTGCCAGGAGTCGAACCTGCAACCTGCAGATCACACACACATTGCGCCATCGAGCGCGCAACCCACTGAGCTATCTTACCAGCTATAGCTACCAGAAAACTAGCCAATCCAGACACAAAGAGCCAAATGCTGAGGGCCACAGCCCAGGAGCCTCAATTTCAAATATTTAAAACTTTTTTTTACGTGTAGCAAGGGAGACCACAATGGTAGCAAGGGAGACCTCAGGGGTCGCAAATGTGACCCCTGGTGACCCCTAAATCACATCACTGGAAAGTGTTTCTCCTATAGTATTGAAAGCTTCCAAATTAGAATGTTTGAATTTTTGGAGCAACCACTAAAAATCTACAATGCCAATATAATATCTTCCCTCTGGTCAATGTTGTTAAGGATTTCAATCAGGCACACACCCAGGTCTTGCCTAGCATGTAGTGCGCAATGAAATACTTCTTTATTTGTGTCTATAAGTTAAATATTCTGAATGATATACCACTCATATCACACCCGTCTCAAAATACCCCCCAGGTCACACTGGACCACTAATCAGGCTAGTTTGCAAAGGTAAATATTTCTTTATTCAAATCACACATACATTTTAATATATCTATATATGGGGCAGCAATCACCAAGTGGTGACAATACAATTCAGAAAATAAGTAAAGCAATTGAATTCACTTATAATAATGCAGAATGTAAAACAGAGGCAAAAGAACAGTTTTGGTTTGTGAACAGATACCGTTTAGGTTAATATTTCTCACTGCAAAGTTCTTAAGGTACAAATGAGCAATCATACACAGATGTCAGTAATAAGCAGGTATTCAGGAATGAAAGACAATGTCTAGAGTTTAAATTCAATCTTTCCTCCCCAAACAAGAGAAAAAAACGTTTTCGGAAATTGACACTTTTAAAATGACAGTTGAAAATGGCTTTGTGACACAATGCAAAGTAGGCAAAAATGCTTAAACGGATAGAAATTCTTAGGAAAGCAACACTAAACAGGTTCTAACCACATGAGCTACAAGATAAACCACAGTGCACACTTTAGATCAGAATGGGATGGAAGAAGCACTTTGAATGGGAAAAAGACACATGTAAACTTTTGAAAACTGCAAATTTGCAGCAAAATTTTACGAAGCGATATTTGATCAAAACGGGTCAACACTGTTCTGCGATGCGTTTTGGTTGTGGGATAGCTAAGAGTCTTAGGGATCAATGAGAGTTGAAATTTCGTTTATATCTATAAAATTGAATAAGTTATGGAGGGTTTAGTGATAGGCGTTTTTGAAAAATAAGCACGAAAATGAAAACAGAAATTTGGTTTTAAAAATTACAGATTGGTTTTATTACACTATATTAATGACTATGAAAAAGAGAATGCCACCTGGGAATCTCCACAGTTAAGTGGCCAGCGTAACCCTTCACGTTGTGAATACTCTATTTTCTTTCTGGGATTTACTTTAGTTACTCAAAATCACGAATGACTTATTGTTTCGTAACACAGATGAGAGAAAATCAGCGCAAGAATGGTTCTGAAAATACTAGGGTTCTGAAATTAAAGATGGGATGGGTTGAGATTGGGATAAGACAATGCAAATATATTATGGGTCACTGTTCTCCCCATTAAAACTTACAGTCCCTTCTGATTAAAATTGGACCGCAGGGTTCTGGTCATGGGATTGGGTCAGGTCTACCAGCAGCAGGGCACCTCTGGCGGAATTGGATCAGCAGTGTGGTTCTGGTCAATTGTGGACTGCACCTCAGCCTGGACTTGGATGGGCCCTTCTGGTCACTGGACACGGTAGATAACAGGATGCACGTTTCAGCAGTCAAGCGTTAATGGTAGCAAGCCAGACTGGATCAGAACTAAATCCCCTCAAGTTTGGGATGGTTGAATTTGGGCTAAAGTCTGGATTCTGCAAACAAGTCTGGAGGCAGCTGCAAGGAGAAGAGTTCTGGAACAAAGTGCTGCGCGGGAATCTGGATGTGTTCAGGAAGCAGTGTGTTTTATGTGTGTTGAATTTCCTATATTTATCTTACCAAGTGACATCACAAAGTTAATGGTGTGGGCCGAATTTCAAAACACACCTCCACGGCTGTGAGTGGCCACAGGCACTTGTCTTGTTCTGGTTGGCATGTACATTTCTAAAATGATGTCCCCTAATAAAATCAGACACATACATGACATATTTGACAGGTTATTTTTACATTCAATCCCCATCTCTGGAATAGCTTCCTTTGTCATTCTATGGAATTTTCTCAATTTTAATCATAACAGTTTGGCCTAACTATTTCTAATTCAATACATATCTGGGCGATGACCCCTAGAACATGGGTATACAATATCATATTTGCAACATTAATAGTATTGCCACTCTCCGGGGTTTCCTGTAACTTTGGTTCCTTAGGTAGTACAATGTTCATTAATGTATTCAAGGCACGGGCTTAAAAGTAGGTTAACATCTACCAATTATTTAGATTTGTCCTCCTTCAGGTTGCACAGTTAAAGAGTTTCAACTTAACCACGAATAAAGATTTAAACACCAAAAAGTTCCTTTGAACAGAGTTTTTTTCTCTCCTTTTAACAAACAACAGCTGTCAGATCCATTTGATCAGGGTGGGTGTAGAGGGAAGTATCCTGCCCCTCCCCAGTAGAGGTCAATGCTCAGACTGTCCTTTGTTCTTGGCTCAGCCCAAAGACGAATGTCTAAGGAAGTCTATTGTGCTCCATATGCGAGAACCTCCAGCATTCATTAGCCTTCCTGTAGCAAGGGAGTGTCAAACTGAAGTGTCAAACTTTCCCAGGCTGGCCACTGTCCAATCAGAATTAAGCAGTTACTTAACTCCAATACTGGGTTGCTTTAAAATTCAAAATAAATTATTTGCTTTAACACATATAAAACTAAGCACAGTTTATAAAGAATTTGGACATTTAAAAGAATTAAGCCCTTCACAAACTTGCTTTAAATAGGCGAATTTTGCAATTTCTTCAGGAAAAAGAAACACTTTTAAACTGGGTTTGACATCTAATTTTCTTATGCAGCTGTCAGGCAGTAGTCCGGTTTTCTCTGACTGCACTGGATGATCAGTGTTTCCAGCACACTTTTCATTGCAATAGTTCACTTGGAAAATGACTGAAATTAGCGCCAAAAACAGCACTTTGAAGGTTGCAGTTGATTGGGAAAAGTGTATTTTAAAGGCATTTTTGGATTTTAGCCCACTTCTGTGGCCTTGCTTCATGTGACAGGTAACAGCACCCACTGACATTCTCCTGCAGGGAGTTCTGTTTTGACATCAACTTTGCCTGTGTGTGGCAGGGTGATGCAGCCTTTTTGTGATTTATGAACCTTGTGCAGTTTTGCAGATTTGGCGCGCACAGGGGTTATTGTATCCATTTTTGCTGTTTTTTTTCCCCATGGGCAAAGGGTGTGGTGGGGCGCATTGGCATGGGTAAAAATATTCCACACATCCCCCTCCTGGCTTCAGCGTGACTTCCAGTCATGGGGGAGTCGGGCACGTGCAATATTTTTTTTTTCTATCATGTGAAGAAATCCGATTTGCTTCTCCCTTCAGCGATGGATGCGACACCCTCTCCTCACTGGTTCTGTTTCGAAGTGTGGAGCGACACTCCGGATCTCTTGGGTTTTTCTCCGTCTCCGAGGATGTCCTCCTTGGTGCTTAGGTGGATTTAGTACCAGTACTAGAAAACAAAACATAGCACGGTTATTGAAATTTCCCCACTACTGTTCCCTGGGGGGTGTAGTGGGGCAGATTCAACAACTGATAATATTCTCTGCATATATTCAATGAAAGTCTTAACACTTTCCTCGCACATAATCAATGAACATTTAATCATTTGTTTAGATCTCTGGATTTTCCCTCTCTGGGTTTCCGGTATTTGCCTGGGATGGCAACTCTTTAGCTGGTTTATGTGGACCCACTTGTCTTCCCCTTCTGTCAAATTTCCCTTGGGGATGCAGATTCTGTAGGCAACTGGTGAGATTCTGTCCACAATTTCAAATGGACCCCACCAACTTGGGAGAAATGTTTGCTATTTGGCTTGGTTCCTTTGGAAATTGTACAAGTAGACCCTATCTCCTACTTGATATTCCTTTTTAGTTGTCTTAAGGTCATAATGGGTCTTCATATTGTCTGCAGATCTTTCTAAATTCCGCTGAGCATACGCAAAAGCATGTTGAAGGTGTTTTCTCAGATTCTCAACATACTCTTGAGTTGTGGAAGCATTTATCAAGGTCTGCTCTTGGGTTCTGTAGAGCAGATGCTGGGGTAGCACCATCCTTTACCCAGTCATCAGCTCAAATTGAGACATTTTTGTTGCAGAAGAAGGGGTAGATCTGATGGGCATCAAGACAAGGGATAATTGAATATCCCAACTTGGCCCAGAGTCTGCCACAAACTTTTTTAATATGCTCACAATAGTTTTATTGTACCTCTCAACTCCACCACTAGAAGACATTGGTAGGCTATGTGTAGTTTTCTTTTTACCCCAAGTATCTCCCACATCTTTGTCATCAATTCTCTGGTGAAGTGACTACCTCGGTCTGACTCAATCCTTTGGGATAGTCCAAAATGCAAGAAGATGTGATTGATCATCAGGGCAGCTGCTATTTCTGCCTTGCAATTTGGGGGCAGGAGATATTTAACCCACTTAGTAAACAAGCTTGTTATGGTTAACATGTACTTGTTCCCCCTAGAGGAGCGAATCACGGGCCCGATGAAATCCACTTGCAAATCTGACCAAGGTAGTGTCATCCCCCTCGTTTGGAGGAGAGCACGGTGTGTGAGTGATTTTGGCTGAAATTGTGCACACACAAGACACCCCTTCAAGTATTGGTCGAGGTCCTGCCCCATGTGTGGCCAGTATGCATGCAACCTCTCGCAAGATTTCTAATGTCGTATGAAACCCCAGATGACCGGCTGTGGCCGCATCATGGCCGTGATTCAGCATCAGGCTTCGGAATGAGGTAGGGATCACCCACTGGTCACAGCCAGACATGGATCTCCTCACCAACAAACCGTCTTGGATTCGGAACATTTTTGGAGATTTCATCAACACTCTGAGGTCCTCTTTCCCAATGCATTCGGTATCCGTAAGGGGAAAGTTCTCAGGGTCCTCAATGTGTTGATAAAACTTACCAATTATTGGATCCCCTTTTTGAGCCATAATCAAATCGGCATCTGGGGTCTCCTTACTCCACTGGGCAGTGGAGAGTTCATTGTGAGCATTTGTCTGGGACCTAATGATAGCAGTGACCTGGATTTCCCCCAACGGGGACTCAGTCTCAAGTAGATCCCCTTGGAAGGCTCTGGAATGGCAAGCTGATCAGCTAGGTCATTTACAGGTTTGTCTGGTCCCTCTACTTTAGAATGACCCTTGATCTTTTTCCAGTAGATGGTCATCCCACTAGAGGTGACCAGATCATCAATATTTTGTATTACATTTCCATGTTTTAGTGGCTTATTGTTAGCATATTGCATGCCTCTGGTTTTCCAATTAACCAGGTGCTCCACAAACACGTTCCAGACATAATCTAAATCAATGATTATGACCAGTTCGTGGAGTTGGTGTTGGGCAGCAGTGAGGATGGCTTGATGCACATCTATCAGCTCTGCCACTTGACTACTACGGGGACCGATTTTGTACCCAGTGGAGGGTTCTGAGGCATCATCCACCGAGGAATTCCCCACGCCAGCCACTAGTTCCTTTTCCCCGTTGTTGTCAACATGGTAGGAGCACCCATCCACATAGACAGTGGGCATTCCCTCACACTTGTCTTCTTCATAGACATTCTGTGGGCAATTGAGGTACGCCTCCATGTTGTCCTTGATTTTAAGACTTTCGTCCTCGAGACAGTTTTCTCTGGCACAATCATGCAAGTCAGCCAGACCTTGCGCGAGGGGACTCTTCTTGTTTTGGCCATATCTGACCTCCACAGGAAAGCCTTGCATTGACAGGATCCAAGAAGTAATTTAGGAATTAATCACATTTCCGGGCCAGATTCTGTCACTTTGAAGATATTGCAGAGGCTTTTGTGGAGTCTCCTCTATGATCTGTTCCCCCTGGATGAGCGGGCGGTAATTCTTCAATGCCCACACCGTTGCCAGGAGTGCCTTCTCAAAATCGTTGAATTTTTCCTCCACAGAGGATAAAGTCTTACTCGCATAGGAGATGACTTTATTGACCTGGTCATGCTTTTGGTATAATACTGCTGTCAAGCATGTATTTGAGAACCCTGTCTCCAAGAAGAACTCCTTGTTTATGACAGGGTAAGCTAGGCAAGATGCTTGTGAGAGGCTTCTTTTGAGTTGCCTTACTGCCTTGGCTTGATCTGGACCCCACTCCCACTTTACCCCCCCTTCAACAGATGGGTCAGGGGTCTTGTGATCTCTGCGTAATCCTCAATGAACTTTCTGCTGTAATTAGTCAGTCCAAGGAGGCTCCCTAGCTCACACAGAGTTTTGGGGTCTTTTAGTTTCCGGAGTGCTTCTACTTTCTTTTCCTGGGGACAGAGACCCTCAGGAGTTATCTCATGCCCCAAGAAATGTACATGGGTCCTGCACCACTGTGCCCTTTGGAAAGACAGTTTTGCTCCGGCAACCCTCAACTGTGTCAGAACATAACAGATCTCCGCTATGTGTTCCTCCACGGTTGAGCTTTTGATCAGAAAATCATCTACATAGGCCAGTTTACCACTTTCCCCCAAGTCAGGCATCGCTTTATGCAAGGAGATATTAAATTAATTGCTGGAGTTGACTTATCCAAAGGGAGTCCGGGTCCAAGTGTACTGCTGCCCCTCGAAGGTAAAGGCCAGCTTGTATTGGTCCTCCCTACTGAGAGGTACGGTCCAGTACCCATTGGTCAGGTCAATAGCAGTGTATACCTTTGACCCCAGGATCTCGGCCAGCCCTTGGTCAATGTAGGGAAGAGGCCATCGGTAAGTGTGGACCCATTTGTTCAGCTCCCTTAGGTCAGCACAGAGTCTGCACTGGCCCTTTGGTTTCAAAATCCCCAGCACCGGATTATTGAAGGTGCTGTGGACTGGATGAATTATCCCACGGGACTCAAGGTTTTTAATTATTTCTGTGAGGAACTTCATGGATGCGAAGGGCAAGCAGTATTGCTTCACAAACACTGGAGTCATACCAGAGTCCATGGGAATTGTTGTTGTGTGGATTTCGGTGTGACCACAGTCATATGAGTCCACCGCAAAGAGATCCTGAAAATCTAAGAAAACGTGTTTACATTTTTGCTTTTGCTCCAGAGTCTCACAGGCATCAGCTAGGATGACTATCTCTTCAACCATTTGCCTGAAGCCCGGAAAGAATTCTGGTTTGGCTATCTCAGCGGCCTCTTCGAGCTGGGTGGAGAAGTCCCTGGTTAAAGTACTGACTTGGACTGAAGGCAGTCCTGGTGGACTTGAAAGATCACCTCATCCCTCCTGAAGTCACAGGTCACCTCTTCCTTACCATTAGCGCAGGGAGATTACACCAGGAAATTCCCCCATCCTGGGTGAAGATCCTGTCTGGTATTGTGTGATTGTCGCTATCACTGGCAAAACAGTAATTGGGGATTGGTCCTATCAGTTAATTACCTAAATCTATGGAAAAATGTTGGTCATCAACCGCCATTCCAATAATGGTGCCTGCGCCCAGAGTGATACTCCTAAGGTCGCCGTTATCCACCACTATTGGAATGGTGCTATGTTCTGTATTGACTAGTGGTGTTGGGTTTAACCCCAACCCTTGCTGTTGGAGATGGGCATTGAGGTGAACATATGCATCAGGATTTTGCCGTTTCTGTCCTCTTTTAATTTTGACTTCAAGTGGGAATTTGCTGGTCCGTTCTGGACTTCAACTGCATATGGCAGCAGTTGAGCTGACCGAAATGCTTTCTCTGGATCATCAAAGTCCATGAGATTACCATCTAATCGGGACCAGGCTTTGAAGTTGATTATGTCCAAACTAATGGCAAAGTGATTGAGAATGTCACTGCCTAAATAAAATGCGGCAGGGACATCTCGCACAACCCAATAATTATGGACTATGCTCTTATTGCCTATGGACATTTTTAGCATACACCTGCTAGGCAGATGTTTGGAATTGGGTGTTTCCAGGTCCATTTCCCATGTGTCTATCAATTTAAATGTGGGAATGGCTGGATCTTTTGGGAGTTTTTGGAACATGGCTTCGCTGATGAGGCTCTTACCGTTGTTCACACACACTCGGGCGAGAACAGAGTCCTTCCCCTCATTTAACCGAATAGGGATGAACAACTATTCTCCACTCTTCTGAATATCAGCCAAGCTTTGAACTGGTTTCTCATCCTTTTGGACTATGGAAGTGGGATTTTCTGATTGTGAATTGGTATAGAATTTCAGAGTATTTCCTTCCAGTGTGGAATGCCACTTTAGACTGGAAGGAAGGTTGATTTTCAGAAATAGAGGACTTCCCATCACCAGTTTGTTGTCCTACTGCAATTATTGTCACGCCAGGGATTTTGTTGTTTTGAAAATAGAATTTAATGTGATGCTGTTTTTGGTCAACCATATGGCATGTGCCATTTAGACTAACATGGTTGACGCTATGTTTTAATTTTATTGGTCGGTTAGTCTGGGTCCAGAGGACCTTGTTCACATAATCTATTAGGGGAGACAATCTACCCAGGATGTCATTCCCAGGAAGCATGGTTTGCCGTCTGGAGTCACAACTATGACCGGGTGTTTCACCTTGTGTCACCCAATTTTAATTTCTAAATCCGCAGTCCCCTCGACAGGAATTTCATTCCCATCGAAGTACTGAAGTTGTCCATGAAGAGGTGTGAGAGGGATTTGGTATCTCTCGCCCCTTCCTGAATTCAGCTGATCAAAGGCCCTCTTTGACAGAAGGGTGGCTAGGGATCCAGTGTCTACCAGGATTCTGTACAGGAATATTTTTAGGGCCCCCCCCATCTCCAGATCTAAAATGGGGGCAACCTTCACCTCTGCCACCTTAGCAGCAGCAGGGGTGTTGGCTGGTTTTGGTTTTTTATTTGTATTTTTATTCTCTACCGGTTTCTGCACTTCATAAATACGGGTGTCCTGTTCAATGACCCAGTCTAGTGATCTCTTCTTGTGAAAGTCACTCACCATCTGGGTTATGATGTATTTAGGGAGTGCATAAAAGAAGGTATTAATGAACTCCCTATGGTCTGTGCGCACCCTCCTGGTGGTTTGCGCAAAGGCACGTTTTAGTTCTTGCAGACATTCTTGTGGTGCCTGGTCTTCCCCACACTGCAGATTATAGGCCGCCTTGTAGGCCTCTTGGGAGTTCTTATGTACAGAAAAATGTTTTAAGATGGCTGCCCTGTAGGTGGACCATCTTGAGTGGTTCTGACCCTCCAGCCCCGCAAAGAAGCTGGAGTATTCAGGGAAAAATGTCCACTTGACATATTGAATGCAACTCTGGCTATCTTTCAGATGGAAAGTATCCATCATTTGCTGTATAACTCAAGGTGCTCCCCATCAAATTCCTCTTGAGAGTGGATGTCTTTAATAATTAATGTATTATTTTCCTCTTTAAAGGATTCTAGGTGGTTTTGTAAGGTGACTATCTGTTCTGCACAGACTCTGTTATAATTTAATTCTGTTGACTCTTTTGTAAAGAGTCAACCCTTTCCTGACACTCATCTTGCAGTGTCTTTAATTTGGTATCTTGCTCTGCCTTCTCTTGCTGTTAGAGAGCCAGATCTTCCTTCAATTTGGTAATATACTGCCTAGCCTCTGTTTCTTATTCTTGGCTCTTCTGGAGCCTTTGCCCTGCAGAGTCTAGCTCAGTTTGGATTTTCTGTAGTGTTTCCACTTGCTTCTTTGCCAGAACTATGTTTTCTGCATGCTTTTCCTGTATTATTCCTTTATGGAGGTACAGGTAGGCCGCTATTTTGTCAATTTTACACTACCCCTCTTTTACGTTTGGGGCCATATACAGTTCACTAAGCGCTTGGTGTAATGGGCCCTTGTCCTTGTATCTAGGTCTATGGCAGTGACCTGTTCTTTGATTTTTTGTAGCCAGAACTGCTCATTCTGTTCAGGCCACTCACCCCTGACAAACAGTTTGTGCAGGCGGTGTTCCCTAGCCATATTAATCTCTACTGGGATCGCCATTTTGTAAATATCAATTTCCTTATGACTTATTTCAGGGTTAATTTACTTTTACAAACAGGCCCGATTTTTGGAGAATGTATTTTGAGAGGTGCTTGTACAGTGTAGCGCAGTACCCCAACCCAGCAAGGTGTCTGTAACCTGCACGATAGTATGCTGTGTTAGACTGTCACGGGTGGTATCTCGGATTCAGAATCACGGCCCGAGCCCCCAAAATCTGTTAAGGATTTCAATCAGGCACACACACAGGTCTCGCCTAGCATGTAGTGCGCCAATAAATATTAATTTGTGTCTATAAGTTCAATATTCTGAATGATATACCATTCATATCACACCTGTTTCAAAATACCCCACAGGTCACACTGGACCAGGAATCAGGCTAGTTTGTAAAGGTAAACATTTATTTATTTATTTATTTATTTATTCAAATCACTCATATGTTTTAATATATATATATATATACATGGGGCAGCAATCACTAGGTGGTGACAATACAATTCAGAAAATAAGTAAAGCAATTGAATTCACTTATAATAATGCAGAATGTAAAACACAAGAAAAAGAACAGTTTTGGTATGTGAACAGATAGCGTTTAGGTTAATATTTCCCCCTGCAAAGTTCTTAATGGACAAATGAGCAATCCTACACAGATGTCAGTAATCAGCAGATATTCAGGAATGAAAGACAATGGGCCTCATTATACGGTATGCGGTAAGGGTTTACCGGTATCGGTAAACCTTTACCGCCTTACTATGAGGTCCCTTTGCCGGACCCGACCTCAACAGCTGGTTTTACCAGCTGTTAAGGAACGGGCCCACAAAGGGACCTTGTATCATGATCTCTGCTTCCAAAAGGTCAGGACTTACCCAACTCCCTTGGAAGCAGACCCATAACCCAGGTTCCGAGTGCCAACCAGTCCCAATTGGGACCTTTTGGACCCTGTCCTGGCGCCAGTGGCACCAGGCTCATAAATATGCCCAGTCCCAGCGCTGGAAGCGCCGGGCTCATAATGCTTGGGTGGACTTACCTACAGCAGACCATGCTGCTTACTTACCTGCCAGTTGAGCCTCTAATCCTCTTCTGTTTGGGACTACTTTTCCTGTTGGGTGGGGCAGGAGCCACTCCCTAGGTTCAGAACACTGGAACTCTTCTGGAAAGCAGGAACTCTTTTCTTACCTAGGCGTGGCTGTGGAAGGAGACACCTAAGCACCACAGGAGGCTATTTAAACCACACCCGATGGATGAATCTTGCTTTGTGTTATTCTGCATCCTCTGCAGCAGAACGCTCATCGTGTCTTCTGCATCTGATCCTGGGCCTAAGGGAAAAAGGCTTACCATCCTGAATCCAGTCTTCAGCAACACCTATAAAGACAAGAAAGAACAGGTTAGCATTACGGTCTTCAGTGACAGCGCTTCTCTTACCTTGTCCATCGGCTGTCACCAACGCCTCGCGCTGCATTCCAGCATCTGAAAGACAAAGGCTTACCTACTCTTCGCGTGCTCCGGAGGTCTTCGCACTGCATTCCGGCATCTGAAAGACAAAAGCTTACCAACTCTTCGCACGCTCCGGAGGCCTTCGGCGCTGCATCCCGCATCTGAAGACAAAAGAAGGTGCGTTTAAAGACATTGGGTAACTTTATTACTCACGTGCCATTACTCCTTCCCACGCCGAACCCAGTGGGTATTCCGGCACCCTTCAGCAGCTCCGAACTTGTACCTGCAAGATAAAAGGACAGTTAGTGCGCATCGTGAAGCAGGCAACAAGCGCTTACTTACATGCTTCCAGGCGCTTCTATTCCTCACACGGGTTCCATCCTCAACTCACTTCAGCCCGTCATCCGCCATCGCCAGAACCCTGCAAAACAAGAGACATCATTACAAAAGACTTTTAAAGACATTTGAAATACTCGGAACTTACCGTTCGTGCAGTAAACGACGGACAGCAGTCCTCTGAGGTCAAGAGGCCTGCACCCTTATCCAGTGAAGAAACTGGTTACGGCACCCTGCCCCGAGGCAGATGGAGAGCTCGGCGTTCACTTACCTAAGGTGAGAGCGTTAAACTTTGGGGTTCTACAGGAGAAGAGAAGGGGAAGAAGAGAGAGACACCCAATAACCCCAGTTCATTAATCCCATATTTTCTATCTGCAGACATCTTACTCTTCGAGTCAGACATACAGTGCACAGAGGTCCAGCCCAAAGAGCTAATCGTGTGTTACACATCACCTTTGAAGATACGGTATTCGCCCAGTCAAGACCGGCGCCTCTGCGGGAATCAGGTGAGCGTTACAGAACACAAAGCCTACCGCAAAACTCCCGCCCAGGCGCTATAGAAACCTCGGATACCGATCAGCTAGCCCAGTTACTTGGGGAACTAAGAGCAGAAGTGCATGCAGCCCGTCGGGAAACGAACGCTCTAAGAAGGGAACTGATCATTTCCAAGGAGCGAACAGACGATCTCGCTAGACAATTGCTACAGTCACAAGCCGGACAGACCCCATTACCCGCATCAGGGGCAAATCTTCCTTCAACATCCTCTATGAATCCAGTGCAAATCAACCTACCTGGGAATGTACCTCTGGCTCCGCCCGAACGAGTTTCTGGTGACCCAAAGAGGTTTGCAGTATTTATTAATCAGTGCCGGTTGCATTTCTTATGCCGGCCAGCAGCCTTTCCAACTGATCAAGCTAAAGTAGCTTTCGTGCTTTCGTACCTTAGTGGCAATGCGGCAGACTGGTCGATCCCTCTAGTTAATCAAGATGATCCGGTTCTCCATGATTTTCAAGCTTTTCAGCTCAGTATGGAAAAACTGTTCGCAAGACATTCACAGGGGCAGGCCTTGGACAATGAGCTTCTTTCGTTGCAACAGGGTAATCAAGACCTTTTGGCTTATATTGCGTCTTTCAACAGACTGATAGTGGAAACTCAATGGCCTGAGGACAAAAGGATTACGCTGTTTTATAGAGGTCTACGTGGAGAGCTCAAAGATGTGTTAGCCCAAGTAGTGAATCCCCCGCAAGACTATTCGGACTATATGGACTTAGTCGTTCAAATAGATCACAGACTGCAGAACAGGAAGGCCAATCGTTCCAAGTTTGATGCTCGAGTATTTTCCAAACCACCAACTCCTTCCAAAGGAGTAGACTCCGGGGAACCCATGCAAATAGGGGGCCTGAAAGGACCACTCACACAAAAGGAGCGGGAAAGGAGAAAACAGTTGCAATTATGCCTCTATTGCGGAAACTCAGGGCACTTTCTTCGAGACTGTCCGGTGAAACCAGCCAAGAAGGCAGTAGGAGCTGCAGTTACCAAGGTCACAAACTCTGAGCAGGGAAACGACCTCGCCCGACAAGAATAGAGGTCCTCTTGCCGAGCGTTAAAACCAGTTCCGTGACCTCGCATTTCGTGATACCTATGGTCCTCATTAGCCCTGATCATCCGGATCGATTACTTGCGATTGAAGCTTACGTCGACAGCGGTGCCATCGGCAATTATGTGGATCATGAAATGGTTTTGAGGATGAATCTAACTCTTTGTCCCAAGGCTGTAAAGGACGTCATTACTACGGTGGATGGTACGGAGATAGCCTCCGGACCAGTAACGCATACCACTTAAGAAGTGACGCTAGTAAGTCAAGATGGACACCATGAGAAGATCGTGTTCGATGTGATCAAGGCCCCTCAGTTCCAGATTATTCTAGGAATACCTTGGTTAGAGAAACACAATCCTCAGATCGATTGGCGAGCAAGAACGGTTCAGTTTCCAGAATGTGTCTCTACTTGTCACCCTCCACCTGGTGTTGCACTGGCAGCAATTTCTTCGGAGACTCCCCAGTTACCTCCCGAATACCTAGAATTCCAAGATGTTTTCCAGAAGGATCAGGCTAACTCTCTACCTCCTCATAGGTCTTATGACTGCCAGATAGACCTGATACCTGGATCTACTCCTCCTTGTAGTAGAATTTATGCCCTCACCGAGCCTGAGAACCTTCACCTCCGACAATACCTGGATCAATACCTAGCAAATGGGTTTATTCGTCCTTCCAAGTCCCCTGCTTCTTCAGCTTTGTTCTTCGTTCCAAAAAAAGAAGGGGACCTTAGAACTTGTATAGATTATCGTGCCCTGAACCAGATCACCGTTAAGAATAGATATCCGTTACCTTTGATCCCTGAACTCCTGGACCAAGTCAGAAAAGCATGCATATATACAAAGCTGGATCTTAGAGGAGCCTACCACTCGGTACGAGTAAAAGAGGGCGATGAATGGAAGACGGCCTTCCGCACCAAGTATGGGCTATTTGAATATCAGGTCATGCCCTTCGGACTTTGCAATGCCCCGGCCGCCTTTCAATATTTTATGAACGATGTCCTCAGAGAGCTCATAGATGTGTGTGTTGTTGTTTACATTGACGACATCCTCGTTTATTCTTCATCGGAATCTGAACATCGGAAACACGTGAAAATGGTCCTCGAGAGATTGCGTCAACACAAACTTTTCGCCAAGTTGGAAAAATGTGTTTTCAACGTGACTGAAGTTGAGTTCTTGGGATTCATATTATCACCTAGCGGAGTGCGTATGGATTCAAAGAAGGTCGATGCAATTCTCAAATGGCCATCACCATCCTCCGTAAAAGGTGTTCAAAGCATGTTAGGCTTCGCTAACTTTTACCGCAGGTTTATCCCCGAATTCTCTCGAATAGTCCAGCCCATCACCGCCTTGTTAAAGCAAAACAAACGTTTTGAATGGTCTACCGAGGCGGAGCAAGCTTTCCAGAATTTGAAGACTAAATTTATCTCTGCACCAATTTTAAAACATCCTCGCCCCGAACTCCCCTACATCGTGGAAAATGATGCTTCGAGCCTTGCCATGGGGGCAGTTCTATCACAAAAGGACCCAGTAACCAATCAGTTGCATCCCGTGGCATTTTGGTCCCGCAAATTCTCGCCTCCTGAAATCAATTACACTATTACTGATAAGGAACTTCTGGCTATCAAGTCTGCCTTTAAGGCTTGGCGGCATTATCTTCTGGGGGCCCGACACACCGTTACTGTGATTACGGATCACCGAAACCTGCAATATTTGAAAACCGCAAAAGCCCAATCCTCTAGACAACTCCGTTGGGCACTATTCTTTGCCGAGTTTGACTTCATAATTACCTATCGACCTGGTACAAAAAACGGTAAAGCTGATGCCCTTTCTCGGATGGGAGTGGAAGAACACTTGATCAACCCTAAACCTGTACCTATCATTCCCGAACAAAGAATTGTGGGTGTAATCGCCACACAATCCATAGAGGAAGTTAAGGATAAAGCCAGGCAACTTGTAACTCCAGCAGACATACAGAATTGGCATCTGCAGGGAAAGGACTTTGCAGTGAAGGACAACTTATTGTATTTCCAAGAACGATTATACCTGCCCAGCACAGATTTACAGAAAAAGGTAATCTCTTGTTATCACGATTCCTTAATGGAAGGACATCCCGGTATGGCCAAAACCTCAGAAAAGATCAAGCGCTACTTCTGGTGGCCGTCTTGGAAAAAAGATATCAGAGACTTTATAATGTCCTGTGGAGTATGCGCCCAAAACAAGAGTCAAAAGGAAAAACCAGCCGGCCTCTTACGCCCTATTGACATCCCACCTCGCCCTTGGCATACGCTTTCTATGGACTTCATCACCGATCTACCTCCATGCTCCGGATACAATACGATCCTAGTAATCGTGGACTTATTCTCCAAGATGGCGCATTTCATTCCACTCAAAGGCTTGCCAACAGCAACAACTCTGGCCCGAGAATTTCTAGAAAACATTGTCCGACTGCACGGTTTTCCTTCAGTTCTAATTTCGGATCGAGGTAGTCAATTCATTTCTCATTTTTGGCGAAGTTGCTGTCGGTCGGCTCAAATTGATGTGAGACTATCGACCAGTCACCACCCTCAAACCGACGGACAAACCGAGAGGACCAATCAAACTCTGGAACAGTATTTACGCTGCATGCTGCAACAAACTGAAAAAACTTGGAAAGATATCCTTTGGATAGCCGAATATGCCTACAATAACTCTGACCACTCGGGAACTGGGAAAACCCCGTTTTTTCTTCTATACGGCAGTCACCCTCGAACCTCGGAGTTGGATCCACTCCAAGATCTTGGAACACCAGCAGTAGACTACCTGCATTCTACAATCACCCAAGCCTTTAAGGAAGCCGTTTCTCACCTTCAAAGGGCTAAGGAACAATACAAGAAAGGAGCAGATCAACATCAGAAGGAAGCCCCCCAATATCAAGTAGGAGATCAAGTCTGGTTATCCACCAAATATCTACCTCTAAAAGGACCACGCACATTCAACCCAAGATACCTTGGTCCCTATTCCATCACTACCATAGTAAACCCAGTAGCGGTCAAGTTGGACTTGCCCCCTCACATGAAGATGCATCCGGTCTTCCACGTCTCTCTATTAAAACCCGTGCAACCTCAAACCCGACTAACTAAATCTCCAAAACCTATCCTAGTTGATGGAGAACTCGAGTTTGAAGTCAAAAGCATCCTGGACTCCAAGATCTCCAAATCTAAACTATTTTACCTAATTGACTGGAAAGGCTACGGCCCCCAAGAAAGATCCTGGGAACCTGCAGAATATGTCCACGCTCCTCGTCTAATCAAAAGATTCCATCGAACATTTCCTGACAAGCCCAAACCCCCGGAGAAGCCCGGTTTGGGAGGGGCCTTGAGGGGGGGTGCTGTCATGATCTCTGCTTCCAAAAGGTCAGGACTTACCCAACTCCCTTGGAAGCAGACCCATAACCCAGGTTCCGAGTGCCAACCAGTCCCAATTGGGACCTTTTGGACCCTGTCCTGGCGCCAGTGGCACCAGGCTCATAAATATGCCCAGTCCCAGCGCTGGAAGCGCCGGGCTCATAATGCTTGGGTGGACTTACCTGCAGCAGACCATGCTGCTTACTTACCTGCCAGTTGAGCCTCTAATCCTCTTCTGTTTGGGACTACTTTTCCTGTTGGGTGGGGCAGGAGCCACTCCCTAGGTTCAGAACACTGGAACTCTTCTGGAAAGCAGGAACTCTTTTCTTACCTAGGCGTGGCTGTGGAAGGAGACACCTAAGCACCACAGAAGGCTATTTAAACCACACCCGATGGATGAATCTTGCTTTGTGTTATTCTGCATCCTCTGCAGCAGAACGCTCATCGTGTCTTCTGCATCTGATCCTGGGCCTAAGGGAAAAAGGCTTACCATCCTGAATCCAGTCTTCAGCAACACCTATAAAGACAAGAAAGAACAGGTTAGCATTACGGTCTTCAGTGACAGCGCTTCTCTTACCTTGTCCATCGGCTGTCACCAACGCCTCGCGCTGCATTCCGGCATCTGAAAGACAAAGGCTTACCTACTCTTCGCGTGCTCCGGAGGTCTTCGCACTGCATTCCGGCATCTGAAAGACAAAAGCTTACCAACTCTTCGCACGCTCCGGAGGCCTTCGGCGCTGCATCCCGCATCTGAAGACAAAAGAAGGTGCGTTTAAAGACATTGGGTAACTTTATTACTCACGTGCCATTACTCCTTCCCACGCCGAACCCAGTGGGTATTCCGGCACCCTTCAGCAGCTCCGAACTTGTACCTGCAAGATAAAAGGACAGTTAGTGCGCATCGTGAAGCAGGCAACAAGCGCTTACTTACGTGCTTCCAGGCGCTTCTATACCTCACACGGGTTCCATCCTCAACTCACTTCAGCCCGTCATCCGCCATCGCCGGAACCCTGCAAAACAAGAGACATCATTACAAAAGACTTTTAAAGACATTTGAAATACTCGGAACTTACCGTTCGTGCAGTAAACGACGGACAGCAGTCCTCTGAGGGCAAGAGGCCTGCACCCTTATCCAGTGAAGAAACTGGTTACGGCACCCTGCCCCGAGGCAGATGGAGAGCTCGGCGTTCACTTACCTAAGGTGAGAGCGTTAACCTTTGGGGTTCTACAGGACAAGAGAAGGGGAAGAAGAGAGAGACACCCAATAACCCCAGTTCATTAATCCCATATTTTCTATCTGCAGACATCTTACTCTTCGAGTCAGACATACAGTGCACAGAGGTCCAGCCCAAAGAGCCAATCGTGTGTTACACATCACCTTTGAAGATACGGTATTCGCCCAGTCAAGACCGGCGCCTCTGCGGGAATCAGGTGAGCGTTACACCTTGGTGCTAATTACGGTACCACAATTTGCGGTACCGTAATTACCTCCTTCCCCATTCCCTTTGAGCCATATGGGGACAAAAATGGGAATGGGGAAGTGCCTTGGTGAATGGGGAATTACCGGCCCCGCTCACCTTGGAGTAGGCCGGTAATTCCGCCATCCACCAAGGCGGACACAGTAAAATACCGGCGGCAACCATGGCGCTAATAGCGCCATGGTTACCGCATACCGTGTAATGAGGTCTAATGTCTAGAGTTTAAATGCAATCTTTCCTCCCCAGACAAGAGAGAAAACCGTTTTTGGAAATTGACACATTTAAAATGACAGTTGAAAATGGTTTTGTGACACAATGCAAAGTAGGCAAAAATGCTTAAATGGATAGAAATTCTTAGGAAAGCAACACTAAACAGGTCCTAACACACATGAGCTACAAGATAAACAGCAGTGCACACTTTAGATCAGAATGGGATGGAAGAAGCACTTTGAATGGGAAAAAGACACATGTAAACTTTTGAAAACTGCAAATTTGCAGCAAAATTGAACTATGCAGTTTGTGATAGAAACGGGTCAAATACACTGTTCCGTGTAGGAGTGGAGGTAGCTAAGGGTCTTAGGTATCAGTGAGAGTTAAAATTTCGTTCCTATCTATAAAATTGAATAAGTTACAGAGGTTTTAGTGAGAGGCGTCTGTGAAAAATAGTCACGAAAATGAAAACAGAAATTCGGTTTTAAAAATGACAGATTGGTTTTATTACACTATATTAATAACTATGAAAAAGAGAATGCCACCCGGGAATCTCCACAGTTACGTGGCCAGCGTAACCCTTCACGTTGTGGATACTCTATTTTCTTTCTGGGATTTCCTTTAGTTATTCAAAATCAATAATGACTTATGGTTTTGTAACACAGATGAGAGAAAATCAGTGCAAGAATGGTTCTGACAATACCAGGGTTCTGAAATTAAAGGTGGGATGGGTTGAGATTGGGATAAGACAATGCAAATATATTATGGGTCACTGTTCTCCATATTGATATTTACAGTCCCTTATGATTAAAACTGGACCGTCAGTGTTCTGGTCATGGGATCGGGTGAGGTCTACCAGCAGCAGGACACCTCTGGCGGGATTGCATCAGCAGTGCGTTTCTGGTCTATTTTGGACTGCACCTCAGCCTAGTTTTGGATGGGCCCTTCTGGTCACTGGACATGGTAGATAGCAGGATGCAAGTTTCAGCATGCAAGCCTTAATGGTATCAAGCCAGACTGGATCAGAACTAAATCCCCTCAAGTTTGGATGGTTGAATTTGTGCTAAAGTCGGGATTCTGCAAACAAGTCTGGAGTCATCTGCAAGGTGAAGAGTTCTGGAACAAAGTGCTGCGCGGGAATTTGGATGTGTTCAGGAAGCAGTGTGTCTTATGTGTGTTGAAGTTCCTATATTTATCTTACCAAGTGACATCACAAAGTTAATGGGGTGGGCCGAATTTCAAAACACACCCCCATGGCTGTGAGTGGCCACAAGCACTTGCCTTGTTCTGGTTGGCAGTCAGAACAGAGCTGTCATCTTATGATGGGATTTAGGAACTCCCACACTGATTTTGACAAAACTTAACTTTTGCACAAATGCACATTTCTAAAATTTCTAATATTATGTCCCCTAATAAAATCAGACACATGCATGACATATTTGATGGGTTATCTTTAGATTCAATCCCCATCTCTGTGAGAGCTGTCTTTGTCATTCTATGGAATTTTCTCAATTTTAATCATAACAGTTTGGCCTAACAATTTCTAATTCAATCCATATCTGGGTAATGACCCCTAGAACATGGGTATACAATATTATATTTTCAACATTAATAGTTTTGCCACAATCAGGGTTTTCCTGTAACTTTGGTCCTTAGGTAGTACAATGTTCATTAATGTCTTCACGGCCCTAAAATTAGTACAACATCTACCAATTTTTACATTTGTCCTCCTTCAGGTTGCACAGTTAAAGAGTTTCAAACTTAACCACAAATAAAGAATTAAACACCAAATAGTTCCTTTAATCCGATTTTTTTTCTCTCCTTGCAACAAAAAACAGCTATCAGATCCCTTTGATCAGGGTCGGTGTAGAGGGAAGTATCCTTTCCCTCCCCAGCAGAGGTCAATGCTCAGCCTGTCCTTTGTTCTTGGCTCAGCCCAAAGACGAATGTCTAAGTAAGTCTATTGTGCTCCATATACGAGAACCTCCAGTATCCATTAGCCTTCCTGCAGCAAGGGAGTATCAAACTGAAGTGTCAAACTTTCCCAGGCTGGCCACTGTCCAATCAGAATTAAGCAGTTACTTAACTCCAATACTGGGTTGCTTTAAAATTCACAATAAAGTCTTTTCTTTAACACATATAAAAATAAGCACAGTTTATAAGGGATTTGGACATTTAAAAGAATGAAGCCCTTTACAAACATGCTTTAAATAGGCGAATTTTGCAATTTCTTTGGGAAAAAGAAACACTTTTAAACTGGGTTTGACATCTAATTTTCTTATGCAGCTGTCAGGCAGTGAGGCCCGGTTTTCTCTGACTGCACTGGATGATCGGTGTTTCCAGCACACCTTCCATTGCAATAGTTCACTTGAAAAATGACTGAAATTAGCACCAAAGCAGCACTTTGAAGGTTGCAATTGATTGGGAAAACTGTATTTTAAAGGCATTTTCGGATTTTAGCCCACTTCTGTGGCTTTGCTTCATGTGGCAGGTAACAGCACCCACTGGCATTCTCCTGCAGGGAGTTCTGTTTTGACATCAACTTGTGGTAGGGTGATGCAGCCTTTTTGTGATTTATGAACCATGCGCGATTTTGCAGATTTGGCGCGCACAGGGTTTATCGCATCCATTTTTGGCTGTTTTCTTTCCCCATGGGCAAAGGGTGTAGTGGGGCGCATTGGCATGGGTAAAAATATTCCACAATGTATACCCATCTTTTGGATGCAGGTGCAACTTGTACCCGAATGGACCAGGACCACATATGCATCTTTCTTTTCTGTCAGCTCCAACATATTTTGGTCATTTTCTACCTGGGAGGGGAAGTGGCACAGGTATCTGGGTGGTCCCCAGGTTTCTGTGTTGTTATCCCCCCAAGTATGGCGATGACCTGGAAACAGTGTTGTGTACACAATGGTGGCTGCCATGTGTAAACATGGCAGCCATCATTGCACAGCACGGATCCATGGACTCCATTTTCTTTTTTCATGGTGTAAAATGCTCTCTCTTCTGGCATCAAAATGTGATGCAGTAGGAGACAATGCTGGTTTCCTTGCATGCAGCATGGAAAGTCATCGGGGCAATTTTGTTAACACATTTTTTTAAATACGTGCTGGTCCACTGCACACAATTTTCAACACTCACAAAGTGTAGTTGTGAAGATTAAATGAAGGCGAAGTTGAATTTACTCTTCATTCTTACTCCCTGTTTTATGAGAAATCAAATACTGACTGCAAATTACATATTGCAGGAAGCGTTTTATAATGGATTCCAAGGAATCTGCCTGCTCTTTAGCAGGTGTGAAACCAAGGCGTATCCCATAGGTTTGCTTTGGTTCTATGCCTGCAAGAAAATCTCATGCAAATTTAAAACCAAATGCTCTTCTAAGTCGGAAGCGGAAAGCAAAGCAGAGTGGCACACTCTTCTTTAATGCCCTCCTGCAGCCTGGAAAGGCACACACATGATATGGAGTAGAAAATGAAAGCATGAAGACACTTTTGCGCTTTCCTTGTGTACACCACTCATTCGAATATGAACCCCAGGGGCTAGATTCCCCACTATGTGCCCCGCTGGGTCTAGAGGAACTGATCCAAAATGCCTCCTAGATGGAGAAATATACAAGAGATGGTCACAGCCCGTTTCACTGCCTCCAGCGCATTTAGTGCCCCATAGACTTGAAGCAAATGCATTCTGTGTTTGCTCGTGTTTTTCAATGTCATGTAAACCTGTCACATGGCAAAGGTATGCACTGACTCTCTTGAATGTTGAATTACGATTCCTTACTAAGGTGACCAGATAATAAAAGTAAAAACCTGGGACAGGGCAACCAACATGAAAGTAGGACTAACTTGAAAGTGGCTGTCAAGGCAATACGCTTCAATAGCGGTTGGAGGAGAAGGAGGTTAAGTGTTACTGGTAGAATAAACACATATTATAGGGTGACCAGACGTCCCGGTTTTGCCGGCACTGTCCCGTTATTTGGTGCTCTGTCCCTCTTTCTCAAGATTATGTTCCCATTGGAAACTACAGTGGTCCCGGTTTTTGGTAGTAGGTCTTCATAGCTGTCAGGCAGGAATGCACAATCTCGCACAGAAGAAATGCTGCATTTTAAAACATAAGATAGTGTTAGTGTTAGGCAAGATTGTGTGCAGTACCCTGTGGGAGACTACACCAGCCTTGTCCTCTTGGCAATAGTTAACCCAACCTTTGGTATAAGTCTGTACTGCACAAGTTGGTAGAGTGACTGAGCAGCTAGACTTATCTCAAGAGGGGTCAATGTGAGCTGTAGGGTTGGAACATAGAGTTTCACAGTGACAAGTATCCAAATAACAGTTACACTCAAGGTCCTTGATTAAGCAATTATTCATTAATTTAACAGTCAGTTTTAAAATAAGCCTTCTTATGAAGGGAGCAAATATGTAACACTTAAATATACTTCAAAATACACACTCTCAGTTTCAATAAATCAGTAGATACCCTTTTGGGATGGCACACAGACACTTCCTACACTCTGAGGTGACTTCAATAACTAGGACTTTGTGGACATTGATATATCACTGGGTCATTTAGAGCAATATTGAATTTGGTGTAAAAAATGAAAAGGTTAGGGAAGGAAACAATGGTTAACATGTTTCTCAAACAGGGAAGCACTTTTGAACCCTACCGCTCCCCAATGCAATGTAGACTATCCCTTTCTCAGCTATGCAAGTTAAAGAAAGTATGACTTTTTGGAGGTACAGATTAAACACACAGTCAGAGGTTAGAAGACTCTTCAGGGAGCCAGGACAGCCAATGGCAATTGAGCAAAGCCTAGGGGAGCTGGAGTTCTTCTTGAAGGTAAGTAAAAAGTCTTGCACAATGTTATAGAAGGTTTTGTAGAAAGATTAATCACTGTTGGGCCACAAGCCTGCAGGCTTGTGAAAGTAAAAGCTGCAAGAAACTCTGCAAAAGGCAGAAAATGCAAGTCTCAACTGAGAGCAAGCAAGCTACACCACAAGAGGTCAGTACCCCTTAGTTCACAGTACCTAAGGTCTGAAGAAATTGGTTCCAGCTGGCTTCTGTTCCTGTTGTAGTATGGTAAAAAAAAGAAGACTGGGGCTATTTTGACAAAATGGGCACCCATAGGTGCTCTACTGCAGCTGCGAACGCAGCCCGTGGTAAAAACACATAAGGGTAGGAAAAAGTAAACCACTGCCAGCAGCCATTAATTGTAAAAAGGGTAAGATCAAAATTTTACATGACAAAGTAGACAAAGGGGATACTAAGTAACCCCTACAGGACTCTATGTAAGATAGTGTGTGCTGGGTCTACAAAGTTACAGAAGGTAAGTAAAGTCAATTTCACTTCACTGCTCTTGGAAACAGTAGTTTAACCAAGAGAAGGCATTCAAACCTTTGGGAAATCTGAAAGACTTCCCTGTGCCACTGTAATGAGGTTGATGTGTGTCACAAAGTAAAAAGATAATGCCTATGGCGTTTGTCTCCAAAACCAAAAGAAACAGTGTTCAAATCAAAGAAAAATGCATGAGAGAGTGGAAAAAAAGGCCTCTCTCTCTCCAGGATAAAAATCAAAAGTCCTAATGTCCAGCAAAAGAGCTTGGGGTCTCTAAGGTAGAAGGGAATTAGCACATCTCTGAGAATTCTCCCCAACAGTTCGTTTGTGATAAATTAATAAACCCCTTCTCCTTCAAAAGCTACTGAAGTGTATGTAGTGCCTTGCCAGACACTTTCAAGAGTTAGTCCTACTTTTCTGTTAGATGACCTGTCCCGGTTTTATATTTTTTAAATCTACTCTCCCTAACATATTATAATTAATTTCGCACACGTGTATTTAAAGCTAGTTCTTGTAGTCTTTTCGGTGCCTCGGTGTTTCTGCTGCTGTGTTTGGCTGCATTAGCCTCATTTGAATATGTGAAATACTTAAGCAGAGAGCCCAGTGAGTGTCAGACGGCTGGAGTGTATCCTTTCTGAAGCCTAGAGATGACACATTCCCGGGGGATGACATTATATCTGCAGCGCGGACAGTTAGTTCCGCTGGCTGCTTTTGCAAACAGACTATGGACCTTTCTCCAGTTTGCTGCTGTGGTTAACCTTCAAGGAGTAGCCACCTTGACAAGCCATTTAGACATTTCCCGTCTCAGTTCAGTGATTCCAGCAGAAGGAGTCAGGGGGGATTAACAAATCAGACGCTCGTGAGCATATTATTCCGAGGTCTCAGAAGCAATTACCTCAGAACAGATGACAAAACAACCCCGAGGTTTTGATTTTTGTTTTGGGCTGTTGGTTTGTTTAATTCAATTATCTAAGGAAGCCTCCCAGCTGCGGCGATTGTGCTTTGCTCTTTAACAGGCAGAGTTCAGCCGGTGTTCTACTGTCCACTGGTGAGTGGTGTTGGGTGAATCTCATTTAAAGTGAGACGTGGGCCCCTGTGGATTCTCCAGAGGATGTTTTGGGGAATTGGCTGAGCTCAGAGAACCAGTTGGACTGCCTGAATCTTACTGTGAGTTTCAGTCAAGCCACAGCAAATCAAGCGAACCCCCAATCACCAGGACAGTTGGGTGAGTTTTCGTTTTGATTCTTAAAAGAAAACACACTCAATTCCAAACAAAACACAGCTGCTTGGAAATAGAGACAGGAGGACTGGTGCAAGGACTTTAGCTGCAGTAGAAGAAAGGTAAGTGTGTGCCCCACCCTCAAGTACCAACCTGAAACAGCACCCCCCTCTACCAAAAGTTTCTTTGCGCGTGTGTCCCGCTCAGCGCATTCACAATCTGCCATTTCACCATCATGTTGTAGACCATTTTATAACAAGGTGAAATGGAATCACTCTCTCTTATGCACACAATCCATAACACGCAGGCAGGCATAGAAACAGTGAACAGATCAGGCAGGATAAGCAAAATCCTTGATAGCTGGTCACATTAGAAATAATTACTATCATGCTATCTCATGTTACGCTCTCACTCAACACCCCTCACACATGTTTGTCCCTGACTGTGTGAACCAGTTTTCGGGGCCAGTGTGGGCTACTTCCGTGAAATAGTGTCGAAGACTATTTCAGGGTACTCGGAAGGAGGCTAATGCTTTCTTCTACCAACACCGCTGGTTCGATGCCAGCGCCCTCTGGTTTAGAGGTGGATCTACTGCAGACCTTTCTTGACTGGTGCAAGCTTCCCTCCCACCGCTAGAGGTACAACCTATGCAAGGTCAGTACAGGTTTTCCTCAAAAACGGGTACAGCCTGGGGACAGCTGGATCAAGATTCCCTTAAAAAAGGGCAGCTTGATCCAGCTCGTCAAGTTATCACAAAATGCTCAACAAGCATTGACAAAGCCAATATATTTGGCAGTTATTTGCTATACACACTCCCTTCGTGAATGCAAATAGTCACATTTAGGCAGATGGGGGTTGTGTCCAGGATAAAGAAGAGTGGAGAGAGGGTGCCGGAGAAGGTGGGATGAATTAATATGAATGTGAAAATGAATAGAGGAAAGGGCAAAGGAGGATGAGTGAATGCATTATTTTGAGGATAGATTGAGAAGGATTGAGGTGAAGGGGAAGGAATCTGATAAAGGAGAACCGGTGTGATGAAGAAGGACTGTGGTGAAGGTGAAGAGATGTGACGAAGGAAAACGACTGTGACAAAGGAGGACAGTGACGATGAAGGAGAGTGACTGTGATAAAGAACAATCACTATGATTTGATGGCTGTGATTAAATTGGAGATGAGGGACTATGATGGAGCATGAGAAATGTGACAAAGATGGACTCTGATAAAATACTGTGATGAAGTAGGCATGTAAATTAGTAAAGTGTCCCATCTGCTATTTTGGTGGCCTCCCTGCAGAATGACTGTGCTGAAGAAGAAGGATTGAGACTAAGTAGAAGGACACTGATGAGGGACTGCAGTGAATTGAAAGCACTGTTATGGAGGAGAAGTTCTGTGATGATGAAGAAGGACTATCACAGGGTACTGTTACAAAGACTGAGTACTGTGATCAGGGTGAAGGACTGTGAAGAAGGAGAAGAACTGTTCAGTAAGAGAAGGACTGTGATGAAGGAGGGCCATGAGGAAGGAGAAGGGATATGATGAAGGACTGTGATGAAGGAGGTAGAATTTGATAAATAATTATAACAAAGGAGAAGGACTGTGACAAAGGAGGACTGTGTTGAAGGACGACTGGAATAAAGAATGAGATAAAGAATGAGGACTGCAAAGAAGAAGAAGCACTTTGACGAACGACTGTGATGAATAAGAAAGACTGTGATAAAGGACTGTGATGAAGAAGAGCTGTGATGAAAAATGGTGACGGATGACAGAACTGTGACAAAGGAGTAGGACTGTGTTGAAGAATGACTATGACAAAGGAATGTGGCAAAGAATGATTGTGATGAAGAGGGACTGTGACAAACATGGACTGGACTATTAAAAGCAGAATAACTTTTACGGAGAACCAGAAGAAAGAATGGCTGGGATATTTTGGCAGATATGGGCTGCGACAGGGAGGATGAACAAGAGGGATTGAAGTGACAGGGACATTCAACCAAACTGCATGTGCCTGGCACTGGCTTATAAGGGTTAGGCACACACTTGATTGGATGAATACTTTACAGGAAGAAAACTACAATTCTGAAACGCTTTGTATCCTTACACAAAACCCGAAAAGCCCATGCAGATAGTAATACTTTTCGAAATTCGACTTCACTAATTCTCAGCCAATAATAACATTGGATACATGTAATGCATGGTTGGAGCCAGGGCAAGCTTGCCTCACTATTATTATTATTATTTTATTATTATTACAGTATTTCTTAGTGCAGACCTAGCTTCGGGAAGCAATGGAATCTTTAAAATCAGCTTAAGAAGCATAGAAACAAGGGAGTGAGGATCTAAAAAACAGGGGAGGGAGGGCAATAGTCATCAATGGATCTACTATTAACCAAGGGAGGAAACAGTGCGGATCAGATCATCCAGTCTCAGGTAAGGAGGGGAGTGGAAGGTGTCTGGACCTAGGTGTTAGGGAGGAGCCATTAATTGAAGAGGAGGGCCTTAATCTCCTTCCTGACCTGTAGAAGTGAAGGAATGAGTAGGATGTTGATGGGGATGAGGTTTCAGTCTTCGGGATCAGTCTTCTGTATATGCAGAGTATGTTCCAATACTTTCAATAGCCTCGGCCCAATCAGACCTAAGCAATCTTCTCTTTACCACCCACGGTTGGTGTAATAACTCCTCTTCTGAACTTCCAATTGATATTAAGACTTCCTGCGTCCGACTTTTGAAAGAGTTGATAGAATAAATGGATTGTTCTATCATAATGTGGTTCAAGTCATCATATAGTGAATTCTCCAAAGGGTGAACTGTGTGATAATAGAATTTAGGTCTCTCAAGAGCAATATTGCAAACACCTTACTAATAGCGTCAATAAGGGCTTTTGGCTTATAGTTTCTTGGGTTCAAGGGGTCACCTTTTTAAACAATGAGGATAATAATGGACAGAGCCCAGGACGGGGAAATTACGTGGGTCCTGTATATTTGTTGAAACAAAGGTTTTAGGAGAGCTGACCACACAAAGGGAGAATCTTTTGTACAGGAGGGCGGAGCAACCTCTGACGGGCCCATGGGATCAGAGCTCACCCTCAAGTACTTTTAAGATGAGATAGCTGCACCTTGAGGAGGATGGGGTGCAGGATTCTCTTACTCCAACACCAAATTATAAGGACAACTCAGTAGTTTGGCAAAAGTCCGTTTAATGACAAGTACAAAAAACAGGGAAACAAATGGAAATCAACAGTGATGCGATCGCCTGTCTCACTTCAACTTCCAAATTCTTCATTCAGACAGCAATAGTTATAGTACATTCTCGTCATCACTGACGTGTTACACTCCAAAATTGTCATGCAATTCTATTGGTTGGGAAAGGTAACTTAAGTATAGGGGCTATATCTGTATATGGTAACAGAGTGTGAGGATTGGATAACTCTTATCAGGTGGGCGTCTACGCCCATCCCTCTACATCACTCGTGATAGACGTCACTACAAGTACGACGTCTCATTGGTTCTACTAGCTATAGGACCCTAGATTATTTGGTCCATTATGATTGGGTAGGTTACACCCCTAGACATAAATCTCCACTTTAATTATCAGCATGCAGAATGGACACCCAGATGCAGTGTGCCCCAAGATTCACCCTGCCTCCCTTCCATCATTCAGTACTTTAGGGCTATGTGTCAATTAGTTGGCTGAGGATGGCCTCGAAACTGTAGCTTCTTATCAGGAAAAATTATGGCATCCTCAGGTTCTGGGTGACATCAGATGTTGGTACCTCTTCGCGCTTGGCTGGTCATGTGTCTGTTCACTGTGAATCTGCTTCATTTTCCTTCTTTTGGTGTATTTGATTCTTTCTTAGCCTTGCCACCTGCCTGGGGCCTCCTTATCTCGACCTTCACGGGGCAGACTGCTATGCTCTGAAGTTTCGATTCTTCGGAGTTGCCACTCTCCTCCTTTCCTTGAGTTGACCTCGAATTCCCAGGCATGAGCTGCTTTGTGCTCAGTTTCGAGTCCGTTCTTTCCTTCTGGCTTTAGCTGGAATATGTATCTCGGCCTGGTTGGCCCCTTGCAGCCTGGGCTTAATTCTGCTTTTGTAAAATGGAGTCACGCTTCTATAATGTGCGTTTGAGGTAGATATATAGTTGGCCTTGCCGCTCTATCCTTCTACTAAGCATTGCAAGCAGTATTGTTTCCTTAGCTTCTTGCGTTCCAAGCCTATTTACAGGCATTTGTTAGTTGCATATTTTCATCTCACTTCATGGGTATGTTTCTTTATATATCAACATCGTTTCATCTTACAAGTCCATTACATCATTATTCTTTACATTTCGTCCTTGTGTGTCATCATTCGATTGTCGTTTATGTTCATCTGTACGTCTGTCCAGGCTCTTATGTCGTCACCATTCACCTTCCATTAAGGCTCTTTGGGTCTCTTCGGGGACAGTCTGTAGGTAGTCTTCATTTCGGGTCAGCTGCTGGTACGGTTGTCTCAGCGGCTACCTAGCTTCCCATTGTTGTCTGGTTATAGGCACTTCAACAGGTATTGCTCTTCTGATGGGCACTGAGCAGAGTCCTAGTGCCGCTCTCTGTTGGTTTATTTGTTCCTCATGCGTCACATATTTTGGTGAGTATGTTCCTGGCACCTCAAAATGGCTGACTGGAGTGCAGGCCATATTTGGGACCTCCTCTACACTCCCCCCTCTGGTTGGTTCATCGACCACTTCTGCTTCCTCCTTTGGATTCATCTTGCTTGGTTCTTCTGTATCTTGTTCATCATCTTCTGGGCTTGTACATGATGGTGTGAACGTGTGTTTCTTTGGAGTCCATATTTTTATCACTCCTTTCAGGCTTCCTGCTGTTTTCACGTGTTCGTCTTTGTTTCAGGTCATAAGCTGACATTGACATTTGAGCTGTAATAGGTCCATTTTCTTTCATACTTTCTTCGTTTCCTGGGATACACAAACTTTGTTACTTCTGGCGCAAATTCGCTGGCCTTCACAAAGTCTCTTATTTCTTCATCTGTCAGGTCTCTTGGCTTCCATCCTGGTCTGACGTCGATCATGATCTTCATCCCAATGGATTTCTTTGCAGTTTTCTGGCATTGTGTGATGATTATCTTGATAACACAAAATCCTAGTAGTATCACCAATAGCAGGGCTCCCAGAAACTTAAATATATCTGCCATCCATTGTGAGACCCATGAGAATATAGTTCCAAACCAGCTGTCCTCATCTACTTCGTCAGTTTCATCAATCATCTGGTTTTGTAGGTTTGTCAGCATACTTATGGCTTCTGTTAGGTTCCATTGTCTTCATCATGCAAAGGTATAAATGTGCGACATGATTCTCCGATTTTTGTGCAAACACCTCCATCCATCGCAGTGATCATGTCAAGTACATATCTGTTCTGGAGGGTCATTAATCGGATTGCTCTTAGTTCTTCCTTAATCGCATTGACTCCTTTTATGGTTGTGTTGATGGTCTGCAATAACTCCCCTCTGGTTATCTGCAACCATTTCGTATTTACTCCAACTTGGATTCTTGGCATGAAGATTGATGTGAATACTGATGAGGTGAGGCTGAACAGCCTGTGTTCATATGGGATTGCATGGAATGCTTCTTCTGATTTAGCAGAAAAGTAATTCTCTCTCTTCGTTCGGGATAGCAGCTTCACTGATCTCCTTTTCCTCAGGTGAGCATCTGCTTTTGGAAAACTGTCAATATTCAGGTCACTTTTCTGGGATCACTAGTGCAGGAACATGGACGTTCACTATTGTGCATATGCCTCCCCAGTCTCTTGGCAGTCTGATGTATGCTCTGGATCCACACGCCCAATAATGATCTATTATTACGGCGGTTCCGTGCGTCATTCCTGGGGCCTCAAAGATTCATCCGCAGTTCTGATTCTCTCCCATCTTCCTTGTGCCATTGTTCCTGAAGCCCAATTTTGGGCTTTCCAGTGGCACTATCTGCAAGGGTCCTCTTCTGTCTTTGACCCAGGTTAGTAACTTTACCAACTTTGGCCATAGAGGTTTGCACAGTCTTTGTGAGTTTTCTATCACTTCTTTGCAGGCTCCAAGGACCATCCAAGCTCGGCAGATCACCACTCCTTCTTCCCATCCATTTGGGGAAACAACTGTCCCCCAAATCTGCATTTGGCCTCTGTTCTTCCAAATTTGAGCCTTTTCTGGAGTCTTTCCTTGGACGTTCAGCCTCGGGTTTATCTCCCATCTTGTTCCTGATCCTTTAACTTCAAGCTTTTCATACCTGATCACGTGATTCTTAGTATGCGCTTTGTTTCTTGTTTTGATGTCCTGGACGTAGCCGTCTTCATCTGAGTAATCCGTTTCAGTTGCCCATATCAATGAGGCGTCCATCCCTATAAACTGTCCTCTGGTGTTGCACATTGCCACGTGTGACATACTGTGGGCTGTTCGAACATCAATTTCTACAGCCACAAAGATCTTGGATTTTCCCATGCTGTACGGTAGAAGCGCACAGACGAAGCATTGTCCTTCTGATTTTCTACTGCCGACCTCTTTCATGTGTTGGTACCAAATGTTGTTTCCTAGATGTGCTGTGCTGTCCAGGTAATCGTTTAGTTCATTTTTATCTTCATGTGGGCTCCTCTTGATCCTTTGTGTCTTTCTGTAGTTAGCTATAACTACATCTCTAAATGCGGCTCTGTGACTTTTCCTTGCTGGAGGACTCTCGGGCATATTGGTCGGTGAAGCGGTTTCATTATCTGCATCGATGTGATAGGAGGAGGTTTTGTGATTCTCTTCCTCTCCTCTTGTATTTTCTCGTAGAGTGCCTTTAACCACCACCTGTCTGCCATCAGCCCAACGTAAGGCTGCATCGTGGGCCTGGTGCTTGTTCCTTGTGTTGGAACTGGTGTGCTTGTCACTACAGTCTCTGAGGTTCTATTTTTCAGTTCCTCATGTAGTTTCATTGCTCTAGCTATGAACGAGAATAATTGATCTATCAACATTTGTGTCCTTGCAGTGAATTCTCCCGTAGCCGCTTCTGTCTTCTTGAGGGCTTTTGCTATATCTTCTTCAGTAAGCCTTTCACTTGGTGCTTTTCGGTCACCTTTACTATTTTCTGGGACGGGTTGTTCGGTAGGCAGTCTCGTGCCTTTTGTGTCTTCGTTTGAGGGTCTGTAGCCATTGACACTTGCCCTGGTTCATGTGCATTCAGTGTGTGTGTGCGTGTAGTGGTCAGTGCAATATTTTCATTCATTCCGCGCTGACCCTGTCTCCAGCTTTTCTCTTCATTCGTTACCTCAAGTGTGTATGAATCACTACTAATTACATTCAATTTTAGTTTGTTTACTTTACCATCAGATTTTCTTGGAACTGGAATAACTCTATAGGGTCTGGGTGCTTTCGTGGGACTCATGTGTACACTATCTGGTGGGTGCACTGAAATTGGAACGCTTCCTGCACCAATAAAGAATGCAGTTCTGATTGTTAATGACAGAAAGACAATGATAATCACTATACATATACACATAATCGTGCAGTATGACAATAGGCAGCATTTCCTTCCAGGGAAGCGGGGGCGCCCCTCTGGTTGTGGGAGGACCAGGTTACTGTTTTGGGCCCCATTTCAATCATAGCAACTGTTAAAGTTCTATTCTTTTCAATCACTCCATTATTGTTTCTCAGAAAGTTTGTATCATAAAGTGTCTTGTGCTTCGCAAGTGTCCCCCTCTTGCGGGTGATGATTGTCTCTGGTTATGGGATACAGTTCCCTTGCTAGACTATGGAAAAAGGTTAGACTAACACCTTTGGTGAGGCACGTTCATTGTGGATATTCAAAATAGGTCAGTTCCCAGTCCACCCCCCGAATTTGCTTCGGTCCTGAGGACATGCTGGAACCTGTTCAATGCGAAGAAATTGAAAAAATAGCAATCAATCAAAATCAAAGTCAAAAAATTAAATAAAATAAAATGGTGAAGTTCTTGTCTCTGTTCCCACGATCTGTCCCTCGGCGGAAAGATGAAGAGCTTTGACTCTGTCTCCTGGATCTGTCCCTCGGCAGAAGGTTTCACTGGAATCTCCTCAGATACTCTCTTTGGAAGTTGGACAGTTCCACTTGGAGCATAATGCCATGTAGGAGCGTTCCCATATGCGCAACATTAGCTGGATCTCTGCTGAAGGTGATGACATCAACCTCGGCAGGTCTCCCCACCATTTCTGGAAAGTCAGTAACTAGACGAAACAGGACGTTGTGTGCCAGTCGGCTGTCCTCGGGAGACAGGGACATTTGTCCTGCTTTGCTGGGTTCTGGATCACAGGCCTTTCTTTTGACGTGAACAGTCTCTACACTTTCCTGCTGCGTGGATTGCAACCAGGTAGCTGAGCTTAGCCCACAGCTGGTGCAAATGTTTAGTGTTTCTTTGGTCTCTAATGTTCGTAAGAGTGTCAGTGGTCCTCCCGACGAGTGCTGGGCACTCCTCTATGATACGAAAGAAAAGCGTGTTTGTGAGTTCGTCTACTATCGCCTGTGGTGGATTTGTGTCCTTATCACTGTATTCTGATGACACAGCGAAGGCTTCCGCGATGACAGTAAGCAATTGCCAGATTACTTTCTTGTTGGCAGGATCTTGAATAAAGTCTGTGACACTGGTGACTCTCCCTACAAGTGACGGATATGTCTCTAGTACTAGTTGGAAACAGGACAGCACATCCCTTGTGATATTTCTGCTGGGGGATACCATAAATTCTGCGAAACAAGGTCTTAGTGTTGGTTGCTTCAGGATGCTGGGTTGGTTCCTTAGGGCAAAAGTCCTCGATCTCAGTCTATTTGGGTTTTGTTGTTCAACAATGCTTAAGTGTGGCTTGGTTCAAAAGTTCGTATCACCAACGTTGCTGTGGCTTTGGATGTACAATTCTCTTCTTCACCCTGCAACTGGGATGCACAGAGTGTCCGTTATTGTCCTTATCCCCTTTTTTGCTTAGGGGAAATGGCCAGTTTCAAGCCACAACTTTCAAAAGGGTTCTCTTTGTCTTGGCTTTGCTGCTCATGCGTCCTTCTTTCTCATCATGGATCTCGTCTGCATGTGCTGAGGTTCTTCCCCATTGTCTGTGGTCTCTTTGCAGTGGGGTGCAGCTAGAGGGCTTTCTCCGATATAGGGCTTAATGTCATTGAGAAAGATCCATGCTCTTCTGCCTTGCACTTTGACAGTTGAAGGAGTGCAGTCCTCTACGATAAAAGGGACGTTGAATCTTGGCTTGTCCCACCTTTTCCTCGTGTGGTTTTTCACCAACACAGCGCCTCCAGGGAAGATGAGAGGTACACGTAGACCTTGAGCTGCATCTGCCTCAGTGCCTCCTGCTGTGTCTTGTGCTGCGCTGCACCCTTTTCGTCGTCACTGTAGTTGGTCTGAAATTACAGTAAAGCTGGATGTCATGCAGTTCAGATATTCCTGCAGTTCAGTTCCCAAGACCTCTCGGGTTGACTGGGCATCATATCTAGCTCTGTCTCGGGAAGTAAAGAGGGTGTTCATTATCCTTCCTGTGACTCGTGCGGCGTGAGATGATGGTCGGAGCCTGGTTGGTTCCGAAGAGCATACAATGCCAGTGGAAGGCAGTGCAACCATCCCCTCTTCAGAGTAAGCTTCAACTTGGCTATCCTTTCCTTTAACAAGCCGTTGAGCCTCTCTATCAGATACCATTACCTTCCGGATGATACGCCAACGAGAACTTGTGCTTTATACCAAGCAGCAAGCTGATCTGCTCAAAGACTGCTTAACAAAATGAGCCCCGTTGCCTGATTTCATCACCTCACACACCCTCCATCTAGGGAACACTTCCCTCACCAGGAATTTGGCAGCACAGGTTGAGTCTGGGTGTGTACAGGGACCTGCTTCTATCCATCTAGAGAATGGACACACCACTACAATTAAGTACCTGTACCCGTTACACACTTGAATCATGTCGACATAGTCGATATGTAAGTGCTGAAAGGGCCCATTTGGCCGTGGGATGATTCCTCTCACTACTTTTAATGTGTGCCCAGCGGTGAATTGCTGGCAGATTACGCAGTTCACCATAAAGAATGCAACATGCTCAGCTAAATTCGGTATGACCCAGTTTTCTGCGAGCGTTGCTGCTAGATTCCCTTTTCGCATGTGTTCCAATGCTATTTTTAGTAGGGCTACAGGCATTACTGGTTTACCAGTGCTGTCTTGCCGCCACAACCCGTCAGAGGGGTTTAGAGAACACCCTCAACACCTCCATAGGTTATTTTTGTCCTGAGGGGCCTCCCCTTGGATCTCCATCAGTTGGGTCTGCCCCATATTACTGCAGGCTTCTGGTGTGGCTTGTGCTATCATCATTCGTTCATGGGTGCACGCCACTTCTACTTCCATGATCGTTTCAATCTTGGATGCCATACGCTTGGCTTCCGTGTCTGCTGCATGGTTTCCACGTGACATGAAATCTGTCCCTTTGCTGTGGGTGGCGCATTTCACGACCGCTATGCCCACTGGGAGCTGTAGTGCCTTAATCAGCCTGTCCAATAAGGCTGTGTGCTGCACTGGCGTGCCGTCCGCTCGGAGGTAGCCCCTTCTTTTCCATCGTGCTAGGCCTGTGTGCACTGTAGATGTCACATAGGCGGAGTCACTGTACACCGTTACTTCCTGGTCTGCATGATTCTCAATGGCGAGTATCAACGCCAATAATTCTGCAGCCCGTGATGAATAATGAGATGGTATTTGTGCACTGATGAGTACTCGAAATTCTCCATTCGCTATGTGTTTTACTACGGCCACGCCTGTGTATCTTTGTCCGTCTTCTTGGTCGATTCTCAAAGAACCGTCAATGAAAACGATCTCACCAGCCGCCAGGGCATTTTCTTTAACCCTGGGGATTTCATCATAGAATCCTTCATAGTTTGCTCAGTCATGTATGGGCTCTCCTTCAGTGACTGGCTCAGCTATGAACGTAGCTGGTTTTACATCGAACTATTTTGATCGATGGATTAGATATGATCACTTCATAGGCAGAAGCTCTCTGAGATGTCAATGTGCCTTTTGGTTTTTCTAAGATGGCAAATAATGTGTGCTCGACGTATAACGTCATGGAGCATCCCATTTCAATGGCTGTCGCCTTCTCTATGGCGAACGCTGTGGCAGCTAAGCTCTGTTCGCATGGGAAGTGGCCTCTCATGACTGGGTCCAGGCTCCCACTGTAGTACGCCAGGGGCTTGTATCCCAACGAGGTTCTCTGAGTGAGTACTGCCGTCATAATGCTGCCATCTGTGTGTGAGAATAGGTAGAATTCCTCTGCATAATTAGGAATCCCGAGAACTGGGGCAGTACAAATCGCTCTCTTGAGTTCTGTAAATCCTTTTTCCATTGTCTCAGTCCATTCAATCTTTTCCTTTGTCGCTTGGGCCTTCTTTAGGGCCTGGAGCAAGGGCTTGGTAGACGAGCAGTAATCGAAGACCCATGCTCTAACGTAATTGCATAGGCCCAGAAAGCTCTGTATTTGCTTTAGCGTGAGTGGTATCGCCGTGTTCACGATAGCTTTAGTTCTTTCTGGGGTTACCTTTTTCCCCTCATGCGAAATTAACTGACCTATGTACAGCACCTCCTGTTGACAAAATTGCAGTTTTTCCATGTCAACCTTATAGCCTTTCTCAGCCAATATAGTCAGTAGCTGCACAGAATCTCGCCTGCAATGCTCTTTTGTGGTGCTACAGATCAGAATGTCATCCACCTACTGCAAGACAACACTTTCTACTGCAATATTGCTCAGGTCCATCTGAAGGACTCTATTAAAGATGGACGGGGACTCACAGTACCCCTGTGGCAACCTTGTGCTTTTCAGACGCATTTGTCTGAATGTGAATGACGTCAGACCTTGTGAATCACGGTGCAACGGGATTGAGAAAAAGGCATTTTTCAAGTGAATCAGCATTAAATATTTTGCCTCGACAGGTATATTACACAAAATTGTAGATGGATTAGGGACTAGAGGGAACTCGGCTTCAACAATATCGTTTAATGCTCTTAAATCTTGGATTAAACGCCAAGACCCTCCCTTTGATTTCTTGACGGGGTAAATCACTGTATTACAGGGTGATTCTGACATCACTAGGATGCCCTGATCCATCATGGCGGAAATTGTCTTCGCGATCCCTTCATCCACTTCTCTGGACATGGGATACTGTCGCGCTCTTGGTAAAATTGCTCCTGGTTTCAGTTTAATTTTCACTTCTCCCACCCCCCGTTCATTTGCCCTTCTAACTTCCTCATCTTCTCGTCTCTTTACTCTTTTCTCACGTACTCTTTGCTCTTCTTCCAACCTTTGCAGGTTCTGTCTGTACTGGTCATAGGCTGCTATCTGCTTGCGACTGAGCGGCTTTCCTTGCTCTTTGCGATATAGCTGTTCTCACCTCAGCCTATCCTTCCTTTTTATTCTCTCATCCCTTATTTCTTTATTGTTCTCCTTCTCCCTTCTCTGTGTCTCATCAGACTTCTCTCTCGGTCTCACATCATCACTTCCTTTTCCATCGAGTTTCAACAATACCTGTCCTCCCATCCATTCGTCTTTCGCAAATGCTATCCCATCAGTTCTGTCTTCACTTTCTTTCCAGTTCGTCCCCTCTCTCTCTTTATCGAGAGGTGCACTTGTCTGTGCCTGATCCCTCCTTTCATTATCGCGCCTCTCCTCGTCCCTGTGGAGGTAAGATTAATTTCCTGATCCTTCCCTTTATTGTCGTCACTACTGTACGTAGGTGACTCATATGCAGGGTTGCTACACCCCTTGGCTGCCTTTAGCTCTCTTAATGGGTAGAGTCATCTGACTTTTTCCCTCGATTTCTCGCTCAGGTGGGGCTGGTGGCGCGGTAGGTGTCTCACCCCCCTCCGTGCAAACGTTTAATATCCAGTCTGCGAGTGGCTCTTCCTCCTTTGGCTGTTCAAACATCTTCCAAAGTTCTAGAACAGCAAGACGTTTTTCTAATTTCTTGCTTGTATATGTGGCATGCAAGTAAGTCGTCATATGTTGTAAGACGGCTTTAGATAAGGACCCATTCTGCAGCCACGGCATAAACCTCTTGTGAGCGGTACCTTTAACCCACTCAGTGCTATATTTCTTAAGCTTGGGTGCATGTTTAGGCAGTTGTTTACATAAATTAGCTAGTGGAGTAATATCTTCCATGGTTGAATTCTGTTTCTAACTATACTTTCATGCAATTTCACCACTCCCAACAATATAAGCGAGCACCAAACACTGCAAGCTCCAATCCAATCTTTTCCCGCCAAAATTTTATATCACCAATTTACTCAAGAACATCAAGTCAGGTGTGATTGCCTCTCAACTATAGAATCGCGTAAAATCCCTTGATCAATTTCAAACGTCAAGGAGACAAATTTCCATACATATGACACATCAACAGAACATGTATGACAAACATTAAACAGACTAGACAGACACCAGATGGACACAGATATCTCTGCCTTCTAACCAATACCCCGACATGGAGTTTAAACAAACTCCTTTTACGACGTCTTTAATCATCGTAGTAGCCTATTTTTTCCCTATTATGTGGGACTATGAGTTGACGTTTCTTCTGACTGCTATATTAAAGTGCAGGAAAAAGGCGTATCCTCTCTCTTCTCAGGTGTCTACCCCGGTATCCTCTCTCTTCTCGGGTGTCACCCCGGTATCCTCTCACTTCCTGGGTGTCCACCACGGTATCCTCGATTTTATTCAGTTATTCTAGAGTCATTTTCCCCTTATATATATACAGTCTTCTCTACTTCTGACTATTTTGTTTTTCTGCCTCCCTCCATTACCTTTCCCTTACTTGTTCTAATGCCTATAAAACATTTGCCAAAGCATTGAATTTTTTTGTTTCACTCACCGCTCGTCGTTCCTCTCTGGATCCTCAGGATCACCGCCTCCTTTACCGACTTCTTTGGTCTTTCATCTGATCACTGCCCATAGGAATGGAAGGGTTTCTGTTTTTAAAACGGGTGCCTTCAAACCCACTGCAGTTTTTTAGGACAAGTTTATACTATCATTGTCCACGGGAAGCTTCACAGTCTACTCGGCCAAAATGGCGAAGGACTTGTGATATTGCCGAAGATCTAGAGTTACTTCGTGTCGACGGTCAATAGGTGTCTTATCAATAAACAATGTTCAATAGCTGATGGTCAAAACCATCCTCACCGCTACCAAGTGTACAGGAGGGCGCACCGACCTCTGACGGGCCCATGGGATCAGAGCTCACCCTCAAGTACGTTAAAGACGAGATAGCTGCACCTTGAGGAGGATGGGGCGCAGGATTCTCTTACTCCAACACCAATCAATAATGACAACTCAGTAGTTTGACAAAGGGAAGTCCGTTTAATGACAAGTACAAAAAACAGGGAAACAAATGGAAATCAACAGTGATGCGATCGCCTGTCTCGCTTCAACTTCCAAATTCTTCATTCAGACAGCAATAGTTATAGTACATTCTCGTCATCACTGACGTGTTACACTCCAAAATTGTCATGCTATTCTATTGGTTGAGAAAGGTAACTTATGTGTAGGGGCTATAGCTGTATATGGTAACAGAGTGTGAGGATTGGATAACTCTTATCGGGTGGGCGTCTACGCCCATACCTTTACATCACTTGTGATAGACGTCACTACAAGTACGACGTCTCATTGGTTCTACTAGCTATAGGACCCTAGATTATTTGGTCCATTATGATTGGGTAGGTTACACCCCTAGAAATAAATCTCCACTTTAATTAGCAGCATGCAAAATGGACACCCAGATGCGGTGTGCCCCAAGATTCACCCTGCCTCCCTTCCATCAATCAGTACTTTAGGGCTATGTGTCAATTAGTTTGCTGAGGATGGCCTTGAAACTGTAGCTTCTTATCAGGAAAAGTTATGGCATCCTCGGGTTCTGGGTGACATCAGACGTTGGTACCTCTTCGCGCTTGGCTGGTCACGTGTCTGTTCACTGTGAATCTGCTTAATTTTCCTTCTTTTTGTGTATTTGATTCTTTCTTAGCCTTGCCACCTGCTAGGGGGCTTCCTTATCTTGACCTTCACGGGGCAGGCTGCTATGCTCTGAAGTTTCGATTCTTCGGAGTTGCCGCTCTCCTCCCTTCCTTCAGTTGACCTCGAATTCCCAGGCATGAGCTGCTTTGTGCTCAGTTTCGATTCCGCTCTTTCCTTCTGGCTTTGGCTGGAATATGAATCTCGGCCTGGTTGGCCCGTTGCAACCTGGTCTTAATTCTGCTTTTGTAAAATGGAGTCGCACTTGTATAATGTGCGTTTGAGGTAGATATATATTTGGCGCTTGCCGCTCTATCCTTCTACTAAGCATTGCAAGCAGTATCATTTCCTTAGCTCCTTGCGTTCCAAGCCTAATTGCAGGCATTTGTTAGTTGCATATTTTCATCTCACTTCATGGTTACGTTTCTTTATATATCAACATCGTTTCGTCTTACAAGTCCATTACATCATTGTTCTTTACATTTCGTCCTTGTGTGTCATCTTTCGATTGTCGTTTGTGTTCATCTGTACGTCTGTCCGGGCTCTTATGTCGTCACCATTCGCCTTCCATTAAGGCTCTTTGGGTCTCATCGGGGACAGTCTGTAGGTAGTCTTCATTTCGTGTCAGATGCTGGTACGGTTGTCTCAGCGGATACCTAGCTGCCCATGGTTGTCTGGCTATAGGCACTTCAACAGGTATTGCTCTTCTGATGGGCACTGGGCAGAGTCCTAGTGCCGCTCTCTGTTGGTTTATTTGTTCCTCATATGTCACATATCTTGGCGAGTATGTTCCTGGCACCTCAAAATGGCTGGCTGGAGTGCAGGCCATATCTGGGACCTCCTCTACACTTTCAAAACAAATGGAGAGATACCATCAGGGGCCGATGCTCGAGATGGTTTTAATTCATCTATTCCCCAAATAATATCCTCTTCTTTCCAAGAACAAATATCCCAGCTGGCAGGGGCCAGAAAAGGATCATCTAGTTCCACAAAAGACTCTGCTAGAGAATATTTCTTCTTATAGAAGCCCACACATGTTTGTTCTGCAATCGGGGAGTCCATAGAGATCCCTTTTAATCCTAAAATGTGGTTAATAGTAGTCAGAAATGTACCTTCCCTGCCATTGCAAAGTTGTAGCAACATAAACTGATTGTCCCTAACATGCAAATCCATCTTTAAAGATATGGCTACGTTCTTATGAGATTGACACACCTTTTTCCTTGCTATATTGTATTCTATTAGGGGCAGCATCTGCTTCTTTACCAAAGGACACATTTTTCCATTTTAATCTCTTAGACTCCGTAATTCTCACGTCAAATCTATGCCTAAACTCACCTCTTCTGATGTGTACTTCTTCTCAAGCAGTCCATAATGATCTTATATGATTACATCTTATATGATTCTTTAGCACAATCCCAGAGGAACCAGTCTTCAATGTCCCTTAATCCAGAGTTTGTGAATGTATTGGTCAGTAGTTTGCTAAACCCGAATGGCAAAAGGCCGGCAAGATCATATCTGTTTGAATGTACAGAGGGAAAGCTCCAGGGGAAATGACAAGAGTAAGTGATCGCCCAAGCTTGGATCTAAATAGCACAAGGGGCCACATTTTGCCCTTAAGCCTGAGGAGACATAAAAGAAGCCAATCCTAGAGGATAAAGAACCTCTATGCCAAGTATAGACTGGAACGTCTATGGAAGATGGACCCTCCAAGAAAGTTATGTCCCATTCATAATTAAAATGATCCCAACTAATCCCTCTTTGAATGTCATAATGTAAGGGGGTAGGGGTCACTTTGGCTGATCCCTCCACACAGTTAGAATTGTAGTTGCCTCTCAAAATTATAGAGTTGTAATTTCCTTTTGTAAACCAATCCTCAACGAGATCTCCTCCCAGACTCCTCGCTGAATGGATTCCAGTGAGACTCGATGAGGGTTCCAATAAATGTTAACCAGCAGGATAGAGGGTTCTGTTGGACATGCACTGAGCTTTACTGCCAACTACCACTCAAAGAGGTGTATTTATTAACACGTCACCCTTAAATTGTAATCTATCGCAACAGCCAGGCCACCCATGAGCCGGCCAAGATCAGCTTTCACTGCAGGACTAGTGAATGTATCATAACCCTCCATGTCGAATTGTGTGGTTGACATAGTCTCCTGAAACATATACATTTTTAGAGCTCCCACAAGTAGTGACTTATCACAAAATTTTGATAAATTTGTCCGACCACAAACATTCCATGAGATCACCTTTACACTAATACAGTTCCATGTAAAGATTGAAAATCACGGGGGAATAAATAGATACTTGTGGGACTCCACAGAAGATGTGTTGAGTTGATGATCTGTAGGAATTCATTTGGACAAACTGGTGGTGATTAGCATGGTACAGTTTGAACCAGCTGAGGACCATCTTGCTGATCCCCATGTGGCAATGTAGAATGTCAGTGAATGTCTGGTGTTCTGCTATGTAAAATTCTGCTGAAAGCTCAAGGAGCACCATGAGGCAAGGACGGCCTTATCAAGAATTTTAAGGGCATCGTCAATCACCTTGATGATAGCCGTTTCTGTGCATCTGGGTCCAAAGCCAGATTTTTAGGATTGGTTGTTGGCTTTGATGTGTTGAAGGAGTTGCGTGGCTACTGCTTTCTCAAGCATCTTACCTAGGAAGGGAAGATGGGTGATGGGGCGGTATTTGCTGAGGTCTTCAAGGTTCAGTGTTGATTTCTTGAGAAGTGCAAGTATTTGTCTGTTCTTGAGGGTTGAGGCAAAGGTGCCTTGAGTTAGGGAGCTGTTGATCATTGTCAGGTAAGCGAGGAGTGATTCAGTCGGAAGTGTTTTGAGTACAAAGACAGGGAGGATGTTGTCTGCATATGAAGTGGCATAGAGGGATGTTAGAATGGTGGTAAGGTTTTCCACTATGAGTGTCTTGAAAGTTGTCCTGGTGGTAGTGGATTTGTGAGATGGGATGTGTAGTGTGCTGTCAGTTGTAGTGTTGGTGTCTATTTGTTGATGGATCATGCTGATCTTTTTGATAATGAAGGAGTTGATGTTGGTGGCTTTCTCGATAAAATGCAGTACGGGTGGGTTGGACAGAGAGTTGATGCAGTGATTGATGGCGTTGAAGAGGCCTCTGCTTTCATTGTTGGCCTTGGCTCTTGTGTTATTGTAATAGTTGGCCTTGGCAGTGGTGATCGTCTGCGTGTAGCAGGGAGTTCCTTGAGCAGGGCAAGGTCGGATGAGCTGCAGGATTTTTTCACCAAGTCTTCTCTTGTTTTCTGTTGGTTAATTTGTTGAAGTTTGTTTTGTAACGAACAAGTACAGCACAGCATAGTTTGTGGCTTTATACATCTGCTAGCTCCCATGCATATGGAGAGCTCTTATTTCATTTGGCCATTGCCTTCAAACATCAGCATTTTCCAGTGGCCAGTGCTGCTTGAAAGAGGGACAGGAGGAAAAAGGAGTCTCGCAGCTCAAACATACACCTTTCTTGGCAATATTATGCAACCCCTTTCCTTCTTGTGTGCGACTAGAAGGACCTCTTGACGAATATGGTGTGGTAAGAGCAGCTGTTGGCGACATATACACACACACACACACACTCAGACTGTCTTGCTTATACGCTATCTCCCTATCCAAAATAATCTCCACTCCCAAGGCCCCAAGTCTACCCAGCATGTCCACACGCTGAACAGTGCAGCTTAGCTGGAGCATAAGTGGCCCTTTGGAGCACCAGTGCAGGGAAATGCTGTCAGCATCCTATATATTCAGTGTCAACCCCAGGGGCCTATTAGTTGCTCAGGCCCTGCTTTTAAGTGACCTCATTATGTAAACTCTCCCATGAGCATACAGGGAAATTGATTCAGCTGGTTACAGACAAAGACATGGAAGAGATGATTGCCTCTTTAAAAGTCAACAAGGCACTTGGTACAGATGGCTTTCCTAAAGAAAATGATAAGCAATGCTCCAACCACCAGATAATGCAACTGGTAAAACTATATTATCAAATGTTAAGCTCTTGATCCCTCCTGGATACCATGAGGTAGGCCCTTAAAATCCTACTCCGAAAACATAGCAAGGACCTGAAAGAAGACAGCAGCTATTGCCCTATATCTCTCCTCAACACTTACCTGAAAAACCTTACCTAGATCTGGTGACACGAGTTCAGCAATGCAGTTGGCAAATTATTGATCAAGACCAAATTGGTTTTTATTAATAACTGTATGTTACTGGATCATTTGAAACAAATAATGAATATAATTCATCCTTAAGCTTGTGGGATGGATCTCCTGCTTTGATTTCGATCAATGCCAAAAAGGCATTTGATCAGGTCGAGTGGGTCTTCCTTAGACATTCCCTAAATACATGTTCTCTTCCTCTGACCTTTATTAGGTAAATACACAAATAGCCCTCCCAATGCACATGCCTCAACAAGTTACTTGAGATGCACAAGTTCTTCCTAACAAGACAAACATTACTGGGCTGCCCGTTGTTGCCTATCCTTTTTGCCATTGCTTTAGAACCATTTGTGATCCAAATCAGGTCTTTCAGGCAAATGGGGGGAATTCAGCTAGGGGATACAGATTACAAATTGCTTTTATATGCAGATGATACTTCTTTTACATTCAGCGACCTGGCTTTTGGTATCCAAGAATTCTATCCTTGCAGTAAACATTGGATTTTTCTCAGGGTGTAGGATAAATTGGCATTAAGCAGAACTTCTAGCATTAATCCTCAGGCTCCTTTGGGGAATTTACAACAGCCTTTGTCTGCGGGACACAGATCAGCTTACATATCTGGGAATAGTCCCGCAAAAGAACTTAAATTCCTTAGTAAAATTCATTTTTCCAATAATTTATGTAAGAATTTTGAAGGGGACTTTAAAAAGTGGTCTGTGCTTCCAACATCCTTTATGGGTAGGATACCACTTTAAATTAAATCACTAGTCCTCAGGTTAACTATCTTTAAAGTAATATTTTACTGAAAATAGACTTAAAATATTGGAAAAATGTTTTGTCTTGGGGAATAGGCCCAGAGTTCGTATCTAGATTTATACGTTAGGACCACAGTACTGAAGGGTTTAGGGTCCATAATTTAAAATGATAACTATTGGTTGCAAGTTTAGCACAGCTAGTGAGAGTGAATCTGCAGGATTGAGAACAACCAATATAGGCCAGATATGATTTCTCATTACTACAATTGTTCAATATCCTTTAGTGGTTGGTGAGCTCTCCCATCCCATATTCTAACTCGATTCTGCAGTGCACTAAATGTATATGGTCATCCATATACAAGAACCTTATTCTGTCCCCCCTCTTGTCATGTAATTCCTCAATTTGGTTTCACAATCAATTTTCAGGATACTGGAAAAGTTCTAAGTAGAGACAATGGATGGATCAGAGGGTTTTCACTGTAAGCTAATGTTTTAAAGAAGGAACATTTACCACAGCTTAGATACTGCAGAGGTTATTTAGTTTAGATCAAATGGATTTCTGGAAATACCTGCAACTACGTCAGTGATATTCACTAAGAGGACAGCGATCAGCAACCCAAATGAGAGCAAAAGCTTTGTAGACAAGTACCTTAGGACAATGGGACGAATGAAACACAGCATATCATGGGCATGTGACTCTATACAAATAAAAAAGGAATGTCCACTAAAAAAGCTGAAAGAAGGGTGGGAAAGAGAATTGGCATTTCATTAAGCCCGGAAATGCAGAGAGACTGCCTAGTAGATGACACATGGGTCCCAGAGACACAAATGTACACTAATCTCATACAACATTGTACATAGATTGTATTGGCACCCACCAAGCTACATGGAATATCTTAAACATTGTCTACATGCCAGAGAGGTTGCAGGCTGAAGAGCACTTTCCTACACATGCTCTGGCATTGCCCAGTTTTAAACAAATTCTGGCTAGATTTATCTGAGATACTTCAAACATATTTCATGATTTCTGTGGGATTACACCAGACTTAGCCTTGTTAGGTATTGATAAAACAAACAAAACAGACATACTCCTATGGTAAGGGTCTTGTAGCAGTTACTCTCAGTCTGGTCTTTTCATCTGGCCTCTCTGTTTTCACATTGTTCTTACAAGACTTCTTCCACGGTTCTTACCTCAATCTATTTCTCCTTGATGCTCCTCCTCGGATTTATAGTAGTGGCATGGGGTGTTTCTCTGTCTTTGAATTTGGGTTACAACAGGTCTCTCCTAGAACTTGATTTTGTATAGGATTCTCAGCAGGCCTCTCCTAGACATGGGCGTGATTTAGGATTTCCAACTGATGTAGTGTGTTTTTCTCTGCACCTCCATTAGGGTTCTTCTAAGTCATACAATATTATTTTGGCCTCAGTCACTGGTTTAGTTCGTCTCCCATTTACCTTTAGGTCACTGGTGGATGATCTCAGGCTCTGGCCTTCCAATTTCCTTAAGGCATGGGAGTGGCCCAGGTTATTGTCTCCACCCAGGGCTTCCAAGTGTAGAATGCTTTCTGTCTGGATCCAGTTTCTTCACAATGATAACAGCCTTGTTTTAAGCAATATTCCCCCTCTGTTTCCTTCAGTCAGGATTCTCCCCTTCTGACATATGAGCAAGCCCATTATGATGAATCCAGGGATCCATTCACTTCCCGCAAGAGGGGAGCCCCTTCTAGTGAGGCTAGGGAGGGGAGCCCGCTATGCAACATTACCCCTAGGGGTGGCGGTAAGAGGGACCTCTCACAGAAAGATTTGCCTCTTGGGGATAAGGACTCCCTTTTTAATAAGGAACTCCCTTCTCATTACACTTAAAAAAACAGTGCATCCCTATTAATTGACAGACACCTAGTCTCCTCTTACATATGTTATTATGATATAATCCCAGAAGAAAAGTATCAGCCTGGTACTGTGAAGAGTAGGAACATAGGAGTAACAAAGAATGCCTGTCTGTCAATCGGTGGGACGAAAAAGCCAAAAGGAGTTATGACAAACATGGCCCTAACACAAAGAAAGGACTTTCCTGAGAAGCTGGAGAAGCCCCAGACATGCGTAATAAAAACAGGGGGGCCAAGAGAATCAGGAATTGAGGAGGATGGGAACCAGAGGAAGACGCTGCTTTACACACATGGAAGCAGCTACCAACGAGAGTTACCAGCAGTATGCAGTAGGAACGACAGACTGGAGGAAGCCTGTCAAAGTCCCAGGCGGTACACTCGAGCATGGGCAGAGAAGAGCCAGAATGGTGGCATGCCGGAGTGGCAGTACGCCAAGAACAGGCCTCAGGGAGTCTATTCACGGAAGGAGTACCTGAAGAGAGAACCGAAGGAGAGAGGTGGTAGCATGGAGGGGAAATGAGTGAAGAGCCCTTTCATTGCTGATACTACCATAGGACACCGAGGCATGTCAGAAAAGTTGCAAGAAAAATGCTTGTAGAGTAGGAGCCAAATGCCTCTACTGGAATTCCCGCCCCTATTCTGCCTATATGTTGGAAGTCGGAAATTGCGACATGCACAACGCCAGTAATGGTACCTATCCCACGAACAATCCTCTAAACAAGGTATCCATTGAGAAAGCCGTATATGTTGTAACGGCAGATGACAGTCTCTTAAAGGAGGTTCCAAAAGAAGTGTAAAGATGAATGAAAGAGGAGATTGGTGAGGTCATATGAAGCAAAGACGAAACACCAAGAGGAAATGCTGAAAGAGAAGGCGAATAGACCTTATAGAATCTGATGACGAAATAAAGAGTTGAGTAACATTTCATGTGCAGAATGAAGATTGCACATGCATAGTTCAGTTGAAGAAAATATAAGTCGCTTTATAACTGTACAGATGCTGCAACGCAAGTAGACTAAATAACCATGAAAGCTGGCTATACGTAGTGAAGAGACTTTAGGCGGCGCCAACAATATATATATATATATATATATATGTGTATAGAGTCATCGCATTTTAGCAAACCAGGACCTCAGTAGAAAAAGGTCTGACAGTGTGGCGCAGCAGATAAAAACGGCTGAAGATGGAGGAAGAATCGAGAAGGCTTGTCTAGCTCAGTGTCAAGGGTTGAGGCAGCCAAGAAACCGGTAATCTATTCAAGAAGATACAGTGAACGTGGAAAAACACTTTGAGTGCCAAGTTTTATTCATTTAATAGTATTAAATGTGAAGAAGGAGATAAAACACGGTCTCCTGTCATATGGCGTAGATGGAACGGGTGTAGAGGAAAAAAAGGAAAAGGGAAAGTTATATTCTGCCCAATAAGCAAACCAAATAAAACGATTGGCGGAAACTCAGTCCCAGTGAATGGCAAGATTATAGACATTTTGAGATTCATTCAGGGACTCATCATACTTGGCCCAGTGAATGGCAAGATCATAAGAAGGGCACGAATCAAACAGAGACTCTATCTACATATCTCAGTGAGAAGATAAATAACAAAAGGAAAGAGGATTGGAATAAGAATTTGTGTTTGTATCCTAAGCAAGAAAGAAGGTCTGTGAAAGGCAATGCATGCCCAGAGACTAAGACAAGACCCAGAGAAAGCCCATAAAGGAATCTGAGGAGTCCAGTGAATAAATATACAAGGACCTGGAAAAGCCTTTTGAAAGAACTGAAAGAATTATTACCAGCAATAGCAAGACACTATTTAATGATCCCATATTGAGAAGAAACTTGCTGAGAGGCAATTCAGGAGAAGGGATTCATTCCCCATGTCCTTTTTGTTCTATATTAATAGAGGTAGGGACAGTGTAGGTTGGTTTCAGACAGAGGACAGACTTTTGATTTTGGACTTCATTCCTGATGACAAGTACCCTAATTTAGTTGTGTTCGGTAGTGAAACCATTAGGATATGGAAAGTTAGGCATTTTCTTTATTATTTTCCAATAAACCTTTTGGAAATGGTACATATTGGTCTGTCTACTCCTTCTGGCCCACCACACTGTCTACCTCCACTCGTGTTCCTCCCCCTTCTGAGTCCCTTTAATATTCCCTGCATAGCATGGCTAATAACACTACTCTTAGTAGGTTATTCCTCATCTTATTTTGGATTCTCTTCTGATTGGTTATTCCTGAAAAGTTCTTTATTTAGTCATCCTCATTTACTTCTTATTGTTGGGTCATTCAAATTGGTTAACCATTACATAGACCTGATCAGAGCTAATAGGATTCGTGAGGTGTAAAGGCCATGCAGCACCACCTTGGAATTCCATCATGTACAGTCAGAGGTGCCACAGATTTCTGCAGCTTCTCTGCTCTGCCGAATCCCGAGTCATGCCAGGAGTTCTGGGGTGCACAGTGTACATACCTTCTGTGATGGGTTTTCATCTTCTCGAGGGAATCTGTAAGGTTGATTCCATGGTAAAGGCATTATTTAATGACAGTCAGTTCTGCTAAGTAGTCTCAATGTCAGCCAGCGCTCTGTGTTTTAAAAACTAGCGTTGGTGGTTTTGTACTTATCAACAACCACAAATAAGACACCCTCTGCATACCTGCTAACGGGCACCAGTAATTGGCATGCCAGCAACATGCTATCAGCCATGGGGCTAACACTTTGAGAAAGTGCTTCGGGCTAAAGTGTAAACCCGTTTTTGGCTGCCAAGAAGGCATTTTCCCATATATTACAAGAACTATCAGGGTAATTCATAGAATTCAGCGCACAAGTAGCGCACGCGGCTGGCGCACAGCGTGCGCGTGCGATAGTCTGCGCCAGCCGCGTGCGCCAAAACCGAATCCGACGCACAGCGTATTCATGGATTTTAGCTTCCCAAGGCAGCCGTGGCGCACAGTGGCGCAGCGACTCGCTGCAGCGCCAGTTACGCCCCCAGGAACGCCCCTTGCGCTGGGAAATCTCATAAAAATCACAAACCAGCGCAAGGGGCTGCGCTAACCCTGGACCATCACGGCAAGCGGCCCATGCGATTTTCAAGGGTGCGCGGGAAGTTTCACACGTCAAATCCCAGGCTACGTCCATTTCAGGGGTGCGCGGGAAGTTTCACACGCGAAAAGCTAGGCTACGGGAATTGCAGGGGTGCGCGGGAAGTCCCACACGCGAAAAGCCAGGGTACGTCCATTACAGGGGTGCGCGTGAAGTTTCACACGCGAAAAGCTAGGCTACGGGAATTGCCGGGGTGCGCGGGAAGTCCCACACGCGAAAAGCCAGGGTACGTCCATTACAGGGGTGCGCGGGGAAGTTTCACACGCGAAATCCCAGGCTACTTCCATTTCAGGGGTGCGCGGGAACGTTTCACACGCGAAATCCCAGGCTACGTCCATTTCAGGGGTGCGCGGGAAGTTTCACACGCGAAAAGCTAGGCTACGGGAATACCAGGGGTGCGCGGGAAGTCCCACACGCGAAAAGCCAGGGTACGTGTATTTCAGGGGTGCGCGGGAATTTCCACACGCGAATAGCCTGGCCGCGTGTATTTCAGGGGTGCGCGGGAAGTCCCACACGCGATTACAGCAGGGTACGTGTATTTCAGGGGTGCGCGGGAATTTCCACACGCGAATAGCCTGGCCGCGTGTATTTCAGGGGTGCGCGGAAGTCCCACACGCGATTACAGCAGGGTACGTGTATTTCAGGGGTGCGCGGGAAGTTCCACACGCGAATAGCCTGGCCGCGTGTATTTCAGGGGTGCGCGGGAAGTTCCACACGCGAATAGCCTGGGCGCGTGTATTTCAGGGGTGCGCGGGAATTTCCACACGCGAATAGGCTGGGCGCGTGTATTACAGGGGTGCGCGGGAAGTCCCACACGCGATTACAGCAGGGTACGTGTATTTCAGGGGTGCGCAGGAATTTCCACACGCGAATAGCCTGGGCGCGTGTATTTCAGGGGTGCGCGGGAATTTCCACACGCGAATAGCCTGGGCGCGTGTATTTCAGGGGTGCGCGGGAATTATCACACGCGATTTGGCTTGGTACGTGTATTACAGGGGTGCGTGCGAAGTTACACACGCGATTAGGCTGGGTGGGTCCTGTCACCCTCGACGGCCCCTGCAGGCAGCCCACAAAACAGGGGACTACCCTGCACACCTGCTCATGTCTCCCACCACCCCCACCCCCCCAGTCACCAGGGGTACCCTCCACCAGGCCCCCACTCATGTCTCCCACCACCCCCACCCCCCAGCAGTGCAGGGGCAGCCTCCACCAGGCCCCCACTCATGTCTCCCACCACCCCCACCCCCCACCATCCAGGGGCACCCTCCACCAGGCCCCCACTCATGTCTCCCACCACCCCCACCCCCCAGCAGTGCAGGGGCAGCCTCCACCAGGCCCCCACCCATGTCTCCCACCACCCCTACACCCCAGCAGTGCAGGGGCAGCCTCCACCAGGCCCCCACTCATGTCTCCCACCACCCCCACCCCCCACCATCCAGGGGCACCCTCCACCAGGCCCCCACTCATGTCACCCACCACCCCCACCCCCCCGGTCACCAGGGGCACCCTCCACCAGGCCCCCACTCATGTCCCCTATCACCCCCACCCCCCAGCAGTGCAGGGGCAGCCTCCACCAGGCCCCCACCCATGTCTCCCACCACCCCCACCCTCCCGCCACCAGGGGCAGCCTCCACCAGGCCCCCACCCATGTCTCCCACCACCCCCACCCTCCCGCCACCAGGGGCACCCTCCACCAGGCCCCCAACCATGTCTCCCACCACCCCCACCCCCCCAGTCACCAGGGGCACCCTCCACCAGGCCCCCAACCATGTCTCCCACCACCCCCCCAGTCACCAGGGGCACCCTCCACCAGGCCCCCACTCATGTCACCCACCACCCCCACCCCCCCAGTCACCAGGGGCACCCTCCACCAGGCCCCCACTCATGTCACCCACCACCCCTACCCCCCCAGTCACCAGGGGCACCCTCCACCAGGCCCCCACTCATGTCTCCCACCACCCCCACCCCCCAGCAGTGCAGGGGCAGCCTCCACCAGGCCCCCACTCATGTCTCCCACCACCCCCACCCCCCACCATCCAGGGGCAGCCTCCACCAGGCCCCCACTCATGTCTCCCACCACCCCCACCCCCCCCGCAGTCAGGGGCACCTTCCAGCAGGCCCCCACCCATGTCTACCACCACCCCCACCCCCCCAGCAGTCAGGGGCACCTTCCAGCAGGCCCCCACCCATGTCTACCACCACCCCCACCCCCCCAGCAGTCAGGGGCACCTTCCAGCAGGCCCCCACTCATGTCTCCCACCACCCCCACCCCCCAGCACTGTGGGGAACCTGCCAGCAGGCCCCCACACATGTCCCCCTGGCCCCAGGTCCTGACGATACACAATCATGGCAGTAATGGCCAGCATACCCAGCACAAACACCCAGGCAAGGATTGCATCCACCCACATAGTGAATGCAATCACATGACACAACCCCAATGCCAAGTATGCAAAAGAACACATGTCCGTCACACACACATACACAATGGGTGCAAGTGAATGTCAAAACCCATATCATGACATGTAACAAACCAATGAGAAAATAACACAAGTGTAAGAAAATATAAAAAATGTATTAAATACCAAAAATAAGTGAACTTTTCAAACATACAACGATGTGGCTAAGTAAATAAATGGTCCATGTCCGAGAACAAAAGTGATAAACAAAAAAACAAAGGAATAAAAAATTAAAATGAATTTGTCCAAAGCAATATCATGTCATAGGAAATTAATGAAAAACCATTACGTCATGGTGAAAACAATAAGAAATTAAAAAAATGTATCTCCCAAAAAAACAAACTATATACAGGAATGTTCCAGGGTCCATGAGCCCAACACCAAAAATGAAACCTACCACTAACTAATGAAAAATATATGTACAAAAAAGTGGCCATTGTCCGAGCGGTCCAAAATAATAAAAATAAATAAAGGAAACCTAGCACTAACTAACTAAATAACTATATACAAAGGCAGCGGGCAAGTCCTGCGGCTCACTTGGTGATGTTGCTGGCCAGGGCATCATCGAACTCCATGTCGATGTCCTGGAGGTGGGACTCTGTCCTGGCCCCGAGGTCTCGCAGGGACAACCCCATGTCCACCTCAAACTCCCTGCGAGCTTCCTCGAGGCACTCAGCCCGCCTCAATGCCCGACGCATGGAGAACTCCGCCCTGACCATGGCGAGCCGCTCCTCTTCCGCCCGCTGCCGCTCCGCACCTATCCGCTGGCCAAACTGCTCCCACACGGAACACACCACCATCCCAGGGTTGCCCTGCCCTCCGGCCGATGCCTGCCCCTCTGATCTTGATGGCCCCGAGCCATGATGCCTCCCACGTCGAGCCCACTGCTGCCTCCGACGCCACTGCCTCTGCCAGCAGGACGGCATCCAGGCTGATGGAAACCACCGACGCCGTCGTGCACGTGCCCTGCCCGATGATGCCGTCACATCTTCCATCTGCTGGGGTCCACTTGCTGTGTTGTCCACCCCTGCTGGACCTCCGACTCCCAACTGTGGCAGGGATGGGATCCCCACCGAGCTGGCTGCATTGGTCGGGGCAGGTCCACAGGGGGCCCTGGTGGCATCTGGGCCGGAAGACGGCAAGGAGAACGACCGGTGGATAGCCTGCACAGAGGAGGAGAGGGCCGTCAGATTGGCCAACACATGCAGGAAACCCCCGAACATGGCCGATCCCAATTGGGCCACGTCGGCACGGTGCACTTCGTGATGACGTGCGTGCTCCTCCCGGGAAGCACGCACGTCATCACGAATCACAGCCGTGCGCATCGCGACCCCAATCAGGACCTTCTCCACGCGGCCAGGGGTTACCACGTCCGCAGGTGGAGGGGAGTCAGGTGACATGGACATCCCCTCTACCTGCGGACGGGCCTGGGACGGGGCATCCCTGCTGGTGCATGGTGGTGCACTCACAGGGTCAGGGACAGTGACATGCACAGGCCCCTCCACGGTGACCTGTGCTGCCTCCTGCCCCTGGCCCTGGACTGCACCACTTGCACCAGCAGGGATGCTCCCACCAGGCCCCATGTGTGCACCAGTATCGGCCTCCTCCTCCTCTGTGCAAACCACCAACCTGGATGGCTCCTCACCGTCTCCCGCCGTAGCAGGCCCCTGTGGGGGCTCACCCACCCCTTCCGCTGCAGCCGTGGGGGCATCCCCGCCGCCTTGCTCCACAGCGCCGTCTCCGCCCTCTTCTTCACTAGCCGCTGCGTAGAGGGAGACAAAGGACACAAGCATCAGGCTACTGTACAATGGTCCCCTAGACAGGAAGCAATAGCAGATGAGCACCACTGTCAAAGTACACTTCTATCATGTCCCTCCACAACACATGGGTCAGTCCAGGCAAAACACACACAGTAACAGGCATGGTGCATGCCATGGACATTTCCATGCATGTCCAATGGACTCTAGAAACATTCAATGATATGTAACTCACATGCATCATGGCTCATGCATATCACATGCACACACTTCACCTCAGTCACATCCATCTGGCCCCAAACACACCGAACACAGGCGAAACAAGGGTAAGTTGGGTGCGTCACTGAATCTGTGCATTGTCACACACATGTGTCATGCATCCATGGCATGCACAAGTCACAGACATGCAGGTCAGGCACACAGACATGGCTACCATATATGTACCTGGCATCAGCACCCATCCTTCACCCCCATCCATGTCCAGGTACAGAGACTGGCATGCTCTCATGTCCAAAATCTGCATAGGGCTCCCCATGCCGCATTTCAACACATGCAACAACCATGTGGGTCACACATCACTGGTCGCACATGCATTACCATGATGTCCCTGCACACATACATGCATACATGGCCCATGGCACACATACAGGCAAGTATCATAGAACCAGCACACCGCAACATGCCCTGTCTCACACAGTAATGCTTGGACACATACCGCTCAACTCCAGACGGGCCTCCCTCTCAAGGACCTGGGTGTGGAGCGCTGGGCGTACGCGTTCCAGGACCCTCTTCTGGATGGAACTCATGCGGCCCCGGCCCCCCTCCACGAGGCGCCGGGCCTTCACAAGGGTCCTGGACCTCAAGTCCTCCCAGCGCTTCTTGATCTTCTGGACGTTGCGGGTTGCCACCCCCTCCGCGTTGATGGCAACCACACAGTCGGCCCAGATCCTCTCCCGTCCTTCCTTGCTGGCGCGGGACGATCCAAAGAGGGCATCATACTGCCCCAGGACATGCTCCACCAGGACACCAACTTCGGTGGCAGTGAAGCTGGTGCCCCTCTGCCCCTCTGGCCTGGGGTTGCCACTGGTGCCAGATGTGGAAGTGCCCGACATGGCAACCCCAGAGGCAGGTGTGGGTGGGCAACTGGGTCCTGGGGCTGGGCTGTGGAGCGATGTAATCCCAGTTGGGAGTCTTCAGTTCCAGCAGGGGTGGACACAGCAACTGGACCCCTGCAGATGGCTGATGTGCAGGCACCAAATGGCAGGGCACGGTGGCAGCAGGCAGGCAGGCAGGCAGGCAGCAGCAGATAGCACGTGGGAGGCTGCTCGGGGCACTGGGGGGCAGTAACTCGGCCTTCTGGGCAGGAGCGTGGTGTTCCGTGTGTTTTCGGGTGGCCAGCTTGATACGGAGTGATTTGGCACGTGAAAATCCTGCACGTCAGCGTGAAATCCGAGGAAAGGCCCTTAGCGCGTAAGCGCGTCAGCACGCATACGCGATTCTATTGGACCAGAGTCCCTCAGCGCGTAAGCGCGTCTGACGTGACCCGCACGGGCGTTCCTCACTCAGCACGTGATGACGGAACACACGTGGAAATACTGCACGTCAGAGTGTCATCGCGTGATTGGCCTATGTACGTGTATTTCATTGCGTGTAATTGGACAAAAGTGCGCGTACACGCGATTGGCCTATGTACGTGTATTTCAGGGGTGCGCGGGCACTTACACACGCAAGTACGTCAGCGCACCTGTATGGCTGCTGCGTGGGAATTTCCACACGCTATTGGAGTGGGAACTAGATTCCAGGGGTGCGCGGGTCACACGCTCGCCTAGAACACGCGCAAAGCATTAATTTGCGCACTTTTCAAATAACAAGCCAGATGCCAGGATGAACATACCGTTCCTAGCAGCAGTGGCAGTGGGCTACCAAAGGAGGAGGAGGAGGAGAGTCAGGGCCAGAATATTCACACCCAGAACCAGCCTTTTCGGGATGCCTGATGACCAGGTGTATGGAAGGTACAGGTTTCCACCACACATAATACTGGACCTGGTGAGTGAGTGGGAGGATGACCTCAAATCACCCACCCTGTGCTCTCAAGCACTCAGCCCCCTGGAGAAGGTCCTCAATGTACTGCACTTCTTAGCCACTGGATCATTTCAGCGGACAAGTGCCATAGTGGGTGGGGTGTCACAGGCCACCCAGTCACGCTGCCTACACCAGGTCTTGGACATCATCACTGCACGCCCATCAGTCCGCAGGCACATATACCTGCCCAGAACACCTGCTGAAAGGCATGCTGCTGCCCTGGATTTTTACGGAGTGGCACGATTCCCCAAAGTGCTAGGTGCCATCGACTGCACCCATGTGGCTCTACGTCCCCCCAGGGCATCAGAGCACATCTATAGGAACCGCAAGCACTGGCATTCCATCAACGTGCAGGTAGTATGTAATGCCAAGGGAATCATCACCTCAGTATATGCCAACTATCCCGGGTCCACCCACGACAGCTTCATTTACCGAATGTCCACCCTATGCCGGGACATAGATGCTGGGCGGCATGGCGATACATGGCTTCTCGGTGAGTATGTATGCCACTGCACATGCATGCATGTTGGATACTGAGCAAGGTCACAACCCCACCAATGATACCAATCACCACCTCCACAGGGGACAGTGCCTACCCTCTCAGCCCCCACATGATGACGCCAATTCGGAACCCCACCACGCCACCCGAGGTAAGATATAACACAGCCCACATTACAACCCGGGGCATAGTGGAGCGCACATTCGGAGTGCTAAAGTCACGCTTTCGCTCCCTTGACCGTTCTGGCGGGCAGCTGTTATACGCTCCCCCAGTAGTGTGCAGGATCATAGTGGCAGCATGTGTCCTGCACAACGTTGCAACACGCCGGGGCCTGCCCGTGGACATGGTGGTGGCCCCACATCCCCAACCACATGCACAGCCGCTGCGCATGGGAGGGGAAAGGGCACGAGGGGAGGCAGCCCGTACACAGCTAGTGGCTAATTACTTCACATAGTATTCACTCCCCTGTGGAGTGCACACTGGCCTGGCACATTCCATCTGACAATCAATGATGACTCAACCTGACACTGATCCTGAATGTCTGGAGATTCAACCGTGAAAAGCATATCAGCCTGAGATTGTTCACCTGGAAGTGTTACAATGTGTGCATCCCTACCCACACACAACACCAATGCAGTTTTGTGAAGGAACACATTCAAGCAGCCAAAATTAATACCCACTTGCTAAATGCAACAAGAGGACAGTGCCATGTCACCCAACCCATCCCCAGCACCGCCACACAACACACCGTGCCATGTCATGCTATGTGCAGGTAAACAAAGTAATCCCCACAACGTGACAAGTGTTGCGATGTACAGTGTCCCCAATTGAAACTTCCTACACCTGAAATGCTCACTGTAATGCAGGACAAACAACATACTTGAGCACGTACTACCATAAACATGACTTCAGTAATGTAATAAATCAGTTGTCTCACCACCTGGATATGCCTGCACTCCCACCACTTCCAACTGAACAGTGTTGGTGCCATGTAGAGTTGTAGGTGCACTGCTGCCAACAAGGACCCCATCTCCAGACTAGAGGGCCTTGTGTAGACATGAGGAAGGGACCTGCAAATTGGGAGGCAGACACAGATGATGAGTTACACATCAATGCAACATGCAGTGTACAACACAACAGCAATATGCACTAGGAATGTATACACAGTATTGACTAGACTACCCACACATGTAGTGGGAGTCCAATGTCACCATGTACTTCAATGTCACTTGGGCACACCCTTTGCAAGCCCATGGAAACGGGAAGCTGGAGGGGTGTGTGTGACTCAAACCCAGGCATCTGAACCTAATACATGACAAGCCTGCATGTGCCCAGCCACAATGCAGCGTATGCCCACAGGAACCACGGAAGCCAACAATGTGTCCCCAAAAAATTGGGAAAAATATAAAAATAAAAATAAAAATAAAAATTTAAAAAATATAAAAATAAAAAGAAAATCAAAAATGGCCATTAAAGGGCCCGGGGGGGTTGGGGAGGCCACCCAGGAGGTCCGAGGTCAGGGTGCACACCAGAAACCACCTGTGTGGATCCTGGGAAAAAAAAACACCTCCATGGGCTCATGGCCCACACGGCTACCCTATTGTGGGAGTATCACTGCTGTCACTATTATCACCCTGTGCAGCTGCATCCGGAGGTGGTTGCACTATGGAAGGCAGCCCACGCAAGGCCCTACTCTGTTCCTCCATGGCTGCAAGCATGCGGGTGTGGTAGGTCTCGTTCTGGAGGATGAGGGTGCGGAGGTCCCCATGCAACAACTCACGGGATGCCCGGACCTCCGCCCTCGTTGCTTGCATCTCAGCTGAGAGCGTACGGGTGAGACGCTCCAGCTGCTGTTCTGTCCTTTGGTGTGTTGAAGCCTCTAGCTCAACAAGAGTCGTCCTGAGTTGATGTAGCTCCTGCCTCAGGGCTTCCCTGTGGCCCTGGGACTCTATGGAGATGGCCTCCTGCAGAGTCGCCAGTGCCGCCCGCCTGTCCCTGTTGGACGCCAACATGTCCTCCCTGTGTGACTGGCAGATGGAGTCGGTTGCCTGCTCTAGTCGCTCCATCAGCCTTTCAGGGGGGACAATGGAAGTGGCCACCCTATCCATGGCCTGAGCCATCATCTCGGATGATGCTGCCTGTTGGGTAGCCATACCGTAAATGGATTGCTCCCATACGGTATTGCCAGGTGGCGTACGGCCACCACGTCGGCGGGCACCACACCTGTCTGGGGCAAGGCGGACTGCGCCTTGCTGTGCCGGCACTGCCTGAGGCTGCAGGACTGCATTCCCCCTCTGATCTGCTGGCCCAGGAACAGGATCAGATGTCGCGGAGTGTGACCCTGCATCCGTAACCACCAAAGGCCTAGCTGCCAACACTGACATCCCCATTGAGGGTTCTGACCCTGGTGCAGGTGGGTGGGACAGAACAGATTCCCTCCCTGGAACACTCACCTGCGACGGCACGTAGGTCTCATCATCCGAGTCAACAGCTGAGTACAGCTCGGGGGAGGTGCAGCCAGAGACACCCCTTGAGAGCACGACCTGCAGCACTTGTGGGTTTTCACCCACCAGCACACCACGTCCCTCACTGGTGGTTGGTCGGCCCTCGGACCCCTCCTGGCTCTGCACCATCTCCACAACCCCAGCAGTATCAGGTGCGTCTTCCCCTGCAATGACATAATGACAAAGAAATGGAAACCCGCATTAGCACCATGGCACACAATGAGGGCTGTGAAACAAGAGAACCAGTACTTGATTGACACATGTCCCACATGACTAAGACCCTCCCATGCATGCACCCTCACCGCGTATGAAGGGCAGGCAAATGGCACACACTCATTACACAAAGATGGAAGATGAACACATTTCATGCATGCTGCCTGGCAGTGGCATCACACATTGCCCTGTGATTGCCAGGTGACACACACATGCCATCACACAGATGGCATGTGCCATTGCTATTGAGTGTAGATGGAGAGGAGGGCAGCACTTATTCATTCTGTCCAGTTCCCACATGCAATAGCTTTTCTAATTCTGACAGGTCTGCTTTATCACCTGGAGCTGCCAGTCCAATATGGTCCAATTGCACAGGGACATGTGTGAACATATGATATCCAGGTAACAAAGTAACTCCACTTTACCATGGCCATGCCATACATGTGACTAGAGGACTGAGGAATGCCTAGTATAAGTGGTGGAATGCATAAAATCTGTCTGATTGAACATAGGAAAATAATCAACAATGTAGTGGCAAGGTGACACTTCAAGGCCAACTTGGGTGCTGTTGGGCTAGATGTCTACTGTTGGCAGAAGGGATACTGCAATGGCGAAATGCAGCTGCCCAGGATGTCTTGCATGAAGCACATGGCTGACCCATTCGACTCAGGCGCACACACTCTCACCTGGCACACAAACAGATGCCCTCACACACACACCATGCACATGGATGACACACACATGCATGTGCACTCACCGGACAATGCCTCGTAATCAGGCAGATCTCCCACGCCTTGGATCTGTTCCTCCGTGACGTAGGTCCCAGCGACTGACTCATGTGGAGTGAGTTCCATGTCTTCTACTGGAGACCCACCTCCAGTCACTAGAGTTGCGGCATAACTTGAGGCCAGCTTCTTCTTTGCCCTGCGCTTTAGGTCATTCCAGCGCTTGTAGCAATCATTGGCTGTGCGCCTCACGATTCCAAGGGCACTTACGATGTCCGCAATGGTCTGCCAGTGTGCCTGGCGTTGTGCAGGTGTGGTCTTGGATCCTGCAATAATGACCATCTCGTTATCATGTCCGGACACATACTCGACAAGTGCATTCAGTTCCACATCCGTGAAGCTGGGCTTCCTCGACGGACCGGACTGTGTAGCCGTGTCGGGGGCATCAGCCTGTGCCGGACGAGCACTCTTCCTCTTCCGCTTGGAAGGTGGTGGTGATCCTGAGTGTCCTGCGCCGCTCTGGACACTAGGGGCAGGAGCCCTGGTGGGCTCTGTATCAGGTGTGTGGGATTGCACACTCAGCATGGGAGTTGGTGCAGGCATTGGCTCAAGTGTAATGGTGTCATGGGGAATGTCAGCAGAATGGACTAGGACGGACACTGTCCTGGCTGGGTGTGTGAGAGCTGGGGTGGATGGAGCTGCAGCTGCCCCTGCAGCCTCTCCGCCCTGCCTACTTGGGGCAGCAGATGACCTTGCTGCCCCAGATCCACGTGGCATGATAGCATCAACGTGCACCAGCGCACGTGTCGTAGCCCTGCTGACCTGGAAGTCAGCCATGGAGTCAGCCAGGTCTGGTGCCACAATGGGCTGGTCCAACAAGGGCTGAGCATGGATGGTGTCAGCCACTTCAGCCTCAACGGGAGGGGGGGAGGGGGGGAGGGGGGGGATGATGGGTGCCCTTGACTGGTCCTCCACACATGGGGGGACAGGCTCACCCTGCAAGTTACGACCACGTCCCCTACCGGATCCACCACGGCCACCACTTGTGGCTCTTCCACCTTTGCCACCCTTACGGAATCCTCGCCTCCCAGCCATGGCACTGATATTAATGTGCGTATGGGAGTGGCTGTAGACAATTGTCCTGGGCAATTGGGGGTCAAAGGGGTTGGGTACCAGATGGTAATTGTACCCTAGTGCTCTAGCACAGCTGATTGTAACCCCTGGGGAAAGATGACGGGTCACGCAACGCACAGGAGGCCCAAAAAAGGGAGATGACGTTCACGCAACCCCTCCTAGACCACGTGTGCAGAAAGAAAAACCTGCACTACGCTGTGGCACCTAGTAACACAAGAATGAACGTATGCGTGTCACACGCAGCCTAGAATGACCTCTGAAGGGGTAGGCTACACACGGGGCAAGCACAGAAGTTGGATACGTGCGTGACTCACCGTCTGCCAGGTAAAAGAGCGTGAAAAATGAGCGCGTTTGGCTGGCTAAACCCCCACCAAAAGAAGATGTGTACGCTGTCTGAGAAGACAGGACAACAGTAGAAGGGGACACTGTTTGAGGGAACAGGCCCAGGTAAACCAGTACAAGAGGAAAAATAGAGAAAAAGCTGTCAGAGGTAACAGGGAGTACGAACTGGAAACGCCGTGAAGTAAATCGCGTGTGAAACGACAAGAAGTACAGAATTCACCCACTCGCTCTCCACGAAAAGCACGTACAAGGAAATGGTGTTCTACATGTACCTTATATACAGGCCCACACGTACAGCGTCACTTACGCGGCGTGTACGTTCACCAATCACACGCTGACGTGTGGGATTTCACTCCCTATCAGGCTGTCCACGCGTTCACACACGAGAGACCACGCTCCTGGCCAGGAGGCCAAATTACTGCCCCCCAGAGCCCTGAGCACGCTCCCACCTGCCATCTGCTGCTGCCTGACTGCCTGCTGGCCACGTGCCCCACAGTGCTGGTGGGTGGGGGTGTTGGGAGACATGGGTGGGGGCCTGGTGGAGGGTGCCCCTGGTGGCGGGGGGGTGGGGGTGGTGGGAGGCATGGGTGGGGGCCTGGTGGAGGCTGCCCCTGGTGGCGGGGGGGTGGGGGTGGTGGGAGACATGGGTGGGGGCCTGGTGGAGGGTGCCCCTGGTGGCGGGGGGTTGGGGGTGGTGGGAGGCATGGGTGGGGGCCTGGTGGAGGCTGCCCCTGCACTGCTGGGGGTTGGGGGTGGTGGGAGGCATGGGTGGGGGCCTGGTGGAGGCTTCCCCTGGTGGCGGGGGGGTTGGGGTGGTGGGAGACATGGGTGGGGGCCTGGTGGAGGCTGCCCCTGCACTGCTGGGGGTTGGGGGTGGTGGGAGGCATGGGTGGGGGCCTGGTGGAGGCTGCCCCTGCATTGCTGGGGGTTGGGGGTAGTGGGAGGCATGGGTGGGGGCCTGGTGGAGGCTGCCCCTGCACTGCTGGGGGTTGGGGGTGGTGGGAGGCATGGGTGGGGGCCTGGTGGAGGCTGCCCCTGGTGGCAGGGGGGGGGGTGGTGGGAGGCATGGGTGGGGGCCTGGTGGAGGCTGCCCCTGCACTGCTGGGGGTTGGGGGTGGTGGGAGGCATGGGTGGGGGCCTGGTGGAGGCTGCCCCTGCACTGCTGGGGGTTGGGGGTGGTGGGAGGCATGGGTGGGGGCCTGGTGGAGGCTGCCCCTGCACTTCTGGGGGTTGGGGGTGGTGGGAGGCATGGGTGGGGGCCTGGTGGAGGCTGCCCCTGGTGGCGGGGGGGTGGGGGTGGTGGGAGGCATGGGTGGGGGCCTGGTGGAGGCTGCCCCTGCACTGCTGGGGGTTGGGGGTGGTGGGAGGCATGGGTGGGGGCCTGGTGGAGGCTGCCCCTGCACTGCTGGGGGTTGGGGGTGGTGGGAGGCATTGGTGGGGGCCTGGTTGAGGCTGCCCCTGGTGGCGGGAGGGTGGGGGTGGTGGGAGACATGAGTGGGGGCCTGCTGGAAGGTGCCCCTGACTGCTGGGGGGGGTCGCGGTGGTGGTAGACATGGGTGTGGGCCTGCTGGAAGGTGCCCCTGACTGCTTGGTAGACATGGGTGGGGGCCTGCTGGAAGGTGCCCCTGACTGCGGGGGCGGTGGGGGTGGTGGTAGACATGGGTGGGGGCCTTCTGGCAGGTGCCCCTGACTGCGGGGGGGGGTGTGGGGGTGGTGGGAGGCATGAGCAGGTGTGCAGGGTAGTCCCCTGTGGTGTGGGTTGCATGCAGGGGACGTGGAGGGTGTGAATGGAACACCTGTGAGGACCCACCCAGCAGAGCCGCGTGTGAATCTTCCCGCGCACCCCTGTAAATGACGTACCCTAGTTTTTCGCGTGTAGGATTTCACGCGCACCCCTGGAATTCCCGTAGCCTAGCTTTTCGCGTGTGAAACTTCCCGCGCACCCCTGTAATTGACGTTGACGTACCCTGGCTTTTCGCGTGTGGAACTTCACACGCACCCCTGATATCGACGTGGCCAGGGCAATCGCGTGTGGGACTTCCCCGCACCCCGGGATACACGTACCCAGGGCAATCGCGCAAGTGACTTCTCGCGCAACCCGTTGTACACACACGCGCGAATTTTTGAACAGTGGGTGTCCGTGTTAATGGCGTACACCTTTGCACCTCATTTGTCCTTTGGGGTCACGGTATGGCCCATTGCTGTATGTGGGTGGTATTTGTTGGCGCAGGTTTTGGCGCACTTTCGTTAAGTGCGTCGGGACGCTACCGCCTGCTTACTTGTGGCGTACGTTTTTGGGCCTGTGCGCTGGTTTGATCGAGCGCTGTTTTGCCCTGTTCGAATCCATGAATACGTGTTGCCGGAGAGCGTGTGGGCGTTCCACGCACTTGCCTCCTGTACTTCCCCGTGCCGCCCACATTCTTCCCCATTCCGAGTGTTGTGCCCCATTTTATTCCCCATTCCGAGTGTCCCGCCCTGTGTTCCGCCTACTTTAGAGCTGTGCGCTGCGCTCGGAGTGATAGCGCAGTGGCCGTGGCGCACGCCGTTGGTTGACCTGTGCGCCGGCGTGCGCCGCGCACTTTTTCAGCGCACGTCCTATGCTTTTCTTACGCACGGACTTCCATGAATCGACGTGCGCTGGTTTCCCTGCGCTTTTCGCTATTTTTCGGCGCAGCGCACGTATAGGCCCCTCTGCGCCGGAATTTTCGGCGCACATTTATTCCATGAATCGGCCTGAAAATGTGTATTGCTTTGCATGTACATTTTTAGAAAATCTCTACTATATAAGGGTGCCTGGTAGGGTCTTGTCCACAAGTAGTAGACAGAACAGATCAGATTAACTTCTCATCTCACAACTTCATTTTTAATGAATAAATCATTTTATTGCAAAAATATAAATTACCATCTTCAAAATCCATTTATATATCACCGTAACTTTGTGTTCAACATTATCACAAGTACAACCACATCACACCAGTCATGCATCCTCTTATTCACTCAATCTCACCCCACCTTCAGTTGTAAACATTATACATAAATCTGCCCTTTATGTTTAACAGGACTTCACACTGACAATTTGTTTTTCATATTGCATTACACCTCATTGCTTTCTACCAATGTGTCTATTGCTTAACAACCACAAAAGTAATTGACACACGTTTCAGCCAGAATATATGAGCCCTTTATTGTGGCCCCTTGGTGGTCCAGCCTTATTCAGGACAAAAGTGGACACTGTACTATGTTCCACTGCTTAGACGCTTGTGTACTCATGGCTATCTATAAAGCAAATCAGTGCCCCTTTACTATGAGTGAATTTATCATAGCATCACATCTCCTCGCTAAACGTGTTGACTGTGCTGCAGTGCCTACTCGTTTTAATACCAACATGTATATTCCTCCAGTGCCCCTTTACTACGAGTGAATTTCTTCATCCGAATGTTAATATCTCGGGCTCGACCCGTTACTTACCTTGACGTGTCCACTTCAACCGGGGGATTCCTTGTAAACCTTGGAAATCGCTGGTGCCCACTTGAAACGCCTGCGTAACTAATCACATTGTGGACAGCGGACTAACTAAGAACAGTCAATAGACATAGAAAGGGTATTTGCTACCCGGTCGGGTTATCTCTTCTGTGTCTTAGGGGAACTAAAGAAATCATCCAGTTAAGGAACATCCTGGCTAGCACAAAATGTGTATACTGTATATATACTGGAGCCACAGATGGAATAATAATACACACAAAAAAGAAATGTTGTTTAAGGAATCATGATAATTCTTCACGCATGGAGGGAATTATCAGAAACTGGCTGAGACCCTCTCATGCTGGTGGTGCAGAATGTGTTGTACTGGTCTCTCCCTTGACAACATCACCATGTCAGGGCAAACTGCCGCAATTACCCAGACCAACAGCCATACGTAGAGATATTTCATATACGGTCTCACTCTGCCCAGATACTGCAACTGTTGCTTTTCCCTGGTATAGGCCCTACTCTGGATGTTCTCCCTCACATCTTACGTGAATATCAAGTTGTTCCATTCGACTGAAATATTAAGTGCTTAATTCAATGTGTTCAAACAATAAATCCATCTTTGCTCTAATTTATGCAAGTGAGGCCATGTTACCACCTCGTGGATTCGTTTTCATGGCCTGCAGGATAAACCAACGCAGTTCTTTGTCTGTGCGTCCCATTTTGGTGTTATGTTTCCCAGTATGTATTGATCCTACCTGGATAGAACCATGTGATATATGACATGTGAAATGTTTTCCTTATCCTTTATGCATGATAGAATTATAACTATTAACATTGGTTCTTTCGAGTATGCCCAATATCATCACAGCTAATATTGATATTCAGTGTTCCACGTGACATTGAGCATCACCACAGTTTAGCCTAGACCCTTGACACATACTCAATATTATTTTATCATAATAAGGCGCAGTAGTGCTAGCATGTAAGTGGCCATTGCTCTCTGTACTAATCTTCAACCAGCTATGGAGGTAATCATGACTAGAGGTATTTCAACTAATTTATCTTCTTTACTTTTTTCTCACCATGTGTAGAAATGTACCTACAACTCAGCAATTGTTTCAGGAACTGGTAGTATTTTGCTACACTGAAGACGCAATTTATGGAGCTTGCAAACGTTCATTTTAAATAAAAACCACTTTGGTAGTGCTTACAGTTTTACTAATAATGTATTTGTTTATTATGCTTGTTTCATCTAGGTGTCTTTCTGTTTAAAATGACAATTAAATAAAAAACAAGAATTGACAAAATCAATAGGTCTGGCTTTTTAAATGTTTTAGTGTTTGTTTATGGGTGATTAAAATGTTTGCTAGATGAGTTTAATTCTGTGGATGGACGATAGATGGATTTAATGAGCATGATTTCTTTGATGGATGCTGGATTGTTACTGTGGGAATGGATGTGATTGGCTTGATATGTCGATGTGTTATGCTGCACATAACAGCTCCATTGGGCTTTGTTGAGAGTGGGACATGCCACACAGGTTTGCGCCTGTGGATGGGATACGTAACAGAGTTGGCAAGCATTCGTGAGACAAGCCAAACAGAGTTAGTTTGAGGAAAAATGTGACAGGGTTCACATGGTTGGTGTATGTTGGGTGGAGGACAAATGCCAACTGTGGTTGTGGTGTATGGGAGAGCAAGATGTTTGCAAGGGGCTACTCTGTTGGACTGTGCAGCACTTGATAAAAATGGAGTAGCAAGCCATACAATTTACAGATGGTTCTGTAGGGTAAAACATAAAAAGTTCCAACATATGCCTGGTCAGCAACAGTACACAGAAGCATTGTACAGTGTTTGTATGATGCCTGTGCCCAACAATATATGCCAGCATAGCTTCTATAAAACACATTTGTGATGTTGAGCTGACAATATGTGCCAGCATTATCCCTGTAAAACACTTTCAAGTTAGTGTTCCTAATATATGCGAGCATGATCACTATAAAAAAAAAATGTTCAATATTGCTTGTGTCCATAATATATGCCATTATGGACCTGTAAATTAGTGGTTATGCTTCCTGGGCCCAAATATATGCCAGTATGCCCATTTTAAATACTTTCATGATGGGTGTTTGGTACCAGAATATATGACAGATAATATAAATAATATTTTTGAAATTGGTAAATCATACCAGGTCACCAACCATGCACAGTAGTATTTTACATTTTCAACATACATGTGCCTATCAATATAGGCCAGCATTGTCACTATAAACACTTTCATGATGTTGTGCCCACAATATATACCAGGATTCTCCAACCTGAGAACAGTTTTAATACATGTCAAAATGTGTAAATCATCCCTGCAAATCCCAGAGTTGAAGTCCTCTGATATATGAACTCACCCGCCTACTTTTATCCCAAAAGAATGTTCCTTGACAGTCCTTTGATATGATTTGGAGATTAACTTAGAAAAAATAAAGGCCATGCAGTTTGTAAATAAACCAGTGAAGAAGACGGTGTTGCCGTCGAAACAGGGTGTCATTGACTATGTGGATAGCATTGCATATCTGGGCATTGTGATAGGCAAGACCAGGAGCTATTCTGAAATGATATCGACCAAATGTAGAAAAGTGGCACAACTATTGGTGTTGTTCACAACTTTGCAAAACAAACGGCTGCCTCAGCAAAGATGTTGTCCTGCAATTCTTTATGGATTGGAGGCTTTGACACTGAGGGTATTGAATTGGCTCAATGTCGTGACGGTAAATTCGGGAGGAGGATTGCTAATATCCTACAGGCAGTTCCTATTGGATTTTTAAGGCTAGAGCTTGGTCTGATATTGCTTCGGGCTTTGGCCTTATAAAGGACAGGGGAATTATATTTGATAGCTATTCACACCTCTAAATGCCCCCTCTTGGCTCATTTGGGGAGAGGCCTTGACACCAAACCCAGAAATAAGATTACCAACTTTGAGGGTCTGAATAGATGGTTATTTGCGCAAATTGGGAGGACAGGTTGTCGAGAGTGGTGAAGACTGTTATCGACTCAAGAAAAGCTTTGGTGAGAAAATAGACACCTGGGAATTTAAATGATCCTCATCTTCCAATGCTAAAGTCCTATCAGGCTGTCTCATCGGTGGCTCATAAATATAAGAATCTGCAGCGATATTTAATGTAGTGTCCTGACCCAAGGGTTAGAAATATGATGCTAATGCTGCAAATTAAACAAATTCCTGTTTTGGCTGCGACAGGCCCAAGGATGAATCTTTCACCAGCAAATAGATATTGTCGTGTAAATTAAAGCATGTTTTTAAAACACCTAAACATGTTATGACTGAAAACAAATTGCTGGGCAGCCTGCGTATGTGCAAACTGGACCCATTTCTAAATGATTATCATACATTAGTACCCGGTGTGCGCTATACACCGGGAATACTACGCGTGGATTGGCTCTTTTCCAAGCCATACCACACGGTATTCCTGTGTACGTTAGTGCATCCTGCGCGTGCTGGGTACTCTGTTCTGGGCGAGGGGCATGGCAGCCCTTTAGCCAATGAGGAGGCTCGAAATGGGGCAATCCCTGCTCCGAGCTTCCCCATGGCTGAAGGCTGCCTTCGCCCCGCCGGGGACTCAGGTAAGTTTTTTTTTCCTCCGCCCCTTCCCCCGCAAACTATCCCCTCCCTGCCCTCCCAACCCCACTTACCTTCTTTTTTCCTTCTTTTCTTGGGAGCAAATGCGCTGGAAACACTTCTGTTCCCAGCGTGTCCGCTCTTGATGGCCACCATGGAAAGGGAAAATGGACTACTTTTTCCCTTTCCCGGTGGCCATTTTTCTTAACCTTTTTTTATTTTCTGTTTCGTAACAGAAAAAAATGCCATTAGTACCCTGGTCTAACAGGACGGGTACTAATGGCTATAATACCCTCGGCGGTGGGCCAATTCCGCCCACGGTAATGCCCCCGGGACTTTGTTAAGGCCCTCGCTACGCTCAGGCCTGTAACTATGGCCCCAGGGGTATTACCTGGGGCGGTATTGGCCCGCCGCCTCGGGTCTTATTGCGACAATATAGATTAAGGAGTTTGGGCATTATTGCACTTTATCGGATTTGGCTATGGGTTGTTAGGCTTTTAAATTTAGAAGTGTAATCGAGTATATAATGTTTAGATAATACAAAATGGCTGATTTAATATTTAATATTAATAATCATATACATTTTGGGACATTTTTAGGTTTCTTCCTTGATGTTTAAATATGTATATCATATTTATGAAATGACATGTTTTATACGTGAATGATCTATTATTGATTATGTGAAAAGTTCATTTGAACTAACAATTAAAATAAAATAAAATAAAATTTAAAATACAATTAAAATCCAAACAATACCATCAGCTTGTGTTCCCCCCACACATCCCATCTATCTCCTAGCTTCATTTCCGGTGCATATAGTTGCAGGTTCTATATAGGCTGTTTTTAAAGTGCTATTTAATTTCCAAAACTTAAAACACGTTTGGAGAACCATTCCCTAAGACTTTTTCTCATTATAATGCTACTTTTTAAACTTGTGATTGCAGAGCTCTCATGCTTCAAGTTACCATGAGTGAGAAGGACACACAGCTCTATTTTATTGTCCATTTGGATCCTGGGACTTGTAGTTTACTCTTTCCATTTAAAATGTAGGAAAGGTGCAAGTCCCAGAATGCCAGGCAAAAATAGCTCTGTGATTCCTGCCTCCCTGCCATGTCAGGAGAGTTAAACATTTGTGCTTGGACTGAAATGTTTTCAGTTAGCTCATACATACTTCAAGAAAGCATTTTGATTTGATTCCGTCTGCAAACCAATAGGGTGGTTTGTTGTGATTTTCCACTAGCCACTTGTTCTCTCCAGCCCCCTACACAAGCCTCTCAAACTGGGTAAAATGAAAATAAAAGCAGTCACTGTAAATATTTCAGGGATGGTTATGGAAAATGAAGGATGTGACTTGTGACCACACAAAAAAACAATCACAGAGAAAGGCGTGTGATAGGCGTAAAACAAACTTTGAATCGAGCGCACAACGTGCAGAAACCACATCTGCATTAAACTATCAAATATTTTATTTAATTGCATTGCTTTGCTTATAGCACTAATCTAATTCAAGAGCAGCAGAGCGCTTTATGACAGGATTGTGCCAGAATTGGGTGTGGCATTTTATACAGTAATGCAGTACAGTTGGTGGCAGGTGAGAGGGACTTTTATTTGTGCGACAGCTATTGTTGAAAGAGCCTTGTTTTTAGTGTTTTGGAGAACTGGAGGGTGGCAGGGGCATTTCAAGATGCCAATTAGATAAGAGTTCCAGCCAGAGGGTGAGGGTGTGCCAGGAGAAGTTCTGCTTGCGAGTCTTCTTTTTGTGGGATAGATTTGACTCCAACCTTTTGATAGTTTCGCTATGTGCAGTGTGAGAGCCTCCAGAGGTGTGGAGTTTAGCCACCAAGTGTGCAGTTTTGAATATGATCCTGGAGAGGGGGGGTGCGCCAGTGAAGCATGTGCAGTGTTGGAGAGATACGGTTGAATTTACGGGTGCCTGTAATGAGGCCGGATGCAGCGTGGTGTGCTGCTTTGAGGGGGGCCAGGTGTGCGACTGGAAGCCCAGTAAATAGGGTGTATCCTCCATCAATGTTTGAGGTAATGAGGTCTTGGAACACCGTGCAGAATTTGTTCAGGGGAGGGAAGGGTTTGATTTTGCGGAGCGTGTGGTGATCTGCAGCCATGTGGTTTGTACCTTTTTGGCTATGTGCTTTTGGAAGGGAAGGATGCGGTCAACAATGAAGCCAGGGATGTGTCTATATTTTACAGCTGAGGGGTGAATCCTTCCAGGCACATGTCATCCAGCCATTTTTGCACGAGTTGTTGTTCGGTGGGGGAGCTATGAGGACAAATGCGGTCTTGGTCGGGTTCAGTTTAAGGTTAAGTGTTTGACATCCTTGTTTGGATAGTAGCCATATAACCTTGTTCTGACACTAGCCAGGCATTCGCGCAGGCGAGCAATGAAATGATCAAGCACATGGAAGAATTTACCTTTAGAAAGCTGACACTGTTCTAATGTTCCAGTTAGCACACTAACAAACCCTGCTTACAAAGGAATCATACTCTTTTTTGTTTTGTTTTTGGTGTTTTGGCTTGATTCAAAACTTTTACAAAACTTATTTTACAATAACCTTCCAACTGATTCTCAAACAAAAAAATAAACATTTAAACAGCATTATTATTTCAGTCAATTACAATCATATAAAAGGGAAGAAAAAAAACGCACAATAATTATCTTTCAAAAATCAATATCGTGGCTTTTCTCACCCATTATCCATAAAATGTTTGAACCAATAATGACCAAAGAGATTTGTGTAACACTAGTCATCCGTGAATAAGACATTTCAATATTTCATTGGATACAGCATATTCATTGAAAAACAAAGTGATGGCCTCTTAATAAACGGCTAGAGGCAAAGAATAGATGCCCTAGATCAAATGTAAGGATGGTGAGTAAACTGCAAAACCGGTTTAAAGCTGCACATAAGCAATCACACAACAGAACATGTTCCTGGACCCGGAAGTCGTGTCTGGATTAGCACAGTTTAAGGTGAGGAATGTGCCTTATATAGTAGTCAAACGTAATCACATGTACAGTGTTCATACTACCCCATGACAAGAGTGAGTAGTCTGAGAAAGTCAGATGTAATGGTTGGCTTTATCACTTGTTTTAATTAGGACATCTGTTCAAAGAACAGATATAATCAACAGGCTGACGACTCACATGGCGAATACATTTGTATGACACCAGTAGCACATTTTACAGTTGCAATTAAGCCATTAACTCGATGTAGACAGCTTAGAGGTAATACTGACAGGCTACGGTTTGAGGTTACTGCTTGATAAAGGTAGCTGAAGAATATCCCAGGAAGATGTGTTTTGGGCAGGAAAGGGGAGGTACTATGCAGAAATGTCCATTGCTATGGGCAGTCAATGGGAGGTAAACAACCAAACAACGCCTACAAGCCTTGTGTCCCTCCTCACATGGCATCAACTTCCTAGCTGTATTCCAATGCCATATTTTCAGTTCACAGGTGGCGCTGAACGAATAGCTAAAGTAAGAATAAAATGGAGCACAAGGTGATGGGCCAGGGGGAACCTAGAGTTCTAATATGTTCTAGTTTTAGCAATATAAGGAGACCTTTAGGTCAAAACAATAACATCATTAGGAAATCGCTGTTTAGTAGATTGACTTTTGACTGCTTCAATTCAGGTAGTCTCACTTTACAAAGTCGCCATTCTGACAAGGGACTCGAGTAGACTGGGGCAGAAGGCCAATTTAAAGACATCACAAACAACTTTAAATAACCTTTTCATGTAATGTTCCTCTGAATTCATAGCCAACTCTGTGAGATCTCAGTATCCATATGTCTGTCATTTGCTGGGATTTTTTTTTATTTCAGAATAGGCTATCTGCCCCGTACAGCATCAAAAGGTACGACAACACTTAAAATGGCCTCCTAAACAGTGTACATCAGGCCGCTTCTTGTGCTATGTGCATCAGTGAATTCTGTGAAATGGTTGAAGAACTGTGTTCATCCTGTTGTCTGCCGGCTGCCAACTACAAACTTAGTGACAATGACTCAGAGGGTGTACAGAGGTATACACGTGCTTAACCTACACTGGGAGGCCAGACTGTAGGATAAGAGGGAGTCGGAGGGCTCTGAGCAGTGCTCCCTTTCTGAGCGGAAGCTGCACTCATTGCCCTGCCACAGCACCACTCCCCTCCTAACCCAGGCTGCACCCGACAGATGACTGGGCCAGGGGTGTTGCTAGGTCTGGAAAAGACCCGGGGCTACGCTAATGTCAGAACTGTCGGGACTGGGGGCTAGCTAGCCTTTTGGTTCTAGCTCCTGAGATTCTATCCGGGGCTACAACCAAAAGACTAGGGGCTATAGCCCTCTTAGCCCCCCCCAGCAACGCCTCTGGCCTGGGCACCAGACATTCTCTGTCCTAACCCCCGCCCTGCTTACCTTTGAGTAGTGGGGAGGCATGGCTCGGCCCCCTGCAGCCAAAATCTTCCCTGGGCCGCACCTGGCAGAAGGGGATGGCTGCTCCACCTCGGCACATACCACCGCCATTACTTTGCCAGGCCTCACCTGGCATAGGCGGCCCTCTGTTTATTAAGCCCCGCCCCTCTGCCTTATCACATCTGTACTACATGGTTGCTGGGGAAAAGCTGGTTCCCTGCGACCACACCACGCAGATTGCATTTTTGTACTCCTCCACCCCACGTTTGCACAGGATATAATAGCTTTATGGACCCCTCCCTCAGGCTGTACCTGGAGTTATGGCTTAGTCTTCGGGGGCCCATAACCCCTGGTACCATCCTCAGGTTAGGTCTCTAAAGCTTAACTATTCTCCACACAGTGACACAACACATTACTGGGATGCCAGCCTTTTCGCAATTGATATAGTGTCTGTCAGTAAGTACCCGATTGACGGTGTTGTCTCACCGAATACCTCAATATTTTCAGTAGGGGCTAGCCCCTATATTTCTTGCGAAAGGAATGAACTGCCATCCTACTCTTCATGGGAACATGGATGCAAAGCAGCATAGGACATCTTGTCAAAGCAAACATGCAACCCTCCTGCAAATCCTAGGAGTGTGGTATTGTTGCCTCACAAATACTGACTTTGCAGGCCACATGGGAATGTTTTTTCCAGGTCGCCATGTGATAGTTGTCATTCTTCCTCAGGGTCATTACAGGGTCTTCCTCAGGGTCGTTTGCAGCGAGGTTTTCAATTAGTCATTCTCCATGATTGCTGTAATCACGGCTTTTGAGGTTCATTTTTACGGCTGATCTTCGCGTCCTACTTGTTTCAGGCCTTATCAACCATGCAGTGTGCGTTAGATGTAATTCTCATGATAACATGTCCCATTGCTGATATGTGGGCGATATCTTCCATTGACCTTTATGCCAGGTCTGCCTGCGTGGATATAGAGGTGAAACTCGCAGCTAGAAGCATAGCCCTTCACAGAACTCTCTTTCCTCTGCCTGTGGAGCCAATGCTCACAAAGGTGTATGATTGTCAAGGTTATATGTCTTTAAGCCCCTGTTTCCCGACCCCTAAAGACCCACCCCGACCGTTTTCCCAAAGAAATTAACCCTTTACCCCACCCTAAATATATTCAATATAAAGGATTTCGAGATATATGTTTAGATATATGTGGGATTCAATATGCAATTTTCGATATAAACACGGTATACCGATTGTCCAGTTAGTTTCTTGCTTTTGAGTTGCTAGGTAAATAAGATGTTCCACTTCTTGGGCTTCTCTCCTTGCTGCTTAGCAGCTGAATTTCTAGCTGACATGTTCAGTACTCTTAACAAGCAAATGTTAGAATTCTCTTAGATAGCATCTGTTTTTCTCCTCTTCGCCAGCGGCATTGAGTTCCTTCATGTGCCATTTCCTCCACAGTCCCCCTGACCTGACCCTTCAGGACACAGAGGTCTGTCCATGCCTCGTGCTCTACTTGACCTTCTGTACTCAATTCCAGGGCATTGCTTGCAGACTGCCTTGGGGTGACCGGCCGCCCTGAAAGCAGGGGCATCGCAGCCAGTCTTCGCCCACTACACTGTCAGCAATGATAAACATTGCTCGCTTCAAGGCTCAGAGAAAGCAAGACAACAAGTGATTAAACAGCCGCCACCAAAACCTAAGGTGACTCACGAGGAATCGAAATCATTCAAACCACAGCGAACATAATGCCTTTGCTAAGTGGGATCAACATTCTGAACAGCTACAGCTGCACATGCCACCCTAGAACATCCATTAGGAGCTGCACAGAAAAGGAAGGCCCTGTAGAGATTGCAGGATGCATCAGACTCTGAAAGGTCCTGCTTCTGAATTGTTTATCCCTGTTGTAATGGTGCTGTCCTTTTGTTGGTGTTTTGGCTCAAATGTGTTGCATTTGAAACAGCTATGTGCCCAATCTCTACTGTCTCAAGAGGGTACTGATTGGATCTTCTAAGATGTACATCCACGCCAGTCAAATAACCGGATGAGTCTCTGTGTTATGAACGTTCTTCTTATGTTAAAGTGAACTTTAGCAACCATTTCTGCCTGGATAACCAGTCTTGAGAAATCGAATGGGTTAATTACAGCTATTAGACAGTCTCCTCCTCTTAAATTTGGGTCACAGTGTGACACTGTCAGCTGTCTGAAAAGTAAGACAAGTACTAGAGGCTTCTTGATGTAGTGTGCCTTTTAGGGACCAGCTTTCCACGGAGTGCATACTCCTAGCACACAGGCCTGACATAAAGTCCTAAACTGGCGCTTATTTGAGGTGAACATATTTGCAAACAGCATTTGCCGTTTTAATCTGTCAGATAATGTTTATAATATAAATAATCTGAAGTAATCCATAAAGGAATACAAACAAAACTAAAACAAATCACAAGTAATCCAAAGGTGACCTGGAGCAGTCTGGCACTTGTAAAGTTTACCTGACTGAGAAATAAAACGGTATCGATCAGAAAAGGGATGCAGTAAATCACAGGCTTACATGTGCACCTCCTGAACTAGTATGAAGGAAGTTTTAGTGCTGATTTTTGTTCCTTCCTGTGCACTGCACTGCCCACCACCCCACCCCACTGTAAATCCGCAAACAACAGACGGAGAGGTCCTGTCTTTCCCCAAATCCGCTGCCTGAGACTACATAACTTTCCACACCTCCTTGGCCTGAGACATCTTGTCTTTTTCCCACCTCCTTGACCTGATAGATCCTCTCTGCCCTCACCTCCTCGGCCTGAGAGATCCTGCCTTTCCCAACCTCCTCAACCTGAGTGATTCAGTCTTTCCCAACCTCCTCGGCCTGAGAGACCTTGTCTCTTCCTACCTCCTCAGCTGAGAGACAATGTCTTTCCCTACCTCCTTAGCCTGAGAGATCCTGTCTTTCCTACCTCCTCCGCCTGAGAGATTCCATCTTTTCCTGCCTCATCAGCCTGAGGGATCCTGTCTTTCCCCACCTGCTTGGCCTGAGAGATCCTGTCTTTCCCCACTTCCTCAGCCTGAGAGATCATGTCTTTTCCTTCCTCCTCAGCCTGGGAGATACTGTCTTTCCCTACCTCCTCAGCCTGAGAGATCCTGACTTTCCTACCTCCTTGGCCTCAGAGATCCTGCTTTTCCTACCTCCTCGGCTGGAGTGATTCCATCTTTTTGCACCTCCTCAGCCTGAGAGATCCTGTATTGCCCCACCTCCTTGGCCTGAGAGATCCTGTCTTTCCCCACTTCCTCAGCCTGAGAGATCATGTCTTTCCCTGCCTCCTCAGCCTGCGAGATCCTGCCTTTCCTACCTCCTCAGCCTGAGAGACCCTGTCTTTCCCTACCTCCTTAGCCTGAAAGATCATGTCTTTCCTACCTCCTCCGCCTGAGAGATTCCATCTTTCCCCACCTCCTCAGCCTGAGGGATCCTGTCTTTCCCCACCACCTTGGCCTGAGAGATCCTGTCTTTTCCCACTTCCTCAGCCTTAGAGATCTTGTATTTTCCTTCCTCCTCAGCCTGAGAGATACTGTCTTTCCCTACCTCCTCAGCCTGAGAGATCCTGACGTTCCTACCTCCTCGGCCTGAGAGATCCTGCTTTTCCTACCTCCTCGGCTGGAGTGATTCCATCTTTCCGCACCTCCTCAGCCTGAGAGATCCTGTCTTTCCCCGCTTCCTCAGCCTGAGAGATCCTGCCTTTCCTACCTCCTCAGCCTGAGAGACCCTGTCTTTCCCTACCTCCATAGCCTGAGAGATCCTGTTTTTCATACCTCCTCCACCTGAGAGATTCCATCTTTCCCCGCCTCCTCAGCCTGAGGGATCCTGTCTTTCCCCACCTGCTTGGCCTGAGAGATCCTGTCTTTCCCCACTTCCTCAGCCTGAGAGATCTTGTCTTTTCCTTTCTCCTCAGCCTGGGAGATACTGTCTTTCCCTACCTCCTCAGCCTGAGAGATCCTGACTTTCCTACCTCCTCGGCCTGAGAGATCCTGCTTTTCCTATCTCCTCGGCTGGAGCGATTCCATCTTTCCGCACCTCCTCAGCCTGAGAGATCCTGTATTGCCCCACCTCCTTGGCCTGAGAGATCCTGTCTTTCCCCACTTCCTCAGCCTGAGAGATCCTGTCTTTCCCTGCCTCCTCAGCCTGAGAGATCCTGCCTTTCCTACCTCCTCAGCCTGAGAGACCTTGTCTTTCCCTACCTCCTTAGCCTGAGAGATCCTGTTTTTCCTACCTCCTCCACCTGAGAGATTCCATCTTTCCCCGCCTCCTCAGCCTGAGGGATCCTGTCTTTCCCCACTTCCTCAGCCTGAGAGATCTTGTCTTTTCCTTCCTCCTCAGCCTGGGAGATACTATCTTTCCCTACCTCCTCAGCCTGAGAGATCCTGACTTTCCTACCTCCTTGGCCTGAGAGATCCTGCTTTTCCTACCTCCTCGGCTGGAGTGATTCCATCTTTCCGCACCTCCTCAGCCTGAGAGATCCTGTATTGCCCCACCTCCTTGGCCTGAGAGATCCTGCCTTTCCTACCTCCTCAGCCTGAGAGACCCTGTCTTTCCCCACTTCCTTGGCCTGAGAGATTCCATCATTCTCCACCTCCTTAGCCTGAGAGAACCTGCCTTGCCTTACCTCCTGCCCCTCTCTCCCTGCTCACCATGCTGAAAAGCAGAAAACTACCTTAGGACCAGTAAAGACTGATCTACGACATTGTAAACAAGCAAAAATTGCATGCAATACACTCCAAACACACACGGACACCCACACTGTTTAATTGGCAAATCAATATCCGATGACGCATGTTTCTTCCTCTAAATAACTGTGTTAAAATGTATATTGAGGTATGGGTAGGTAGCTTATGCGTTAAGTGCTAGCATCAAATTCAGTAATAATACCTTTTATCACAGTAATTCGAAGCCTGGGGAATACAGCATGAAGTGCTGTATATAAAAACATGTTTTTAAACCTTGATATAAAAAATATCCTGATTTCTGAAATGAAAAATAATTAAAACGTGAATTTCAGGTCATGTTGTAGGCAAGCTGTCGCCAGGGAAAAGGGTTGCCGAGACTTCCAGAGAAATGTGTGGCTGTATGACAACTTCCTCAAGGATTCCAAGCATGAGTACATAGGTAGGGATATATCTGTTTGCAAGTTTTCTGTAGCACATTACTGCAGCTTCCAAGGCTGCACGCCTACCCTGGCAGGAGTGGCACATGGTGGGTATCATACCTGGCCATTTGGTGACTATATGATGCCTGCAAGTGCGCCATAGGGTGCTTTGTGGCTACCAGGGGTGTTGCGAGTTCTGTAAAAGATCAGGGGCTATGCTAATGTCGGGACTGTCGGGACTCAGGGCTAGCTAGCCGTTTGGTTGCAGCCCCTGGGATTCAAACCGGGGGCTACAACCAAAAGACCAGGGGCTATAGCCCCCTCAACCCACCCCTAGCAATGCATTTCAGAGTCCAGAGCTATTGACTTTTCCAATGTTTGTTTTTGTTTGATGCTAAGCACCCCAGGGTGAAAGTGTTGAGGAAAAGCCAAAAGCGTGGGGTTTGGGCAGTCACAACGTTTGCAATCTTTTGGAAAGTTCCTGAAATATCCTGCCAAATAAAGTGAGTGGGTGGAAATGGGGGGCGAAGGGGGTTCCTCGTTGTAGTATGGTTACCATTGACACTTCTATGGCACACAACACAAAGGCAAACCGCTTTTGAGGTGTTAATAACAAACGCGAAATACGTCCTGAATTCTGACACCCTGTACAGATAAAATGGTGCGTTTGCTCTGCTTTGAATTCAAAAGAGGGAGCTACGGGTTAGGCACAGATTTTTACAGCCAATTAATGAATCCGCTTTGAGCAATCAAAGCAGCCAAAAGCAGCAGATCGCAGACGGCACACTGCCTCCTAGTGTGATTTCGGAAGCTCCGGCTACGCCGGCGCCTTGCGACATCGGGCTGAGGTCATCACGCGTCACGAGCGCCTTAACCACTCCATCAACTTCCTGAATAAAAATGAATTCCGCATAATGATATAATGGATTGTCCGTCAGACCGCCTGCGGTTGAAGCTGTCACTTAGGCACGGTAGGCGGAACATGTCCACCCCGACGCTGCTACAATGGGCACATTCAGCTGGGCCATAAAAAGGGAGGAACATGACCGCCATGTTGGTCCTTCAGAAAGGCGCAGGGCCAATCACATGCCAGATGTGTGGACTAACTCTGCCTCTCATCTGTCAGCCATGTATGGCTGCATTTCGCATCTCACATCTGGCAACATGCGCCCGTTACATACCACTCTCTCCTATTTGCATTCTTCCCTTTTGCTCGCATATATTCTCTTCTTTCCTGAAGCCAGATTCGCCCACCTCGAGCCCTGCTCTTCTGCTTCATTTGCCTGGCATAATGGCTGTAGGTTTTATAATCTCTGAACAGCCGTCTGGGAACCATGGACTCTAATTGGCTGGGGACATTTTTCTACCTTTGCCAAAAATCTCCAAGGAAATGACGGCACATTAATTAGTGTACATGATTCATGAATCATCACAGATTGCATGGTGCCACAAAGCACTTAGCAAATGATTCACCAAGGAATTCTGCTGAGGAAGTAAATAAAGCATTGAATTCATGGAAGGAGGCTATGGGGCTATTCACAGAGCGTTTTCCAATGGGACGGCGCCATTATAAAACACCTCCGTGAATCAGGCCCTGGATCTCTACCATGAATTCAAAGCTTCAAAAGGCTTTGTTTACCGAAGAAAGATTCAAAATGGAGAGTTATGGCGCTGACGATGCGGGAGGCGGAGTCGACCCTGGAGGAGGCATAAGCTTAACCTGGGCCACCGCCCGGGTGACTTAACAAAGGAAAGGGCGGAAGCCTGTGGACAATAACTAATCCCCGGGAAAATGGAGTGGAGGTCTGCAGCCAGAAGAAGAGAAGTCAGCCAATAGAGGGATTGCCCCTCTTCAAGTATAAAAAGCTGTCCCGCCTCTAGAGGACCCTCTTTTCGTTTGTATTGTCCGCAGAGAAGCAAGGAGGGCAAGCATAGCCAGAGGAATGGCACAGTGGGGTATCACAGTGGACTTCACACTGTTGGAACTTTTCCCCATCATTACAGCCTTTCACTTGTGGGAGGACCAGCTCAGGAACAAATGGGTGATGTTGTATTGTCGGACAACTTAGCAGTCGTTCAGGTCATAGAGGACACAAGTGGGGTTAGGGTGCTGCGCATACTCAGACAATTGATAGCGAGCCTCCTCAGATTAAACACAGAGGTGCTAGCCAGGCATATCCCTGGGGTGAAGAACATAGCAGCTGACTCTCTCGTTGACAGTGGCCAAAATTCTAGGAGATGATGCCAGAAGACAAAGAGTGGATCAACCCAATCAAAGAGCAACTGTGGGAAGCAATTGACAAGATTTGACCCCCACCTCATCGAGAAAGCCTTAGCACAAAGCACAGCAAAAAGACACAAGGTCTGCTGGGACACGTTTGTGAGCTTCAAGCGAGCACTGGCAAAGAAACATGAAGATACAAGTCCCAAGTGTGGCCAGCAAATCACCTGGCCACGATTGCACATTAACACAAGTTGAGGGGGGGAGCCTGGCCCCACAAAAGAGCATTATGAGAGGATGGCAATGAAAGGATGCGCCAGACAAATAGGAAAGAAAGAGGAAAACTACAGGATATGCTCAGAGATTTGGAGAGGGTGTGCAAGGACAGCTTTGAAGCCATCATGTTTGGGACAACCTTTGCCCTGGCGTTCTTCGTGGCCCTCAGGGTTAGCACACTGTTACTGTGCAACAAGAAAGGGGGCGAAATAGGCTTCCTGAGAATGGAAGACGTAGCAGTTTCAGGGGGCACAGCTCAACTGCGCCTACAGAGTTCAAAAACAGACCAGGATGGCAAAGGGAGGACAATAACTCTGCACTGCATCGGGGATAGCCTGTGTTGCCCGGTGTGTTGCTTAAGGCAGTGCTTGACAAGGAGACCCACAGCATTAGTGGTACGCCTCTATTATTTATTACTACACATTGATGGCTCAGCACTGAGCAGTTTTCAGTTTAAAGCGGTGATGGATCTAGCGCTCAAAGAAATAGGGATCTCAGAGCAGGTCTTTGACACACACTCCTTTAGGATCGGTGCTGCCACATCAGCGGCAGGGGCGGGAATGTGTCCAGAGTGGATTAAGAGAGTGAGAGGTTGGAAGTCAGATTGTTGTAAGAGGTATGTGAGGTTAAACAAGGTTTGAATATTGCGCCTCCATTCCTCCCCCCAACATACAAGTCCAAGTAGGAACAGAAGATCAGTTTGGGTGGTTGGTCACTCGTTTGTAACAAGGGCCAAAGCCTAATCGACAGGCCATAGGGAGGAAATCCCGGCACAAGCATTGAAGGTCGAGTGGTTGGGGAACACAGGTATGAGATGGGCACAACTGGAGGACCATCTTAAGACTTTGTTACAGATGCATGGCAAACCTGAGGTCTTCATAGTACACCTATGGAATCCGTACAAAATAACGGAAAAAAAACATCAAGGGGAGTGGGGGTTGCAAAGGTCTCTCCCACTCCACTTGATTGACATTCACAAGCAAGAAAAAAAAAGAGAAAGGATTCTGCGGTGCTGGTTCCCTTCCATGTGTGTGAAGGGAACTGGCTTTGAGGAGGAATTGCGGAGGCAGCGGCACACTTCGCTGTATGCCTCGAGAAGGTATGGGGAAACCCAAAATGTCTGTGGGAGAAAAAACCCAAAGTTATTCTTGAAAAAATTACTTTAGTTTTTTTCTCCCTCGATCATTTCGGATTCGTACATTTCACAGTGATCCTACACCTATGTGGCAGTGACCGAACCAGGGAAGGGAAAGGGATGCTATTAAGAGTCATGATGGGAACTTTACAGATGCTGGGGACCTGCCTTGGGGAGAGAGAGATTTTGTGGTTGGAAATAATACAGAGAATAGTATGGTGAGGGGCGGATTCGCACCAGGCAGTCGAAAAATCCCAGATAAAACAGAATAAAGCGATGGCAAAGTTTTGCAAAGGAATGCGGTTCACGCAGATACGCCACGGGCTGATTCGCTTACAGACACCTGAGTTTTATGAATGGGGTTACCTTTCTGAGAAGGGCATGGATCTTTTCTTATGGAATGTAACTACCAAACTGATGAGTTGTGATGGGGATCATCATGGAGGAGCCAAAGAAGGGCGTGGACACGTCTGTGTCATGGTGGTATGCAAGCATCCACTTGGACTGAAAAGACTATGAAGTGAGCTTGGTAATAATCAGGAGCAGGTTTTCGCACCTCCCGTGGTGAGCCTCGCTCTGAGGCGCAGCAGCGAAGGGGCTTCCCCCCGTCAGCAACGTCGCTCCTCTAGCCGGGATCTCCTGCAAGGGCAGGCAGACAGATGAGACTTTGCGCAAGCTTTGGCCAAATAAAACATGGAGATGATTGATTTGAGGGGCCAGTAAGGAACGTTTGATTTAGTCAGCTGGTCGCTGCATGAGGAGACATGTTTTTTTTTACAAACATAATGTTTTGAACCAAGGTGAAATAATGTAACCAAAGTGTGATTTTACAGTGTTGACATTCATGAAGTAGAACTGAATATAGTTTGATTGGTGTGTGTATGTAAAAAGAAGGCTGCCTTTTAAGCCACAAAGAATAAGCGGTTCCTGGAAATTTGTTATTATGCTATAAGGGTTGTGCTGCAGGTACTGTTCGTAATACATGGTTACCAGAAAATTAAGGGGGGGTGCATGAACTGAGGCGTGGCCAAGTGCCAGGGTTATTGTATGATTTGCGTGAGGATAATGCAATGCATTCTTTGTCCACAACAATTTGAAAAACTGCATGCAGTTTTCTAAGGTTTTGTTTGTTGTCGCTGCCTTGTTATATTCTTTTCCTGGAAAATGAAGTTCTCATGTTTGTACTGAGATTCCGGAATTATCATGATTAATATAGGGACATGTGACAAAATGCATACTTTTTATAATAAATGTGCACTCGCATGCTTTGGTGGCATGCTGCATTCAAGATTAATGGCGTGCTTTCACAATAATGGATTCGACTCTGCCTCTTAAGTAATTTATAAGAGGAAAGCACCCAAATGAATACATGAATGAAAGGGTGAGTGATTGAATGAACTTGTGTTGGGCGGCTCTCCGAACGGAATCACTTCAAGCCATGCCGTAACTGTCGAATCGAGTTCACAAACCTTACCAAAAGGGTGACTTTTTATGGTGTTTTCGCTGTAGTGGTGATGTACCTTGGCTGCAGATGTCAACAGACAGTGTATAAATTCATGACATCTAGCTCCTGTACATTGATTCATGTATCCACTCATCAAAGAGGATGGAAGGATATCTCAGGGGTAACGCAGTGCAGCACAGGTTCGAATCCCAGTCCATGCTTCGAGACTGGTCTTTGGTATTTTAAAAGAGCAAGAGCTGGCAGCGATTCTCAAGGCACCTTGAGGTGCCATGTGTGCCTAGTTAAATTACCTATCTTCCTGAGGAATGCGCGTGAACTTAAGTAACAATATGTTTGGTTTTTTTTAATATAACTTTGGATATAATAGGTTCCACAACACTTTGCAAAAACAAAATGTCTTGCCATCATGTCTTTCTGTGCTTCTCCCCGCCCTGTCCACCCTTCACCTCGCTCTTTGCCCCTGCAACTAATCCAGAATAGGATTGTGAGACATATCCTTGGTCTCAAGCCCAGGGGCCGCATCTCTCCAGCTCGAAAATCTCTCTACTGGCTCGCGGTGCTGCTAGGCTCAAGTTCAAGACCCTCTGCATCATCCACAAGGCTTTCTGGGGCCTGGGACCCACTACTTCCAACCCTCTCTCCCCAAATACCTCCCTGCTAGAGCTATTTACTGTCTTCTAGCTCCAACTCTCTGCAGGTCAGATGTTTCTCTAAGCAGAGTGTGGGGGGTAGATCTCTCTCCTCCACAGGTTCCTCCCTCTGGAATGGTCTCCCTGCCCTCTCGTGCTTGAGCCGGATCTCTTTAAACTCTGGATGCTCCTCAAGACCTTCCTTTTCTCTTCTTCCTTCACTCCCCCCTCCCCTGCTAACACCCCTGTCTGCAACAGTGACCTGCTGCCTGGTTCCTTCTGAGTCCAACAGGGCACCGCACCCCCTTTCAGTCCACCCCCTCCTCGCACTTAGCATGTGGACCCTTTCCCCCTGCACCAAATGAAATCCTGGGCACTTTCCCTCCTAACCTCCCCTTAGCAATCCCCGAGCCCCTGTGACCCCCCCTTGACGCCCCTTTTCACGCACACTCTCCTCTTTTCCCTGCACTTCCCTTCCCATCATAGCACTTCGCATTTTGCGCAGACTGGCACTCCCCCACCCCTCTCCCTCACACTACATATTACTGCACTTGCACAAGCCGAATGTCACAATGCCTAGTAGGGCTGTTATTGTCCCCCACCTTTTTTTCCATGTGGCATCTTGAAACACTGTTTGTTGTATAGGCGCCTTACAAATATCCTATATTTTTAAATTAGTTTTAACGTCCTACATAAATAAACTCTGATGCAGAAATTGTCTTCTGGCTTCATTGTCTGTCACTTTAGTTTACAAAAAATAGGTGCACAGACAAATCCTTACTGCTGCTGGTTGGGGCTCCATCCTTGCTTAGTATTCTGTAGCTATCAGCCAACACCAATACACAAAAGCATCGTATCAGAGGGCTTCATGTTAAATAGTGATATAAATCTCATTTCATTACCAGGCTACAATAAGAAAACACAAATCAGCCCCCCCCGCATGCCAGATGAATCACTCTGATCCACATTGCTTTCGCAGAAGAACATTTGTATTGAATAATTATGTACACTCCGTCTGCAGTTCACTCCAACTCAGACATAAGAAATTACTACGTGATGCCGGTACATGTGGCAAGAGTAAGACTTACTTTCCCGAAAGGTCAAAGTTACAGTGGGCCTCATTACGAGGTAGGTGGCAAGGGATTACCGGCACCGGTAAGGACACCGGTGCCGGTAATCCCTTACCACCCTTTTCCGAGGTCCCTTAGCGGGTCCCTTCCTTAACACCTGGTTTTACCAGGCGTTATGGAAGGGACCCGTTAAGGGACTTCAGAGCTAATAGTGGTACCGCAAATTGGGGTACCGTTATTAGTTCCATCCCCATTCCCATTGAGCCCTATGGGGGCTCGAATGAGAATGGGGAATGGTCCCCGGAATGGGGATTTACCGGGTCCTCCAAGGTTGGAATGACCCGGTAAGTCCCTATTTCGGGAACCCGGACCCGGAATGCGGTAAGGGGGTAGCCATGGTGCCTCGTAATGAGGCCCCCACCAGGATATTTTATGACCCGGTCCTTCCTTCACTCTTCCCTTGGACACGCCTTTCTTTTTTTTATTTGTTGTATTAGTGCACATGGTTTAAAACAGACCATACGCTTATTGCAATTGCAAATTGCAAAAAACACACTTCAATATATAAAGTTAAAACACTATAAACTATAGAAATAAAAATCCTATACCCTGTCCCTTTGTATCAGTTTCTTCAATAAATCTTTTCCTAGTAATTACTTACGCCCCTTTAACTGTAAAATCAGTCTGTTTTAAAAAATCACATCAGGGCATAAGTCATCTTTAAAGAATTCCCTGAGATAATTCTCGCCCCCAAATTTTCCCTTAGAACAAACGAGTGCTTGCCTAGAAAAATCACCGAAACACGTAACCCATAAATTCATTAAAGCAGGGCATGACATAACCACACATTTCAGGCCTTCAGTAACCTCACAACTAAATCTACAGACATGGTCAATTCCCATCCCCTGCACGCGAACACTCTATATTGTTTGTGTCTTTATCAAATTAAATCGGCAACGCATAATGTTATTCCTCAGAAAGGGCGAAGGAGATTGGGTCAAACATCTAACCTTTCACCCCGCTGTTTACCCAGTTTGTTATGCTTCGTGGCTATATAAGGCAGTAATTTACATGACTGAATACTGTACCCCATTCTTACATAATGCGTTCCAGAGGCTCCCCCTAACTAGCCCTTGATGTTTCACAATTTTCAACCATGCTGAGATTCTGCCATGCAATATTTGTGCTGAATAATTCCTAAGGAGCATTACGGGGAGGCCATTTACATTTTCTTCATATTAGTACCCGGCAGGGGGGCTGGCAGCCTCTCAGCCAATGAGGAGGCTCGGAACGGGGTAGTTACCAGACTGTAATCTCCTCGTGGCTGGAGGCCAGCCTTCTTCCCCCACCGTAGAATGAGGTAAGTGCTGTGTCTCTCTACCACCACCCCTCCACAGATTTCCCTTAGCCCGCCCTTCCCTCCACTTACCTGTTTTTTTTCTCCTCTTCGGGAGCAGACATACTGGAAACACTTCTGTCTCCAGCGCGTCCGCTCCCGATCTGCGAAACTCTGCCTTGCTACGCTCAGACCTGTAACTATGGGCCCGGGGCATTAGCTGACTCGGTAATGCCCCCGCCCCAGTCAGGGGATTATTGCTTATATTACAACCTCCTGCACAAAACATGGAATTTATGAGAATTAAGCCATAGCTCAAAACAAATCGGAAACCCAATACATTTCTCCATTGGAAAAATCTTATCCCAGCAGCTTGTGATTTATTTCCACTCCGTATAACAAAGTTGGAACTACCTGTCATGCATAGAACTTAACCAATTCATTTACTGTATATTTTCCATATCTTTTATCCAGATATTTCATTTGAGCACGCAATTGCCTGACCCTTGCCTTTCAAATACTCCACCAACCTATTACGGGTTTCCCTAGTATAAATCATACAACCCATGATTTGAAATGCATCCACAATTCTGACCTTTCCACCCTGCGACCACCACTGCTGATAGGTCTGTCTTTGAGCGATCTTGGTCTTAGTTATATATATGACCGGATCAAAATCCAGTATATGTTGCTGAAAAGCAGTAAGTCATCTTTGCAGTCCAATTTGAGAGGCATCTATTAAAATCGCCTCATCCGCATGAGTGAGACAATACATTTTCAGTCCATTTACGTTAGGGGAGATAAGAGAACCCCCTTCTGGGGTCTCTTCTGTGTCCGAAATATAAAGTATAAATAGCGCGGGGGGAGGGATACATCCCTGCCTTAATCCTCTGCTTGTCTCAATAAGTGAGGAGGCGTGACCAGAGTTTAAACTGATGTGCAGCTTGGTGCCTGAGTGCAATTCTACCAGAATATTCAATAAATGGCTAGGTATCCCCCAGTTAGCTAATTTGTACCATAGTGTCTCTCTGTTGACTTTATAAAAAGCCAACAAGAGATCTATTTTGGCCATGAAAAGGGGTGTAGATGACTTTCTAGCTGACTGCTGTAATGTATTATTTATATATCCACATGGCGTGGTTCCTATACCCTTGCGGAATCCAGTTTGAAAACAATTAGAATATTATTATCACTTGCCCACTCCTGAATATCATTCAGTATCAGGGTGGAAAAAAATCTTTGCATCAGCATCCAAAAGTGCAATAGGTCTACAGATTGCCGGATCCTCTTTAGTTCCCTTTTTGTAAATTGGCACAATCATGGACCACTTCCAAGACTGTGGGGTTCTCATTTCCTCCAAAATCGGCACAAATGAATACATAAAATGTTAGCCCATCTGGAAGGGTTTCCTTAAAGTACCAGATTACATAGACCATTTGGACCCCGGGCCCTAAAATGATTGTGTTTCTTAATGATCCGTAAAATATGTTCAATTCCAAAGTTCAATTTCCAGACCAGAGGAGAATCAGTCAGGTATTCTACTGTATCCACTGATTGGGCGTCCACTGTAACCATTGTTTCTTTAGTCCTATAGAAATGCTCCGCCAGCGTGAGCTGGCCAACCAGTGGCAGGCAATGGCAAGAAGCCATGAAGATCAAGGGACCTCATCTGCTATGGGTAATGAGTGTCATTTGGACTGGACTATGACTGTTAATAGTGTATATATTTAATGTCAATGGGCAAAAGCGTTGGTTTAGGCCAGTGCCTTCTGATTTGTGGGTGGAACATGTGGAACAACAATCACAGGCTATAGTACAAGGGTGTGCGGTCTAATGCAGGCAAACCTAGCATGTTTAAGTAGATACCAGTAGAAACCAGTCAATTCTCTAAAGGTGCGGATATGAAACCTCATTGATTGTATGTATCTAGCCATCACCTTCTAGGCTTCCAGTTTTGAAAAATTGAATGCATGGCATAGTGTTTTCAAATGTTCTGATCATTTTGAATGATGTCACTATTTTCGTCACATACTAGTCAGGACAGAAACGATTGATGCCCTAAATATGGCCAGGTCTAATCCATCCCTGAACAGGTTCTCATTCCTTATGTCTCTTTGGTCTCCAGTTAATGAGCTACAATCTCATGTTCATCTCTACCACAGCATCTCAACAATTGCACAAAGGTTTCGGCAGTAACACTATTTGTTCTGCCTTTTTCAGGAGTGTTTTTATTATGTCATGCAGAGAGCTCAAGCTGCCAAAGCCTTGCCAATAAAATTAATACATCCATATCAACTTGGATTTCTCCTTCTAACAAAAGCCAACGTCTAACATCTAATCTTTAATATGTATTATGTGATGTTGCATTTGGAAATGTAGTGATTTAAATATATTCCTTGGCACAAGCCCTTTAATTCATATACCAGTATACTTTCTTCTTTCTGGGTTGTGCTGGCACATTATTGGTTTGGCATTACCAACACTCATTGAATTCATGCACCCTGTCTCTCTGGTTTCCAGCTGCCTCAGAAAAATATGATCTGTCACCTTTAGAAATCGCATCTCTATTTTAGATTGAATAGTATTCAAAGTAAAATCAGGGAAGCCCACCTCTAATTTCAATTTTACGCTAAACACACTTTAATTCTAATTCTGATTTCACACCTATTTCTCTTACCCACATTAACCTGAACACTACCAGGGGTTCTATATTAATTTGCCGGAAAAATTATTTTGAGGTAAGTTACTTCAAAGTGATTACTTCAATTTGTTTTTCTTAAATTTAATTTGGGTGGTCCACCATGCCCCCATTCACCTTCACTAGTCCCCTACCCCAAACCAAACCCCTCCACAGCCCTTTTTACCCATAAACTCACAACTACATACATTTTTCTCAAAGTAATTCGAAGTACTCACTTCGAAGTAAATTACTTCGAAGTCATTTCCATTGTAGAAACCACGGGATACCCTACCAGCACCCTGCTGCCTCTGCCACTGCCTCCCCCAAGCTGATCATGTCCTTCATAAACATGTGGCTTTCACATGCACAAAGTCAAATGCACCTACATCTCTTTTGGCGTAAGATGCTGAAATATAGGGGATCCGAGTTAGAACACATTTTCACATTTTGATGCATGAAGAAAATGGGCTTAGGCCAAAATGACCGAGGTTCCGAGCACCAAAAGTCTGACCCCCATTTGTTCGCATAGATATATGTGGGGGGGTAAAGGGAATATAAAATGTATAGGCGTAAGGTGAGGAGGTTGTGGGGGGTCTCCCCACATATATATGCATACAAATGGGGGATAATGGGGGAAATTCTGACTTTTGGTGGTCGGACTTTTAAACTCGGTAATTTCACGCAGATCCAAGAAAATGCAGTTGCACGCCAGCACCAAGGATCCTCCAAGCGTAAGATCCATTGGGATCCACAGCTGCTGTATAAACACGTCCATAAAGCAGAACATCTTGCCATTCAAATGTCCACTCAAGCTTAGACTGGCTCAATTGTGCCCTTCAGAGCAAACAGCTACTGACCTGAGACACAACACAGCATCAATCCCAATAGGACTACCACCTCCCTTTTACACTCTTCATGCTACCAGTCTAATAAGCTACTGCCTGCAGGGAGCTAAGCAGAGAAAGTAGCTTTCTCATGTTCCCTCTTTTTCTGCACTAATAAAAAAAAACAGACAAAACATTGACCTCCATTTGCATTCATAGGCCTCAATCAATAAACACGTGATTCAGAGAGCCACCCTTTTAGTTGATAACTTCTAACTTCCATTTTGAGTCTGTCTACGACTCGATCTCCAGCACAAACTGAAAACATGCTTTGCTTAGTCCCTCGTTGCAGATGCAGCAGATTTTGTTCGCCTAGATTACCGCCAGTGTTAATTACCGTCAGACACAATGCAGAGGTTTTTGATCCAGCACTTACAGGAAATGTTTGCACTTCATTACATGACAGGAAAACTACCTGCACAATTTCAGGGACTGTCTAAAATGTTAATGTCTAGCTCTTTGGTTGAGATACATATTGGAGTTTTCTAAACAGATGTTTCTTTTACTACTTGTGGTATTCTCTTGAAGGAACTCCAGCCCAGCAATGAGGCAGACGGTAAAACAGGGGGACGTTACAAGTACTGCCTGGTTGTACTGTTACTGCCACACCTGTAATGAGGCGCACCTCTTAATTAATCCATCCCCTATTTGCGTTTGAAGTTGTGTGGCTAATATTGCCCCGATTTTGTGGACTCTTATAGCCCTTCCACAGTGCTTTATGCCGCACAGCAAAGATCCACCTCTGTAATCTTGCCTTTGCTTGCAATGTGGAGTTTTATTTGGCCCTGTGAGCAAATGTGTGTTTCCAACACGGCTGTTGCATTTGTTTAGCATCTCCTGCCATGAAAAAGTACTCTAAAACAGTACTGGCACACTCACGTCTGCCAATGTCCATTACCCAGACAGAAAACAAACAGGAGGCAATAATGAGAACAGGAACGTGTCGGTGAAGTGTCGCAAAAATACATTTTGAAAGAAAGCATCACCTCGAAATAACAACTGCCCAATTGTCTGTGTATTTGCATCTTATCTCAGGTAATCATCAAATGCTAAAAGTCACTGGGAGAAAATTGCTGCCTCTCTGATGCTTGCTTTAATACTGAACCAATTACCAATTTCAACCATTGAGCATAATTACCACAGTTAATCCAAGCAGCCACTTAAATGTGCAGTATTCAATTATAACTATACAAATGTACATGCAACTATACAGCCTAATTATTGTACCTTCAGAACATCAGAAGATGTTATGCATTTTACTTATTGGCCAATAAGAGTTGTGCATGGTTCTATGGAAACATTGCATTTAATGTGCATATTTGCAAGACTTTATCACAGTTTACTGTTTAACTTTGACCCCAATGGCCTAATTCAGAGAATCTTTTGGGCTCTGCAAAAGTAGTTTGCGCCTAAAAAGTGCTCTTTACAGCACGCAAAACTAAATTTTGCGATTCATGCACAGGACTTAGTTTGACTTTGCGTAACATTTCACGGGTCCGTCACTACTTTGAGTGGTGCTGAGCGCTGTGTGCGAAAGACTGCTCAAAGTGTGGGACAGGCCTGTGCAAAGAAAGAAATGGGGGGGGAACATGCATATTCCCCATTTTCACTGCAAAATGAGGAAGAGCGAGGAATAACGTGGGCGTGTTGCGGGGCGCACCACGGAAACAAAATTACACACCCAATCAATCACAAACCTAACGAATTCATAGATTACAAAGTGCAACTCCACGTCAGGAAAAGGCTCGCGCAAAGCTTGTGGTTTTACCGCCACATGATATGAGACGCAATGTACAGAGCACAAAGGAAATGTACATAAAGCATGCAATGCACACCATTCAAATGTCGCACTACCAGGATGAATACAGCTGCAGTGGCAGCATTTGTATATGTCCATGGAAGAAGAGGAGGAGGATGGTGAGGGACAGGATTTTCCAACCATGTACAATGCCCATTGTGATGCCGAGTGACGAGGCGTATGCAAGGTACAGATTCCCTCCCCAAGTCATCCTAGACCTGATCAGGGAGTGGGAGGAAGACGTTGTATCATTCACCATCTGCTTCCATGCCCTCACACCCCTGGAGAAGGTGCTGACAGCCCTATATTTCCTAGTCACATGCTGTTAGCCTCTGCCATTGTTGGGGGCATATCACAGACCAAGCAATCCTGGTGCCTACAAAAGGTATTGTGCTGCATCACATCACGTATACATAGGCACATATGCATGCTATGCACACAGAAGGCAAGGCAGTGAGTGTGTCAGGAGTTTTATGCAATAGCACACTTCCCGCGGGTACTGGGAGCCATTGATTGCACGCATGTTGCACTACAGCCACCCCCCCACCCCGAGCGACTGAACACATTTACCACAACCAGAAGCATTGGCATTCAATCAATGTCCAAGTCATCTGCAACACAAAGGGAGTCATGATGCATGTCAATTCAAATTTCCCTGGAACCACACAGTACATCTTCATTAACCTCCGGTCACCACTATACTGGGGCTTGCCATCGGGAACCCTGGCTCACCGGTGAGTATAAACTATCATGCACATGCAAGCAGTCACTTGACACGTAGAATAACAGACCGTGACAATCAATGCTAACAACAACCATTTACACATTTTCAGAAGACAGTGCCTACCCACTCCCACCATTCATGCTCACGCCATTCATAAATCCTGCCACACCAGCTGAGGTAAGTTGCAATAATACACACACCACCACTAGGGGCATAGTGGAGCACACATTTGGGGTGCTCAAGTCACATTTCCGCTTCGTTGACCACTGGGGCGGCTTATTGCTCTATGCACAACCAGTAGTATGCTAATTCTTCTTAGCATTTTATGTCCTACACAATGTTGGAACATGGCATGGCATACCAGTAGAGATGCAGGTGGAACATTGCCCTTAGCCACAGGCACCACCCATGCCCTTGGCCAGCGAATGGGCACAGGGACATGATGCACGCAATCAGCTCTTCAAACCTACTTCACATGAATACCAGCCCCTGTGGAGCACACACAGTGAAGCCACATCCCATGTGCCCTTCAATGATGAATCGGGGCTAAGCCACCCTTTCCTTAACAACACACTGAGAAAGTGTGCCGGGGAGAGGCAAACTGTGTGAACATTGCCAAAAAATCAACTGCACCATTCACTGAGAAAGTCATAGCAAGGGGAAACAACAGTATACATGTTGCTCACACAAAAGCACACAACACAATGAACAAAATACCCTACCACTTTCAAATGCTCACCACCAATTGTGCACTCAGACCCCCAACAACATTCAGGAGAACACGAGTGGGAAGGCACAGCATATGATGTAAGCAGCAACTAACACTTGAGAGGGCTGGCCTGGCCACCCTGGGCATGTCTCACAACAATATACAGGTGGAGCGGCCACCCCATTCCCTGATAACAGTTTAGCTCACAATACACATCTACATCTAAATAGTCATACAGACTGAGAAAATTGCAAGTTCAGTTCAAGAAGGATGCCCATATCACCTGACATCTTTTCCCTTGCAAGCATGCTTCAGCTGTGCCGAGTCATGTATCCATGTTCCCTTCCGTAGGCTTCCAAACCAGTCAATATTGCCAAGGTGTCACGCGCTGGCATCCCACAGCTCTGTGTCCGTGCATAGCAGCAACCATCTCTACTAGCAGAATGCCTCCTTAGAAGAAAAAAATAAAACATGGTCAGAACAGGTAACATAGCCATGCACCCTATGATACCACTCCCATTGCCCCCCTGTGTGCCATGCAGCAACTGCAAGCAATGACTTACCAGCCTCCCATATACCTGGACCTGTTCATCTCAGGGCAACGCATAGAAAAACACCCCCCACATTGGCAGCATTCCCTCCCACAATATCACCACTGCCTCCCCCCTGAGTGCCATGCAACAACTAGAAGCAATGACTCGTCAGCCTCCCATCACCATGTCTCACCTGCACCCGTGCATCCTGACCTGCTCACCTCAGGCCAACGCACTGAAAAACAGCTCACACAGTGGCATCATCTCCACCCACAACACCAGCGCTGCATCCCTGCCACCAATGGCACTGTAGCCTGTGTCCCTCTAAGTGCCTTGAACCTACCTGCATAAGGCACATACTTGACTCACATCCATAGCATTTCACCACAAATCACATTCTCAGCTTGCAAAGACATGCAGAGCATGAAAGACATGCAGAGCAAGAAAGTAAACTAACAGGACAGCCTTGAGGTTGCTGTGACATTGCATGGGGTGTGGCTTATGTACTGCTTGGGGAAGGAAAGAACCAGGTTCCTTGTGCCTCACAGAATGAAAGGTGGCCCACCACTTGGCTGATGCTGAGTGGGATGGAGTATCAGAGTGTGGGGGCCTTGACAGAGAAAGAGGCATGACAAATGCAAGTTGAATTGAGGGAGGGGATCACAAGGACCAGTGCCGAGCCTGATGTAAGGAATCTGTAGTGTTGTCAGGCTGTGAGCCAGTGTTGGAGGACATCAAGGCCCATCTCGTGGGGGGCCCAGTTGCTGATGCAAATGGCCATGAAGGTGGTGCGTCGGACAATGGGAAGCCAGTGGAGCACACAGAGTGCATGAGTCATGTGTACCCTGGGGGTGAGTGCAAGGATGAGGCAGGCTGTGTTATTCAATATCTGTTTTAGTTTACTGAGATGAAAGGCAGGGCCATACACATACAGTCTAGGTGTTAGAAGATACTTGCCAACATTGACGTGACTCTGTGAGGGAAGGATAGCCAAGGGAAGGATCATTCAAGGATGTGGAGGCAGGAACTATGAGTAGTGTCCATGTGGTGACAGAGTGAACAATCATAATCTATGGTGCTTCACAGTTACTTCACTGAGCTGGGTGCTGTAGGAGTGTAGCCTGGGGAGCACAGCCACGGGGTGGCTTGCTGGAAGAATGCAGTGTCAATGCCAACATGATTCTGCTCCCAACAGTTCACAAGGAGGTGACTAGCTGCCAGACAGTGTCTGGAAATCTGCGTATCCCGAGAAGAGGTCACGTTGGGGAGCAACTAAGGTCTTGGTGATCTGTGATTGGATGTTTGTGTAATCTGTGTAGTTGTAGCAGGACAGGTCATGTGAGTGGATAAGGGTGGGGAGTGGGCTAAGGCACAGGTTGAAGAGTAGAGTGGATAGGGAGTACACTTGCAGGACCCCATAGGAGACAGGCGGGAGGAGAAGGGTGGTAGGAATACTTGAGAACGGGCAGCGAGGCAAGAGGTGAACATTCAGAATGCATGATGCCCAGAGAGTGGAGACTGTGGATGAGGATGATGTCATTGAATGTGTTAAAGACTGCCAATGACTCAAGGGAGATAAGTGCCACACAGCCTCCTGGTCTAATGTCCTGTGCAGAAGTGGAACCAGAAACCGAAAGCACATGCATGGATGATCAAGGAGACATACACACAGAGACATATAGACAAGCTCACATCTGCACTGACAGCCACCATCCCAAATATCATGGTCCATGCAAACCCTACATGTGCCACCTATGCTAATAGTGTGGTGCTCACTTAAGCAGCCATTAACTTGATTGACAGTGCACAACCAACCTTACCTGCCACCAGAGCTCGGCAGAGGGCATGGGAACTAGGGAGGTGAAAGAGTGCTGGGTGGATCTCTCATGAAGTGCAGGAACTGGATGAGGCAGGGTCCCTGTAAAAACATGGGACATTGGGTTTCACCAGCTTTAGGAGTAATTCATGCAGACTGCACATGTGTACATCAATGTTTAGTGTGATCTGCACCTGTATGTGTGATGATGTTGCTGTCAAATGAACCATGCCAGTTGACACCACTGTTATGGCTGCATGTCCAGTCCTTCACTCATAAAGGCCTTGAGGGGCAACAACACATCTCTCAAGGTTAAAAGAAAAGGAATATGTGTACATTGCGGACAGGGGTGAAAGAAAAGGCAAATGTGTCCATCTTGTAGGGGTCTACAAATGTCTGCCCTGTAGGGGTTGTGGGGGGGGGGGGTACCAAATCCCCCCCAACAAAAAAACTCCATGGGTTCATGAACATCAGGTGGTAGAGGTGGCGCGGGTGGTAAAGGTAGCGTGGGTGGGCTGGGACTGCCATCCTCTGAAGGATCCTCAGGTGGTGGCAGGGGTGACGGTACATCCTGTTCATGCAGTGTCAAAGACTGGTCCTCATTGGCTAGGGCCACCTGTGATACTGATACATGCACTAGCATCCCAATAGCGGAGAGTTCTCGATGAACTTCCTCCCGAGGGAACACAGAGTCTGCATGTGCGCCCACTCATGCATGACGCATCAGATTGCTGGGAGAGCGCCTGCCTCAAGGTGTCCATCTCCTCATGTGCTAGGACGTTGTAACGAAAGTTCATCATGCAGTGAAGTCCTCAAGCTCTCCATCTCACAGTGATTAGAGGATCTAAATGCCAACATCTCCATATTCAGGGCTTTTCGATGTGCCACTGCATCTTGATGCAGGGAGTCCTGCAGAGACGCCAGATCAGTCCGTCGGCTCTTGAGGTTGGTCTCCATGCCGTTTGTCAGAGAGTCTTGAGGACTGCATTTCAGCATGCAGTGTCTTTGCCAGGCTGTCCATCAGTCACTGATGATAGTTCTAAGAGGCTAGATGCTGTGCATCCCGGGCAGTTAGTGAGGAGCTGTCCTCTGCTAGGTGAGTTTTCTCAAAGTCCACTCTTAAGCAGGCTTTACCAAGCTATCCCAATGGTCTGTAGATCCCTAACTCTTAGTATCATTCTTTACTACTCATGGAACCTTGGTAGAGTAGCAGAGCAATCAGGCTTATTTTAAGAGGAATATGTGAACAGTACGTAAGTACACTCAACCTAGCTAGTAATGCACATCAAAGAAACACGTACACATACATTTATATTAAAATATATATTTATTATAGTTACAAAAGAATCACTTTAAAATATTTAGCACAATAAACCAAAAACACTTAGGAATAATTTAGACAGCTTTTCAAAGCCACTGTTTAGCCAGTAGTTCCTTGCGGTTACAATTGCTACAGAGTTTGGCAGTTCTACGGTATTATATCGGTAATAACGTGGACTTGCGAATCTTAGGATAAATATGGTAAGTACATTTACTCTGCATTCACATATAAGATTTTTGGGAAGGAAAATAGTTGGATAGTGGAATACTAGCAAGGGTTAAGGTTCTAGAGGCAGTTTCTTCACACAGCAAGTCTTTTAAGGTCCAAAAACTCAACCCTAGCTAAAGGCGGTTCGGAGAGGGCTCAAAGTCTTGACACGAAGCAGAACAATGAAAATTCCTGTGGATATTCTCTACTCTCTAAGATGCAAGAGGATACAACCAATGTTGGATACCCTGTTAAAGGGCTCGCTAAAGGGACACAAGCAGTGGCTTGGGTCAGAGGTAAGAGGGGGTTGCCCTGGCACCTCTATGTGCACTCTAATGCTCTGGAGTGACTTTTTGATTAAGGTAAACAATACCCTTTTCCCATAGTACCTTTGGTTTGAAGAAATCTTTGTGGCTGGATTCTCCCCAATGTGGGAGCGCTGGACCCGACCTCCGGATTCCTTAATCTGGTGATGAAAGGCAGGATGATGGATGGGATCTCTCAGCAGCAGTCTCGAGGGAGGACCTCTGGAACAGATTTCAGCAACTTCTCTAGTCACTCTGCTGTTTTGGCACCTTTTCTGCAGAACCAAGAAACAACGCTATTTTCCCAATCAATGTTCTTCGGTTCCTGAATTCCTGTACTGTGCTGAGAGGATTTTGACAGATTTGATTGTGTCTCTGGATGTTCACGTGGAGCTCAGCAATGACTTGGACTAATTCGGCCTTTCCACAATGATGCACTTCAGGTGGGTTGGATGTCTCCTGGTATTGGGGGTTATGTAGCTCTGGAAGCACACAGGACCTCGGGAGATGGCTCTGATTAAAGTTTGTCTTGGCACTGGTTGTTCCTATCAGTCAAAGGGACGCAGTGGTCCTATTCTGAGGTCCTCTGTCACACAGAAAACTGGGTCAGGACAGCGGTGGTCACTTCACAGTGTTTCAAAGGGTCTGCAGGCATCTATAGTCATCTTTTTCTACGGTTTCTTCAGCTTCCAGTGGTCGACTTTCCTTTTACCTCAGGAACCACACCTTTTATTCAGTTTCAGCACACACTCTCCTGCAATCTCTCTCAGCAGTTTACAGAAATGGCCGGGTGGCTGTCCAATCAGGACAGCCAGATGCTGAGTGGGAGCTGGTTCTATTCAGGCACTAAGGCAGGGGAGTGAACAACCCTTCTCTCCACTTCCTGCCTGCCAGACAACCTGGTGCCTAGGCGGGAACACCCAAGGGTTCCCGACAAAGGCAAAACACACACACAGACTTGCCCCTCCCAAAATGGTAGAAGGAGGGCTAACAAAGAACAACCATGGTAGAAATGGTGAAAAAAGAAAGGAGCCACCAATTTAGTACTTGGGGGACCCTATTGTGCCTAACCGGAGCTATGGATATAGCCTGTGGTAGAAAATCACACAATTGTTGGTAGAACACGTCCACTGCCACCAGTCATAACTAGGAGATCTATGGGCCTCATTACAAGTGCAGCAGTAGGGGGTTAACGGTACCGGTAAGGATGCCGGTGCCGTTAACCCCCTCCTGCCACATTCCGAGGTCCCTTAGCGGGAGCTGCTAAGGGACCCTGGAACTAATAACGGGCCCGCTATTTGCGAGCCCGTTATTAGCTCCTTCCCCATTCCCATTGAGCCCTATCGGGGCTAGAATGGGAATGGGGAATGGTTTTCAGAATGGATTCTTACTGGGTCTTCCAAGGTTGGAATGACCCGGTAAGTCCCCATTCCGACTACCCGGACACGGCTTTGGAGGCAGCTATGGTGCTAATAGCTAATGAGGCCCTATGTAACATAAAAGTCACAGGAGCAGAGAGAGGGGGCATACTAGGTATCCCCTTGGCACTCCACATAAGGTGGTGTGTGCCAATCTCTCAGAATATAACATTTTTGGAGAGATACTAAGTATCTGTTTTCACTTCTACTCAAAAGTTTGTCAATTGTTAGGAATTTAAAATAACAGAAGGAAATATAGACGATCACCGTATGTTGAAGGCTACATTTCCGTTTGGGCAGAATATACAACCTCCTCAATATGCTGAGGAGTTGATTCTAAACTCAGCTGGTAACCGTTTGAGGAGGTTTGAGAGAGGAGGTTGTATTCTTTCTAACAATTTAGAAATAATTATTAACGGCTCCACAGAGCAGCAACTGGGGAAATATTGTGATCCTTCCCATTTCAGTGATCTTTTATGGGACTTAAATCCCCCAAGTTTAGGCTCCAGGCCCCTTGGGAGGCAGAATAAATATCACTTTGACTCTATAGTTTACGAAAGGAAAAAAATTGAAGCAGCGTCAAAGGGCACTATTAAAGAAAACTATACGTGACCCCATAACCTTAGAAGTGGAAATAAGATCTCTAAATAATAGCTATAGAAATTGGCTGAGATCTTATAGATATCTGAGGAAACAAAAGGAGGGGGAAGAAATGTTGAGCTGTATGTGTGGGAAATTCTGGAAACTTTTGGTCTATTGTGAGTTCGACAAATGTGTTAAGTGGACCATCTCAGGACACTGTAATTCAGGAATGTACCTGGATTGAACACTTCTCGTCGATATATCTCTCTTCTGACTATCGGGAAGCTAAACCTGAAATAATATCAAAGTTTTCCTTGAATTACACCCCTGAAGACATTGAGAGGCTGATAAAGAAATCTTCAGGCTCTAGGGCTTCTGGCCCTAATGGGCTGAGTAATTCAGTCCTTAACCTAAATCCGGAACTGTGGACCAGAGGGTTAAAGATCTTATTCGATAATATAATTCTGAGTAGAACCATCCCCGAGTCATGGAGGAATTCGATTGTAATTCCCATATTTAAAAAAGGTGAGCAGAAATCCCTGATGAATTATCGTCCTATATCGCTGCTGGATACGGATGGGGAGATCTTTTCGGGCCTTATTCTGGGCGAATTAGAAAAATGGGCTGAGACTACTGGGATTATCCCGAAACAACAAACGGGTTTTAGGAGAGGACTTTCTACTACTCTGAGTACTCTGATCCTAAGCTGCCTTAGCACGGAGTGCTGTACAAAAGGAGCACCCCCCTTATTCAGAGCCTGGGCGGATCTCACCCAAGCTTTCGATACTATCAAGAGAAATAGACTCTGGAGGAAATTAAAATCATGGGGGCTCCCAGATAGTCTGCTATCTATTTTGATAGAGTTACATGATAGATCGTCATTAAAGGTTTGGCTCTCTAAATCAGGGGCCCTCTCTCAGTCTGTTAAAATAGAGAGAGGGTTGCGTCGGGGTTGCCTGATTGCATCCTTTCTCTTTATTTTATACATGTCGGATCTTATGCAATGGTTGAAGAGCGGTCTGGTGGGTCTCAAATTTGGCAGTATGAAAGTCAACTGGTTAGCGTATGCTGACGATATTGTGGTCTTAGACCACACACAAGTCGGACTGCAACACTTATTATCAACTCTCTCTGAGTATGCCAAGGAAACAACCTAAAAATAAATCCAAACAAATCGAAAATCATGGTTTTTAAACATCCATTACGAAAGCTCAAACCTTTTGTTTGGCAATTGGACAACTCTTTTATTCCAGTCTTTGAAGAACTGGGCTCGAAATTAACAGCCTTTCCCACCAAGACCGACCTTCTGGAGACCATAGATTTGAAAGTTCTTAATCTGGTGGATCAAATGGAGAAAATCTGCTTCCAGTATTGTAAATTCTCTCTTTTGCCTCTTATCAGATTTTATGTTGGTAAGGTGGTCCAGATTATTACATACTAACATTAATATGCTAATCTCAAATCCATTGAAAGCAAAGGAAGCACTCCACCAGATGGATTGGATCAGGACTAAAAATGAGATTGTGTAAATTCTCATCATCACCTATGGTAACTGACAAACCGAGATCATGTGTACCTAAATATCTAATGACATTTCCTGACTCATCTGTCCAGATGGATTTCTTGAGATTAAGACTCAATCTGTTACTGACCAATGAAATTCTGCATGTTCGGTATGCTGAAATTTATCTGACATATGTTTGTAATAAATGTGAGGCTAACGCAACACAAACTATTCATCGTCTTTTGATCGAACTTGGCCACTCAGATTATTAAAATTTCAAAGATTTGTCCATGACCCTTACTCGCTTGCCTCGGATATGTTCTGGGACAGGTTAATGTCAGGGACTGAAGTTTTTCTTACTCTGGAAGTGTCAGCACTCTTAAAATAACTTAATATGACTCCTATTAAGGGAATCAAGAATGCTAGACCTCTACCAGATGAAGGGTAAAAGTCTGTCTTTTATGAAATGACTCATTGGCTTATGATTTGCCTTTTCGTTCCTTATCTTAGTCATGGCTATGTTATTTTATCTTTTTTGTATGTATTAAGAAAATGAAATGTTTAAACAAAGTTTGTGATGTTTCATTTTATGTTGAACTGTGTAAAATGTCATATTTATTTTGGCTAATGCACAATACATTTTTTTTAAAAATATACTAAGTATCTATACTTAAGAACTGTAGATTCTCTAGGATATAGAAAATAATCTTAAAGGAGAATCCCATGGGTTCCCAGCAACACTGCCCATAAGTAGCTATGTGCTGCAATAGTAAAATACAGATGCCTTAAACAGACTTGTAAATCGAATATAGAACTCTGGTCATTGTTTAAATTCTCAAATGCTTGTTGATTTAATGCAAAGTAGACAGGAACACCCATTGATGCTATTCATCCCCTTACCCTCTCTCATAGGGGTATTTCGATAGGAGTGTTCAAGACTATCCACATTGGAATGATGACCCTCTTTCACCAAATATTCCCTATGGGTGGTCTAGTGTCAGCTCTTGTGATATACAAGTGAGGCTGTTTGAACACAATGCCTGCAACACAGGGTACTGGTCCGTGGGCACCCAGATCCTGGTAGGCTGGTCACACCACAGTGAGTCAGCATGTGCATCTTGGAAATGCATTCAAGCAAAGCCTTCTCAAAGCGCAGTTGACAGTAGAACCATTTATTTGAGCAGCAACAGCTGTGTTTCCACATCGGATATCATTTGTAAAGTACTTGAATTACAATGCAATGAGACTGGCTTAATTTCTTCATCAATGATTCATTGATATTGAGGATGTTTATTGTGTGACACATCTGCCTACAGTTTGGGAGTGACGTGTGCCAGTCAGAGCGGGCACATTCTAGGGATTTGCCGTGGGCACCGGCTAGAAACGGCCCTGCATACAATGCTGGCACAGCTGTGAAAACCAGCAGGCAGTAATGTGTACTGTGACACCAACATCTACCACGCACGGAAACCATGCTACCACCTGCCTGAATGCAGATCATGTGACAGAAATATCCACAGTAGCAAACATGCAGTGCCCATGGATGGCTGCCAACTGTACTACAACATATATCTGATCATGTCATGCATAATTGTCTACACATACCATACACACAAAAGCCACTGTCAACATAGGCATCCAGCCTACCATGCCTTGCACCTGCTCACCTGCTGATGAGTCCACTTGTGATATCCTCAAATGGAGTCAGCTCCTCCTCTGGTGGCCCCACTCCAGTTGCCTGGGCAGAAGCGAGGTTGCCACTGAACTTTAGCTTAGTCCTTCGAAGAAGGTTGCCCATCCACTTTTAGAACTCTCTAGAAGTGGGCCTCTCCACACCACAGTCGTTTATGAAGTCTGTGACCTCCTGCCACATCCTCATTCACAGGTTGGGAGTACGGGTGCTGGCAGCCGAGGGGTAGAGCTTGACATGATGTTGCATCGCATATGCTGTGAGGACTTCATTCTCCTCATCATTGAAGTGCTTCTTCCCCGACGTCCCCTTCTACTTCACCTGTGCCTGATCAGGGGTGGTGCCTCTTGGTCCTAGTGGCCCTTGGAGGTGCTGGGCCACTTGTAGGCCTCCGACCATGTACTCCTACTGGGGTTGGGGCACATGTGTCCTCACAACGTCACAACGTCCACGGCCCCCTTCCTCTACCTTTCGAAGCCTTACAACTCATGTTGCAGGCAAAATTAAAAGCAAAAAAAGATCCCAACGCAAAGAAATGCAGGCTACATGATGTACAACGTAGATGAGGGGTCCTGCGAGGCTCCAAGGCACCTTATACCTCAAAAATGCTGTATGTGATGCATAGAGGGCCTCAAAATTAAAACAAATAAAAAAGCGTACGTGATACAGTATGGGCACCCCAAACCCAGATAATGCGGTAAGCGATATGTAGAGGGAATCCAAAATTTAAAAAGCAAACACGATACCGTACGGGCACCCCAAACCCCCAAAATGCAGTACGAGTTACTCAGAAAACCACCTAAACAATAAAAAAGCATACTTGTATGCACACAAAGGCATCCCCAAAACAAGAAATGCAATTTGCATTACTAGAAGGCAACGGCTTGCAAAGCACCCCCAGATGTGTGTCAGCAAAAGTGAATTCTCCATCTTCGTACCTTCTCGCGCATGTTGCACCACTTAAATATCCCTGTCACTAACGTGTGCCAAGTAGGCATGCTGCGTGCAGCGTATAGCACGTAAATTACGTGCTGAGGCCCTTTCCTCTCATCTCCACAATGCCTCGTGATTCAGTACTCACAGATCCTTTCCTTCCTGCCACCGTGCCATTTATTTTGCATACTCCAGCCCTGTATTGCCTCCGAACCCCGCCATCCAATGCTGCCTACTGTTTGTGAGTGTGTGCTGCTCACCAGCACTGTCTTGGAGTGCCTGCAGTTCCCCCATTGTCTGTTTTCCTGTGGATCACCTGTGAGGCTCTGTAACCACCTCTACTGCCGAAAGGGACTTCAACCTCTCTGTTCCTCCAGCACTACCGCTCCACAGCACATCAGCACCCAGCTGTCCCACACCTGCCATGGGGCTTGCAATGTCTGCCACATCCTCCCCTCCATCGAGTGGCGAGGCAGAGGGCTGCCAACTTCACCTCCAACAAAGTTGGCATCCTGGTGGATTAGGTCCTGACCTACTTCGATGCCCTCTTCAAGCAAGCAATTCAGCTCGGGCAAGCCGGACGTAAGAAGATCTGGGAGGACATCACAGCTGCCATCGACGCGAATGGGATGGCAGTCCATTTCATTGACATCATGAACAAGCGCTGGGATAACCTCAAGCACCAGAGCCAGGAGAAGGCGAAGGCAGCCCTCGATGCAGGTGCCACCATGGAGGTGCACCGTGCATGCCGCCATTGGTTGTCACCCCTTCAGTTCTGGGTCCTGGAGACGTTTGACCCAGTGCTCCACACCCAGATCCTTCAATGGCAGCCACAGCTGGAAGCTGCTGGTGAGTACCCACATGGTGCACTGCTCTACAGTGTATGTGTATTTTGCATGGGTATGTATTATTGCAGGTACTCTCCCCTGTAGACAGAATGTGTGTTCCACTGCTCTACACCATAATGCAGCATCATGTCAATGCTGTGTGTATGCAATGCCAGACATCTGGGTTGTGGACAAGCGTAGGTATGTGCACTGTCAGTTTTTGATGAGTTGGTGTACTTCTGCGCATGCAATGTGAGTCGATGACTACATGTACTCATATGGGTATAGAGGACAGATTGTGATATTGAGGGAATGTTAGGGACATACACGGACAAGAACTTTATGGGTCACAGATTAGCTATTGAACATTGCCTCATCCTCACTCAGCAGCTAAGATTGACACATGTGTATGTCTGCCTGGAAATGACATGTCAAAGCATCGACCTCTCAGGGACCACAGTGTGTTCTATCTGCCCAACGCATGAGGATCCAGGGATGACATGTGAGCCTGACATTTGTTTGGGCTGGGGGCAACACCATAGTACTTCAGCAATGGGTGTCTATACGTTCTGCATGCTTTGTGCTCAATTTGACATGGGTGCATGTTACTATATGTAATTGTAAGTAGAGGTGCCCAAGCAGGTGTCATGTGACTTCTCCACGCACTCGTGTGGCCATGCTGTGCATGATCAGTCCATGCCAGGTTTGAGAGGTCCTGCATGGGACTGTGTTGCTTGCCAGCTATAATGTGACCAGCAGTGCATTCTGCTTTCCCGGGGAGGTCCCCCAGACCTGCAATGCTCACATGCATTGAGTGTTTGGCTGCCTAACAAGGGACTCACTGACCACCCCTCTACCCTGTGTGTTTGGCCTCCCAGGGACATGCTGCAGAGAAAGGGGAGTGGTCCTTGCCAAGTGGCCAGGGCAATGTGCCACCTTTGCCCAGTGTGGTCCTTTGAATTGTTAATTGTCCGCTCCCCATGCCTGGTCATCTGATGGTGGACATCGGGTGTGCATGGTAGGTCCAGAGGGCTGGCCGACTCCGGAGGTTTGTATGGGCTACAATCTGGGATGTACTCCTATTGTGCCTATGAGGAGTCATGATACTTTTTTCCAAACAACCTCATCTGTCACCTAGGGTGCACAATTTACCCATAGGCATAGTTGCCTTCCTCTGGCTTACTGATAACAGTGTGTAAGGGTCGTGTGTGCCCTTCACTTGGTACTTGCAGACACACCCAGGCTACGCCCTTCTGCAAGATGTACAAGGGCCATGCCACACACAAAGTGCCAGCAGAGCGTTTCCTGCTATGGACGCTCTTCTGTGTGCCCAAGTTCATTAGCAGCCCTGCAGGGTGCCTAGCTGATAATACGTCCCCCGATGAATTGTGCCACAACTGCAGGACATCCTGTCCATCTGGCTCCCTTCAATCCACAGATTAAGTTTGAGCACTTGGTTCAACGTGTGGTGAACTGCTTGTACAGCCATGGCCATTGAGATAGGCATCAACATACCACCTGTGTTTGGACGGTGTTGACTCAGGAGCATGACCCCTCTAGGAGGGCCCACTTATATGGGGGTCTCTCCCCTCCACCCAGTGCAAATGCAGGGCAGTGCAGCAGTAACCCAGTGGTCATGTGAGAGTACAAGGATGGTGGTCTGACCACAGGGCCCTACCAACACACAATGGTTGAGATCCCACTAGAGCCATGTCCTTGTACCTCTCAAACAGACTAATTCCTCAAATGCAATCTAGGGTGATCACAGCTCCACAGGGTGGCAGTCAATCCTTCCCCAGAACAGTGGGGTGGGCATATGTAGCAGCCATGCCCTTCTCGCATTATTGGTGCCTGGGCCCAGGCTCTCCCTCCCACCCATCCAGCTGGTCCATTGGCACATGAATGACCAACAGGACACCCGAACCTGCAGCATTTGGCCATCCACTGACACCGAGGTCACACAGACAAGGTCGAGGGTATGATGCCCATCCAAAAGCCTAGCCACCTGGGCTACGGTCACATGGATAAATACTCATGTCAGATGTGGCGGACTGAAACATTCAGCCAAGTTACTTGAGTGGATCATCATAACATGTACAGGAGTCCCTCTGTTACCCTGAATGTTGTGGGAAGTCCACAGTGCACAATACAAGTTTCACATCCAACAGCAAACAAGGGGAATGTGGCATAATGTGATACACATCCCAGCAACCCTGAGTGGGAACTGGCCGTTTGGATGCATCTGACCCCACAGACAGTGTTATGCCACTAGCAGACACTGTCACAGTGTTGGTGGCTCCAGACTGGACCCTGGATGGTGTCCTCATGGGCGGCCCTGCCTCATGACCCCACATCCATCTGTTATTTCAGCCAGTTCCTTCAGCCTGGTTCAACTGCACATGTGGTCGGGCCTAGGCCACCAGATGCACTGAGTCACAGCTGGCTCAGCTGGGTGCCACATTTGTTTGCATCAATGCTCCAAGAACCCGTCTTGTGCATGCATTGTCTTCTGTGGTAGGTGTCTCCCTATGTAATGGACATGTGCCATGGAGGCTCCTCTGTTCCGGTGCCAGGGCATCAAAGCAGGAGTGTCACTACAGGCATCTCTGCTGTGGGAGTGGCTAGGCAAGGCCAGCACTTGAAGGGCCAGGCAGGACATGTACTCTTGTAGGTTACCCAGTGTGGTTCTAGTGGTGCTCTATAATTCAGCTGGGGTTACCATGACTCTCTGCAGGGTACTACTCTGGGATGTCAATAGCATGGATCCAGTTGTGTACACTGTGGTCCCACAGCTCTGCGCCACTGTGTAGGTCATGGCTGTCAAGTTTCCCAGTGCTATGGATCACACCTCGTGGCCGTCCTGTTTGTATCCTTTCCTACACTGCATGTCTATGCGAAGGACAAGGTGTTCTTCAGAGCCATGCAATGGTGGTACTGAGACATGTACCCAGGTGCAATTCCCATGGGCCTGCATTCATGTCCACCCTGGGTCACTTTCACACTGGTGAACTGACGTGTGATGATTTGCTTAAATGTGTATGTGGCCACACAGGAATGTGCTTGGTGGAAATGTGCAGGTCTCATGATTATGAATCATCAATGTGCCTAAACTTGTGTGTCAGTATTCATGCTGATTGCATGGGCGTGTATGATAGTTGATCATTGGCTCATGCAGAATTCATGGTATGGTTTATGCTGTGTATGTGACACATGCATCTCACTGTTGACTGATATCTATGTTCTTTACCCCCTTTTCTGCAGTTGCTGCAACTGGCAAAGAGGGTAGTAGCTGTGTTGCGGAGCAGAGGAGCAGGGACAGCGCCTCCAGGAACAGACCGCAGCCATGCACTGAGCAATGTGGCTGTGGGAGCATACAGTCCATCAGGTGAAGCTGCTGAGGATAAGTACGAGGATGTGGTTATCGTGGGGGACTCCTCAGCAGCGATGGGACAGGGTGCTGCCACACAGGGGCCAACTATGATGGAGGGCTCTCTGAGGACTTCTGGTGTAATGGGGGTGGATGTGGTGAAGGGGGCCATTGTAGGCCAGCCCACGGGGTAAGGTGGGGGTATTGTAGAGGGTGTTCAGGCTGTATCCCTGTCCCTGAGACATGAGGATGTGCAGTCCACCGTGGAGGGTGCTGCACAACCTCATGTCCCTGGGCCATCTGCTGCATCAGTGACCACCTTCTGTGAGGCGTCCACCTAGACCGATCGCCCACTTGCAGCTGATGAAGCCACCTCAGCTGTAGTGAAACCCCTGCTGGCAGGTATTGCCAGGCGGACAGCAGCTATTTGGGATGCTGTACAGGTTTCTCACACAGATCTTGTACAGCATCACAAGATATCCGTCTTCCCGGCCCAGTTTCTGACTGCACTCCTCTCGGGTGGTCTCTGTAGGCTGGCCCGTGCAATGACACCCTCCACCACTTCCTCCTCTGTGGCCCACTTGCCCTCCACTGCAGCTTCCGTACCACCTCCGACCATGGCCCCCTGTGAACCAGTCCCACCACCACCCTGTCTACCACCCTGTCTGGATGTGCCTGTGTACCTGGTTCATGTGGAAGTCCCTACATCAGCAGCATAGGTTGTAGCTGAGCCTGCCCAGGACCACACAGGTACAGGCAATGACAGAACAGCAGCCATTTCAGGGCAGTGCAAGTGCCATACTCCCCCGATGATGACTGTCATCTGGTTGGAGGGGGTCCGGCCATGGAGCACTCACTCCCAGGCAGCAGCAAATGTTGGTTGTGAGAAGGTGGATTTTACAGGGCATTGCCACCTGGAGGAGACAAAGCGGCACACAAGTGCATGAACTGAGGCATATGTAAGTTACAAGCACTTGGTTTCTCCAAGTGTTTGTGACTTACATATGATGTTTTTGTGAATTTATAAATACAAACTAAATTAAGCATGTTAAAATAACACGACAGCTTTTTGTTTATCATATGCTGCACTATATGATTACTTCAATGAAGTGTTATGTAGTCTGTGTAAGGACTCAAGTCACATACTACCTCTAAGAAGTGTTATATAGTCTGTGTAAGGACTCAAGTCACATACTAACCCAACCTTGATTAACTTTTTAATTTACAGTACGAACTGTTTTTACTTGTGTTTGAAAGTACTTAATAAACTATTTTTGTTAAAATAAGTCGTTTTGGAGTTAATGTGAGCAACCAGAATTCAGGATAGGTTGAACAGTGGTACACTAACCCGAATACAAATGGACAAAGAGAGGGATAATCAGTCTTTTGTTGTATTATTTACTAATCTGTTTTCAGCCAAGGTGATTTATGCTAGGCAGCAGGAGGTGGAGAGGCAGCAGATGATCAGAGGGTAGGGAGTGGGCTGCCATCCTGGGGATTCCTGCAAGATGGCAGCGGAGGTGGAGGAGGAGTTTGTGGACCACCTGCAAGACCTCCAGGAATGTACGGAAGCCTGCCTTCAGGAAGGGGATTTTGTGGTGGATGGAGTCGGCCCTGGCGGAAGCCCTTGCCAACATTCCATTGGACTATCCCGCTGCCAATGCACATATTTTCTTGGTGTTAGGTTTCATTTTTTACTTTTATTTATTTTCATCCTTGGAAATGGTTCCCTTCCATTGTTTGTGTGTAAATAGTTCAAATACACGTTTTTATGTCCTTCTTTTCACACTTGTTGCAGTCTCTTCGTCCGTGTGCACTTTTATTTTTCCATGTTCACCAAGTGCATGGGTCCAATGACTGTCATCCGGTTTGGGGCCTCACTGTGTGCGTCATGTTGCTACTGTGATGTTTGTTGGGGGACATGTGTGCATGCTTCTTGTGTGTGATGGGTGTTGCATCTGTGCTCAATGTGCATGGGTGTGCTCTTGTAAATGTGGGGAGGTGTAGTAATGTTGGATAGACGTTTTTGACAAGCTTGTCATACACATGTGTTGCTTGCCTACTTGTGTGCTTTGTAATATTGCCAGGTTGTAGTCTCGGGAGGATAGCTCAGTGGCAACGCACTCACCTTGGAAGCAAGACGACACAGAGCAACACAGGTTCGATACCCAGGTCTGCACATAGAAACCTCTGGGTATTAAGCACGTTATAAATAACCTATCATATCATACATGGTGTGGATGCGTGTGTGATAGTCGTATGGCATGGTTGGGTTTGTACTCCATTGTTGAATGTGTTAATGTGTGTTTGTTGATGTTGAGTGTTTTGACATGTTGCTATTCTTTTAATTGACTTGGAAATCTGCACATGTATTTCACTTGTAGGAGTTTGGCCATCAGAAGGCTTGAGGTAGCAATGATGTTTATCAGATCCCCTCCTTGTCCAGTATCACTGTGTGTTCAGTGTCAGTCTTTTGGTGTTGTTGGAGTGATGTTTTTTGGTTTGTGTGTAATGGTGTGCATGCAAGGTTGGATGTGGTGATGTGTGAGATATGTTATGATTGTGTTTGGGGGCTCTCATTGGGTATCTATACTCACTTGTTCATGTGTTTTGCCACATGTGCTACTTGGTTAATGTGCCTGTTGTATCTAGTGACAGCTCATTCACCCCTGCACATTGGTTATTCGAGTTTCAGTTTGTTGTACGTCGTATTACTTTCCGGTCCACTGATGTTCCAGTGTTCTTTTGGCAAATTCTTTTCAATGTGGAAGTGCTGACACTTCATGCACTGTTACGGCTATTTGGCATTTGGGTGTTCACTCTGTGTTAGTGGGCTACTCTCATCATGTGTGCACTTAAAGTGAGATTGCACATCTGCAAACAGCCACTACCTGCTCTCAAATTATGCATCACCTCTGCCACTGGAATGCAGCTGAGTCCCATGATTGATTGTACAGTCTAGCTGGACACATTGCCAGTCTCATTGAGTTGTACACTCTCTGACAGCATTCACACCACCCTACTACAGGTCACTGAGGCTTGGGTCACTAGCATGAGCGTTGCCACCACTAACTACCTTCATATAGGCTAACATGAACACAGGCATTCTTGTGACAAATCAGTGAATCCTCAGACGTGGGTCCTCCAGGGCATTCTGCTACAGCACTTTGAAGCAATTGCAATATCAGTACAGCACTATGTCAATGTCACATTGGTTTACATTGCATTACTATGTCAGATGAACATAGAGTGGTGGAAATATAGGTGGTGCAACAGTATGGTGTCCTGTCGATGTGCAGCTAAGTGTGGTGTACCTCAGAGTCTTTGAAGAAGCTACAGTCCTGAATTTAACATCATTGCTACGAGTTGATCGTGTTGGTTGTGGATATGCGGCAGGTGTACTTCATGGTGGAGTCAGGCTTGAGAAGTAGCGGGAGGTTCGTATCCAAATTTGACAGGTAGGTGTGTGGACAAGCAGGGGGATCCCTGGGGGTTGTGGTAGCGGTCAGGGGGGCTGTTTGGTGGGTTGTACTATCAGGGGGTCTTGGGACGGATGTCAGAGGGATGTAAAGGCAGGTGGCAGCCTTGGGGTTGTGGCAGGGGTCAGGGGGTGACGGGTGGTGTCAGGGCTTGAGGGGGCGGCATCAGAGTTGTGGCGGTGGTGAGTGGGGGTGCAGTCAGGGTTTGAGGGGGTGCCTGGGGGTGGTGGCAGAGGTGAGTGGGGTGGTGTCAGGGCTTGAGGGGGCTGCCTAGGGGTTGTGGCAGAGGTGAGTGGGATGGGGTCAGGTCTTGAGGGGGCTGCCTGGAGGTTGTGTCAGAGGTCAGGGGGTATTGGGAGGGGGGTGTACTAGCAGCAGGCTTCCTGGGGGCTGGGGCGGAGGTCAGGGGGTGTTGGGAAGGGGGTGTACTGGCAGAGGGCTGTCTGGGGGTTGATGCCAAGGTCATGGAGTGAGGGTGGTGTCAGGATGTGAGGGGGTGCCAGGGGGTGGTAGCAGAGGAAAGTGGGGTGGGGTCAGGGCTTGAGGCGGCTGCCTGGAGGTTGTGGCAGAGGTGAGTGCGGGTAGTGTAGGGCTTAAGGGGCTGCCTGTGGGTTGTTTCAGAGGTCAGAGGGTGCTGGTAAGGGGGTGTACTAATAACAGGCTGCCTGGGGGATGGGGCAGAGGTCAGGGGGTGTTGGTAAGGGTGTGTACTGGCAAGGGGCTGTATTGGGGATGTGGCAGAGGTGAGTGGGAGTGGTGTCAGGGCTTGAGAGGGCTGCCTGGGGGTTGTGGAGGAGGTGAGTTCGGGTGGTGTCAGGGCTTGAGGGGGCTGTCTGGAGGTTGTGGCCGAGGTGAGTGAGGGTGGTGTCCTGGCTTGGAGGGGCTGCCTGGGGGTTGTGGCAGATGTCAGGGGGTGCTGGGAGGGGGGTGTACTAGCGGGGGTATGCCTGGGGTTTGGGGCAGATGTCAGGGGAATGTTGGGAGGGGGTGCACTGGCAGGGGACTGCATGGGGGTTGTGAGGGTGGTCAGAGGGATGAGGGGTGCTGTCAGGACTAGTGGGTCTGCTGTGACTTAGGGGTGTAGGCCAGCAGTTTAGGTGCCTTGAAACTAGGGGTGACGGTCTGCATTTTAGGTGCCGCTTGGAGTGCGAGGTGCCGCTTGGAGCTAGAGGTGATGGTCCACAGTTTAGGTGCTGCTTGGAGTCAGTCATATAAAAATATAAAGCTGCAGTAAAGCTTTTAATTGTAAACATGTACAGCAGAACAAAGAGGTAACTAATGACCAACGATGGTAAATGTTACCCGGAGGGTAGCACTCACCATACAACGGGCCCCAGTTCAAAACAAATAATCCTCATGTCATGATCCATGGATCTTCAGAGCAGCGGACTGCAGACTGTATACTTACGAACACAAGACGCGCCTGCTAATGCGCCGCATTCATATTTTGTCTGCACGCCAGGAATTGCAGTTGCTAGCCGAGCCGCTCGACCATCAGGGATAGAGAGTAGAGCTTGGAGCTACATCCTCCAAGTGGAAAAAAAAGAGCTACTTCTCCAAATGAGTAGTTCCACCAGAGTAACACAAATCCACCAGTGCTCCAATGCAACTGGCTGCAGAGTGTACAATTATGAACACTTGGTGCGTGCGCTGACACTCTGTGTTCCCCTTTTGTGTGCATGCCTGGAATTGCAGTTGCAAGCCGAGCAGGTAGACCATCAGGGATAGTGAGTAGAGCTCAGAGCTATGTGCTCCAAGTGGAAAAAAGGAGCCACTTCTCCAAATTAGTAGTTCCACCAGAATAACACAAATCCACCAGCGCTTGACTGCAAACTGTACAATTATGCATACTTGACATGTGGGCTGACGCACTGCGTTCCCCTTTTGTGTGCACGCCTGGAATTTATTTATTTATTTAATTTCTTATAAGGTGCTCCACGAGAAGATGGATGAGATATATAGAAGAGAAAAAACAGAAAGGGGAGGGTGGGAACAGGTTTCCATTCAGGCAGGTTGAACAGTAATGTCTCTACATTTCTCTTAAACATTGTCAACGATTCAGATGTTTTGATATTCACGGACAAGGCATTCAATTCATGTGGAGCATTGAATTCAAAGCTTGAATTGCCAAAAATATTTAGACGAGATCGCTACTGGTTAAGATGAAGAGTGTCAGAGGAGTGTAGCACTCTGCTAGATGATTTCCTTGCTAACCTTTTAGTGTGATAGTAGTTTGCATTTAAATACTGGCATTTATTGGTGATGTCTAATTCTCTGCTTCACCAGAAGCCAGTGCAATTCTCTCCTAAAGGCAGTGACATGATCACGTCTGGGTAAACCAAACACAGCCCTGACGGCTCCATTTTGAGTAATTTGAATACAATGTAGGTTGCCTTGAGAAGTACCAATTAATAGACTGTTACAATAATCTAATCGTGAATTTATTAGTGAGGATCCCCGAAGAGATCCATTTTTCATTTAGAGGTATGGCCTGATCTGGTGGAGCAGTTTAATTACATGTCCACATGTCCACATGATGAGTGAATCTGAGATACCTGTTTCTTTATTGAAAGATCGGCATCCAAAATGACTGCCAAGGTTTTGACTGATTTACTTACAGTGATTGTATTAACCACAACGTCAAAAAAGGCATATTGAGAGTTGAGTTTCTATAATCAAGGAACTGAGGACATGATGAGCAGCTTGGTTTTAGAGTCATTGAACGCCAATGAGGTGTGTGCCATCCAGGCTTGGATTTCGAGAACAACATAATTCACAGTTGCAACATCCTCCTGATAGTTCCCAGACAGTCGAATAGGATCTGGGTGTCATCCGCATAATTTGCAAATTGGACACCCAGATCGTCAAGAAGATCGAGAAATGGTCTTATGTAAATATTAAAGATCAGGGGAGACAAACATGGACCCTGCGGAACACCACATGTGATAGATGTGGGTTTGGTTGGGCCCTCTCAGCGGCCGCTCTAGAGGTTCTGGCACCAAGAAAGGATGCGATCCATTTGGCTGCACTTTCTGAGCCGTTGGAGATAGTTAACAGTCTATTGTGTAATAGACTGATCGATGATATCAAATGCTGCCAAAAGATCTAACAATAAAAGCAGTGCAGGGTGCCTTCTTGCTATAATTCCCACAATGTTTGACTTACGATCCATAAGAGCTGCCTATGTACCGTGCTGGGATCGAAAGCCAGACTGGTGTGGATTATGACGTTTATTTTCCTTAATGAATTTCTGGAACTGTAAGTAGACCACTCTGTCCAAGCTTTTCCGCAAATATGGGATGTTGGTAATTGGCCTATAATTCTTGGGAGCTGCGGGATCAAGAGTGTCCTTTTTCAAAAGTGGAGTAACCCAAACATCCTTCAAGGCAACAGGTACTATGCCTGTCGAAGGAGGAGTTGATCATTTTGGTAATCCATGGTATCAAAGCATTCATATATCCTTTTAATATGTCAGGGGGGCAAGAGTCCCCTAAGCAGGATGTAGGTTTCATTTTAGTGACAATTGTGTTGACCTCTTTTTCAGAGCAGTTACGAAATTCATATTTCGGGATGGTAGCCGAAAAGGTCCTATGTTTACAATCAGTGTTGATGTAGTCCTTTTTGGTGTCAAGACTGCCTAGTTGGTTAAGGATAGCTAGACAATGTCCAGCAATTTTGTTCATAAATTCGTCCTGGATTAATTGACACCAGACAGAGTCTTTGGTGATAGGAGGGAAAGTGGATGTATGATTTTCAAAATCTTTAAGAATTTTAAATAAGTCCTTTGACTGGATTTGGCATTATCAATGCGAGCAGTGTATGTTTTCTTTTTAGATTCAATTATGGTGCGTTTAAAATTTTGAACCATTTTTTAAATATTTTTCCAAGGTGTTTGGGCATGGATCCTTCCTCCATTCTTGTTCATGTGTTCTTTTATTTTCCTTGGCTCCACGATTTCATCACTCAACTAGGTTTTATTAGTGGTCTCAGCTTTCATTATCTTAGTTTTTTCTAGAGCCAGAGTATTAATGGTATCGTTGATAGCAGAAGATAAATGACTGACTAGATCAGAAGTGTCCCGAATTAATCAATCTGACCTAGTTTGGTAACCAGCAAAGAGGAATAAGCAATGGGTGTAACATTTTAAATGTTTCTACATGTGATCATGGACCTAACATTGGTATCAAGTCTTAATGGGGGGGGTCGGCAGTGTTACAGTAGTATTTTCGAAGAGATGATCTGACCAAGGACATCCTAGACTACTAATGGCAGAGCTCTGACTATTATGTGATAGTATCCAGTCCAAGGTATGGCCACCTTGATGTGTTGGTACCTTTACCAATTGGGAATAACCTATGACATCCAAGGAGGATAGGAGAGAGGTGTCAAAAGTGTCTAAAGGATCTTCTGCCCAAATGTTAAAATGACCCATAACAATAACTGGTGACTTTGCTTTTGTTATCCCATTCAATAATCCTATAAACTGTTCTTCAAAAAATGGGACAGACTGAGGAGGTTTATAGAGAATAATTATAGCAAGGGAGGTGTTTGTATTAATGTTCATTTTTATCATGAGGTATTCACAGCCGTCCAGATGGTAAGTATTGGAGTCATGAGAGTTGAATTGCAGTTGCTAGCCGAGCAGCTAGACCATCAAGGATAGTGAGTAGAGCTCGGAGCCACATGCTCCAAGTGGAAAGAAAGGAGCCACTTCTCCAAATGAGTAGTTCCACCAGAGTAACACAAATCCACCAGTGCTCCAATGCAACTGGCTGCAGATTGTACACTTATGCACACTTGGTGCGCGTGCTGATGTGCTGTGTTCCCCTTTTGTGTGCATGCCTGGAATTGCAGTTGCAAGCCGAGCTGGTAGACCATCAGGGATAGTTAGTAGAGCTCAGAGCTATGTGCTCCAAGTTGAAAAAAGGAGCTGCTTCTCCAAATTAGTAGTTTCACCAGAGTAACACCAATCCACCACAGCTCCACCGCAGATGATTGCAGACTGCAAATTAACAAGGGGGTCCTGGGAGTCCCTCTGCCAGACATTAGTCCTGGTTAAGAGAGACTTACCCAGAGTCTTTAGCTCACTATCTTTCACAGAGAAGAAATATCCCAAACATATCAGTCTTTGTCCTGCCCTGGGGCAGTCCAGCAGCTAGGCAATTCTCCTCTGAACAAGAGTACCAACAGAAACCCCAGACACGCATTTCGGTCTGGTTGGACCTCATCAGTAGGGTGCATCTGTGCCTCTCTAAGAATAGTGAGCAAGGGGTCCACGTCTGGATTCCCCTAGTAACTTAGGGTGAGATCCAAAGTTACTTAAATATGCAAATTAACAAGGGGGTCCTGGGAGTCCCTCTGCCAGGCATTAGTCCTGGTTACGAGAGACTTATCCAGAGTCTTTAGCTCACTATCTTTCACAGAGAAGAAATATCCCAAACATATCAGTCTTTGTCCTGCTCTGGGGCAGTGCAGCACCGAAATGCTAGGCAATTCTCCTCTGAACAAGAGTACCAACAGAAACCCCAGACACGCGTTTCAGTGTGGTTGGACCTCATCAGTAGGGTGGATCTGGGCCTCTCTAAGAATAGTGAGCAAGGGGTCCACGTCTGGATTCCCCTAGTAATTTAGGGTGAGATCCAAAGTTACTTAAATATGCAAATTAACAAGGGGGTCCTGGGAGTCCCTCTGCCAGACATTAGTCCTGGTTACCGAGAGACTTACCCAGAGTCTTTAGCTCACTATCTTTCACAGAGAAGAAATATCCCAAACATATCAGTCTTTGTCCTGCCCTGGGGCAGTCCAGCAGCTAGGCAATTCTCCTCTGAACAAGAGTACCAACAGAAACCCCAGACACGCGTTTCAGTCTGGTTGGACCTCATCAGTAGGGTGGATCTGTGCCTCTCTAAGAATATTAAGCAAGGGGTCCACGTCTGGATTCCCCTAGTAATTTAGGGTGAGACCCAAAGTTACTTAAATATGCAAATTAACAAGGGGGTACACTTATGCACACTTGACATGGTTTAACTAAAGCACACCCCCGGGCCGAAAGAATATGTGGATGTAATAGCTCCGGGCATACGCCTGTGCCTTGTACACAAGGTTTTGACTGGGATGTTTCCTGGTGCGGGATCATACCAATCATTGGGACAGGAATGGGAACACAGTTTGCCAGCTTTGTGGTACTAATGTGGAAACCACTCTCCATTTCATGTTAATAATCGAGGGCTCCAAAGAGCTTAGGGTTAGATATCTAAAGTCCCTGTTCTGGCTCTACTGTGTTTCGTCAGTTGGTGACACAATGCAGTTTTGCAGATCATCTGATGACCTAAATGTAGCTCACTTTGTCTTTAAATATATTTACAGGGCCTGGTTGAAATGTATAAAATCAATGCAAAGCGAGAGATGATGCCAGCCTCAGCGAGGCACACTTAGCAATCAGATATTTCAGCATATTGAAGATGAGCCATTGATTGTTTTATGTAATGATCGATTCTGTTTTGTTATAACGTCGTTTCCATGGTTGCATATAATTGTAAAATGTATTTTAGTTTTTTGTATTTTTTGTCATGATGCACCTAAAGGCTTATACAGAATAAAGGTCTAATAAGATAAAGGCACAGCTAAAGTTGTGATGTTACGAGACTACGTAGCATGATTCTAATAAAAAAAAGTAGGAGAAAAACAGAGTTACAGAAAAGGGAAGGAGTACCTGCAGAAAAGTTCAGAGCATCTAGCTTCAAGAGCTGTGACTGTGATACATACTGACACATATTCAAAAGTTCAGTAATGGTCCCACATTGGCCCAACACAGGGCAAATAAGAACAGATATACAACCAGGATCCAGAAGTCCCACAATAAGCAGACCCTTAGCTGGGCATAAACGGGGTGGGAGAATGGGCAGTAGAGGTGGGTGTCAATCTTTCTTCTTAGTAACAACACTATCCTGTGAGACAGGCCTCCAGTATGCATATGCTAGGACTCATAGCACTGTGCTGAGTGCTATTGGCTATGGGGGAGGTGGATTCCAGACCAGGCGATTTGTGATGGAACAGACCAGAAGATGAGCGAAACGCAGCATCCAAACCACAAAATGTTGTGCGACAAAGGTTATGAATTAATCCAAACCACTAGCATTGCCCTGGGAAGCATTCCACGCCATTGGGGTTTAACCGATCTGATGGACACAGCCATATACGAATAAGTCTTAGTCCTGACACCGATAGAAACAGTTGAGCCGGAACTGCTAGGCCATGTCCCCTCTGTACTGAAACACAAGCAAACCCAGACATGTTTCAGCCTGGTCTGCCCTCCTCAGTGAAGGGCAGATTGGTTCCCTATGGTGCAGCGAGCAAGGGACTCACATCTGTGCATACCCGCCTTACGTATGGAGACAAGACTCAAGCAGAAGATTTGATCAGTTATGAATTAATCTATATAACTGGCATTGCTCTGGGCATGCAGCATAACATTATGCCATCCAAGTACCCACTGTCAAGCCAGAGTTGGTGCCATAAATGTCCAGGCCAAAGGTTCACTACAAGGGAGTATTATATGCAGGCTGTGGCATGGGGGGTAAGTCCCGCCGTCTTTCCCCTATGACCCAACCTGTGACAGTGGGTGCGAGGGAGACGATGAGTTCAGAGTGGGACCCTTCTGCTGTCCATCCGTTTTCTGATTCCAGGGTGCTGAAAGGTGAACACACTGAAGAAAAGGGCCAAACACTATCTCTCTCAGACGCAGAGGTAAGTACAAGAGGGAAATAAGCCAGCATAGTTCCTCTGTGTGCAGCTCAGTGTACTATAGAATCATTTCAGCTATTTCAGTGCCATCCATGGATAGAAATAGAGCCTGGGCAAAGGATTAACCCCATACCTTGTTGTGAGGTATTTAGCTTCTCTGACTGAGGTTGTTTGGATGTTCATTCTACAATCTACGAGTGGATGGGGGACTGCACATCCGTATTAAGTACTCCTTCCCATAAGGAATCTGCTGCTATAAAAGAAAGCACTTGGAGCCAAGTATATCTGTGGTATTTCCAGCTATGACCAAAGCAGGATACAATTAATTCCAGACTTACAAATGTTATGTTATGTTATGTTATGTTATGTTACGTTATGTTATTTTGCATTTATATAGCGCCTTATATACCATTGATATGGTCTGAAGGCGCTGGTAGGTTGAACGCCCTTGGAAACCGAAGTTCGGATCAGTAGAGAGAGTAGAGGGAGTTAAAAGGTGCGTGTGAGCACCGGGCATGTGTGCAGCTCGTGCGGTATTCATGTAATAGCTGCTTCTTAGCGGTAGGTGTGGTGGTTGAGAGATCAGGAGTATGTGTTAATTCTGGCAGGATTTATCCAGACCGGATGTGGCTGCGTTAGGCCTGAGGAGAACGCCTGGCTGGGGGGGGGGTGTAACCAGCAGTGTTTAGTTAGAATGATGTGGAGTGAGCAGCGGATGTTGGTATGAGAACAGTTATACCGAATGGTGTCATAGTATCTCTGTGTTCTAGTTGAGTGGTGATGTAAAGGAGAGAGTAAGCGTGGTGGTGTGATATGATGGGTTATATGTTCTTTCAAACGTTCTCTGCATTCCAAACCATACTATATACGTCATGCAATTCTATGCGCTCCAGTCCGTTCCATGCACTCCTATCCACTCCATGTACCCGAGTCTGCTCCATACACTCCGGTCCGCTCCACGCACTCATGCATTCCAGTCTGCCCGCGCGCTCCAGTCTGCCCCACACATGCACTCTTGTCTGCCTCACGCATGCACTCTTGTCTGCCCCACGCATGCACTCTTGTCTGCCCCACGCTTGGGCTGCTGTCTGCCCCATGGTCTCCGCATTCAGCACTTCTACGTACCCATCTATTCTACGCACTCATCAGTACTGGATGCAATCTGTGCTCGTTCGTTCTACGTACGCGTCCACTCTACGGACTTCTAGATTCGACTTTCACAGAGATGCTATTGGGTATACTTCTAAATTCGACTTCTAAATGCACTTCTAAGTCCAACTTTCACCTGGAAGCTATTGGGCACCCTTCTAAATTCAACTTCTAAAAGCACTTCTAGATTCAACTTTTCACAGAGGGGATATTGGGCACACTTCTAAACACAACTTTCCATGAGCGGCTATTGGGTATACTTCTAATTACAATTTTCACAGAGAGGCTAGTGGGTACATTTCTAAGTTCAACATTCACAGAGGGCCAATTGGGACACTTCTAGATTCACAGAGAGGTTATTGGTCACACTTCTAAATTCAACTTCTAAGTGCACTTCTAAATCCAACTTTCACCTGGAAGCTATTGGGCACACTTCTAAATTCAACTTCTAATGCACTTCTAAATTCAACTTTCACAGAGAGGCTATTGGGTACACTTCTGGATTCAACTTTCACAGGGATGGTATTGGGCACACTTCTAAATTCAACTTTGCACAGAGGTGTTACAGGGCACACTTCTAAATTCACAGAGGGGCTATTGGGCACACTTCTAAATTCAACTTTGGGCAGAGGTGTTACAGGGCTCACTTCTAAATTCGCAGAGGGGCTATTGGGCACACTTCTAAATTCGATTTTCAAAGTAGGCTACTGGGCACATTTCTAAATACAACTTTCAATGAGCTGCTAGTGGGCACACTTCTAAATTCAACTTTGCACAGAGATGTTACAGGGCACACTTCTAAATTCACAGAAGGGCTATTGGGCACGCTTCTAAATTCGATTTTCACAAGGCCACACTATTAGGCACACAGAGGATACTTAGGAACACTTCTAAATTCAACCAGGGCACGCTATTAGGCACACACAGATGATATTAGGCACACACCTAAATTCAACCAGGGCACGCTATTAGGCACACAGAGGATATTTAGGCACACTTCTAAATTCAACCGGGGCACGCTATTAGGCACACTTCTTAATTCAACTTTACACACAGAGGATATTAGGCACACTTCTAAATGCAACTTTACACACAGAGGATATTAGGCACACTGCAGATTCATCCAGGGCACGCTATTAGGCACACACAGATGGTATTAGGCACACTTCTAAATTCAATTTTACACACAGCGGATATTAGGCACACTTTAAAATTCAACCAGGGCATGTTATTAGGCGCACTTCTAAATTCAACTCTACACAGAGAGGCTATTAGGCAGAGTTCTAGATTCAAGTAGGGTACGCTATTAGGCACACTTCTAAATTCAACTTTACAAAGAGAGGCTATTAGGTACAGTTCTAAATTCAACTTTAGCCAGAGAGGATATTAGGCACACTTCTAAATTCAACCAGGGCACGCTATTAGGCACATAGAGGATATTTAGGCACACTTCTAAGTTCAACCAGGGTACGCTATTAGGCACACTTCTAAATGCAGCTTTACACACAGAGGATATTAGGGACACATCTAAATTCACCCAGGGCACGCTATTAGGCACACAGAGGATATTTAGGCACACTTCTAAATTCAACCAGGGTACGCTATTAGACACACTTCTAAATGCAGCTTTACACACAGAGGATATTAGGGACACTTCTAAATTCAACCAGGGTACGCTATTAGGCACACTTCTAAATGCAACTTTACACACAGAGGATATTAGGGACACTTCTAAATTCAACCACGGCACGCTATTAGGCACACTTCTACATTCCACTTTACACAGAGAGGTTATTAGGCACACTTCTTAATGCAACTTTACACAGAGAGGCTATTAGGTACAGTTCTAAATTCAACTTTACCGGGAGGGGATATTAGGCACACTTCTAAATTCAACCAGGGCACGCTATTAGGCACACTTCCAAATTCAACTTTATATAGAGAGGAAATTAGGTTCAGTTCTAAACTCACACTTCTAAATTAAACTATGCATAGAGAGCCTATTATGGATACTAGTCAGTTCACCTAGGGCATGCTTATTAGGCACACTTGTATATGCAATTATACTACAGATGGAAAAAATTACAACGTTTAGCTTTCGGCGGATGGGTGGTAGGGTAGTATGGCGTGAAGTAATTGCTTCAGTCCCTACCCTTGCCACACTTACTTATTGTTGGCTTCTTGCTTCTCCTGCGAATACCTGCAGATACACCTTGGAGCTGTCACTGAAAAAGCCGTCCTTTGCCTTGGGTTCTTAGCCGACGGGCTGCGGGCAGAGGGCTGCCCAGGGGGGACTGGTAATGAATGGGAGTCCTCTTGTCAGGACCATTCACGGCACGGTGGGCGGGGAGGGATGAGGGCGGGCAAAGGAACCAAGAAGGGATGCGGATGGGAGATGGGCAACAAGGGGATAGGCAGGGGCTCTGGGCACTTTTTTAAAATTAAAATAGGGTCGGATGGCTCCAACAACAACTTCCACTCACCTCAAACCGCGGTGCAAAGTGAGGGGGCTGGGGCCTGCAGCGAGTGTTAGGCTGGGGAAGCAACGATGCACAGGCCAATCACGGCATGGTGGGCGGGGAGGGAGGAGGGCGGGCAAAGGAACCAGGAAGGGATGTGAGTGGGAGACGGGCAACAAGGGGCTAGGCAGGGGCTCGGGGCACTTTTTTTAAATTAAAATGGGGTCGGATGGCTCCAACAACAACTTCCACTCACCTCAAACCGCGGCGCAAAGTGAGGGGGCTGGGGCCTGCAGCGAGTGTTAGGCTGGGGAAGCAATGATGCACAGGCCAATCACGGCACGGTGGGCAGGGAGGGAGGAGGGCGGGCAAAGAACCAGGAAGGGATGCGGGTAGGAGACGGGCAACAAGGGACTAGGCAGGGGCTAGGCAGGGGCTCGGGGCACTTTTTTAAAATTAAAATTGGTTCGGATGGCTCCAACAACAACTTCCACTCACCTCAAACCGCGGCACGGTATGCATAGTACTAAGATACTGGCATGCGCCAAACAATGACTATAGGTTTGCAACCATGACACAGGCTTCCTAGGTTTGTAAGTGTGAAGAAAATACAGCCATATGTAGGGTATTTTGCAGAGATCTCAACTCAAGTAGTGCCACGCTAGGTGTGAAATAATAAACATTAATAACCCTTATCATGTTGGCTTGACGCTTGATGCACAGTAACTGTGCATCAAGGGCACAACCAACATGGTAAGGGTTATGTGTCTAGACTGTCTAGCCACATAATAACACTTATCATGTTTTCTTTAAAACCCGCAACTGGTTTATTACTCCATCTAGTGTCCGGAAGTGCAGCCTCTAGCATGTATGTTCCCATGACTAATTATGCACTGCACTCCTAAATTGGACTATAATGTTCCAGCTCTTAAACAGTCAAACACTACGTAACTGATGTCACCTCCACTGTTAAGACGAATTTCTGAACTCTGTCCTGGAGGCGCAGAGGTTCAGAAGGCCAACCTAATTACTTGGAACAGGGTAACCTCTGGACAAGCCAGACCAATTAGGGTAGCGATCGCGGCGGTCAAGACTAGGTCTCAAGAGGGGTGAGGGTGACTGAAAGCCCGCAATGAGCACACAAATCAAGGACACTTCCAAATTACTCCAAACAGGTGTTATATTAAAAATATATACACATTTATTCCAAGGCCTTTGCAACAATGACCGTAGCGAGAAATCACAATAAAACTCTAGTAAACCAACACATACCAAACCAATACAATATATATACAAATACAAACGAGTCTAAAGCGTTAGATGCATGAAATGTGTAGTCCACCTACAAGGGGAGCAAAACAGGCAGTGCGAAATAATGATTAAACCCAGTCTGCCTTCAGAGGCACCTAACTAAAAGGAAGTTCAAGCCCTACGAAGAGTGGAGCCTTGTGCTCAAAAGTACATGCACACGCTGGTGCCAATGGGCAAAAAGGGGAGTCTCTTCGAGGGAATCAGGCAGTTCAGTTTGGTGCACAAATGAAGAAGAACAGAGTTCCGCAACTCAAGCGCAGCCTCCACTGTGGGCAGAAGCAGAGCGCGAGTACAGAAAGGCGTGCTGTTTGACACAGCGGGGAAAAGCTATGGGCTCCGGCAGGAGGGCGACCAGTTCCTAGCTATGCTACTCACCGGTCCCCGATGCAAGCAGACCCAGGCTTCTCCGTGTCAGTTTCAGTGCTGGCAGGTTCAGGGGAGCAGGGGACGTCTCGTCGTCGTGTAGATTCTGCAACAGCAGAGTTGAGTTAAAGATGTCCCAAACGAAGTGAACCCGCACAGTTTGTTACCACAGCAGGGCCACGGAGCGGCCGTGTGTTTCTCAGCCAAATGTACACTACTCACTTCAGACCTGGGAATGCCAAGTGTACGAATCGTGTGAGAGTGACAAGGACTCGAAATACAACACAACCTGGCGGCGGTTACAGAGCAAGACTCCTGGGTAGGCTGGTCAGTCTTCTGGATGGCCCAGAGACACTTCCGAAGGCTTACGTGCAGGAGATGGTGAAGATGCCGAGAATAGCTGTCCCCGCTATTCCAAGGGTCGAAGTACCAGTACAGGCCTTCTGGTTCGATCAGAGGTAGAAAGGGTTTCACAAAGCGACAGCAGTGCAGAGGAGCAGTCCTTCAGCGGGTCACCAGCGATTCCTCGGTTCAGCCTCGTGGTTGCAGGATACTTGGCTCCTGTATTCCTTTGTTCGTGAGAACTCAGGAGATCGACATGGTAGTGGCGTTTCCAGCCCCCTCTTATCTATGGTTTCCTTCGCGCCAAAACGGAGGGGACCCAATGGGAGATCCGCTCATCAAACACTCACACCATACGTGGACCTATCACGGACCACGGTGGTCCCAGGCATTCACAACACACTAGACTCTCTGGCACCCAGGATGTGTATTGGGACCATACATCCCAGCCCACATCCTGGAGGCACACACAAGGCCTGTAGAAGCCCGCGAAAGCATCTGTGTTTCACGGGAAAGTACATGCCCAAATAAGGAAGGGCCCGGGTCGGCTCGACCTGGGGAAGGTGAAGGGGCAAGATGGTCAGCAGACAGGACAAAGGAGCCTCGTGGTCTGGCCATTTTGGGAGCCAGGCCACCATTTTGGGCTAAGCACGAGAAATGCGCTTAAAACGCCAAAAGGAGCTCGAAAACACAAGAAACGATCGCTGCCACCATTCCCGTCCGTGATTCACTTGCACCGATCATTTACAATCCAAACAGAGTATCTACGGCCTGTAGAAGACTAGAGACCCAAGAGAGCAGTAACTTATCTTACAGTGCCCTCTTGTGTCATGTTGCACGAAAGCTGCAACATGATAAAGAAACTACGGAAAACAGCGTTTCCCAGTACTGACTGTCTTAAGGGCATGTCAGTTTCCCCGTAAGAATGGAGTGAAAGCCCAGAGGAGTGCGGCAGAAGGCTGCACTTCTCTGGCAAAGTCTAGATCATGGTGAAAACAACAGCAAAAAGTTTAGGGGTTGCCACATGGAAGGAAAATTACCCACAATTAAGAAATCTCTCCTAACATCCACCCGGCCCTCCTACCTAAGGACTTTTGTGCATTAGTAATAAGCTAAACTATACTTTTTTTTACAATCTCTATCGCATACTACTTGTGCCAGCTGACCACTCCCCTTTGAGTTCATGTGCATCCTATGCATCTTTAATCATATGGTATCTGTACCAAGGACTGAAGCCCAATACAACTGATAATCAATTATGTGAAATGAATTATGATGTGAATGCATTCCTAGTTGTGAAAGAACATGCATCATGAACATGTATCATGAATTAGATACAAAAACATATCTCAATTTGGAATAACTAAATAGTCCCTTTTGTCCCACACACAAAGTTCGGATGGTGGGCAAGTACACAGGCCTGTGAACTCCAGTCATACATTGGTGCCGGAACCTCTCTCCCATAGGATTCATCACATTGCAAACCCCTCATGACAAGTTATTAGTATGTAACCTGAGCTTGACTGCAGTGGTGGGCCTCTTCCAGTAATGCCTTCCCTCCCTTGTGGACATTTCCCTGTACCCAAGCAGACGTTTTGATGCTCACAAACTCCCAGCCATGCATTCTCTACTTACTTCATCTACACTTGCCTTCATTGATTAAAGGGCCTCCATCTTGGCAAGCAATTTTGTCACCATCTGAAAGTTAGCATCATTATCTCATGCTATTCAGCGGTAGTTCTTAGGATGCCAAAAGTTAATTTGATTAATTAACTTAAGTTTTCCAGTGGATGGACTCCCTTTTCTGACTGGTATATCTCTGTTGCCTCTTGAGTCAGGTTAATGGTGCCTGTGTGCTGTCAATTTAGATTTTTACAGCCAGCCTATTTCTTTCCGAAAAATGACTATTTGTCTTTGTCTGCACTTCAAAGGCGAAGTGTGCTTTGGTGCCGAGCCCATCTAAGTTCAGGAAGTCTTCTGCTGTGGTGGTCTTCGTGAGTTCCCGCAAGTGTGTAATAAGGGAATCCTGCACCAACTCTATTTCTGCCACTAAGACTAATTGGTGTCCAATGCTGCTGCAGTCTGTCCTCAAGCACTCATTCACTCAATGTGCAGTAATCTCACCTGATCGCTGCCTTTCACCACTGCTGCCTTTCCATGGAGCTGGCTGCCATTTCCACAAGTGTCTTGGGGGTTAATGGATTTCTAGAGCAGTGTTTGGGGGGATCAGTCAAGCGTCTATTGGTCAAACCTAACGCCATCGTTGTCAGAAATATCTATGCTCAAAAATATCGTGGTTAATAGAGACACCAGGCACGAATTACAACTGTCACCTGTTCATTTTATTTTTCTAGAACCATTCTATTGATGTGGAATTTCTAATTCCAGAATCCGAGGAATACAAGTTGGAAACTGTATATAAAGTTCTCTTTTTACACAAACAAGGTGATACTATTTTAAGAGCAGTTCCCAACAACATTGACAAGCCGATCAATGGTGTTCACAAATGTCCTAAGGTTTCCATATATAGGATAAACATTCCAAAGAAATCCATGGAGGAAATCCTTTGATCGCTTTGGAAGTAGAGTACATTGTTGACAGTTTTGCATTAAGATATCTTAGTATATAAATTCATTTTTATGTATAGCTTTGTAATTATTTAATGAAATGAAAAGTGATTTGCCAAGAAAAACTGCACAGAGTGCATATTGATGGCTGGAGCACTCCCATTTTGGTTGGCTAACAAAGTCCTGATATAGTAGTTAGCACATGAAACCACCATTAGTCACACTTTTAGTCCCCCCGGTCACAGTCCTTACCAGTTGACGTAAGTCACCCCTCACCACATGACATGATAGTGTAGCATGTCGCCAACTGTGTTCTCCCTTCCCTTCTCTCTCTCTCTCCTTGCCAGTGGAGTGCTCTGCTACATCAACACTAACAGGATAAAGGAGCAGTCCTCCAGTTATTTACAAGCTCCATTTTGTAATTCTTTTGTGTAAGGCAACAACAAGCAAGTCCTTTCATAGTGCACCCAGGGGGTAAGGCAAGGGGAGTGGCGATCCGATCAATCATAGGCTCGAGTAACATTCAGGCCGTTAATGTGCGACACGGCGGGAAGGGTGAAAAAGTATGGGACATTAAGGTGCAATACAGAGCAACGAGAGCATAAGCAAGAGAAAGAGCACAAGAGTACAAAAAAGCAAAAAAGATGCAAGCAACTTCAAACAGCGGCAATGGTAAGTAGAGCCACTGCTTAGAACAAAGGAGGTGCAGAAGACCGGACCCATGGACGGAGGTCAAGCAGAGAGAGGGGAGCATAAAGCACCCAGCAAAACACAGCAGGGAGAGCAATGTACCAAAGGCACCCAGCCAGGATAGGAAGCCCACATTCTATGTAATTTCATTCATCCAGGCCATAGAATTTCCAGAAAAGGAAAGCCTTCAGTCTTTTGCAGCCAAGAACATGTCTATCCATTTCCATGACTGTGACCAGAGTGGAGATCACCAGAGTGTTGGAACATGAGGATCTCAAATGCCTCATAGAGAGGTGTGTTTTTATTTTCTGGCTGATGTCCCCTGATCCAACACTCCAGAGAGAACTTTGAATGAGGCAGGGGGCTATGGTGTTAATACAGATAATGCAGTGAGTGTAGTGCAGATGAAATGTGATCCCTAGGTTTGAGGCATATGGTGAGCCTTGCTGCTTTGTTCTGGATAATTTACAGTTGCTGTGTGAGGGCCTGGTGTCTTCAAAAAAGGAGGCTGCTCCAGTGGTCCAGCCGTGCAAGAATGATAGCAGAGGTGCCACAAGTCTTTTGTGCACTCTTCAGAAGCCATAAGAGGGAGCTCAGAACACGAAGATGGAAATGTGATTTCTTGGTGATTAAAAAAATATGGAGAGCAAACGACAGAAGGCTGTCAAACGTGACAGCAAGGTAGCAAAGGTTGGAGGGTGGCCTAAGGAGGTGGACCGGGAGACAAGCCAAGCAGGAGGAATGGAGTTGCCGAAGTAGATGATTTAAGTCTTTTTGGGTTCAAAGGCAGCTGGCTATCATCCAGCCTTGGTTCTGGAGTTGGCCTTCTGAGATATGGTGGTAGGTGGGTGCAAATTCCAGAAGATGGAAGGAAATGTGTGCATCTTCAGCTTAGTTTTGAAAAATAGTTGCATACGAGGCGTAAGCTAGGTGTTAAAATGCTACAGGGATAAAATGGATCCCTGGCGAAATCTGCAATCTTGAATTCTGGACAGAAAATAGCCTGGTCTAGCCTGAACATTCCTGTTACAGATGAATAACAGGTTCATGCAGAGGCCAGTGCCATTAATGCCATATGAGGTTTCCAGGCAGCGTCGGATAACCGAGTGGTTGACAGTGTCAAAAACCATCGTGAGATCAAGGAGAATAATAATGGAAGGGCAACTGACATCAAATGATGAAAGGATCTGATCTCTCCTAAACAGCAGAGTAGAGTTAGAGCTTCTGAGCAGTCTAAATCCAGATTGGTGATTGTGTAATAAGCAATGAGTCTCATAGAAACAGAGTAATTGTTTGGTGACCACCTTTTTAAGGATTCTGCCGATAAAAGGTGTATTGGCAATGTTGACAGTCATTTTAAGAGGAACCGGGGTTGGCATTTGTTTCCCTTAGGGAAGGTTAATACGTGTCTTCTTTGGCAATTTCAGGAAGCCACGTGTTTTCTAAGAGCTGTTTACCAAGGTAGTTAAGGCTGGGCCGAGACTATGAATATTGTCTTTAATGGTCTTGGAGAGGCAGGGATCAACCTGCTCTGGGGTGACTTTCAAGTTTTTAACCAGAGTCATAAGGTCCGATTGGAAATTTGAGAGAGCGGAGGGGATTGAGATTTTATTTTCAGATCGTGGATGGGTGGAGTTAAGGACCAAGGTAGGGTAGAGATTATCTGAATAATGGCATCCATCGTTTTATACGAAGACAGAGCAGAGGGAATCAGCAAAAACATTGGAGGCAACAGGGAGAGTGCAGTCTGCTGCACTAGGCGATTTTGAAGCTAAGAGTTTGTGTTTCCTGCATGGTACTCATTTGAGCTGCACCCCCTTAAAAAGCTTTTCCCAGCGTGTAGCATGGCGCGTGGTGTGCGGCAGTGAGAGTGCAGTCTGCTACAGACCGCTGCTGCATTCGGCCAGTCACATCTGCTGAATTCAGTAGGAGCCGGGTGAGTGTTTCATCTGATACTCACTTGTAACGATTTTGAATTATAAAGCCCTCATATGCTTACAAAGTAAATCAGCCAGCGAAATTGCTACAAATTTGATCAATCTGCCAAATACATCATCCAGCACGAACTGCATAATCAATCTGATGGGCCAGCCACAGGAATTTCATCAACACCAAAACCTGGTGGCGCTAATGGTTGTGTCAGAGTCAACAAAGGTAGCATCATGGCTGAGGTTCAGGAGGGTGTTTTGTTCACCAAAATAACATCATTTTTCCCAATCAAGAATTATTCCGCCGCCATGCTCTCCTTTGCTGAGCTGCCTACCTTTGCAATATGAGCTTGCAAGGAGCTTGTATAACGCTTCAATTTACGTTGAAGTCTCTGACTCAGTCCTATTGAATTTAGAACAAGCAGACATAGAACCGCTGATGAACCCGGCAACTGAAGCGAGCCGGAGGTGCCGGACTTTACCATCTTGCAACAATTAGGGAAACCCCCTAAACTTGTCTTTGATAGTAGGCTCTTTCCCATCCTTGGTTTTACCCACTCTGTATGAAGCCCCTGGGGTATCTCCTATCCGAGCTACGATCATCTCTGCCCTTGACTTTGTTTTAAAATCGTTGGTCGAATTATATTTGAATATCAATGGAAACTTTATAGATCAAAGAAATGTATTGTCACAAATTAACGCAAAGCTCTCCTTTTTGGAAGGCTTTGTGATGGTTTCTATGTCTGATACATAAATCCACATGGTAAGACCTAAATGTGGGAAAAGCACGAATAAGCCTTATAAGCCATCTTCTCGTTGTACGTTCGAGACAGCGGTCCAGCTGGAAGATGCTATCATTGACTTGGAGAAAGAGGGTCAGTTGGCTGACAACCAATTTACTGGCCAGTTAGCTCCTCAAGATGAGACTGTTGACCTTACGGAAGATCCAAATGAAAATTATTCAATTTTTTATGAATGAAAGAAAAAGTGTGTTCAGAGGGGAGACCTGCTGACGAAATCAAAAAATCCGAAATCGAGTATGAACTCCAACAGAAGTTCCTGAAAATTCTTGCACCACATAGTACTCCAAGAGTTTGAAACTGAGGGCCTAATTACAATAATGGCGGAAAAAATATGAAATGGTATTAGCATTAGAACCAACTTTGCCCTAGTGCAGAAATGCATCAAAAATATATCTTTTTTGCTCAAGGGCATTTTTTTACTCTGGTGCTTTTAATATGCCAAACTGCACTTGTTGCAGTGGAGTGGTTTTCCAATGTGTCCCAGTGTTTTAAAAAAAATAGGGCAAACTTTGCCCTAGTGCTAATACCGTACAACTTTGCACTTGCACCAGTGAAATGTTTCTGTAATATGGCCCATGATATCTATCAAAGCCAGGAACAGCAGAGCCCAGGCAACCTAGTTGGCAAGTCAGTTTGGCTGAGGAACTGCATCTGGAGTCAGCTTGGCCCTAAAAGAAAGGAATGATATCCCAACTGGCCTTTATGATGGTCATCAGATCCTTCCTGTTGGCTAAGTGGGTGTTATCTAGCTCTAACCATAGGACCAGGGCTTCTCTTGATTCCAGTCTCACTCCCCAAACCCTGCTGGTTTACATCTATTATTACAATTCTCTGGGGATGAGAGGTGAAGGGATCCTCACCTTTGGGGTTCTGAGGGAGCACATTTTAATCCAAATGTTTAACTTACTGTTACTTGGATCTGCACGCTCATGCTCTGAGAAAATCCTAGTATGAGGGTGAACACTTCAAGAGGGGGTGAAGGAAGAGTCTGGTCAATGTACCCCTGAGCCAAGGTCCCACCAGAGCAGAGGAAAGAATCTGCAATCTGTAGGCCCTCTATCCCAGAAGGAAGACTTTGCCAAAACTGTTGCTTATTTACCTGGAAGACATGATTCTCAAAGAGCAGAACCCCACATGAAATATTTCCCTGGAGAAATAAATAAGACACAGGAAACACCACAGGACAGTCCTATGGGGAGGTGGCCACTGGGATTCCCCCTGCTGGAGAGAAGATCAACCAGATTTGCCAAAACTTTGGTGAAGACTGAGAAAGCTGTTCTCAACCCGAACGACAGGGCTCTCTATCAATACACATTTCCAGCAGCAACCATAGAAACTACTGCCAATTATTTCCTTCAAACATGGCGGAGCACTATGCGCCTCAAGTTAAAAAGGAAAAAAACTTTGGAAGAAAAGCCCAAACTATTTACGGAATATTCGTAAAGATAGCCTGGACATCTATAGGTTCGGTGCCATGGAGAAGACATTGTTAATTGTTTGGGCATTTAATAGGTATATTTTATCTTAATGAAGGCCTGCAAACAGTTGTGTTATATGTTAGAATGGCTTAAATGCTGTATACAATTTTTTAAACATTTATTGGAAGCTTACTCCTGGGATATAGAGACAATCTATAGGACCCTGTTCTCTGCTCAACTGATAACAGATATAAATGACAGGCCCAGCAAGTAACCTATCGAATTTTGTTACATATCTCAATTCAAATATCTGGGGGTTATCATTTACCTGCATATCGAGTATGTCTAGCATAGACTTTCTGGACTTACGAATTACAATGACTCCAACTGGATACATGACTCATACTTTCAGAAAAATCACATCAGTAAATTCAGTGCTACATGCTATGAGCTGTCTTAGGAAAGCCGTTGTTGCAAACATACCAAAAGGTGAATATATAGGAGCCAAGCGGAATTGTATTCGGGAATGTGATTATTGGGTAGAATGTGAAAATATCAGAAAAAGATTTGTGTCCAGAGGTTATTCATCTGCATCACTTGATGCAGCACATCATGAAGTGAATCAGTTGGAGACAGTCGCATTGTTGACACCTAAGTCAAAAGATCATGGTCTGGGTCCCAAAACACTCAGGTTCATAACGAGGTACAATTCGGTCAGCCAGCATCTGTTTCATATTTTGCCAAAAAAATTGGCACCTCTTAAAACTCGACAAAGATTTGGTGGAGCATCTTGACATGAAACCACATATTATATAAAGTAAGGCCCCTACATCGAGGAATTCACTATGTCCCTCATACATGAGAGGGATCCCCCAGACTCAGGTTTGGTTGCAGAAAAGGAGGCTTCCATAAGTGTGGAGCTTGCTCAATGCGCCCATTTGCCTTTGAAACCAATGAGATCAATTTTGTTAATTTCGGTACTCAGAAAGTGGACACATTTATCAATTGTAATTCTATGTTTGTAATGTATTAAATCATATGTGTCTGTGGCTCACATTATATAGGTACCACAATCTGTGCTTTAAAAGTTAGGATCTGTGAACATGTCAGTACCATTTCTAGTCAAGATGCCAAGTACCCATTGGCCATGCAAAGGCAACGGTTCCATCAAATGGACAATACCAAAGATTTGCACTTTGGAGAAATGACACAAGTATCCTCACCGCCTAGAGGTGGTAATCGAGAACTAAAGTTGAGGCAATTGGAATCTCGCCTCATCTGTAAATATACTACTGTACACTGTGGTCTTAATATAGACCATGAGTTTTCTGTTTTTCTGTAAACATGTAATTTTATTTCAAACACTTAGAGATTGAAGAACTGTCTAATCAATTCCCAGTAAGTGTTGCTTTGGCGTCCACATTTGAATATGCCAATGAGCAATGTGCGTAATTGAATCTGCCATTGAGCAATGTTCATACCATGGATATTCAAGCACGACATTTAGACTTTCATGTATACCTGTCTTCTCTGTATTCTGTGCACAACTGTATGACCCATTAGATTTATATACACAACACATGTTTTGCATTTAGGACTAGACTAAGATCGCCATGGATATATATGCATTCTGCCTATTGTGTCGAATTGTTTTGTCCTTCGGATTTATATATATAATGGTTCCAGAAATAATACATTTTTTGTTCCCCATAATTAGACTTGGGGAACATCAGAGCCAAAGCAGCTTTTTACCTCATTGTTCTTATTCAGGTCACTCCATTCCAAGATGGTGGACCAGTGTGGTCAAACAAAGGTCTTCTGATTTTCTCTATCTGTTGCAACAAGAAAAGTAGTCTGAGGGCAGACACCTTAGAGAGTTGTTGTTTGGTGATCTGCTAGTGACGAGAGGTGAGTGTCTAATGTGACAAGGAATCAGTTTACCAATGTTTTACTTTTACAAGTGAAGGTTAACTGAAATGGTGTTTCTCCTTTATTTTTCCCTCCTTCCTTACCTATAATGGCTAAAGTTTGGGTGTCCGTACTTGCGGCATAATTATACCTTAAAATCAGGTATGTCTAGTATCGTTGTGCGCCTGTGATGGTATTCACCAGTAAAAGGTTTGAGCAGGTGGCATTAAATTAAGTGATTGCTTTTGTGTTTTGAATTACAGCTTACCCTAATCTCCCAAAAGTGGGGGTCCAAAACACAGTAAAGGTAGGCGGTCCTTGGATAATTGGTTACTTCGTTTTCCCAAGTTATAAATATCAGATCACTGTGGCATTCACTGGTCTTATCACAGTGCATATTTCCCAATATACCTAGGTTCACTAGCAAAGATAAGGGTCATTCAGTGCATGACTAAGCATGATTTATGGTCCACTTGGCTCTGATGTCACCCACTTGGGCAGAACAATATGGCTTATCACCTACATGTATTTTTCAATGGTGGTGTTTTGTTCATAATCGTGGTTGTTTAATGTACGCTGACAATATGTCTATCTCATAATGTGTTTATGGTTCATCTGTTTTCTCATTATGGGCCTATGTTTTTTTCTGTTTTCTTTTTATGGATTACTACATGCTATACTGGTATCATTTGTGATCTTGCTTGCTTTAATTCATGAATGGCTAATCTGTCTTATTGCAATATTGTCAACACATATATTGGACCACCATACTTTGCGTCCTTCAACCTTATGCGCCGATTTGCGTTTCTCATGCACTAAACCACATTCTATTTTGATTTTATGTATGTTTGTTTGTTTGTTTGTTTCTTGGTATGTGGATACCAACCTGGAAGAAGACCTACGGTCGAAACACATGCTGGCTGTTTTATCTCCATTAAACATTTGATTTATCTTATACCAACAGTACCTGTGCAGTGTGGTTGTGAAACTGTTCTAATAAACAATAATACTACTCTAGCCGCCCCTGTCATGAAGCTATAAATAGTTAGAGATATAGAGTTTTCTCTTTATCGTTTGTGTAAACCCAACATTCGAAAAACAGAAGGTGCTACACATGTGTGCTGTCCTTCATGTTTTAGAGAGCTTTCTGATTATTTCTAATAAATTAGAATGTTTTAAAATAAAACATGTTTGTAATATTACCAACAGAAATATGGGGGATACATGAGAATGTGCTATGACACCCAAACACGTTATTGGAGTTATGTTGAGTTGTAAAAGACATGATTCAAAGAAAACAGATAAAATAGTTTGGTAACACTTAATTAATATAACAAGTGGAACAATAATCCTCCCTACACCGTTGTTGATGATTATGTAAATGTTCACCCATGATTCAGGAAGTGTTGGGGTACCTGTAGGATTTAGACAAATACACACTTAAACACTTCATATATTCACCAACAAATACCTAAGAAATAAAAGAACACTTCCTTTACAGTGCCTCCTCTAGCAAGGGGCTCTGCGTTCTGTGGTTCCCAGATGTTTTGGACTACGGCTCCCATGATCTCTCACCATTGACTATGCAGGCAAGGGTTGATAGGAATTGCAATCGGCAACAAATCTGCAGAATCAAAGTAGCTTGAAAAGCTATCTGTTGTCTTTCCTAGCAAGGCTGGGTTCTACTGAGGGTCCTAAGCAGCTTCCACATGGGCTTCTAAGGCTGCTGTTAAGTGGTTCCCTACCATGAATGCTGTGTCTCTACTTGGGAACTCAATATGAAGATGGCATGTTTCCTGAGCAGTACACAGTGTATCATTGAGCTCAGGAAGATGGCACCAAACCTCCTCTGCAAGTGTGGATCTAAAACCTGACCTTGGGTTTGGATATTCACCTACTGTGAAGACACCTTATTCTCCCATGAGGCTGTAAGCTAGCCACCTTCCTTCAGCTTTATGGGCTGTTCATGGACAGGTAGGATCCAAAAATAAGGCAGGCACCAAAAATGAAGGTGGACCGTGTTCGCAAATAGCAACTCTGGACCTTTTTGTAATAAACTGTTCAAACTGTTGGAGTGGTACTTGGGAACACATTTTGGAAAAATGTGTGGCAAATTATCCCTTGTGAAGACACTGGTCCAGTAACATTGAACAAAACTACCAGAAGCATTGTACACAAAGTACTTACATTGCCCACATTGCCCCCACAAAACTATCCCATAGTGGCCAGTTCAGCTGGCCCTTCAAGCATGACCTGCAGGTCAGTGCAAATCTGTTGATGGACTGGAGCTTCGCAACAAAAACGCAGATGTCGAATCCGCAAGGAATGAGAAGCAGGAGGAAAAAGATGAGGAGAGGATCAGAGAGAAAGAAGTGAAAGAGATGAGTGTAACGCTCACCTGATTCCCACGGAGGCGCAGGTCTGGCTTCGAGTGCTGATGCTTCTTCAATGGTGAAGCGCAGGACTCTGAAGATGGACAGGAAGGGCCCTCTACTCTGGCTTCTCCGGCTCGCAGGAATATTCCCCTGTGCGTGAAAAGGGAGTATTACCAACTGACTGAGTTATGCTCAAGCCTCCCACTCTCTTCCAACCCTCCACGATACCCTTCCACGATTCCCCGTGAAGTCTCACCTTAGGGTCTGAAAGGACGAGCTCTCCATCCTGCTTCTGACGCAGGGGCGCGTTGAACCCAGTTACTTCACTGGATTGGGGTTGGATGGGAGTTCAGGTAAGCTTGATTATACTGGTAAGGCGCTGTAAAAGTTCTGTTGCAAGTTCCAAAGTTCAAGCTTTAAATAATAATGTTCATTGTCTTTTTTCAGGTGATGAATGAAGATTCCTTTGGAGACTTCTTGCAACAAAGCGCTGATGTTGATGTCTTTTCCCCATAGGGGCCGGGGTTCGGAATGCCGGAGATATGGCGCCGACCCGAAGTGAAACGTGCAGTTCCAGTAAAGATCTGGTAAGTCCTAGATGAGCGCTCAGGTAATGTTTTTGCATTCGCTCATCTAATGTCTTTGTCTTTTTTCCCCATAGGCGCCGGGGTCCGGCTTGGAAGCAGCAAGACCCGAAATGAAATGGGAATGACCCAACAGGTAAGTCTTAGAAGGAAACTGAGCTTTTCCTATTCCCTTCCTTCTCTCACCTCTTATTCTTGTCTTTTTCTCTAGGCTCTGGGAAGTGGCTGTGTATCCGGATGATCGCTGCTGAAGATGGAGGAACCCAGGAAAGGTGAGTGAAATGCAGCGCTGCAGCGATCGTAACGAAATGCTTTTAAAAATGATGTCTTCCCTTTCAGGATCGTCGGTGATGTCTCCGTGGTGCAGATTAGCTGGTAGGTCTCTTTTCTCCCTTTGCAGGTGACCCAGGATGCTGACAGGCGTGGCTGAAGTCCAGATGCAGGAGCTGACACGGTGAGCGTCCAGCTGCGAGGAGCAGAACAACGCGAAGCGTGAGTTGCTGATCGGGTGTTGTTTAAATAGCTTTGGAAGAAGTTCCAAGTGTGTATCCTTCCTCCGATCAGGTATGTATCCTTCCCCGACCACACCAGGGTGGAAAGTAGTCCCACAGGTAAAGTAGTTCCTATTCAGGCCTCAAGAGGGCCTGGATGTGGCAGCATGGTCTGCATCAGGTAAGTGCACATTAAAACACTTGAACACATGTCTAGCTTTATGAGCCTGGCGCCTAAGGCGCCAGGACAGAGGTCCAACATGAGCCTGGCGCCTAAGGCGCCAGGACTGCGTCCAAAGGGCCCCATCTTGGGCCCGCTGGCACTCCCCTGGGGGAAATGATGCCTGCCTCTGGGGTTGCTGGGTCGGACCTGGCTCCTTGGAGGTAGGCATCATGATAGTACCCCCCCTCAAGGCCCCTCCCAAGGTTCTTCCCTCCGGGGGTTTGGGCTTGTTCGGAAATCTCTGGTGAAACCTTTGTACTAATCGAGGTGCGTGGACATGGTTACTAGGCTCCCACGATCTCTCCTGAGGTCCATATCCCTTCCAGTCAACAAGATAGAAGAGTTTCGACTTTACCACCTTGGAGTCTAAAATGTCTTTAACTTTGAATTCTAATTCCCCTTCAATTTGAACTGGATCTGGAGGCTTGGACAATCAGGTTCCTGGTTGTACTGGCTTCAAAAGTGATGCATGAAAAACTGGATGAATACGCATGTTGGACGGTAGATCCAGTTTAAAGGCCACTGGGTTGATTATAGCTATGATGGGATAAGGTCCTATGAATCTGGGATTGAAGGTTCGCGGGCCCTTGAGGGGTAAATGTTTAGTTGCTAGCCATACCTGGTCTCCTACTTGGTAAGGGGGAGTTTTACTTCGGTGCAAATCAGCGTTTTCTTTATACTTTTTCTTGGCTTGCTGTAAATGAGTTGCAGCTTCTTTGAAGGCTCGGGTTATTGTGGAATGCAGATGATTTACTGCGGGCATTTCCAGGGTCAGAGGTGGATCTAGATCAGAGGTCCGAGGATGGTGACCATACAGAGTATAAAAGGGGGTTTGTCCGGTTCCAGAATGCACTGAATTGTTGTATGCATATTCTGCGATCCAAAGGATGTCTTTCCAATTTAACTCGGATTGGTGTAACATGCACCGAAGATATTGCTCAAGAGTCTGATTGGTTCTCTCGGTTTGTCCGTCGGTCTGGGGGTGGTGGCTGGTGGATAACCGCACATCTATTTGTGCTAGTTGGCAACACCTCTTCAAAAAATGTGAGATAAATTGACTTCTACGATCCGAGACTAAAATGGAAGGGAAACCATGTATGCAAACTATAATCTCCCTGAATTTCTAGGCCAAGGTGGAAGCTGAAGGCAAACCCTTTAAAGGGATAAAGTGGGCCATTTTGGAGAATAGGTCCACAATTACAAGGATTGTGTTGTAACCAGCACAAGGAGGCAGATCTGTTATAAAGTCCATTGACAGGGTGTGCCATGGTGCCGGTGGAATATCCAAGGGTTGAAGTAGGCCGGCTGGCCTTTTCTTTTGAGCCTTGTTTTGGGCGCAAATTCCACAAGACAGTACAAAAGACTTTATGTCTTTTCTCCAAGAAGGCCACCAGAAGTGGCGTTTGATTTTTTCCTCCATTTTAGCGATACCAGGGTGTCCTTCCATTAAAGATTCATGATGATGGGCAATAACAAGTTCTTGCAATTCTTTACTTGGCGGAAACAACCGCTCCTGGAAGTAGGGTAAGTCATCCTTAACGATGTAATGAGGACCCTTTTGACTCCATTCCAGTAAGGTTGAAGAGTCTAGAAGTTGTTTTCCTTGCGTTTGGATATCCTCAATAGATTGCAATGAAGTTAAGCCTAAGATTCTTTGCTCAGGTATGATGGGCACAGGTTCTAAGCTCGAATTAGGTTCTTCCATGCCAATCCGGGATAAGGCGTCTGCTTTTCCATTCTTGCAGCCAGGGCGATAGGTAATTACAAAATCAAATTCTGCAAAGAATAGAGCCCATCGGAGTTGTCGTGAAGATTGAGCTTTGGTCATCTTTAAATACTGTAAGTTTCTGTGGTCCGTAATTACGGTGATGGTGTGTCTTGCCCCGAGAAGGTAGTGACGCCAAGCCTTGAAAGCAGATTTGATGGCCAGTAACTCTTTATCGGTAATTGCGTAGTTGATTTCAGGAGGAGAACATTTTCTGGACCAAAAGGCCACTGGGTGTAGTTGGTTAGTTTTTGGGTCTCTTTGCGACAGGACAGCTCCCATGGCCGAATTGGAATCATCGGTTTCCTCTATGTACGGGAGATCTGGGTGTGGGTGCTTCAATACAGGTGCAGAGGTGAATTTGGTTTTCAGGTCCTGGAAGGCTTGTTCGGCCTCAAGAGTCCATTCGAAGCGTTTGTTTTTCTTTAGGAGAGCGGTGATGGGTTGGACTGTTCTGGAAAATTCCGGGATGAATCTTCGATAGAAATTGGCAAAGCCGAGCATGCTCTGAACTCCCTTCACCGAGCTTGGAGATGGCCATTTAAGGATGGCGTCCACCTTTCGCGAGTCCATTCGGACTCCTTGAGGTGTCAAGATGAATCCGAGAAACTCAACTTCTGTGGTATGAAAAATGCATTTTTCGAGTTTTGCAAATAGTCTGTGCTGGCGCAGTTTCTCAAGAACTGCCCTAACATGTTTTCTGTGATCAAATTCCGAAGAAGAGTACACCAGGATGTCGTCAATGTAAACAATGACGCAGACATCGATAAGTTCCCGAAGAACATCATTCATAAAGTACTGAAAGGCGGCAGGTGCATTGCACAAACCGAAGGGCATCACCTGATATTCGAAGAGCCCAAATTTGGTGCGGAATGCAGTCTTCCATTCGTCGCCTTCTTTTATGCGCACCAGGTGATAAGCTCCTCAGAGATCTAACTTGGTGTACACACAAGTGTCTTTCACCTGGTCGATAAGCTCAGGGATCAAGGGCAGAGGATAACGATTCTTAACCGTTATTTGATTTAGGGCGCGATAGTCTATACACGTTCTAAGGTCGCCTTCTTTTTTTGGCACGAAGAACAGAGCTGAAGAGACAGGAGACTTGGACGGGCGAATAAAACCATTGGCTAGGTACTGATCTAAATACTGACGCAAATGCAGGTTCTCAGGTTCCGTAAGAGCATAAATCCTACTACAAGGTAGTTGAGCATTGGGTACCAGATCGATCTTGCAATCATAAGACCAATGGGGAGGTAACGTGTTAGCCTGTTCTTTCTGAAAAACGTCTTGGAATTCTTGGTATTCTGACGGTAGCTGTACAGGGGTGGAAGTTGCTGTGGCTAGACCCATAGCTGGATTTCTTGGATAACAAGTTGGTTCACAATCAGGAAAACGTATCTTCTTTGCTCGCCAGTCAATTCTGGGATTATGTGTTTCTAACCAAGGAATTCTAAGAATTACTTGAAATTGTGGGGCCTTGATCACATCAAACACGATTGCTTCCCGATGTCCATCCTGACCCACCAGTGTCACTTCAACAGTGGAATGCGTTACAGGCCCTGAGGCTATTTCGGTTCCATCTACTGTAGTAATGACATCTTGGGTTACTTTCGGGCGGAGAGGAAGCTTAATCCTGGAAGCCAATTCACGGTCTATGTAATTTCCAATAGCTCCACTGTCGATGTATGCTTTTATAGCATGCAACTGCTGAGGCTGTTTTGGGTCCACGAGCACCATTGGCATGACGAAATGCGAGGTCAAAGAGTTAGTTTTCAAGCTCGGCAAGCGGACCCCTACGCTTGCCGGGCTAGGTTGTTTCCCGAATCAGGTGTCACTAATTCGTTATCAGTAGCTCCAACCACCTTCTTAAGTGGTTTAACTGGCCAATTTCGAAGAAAGTGACCGGAAGTCCCGCAATACAGACAAAGTTGCATTTGTCGCCTTCTCTCTCGTTCTTTCTGCATTAATGGTCCTGTAGGACAGAAGATCCTGATGACCTTGTCGTAAGGATAGCAGTTCGCTATCAAGGGCCTGTCCTTGAGAGTGTCGAGCGAACAATCTTTCCATGCTGGCCTGGAAGCCCTGAAAATTCTGGAGAATGGGATCATCCTGATTTACCAATGGAATAGACCAATCGGCAGCACTGCCACTGAGATAAGATAGTATAAAGGCTACCTTGGTCTGGTCGTTAGGGAAGGCTCCAGGTCTGCATAGAAAGTGTAAACGACATTGGTTCATAAAGGCGGCATATTTCTTGGGATCCCCCGCAAAACGTTCAGGCGGGGCCAAAGGCATGTGTCCAGGTAGATTAATTTGTACCGGGTTACTCAAACCCATTGATGTGGAAATGTCTCCGGAATTAGGTAAAGGAGTGTGCCCTGCCTGGGCCTGTAATAACCTTTTGGCTAGGTCATCAGTTCTTTCCTTAGATAAGATCAGTTCTCTTTTGAGAGCGTTAGTCTCCTGGCGGGCTGAGTGCACCTCTGCCCGTAATTCCCCCAAAAGCTGGGCCAGCTGGTCAGTCTCAGAAGTCTCCATAGCGCCCGGGTGGGAAATTGTGGGTAGGCTTTGCGTTCTGTAACGCTCAGCTGATTCCCACGGAGGCCCAGGTCTGGCTTCGAGTGCTGATGCTTCTTCAATGGTGAAGCGCAGGACTCTGAAGATGGACAGGAAGGGCCCTCTACTCTGGCTTCTCCGGCTCGCAGGAATATTCCCCTTTGCGTGAAAAGGGAGTATTACCTACTGACTGAGTTATGCTCAAGCCTCCCACTCTCTTCCAACCCTCCACGATACCCTTCCACGATTCCCCGTGACGTCTCACCTTAGGGTCTGAAAGGACGAGCTCTCCATCCTGCTTCTGACGCAGGGGCGCGTTGAACTCAGTTACTTCACTGGATTGGGGTTGGATGGGAGTTCAGGTAAGCTTGATTACACTGGTAAGGCGCTGTAAAAGTTCTGTTGCAAGTTCAAAAGTTGAAGCTTTAAATAATAATGTTCATTGTCTTTTTTCAGGTGATGAATGAAGATTCCTTTGGAGACTTCTTGCAACAAAGCGCTGATGTTGATGTCTTTTCCCCATAGGGGCCGGGGTTCGGAATGCCGGAGATATGGCGCCGACCCGAAGTGAAACGTGCAGTTCCAGTAAAGATCTGGTAAATCCTAGATGAGCGCTCAGGTAATGTTTTTGCATTCGCTCATCTAATGTCTTTGTCTTTTTTCCCCATAGGGGCCGGGGTCCTGCTTGGAAGCAGCAAGACCCGAAATGAAATGGGAATGACCCAACAGGTAAGTCTTAGAAGGAAAGTGAGCTTTTCCTATTCCCTTCCTTCTCTCACCTCTTATTCTTGTCTTTTTCTCTAGGCTCTGGGAAGTGGCGGTGTATCCGGATGATCGCTGCTGAAGATGGAGGAACCCAGGAAAGGTGAGTGAAATGCAGCGCAGCAGCAATCGTAACGAAATGCTTTTAAAAATGATGTCTTCCCTTTCAGGATCGTCGGTGATGTCTCCTTGGTGCAGATTAGCTGGTAGGTCTCTTGTCTCCCTTTGCAGGTGACCCAGGATGCTGACAGGCGTGGCTGAAGTCCAGATGCAGGAGCTGACACGGTGAGCGTCCAGCTGCGAGGACCAGAACAACGCGAAGCGTGAGTTGCTGATCGGGTGTGGTTTAAATAGCTTTTGAAGAAGTTCCAAGTGTGTATCCTTCCTCCGATCAGGTATGTATCCTTCTTCGACCACACCCGGGTGGAAAGTAGTCCCACAGGTAAAGTAGTTCCTATTCAGGCCTCAAGAGGGCCTGGATGTGGCAGCATGGTCTGCATCAGGTAAGTGCACATTAAAACACTTGAACACATGTCTAGCTTTATGAGCCTGGCGCCTAAGGCGCCAGGACAGAGGTCCAACATGAGCCTGGCGCCTAAGGCGCTAGGACTGCGTCCAAAGGGCCCCATCTTGGGCCCGCTGGCACTCCCCTGGGGGAAATGATGCCTGCCTCTGGGGTTGCTGGGTGGGTCGGACCTGGCTCCTTGGAGGTAGGCATCATGACAATGAGATGGAAAAGCCCAAGGGAAGCAGCAGTAACAGTGAGGTCCAGTTGAGATGCAAGTGTCTGGAGAGACTCCTGGCTTGGTGGAGGAAAAGAATCCAGGAAGGTTCAGCAGGAATTGGGTTTAGCATGACAACCACAGGCTCCACCACTATCATTAATATCATCTTAAAGCGTATGGGTCCTCCCATGCATAAACTGCCAGGAGTGGTGGTGCCGGTTTTGCCAAAGGAGTAGTGCAAAATCCTGACAACTTCTTAAAAATTCAAGCACCAACTTCAAGAGCTAAGAAAGAAGTACTGGGTCACTTAAACCATGTTGCAACCTTTCCTTGAGGTTATATGCTCCATTCCTCTTTTCCTTGCTCCTTCTTGTTTGCTGTGCCCTGGCTTGCCCCTTTCCTCCTGGCTGGCTTGTCTGCTCTTTGGTCTCCCTTGATCTCCTCCCTCTGCAACCTGGGCTCCTGCTTCACTGCTTGCAGTCTCCTTGCCTTGTCTTGCTTTGGGCTCATTTCATCCTTCCTCTTCTTTACTCACCCGAGTATCAGCCCTCCCACCTACAGTGCTTGCTCTACCTGGTACCACATTCTAATGGGAAGGTCAATTGCCGTGGTGCTGGGGAACCGCTCTTAATTTCAGGCTGGAAGTTTATTTGTAGTCTGGCTCAGTGGGTGGGATTCCGCACTGCTCTCTGTTCAGGATCAGAGGGGTACTCAGACTGGATTCCTTGGCTGGATTGAACAAGCATCACTGTCACAAGTCTCTCCCCTTCTCACCTGTTTTTCTTGTTTGCTTGTGACCTTCTTTGATGACTTTTTTCGCACGGTCCGGGATTTATATAAGCCTGTGCGCTGGTCTTCGGATTCCAGCGTGAGAAGGATGTTTATACTCCAGGATATGTTCAGAAGCCCAGGATGGAACCAGAAAGGAAGAGTGTCCGAGCTCAGAGGCACGGAACACCGTGGCTCGAGCGTGGGTGAAAATCCAGGAAGTTCGGAGGTAATATAGAGGAAGGGTAGAAAGGTGGAGGATTCAAGGAACTGATAAACAGGAGTGAGGAAAAAGCCCCGAGCGAACTCCGGCAACACATGTCCAACTACAGCAAGCGGTAGCGTTGAAACGCGCAGAGCCGCAGGGGCATGTCTGTTTAGTAGTGCGCAGAGCATGGAGCGCAAAGACTGGAAAGCTACATTCCATATCAGGCGGCCATGTTGGGAGGAATACTGCATTCAGTCCTCTATGGGTCAGGGACCACGAAGTCCAGAATGGACGCAGGCGACGGTTCATGACAATCACTGGATTGAACATCCTGTATTCTCCACGTCGTTCCACAGGTATTTGGGAATCATGGGGGACACAGCTTGACAACTCTTTGCCTGTCACTGCTCAGCTGTTCCCTGCCCAACTCTTCCTGCATCTCCCACTCAATGTGAGACACTTGCATGCAGGCATCTCGACAGGCTCTGGTGCGACCAAAGTGGCCTGTCGGGACATTGCCTGTGGAAAGAGTGGGCGCTTGAGGCTGCCAGAGGTCTGTGGTCATTTCTTTCAGCTTTGCCCTTTCCCCTGCATCTTTCCAGCAACAGGTGAGATCAGGAACAGGGGAAACAGTGCAGTGACCGCCACACAACAGTCCTTTGGTGATAGATGATCTGCTTTGATGTGCAGCAACAACTACCACAGCAAATCCCCAGCCCACGTATTCTTTAAGGTTCACAGATTTGGTAGAGCATGCAGTAGCCATTGGTACTAGCAGATTCCATTTTTTAGATATTTCTAATACCAGAAAGAGGGAATTTTCATGCCTTCAGTGGAAACTTGCATGTACAAACCAAGGAAACAATCTAGCAATCGGCCAAGATGTGCATCTTTATGTATAGTTTGCAAAATCATGGTCAATCGCATTTGTGCATACTGGGCAAATGTGCAATTCGTAAATTTTTCCACATGCACTTTGCGCACACATTTTCAGGCACTTCACATGGTGATATTTTTTCCATTGAGCATTTAACATTTTTGCTTTTGTGCATCAGCCTTTTGGTTGGCATGGATGCTACTTGCATATATTTGCTCATGTGTTCTCTGCACTGTGCATACATATTTCAATAAATGGGCATATGAGAGAATGCCATCCAGTGAGATTAGGATAGCTTGAGCATTTTAATTTTAATTAATAAAATGATGCAGGCAGTTTTGTTTCAGAAAGGGAGGTCTGCTAATCAGACCTCTGTTTCATAATGCATCAGTTTATCGTATTAGTGCCAGCATGGTGAGAAGTGTTTCAGACATAGCAGAGCTGATATATATTAGCTGTCTGGCCTGAATGACTCAACAACCACCATGTGGGACAATGCTTCTTCGACCCCACTGATTAAGGACAACACTTTCTTCACAAGGCAATGGAATGCTCACTGGTATTTCACCTGGGGACCAGTGTTTCTAAGAAAGTCCTGGCATTCTAAAGCTACTCTCACGCCAGGCTGCTGCTCATTGGAGTCCTTTGGAGGTAGCCAGATGTGGGAATGGCGTGGCGTGATAGTAGCCAGAGGAGATGTGTAGGCTGAAAGAGGGGGTACGCCATCTTGGCGTCTGCTGGGCTCTTTACCTTCCTGCTCCCCCTACTTCCTGCAGAAAAAGCACTCTGGGTCTGATGTCAGAAAGCAAAGGGCACTTGTTACAGCAGTGTGAATTGGACCACTGACACCAGGCTTGCTTTGGACCAATCTGTGCATGTTGCCTTTATAAGGACAGGAAATCCTGCCGTTATTTGATTCATATTTAGACTTCCAAAAAATAAGGATTTACTGGAATTCTGATTGGAATACAGTGGATTCCAAAGTATTCTGCCATGGAGGTGAAGACAGAGAGATCCAGGGCAGAAGAGAGCACTTCCCCCTAACCATCCCCAATGAACATTGAGGTTGACACTGCTGTGAACCAAGGTCTTTCCGCTCCTGTGCACTGGAACCAGGATCCTGTTCATTGGATGTGAAGGACCCCTGCAGCTGCCAGAACAACTTCATGGAGTGGAAGTATGGAATTGAGGACTTACCTGGTCCATGGAGACCCTGGATTGGTCCTATCAGCAACCCCTTGTTTACCACCTCAAGACAGTTTTGAGCTGGCTCCAGTGCCATCGACTCACATGAAGCCGCTTCATGATCGGCGATGCTGCTTTTGGCATTGAAAGAAATTTGAAAAGCTTACCTGCTATTCGAGCTTCCAGATGCTGAATCAACCATTGAAGTGGGCTGCCGCAACTAGCCCTGATCGCTGGTCCACCATGGAAAAGCAGATGACTCGAATGCCAACCTGACTTGTTTCAAACCATTGACTCACCCCTTCTGAATTACGACTCAATCCATCACTGTCCTGTACACAAGAAACCGGACCCAATGGTGATTCATAATTATCAAAGCACCTGTTAACTGTCTCAGCACCAGCTTGACTGCAGTAAAGCACCCAGAAGCCTGGCCAGACACTGTTGTGCACCCATGATAAATAAATAAAGGTATTTGAAAAACTCACTGTTTACCTGGGCCACCTTAGAGGACCATGGTGACTTTTAAGCCCACCTACTCTGCTTTTTTAAAGAACGTTGACATTGCTGCTGAAATCTTTCGCCCGAGCAACCCTCCGTATCAACCAAGAGTGCCTTTTATTCTCAAAGCATGCCTTCTCGGTGTTGCCTTCACACTGGTGTGTCTTTAGTGTTATTAATTAGTTGTATTCATTGCTAGTTTCTATTAAAGTCCTTATTGTTCTAGAACCTTGGATGGACATTCTTTTATTTTGGTACCACTGCACTCTTGTTGTTTATGTTGTAACTGTATCAGCATTCTAATCCCTCCTGAAGATATAGCCTGCACTATCAAAAGAGGCGGAGGAGGTAGACCTGTCAGAATATGCCTGTGTCACCTCTATGATTGTGATCATTTCCGGTTTTGTAGTAGCATGCAGCTGATAAGGTGATTTAGCCACTACTCACCTCTGTGCTCTTGCAGAGCAGAAGTCATTTCATCACAGGGCCGGGGGTCTAGAAGTGAGGCATTCCTCTGTGAATATCAGTACGGTGGTTAGTGAGTATGTGATCATTTGTAGAAATAAAGAGAGAGGACGCAAGGAATGTCAACGCTTAATTCGATGGCTTTTTCTTTATTTTTTAAGATTCTTTTTCCGCCCTGGGGGATTGAACCTGTGGTTGCGCTGTGCACCAAGGGCTTATTTGCTACACCTCTGCATAATATGGAGCGCTGAATCAATTTACAGCTTTCCTTTACTTCTTCCTCAGGGGATGCCAGAGATCCCAGAAACTATCTCTCGCTCTCTTATTTCTGTTTCGATTGGCAGTGTCACTCGGGATTGTGGTGGCATATTCCCATCTCTTTCTACGTGATGTCTTTAATGTATAATACATTGCTTTCAATACACGGCTCTTTAACAGGCGTGATATACTCTCGACACTGTAAAGGAGGAAATGTCGTTTTCACATGTCAATTATTTTCACCGAGATGTCAATCCAATAAGAAGAGACTTCTCTTGCTGGCCATCCGTGCAAGAAGCTGGCGTTATTGCAAAGACGGCTTCCTATAAAAAAAAATTTAAAAAATGAACCCATACAGTACCCTGCCACATACCATTTCCAAACAAGCATCGACAAAGCCAATAGGATTTGACTGTCATTTGTTAAGTGCAGTCTGAGTTACCCCATTGATATCATCTGCCTGGCATAGTCGCAGTAGGATGCAGTATAAGCCAGCTGTGCAGATGCTGACATCATATGTGAAGCACAGGCTCAAATTCCCCATGAGTGTGCTCCAAGCAATCTTGCTATGCAAACTTATTAAAAAGGCAACAATCATCGTCAAATACAACAATCATGATCATTCATTGATGCCTTCAGCGTGCATCCATTTTCCCAGCAGCAATTCGGTCAGTGAAGTGAATGTGATCTTCACCAGGATGTACCAAAAACAATGTGCATCTTCTAGTAGTACCAGCACGGGTAGTATATCTCAGAGGCAACACTGGAAGCAAGACAACGCAGCCCCGGGTCAGCGCTTAGTAATCTCTTTGGTATTAAGGGCCTTATTTTTTTTAAACTTCTTTTTATTGGCATTTAGGTTATAACAGGCCCCATGTGCCAACATTCCCAACTCCCCTCTCCAACCCCTCCAGCACTTTCCCACTGTTCACATTGTACAATCCGTTCTTTATTCATTGAATCATATTCACTATATGTTATTACTTTGGACTCAGCATTTCGATGGGCAAACACCAAAAAACTGCTGTATTATCTCCTTGTCCCCAAATCTATCCACCCCTTGATCATCTACTATTGCTGGGATTCTGCCTCTGAGGTTGTCCATTTTAGTTGCCGTTGCTAATGTCCTAACCGGTGCTTGTCCCTCCCCATATTGACGCATCGCTTTCTGCCCCCCTATGTATTTGACCTCCCTCAATGCCAATGCCTGAAAGTCACCCAAGTTCTGCAGAATCTCTGCTTGTTCTTGATTCGTCAGGGCGGGTGCTGCCATTTGCAATACCCGTATCTGGCTTTCCTTAGTGGCCAGTTCCCTCCTGATTTGCCTTAGTATCCCCTATTCCTTGGCTAGACATTCCCCCTGATCACACACTTAAAGCATTCCCACAGCGTCCCTCGTTGGTTTAAAAAAAGGTATCTATGGCTGTTGTTAACCCCTCCTGAAATACTGTTTCTGTAAGGCTCTCGCTTATAAGATGCCAGGGGAGACTCTCCTTCGCCCAGCCTGGTAGCTTTATGGACAGTAGTACGGGGCATGATCTGACAGAGTGCGAGCAAGGATATCTAACTCCCTCACCTGTTCCAGCACTGATTGTGATACCAAGAAATAATCTAGTCGTGATGCCGAGTTATGAGGTGCACAGTGACATGTATATTGCCGCTTGTTGGGGTTTCTGACCCTCAAACATCTTCCACCTCCCATGTGAGACCCATGCCGTGTAGTCTACGTGTTGCCCTACCCCCTGCGTGGTGATCATCCCGAGTTTGATCAAGAGCAGGGTTCATGACTGCGTTGAAGTCGCCTGCCCAAATGATCTCCCCTGACAGTGATTTCCCCAACTGCTGTTTTTTCCAGTCTAACGTGTCTGTTGTGTCTTCATTTGGGCCATAAGAGTTCATTAGTGTATACAATTTGCCCTGAATAGTGCCTCGCACCAGAAGAGCCCTACCCTCTCTGTCTTTGATGATGCTTGTCTGACCAAACCCAACCGTGCTATGTATGAGGGTGCCCACACCCCTTGCATATGAGGAATACGGCGAGAAATATCTGTGACAGCCCCAGCTCTTCCCAAATTTGGACTCAGCTTCCGATGTTACATGAGTCTCTTGTAAGAAGGCTATCCCTACCTGATGCCTCTGCATGTACAGTTGGACCTTCCTATATTTTGATGGACAATTCAACCCCCTTACATTCCAGGTAATAAACTTCAGTGCGGCCATCAGTCATAGATAAAATATGGGCATCTCCGTGGGTGTGACTTCTCTGATCCTTTGCCTCCCCTGTTCCTTTCCTTTTAAACCGTATGACCCCCTTTTCACCGTGTATGTGGTGTTGTGCTAGCTTTGACCTTGCCCCCTCCCATATCCCCACCGACAACCCCAAATTTGTCAGTATTCTGCAGGTCCACCCACCCACTTTCCCCTAGACCTCCCACATTCAACAACATTCTGGACTACCCCCCATTCTGCTGATTCCCTCAACTGATCAGCTACTCCCTACCCCAACTCTACACAAACTTGAGCTTCCGCTTGAGGGAAAGCCAAGAATCCAGCCATGTCCCCACACCTCTAAAATTGCATGGCTTCAACTCAGCACACTCAGATCGTTTATCTGCTAGACTCAAGTGACGTGTGACAATAAAGGATATGCATTATCAGAGCAATTTTCATCCATTGTTCCCACGTTGCCAGGGTTGTTATGGTTGCAGTTCTAAAAAGGCATTGCCCTCCTCCGGGCTATGAAAAAAGACCTCCCGCCCCTCATGTTCTATTCAGAGTTTTGCCGGGAACAGCATGGCGTAACAAATCCCTCTGTCCCTTAGTTGCTTCTTCACTTTCATAAATGTCCTCCTGGAGGCCTGAACTTTATTTGAAAAGTCCAGAAAGAACCTTATAGTGTCGCCTTTGTAGGTCACTGTCCCTTTTTCTCGAGCTTAGCGGATGGCAGTGTCTCTGTCACGGTAATTTAACATTCGTGCTATGATTGGGCGAGGAGGCACCCCTGGAATTGGCCTCTTTCCACTAGGGACTCAATGCACTCTTTCAATAATGTACACCGCTGAAAATTCCTTCGGTCCAAGCGCCTCCTGCAGCATCTCCTCTACTAGAGGTTCCATACTTCTCTGGTCCACTGACTCTGGTACTCCAATTATTTGTAGGTTGTTCCTCCTGGACCATGATTCCAAGTCATCCTGCTTGTCAGCAAACTCCTTCAGCACCCTTTTCACAAGTGTCATATCCCTGGCCACGGAGGCGGACTCATCCTTTACAGTAGACACCCTCTCCTCCACCCCATCCAGCCTCTCCCCATGTTTGTCCAAGCGCACCAGCATGTGGTCAACCTTGCAGGTGACTGTGTCCATTTTTCCGTCCAGAGACTGTATACTGGATTGTAATTGATTGAACATTTCCTTTATGTCCTGCAATGCCCCGGATGTGTAAATAGGTGCTACTTGGGGCCTTGCCTCTGGAGAGTCCTCCATTGGTTTGCTGTTCTTTGCCTGAGATGGGGTGTTGAAGTGCAGCTTGGCCTGCAGTTTGCCCCCCTTGCCGGATTTGGACATTTTTCAGCGTGCCTGAATATTTATATATCTGGGCTTACTGAATCGTGTCGGGTACTGTAATTCAGGCGGCGCTTTGTGGTCAGGTACTGTCCAATTGCACGCCCTGCGTTCCGCACAGACACTACCGAGGGCCCTGCCGTTGATGCACTGCAACAGCGGATGATGTACCTGGCTGTCAACATAATTCACCCTCCTCTGTGTGTTATCCCCTCTGCTGCCACAACACTCAGATGGTTCAGTCCGCTATCACAGCCAGTTTATGGGCCCATCCCAATTTCGATCCTGCTAGTGTTGCTGTCTAGTATTGAAGTTTCCATTGTTATCGGGCGTTTCCAACTCCTGTGATCGTGGTCGGTGGTGCCCACAGAGGTCTTTGGGCATGCACTCTTCCCACCCCAACCGTTACTAGTGTCCTTTTGTGTGTGATGGAGGCAGAGGTGGGGATCTGCCCCAACCATGGGCTGTGCGCCCACCTTTCCAGCGGTCCCTGTTGGGAACTCGCAGCGGAGCTGATCCAGATTCGTTACCCCCTCTTCAATTTGAGTGCTTATGTTATTACACTTTCCTTGTGGGGCTGCTTTACTCTGCAATGTCCTGATGATACCACTGTACTATATCATTGCTCTTTCTCCTTATGGCAGGCAACGTCGTGCCACCATTTCCTTCAATGCGCAGCAGGGTCCTTGCCCAGTAGTGTTTTATATGTTATCAGAGCCAACGGTGGCGTCTGATCGTAGCCCGAATGGGGGAGGGCTGGTCCGCACCCCTCGGGCCTGCGAGCAGTGCATATAACTCAGGATCCCTTGCGGCTCTGTATGTTGCTAGGCCCTTCAGTTGGAGGTATCTTAGTATGTACGGTTAAAGCAAGGACTGCCCACGGGTGATGGAGACCCACCTCGTCTTGCAGATGTCGTGTCTGCTATCCCAGGGCAGCTGACAGTTTATTCCACTCAAACGTTCTCAGTCGGGTTCCTTCCGCAGGTCAGGTCAGCCTCTGGTATCCCCCTTCACATATTCAAGTGCCTGTGTGGTTGCACGTTCTTTGGCACAGCTACCGTAACCCACAGCATTCAGGGGACTCGACTGTGTTGTACACTGCAGCCTCCGCAATATTGTGCCGGTCTCTGCACTCTCCGACCTAGTATGCAGCCAGAATCACCCTTCAATAGTTTTGTGTGATATGCACACCGTTTGTGATGTAGAATCACCGATCCGACAAGAAGAATGGGGGGGCCTCCAAGATTACAGGCCCTGCACACGGCCCAAGCTCACTCTGTCAGTCTTTGCGTAGTGGGCCCACACTCTTCCTGCTGCTTGGATTCCTCCTTTCCGGGGTTCCTTTTGGACCCGCTGTTCCTGAGGTGCTCGTCACCCCTAGTCCGGGTTAACCTCAGATCTGATTGAGGTCCCGTGCAGCACCAGCAGCACCCCCGCCGGTGAGTTCCCCGCTCTCAGTGTTAACAATGCGGGTAACAAACTATGATGGTCTGAAAAGGCACTGGATTGTTTTCAAGCATGTCTGAACCATGAAGTCATAAAATCAAGTGCGGACATTGGCTCTGCTAATGTCTGTTACTCTGACATGATGCAAGCCTTTCGGATCCTAGTGCCTAGAACCTTGCTAAAATCTGGTAACCAAACACCTCCACTGCATGTGTTCGATCTGGAAATAAGAGATCGGAAGCATTTGTTTAGACTCCAGAAGAGGGAAGCGATTAAACTTCCAGTTAGCATCAGATATAGTCGTCTCACAAACATCAGAACTAAATGCAAAAATTGGCGTGCTAAGCTATTCCATACAGATATCCAGTTGCTCTTAGCTGCTGTACAAAGTAAGAATATCACCAACATCTGGTCTCTCCTTAATCAAGCTAGTGTTGGTCCTCAAGTTGTCATCCAAGCCAATGAAGTATCGGAATCCGCCTGGATCGAATACTTCTCCAGCTTATGCAAAATTCCAGAAGGGGGAGTTTCATTAGAATCCATCAACTCCCCCTCCAATTTTCACCTAAACTTTGACTTGGACTACATTCGCTTTTTCATTAAAAAGGCCAGTCAATCAAGAGCTTGTGGTCCTGATGGTTTGTCCAACAAGATGCTAAAAGAACATCCCGAAATATGGGCGCAAATCTTGTTTCATATTTTCACCATCATTATCAAGACACAGGGCCTCATTACAACCCAGGCGTTAAGGGTTAACGCCGTCGTTAACCCTTAACGCCTGATTCCAATTTTAACGGCTGCTTTTAGCAGCCGTTAAAATCCATGGCGCTAAACCGCATTGGTGCTAATTACGGTACCGTAATTTACGTTGCCGTAATTAGCGCCTTCCCCACTCCCATTATGCCCTATGGGGCAAAAATGGGAATGGGGAAGGGTAAATGGGAAATGGGGATTTACCGCCCCACTCACCTTGGAATGGGGCGGAAAATCCGCCATCCACCATGGTGCAAACGTAGTTTACACCATGGTGGTAAAGTTGGTGTACTTACCGCCTGGGTCGTAATGACCCCAACAAACTCTTCCATCCACCTGGACACACTCAATCATTGTCCCCATTTTTAAAAAGGGGGACAGGAAAGAGCCGTCTAGCTATAGACCAATAGCGCTGTTAGACGCTCCGGGGAAGATCTTCTCCCGTTTAATTCTTAGAGAGCTACACACAAGTGGACCTCGCAGGCTCAGCTTAATGATCCTTTTCAGTCGGGATTTGTGGCTCGATTGGGCACCATCCCTAACATCATTACGCTGAACATGCTTCTCTCCGACCATGCCGCCCGAAAACAGACTTCATTTTTGGCCTTTGTTGATTTTAAGGTTGCCTTTGAATCAATTGATCGGCTCCTTCTATACAACAAATTGGTCAAGTATAATTGTCCGCCATCATTGGTGGCTTTAATAGTATTGCTCCATACCATCGCATCTATGCAGGTTAGACTTTCATTGGGTGGCGATATGACATCGAAATTCTCTACTTATAGAGGGTTGAAGCAAGGGTGCATTTTGGCATCCTCTATATTCAACCTCTTTATATATGATCTGGGAGTGGCTCTCAGTCAAATCATGAGCGGCCCTCCGAGTTTGGGCCCAGATTAGATTCCCTACCTCTTTTATGCAGATGATTTAATTCTCATCTCTAAAACTCAAATTAGGTTGCAAAATCTTTTAGTTGGTCTGGAATCTTATGTGGTCATGAACCATTTGAAAATAAACACAATTAAAACTCAAACCATGTTATGCAAATGGCAACCAGGTATCAAAGTCAAACTTTTCAAGTGGAGATTACACAATGTTGTCCTTGAAAAGGTATCCAACTATAAATAGATGGGTATATTGATTGCTGACACTTCACTATACTCTGGGTATGAACCAGAGATAAGAGGCAAATTACGGTCCTTGGTTGCCAAGCAAAAATATTAATGGGTAAATTTGGTAAATTTACAATCAAACATGTGCTAACCTTCTATCCAGAAGGTCCTCCCAATTGTAACCTATGGGTCTGAAGCACTAATTCCAAAAATTGCTGCATGGTGGGACAAACTAGAATCTTTTTTTGTAAGCAAGTCCTACATTTGCCAGCATGTACCCCATTACCTCTTATTCGCTTTGAATTGGGCTCCTTGTCAATGCACTCATATGTCACTTGGAAATACTGTGCATTGTTGTGTAAATGTCTTCTATCTTTGAATCGCTCAGACATCTTAGGCAAGGTAGCCTCTCATTTGCTGATCCAAAATCAGACATTCTCTCAGATCTGGTGTAAATTCACTATGAACGTGCTGGCCAATGCATCAATTTATTGAGAGCTACTTTTGACTTATGAAGGTCGAGCGAAAATGTAAATCCACCAGCACGACTGGTGTGTTAATCAAAACAGATGCCTAGTCTACAAGGATTTCGATCGAAACTTGTTTGGTCATAAGCGCTACAGAATCATGGCTGATTATTTGGTCAAATTTCCTTGCCCAAAGATTCGACAGAAGCTTCTTCGCTTCCGCCTGAATCTATGGCTGACTTTGGACATCTTGGCTCGCTGAAACCTCATTTCGAAAGCTGAAAATCAGTGTCAATTTCGCATAGCCCCTGATCAAAGAGAAACACTGGAACATTGTTTGGTTTATTGTCCCCAACTGACCTCCATTCGTAAGATTTATTTTAAAAAATTCTTTGAGGAACAAAATGTGTACATAAAAAAGGACATGTGGCAATGCATTTTTTCATTTTCTTCCTTATCCATCAAGATAGCCATTGTACAGTTCTTGGCTGCTGTATTTCCTGAAAATTATCATTGCATTTAATTTGACAGTTATAACTGTTTCTGAAATTTGGAGAGTTATGGCAGCAATGACTCTAGTGGTATGCTCATGAGGCAATCACTTGCATTTTATATGTATGTATTGGATATCGAGGAAGATATGTGCCTGCTAATTTCTGTTTTTTTGCATTGGTTTACTTGTGAATTTTCACTCTGTTGTCCTGTGTTTTATTTTGTAGTAATGTTTCCATCGAAAGATAATTTTAAGGTACTTATTGTATTGTTTTATTGAGTGTTTTGAAATTTGAAAGGTTGATTTTATCAACCAAATAAATAAAAAATAAAAAAATAAATGAATAAATAAATAATTCTTCTTTTATTATAATTGAATGGACCGGCGAATACAAAAGTACATTTTTATTTGCTTTTACGGTTAAACAAGTAACCTTTAACTATTTCAGCATACAAAAATACATACAAATATCATATCTAAAACATACTCTACATATACATCACACACATAAAACAGCCTCCACATTTCAGAAAAAAAATGTCCTCATTATATGCTAGATTTCATAAAACATTACATCATAATACAGTAAATCACGATAAAACATTGCTCTGGAATTGCAGGCTGTCAATGAATTCTACAACTGATAAAACCAATGAGGTGGTGCAACATGCATTCCAAAGCTCTCCACCCTTTCTGTAATAGAAATAATTACAATCAATGCATTTCTCAAAACATGCCATCCTTTTCCCTTGCAAGACGACGCAATGAACCGGCATACGCTTAAGTCATTCCTTGGAATCAACATCCCAGCAGAAGCGACAAGCCACGTTTTCCCAAGATATTCTCTGATATTTAACCTGTGCCTCCTTTGTTAGGTACAGATTCCACTTGATGTATCTTTTAGAATATTTCATCAAGTATGGAGTGAGCATTTCCAACTTTTTATGTTCCATTTTCAGGTGACAAAGAGTTAGAAGAATGAACCGCCGCCATCATTCGAGACTGGTCGTACTTATACAAATGTATCTTAACCTTCACCGGATTCTCATTCAGGATCTCATCAGTTATTCCCAAGTCAATCAAAACATTAGTACAAAATGCAATAAAATCCTTTAAGTAGCTTAACCTATTCTCCTTCATCAGAGTATTAAGGTCAGAGAAAAAAGAATCTTTTCAATGGGTGGATTATTTTTCGATAAAACATTTAAATCCTCCATTGTACTCTACTCAATAAGGAGCACAAGCCTAGTTCATAGCAAATGGCTGAGAGTGGGACTGACTTCGGGACTCACAGCACTCTCCTCCAAATGAATCCCTCAAATTCTCCTAAAATTTCAAATAACAATAAAAATAGAGTCTCGATTACATATAAGAGTCTAGGAATGATCTTCCCTTCATAAAATATGACCATAGGGATCACTGAGAATTTGCCATATTTTGAGTCCACTCGACTTAATTCATTTCTTATAGTCACTGCACATACCTTCAGCCAATCTCTTATTCTTGACTTGTGAGGTTTTGATAAAATAGGAAAACCTATGTATATAAAAGTATCCTCCAATTCTCTTAAAATTTCAAATAACCATAAAAATAGAGTCTCGATTCCATATAAGAGTCTAGGAATTATCTTCCCTTCATAAAATGTGACCATGGGGATCACTGAGAATTTGCCATATTTTGAGTCCACTGGACTTAATTCATTTCTTATAGTCGCTGCACATACCTTCAGCCAATCTCTTATTCTTGACTTGTGAGGTTTTGATAAAATAGGAAAACCTATGTATATAAAAGTATCCACCAATTCCAATTTTTCCTCGCCAACTTTCCATTGGTATACTATTTCCCTTTTCTTCAACGAGCATTGCATGGTCGTCGTTTTTTGGGAATTAATCTCCAAGTAATTTATACAAGCATAATACTTTAAGTCTTTTAAGAAATTCCATGCAATCAAAGGCCAGAAAGTCGTCTGCCTAACTTAGCCTTGTTACATTTAAATGTGACACTTTAGAAGAGACAAAAGCCTCTGGGAGCAAATATTATCCTAGGTCTGACATATATAAATTAAAAAGACAGGGAGCCAGAATGCATCCCTGTCTAACTCCCCTTCCAGTCGGAAATTCTTCGGGACAACATCCCTTCATGATTAAGTCTCAGCTGAATTGCAGTGTGTTCATAATGGCCAATTATTAATCACAACAAGCCTGGGGGAGTATCCCAAACCTGCAATTTTACCCAAATTAAATCTCTATTTACTCTGTCGAATGCAGGTATAAGGTCGATCGTCGCCAAAATAATTGAGTCATACTTACTTGCCCATGCAAGGGACTGGACACATTTGAATAGAAAACCAGTTACTGGTGTTCGGAACTGTTTGTGAAACCCTGTTTGCCGTTTTTGCAATCGCCCATTGTCATTAGCCCAGCCTTCAAGGTTACCCAAAAGCAATGTTGCAAAAACCTTGCAATCAGCATCAAGGATGGATATCGTGCTGTAATTCTTTGGGTCTGATCTAGAGCCTGTTTTTTATATTGGCACGCCATAGGTGACTCTGGGAATTATTTACTCTCCACCACGTCCTTTATAAGGAATGTCAAAATAGAGGACCACATTGCTGGATTGCTCCTAAACAACGCATTGGATAGCTTGTTCGGACATGCAATTCGAGAGGTACTAATCTCAGTCAAGATATCGAATATGGTCTCCTGGTCTACATCAAGATTCCATTCACCTGATATCTCTCTAGACTCCCATAAACTCTCATGGTTATCTCGTGAAAAATAATTCTCAAAATGATTAACCCACTCAGATTCAGAGACTATGTTAATCTGAGCAGACACTTAAGAGTAATTAATGTAATTGATCATTTTCCAAAAGGCCACTGAGATTTTGCTTCCCAAAACCATTAACATGTTTTCACAATCATTTTGCCACATTTGGGATCTCCTACGCCTGACCCAATTTGTATATGTTGTTTGCAACTTCTTTATAACTTTTAGCACTAGATCATTCTCCCTACGTTCCCCAATGTTTAAGTCCTTAATTTCGGCTCTCAGTTTACTTTAACACAGTTCCTTATCATTTTCCAACCGTCCATAAAACTTAAGATGAAGCGAAGTCTATGATATCAGATAATCTACAAACAGATTAATGTGTTAGATTTCCACTCTAAAGCAGTGCGCCTTAAACAGTCTTCAAATTAATCATTCACCAGTTTGATCGAGCAGGAATTTCAAGAGATGTGGTTACCCTAAATATTCACTTTGATATCACAGGGACCATCTGCATTTAACACACCCAACTGTTTATTTATTTATTAGTTCATTTTGACATTTGTATAGCGCACTTAACCCAGAGGCAACTGGGTGCTAGGTTACATAAGAATGATGGTTGCGGTAGTTATATATTACAGTTGGTTACATGCTGTGCAGTTGTGGCAATATTTCTTCAGTAAGAACATAGCATAGCAGTATGTATGCAGCATGAACATAGCATGCATGGTATAATATATACCATTGGTAACAGATAAAAATACAGGTAAATTGCTATTGCATAGTTGAGAAGAGAGCTATAAAGTTGTTGTTCCTTTAGGTATCTTGTGAAAAGAGCCAGGTCTTGAAGCCTTTGCAGAAGGACCAAAGGGAGGGATCTGATCTAAGCACTACGGGCAGGGAGTTCCATTGCTCACCAGCCATCACAGGGAACCTTCAACCTCTTGCTTTTTGGCACCTGAATCTGGGAATAGTTAGGAGGTGTGTGTAAACCAAATGGGTAGGTCTGTTAGTTTGGACTTTAGAAATGTTTCTGGCTAGATAGATTGGGGCACTGTTTGATAGGCATTTGTGGGTCAGAGAAAAGGTTTTGAATGTTATGCGTTCCCGGACCAGGAGCCAGTGGATATTGTGTCTAGTTGATGAGATGTGGTCTTTTTTAGGGATGTTGAGTGTAGCTCTGACAGCATTGTTCTTCATGATTTGTAGTTTGTGGATGTTGCGTGAGTTAGATCCTGCAAAGAGGGAGTCACAGTAGTCTATCCCAGGCAGTATACGGGCTCAAGCGGTGAGGGTGATGCAGCTGTCAGGGGTAAGGAATGGTCTTCTGGCGTTGATCAATTTGGTGGTGTAGGCTACGGCCGAGGTGATAGCGTTTACCTGTCTTTTTATGGAGAGTGAAGGGTCTAGATATACGCATAGGGTTTTACCCTCTTTGGATACAGTGATGTGGTAAAAGATTTATAGGAGTCAGAGAGGTTGTTAAGTCGAGATTGAGTGCCAATGAGGAGTAATTCCGTGTTCTCGTCATTTAGGCAAAGTTCGTGTTGCTGCACCATCCATGCTTGGATGGTTAAGGATATTTCATTCAGCTCGTTGAAGTCGGTGTCATAATTCCCAGTGCCATAATTCCATATTCATTTCTGTAGTTAGCATACATTGATCACCTTGTGGAGAAGGTCTAATTGTAAAGTCTTACACCGACTCATCAGGCCCTTCTCCATAAAGATGTAATCAATAGTAGAGCTGGATTTTCCACTACGCCAGGCTATGTGAACATATGGCTCCTCTGTGTCAATTTCATTAAGCATTCGAAGACCCAAACCCTCCAAGCAAGTTTGCCACCTCCATCCACTCATCCTCCTAAAGTTACTATTTATGAAGCACGGAGGAATATCATTTTTGGTAGCAAACTCCGAGCATGAGTCATCAGACCTTCAGCGAGCAGAGAGCAGAGGCATTGCTAGTGGAGGGCTGAGGGGGATATAGCCCTGGGTCTTTTGATTGTAACCCCGGATATAAGCTCAGGTGCTAAAACCAAAAGGCTAGCTAGCCCCGAGTCTCCACAGTCCAGATAGTAGCGTAGCCCCGGAACTTTTCCAGATCTAGCAACACCCCTGCCAGCGTAACCCCCCAGAACCAAATCATGCCACTTGCTAACTTAGACACTGTTTTCAAAATATGTTAAAGGTTCTTATACCTTGCACTGTCACCACAACATAGCGGGTCATTACGAGTTGGGCGGTAAGGGTTTACGGGCACCGGTAAGGATGCCGGTGCCGTTAAAACCTTACCTCACTATTCTGAGGTCCCTTAGCGGGTCCCAGCAGGAACGGCTGGTCTGACCAGCCGTTCTCTGTGGGTCCCGTTAAGGGACCTTGAAGCTAATAATGGGCCCACAATTTACGGGCCCGTTATTAGCGCCTTCCTCATTCCCATTGAGCCCTATGGGGGCTCAAATGGGAATGGGGAATGGTTTACTGAATGGGGACTTACCGGGTCCTCCAAGGTCGGAATGACCCAGTAAGTCCCCATTCAGTCAGACCGGACCCGGGTTTGGAGGCAGCCATGGCGCTAAAAGCACCATGGCTGCCTCCAAACTCATAATGACCCCCATAGGCTCCAAACAGTAAATACCTTTATGCCAGTACACATTGATTAGTAGGAAATTACTAAACTTTTTCCTTCCATTAATTTTAACATGTGCCAATAATAAGCCTCTCCTCACATCATTGACAGTTACCACTTCCATTCCCACTCCGGATCTAATGAAGGTCAAAAATTCCCCCACAGGCCTCCCCAAAGAATTCTGCCAGGCTGGTTGACATACTGAAACATAAGCATCTATGTAAACACATTTAATAAGCTATGTTTATTGCATAAATAGGATCAGAAAAATCTGGCGTTCCATGAGAATAATGATAATTGGAGCTGCAGTCTGTGAGAGAAGAGAAAAGCAGAGTATGCCTTTGCTGCCTATTTTCTGGTGAAGGAGGAGCTTTCCCTTCATAAGTTGCTTCGCTATGTGTAGCGTATCGCAGACCTGCTGCAGAGGTGCTGCAGTCAGTGGGAGAACGGAAAAGCAGAGTCTGCCTTTACTGCCTATTTTCTGGTGAAGGAGGAGCTTTCCCTTTATAAGTAGCTTTGCTATGCGGACCGTACCCCGGAGCTGCTGCAGTGGTCCTGCAGTCTTTGCAGCCTTTGCAAGGACTGAGAGGCGAGCCGGGTAAAAACATAAACATTGGAAAAGCCTTATTTGCTTGGCCTGGTTCGTCCTCGCTTCCTCACTGCTATTTTGGGGGAAAAAGACGAGGTTTCCCATAGCGTGTCGGGGGATGGTATGGGAAACTTGCAACCCGGCTTCAAACCAGGCAGGGGCCCAGACAAGACACCATGTAAGAATGACTACCATGCCTCCGGCAGCAAATAACTCCCTCAGTTCTCCTTGTCCGACCTCTTCAAGTGCTTCAAGCTCTTCAAGAATTTACTCGCCTGACCTCCCCCTTCAGTCAATGTAAGCTCTTCGGCCCAAACTGGAACTCTTGCTGAAGCAGGGCTAAGCAGCAGTGGTAATCCAGATCCTAGTATGGTAGAGCTATGTTTGCAGGTCCCCATGAGTCTATGCAAAGACACACGGCATATCGACCCGGCAGTAGGGCAAGTGGAGGTTGCGGTGGAGGGGGACAGCCTGTAGGGATGTAAATACAGCATCGCAAAATTAATCCCAGTTACTACAGAAAGAAGAGAGGGAGGGGGCTGGTAGGACAATGCAGAGACTGACCAGGGCCGATTATCCAAATGTGATGGCACTTGGTCAAAACCCTGGGGTGCCAGGAGAAAATTCCTGCAGTCTAATTTCGGAAAGAAACAAACAGCAGATACCCGAAAGTTGGCTGGAAGGGTGCTGATAAACAATGAAGGATCCCCAAATAGGGAAAAAAACATTCTTGCTTCTGCCGCACAGGTACCAGACCTCCGCAACTCTGAATTAGCGGCGCAGTTGGCTATAGACCTCTCTGCCCTCACTGAAAAAACAACCTAGAGACGAGTAAAAGTCTGTCATCCATTTGAGAGCATATGGACGCTATAAGTGATGATCGTATGTTTGCTGTGAAGGAAATCCCTGCTTCCACTCCGCCACTGATGGGAGCCGGCATTAAGGTAAAAACCCTGCAGGTAAACAAAGAGACGTGTATGGGGCAGAAGACTCCAAGTGAGGTGGGATCGTATTGCCACCCTGTCCACGCAGACTCGACCAATCCTGAGTGTCGGTTTAGATCCAGGGAAGTTGGCCTAAACATGGAGATGAGTCAGGTAAGAAGTAAAAGCCAAGATAGGGAGGTGCAGCCGCAACACCCCCCAGATGTGCGATATAGCTCAACATCATCCGACTCGAGCCAACACTCCCAAGGCAGTGACGTTGAAGATGGTCGCTACAGAGGCCCTATGTCAATCAGAGAAGATCTGGCCAATTTGCAAAACACAGTGATGGCGGCACTTACCATATCGATGGTGCCATTTTGCAAACTCTGTGAAACCATCAACTCTCCCCTACAGGACCAGGCAACCTTGATTGCCATGGCACATACTAAAATGACATGCCTGGAAGCTTTTGTGAACAGGGTTGAATTGAGGCTGGATGTAGAGGTGGGAACTTCAACCCAATGGCAGGCCCGCCTTTGCAACCTCGCTAGGCAAGATACAATTGATAAAACGACCTTGATGGAAGCCATCATTGAAGATGGGAAGTGGATGTGATCCCATTGGAAAGGAAAGCAGTATCACAGTAGTGAAAAAAATCCACACCTGCTGACTGCCCACGGTGGTGCCCCCCAGCAGTCCCCGAATGCAAGGAAACATCCAGAAAAAGAACTGCCAAAAGATGGAGCGATGCCTCAAGCGACAACCACCCTAGTGAACACCTTTTCAATATTTAAATCTGTGGCCCTGAGTCACCAGGAGGGAGGATCCTTAAAACAAAAAAAAATATCAAGTGCCGCAGGAGAAGAAAACTAAAAATATAAAGCAAGCACCTAAACGAAAATCGAATGGCTCTAGAGGATTCATGCAAAACATAAAAACTCCCCTATGAGAGGAACCAAATCAATCATTAAAGAGGCCCGAAGGGAGCTAATAATTCCAAAGGATATTGTGGCCAGAGGCGATCTGCAATCACCTGCTCTGGATCTAATTGCACAGAATGAATCAATGGGGAGAAACTCAACATCAGATGGCTTTTTGAGTGATCTCATTGAGATCCTAGATAAAGAAGAGAATGAAGAATGGAATAACCTGAGCAGGAAAGATTGGCTTGAGATCGAGAGGCAAAAAGCGCAAACTATTTCGAATTTGGAGCCAAATGGTGCAGTGCTAGCGAGAGATAAAAACAACAAACCAACCCCCAACTTAATAAGATCCTTGTTTCAAACTATGGAGGGAAAACAGCTGGCTTTGGGGATGAGTGGGAATCACCTGACTCATGGTAAACCAGTTCCTCTCAGACCCCTTCTGAAAGCAAATGCAAAAAGTCTTCCAAGAAAGGGAAAAGTTGATGAAGCAGTAATCCCTGCCCCCTTATTGATGACAAACGCCTTGAAAGTTTCGTTGGAAAGAATTGTATCTGGCCCGGAAGCCCCAATACTATGCCTAAACAATAAAGCACCACGATATCTAATAGAAAGATTTGCTAGAAAATCAGCTACTAGACCTACGAGACTAGTGAATTCCAACTGACTACAGGTGCCTCGTTTTAAACTTTCCACCATCGGGGGCACCAGTTTCCCAGTCAAAGCTGCCCAATTGTGGAACTGACTACCCGCCTCACTCAGAATGGACCAAACCTTTACCAAATTCAGACAAAATCTGATTATATGGCTTTTAGAGAATGAGGTTAAATAAAGCCTGCAGACCCTGGACATCCTGTACATAACTGTACATTGCAATAATTTTATACTGTCCTGTATTGACCACCTGTATCTCTTTACCACTGCTTCTGTTTGTGTATAGTGTGAATAACTATTAGACTAGCTGTTTATCTGATAACTATGTAACCTATGTAAATTATGTACTAAGCTGTATGACTTCTTACTGCCTGCGCCCTGATACCCTCGGGTCTGGCACGCCTAATACATTTTAAACAAACAAACAAACAAAAACTGAACCGATGTAACGTATTGAAAATATTAAAATACATTCCGGCCTTAAGATTCATAACAACCAAAGACATTCGGGTGGTGGAATTTGCATCTGAAAAAAGGAATGACTGGGTCATCCTTCATCTGGAATCGCAGCTAATCAAAGATGCCCTACTGGAACACTGTAAGAAATGGCTACCTTTGGGATACGATCTTGGTGACTGCTGTAAGGAGGCTGGAGCCATTGGGAATCATGCAGATGCCATAAAGACAAAACTCTCCCTACCGTCGAAGGACAGGGCTAATGGGGAAGAGAACCTTCCGGCAATTCATCTCCCAAACTCTGCAATGAAAGACATATCATTTGTAAAATTTACGGTGGAAAACTGCCCACAAAGGAAGGCTAACAAATTGACCTTAAGCAGTGGGGCCACAAATCAAACGTAAATAAATAACTGGAGTTGTTTTGCGGGCACCTTGGGAAAGGCAAACTCTAGTTAGACTACTGAATGTTTGCCCCTGGACAAAAACCGAATAGGATCCTGGATCGACGTCTTTCAGAGAGATGCAATGCCATACCTCAAGGGCCTACCACAGCTCTGTTGTTCAGGTAAGATCTGGTCCCCTTTCCTTCTCTCTGTCTCCCTTACACCAGAGTTTCCTTCCAGCATTTCAGATGGCCCACACCCCAAGAGGATTCAGTAATCCAGGGACCCGATGTGTTTCAAACAGTGAGCAATTGATCTCCCCATCCCATTCATGTCCCCACAAGTGCTGCCCGCCTTACCGGGTCCTCATTGGGATTAGAGGTGCTTTGTCTACGAATAGCTACTGCACACAGCAGGTGAATACTGACCCTGCAATCTTCTCCAGCTACTGAGGAAGAACAGGCACAAAACAAGAGTTTCTGCAGTTAGAGGCCACTACAATGGAGCGCAAGATGACTGACGGATCCATCAGCAGACCACGCCAAGACGGCAACAGACCTCTTCGTTTGAGTCTGCCGCTTCCCTCTACCCATAAAAGGAAGCATGAACTATTTTCCCGGGCATTGCAACAAACAATAATGGATACCTTGTTTTTCTAGCAGTTCCTGCAAGCAGCCTTTGATATCCTAAATGGTCTCCGGCCTAGTTGCTCTTTCCTCGGATACCCCGTTCCTTCTCCGGTGAAGCTCAGCTGCACAGCCTCACAAGTGTGTAGCATTCATTCTGCCTCTCTGTGTTCCCACTCTCCCTTTTCTGGTGTCCTGCTTTTCTCAGGCACCCTTCCCTCCTGCCCCCACTGTCCTCTACATTGCTCACCTGCCTAACCCCTCCACAACATGTCTGCATGTCCCCTCCAGCCTCTTGTGCAACTCTTCAAGCCGGGCTCAGGCTTCCCCTAAAGTTCCACCTCCAGTTACACAAGAACGTCCGCTTTTACTCTGCGGTCTGTTAATTGAAGCCTTTCCCCATTTTAGCTAGCTGGAGCTGGTCCTGGCTGCCCTTTGCTTCTCTCTGTGGATCCTGCATGTGGTGTTGTCATCCACCCATGTCACGTGGGAAGGGACACGAGGCAGTGAGAAGGGGAGGGGCCGGGAAAAGAAGGGAACATCAGTTCCTGTTAAGTGAAGAAAGAATAAGGACGTGTTGACCAACTCTCTCTGCCTCCGCCTCTATGTACATGCTGAGTGTGTTGCAGGCCTGTGTCATTGACAGTGAGTCATCCAAGACTCCAAACTGCAAGACACTAAATTGGCTTTTAGTTAGACAAATTGACAAGGGGGTCCTGGGAGTCCCTCTGCCAGACATTAGTCCTGGTTATGAGGGACTTACCCAGAGTCTTTAGCTCACTATCTTTCACAGAGAAGAAATATCCCAAACATATCAGTCTTTGTCCTGCCCTGGGGCAGTCCAGCACCGAAATGCTGGGCAATTCTCCTCTGAACAAGAGTACCAACAGCATCCCCAGACACGTGTTTCAGTCTTGTTGGACCTCATCAGTAGGGAGGAGCTGTGCCTCTCTAAGAATAGTGAGCAAGGGGTCCACGTCTGGATTCCACTAGTAACTTAGGGTGAGACCCAAAGTTACTTAAATATGCAAATTGACAAGGGGGGTCCTGGGAGTCCCACTGCCAGACATTAGTCCTGGTTATGAGGGACTTACCCAGAGTCTTTAGCTCACTATCTTTCACAGAGAAGAAATATCCCAAACATATCAGTCTTTGTCCTGCCCTGGGGCAGTCCAGCACCGATATGTTAGGCAATTCTCCTCTGAACAAGAGTACCAACAGCATCCCCAGACACGTGTTTCGGTCTGGTTGGACCTCATCAGTAGGGAGGAGCTGTGCATCTCTAAAAAATAGTGAGCAAGGGGTCCACGTCTGAATTCCCCTAGTAACTTAGGGTGCGACCCAAAGTTACTTAAATATGCAAATTGACAAGGGGGGTCCTGGGAGTCCCTCTGCCAGACATTAGTCCTGGTTACGAGGGACGTACCCAGAGTCTTTAGCTCACTATCTTTCACAGAGAAAAAATATCCCAAACATATCAGTCTTTGTCCTGCCCTGGTGCAGTCCAGCACCGAAATGCTAGGCAATTCTCCTCTGAACAAGAGTACCAACAGCATCCCCAGACACGTGTTTTAGTTAGACAAGGCAGCTATGTTTATCTCTACGAGAAAGCATACAAGTCCAGAGTCCGGGTAAGAACTGCACCCGGAAAGCCCCTCGCTCTTTATAGTCCTGGGGGGTGCCTGACTCAAATTGACCCAGGGAAGCATCACCATCAGATTGTGATTGACTCTAATTCCAAATGCAACTGTTTTCCTCTGGCGTCAAGCTCCAAGAAGCAATTACGTTTTTTGTTGTTGTTTGAACAAGACAAAAGCATAAACTGCGCAACATGGTTAGCACGTTGACTCCCTGGGGCGGGCCCCGCCTCGCTCTGGTGCGTATTACACCTCTGCTCCCTGCTGCAGTGATCCTGGGGTTCTTTAGACAGCGGCACTGCCTTCTCGGCCTCTATTCAAATGCAGCTTCTCCTGAACTACCAGGCCTACCCTTCTGCCATTGTGGGTCCCATAGCGAGGAACAGATCATGGTATGTTATTTGATATTTGTATAGCACCGGTTTCCATTGCTATGGCTTCGTAGCGCTGCGGGTTGGAAGGCCCTTCGGAAGACCCTAGTATGTGCAAACATGAACAAAAAAGAGCAGTACATTGCATGCGACTAGTAATTAGAATGAGATGACTATTCAGTTACTACCAGAGCTGACAGGTTAAAAACATGTAAAGCTCAAGCAGAGCATTGTGTTCAGACGCTGTGATGACTGCTATGTTAGTGACAAACTGACAGCTGGACATTTGTCGTGGGACGCAGCTATATCCTATGGTGCAGCAGTCTGGGCAGTGGCAGGTGCACATCACAATGGCAGTCAGTTGCTTGTCTGACCCTTTTCCAAGAAACCACCTCATACACTGACTGGTCTTGCTCCCAATGGGTGCAATGTACAACAATTTCACAAAAAGAGAATGTACATCATCAAGGAGTACCAGTGGTGGCCGCTTGTCACATGGTTAGACAAATATTGAATGCACCGAGACATGTATATTTGTCAGTTTCGGTGAATACCAAATTCGAAAAAAGTAACATTTTTGTCGTTCTCCAAAAAGTTACCTTTTACGTCGGACCAATGAGAAGCAGAACACGTTTGTATATGTCCTGAAATTCTGACAATTGACTCATTTTCATATTTTATTCCGAATATTAGGTGTAGTCTAAACTATATATGTAACATAACATCTGAGTGCCTCAATCTGCATAATGTAATGTTTTATGAAACTTAAAATTTAGATTTAGATTAAAAAATGTTCTCAACAACAGATGTTTATTTGTAAACCACTAGGCATAGACACCAAGGGCCCGATTCATTGAATATTTGCCCGGTTCAAAGTGACTTTGCACTGCTGAAAAGTGACTTTGCACTGCCGACACAAACCCTGATTCATGGAACTGTGCAAAGTCCAATCAAAGTCCTCTTGAAGTGCAAAAAATACAATGTGCTAACTTTGCCCAGAATTTGCACTGAAAAAATAAATACACTTTGCACGGTTCCATGAATCAGGGTTTGTGTCGGCAGTGCAAAGTCACCTTTCAGCAGTGCAAATTCACTTTGAACCGGGCAAATACACAGTGAATCGGCCCCTTCCGTCTAACATAAAACCCTTTGACTTTTTGCGGTTACGTGCTCTGAGACATGAGCATGGGCACTTGGGTGATTCCTTATTATCTCTTTGCACTGGGGTCATGGTGAACACCACACTTTATTTTGTACAAGCATTGATTCAAGTCCGTCCCTCAAACCCCTGAATTCACTATTTAGAAAAACATCCATGTGAATGTTTCTCTTCTAAAGATCCTACTGTCTGTACCTCATGTCACACCCTCCAGTCTTGGCTTACCAATGTGCATGCTGTGACATGTAGGCCCACGCTTATAATGAGATACAGTAAACTACAAGTACCAGCATGCAATAATTCAAGACGGGAAGCATTGCATGGGTTCCCAGGGCTGCTATGGATGTCTAGGACTTGACAAACATCACATAGGGCTATAGACTGGGCTACAGGCTTCTATGGAGAGTCTAGGTATTGAGAAGCATCACATGGGACCCCAGGGCTGCTATGGAGGTCTAGGTCTTCACAAGCATCACATGGGGCTACCAGCTGCTATTGAGGTTTTGGGTCTTGATAAGAATCACATGGGACCCCAGGGCTGCCAAGGAGGTCTAGGTCTTGAAAAGCATCACACGAGTTCACAGGACTGCTATGGAGGTCTAGGTCTTCATAAACATCAAGCGGAGTCCCATGGCTGCTATGAAGGCCCAGGTCTTGATACGCATCACATGAGTTCAAAGGGATGCTACGGAGGTCTAGGTCTTGATAAGCATCACATGGGTTCACAGGGCTGCTGCTATGTCGGTCTAGGTCTTGATAAGCATCACATGGGGCCCCAGGGCTGCTATGGAGGTCTAGGTCTTAACAAGCATCACATGTGGCTACAGACTGCTATGGAGGTTCTAGTTCTTGGTAAGCATCACATGGGTTCAGAGGACAGCCGTTGAGGTCTAGGTCTTGATATGAATCACATGGGGCTCCAGGGCTGCTATGGTGGTCTAGGTCCTGATAAGCATCACATGGGGCCCCAGGGATGCCATGGAGGTGCAGGTCTTGATAAGCATCATATTGGTTCACCGGGCTGCTATGGAAGTCCAGGTCTTGGTAAGCATCACATGGGACCCCAGGGCTGCTACATAGGTCTAGAATCACATAGGGATACAGGGTTCTATAGAGGTTCAATGTTTTCATAAGCATCACATGGAACCCGAGGGCTGTTATGGAGGTCTAGGTCTGGATAAGCATCACATGCCTTCACAGGTCTGCTTTGGAAGTCTATGTGTTGACAAGCATCATATGGGTTCATAGGGGTGCTACAGAGGGCTAGGTCTAGGTCTTGATAAGTATCACATGGGGCCACAGGGCTGCTATAGAGGTCTAGGTCTGGATAAACATCCCATAGGGCCCCAAGACTGCTACGGAGGTCAGATCTTGACAAGCATTACATGGGGCTACAGGTTTCTATGAAGGTTTTAGGTCTTGGTAAGCATTGCATGGGCCACAGAGCTGCTATGGAGGTCTAGGTCCTGATAAGCCTCACATGGGGCCCCAGGGCTTCTATGGAGGTCCAGGTCTTGATAAGCATCACATTGGTTCACATGGCTGCTATGGATGTCTAGGTCTTGATAAGCATCACATAGGGATACAGGCTTCTATAGAGGTTCTAGGTTTTCATAAGCATCACATGGGACCCAAGGGCTGTTTTGGAGGTCTAGGTCTTGATAAGCATCACATGGGTTCACAGGTCTGCTATGGAAGTCTATGTCTTGACAAGCATCACATGGGTTCATAGGGATGCTATGGAGGGCTAGGTCTTGGTCTTGATAAGTGTCACATGGGCTCCAGGGCTGCTATAGAGGTCCAGGTCTTGATGTGCATCACATGGTTTCACAGGGGCTTCTATGGAGGTCTAGGTCTTAGTAAGCATCACATGGGCCCCATGGATGCTACCAAGGTCTAGGTCTTTATACGCATCACATGGAGCCCCAGGGCTGCCATGGAGGTCTAGTCTTGATAAGCATCACAGAGGGCTCCAGGTTGCAATGGAGTTCCTAGGTCTCGATAAGCATCAAATGTGACCCCAGGGCTGCTATGAGGTCTATGTCTTGATAAGCATCACATGAGTTCACAGGGCCTATAAGGAGGTCTAGGTCTTGATAAGCATCACATGGCCCCCATGGATGCTAGAGAGGTCATGGTCTTGATAAGCATCACATATGTTCACAGGGCTTCTATGGAGGTCTAGGTCTGTCTTGATAAGTATCACATGGGGCATCAAAGGCTGCTATAGAGGACCAGGTCTTGATAAGCATCACATGGGTTCACAGGGCTGCTATGGAGGTCTAGGTCTGGATAAACATCACATAGGGCCCCGAAGCTGCTGTGCAGGTCTAGGTCATGACAAACATCATATGGGACCCCAGGGATGCTTTGGAGGATTAGATCTTGATAAACATCACATGGGTTTACAGGACTGCCATGGAGGTGTAGGTCTTGATAAGCTTCACATGGGTTCACAGGGCTGCTATTGAGGTCCAGGTCCTGAATAGCATCATGTGGGGTCCCAGGGATGCTGTGTAGGTCTTGATATTGACAATCATCACATGGGGATCCAGACTTCTATAGAGGTTCTAGGTCTTGATAAGCATCCCATGAGACCCCAGGGCTGTTATGCAAGTCTAGGTCTTGATAAGAATCACATGGGTTCACAGGTCTGCTTTGGAAGTCTTTCTTGACAAGCATTATATGGGTTCATAGGGATGTTCTGGAGGTCTAGGTCTAGGTCTGGATAAGTATCACATGGGGTATCAGGGCTGCTATAGAGGGCCAGGTTTTGATAAACACCACATAGCGTCCCAAGGCTGCTGTGGAGGTCTAGATCATGATAAGCATCACATGGGACCCCATGAATACTATGGAGGTCTAGGTCTTGCTAAGCACCACTTGGGTTCACAGGGCTGCTATGGAGGTCCAGTTCCTGATGAGCATCACATGGGGCCACATGGCTGCTGTAGGTCTCGATATTGACAAGCATTCCATGGGGATACAGGCTGTTATGGAGGTTCTGGGTCTTGATAAGCATCACATGTGATCCCATGGTTGTTATGGAGGGCTAGATCCTGATAAGCATCAACTGGGACCCAAGGGGTGTCATAGAGGTCTAGATATCGATAAGCATCACATAGGTTAACAGGTCTGCTATGGAAGTCTATGTCTTGACAAGCACCACATGGGTTCATAGGTATGCTACTGAAGTCTAGGTCATGATAAGTATCACATGGGGCACCAGGGCTGCTATGGAGGTCCAGGTCTTGATAAGCATCACATGGGCTCACAGGGCTGCTATGAAGGTCTAGATCTGGATAAACATCATGTGGGGCTACAGGCTGCTATGGAGGTTCTCTGTCTTGATAAGCATCACATGGGACCACAGGCCCGCTATGTAGGTCTCACTCTTGATAAGCATCACATGTGTTCACAGGGATTCAACGGAGGTCTAGGTCTTAGTAAGCATCACATGGGCCCCATGGATGCTACCAAGGTCTAGGTCTTTATACACATCACATGGAGCCCCAGGGCTGCTATGGAGGTTCAGGTCTTGATAAGCACCACATGGGTTCACAGGGCTGTTATGGAGTTGTTGGTCAGGATAAGCATAACATGGGGCCCCAAGGCTTCTATGGAAGCCTAGATCTTGACAAGCATCACAGGGGGCTCCAGGCTGCAATGGAGTTCCTAGGTCTTGATAAGCATCAACTGTGACCCCAGGGCTGCTATGAGGTCTAGGTCTTGATAAGCATCACATGAGTTCACAGGGCTTCTAAGGAGGTCTAGGTCTTGATATGCATTGCATGGGCCCCATGCATGCTACAGAGGTAATGGTCTTGATAAGCATCACATGAGTTCACAGGGCTTCTATGGAGGTCGAGGTCGGTCTTGATAAGTATCACATGGGGCATCAAGGCTGCTATAGAACACCAGGTCTTGATAAGCATCACATGGGTTCACAGGGCTGCTATGGAGGTCTAGGTCTGGATAACCATCACATAGGGCCCCAAAGCTGCTGTGGAGGTCTAGATCATGACAAACATCATATGGTACCCCAGGGATGCTTTGGAGGATTAGATCTTGATAAGCATCACATGGGTTTACAGGACTGCCATGGAGGTGTAGGTCTTGATAAGCATCACATGGGTTCACAGGGCTGCCATGGATGTCCAGGTCCTGAAGATCATCATGTGGGGTCCCCGGGATGCTGTGTAGGTCTTGATATTGGCAATCATCACATGGGGATCCAGGCTGCTATGGAGGTTCTAGGTCTTGACAAGCATCACATGGGACTTCATGGCTGCTACGAAGGTCTAGGTCTTGATAAGCATCACATGGGTTCCCAGGGCTGCTATGGAGGTATAGGTCTTGAAGAATGAAATGTTCCATAACTATGACATTTTCACAACTAGAAACAAACTTTGTTTTTTGGTGTTAGAGTGTTTATGAGATGAAATGTTATCAAACCGTGCAATTTAGAAAAGTGGAAGCACTACTGTTGTCGTGAGTGGCCACATCAATGCTGCATCATCTTTATCTTTTTCCAGGTCCAGGGTTTGCACAATACCAGCTGTAGTATCCAAGTGCGGTGTGAAAATAATTGGTGCAAGGGAAGGAAAACTGCACCAGCTTTTGTATGTGCTTCATAGGGCTGCTGAATATTTAGGGGCACAATCCATCCATACTGTACTGCAGTTGTATCACTCACCAAAATGAGAAATTCCATACTTTGAATGGAAAATGACATTTTAACATTATTTCTTACCCATTTCTCAAGAAGCTACCATCGTATTTTGGTTGTCACCTACCACATGCATGCAGGAGTACCACTGGAGCTAAACATAGTAGGGCCTCATTACGAGTTGGGTGGTATTCCAATGGTAAATCCTCCAGAATACCACCCACCAGAATTACCATTACCGCCACTTGGTCTGGCAGATTTACCACTGGTGGTGGAGGTGTTAGTCCCCATTAATTTGGAGTCTGTGGGACTCCATGGGGGATTTCGGTGGAATTCCAACTAGCGGAATCAACACTGCAGTAATTCTGCCAATTTTTCAGCAAAAAAGGGGAGGATTTTCCTCCAGCATGATGCTGGGGGTAAATCACCCACTCCAGGGCCAAACTCGTAGTATAGCAAAGCAGGAAACATGGCAGTAATTCCCTTACCACCACTTTTTTCCTGAACCGCCCATACTCGTAATGAGCCCTTCTTAAGGACAAAACTAAAGTAAACAATATTTTAGCTATCTGGGCTTCATTACGAGTTGGCCGGTATTCAGGTGGTAAATCTGCCAGAATACAACCCAACTGAATTACCGTTACCACCACTTGGTCCACCAGATTTACCCCCAAATTACAAGTGGTGGTGGTGGTGTTAGTCACCATTAATTTGGGGTCCATTGGACTCCATTGGGGATTCTGGTGGAATTACCACCAGTCAAATTACCCCCACAGTAATTCCGCCGATTTTGCCCATCATGATGCTGAAGGTAAATCACCCATTCCAGGGCTAAACTCGTAGTATGTCGGTGTGGGAAAAATGGCAGTAATTCCATTACCGACACTTTTTTTCCCTGCATCACTATATTCGTAATGTCCTTATAACCCTTTTCAGCCTGCTATACAGTTTGATTTTGTATAGCTAATTCAGGAATGTCCAATGTATTTTGAAAATCACTGCTACTGCTTCGAGGGGTGTTAATAAACAGAACAGTCCCTCTAAGCAGTTCATCTCATTTTATTTCAACAGAGCATTGAAACAAGGAGAGAGTTTCTCCAATAATCATATGTCAACTGTGAAATAGCATCATTCATCAGAAGTGTGCTTCTGGTGAATGTGTCCCAGTGAATGTTGCCTCAGGAGATTGATTATTCCAACAGCTCTCAATGTCTGCTGTCAAAGCTTATGTTGCTCTATCGAAAGAAGTTCACATTTTTCGCCTACCTGCAATAAACATACTTGTTTGTCAGTAAGTTATGTCATGCTCCTGTCTACTGCAACTTGGGGGACTCCGGGGGAACCCGAAGCGTTTCCTCCCGGGTTGATTTTGGGCACTGCACAGGCCTGCGCATAGAGCGCTGCGGGGGGTACAAAAGGGGGCAGGGAAGGTTCGGGAGCAAGCGACAGTTGGGACGAGTGTTTTTTCCTTCCCACCTATCCCCGGTTTTTGGTTAATAAGTGGGGGGGGTCAGACCTTAATTGAGAATTTTCTTTTCCCCCTATTTGTAGGTTTTTGAGAAGGGTTACAAAGGGATAGAAGGGCTGGTAGTTTTTGTGTGACAGGCCGGGGCTTAAGACGGGGCAATTTGTGATGTAAGTTTCATTGTTGCTGATGTGGCAGGTCAGCCTGGCTGCAGGTCATAGGAAGGAGGAGATTGGTGTTGAGGGGAGTTTACGGAGGTAAGAAGTTGCTTGATGCCGAGGACATGGCCCTTCGGGGGAGGGGTGGGGAAGCACAATGGCGTACTAGCACGGTAAAGGAAGGGGTGGTGCTGTTTGCATGAACGGGCTACCCCGGGGGTACAAAGAGGGGGAACAAGTATTGAAGGAGGGACGTGGCCTCGGGGAGAAGATGGGAGAAAGCGGGAATGAAGGTTGAGAGGATTTTAAGGAGATGGAAGGGAGCAAGGGATAGGAAGGGAGGAATGTGAAATGCTTTCATTATTTAATTTTGGGGAATGTAAATTGTTTATTTATTTAATTGTTTGTCAATTTGTTAAAATGGATATGTTAGTCTGTAAGGCCAGGGAGCCAGGTTAGCGTTTCTTTATGAGCTGTGGCCTGTCACATTAGAGCGACCTTTTCAGCCTAAACGTGGGTCTGGGTATTTTTGTGCAGTAAGCCCAAAGAACCTCAAGGGCCTTACAACCTCCCATGCAAAAAAATTTAATCTTCTATGCTTCCTGGTGATGCGTGTGACGTGTGTTTTGTCCTGCGTCGCTACGCTCAGACCCTATTTTGGTTCCATCATCATCACACGATGCAGCGTGCATTAGGAGGGGTGGGAGCAGGCCAATGCAAGACAGGCACGAGAGCAAGGTGCTTTTCTCTCTTTTCCTTATGAAGTTCAATTTACTGCTCACACAATGCAAGCAGGAGCGGTTCGGATCATTGAAAGAGAAGTACTAAAAGAGCGTCCAATGCCATATTTATTCAATCAGTTGGTGCCCCAGTGTGCTCACAACATTGGCGATGGAGCGGTCTTGCCCATCCGCACTCATAGACTGATGTCCACCTGCCTCTAAGTACTGGCGTTTTGTTCCCTCGTCCTTAACTTGGTGCAGTGTGCTCATACTGCCTTGGCTGTTTCGCCACTTGTTGCGGTCAGTGGTACCCAGGCTTCATCACCCTGGGTGAGACACTGAAGTTGCCACGCCACAGCTGAGGGGGTTTCCATCCTGGGATAGCTCCCCTCCTTGGAGCGCACGTGCACCTGACGTCAGCCTCATCTTTCTTTTGGACATGTCCTGGCCAGCCTCAGATTCACCCTCGTCTGCATCTCCTGCCAGATCAGGTCAGTTCCAGCATCATGACATCCGACACACATTGAACCCGGGGCCTGGCTGGTCTTTCTAAATGTGCTGGTTTGATGTACTCATCACAGTCACGGGTCACAAAGATGATGACTGAAAAAAGCGCCCGCCGCTGCTTAGTGCTGGCTAGAATGTTAGGGACATTGCCTACCAGTTGACAGATGACATCTCTTATACCCTCAAGACAAGCGTGTCCTACTAATTCACTCTGAAAAAGAATGTTGACTACAGGCGATGCATATTTCACAACGGAAGGCAAGAAAAACAAACATTGGCAATGACAACAGTTTGTAGACATGCAAAAGGAGTACTCAGTCATTTTAGCGAAAATAAATCAAAGTAGTACATTTTTCCGAAGCCCAAAAAATACAGAAAATGTTAATTAAATATGTATTTGGTAGTGGGGTAAGGGGGTAACATGGGTGGAGTTTGGGTGAGGTTAAAAGGATAGAAAAAAGCGGGTTTGGGGGGCCCAAACAAATAAAAAAAATTAAAAAACAATTCAGTATTTTTTCAGTATTTTGACTTCGGTGAAATTTACCACTCTGAAAATCACGTATAACCGGAAAAGGTTTTTGCCAGGCATTGCCGTAATGGTAACTCGACATTAATGGTAGCAACTGGAACATGGTGAACATACTGCAAAAGTATTGGCTTTGCCAATGATTGATTTTAACAAGGCCTCAGTGAAGAGCACGCATAGTGCTTATTAATCAAGTTGCTGAAGGCAGGCCTTGTTAAGACATTGTGGGTCATTCTGAGGTTGGAGTAAAGGGAAAAACGATGCCGGTAAAGGATTACCGGCATCGCTTACCGCTACGGGCCATTCCGACCGGTCAGACTACTATTTACGGCACCGTAACATACGATGCTGTAAATACCGGTCTTGGGTCGCGCGCGCGCCCCACCATGCTGAAATTAGCGGCATGGCGTAAACCGGAGATGATCAAAAGTAAGGAGCACACGTAAATAACGGCCTCCTTAAGGCCGTTAAGTACCTTACTGGCATGGAGTACATACAGGCATCTCAGAGAAGGAGTAAAGAACCCTGAGCAGTGGTTCCCAGAGCCACAGGTGCACACAATCAGCACAGGTGGAGGCAATGGAGTCTGCCACAGCAAAAAAGTAACACACCCACACACCACAACCCCTCCCACACCACGATGAGACCAATAGTGCCAGCAAGGGCACAACCACAATAACTACACCAACAACACCAGGCCCCCCCATTGAGGAGACACAGGGGGAGAAGGAGGGGGAGACAGGCCCAGCATGCAGTACCAGTGCAGCCTCAGTCACCACCCCAGCAGCCCCCATTCCCACGCAGCATGTCCGGTCCCTCAAGGAAACCCCTGAGCAGATACACACCCCCTACCAGCTTGACTGTGACACCATCACCACCATATTTGGCCCGAGAAATAACGAGATTAGCGAGCAGCATACAAATACACACTGCTATCCTGGCACAACTGAAGGTGTTGCCTGTGCCCCACACCCATGCCACAGGCACCTACCAGCACGCAGTGTGGCCCATGCATGGCATGTCACAACCGTCCATTACATGGAAACATAAACAAGTGCTGGTTCACCTCCCCAAGCACACAAGGGCCTACAAATCCCTAACATGGACTACCCAGGAGATATACAACACTAAATTTGGTCCCCATGCATTGGCAGGCATGCCAAATGACATGGGTGCCCCTGACAGCACCCACGTGTCCTAGGTGGACCAGCATGGCATGCAGGTGGCGGATAGCAACTGCAAGCAATACCACTCCCCCTACGTGCAGATGGAATGCAACGCAACCAAGAACATCACACATGGGTGGACCGGATATCAAGGAACAACATGACTCAATGGGCCAGCTGATCTCCACGCTACCGTGCCGCATGGGGCGACATGCAGGATGACGTGCCTGGCTGCATGGTGAGTCGTCTGACTGTGTCATGCCAGTGCATTGGTGCCATGAGGTGGGTGCCTGCATGAACAAACTGGGTCGAAATGATGAAGCCAGTGCACGATGTTCACCCCACCAACCACTCTGCCACAGAACCAGTGCAACGGCAAATGAGTACAGATTCCCACATCGATGGAGTAAGGCACACACAAAACACAGCATTCCCAACATCTGACAAGGCCAAATCCCACAACACATGCACCACTCATTGGCCGCCACCACAACCGTAAGGGCATATAGGAAGACACACTGCATATGCACAATGTGGCTGCCCCCAGCATGGCACCACACCGGAGACTCATCCCTGGGAGTGGATTGAACTGAGGGCAGCAGGGATACCACACCACGTCACGGGTTTGGCACACCCATAGGAGTGTTGGAATTCACCATAGTATGGATCAGAGCAGTATGATGATTATGAGCCACTGACTACATCCAACACACCCAACTACGGATTCACACAGTACACAGCACTACATGGATATAACATCAGGACTGCTGCATGGATCAACGAAGCATGTACCACGAAATGTCTGTGCCATTGTTCATGGACCATCTTGTAGACGCACCCCCCTACAGCATTCCATTGAAGTGGACACATATTGTGGCCATGAAGGGGCGAAATGCATCCATGGACATGTGCGTATGGCCATCAGTAACACGCTGCCATGTCAGCCAAGTTCAGTTCTCCACCGTGACAGTTCAAACACTTACCTTAATTGGCTAGACATGCAGGTGTTGGTGGCTGTCCCTTGACACCATGGTACATGACCCCTGTCAGTAACCCACAGAACAGGCCCAGGGAGCACTAAAACACTGGCCATACCCGTGCATGCGTGGAGATGAAGCAGTCACCTGGCTTGCGTAAGGCACATATGAGTTGGCGAAGCTGGACTGGTGGGGGATCCATCTACTGCTATGTGGTGTCCAAGATCCCCATGTCATGTGTAAAGCTGAACAAAATGTGCATCCCTTGGATTGTGTCTCTGTCCCCTGACATGGGACTGCTAGCAGCACATGACGATGGGGTGAAGGAGGAGGAGGAAGTGGCAAGAAAGCATCATGGAGGCGGTGCACTTGAGGGACATGTCGTGTGTCAAACAATGATTGGACATAATAACCAGAACACAAGTCAGCAGAGGGTGGCATTACATGGGCACACAGGGCACTGGGTGTGTGTATACTTGTAGACCATGCACTGCCAGACATCATAATACACATGCTCAATGATGAATATCCACAACGGTTAAACTTTGCAACACCAATAGTGTATTGAAAAAAAGGGATGAGTGTGAACATTCCCTCCACCCACCCCCCTCCCCCCCAACTCCACAACAAACCCTCACCCCCACCCCCTCCCCCCCAACTCCACAACAAACCTTCACTCCCCACCCCCCTCCCCCCAACTCCACAACAAACCCTCACCCCCCTTCCCCCCAACTCCACATTAGTCCCATGTAGTACGTTAAGGCCACATGTAGCAGCATTGACGATTAATTCATGCTCCCGGGGCCTGGGGGAGGCATGTCCCTGCGCCGCATGGAACGCAGAGTGCGTATTGGTGGGATTGCTGGTGTGCCCCACTGGATGAGGGCGCGTCCTCCTGCTGTTGCTGCGGATTTGATTGTGCAGCCTCAAGGGCATTGGCTATGCGTCCTAGGACGTGACACAAACGGTTAGTGCTGTCAGTGACTGTCTCACACAACCTGTTGGTGCTGTCAGTGACTGTCTGGCGCATTTCCCGGAGTTCATTTTGCCATTCCACCCTGGCCTGGCGGTTGACCTCCATGAACTCAGTGATTAGATCAGTGAGCAGATTTGCACGAGGTGTGCCAAATGATGGGAATCCATCACTGAAGCGACTTGGCCCTACGTGCTCTGGCGAGGACTGTACTGGTGAACTTGGCCCACGATCATCGTACCTCTGCGTGTCTGTAGGAGCACTACGGGCAGGTGTTTGTGGATCTCCAGAGTCACTGCATGAGGGCAGGGGGACATTGCTGGGCTCCGGGGTGTGGACTGTGGGATGGAACTCATCCTCGGACGCCCCACAGATGGATGAAGGGCTGTCCTCATTCTCCTTGGGGCCTGTAGCTGCAACCTCCCCAGAAATGCTGGACTGTGCCGACGTTGGGGTGGGCATTGTGGCAAGCGCCGATGCTGGGAGGGATTGGGGTGGTGCAGCCTCCACTGACATTTCAGGAGCCGAGGTGGGTGTTCTTTTCGGTGCTGGAATGCGCCAGACCGTGCCACTGCCCATGGAGGTGGTTGGCCGGCTTGTCTGTGGCTCACCGCTGTCTGATCAGTGCCTGTGGGGGTAGAAGAGAGGGCCAACATGAGTGATTGTATGATGTCCTAATAGCATACATGGCTGCATTCACATTTCAGTCAATTGGGGTTTGTGGCCTTTTGGGTGTAGCAACAGCAGTGGTACATGTGCATGAGTATGACATGTACGCAGGTTTCGGAGTGACTCATCCTGACCTGGTAATGTGCAGTTTGGCTGGCATACTGCCGAACCGGCTTCACAGTGTGCATGATGGGATGTGCAAGTTAATGCATTATGGTTGATGTGCGTTATGTACTTGCACTTGGCCCTTGATTGCGTGGCAGTTGGCTCTGCATTAGTTGGATGAGGGAAGGCAACATGAGAAGGTGTCTTTGATGGCCCTTGGGGGAGTTTAAATCATGCAATGGCCATTGGCAGTGTAGACTTTGGACACTCATCTCCTTCGGCAGACGACGTTGCCCCACACTCCATCTCACTGACGCCCTCATTTGATTCCGTACCAATCAATGCCGCACATGTCTCCTCCCATGGCTCAAGTCTCACAGGGGAACTTGGGCCCCCTCCGGTCTGCATTGCCTGACTCCGGTTGGCGTAGAGGAGGCCCCGCACCCACAAGTCATCCCACCGCTTGCGGCAGTCCCTAGGGGTGCGGGGGGTGGTGCCTACAGCGCTCACCCTCTGGCCGATTTGTGCCCAGATGTTTTTTTTTGCGGATGATGGACTCTCTCCGCATGTCAGGGCTGAACACAACGTCAGCATGCTCTGCCAGGTAGTCCACCATGGCCTGCAGTTCTTCAGGGCTGAATTTCTTCTTGCGGAGCCGATCCGCAGTCTTCTTTGGGGCTTTTGGCATTGTTCCTTGTTGTGTGGTCCTTTCCCCGACTTCAGTTTGCTCCCAAGGGTGCTGGCTGATGAGGATGGCAATGGATTGTGTTTTTAAAGATGGCCGCCTCGCTCCTTCCCGTTCCTGTGCGATGACGAAATTTCTGGTTCCGTTGTTTTGCGGTGACCGTAATTTACGGGATCCGTAAATTATGGTCACCGTTATTTACAGACGCTGCTGCTTCCAAAGCGGTGTTGTTATGTACGTGTCGCAGCATGCCGGTAGGGGGTTTCGCAGGTCGTTTAGCGGCATGCCGCTCGGTACTTTTCCGGGATGGTGAAAAGCGCCTGTCCGCGAGGTTGGAATGGGCCGCAATTAGCGGTCTGACGCCAGGGCGGTGTCGTACTTTCCGCCATGCCGGAAAGTACCGGTACTTACCTCCTAGCTCGGAATGAGGGCTATTGTTATTACACCAGTAGCGCGTTTACAGCACTCAGTTAACTATTAGCTTTCAGAAGACTGCTTTGAAAAACCCTGGCAGGCACTTCGAGAACAAAGCTTCATTTTAAGGCATGATCAAGGTAGTTCAAAGAGATCCCAGAGGGTGTGTTTGGGTGAGCTGCGGTGGGAACTGGGAGGGAATGACCATAGGTATCAGTGTGGCCATCGGCAGCCAATGGGTGGGTAAATAACCAGAAAAAACATACAAGCCTTCTCATATGTCACCTCTCCCTTGCTCTACTGCAATGCATTTGTTTCTTCTTATAGGTAGTGCTAAATCGCCACTTTATAGCCAAAACTAAAAATTAGATAATTAATAGTTTTGTTTTGCAGCTGCAAGCTTGCGTCAAAAACTGCAAATTCTACTTGTACTCCAAGGGCAAAGCCCCGAAGTCTCAGGCCATAGAAGTTTGCTAATCTTCTGCACTCCACAGAAACCCCTGAAGGAATCACAGTCTCTAGAAGACATCCTTGCCATAGGCATTATTCCCTGGCTGCTGATTTTCAATTTGCAGCTGTGGAATGCTCGGTTGCTGTTTGTTCCGCATCCAAATAGATTTACAAAATGCTCTCCGCTCCATAGAAACAGCCTTCAGGAGGAAAAGAGTCACTATCTTCCATGCAATTGCACATGCTCTGCCGTAGGACCTTCATTCCATTATGCATGCCAATCATCTGAAGATGCTAAAATCAAAAGGTCAAGAGAGGCCCCTCACCACTTCCTCTTCTGCCCATCCTCTGTCAGAGCCCAGATCTCCATCGATGGCTCAACAACCTACTGGCCACATCTTCTCACTTAACAACTCAACAGAATCCAGGTACAGCATCTGCAGGCTTTTACTAGCCAACGACATCCAACTGAATTCCTCCTGGATACTGGCACCACAGGTACCGTCATGAGTGAAGTAGCATAACATTGCCTACCTAATAGGCCCCAATATGCCCACCACTATCCAACATCTACCCGTACAGCTCATACATCGCCCTCCCATGCCAGGGCAAGTTTCCAGACTCTGTTCTATACATATAAAAGTCAAAAGCTGTCTGTGAGTTTGTGGCATGATTTGTGGGTTTGTGGCTTGGCAAAGTGTTGTATATTATACAATTCCACACTGTTGCACCACTCTGCACCACATTTTGCATAGTTACCTGTTAGGACCCTCCGCACAATACTGGCTACATGACATTTGTACACCCCACCCCATTCCCCAGATTTCAGCACAAGACAAAATTTGTTGGTCGGTTTGTGGCTTGGTGAAGCGTTGTTCCTTATACAATTCCACACTGTTTCACCAATCTGCACCAAATTGTAAATAGTTAACTGTCAGGACCCTTTAAACATTACAGGCTACATGGTATTTGGACACCCCACTCCTTTCCCTAAATATCATAAAGTAAAAATGTGTTTGTGGGTCTGTGGCATGCCGACGAAGCCATAAACCGTTTTCACCGGGAAGGGAAACAAAAAGTTTATGAGCGACGAATGGACCTGAGAGGTGAAGGTGAAGGCAGATAGCATTCCAGAATCCACATTTTTGTCAAATCAGGTGAAATTACTTGTCCAGAGGATTTTCATGAGATGGTGCCTGCCAACAAAGCCATAAACCATGTTCACAGGGAAGGGAAACAAAAATATTATTTCTAAACAAGCTTTACAATGCCATAAACCATGTTCACCGGGAAGGGAATCAAAAATGTGTGCTGCATCAGGTGAGATTACTTTTCGGGAGTATTTTTGTGAGATGGTGCCTGCCCACGAAGCCGTAAACCATGTTCACCAGGAAGGGAAACACAAAATGTTGTTTCTCAACCGGTCCTGACACAAGGAACAAAACTTGAGGTCAGGGACCTCGAATACCCTATTTCAAGGCCCTAGAATGCATGGTTTCTGAGATATTTGCACTGCAATGCACCACAACGAACTGCACCACCCCAGGGTGAGGCGGAACAGCAACCTCCAGGATTATTCATTTTCAACAATTGATGAGAGTGTTATCATGTCTATCTACAGAACCCGTTCAGAGAACAGTTACTTTTGTTTGTATAATATAAAGTGTGGGATGTTTTTACACCACTAGTCCAGGCCCTGCAACATTCCTGTGCGCTGCTTGCATCAGGAACATCAGAATGGCCGCTGGAAAGCATTATGCATGCTAAAATCACCGAGAAGTGCGCAGGAAAAATCTGAAAAATAGGCCACCATCCACTTTTGCCTATGTCAGTGGTAACACAGGAAACCACTGCCAAAACCCATCATTTGGTTGCCCACAGAGCAAAATGACTGCAAAAGAAACACAGAGCTGTGTGGAAATCCATTTTTCTTGGTTGTCAAATTTGCAAAAATAATGGCTCACAAACCACACAAAAGATCCAACCTCCTTGTTGGGTGTTGAACATCATTCTACTTCAAGAATCCACATAAATATAATGTCAGCAGAAGTATATTTTATCAGAACAAAATCCACTTTTAAAGATACTTGCTGGAAAGAAATATGTCAAAAATGGGTGCAATACCATTACTCACCTCTGTTAGACGCTGGCGATCTCTAAATCTGTCAGGTGAAACTTGTGTCTCAAAAGCTAAATATGCCAAAGAAGGGACTTCCATCAAATGCAATATAGGGTGCCACACATTGATTTTCATGTTGAAAAAGACTGGAATTGAAGATATCTTTGCTTATTTTAAATTTGTAAACTGTAATTTTTCATAAGGAACAATGTCACAATTGACCATGAGGTAACCTGATTCAGCTAAAACTTCAAAGAGGTTTTCCACCACTGAGAACACACCACGCTGTTCATTCCCACCAAAAGGAGAGAATATCTCATGGGGTTGCTAATGAGAAGAGGAGGAGACTTCCTCTGCTGCTCTGGGAAAGAGACAATGGGTTCCTTGAACTGAAAGAAAATCCTAATTCAGGTGGGACTGACACCAACTGCCCAGGAAGACAAGCCCATGTGACTCTGTAGCCCAGCCAAGACCTTGGAGGCGGAGACAAACCATTGTATGTATTCAGAGAGCCCAGAAAATATTGTTTTGGGAAAAGACTTATAAAATATTGTACCAAACTGACAAAAATATGGAACTTAGAGATTATTAAAATGAAAATATTGCTCACAAGTAGAAACTACTCTGGAAATTGTGCGACATTCAGAGACTGAACCACAAAAAAGTTCATATTCTGGAAATTGTGAAATTGTGATTATGTCAGGAACATGAACATTTCCAGGAATATGCCCAGATGGTATGTGTATGCATGTGTAAAAATTGGTACAGAACTGACACTGAGTAACCGCCCAAAAGCGTGAAAAATTGTCATTTTTTAACCAAAACTCGTAGGAAGATGAGGCTTGGACAGAAATGTACCTTAGTCAATCTGTCATGTAAATATGTATTATTAACAAGTTGTGCATATTGCAAAAATGTTTTTGGGGAAAAATAGATTTTCTCGGTAAGAACAAAGGGGAGGGATTTTTTCTGGACCCTAAACACTGTGTCACTCTGACACATGATGACACATCATGACACACTGTTCCCTCTCAAATCAGGAGAGGGGGAATTCTCTGACCTATCAGATCCTTAGAGGGTTGGGCATAGTATAATTAGACCTTCCACCCCTTTGGAAGATGGATAAATAGGGACTTTTGAGGACCCAGACAGACAGACATTCACCCTTCACTGATCGACTGGCAAAGCACTCTGAAGGAAGATCCAGACTCCAGAACCCATATCCAGACTCCAGAACTCTGAAGCAGAGGCCCAACCCAAAAAGCTGAACCCTTCTCAGTGGGCCTTTAAAATCTTGCAACTTGATTTGACCCCTAAACTTCCACAGGGCCTAAACCATTCGACAGCCTGGCTGAGCTGTTTTGCTGCTTCTGGCCAAGAACCCTTCCTAGAACCCAAGATCCAGATCAGTCCAGCAGAGCTGTAACCCAGAACCCGTCAGATCCAGTCCAGGAGGCCATACAGAGTGCCTTGCTGAGAGCAGAGTCCAGGTGCCCTGAATCCGGTCCGGTGGTGAGCGAAGTCCAAGCCAAACCTTTGACCAGATCTTTGACGTGCCCATTCCATTCCAAAGCCAAAGTAGTGAGTATTTAGCATAGAACTGTCCATAGTCATCTCTTAGCTTAAGTAACCCCATCCAAACCATTCCAACACATCCAGATTGCATTGTAGAATCTAGTGTGTCCATCCTGAATCCTTCTCTAATCCATATAATTCTGTGTTAATCGTAGTGATAATCATCTTGGCGCTAATATATTTGCTGGAGAAAGGCAATCGTCTCAGGCAGATAGAAACCATCCAGAGGCGCCTCTGGATCGGTGGCTGTGCTGTCCGTGTAGTTTTCGGCTCCATAGACTCTCTAGTGTTAAGAAATCTTTGTTCTAAATCTTCAACAGCGCATCTTTTATTTTGAAATCTTGACTCTTTTAAGAAAAATCGACCTTTCCTTTCGAATTTTAAATGTCATTTTTAAGCTAACATCCTCAGCTTTCAAACAAACTAAGAACCGCATTCCAACTCCTTATAGTCTTGCTTTAATCGTGTTTTTCGTGAGCTGAAAAGTTTGCCGTGATTTCGCATTTGGCTCAATTTCACCACATGTAAAAACAGCTATTTCTTGCTTTCAACTTCTGAATTTCGTTTTCCATCTGCTAATCATTCTACAATCATTGCTAGTGTTGACCTAAACCAATCCAAAGCAACTCTCACTAGTTCTGAATCCTGTTTAGTGAATTAAAATCATTTTTAGCATTTTTCCCATCACTTCATATTACACTCAAAAGCATTTGACCTGTTTAAAATCATCCTGTTCTCGCTAAGCTTGATGGGGGGAATCGGGATTGAAACTGCAATTTTTGATTGTTATTCCTGAAACCTGTGTGCCCTCATTCCATCTCTTCATATTGCATATTGGGGGCAGTGAGTAATAACAGGGAAAGAGTGATCACATTGTCTTTGATTGAAGTCATATCAAGTTTATTTCTGTGTTGCATTCTTTCCTATCATTACATTTCCTTGAACCATACAAAGTTATTCTCTGCTACCTTGTTCTTCCTATTCCTACTCCTAATTGATTAAAGAGATTGTCGATTATTGTAATACTACCCATTGCTGATCATTGTAGAAATATTCATAAGTGTGATATTCAGATATTGTTCATATTCATAAAAGTGTGATACATATATTGTTCAATTCTTCAAATAAATCTTTTAACTTTGCAAAACAAACCTACTTCTTGGCTCATTGAGGCCGGGGGGATTCAAAGAGAGGGGCGTTATATAAGGGTACATCATCCAGAAATAAAAGAACTTTTGACATAAAAATATATAAATAAGGGTTTCCCTGGGCATCCCATACTAGGCATTGACTTAGTTGGAGTGCTGGGTTGAAACCACTTACAGATTGGGGGCGCGTGTCCGGGATTTCTGGATTAGACCTACCACTTATGCAGCTTAATACAGTGTGCTAACTGACAGGATACATAAATCCTGTTGGGCTACCACGCTGTGTTACACTGTAAAAGCACCCCTCAAAAGGGAACGCTCTAAGGAAACAGTCTGTTTTGCAAAAATAAAATAATAAACTTCTGTAAGTCAGGAAGGAAATCAATATTTCCAAAATGGTGACATTGGTAGACATCAAGATGGCTAGAGAACACCTTTTACATAAGTTATTTGTGAGAGGTGAATGGACTGCGCAGGACCAGAATGTGTGGTTGCAGGCAATCACACAACAGATCACTGCAACAGGGTTAGATATCTGGAAATACCAGGGTCCCTTACATGTGGCCCTAAGTGAACTATATATGGCTCCTAAGGCCAAGGATGAGCAAAATAAGATTGCCAAGATAGCGGCATATCTATATTTATCTATGGGAGCCATACAGGATAAATATGCTGAAGGCCAATATCTGGCAAGTAGGCAACTGATGGCATTAGAAAAGGCCCAATCTGATCTGGACTCTTCTGAGCAGAGGCTGCAGAGGAGCCAGGAGTCAGAAAATGAAAGCAGGCAGAATATAGTTAAAATAAAAGAGGACATGGGTATCCTGCAGAAGGAAAAGGCAGAACAGGAAACCAGAATTCTGGCCTTGCAGGAGGAGTACCAAGAACGTGTGGACTGTCTACTGCAGAGCCAGAAAAAGCTGGAGCAACAACTGGATTTCAACAGGGCATGCGCAGAGCAGGTAGTCACCCTGCAAAGCCACCTAGATAGAGAGAAGGCAGAGAGCAACAAATTAATTCTGAAAGACCTGGATACCCAGGCAGAGTTTGATGAAGGGCGTCAGAAAGCTGGTGCGCTTCAAAGACAGAGGGACGACCTGGCGGCACAAAGGCAGGCTCTTGCTCAGGAAAGGGACACCTTGGGCCAGAAAGTCTGTCATTTAAAAGGGAAACTGGAAGAAAATCACCTGGACCTCCAGGGACTGGGTGACCTCCAAAAAGAGCATGATAGATTGTTAGAGCACACCAGGAGGGTGGAAGATGCTCTGGCTAGGAAGGAGCAGGCCAGTATGGACAGAACTCAGGAGGTAACCCTCCTGCAGCAAAGACTGGCCCAGTACTCAAAGACAAACCAGGAAGCACAGAGAGAAAATGAGACTCTCTGTGAGAACAATGATAGGCTCCGCAGACAGGTAGCCATGCAAGAGAGACTGATAGAGACTAGTAAGGCCTTGATTGAGGAATAGACAGCTCAGGTTATTGCATGGCAACAGGGAGCACGGGCTGATAGAGATGAGGTTCGCTGGGAAAGGGAAACACCTGAGCATACCCTCAGGAACCCTAGTACCAGAGGCCTTCATCTCTCCCAGTCCCTGGACTCTGCCACCCCCATGTCCACTGGCGCACATGAGCCCAGGGCCACGGGGTTGGCAGATTACTATCCAGTCAGAAGTATGGGGCTCATAGACGAGAACCTCCCAGGAATGGATGGGCGGGCATCTGGGTATGGGTACCCGAGTACTGTGAAGTTTAGTGGGTAACTCCATGAGAGTAGGCCCACTAAGGGCATCCTGAAAACCTCTGCCCAATTAGGACAGTGTGGGGGGTACCCATCAAATCCTGGGAGCAAGGAGGAATCAAAAGACTCCTCTGAGCACCCCAGGACACTAGGTCCCCACATTCTGCCAGCCATTCCCAGGCTCGCAGAATCCGGGAGAACCTAGAAGACCAGACAGGCACCTCTGGGAGCAGTGCCTCCGAGTCAGAGGAGGATTGGACCAGGGTTACCCGAACCAAGAAGGCCAATAAGGCAAAAAGGGCCTTGCTTAAGGACCCCTTAAAACAGATCAAGGCAATAAGGAGCATCATCACGCCTTATCATAAGAACGCCAAGTATTCTGTTTGGGAGCACTTAGAGCTCTTTGAGCAGATGATGGAAACTTTCCATTTGAAAGACAGCAGTAGCTTCATTCAGTATGTGAAATGGACCTTCTCACCAGAATACTCCAGTTTCTTTGCGGGGCTGGAGGACCAAAATCATTCTAGATGGTCCACATATAGGGCAGCCATCTTGAAGCATTTTTCTGTTCACAGAAATCCCCAAGAGGCTCGCAAGGCAGCCTACAACTTACAATGTGGGGAGGATCAGGCCCCACAAGAATTTGTGCAGGAATTAAAGCGTGCCTTTGTGCAGACTTCCAGAAGGGGGCGCACGGACAGCAAAGAATTTGTTAATACTTTTTTCCATGCTCTACCAAAGTACATCATGACCCAGCTAGTGAGAGATTGTTCATGAGAAAAGATCACTAGACTGGGTCATTGAACAGGCCACCCTGATCTATGAGGTACAAAAGCGCATAGAAAACAATAATAATGCTAAAAGCCCCTAAACAACACACGCTGGAGACCAAGTAATAATACTGGGTCACACAACCGCTCTCATATGGGGCCCAAGATGGGCACGTATTTATATCTGATTCACGACAATATGTTCAAGTATCCATAATATACCATACTTCTTAGAAAAAGGAAGATGAGTCTTTCTGATTCATATCAAAAATGACTTATCCATAGTAGTTCAAACAAAAAGCTATCACTAATAATCCTTAGTGAGGAAGCAGTTGCCACAATCCACATGTATTAGACTAAAAAAGCCAATGCATTTCGGAAATTATTTCCTTCATCAGGGCGAGTCTCATTGGTGTGGTCAGTGGTGAAAAACAGAACGTCCTGCGTTCATGCCCACTCAGCAGTGGGTTGTAAATGACATTATGCACAAAGGCATGGAGAAAATCCACTCGTGCTGACAAGGAAACCAATCTGTGGATCATAAAAGATCCAATTAGATACTGTGTTTTACACTCATACTTGGTCCACTGACCACACCAATGAGACTCGCCCTGATGAAGGAAATCATTTCCGAAATGCATTGGCTTTTTTAGTCTAATACATGTGGATTGTGACATATTGTCGTGAATCAGATATAAATACGTGCCCATCTTGGGCCCCATATGAGAGCGGTTGTGTGACCCAGTATTATTACTTGGTCTCCAGCGTGTGTTGCAATTATAAGTCCGGGTGTCTCCAGACTTGTCACAGCCAGCTCCTTTTCAATTGGATGTATATTCTTTTTTGAAACATTTGATTTTTACTTGAATATTCTACACATTTTTGAATACATGGTGGTGCCCACAATCTTCTCTGTTTAAAAGCCCCAAAACAACCAGCACCCCTGCTGCTGTTAAGGTGGCAGAGGTGAAGGTTGCCCCGATTTTGGATTTGGAGATGGGTGGGCCTAAAAACCAGCCTGCACAGCAGAATAATCCCAAGCCCAGAAGGCCCTCGGGCCAGTCACAGACAGGGAGCCAAGGAGGTAGTCCCACAAATGGGATCCATCACTGCCCTGACTATATTAGTCCCCGCTACAAGGGGAACCAACCCATCCTGGGTTATGTGTGGATTCCTCCAGCCCAAGGGGGGGGTCCAACCAAGCAGCACCTAACCCAGGGAACTTCCCTCCTCACTTCCCCTAGGAGAGCAGAAATTCCCCATATCCTGGGCAGAACTTTTTCCCCAGGTACCCACAAAACTTTCAACCCCAGAACAATCCATCCTTCTTTCCCCACTTTCCTGAGCCCAGACAACCTAATCCGGGAGAGGGTAGGCCAAGGGTGGAGGGGTCCTCAAATCTTCCCAACCCGGGGTATTACCAGAGAAGGGATAGCTACCCTTCCCAGGATCAGCCCAGAGGAGAAATGAGAACCCTGTATCAGCCTGAGCGGGTTTCACAGCTAGAGCGCCAGGTCCAAAACATGGCACAGGATCTGGATCGCATGCTGAGGGCTCAACAGAACCCTCAGATGGGCATGCCAGCGCAGACCTGGTGCTCCAGAACAATGACGGGGGCAGTATCCCGACAACCCACCGGTTCCCAGGGAGGAGGCACAAGGGGAAGGGGGGTGTAAAGCCTTGGAGAAAGCTTCCTTCCCCACTTGTGAACAGCCCCTGGAAACCCAGGAACCAGAACCAAAATCTCCTGCCCCTGAAAGTCTGCCACCCAAGGAGCAGAGGGGGGGTAGGAGAAACAAAGAACCCAAACAGACCCTTTTTGAGGAGGAGGTACAGATCTTCCAAGTTGTAGGAGAGGGATCCTCAGAGGATCCTGGGAAAAGGATCTTCTCCTTCAGAGATGGGGGAACTCCTCCTGAAGAAAAATGGGTCCCACAGGATTCAAATCCAGACTCGGTAGATGTGGGGACTGAGCTAGTGCCGCCCATCATCCAACCCCAGAACCAACAACATAAAAATCCCCTGGTTCAAACCCATCCTGGTGACTGCCTCCAAAAAGGGGGGGGCAGACCAGCACCAGAACCAGGGGAATTCAAAACTTCTCCCATCTCTAGTTGCCACCTTTTTCTTTCATATTCCCAAGACTCCCCACATAATTCTGCCCAAATCTCTTCTCTCTCAATGTCCAAAACTAGAAAATTAACCCACCAGTTGTCCAAAAATGTGCATTAGGGAAGATACTATGCCCCGGTTTAAGTACAGGGGCAGGGTACAATTTTGGCACTGGTGGATACTGGATCCCAAGCTACCTTTCTGTCCAAAAAGGCCTTTGATAAACTAAATTCAGGAAGGGGGGAGAAATAACAAATTCCTCTCACCCCTCTTCCTGGACAACTTCAGAACTTTGACGGGAAGGAAGTTCCCGTCGAGGGGACTGCGGATTTGGACATTAAAATTGGGCGACACAAGGTGAGGCACGCGGTAATAGTTGTGACTCCAGAGGGCACCCCTTGTTTACTAGGGAATGACCTCCTGCAAAGGTTGTCAACCCTAATAGATTGCGTAAACAAGGTCCTCTGGACCCAGACTAGCCGACCAATAAAGTTAAAACAGAGTGTCAACCATGTTAGTTTAAATGGCACATGCCACATGGTTGAACAAAAATCTGAGAATTTCACTTCCAGAACAACCAAATTCCAGACGTGACAGTAACAGCAGTAGAACAGCAAACGGATGATGGGGGGGGGTCCTCCCTATTTCTGAAAATCAACCTTCCTTCCAGTTTAAGGTGGCCTTCCACACTGCAAGGAAACACTCTGAAATTCTTTACCAATCCACAATCAGACATTCCCACTCCTATAGTCCATAAAGATGAAAAATCAGCTCAGAGCCTGGTTTATATTCAGCAAATTGGAGAGCAGTTGTTCATCCCTATTCAGTTAAATGAAGGGAAGGACTCTGTTCTCGCCCGAGTGTGTGTGAACATCGGTAAGAGCTTCATCAGCGAAGCCATGTTCCGCCAACTCCCAAGAGATCCAGCCATTCCCACATTTAGACTGATAGACAAATGGGAAATGGATCTGGAAACACCCAATTCCAAACATCTCCTGCCAAACAGTTGCATGCTCAAAATCTCCATAGGCAACAAGAGCATAGTCCATAATTGTTGGGTTGTGTGAGATGTCACTGCCGCCTTTTACTTAGGCAGTGATATTCTCAATCGCTTTGCCATTAGTTTGGACCTAATAAACTTCAAAGCTTGGTCCCGATTAGAGGATAATCCCATGGGCTTTGATAACACAGAGAAAGCATTTAGGTCAGCTCAATTGCTGCCTTATGCAGTTGAAATTCAGATTGGAGAGGAAGTCACCATCCCAGAAAGGACCTGACAATTCTCCATGGAAGTGAAAGTTAAAAGAGGACAGAAATTGAAAAACCCTGATGCCTATATTCATCTAAATGCTTCTCTCCAACAGCAAGGGTTGGGGGTAAACCCAACACCACTAGTCAATATAGAACATGACACCATTCCAATGGTTACCAGTCATTTGGTCGAAAACCAAAGGATCGAATGCCATTTGATCGACAGTCAAATGGTCGATAAAAATGGTCGATTTTTATTTTATTTTTTATTTTTTATGGGGGGTTCCCCCCCACCCCCTGTTTTCTTTATTAAAAATATTTTTTTACCAACCAAAACTAAATAAATATATATAAATAAATAAAAAATTCGACCTTTTTTTTTCGACCATTTGACTGTCGATCAAATGGTCATTCGATCTTTTATTTTCGACCATTTGACTGGACACCCATTTCAATGAGGTGGATAACAGCGACTTAAAGAGTATCACTCTAGCCGCAGGCACCATTATTGGAATGGCGGTTGATGACCGACATTTTTCCATTGATTTAGGAAATGAACTGTTGGGACCAATCCCCAAGGACTGTTTTGACAGTGACAGTGATGACAACACAACACCTGACAGGATCTTTACCTGGCATGGAGGGAACTTCATGGTGTACACTTCCTGCCCTTATGACAAGGAAGAGGTGACCTGTGACTTCAGGAGGGACGAGATGATTTTCCAGGTCCGTGAGGACTGCCTTCCCCACCTGAAGCCACCAGTGCAAATCAGCAGTCTGACCAGGGACTTCTCCACCCAGCTGGAGGAGGCCACTGAGATAGCGAAACCAGAAGTCTTTCCAGGCTTCAGGCAGATGGTTGAAGAGAGAGTCAACCTAGCTGATGCCTGTGAGACTCTGGAGCAGAAGCAAAAGTTGAAACAAGCTTTCTTGGATTTTCAAGATCTTTTTGCGGTGGACTCATATGACTGTGGTCGCACCGACATCCACACAACAACAATTCCCACTGACCCTGGCATGACTCCAGTGTTTGAGAAGCAATATCGCTTGCATCTCGCATCAATGGAGTCCCTTACTGAAATAATTAAGAACCTTGAGTCCCGTGAGATAATCCGTCCAGTCCACAGCTCCTTTAATAATCCGGTGCTGGGTATATTGAAGCCAAACTTAGGGAGCTCAACAAATGGGTCCATACTTCCCGATGGCCTCTTCCCTACATTTACCAAGGGCTGGCCCAGATCCAGGGGTCACAGGTATTCACTACAATAGACCTGACCAATGGATACTGGACTGTACCTGTCAGTAGGGAGGACCAATGCAAGCTGGCCTTTACCTTTGGGGGGCAGCAGTACACATGGACCCGGACTCCCTTCGGATACATCAACTCCGGCATTGAATTCAACATTTTTCTACATAAGGCCATGCCTGACCTGGGTGAGAGGGGTAACCTGGCCTATGCAGATGATGTTCTCATCAAAAGCTCAACTGTGGAGAAACACATAGCGGAGATCTGTTATGTTCTGACACAGTTGAGGGCTGCCTGAGCAAAACTTTCCTTTCAAAAGGCACAGTGGTGTAGAACCCGTGTCAATTTCTTGGGGCATGAGATTACTCCTCAGGGTCTCTGTCCCCAGGAGAAGAAAGTGGAAGCACTCCAGAAATTAAAAGACCCCACAACTCTGCAGGAAATCAGGAGCCTCCTTGGACTGACTAATTACAGTAGAAAGTTCATTGAGGGCTACGCAGAGATCGCAAGACCACTGATTCATCTTGTGAAGGGGGGAGTCAAGTGGAAATGGGGTCCAGAACAAGCCGAGGCAGTAAGACAACTCAGAATAAGCCTCTCACAAGCGTCTTGCCTAGCTTACCCTGTCAGAAACAAGGAGTTCTTCTTGGAGACAGGGTTCTCTAATACATGCTTGACTGCAGTATTATACCAAAAGCATGACAAGGTCAATAAAGTAATCTCCTATGCGAGCAAAACTGTATCCTCTGTGGAGGAGAAATTCAACGATTGTGAGAAGGCACTCCTGGCAACGGTGTGGGCATTGAAGAATTACCGCCTGTTTATCCAGGGGGAACACATTATAGTGGAGACTCCACACCAGCCTCTGCAATATCTACAAAGTGACAGAATCCGGGCCGGAAATGTGAGTAATTCCCGAATTACTTCCTGGATTCTGTCAATGCAAGGCTTTCCTGTGGAGGTCAGATATGGGCAAAACAAGAAGAGTCCCCTCGCGCAAGGTCTGGCTGACTTGCATGATTGTGCCAGAGAAAACAGTCTAAAAATCATGGACAACATGGAGGCATACCTCAATTCCCCACACAAAGGGCCTCATTCCGACCCTGGCGTTAACCAAGGCGCTATTAGCGCCTTGGTTGACGCCGGTATTTTTCCAACTCCGCCATGGTGAATGGCGTAATTACCGCCCCATTCCAAGGTTGGCGGGGGCGGTAATTCCCCATTCACCGTGGGCCCTTCCCCATTCCCATTTTTGGCCAATAGGGCTCAATGGGAATGGGGAAGGCGCTAATTACGGCACCGTAAATTACGCAAAGGGAACTCGGAATAGGGCGGTAAGGGTTTAACGGCACCGGTCTCGTTACCGGTGACCGTTAACCCTTACCGCCCTACTCGGAATGACCCCCAAAGTCTTTGAAGAAGACAAGTGTGAGGGAATGCGCACTGTCTATGTGGATGGATGTTCTTACCATGTTGACAACAACGGGGAAAAAGAACTTGTGGCCCACGTAGGGAATGCATGGGTGAATGAGACCCCAGAACCCTCCGCTGGGTACAAGATTGGTCCCCGAAGTAGTCAAGTGGCAGAGTATATGCCTGTGCATCAAGAAATCCTCACTGCTGTCCAACATCAACTCCACAAACTGGTCATAATCACAGATTCGGATTATGTACGGAACGGGTTCGTGGAGCACCTAGTTAACTGGAAAACCAGAGGCATGTAATGTGCTAATAACAAACCCTTGAAACATGGGAAATTAATTCAAAATATTGATGATCTGGTCACCTCGAATGGGATGACCATCTACTGGAAAAAGATCAAGGGTCATTCCAAAGTAGAGGGACCAGACAAAACTGGAAATGACTTAGCTGATCAGCTGGCCAAAACCGGGGCCATCCAAGCGGATCTCATAGAGATCGAGTCCCTGTTGGGGGAAATCCAGGTCACTGCTATCACTAGGTCCCAGACAAATGCTCACAATGAACTCTCAACTGCACAATGGAGTAAGGAGGCCCCAGATGCTGATTTTATTACGGCTCAAAAAAGGGGATCCAATAATTGGTACGTTTTATCAACACATTGAGGACCCTGAGAACTTTCCCCTGACGGATACCGATTACATAGGGAAAGAGGACCTCAGAGTGTTAAAATGTCAAAAAAATGTCTGAATCCAAGACGGTTTATTGGTAAGGAGATCCCTAGCTGGCCATGATCAGTGGGTGGTCCCAACCTCATTCCGAAGCCTGATGTTAAGTCACACCCATGATGTGGCCACAGCCGGTCATAGGGGGTTTCATACAACACTTGAAATCTTAAGAGAGGTTGCATACTGGCCACACATGGGGCAGGACCTCAACCAATACTTGAAGGGGTGTCTTGTGGGTGCACAATTTCAGCCAACATCCCTCACACACCGTGCACCTCTCCAAAGAGGGAGATGACACTGCCATGGTCAGATTTACAAGTCGATTTCATTGGGCCCGTGATTCGCTCGTCTAGGGGAAACAAGTACATGTTGACCGTGACATGCTTGTTTACTAAATGGGTGGAATGTCTCCCGGCCCCAAACTGCAAGGCAGAAACAGCAGCTGCCCTGATGATCAACCACATCTTTTCGCATTTTGGACTACCCCAAAGGATCAAGTCAGACAGATGTAGCCGTTTCACCAGCGAAGTAATGACAAAGATGTGGGAAATACTTGGGGTCAAAAGGAAGCTACACATTGCTTACCGGCTAGCCTCTAGTGGTGTAGTAGAGAGGTACAACAAAACAATTGTGAGCATATTAAAAAAATGTGTGGCAGATTCTGGGCCAAGTTGGGATATTCGATTACCTCTTGTCCTAATGGCCATCAGATCTACCCCTTCATCTCCAACTAAAATGTCACCATTTGACTTGATGACTGGACGCAGGATGGTGCTTCCCCAGCATCTGCTCTACAGAACCCAAGAGCAGACATTGATCAATGCCTCCACAACTCATGAGTATGTTGAACATTTAAGAAAAACACCTTCAACATGCTTTTGCCTATGCTCAGCAAAATCTAGAAAGATCAGCCGACAGCATGAAGACCCACTATGACTTGAAGACTACCAGAAAAGAATACAATTTAGGAGACCGGGTCTACTTATACAATTTCCAAAGGAACCAGGCCAAACAGTGCAAATCTTTGCCTACCTGGAGGGGTCCTTTTGAAATTGTAGACAAAATCTCACCAGTCGCCTACAAAAATCTGCATCCCCAAAGGCAGTTTGGCACGGGGGAAGATAAGTGGGTCCATATTAATCAAGTTAAGTGTTGCCATCCTAGGCACGCTCTGCAGCAACTGGAGGAGTCTTCTTGATCCCCAGAGGGGGCCACTCCAGCTCCATAAATTTCCAACTCTAAAATATTCTGTATATAGTCTATAAAATACAATAATAAAAATGTGTCCTGATTTATCAAAACGTATGTGTCCGCCCCACTACATTAATAGTGGTGGGAAAATGTCTACAATTATGTTTGTGCTTTGTCATCCTAGGATAACCTTAGTTGATTGGAAACCATGGAGACTAACCAAGGAGGACTACCCGGGGACCGGGAGCAAAGATCTGAGGGGCCCGAAGTATCGCTCAATACTCACATCAGGACTAGCGAGGAGAACTGATCATTCCACCCCTGATGGAGGAAATGATGATGAACTTTGCCATTTGTAGAATCAGAAGAGATGAAACTGACATCCCAGTCTTGCGAATTCCCATTGATGGTCGATCAATGCCAAATTGCAAGAGGGGGGGCTTGTGGGATGTTTTTACACCACTAGTCCAGGCCCTGCAACATTCCTGTGCGCTGCTTGCATCAGGGACATCAGAATGGTGGCTGGAAAGCATTATGCATACTAAAATCACCCAGAAGTGCGCAGGAAAAATCTGAAAAATAGGCCGCCATCCACTTTTGCTTATGTCAGTGGTAACATAGCAGACTACGGCCAAAACCCATCATTTGGCTGCCCGCAGAGCAAAATGACTGCAAAAGAAACACAGAGCTGGGTGGAAATCCGTTTTTCTTGGTTGTCAAATTTGCAAAAATCATGGCTCGCAAACCACCCAAAAGATCCAACCTCCTTGTTGGGTATTGATCATCATTCTACTTCAAGAATCCACATAAATATAATGTCAGCCGAAGTATACTCGCCTCTGTCAGACGCTGGCGATCTCTAAATCTGTCAGGTGAAACTTGTGTCTCAAAAGCTAAATATGCCAAAGAAGGGACTTCCATCAAATGCAATATAGGGTGCCACACATTGATTTTCAAGTTGAAAAAGACTGGAATTGAAGATATGTTTGCTTATTTTAAATTTGTAAACTGTAATTTTTCACAAGGAACAATGTCACAATTGACCATAAGGTAACCTGATTCAGCTAAAACTTCTAAGAGGTTTTCCCCCACTGAGAACACACCACCCTGTTCATTCCCACCAAAAGGAGAGAATATCTCAAGGGTGTAACTCTCACCTGGTATCCAAGGGGATGTCACTCAGCCTGTTCTGACCGCTTACGACCTCAAACCCTTCCCTGGAGGCTATTCGACTGGAGACTGGGTCTGAAACCCAGGATTGGTAGAGTTTAACTCCCTATTGTCTCTGTGTGCTTGAACCCCTTCTTCCCCAGGGTCGAACCCTTACCTTTGATCCACAGCTCACCTTGTTTTCTTGGATAGTGTGCTCTCCATCCTGCTTTCAGCGCAGGGGCGCATTGATTGATGCGGGCTCGTTGCTGCCTAGTTACTTCACTGGCAAGAGTCCGACAGGTAAGTATAATGAGTCTTTTGAACAGTTCTTTAACTTCGTTCCTTTCCTTCCTTAGATGATGGCCGGCGTCCGGGAATGGTGACGTGCTGCTGAGATGAGTAGCGCTGAAGGTGAGTGAGAGCACGAGGCACGATGCACAGCTTTAATATTTGCATTGAACTGAGTTATTGTTCTGTGTCTTTTAGGTGCTGCGACGTTTTCAGCGTGGATGCCGGTTATGAAGAACAAATGTGGTGGGTAAGCACAGTATGCAGTGCCTCTAGATGTTTCCACGCTAACCTGGAGTGTCTTTTCCCTCTTGCAGATGGATGAGAAGTTCCAGAGACAGAGTTCCCCCACATCGGCTGGGATTCAGGTAAGCGTTTGAAGCTCGTACAGTATTTAAAAATAAGCGAAGATTTACAGAATGCTTACTAATGCCTTTTTCTGTTCTTTTCCCTTTTCCTTAGGAAGCGGCGTGTCGGGATGGGAATGACACCACCGAAGATGCCCGCAGAACAGAAGGAGCGATGAATGATGGGCAGAAGCGCCGCAAGGTAAGGCTGTTCCTAACAGTGTTCTTGTTCTTGCAGGAGCTGAGCGCAGAAGAAAGATGCAGGCCTACTGAAGACCGATCCGAACACGGTGAGTGTCACGATGCAGGTCCAGAAAACGCAAAGCATGTTTCTCAGGCTGGGAGTGGCTTAAATAGTCTGTGGGTATTCCAAGTGTCTCTGGGCTGAACCACACCCAAAAGACTCGACCACACATGCAGTTCTGGGAACCGAAATATGTGGGGACATCCATCTTGTCCCCATCAATGCACTGCAAGTCCAATCCCCAATGTTATCCTATGGGAGTGAGTGAGTCTGGTGCCACAAGCGCCAAGTCTGACTCCAAGTGGGTCTTTGGAGGGATGGAGAGGCCCTTGAGGGCCATGTAGGTGATCGTGGCCTGGCTCCAGCCTGACATCTTGAAGGGCTGGGGACATGAGGAGCAGGACTCATGAAAATGGGGTTGCTAATGAGAAGAGGAGGAGACTTCCTCTGCGGCTCTGGGAAAGAGACAATGGGTTCCTTGAACTGAAGAAAATGCTAATTCGGGTGTGACTGACACCAACTGCCCAGGAAGACAAGCCCATGTGAATCTCTAGCCCAGCCAAGACATTGGAGGCGGAGGCAAACCATTGTGTGTATTCAGAGAGCCCAGAAAACATTGTCTTGGGAAAAGACGTATAAAATATTGTACCGAACTGACAAAAATATGGAACTTAGAGATTATTAAAATGAAAATATTGCTCACAAGTAGAAACTACTCTAGAAATTGTGCGACATTCAGAGACTGAACCACGAAAAAGTTCATATTCTGGCAATTGTGATTATGTCAGGAACATGAAAATTTCCAGGAATATGCCCAGATGGTATGTGTATGCATGTGTAAAAATTGGTACAGATCTGACACTGAGTAACCGCCCAAAAGTGCAAAAAATTGTCATTTGTGAAGCAAAACTCGTAGGAAGATGAGGCTTGGACAGAAACGTACCTTAGTCAATCTGTCATGTAAATATGTATTATTAACAAGTTGTGCATATTGGAAATATTTTTTGGGGAAAAATAGATTTTCTCGGTAAGAACAAAGGGGAGGGATTTTTTCTGGGCCCTAAGCACTTTGTCAGTCTGACACATGATGACACATATTGACACACTGTTCCCTTCTCAAATCAGGAGAGGGGGAATTCTCTGACCTATCAGATCCTTATAGGGTTGGTCATAGTATAATCAGCCTCCCCACCCCTTTGGAAGATGGATAAATAGGGACTGTTGAGGACCCAGACAGACAGACACATTCACCCATCACTGATCGACTGGCGAAGCACCCTGAAGGAAGATCCAGATTCCAGAACCCATATCCAGACTCCAGAACTCTGAAGCAGAGGCCCAACCCAAAAAGCTGAACCCTTCTCAGCGGGCCTTTAAAATCTTGCACCCTGATTTAACCCCTAAACTTCCACGGGGCCTAAACCATTCAACAGCCTGGCTCAGCTCTTTTGCTGCTTCTGGCCAAGAACCCTTGCTAGAACCCAAGATCCAGATCAGTCCAGCAGAGCTGTAACCCAGAACCCATCAGATCCAGTCCAGGAGGCCGTGCAGACCAGAGTGCCTTGCTGAGAGCAGAGTCAAGGTGCCCTGAATCCGGTCCGGTGGCGAGCGAAGTCCAAGCCAAACCTTTGACCAGATCTTTGACGGGCCCATTCCATTCCAAAGCCATAGTACTGAGTATTTAGCATAGAACTGTCCATAGTCATCTCTTAGCTAATCCCATCCATACCATTCCAACATATCCAGATTGCATTGTACAATTTCTTCTGTCCATCCTGAATCCTTTTCTAATCCATATAATTCTGTGTTAATCGTAGTGATAATCATCTTGGCGCTAATATATTTGCTGGAGAAAGGCAATCATCTCAGCCAGATAGAAACCATCCGGAGGCACCTCTGGATCGGTGGCTGTGCTGTCCGTGTAGTTTGTGGCTCCATAGACTCTCTAGTGTTAAGAAATCTTTGTTCTAAATCTTCAACAGCGCATCTTTTATTTTGAAATCTTGACTCTTTAAGAAAAATCTACCTTTCCTTTTGCATTCCAACTCCTTATAGTCTTGCTGTAGACGCGTTTTTCGTGCGCTGAAAAGTTTGCCGCGATTTCACATTTGGCTCAATTTCACCACATGTAAAAACAGCTATTTCTTGCTTTCAACTTCTGAATTTCGTTTTCCATCTGCTAATCATTCTACAATCATTGCTAGTGTTGACCTGAACCAATCCAAAGCAACTCTCACTAGTTCTGAATCCTGTTTAGCAAATTAAAATAATGTTTAGCATTTTCCCATCACTTCATATTACATTCAAAAGCATTTGACCTGTTTAAAACCATCCTGTTCTCTCTAAGCTTGCTGGGGGGAATCGGGATTGAAACTGCAAATGTTGATTGTTATTCCTGAAACCTGTGTGCCCTCATTCCTTCTCTTCATATTGCATATTGTGTGGAGTGAGTAATAACAGGGGGAAAGAGTGATCACATTGTCTTTGATTGTCTTTGATTGAAGTCATATCAAGTTTATTTCTGTGTTGCATTCTTTCCTATCATTGCATTTCCTTGAACCATACAAAGTTATTCTCTGCTACCTTGTTCTTCCTATTCCTACTCCTATTTAATTCAAGAGATTGTTGATTATTGTAATACTACCCATTGCTGATCATTGTAGAAATATTCATAAGTGTGACATTCAAATATTGTTCATATTCATAAAAGTGTGATATATATATATTGTTCAGTTCTTCAAATAAATCTTTTAACTTTGCAAAACAAACCTACTTATTGGCTCAGTGAGGCCGGGGGGATTCAAAGAGAGGGGCGTTATATAAGGGTACATCATCCAGAAATAAAAGAACTTTTGACATAAAAATATATAAATAAGGGTTTCCATTGGGCATCCCATACTAGGCATTGACTTAGTTGGAGTGCTGGGTTGAAACCACTTAGAAAAGACACTGCAGGAACATTTGACCTGCATGCCCTCAGCACAGATGTTGACAGCAACCGTACACTCAGCTTAAAACCCTCCAACTACCTGTGTCACATCAACCTCCTTAACATCATCAGGGACAACTTGCAGAGCACTGGTTTAGCAATAATAGTACATTTCTTTCCCGTACTCTTCAAAGGCCTTGTCAGGCTTACAGCTTAAAGATTGTCATATCAAACTACCCATCAAAGAGACTGTAAAACCTGATGCTCAGCAGTACAGGGGAAGCCCTTATAATGTACAGAAACATGTTGAGGAATAAATGCAATCACTGCTTGACATAGACAGCATTCCGCCTGTCACTGGGTCCCTGCCATGGGTTTCACCCATAGTACCTGTCCTTAAGAAGGACGGTGTTGGCAAAATAGGCATCTGCATAGACGTGTGCATACCCAACGTGGCTATACAACAGGAACAGCACATCTGTCCAAGAAGACTTTACATGATTTACCCCCTTAACGGAACCATCATATTTGCCAAACTGGACCTCGTAAAAGGCTACCAGCAGCAAGAACTGAGCAATGCGTTGCAACAATTCACCATGCTTGCAACACACGAAGTTCAATATCAATACAAATGATTAGGCTTTGGAGTGTCTGCAGATGAAGTTTCCCAGGAAGAAATCAGAAAAGGCATACAACATGTGCCAGGCTGCTTTACCTGCTGTGAAGAAAAATGTGTCTTTGGAACATGAAAAGCCGGCAGTCCTGTCATGACTGCGCCTCTGGTGAGTCTGCAAGGGATTCGAGGCAAATCATCTCACTTGAAACATGTCAAAGTGTGAGTTCAACAAATCCTCACTCAAATTGTTCTAACACAGTTTTCCCCAGAGATGGAATTAAGCAAGACATGGCGAAAGAAAATTCTCCCAAGTCAACTCCCTCTAACATTACCTCACTGCATTTGTTTCTTGGTTAGGCCAGCCACTGTACCCAACAAATTCAAGACTTTCCCTCACTCAGCACACCACTTTGTCACCTTATCTGCAGAGACCACGTGTGAACCCCAGATTGTTTGAAGAGGATACAGCTGGTCAGGGGAGGTTCCTGTATTTGGTCGAGTAGGCGCAGTCCCCTCCATAATTTGAAGTGTGAAAAATGCCAGGACTGAAGAGGACACTCCTGTATAAGCAGGGAGACTCCAGTGCTGAGTATTGAAATTAAATGAGAGTCATTTATTTATTTATTTATTTATTTATGCATTTGTATAGCGCACAAACAGCCCTTGGGCATCGAGGTGCTGTTAATTGCAGGGAACTTAGTTACAGGGGGTACAGGTACAGGTAGCTAATGCATTTACATGTTATACAATAATACAGTAGGGTACAGTTCATACAACATTTTGCAGGTTACTATGAGATGCATTTTGCAATTACAGGTGATGAGTGAGGTGCCCATCAGGTGAAAAGTGCTGTTTTCATGGCTTTGCGGAAAGCCATGAGAAATACTGCGCTTCGCAGAGTATAATTATTGGTGGCACACACATGGCAGGTGCTTACTCTTTCTCTCTGAAGAAAGGGGAGCGGAGCCACAAAGGTGCCATCAAGTTCATTAGCTGTTTAAACTGTTAAACGTGCACTTCAGTGACAGTGTTGTTTTTGCAGTGCCCTGCTCCCCTAGCGCCTGAGAGTCCAGGCTGCCAGGCCAGCCAGAGCAAATAAACATTCACGTCATTTCAACACTCTATTGGAAGTCGAGAGCTCGCAAGGGGAGTGGGTGGGGAAGAGTGTGGGGGCCTGAAATGTATCATCAAACTGACAGATACTACTATGCAATCTGAGACAGGACAGGTTCCCAAGGGCGCACTGTGGAGTCGCGCACACTTGCTTTGACAATCATAGCTAAGTCAGTGTAATTGAACCTGGGAAAATGGGTGGCTGACGTCACCTTGATATGGAGCTATGGTGGGCGCCTTGTACTGCGACCAGCCTAGGGATGCCTGCGCATTGTGTGTGGGTCGATTATGGAGGACTGAGGTGTTTTATAATGGTGCAATACCATAGGAAAACGCTCTGTGAATCAGGCCGTAAAAGTCTCCTCCTCAGGAGGGCTCCGCGGCATGCAGTTTGCACATGCTTTCTTGATATGATATGATATGATATGCCATTTATAACGCGTCTATACACAAGTGTTTCAAGGTGCGACGAGGCAAGGAAGGGGAACAAAGGGAGGACGGACAGCGATCCTACTAGGCCAGGTGTCATTCAGATCGCGCAAGGGCTTGGGAAGGGGGCAGGGACAGTGCAGTACATGGCAAAGGTGATAACAATAAGTAAGTAGCGGCCAGCATGTGGCAAGTGCATGTTAAGTGCAGACATCAAGTGTCAAGGGCTGGGAGGGGATCAACAGTGGGGGGCTGTTCTGTTATATAACATTTTTAGGGCCTATTATTTGACTTAAGTAGGCATGGGTTATTTTTATTATGTCAGGAAAGATACACAAACACTATAAATGTGAGAATGTACCAAAGGGAGTTTCAGACACACATAGATAGCAATTTTACAGCTTTTATAATTTATTTTGCTGCTGGATGCAATTGGTAATACTGCATCAATAATTTTTTTTAAAATAAAAGAAGAGAAGGGAAAAACATTTGTTGAAAGAACACAATCAGAAAATGCACAGAGGGTTCATTTAAAAAATACAGAGTTTATAAGGAGATTAATTATTAATCTTGACTTTTCCTTAAGCATCTGTTTATGACAAGGTACATTTTCAAAACATGACAAAATAGTGTTTAAGAGGAAACACTGTGAAACCACCACCTTAGTGACAAGTGATTAGCATGTAATCTATACATGACAACCAAGACACAAGCACTTAATGAGAAAGCTCTTGGGTAGGTGTAGCCAGGCTGGAGGGTGACCTAACAAGTGGTCTGGGAGGGGGACTGTAGGGATACAGAGACAGTCCCCAAGTGCGGGGGTTGCCAGGTGGGCAGTGCAGGTGTGAAACGCTGGTGGGGAAGGACCTGGTCCCGAGATCAGAGGGTGTCCAGGTAGCCAGTGCAGTTCCAGTTACAACTAGGAGGTCAGCAGAGGAGGGGAGGAGAAAAAGCAGAAGCAAAGAAAAAGTTTTTGAGGAGCTTCCGGAACCAGAGATGGTTCTCTTCCAGTTTAACGGAGTCAGGAAGGCTGTTCCAGAGGGAGGCCCCAGCCGAGAAAAGAGAACACCCACCAACTCGTTGCTTGGAGAAGCGACTGACCCTGAGGGAGTTGGAGGCAGATGAGCGAAGAGCTCGAGAAGGGAGATGAGATATTTAGGAAGAGAGAGTTGGAGGTATTGAGGCCCCAGGCCCCAGATGGCCTTGTTGATGATGCATAGGGTTTTGAACTTAATCCTCTGAGCCACTGGGAGCCAGTGCAGAGATTTCCGTCCTGGAGAGATATGATCCCTACGCTTGAGGCCAAGGACAAGTCTCGCAGTCCTGTTCTGGATAAGTTGCAGAGGACGGAGAGTAGAAGCAGGCAGATTTAGAAAGAGGCTGTTGCAATAGTCCATCTTAGAGAGAACCAGAGCTCTGGAGACAGTGAGCTTCTGGGGGAAGGGGAGGAACGGAAGAATACCTCTGGGGAGGTGCAGCTGGTAGTGTGACTTCTTAGAGGTGTCAGAGATGTGAGGAGAGAAGGAGAGTGTGGAGTCGAAGATGACCCCAAGGTTTTTAGCCTTGCAGGTGGGAGCAGGAAGAGGGCCAAGAGAGGCCGGCCAGAGAGCTGCAGGGAAGGAGGGAGCGGGTGTGCCGATGAGAAGAATCTCAGTCTTACTGGCATTAAGGCAGAGGTCATTGGCGGCGCACAACTCCTGGATAGCAGACAGACAGTCAGAGATGAGGGAAGGAGAGGAGGAGGCCGAGGGTAGCCTGAGAATGAGCTGGGTGTCATCCGCATAGCACTGAAAGTTGGGGCAGAGAGCACCAATGCGTTAGGCAAGGAGTGCCAGGTATTGGTTGAACAGCCAGGAAGAGAGGTTAGACTCCTGGGGGACTCCTGGGGGACACCACAGGTAGAGAAAAAGATAGCGCAGAGGAAGGACCCAAGTTGGAATTGGTTGGGTCGGTCAGAGTGGAAAGAAGTCAGCCAAGCCAGAGCCTGACCAGTGATACCCAGGTTATCACGGAGACGGTTGAGCAGGATGGCACAGTTGACCGTGTCAAAGGCAGAAGAGAGATCAAGCAAGATGAGGACGCAAGGGGTGTTAGAGTCAAGGTTGGAGAGTAGGTCTTCACGGATGTTCAGGAGAGCACTTTCCATGCTTCTGGCAGCACTGATTAGGGCAAGAGCAGCAGCCCTTCTTTCCAACCCTGGCCCTTCCTGGATGCATTGAATGATTTATTAGCAGTTAAATTCCAAACAGCAACCAGAGAGAGCAGAGAGAATTTCAGGCAAGGGGATTATTTGACATACATTAAAAAAAAAAAATTCTGTTAACTTACTGTGCTTTCATCAAACCATGATGAACGTTTCATCTATGCTGAACGGATTCGCAAAAGCACAGGAAGCCTCCTAGATGTGTATGTAGCACTGCATTCATATTAATTTGACTTAGTCATTAGCATTTATTTCGTCAATTTAAAATGATTCATGTAGTCCTGCTCCTAAAATCGTAGCTCCCATTACACGTATTACTTTAGTGCCCTCCGTGCAAGAATGCACGTGCCTTTCAAAGGGGCCTGCTTCTCTTCTGAGAATAATTAAGTGAAGCTGTGATGCTAATCACTGTCCCGCTGGGAACTCAGAGCTGTGAGTCCTCAGCCGCGCCGCCTCTGCCTTCACTTTGGTGCCTCTGTGTTGTAAATCCTGCATAGACAGGACGCAGACCTGTGTCTTCCTGTAGTGCACAATAACTTATAACATGTAGACAGTATACCAGTGCACTGTAACATATACGCCAACATTATCCAACCCATTAGGGAGACATTTTTCCAGTCCGAGTGTTAACTTTGCATTCTGGGACTTGTAGTCCTGGGTTTAAAATGAGGCATCCCAGGACTGCAAGTCCCAGAAAGCAACGTTGAAACTAGGATTAAACTAGTGTTTCCCGAATGGAATGTGTAATGATGTCATCATGTAATGATGAGTTATTTATATAGCGCTTTCACTGAAGCGCTGTACAGAAAACATATTTATATATAATTATCGCCCAACCAAAGTGGGTACTCATTTATCAACCCTGAGAAGATGAAAGGCTGAGTTGGGCTTGTTGAGATTTGAACTTGCGATCTGAAGGTCACACGCAGCTTGCAGCAGCAAGCCACCTGCTGAGCTACCTTACCTGCTTTATATATGGTTCCATGTGATAATGTCACATAGAAAAGGTCGCGAAGTTGGTGATTTCCTTTTCCTGACCCCTAAAATACTTTCCCCAAATGTTTTAGGAGGGGTATCATTTTATAATAAAAATTCCAATCCTAGAATATTTGGGGAAAGTGTTTGAATTTACAGCGGTTGCATTTTTTGGTAAAGGTCGCCCCTGGCAGCCATTTCCCAGCGACTTTATCACTGGACAGCTTATATACAATAGAAGCACAATATGCATGGGGATGGACTATATTTGACTTCTGCACAGTTAGCCCTAAGCCACACAAAAACACTCGTTTTGTTGGGGTTATGTTCTTCTGCAAAGACCCTTTGAGGTTATTTTAGCCAAAGGAAATCGGCATTATTTCCCAAAATGTTAGTGTGTAGGCACTGATAGGCACCCAGTTATGGGGTGCAACCCCACCCCAAAACTATACAATAAATGGCTTTCTGCATATGAAAACAGCACACCCATTTATCATTCTTCTCCCGCTGGTTGGCTGGTTTGATCAAGTTACAATTAAAGTGCTTTAAATGAATATATAGATACAGCAAAGAAGGGAATATTGCACAAAAGAATTTACTTTCATTATCTCATATATATGTCAATTGTCTAAATCACACTCTCCAAGGTTTTCTAACCCCAAAAGTGTCCATTACTGCTGGCTTATATTTATTTTTGACCTCTCATCTATTAGCAATAATAACTGTAACCAAAATCATCCAGGTGACTCACACATTTGGAAACACTATCAGGGTAATTCATAGAATTTCGCAGAAAAGTGTCGCAATCGGCTGGCGCAGAGTGTCCGCGTGCGATTGTGTGCGCCAGGCACGTGCGCTAAAACCGATTTCCGCGCACAGCGTATTCATGGATTTTAGGCTCCCAAACCATCCGTGGCGCAGAGTATCGCAGCGAACCTGCAGCAGCGCCAGTAACGCCCCCAAGAACGCCCTCGCGCAAGGAAAAGCCATCAAAATCGCTAAATCATCGCAAAGGGCAGCGCTAACCCTGGACCAGTCCACAGGGCTGCCAAACAAGGAACGCAAAGCGGGTAACGTGCATATCAGGGGTACGCGTGAAGTTATACACGCGATTAGCCAGGGTACGTGTATTACAGGGGTACGCGTGAAGTTTTACACGCGATTAGCCAGGGCACGTGTATCACAGGGGTACGCAGGAATTATCACACGTGATTTGGCTGGGTACGTGTATTACAGGGGTGCGCGGGAATTATCACACGCGATTTGGCTGGGTAGGTGTATTACAGGGGTACACGGGAAGTTCTACATGCGATTCGGCTGGGTACGTGTATTACAGGGGTGCGCGGGAATTCTCACATGCGATTTGGCCAGGTACGTGTATTACAGGGGTGCGCGGGAATTATCAGACGCGATTTGGCTTGGTACGTGTATTACAGGGGTGCGTGGGAAGTTCTACACGCGATTGGCCAGGGTACGTGTATTACAGGGGTACGTGGGAATTATCACACGCGATTTGGCTGGGTACGTGTATTACAGGGGTACACGGGAAGTTCTACACGCGATTCGGCTGGGTACGTGTATTACAGGGGTGCGCGGGAATTCTCACATGCAATTTGGCCAGGTACGTGTATTACAGGGGTGTGCGGGAATTATCAGACGCAATTAGGCTGGGTGGGTCCTCACAGGTGTTTCCTGTACACCCTCCACGGCCCCTGCAGGCAGCCCACAAAACAGGGGAGTACCCTGCACACCTGCTCATGTCCCCCTGCACCCCCACCCCCTAGCAGTGCAGGGGCACCCTCCACCAGGCACCCACCCATGTCTCCCACCACCCCCACCCCCCAGCAGTGCAGGGGCACCCTCCACCAGGCCCCCACCCATGTCTCCCACCACCCCCACCCCCCAGCAGTGCAGGGTCACCCTCCACCAGGCCCCCACTCATGTCTCCCACCACCCCCACACCCCAGCAGTGCAGGGGCAGCCTCCACCAGGCCCCCACTCATGTCCCCTATCACCCCCACCCCCCGCCACCAGGGGCACCCTCCACCAGGCCCCCACTCATGTCTCCCACCACCCCCACCCCCCAGCAGTGCAGGGGCAGCCTCCACCAGGCTCCCACTCATGTCTCCCACCACCCCCACACCCCAGCAGTGCAGGGGCACCCTCCACCAGGCACCCACCCATGTCTCCCACCACCCCCACCCCCCAGCAGTGCAGGGTCACCCTCCACCAGGCCCCCACTCATGTCTCCCACCACCCCCACACCCCAGCAGTGCAGGGGCAGCCTCCACCAGGCCCCCACTTATGTCCCCTATCACCCCCACCCCCCCGCCACCAGGGGCACCCTCCACCAGGCCCCCACTCATGTCTCCCACCACCCCCACCCCCCAGCAGTGCAGGGGCAGCCTCCACCAGGCCCCCACTCATGTCTCCCACCACCCCCACACCCCAGCAGTGCAGGGGCACCCTCCACCAGGCACCCACTCATGTCTCCCACCACCCCCACACCCCAGCAGTGCAGGGGCAGCCTCCACCAGGCCCCCACTCATGTCCCCTATCACCCCCACCCCCCCGCCACCAGGGACACCCTCCACCAGGCCCCCACTCATGTCTCCCACCACCCCCACCCCCCAGCAGTGCAGGGGCAGCCTCCACCAGGCCCCCACTCATGTCTCCCACCACCACCACCCCCCCGCCACCAGGGGCACCCTCCACCAGGCCCCCACTCATGTCTCCCACCACCCCCACCCCCCAGCAGTGCAGGGGTAGCCTCCACCAGGCCCCCACTCATGTCTCCCACCACCCCTATACCCCAGCAGTGCAGGGGCACCCTCCACCAGGCCCCCACTCATGTCTCCCACCACCCCCACACCCCAGCAGTGCAGGGGCAGCCTCCACCAGGCCCCCACTCATGTCTCCCACCACCCCCACACCCCCGCCACCAGGGGCACCCTCCACCAGGCCCCCACTCATGTCTCCCACCACCCCCACCCCCCAGCAGTGCAGGGGCAGCCTCCATCAGGCCCCCACTCATGTCTCCCACCACCCCCACACCCCAGCAGTGCAGGGGCACCCTCCACCAGGCCCCCACTCATGTCTCCCACCACCCCCACACCCCAGCAGTGCAGGGGCAGCCTCCACCAGGCCCCCACTCATGTCCCCTATCACCCCCACCCCCCGCCACCAGGGGCACCCTCCACCAGGCCCCCACTCATGTCTCCCACCACCCCCACCCCCCAGCAGTGCAGGGGCAGCCTCCACCAGGCCCCCACTCATGTCTCCCACCACCCCCACACCCCAGCAGTGCAGGGGCACCCTCCACCAGGCACCCACTCATGTCTCCCACCACCCCCACACCCCAGCAGTGCAGGGGCAGCTTCCACCAGGCCCCCACTCATGTCCCCTATCACCCCCACCCCCCGCCACCAGGGGCACCCTCCACCAGGCCCCCACTCATGTCTCCCACCACCCCCACCCCCCAGCAGTGCAGGGGCACCCTCCACCAGGCCCCCACTCATGTCTCCCACCACCCCCACACCCCAGCAGTGCAGGGGCAGCCTCCACCAGGCCCCCACTCATGTCCCCTATCACCCCCACCCCCCCGCCACCAGGGGCACCCTCCACCAGGCCCCCACTCATGTCTCCCACCACCCCCACCCCCCAGCAGTGCAGGGGCAGCCTCCACCAGGCCCCCACTCATGTCTCCCACCACCCCCACACCCCAGCAGTGCAGGGGCACCCTCCACCAGGCACCCACTCATGTCTCCCACCACCCCCACACCCCAGCAGTGCAGGGGCAGCCTCCAACAGGCCCCCACTCATGTCCCCTATCACCCCCACCCCCCCGCCACCAGGGGCACCCTCCACCAGGCCCCCACTCATGTCTCCCACCACCCCCACCCCCCAGCAGTGCAGGGGCAGCCTCCACGTGGCCCCCACTCATGTCTCCCACCACCCCCACCCCCCCGCCACCAGGGGCACCCTCCACCAGGCCCCCACTCATGTCTCCCACCACCCCCACCCCCCAGCAGTGCAGGGGCACCCTCCACCAGGCCCCCACTCATGTCTCCCACCACCCCCACACCCCAGCAGTGCAGGGGCACCCTCCACCAGGCCCCCACTCATGTCTCCCACCACCCCCACACCCCAGCAGTGCAGGGGCAGCCTCCACCAGGCCCCCACTCATGTCCCCTATCATCCCCACCCCCCCCGCCACCAGGGGCACCCTCCACCAGGCCCCCACTCATGTCTCCCACCACCCCCACCCCCCAGCAGTGCAGGGGCAGCCTCCACCAGGCCCCCACTCATGTCTCCCACCACCCCCACACCCCAGCAGTGCAGGGGCACCCTCCACCAGGCACCCACTCATGTCTCCCACCACCCCCACACCCCAGTAGTGCAGGGGCAGCCTCCACCAGGCCCCCACTCATGTCCCCTATCACCCCCACCCCCCCGCCACCAGGGGCACCCTCCACCAGGCCCCCACTCATGTCTCCCACCACCCCCACCCCCCAGCAGTGCAGGGGCAGCCTCCACCAGGCCCCCACTCATGTCTCCCACCACCCCCACCCCCCCCGCCACCAGGGGCACCCTCCACCAGGCCCCCACTCATGTCTCCCACCACCCCCACCCCCCAGCAGTGCAAGGGCACCCTCCACCAGGCCCCCACTCATGTCTCCCACCACCCCCACACCCCAGCAGTGCAGGGGCACCCTCCACCAGGCACCCACTCATGTCACCCACCACCCCCACACCCCAGCAGTGCAGGGGCAGCCTCCACCAGGCCCCCACTCATGTCTCCCACCACCCCCACACCCCAGCAGTGCAGGGGCACCCTCCACCAGGCATCCACTCATGTCTCCCACCACCCCCACACCCCAGCAGTGCAGGGGCAACCTCCACCAGGCCCCCACTCATGTCCCCTATCACCCCCACCCCCCACCACCAGGGGCACCCTCCACCAGGCCCCCACTCATGTCTCCCACCACCCCCACCCCCCAGCAGTGCAGGGGCAGCCTCCACCAGGCCCCCACTCATGTCTCCCACCACCCCCACACCCCAGCAGTGCAGGGCAGCCTCCACCAGGCCCCCACTCATGTCCCCTATCACCCCCACCCCCCCCGCCACCAGGGGCACCCTTCACCAGGCCCCCACTCATGTCTCCCACCACCCCCACCCCCCAGCAGTGCAGGGGCAGCCTCCACCAGGCCCCCACTCATGTCTCCCACTACCCCCACACCCCAGCAGTGCAGGGGCACCCTGCACCAGGCACCCACTCATGTCTCCCACCACCCCCACACCCCAGCAGTGCAGGGGCAGCCTCCACCAGGCCCCCACTCATGTCCCCTATCACCCCCACCCCCCCACCACCAGGGGCACCGTCCACCAGGCCCCCACTCATGTCTCCCACCACCCCCACCCCCCTGCCACCATGTGCAGCCCCCACCAGGTCCTCACAATCCCCAATCATGTGCGTAATGGTCAGCCTCCACAGCCAAAAAGCCCTACCAAGTAACCCATTCACCCACATGGAAATGAAAACACATGTTACACCCCCAATGTTCATGAAGCAAATGAACCCATGTCCGTCACACACATATTTTCCAATTGAATGGGAAAACACACAACATGACATGCATGAAACCAATGAGATGAAACCACACAGTGAACAATGGAAAAAAAATGTATTGGACAAAAATACGAATGCTAAAGAAAGAAAACTAACTACAATGTAAATGTGAAAAAATAAGCTGCATGTCCGCATAAAAACACAAAAGTAGAAAATCAAATCCAAAAATTTTTGTCCAAAGTGAAATGTAAAAACTCTCCATGCAACAAAGAACTATGTACAAAAATAACAAGGGTCCATCATCACAACTGAACTAAGGAAACCTCCTAAAAAACCTACCTAAATATCAACTATATACAAAAAGTGGAGCAGTGTCCGTCGACTCCAAATCATAAGAAAAAACAAAGGAAAACTAAAACTAAAGAACTATATACAAAGGCGGCGGGCAAGTCCAGCGGCTCACTCCGTGGTGTTCCGGGCCAGGGCATCATCGAACTCCTGTTCGATGTCCCGGAGGTGGTCCAGTTCCATGGCCCCGAGGGTCCGCAGGGACGAAGCTGTGTCCTCCTCCAACCCCCTGCGGATTGCCTCGAGGCACTCGGCCCGCCTCAGGGCCCTCCGCATGGAGTTCTCCGCCCTGACCATTGTGAGCCACGCCTCTTCCGCCCGCCGCCGCTCCGCACCTATGGCGTGGCCCAACCGCTGCCACACGGAAGACACTCTCTGTCCTGGGTCCTCCTGCCCTCCGGCCGATGCCTGCCCCTCTGATGTCGAAGGCCCCGAGCCTTCATGGCTCCCACCATGTTGCTGCTGCTGCTCTGCCTCTGCCCGTGCACTGCCTCCTTCTGCCTGCACATCCTCCGCCGGCTGGGGTGCAGTTGTTGATGTGGCCACCCCTGCTGGACGTCCGACTCCCGACTGTGGCAGGGATGCCTCCTCCACCAGCCTGGCCGCACTGTCAGAGGCAGCTCCACAGGGCACCCAGGTGACTGATGGGTGGGAAGATGGCACAGAGGACGACTGGCGCGTAGGGGGTCCAGTTGAGGAGGGGGTCGGAACAAGCCCCATCAGACGGAGGAATCCGGTCTGGGTGACCTGTCCCAGCAGGCTGACGTGGTCAACGAGCCATTCGAGATGACGTGCAGTCTCTCCATGAAAAGACTTCAGGTCACCTCGCATGGCCCGTTGACGCAACGCCACACCAGCCAGGACAGGCTCAACCCGGACCTGGATAGCCACGTCCGCAGGCAGAGGAAGGCCAGTTGACGTCAGCTCATCCCCTGCCTGGAAACGGGTCTGGACGTAGGCATCCCTGCTGGTGCAAGATGATGCAGGGACAGGATCGGGGACAGGATTGCACACAGGCACCTCCGCGGCGGCCTGTGCTGCCTCCTGTCCCTGGTCCTGGACTGCACCACTAGCACCAGTGGGATCCCCACCTCCAGACCCCGTCTCTGGTGCTTGCACGGCCTCCTCCTCCACCAGACCCCCCACCAACCTGGATGACTCCGTGCCCTCTTCCCCTGTTGGGCCCTGTGGGGTCCCAGCTGCCCCTTCTGCTGCCGAGGAGTCCAACTCCAACCTCCGCCTCTTGGACCTCCCCCCGGCAGCTGCGGCCTGGGACGTGGCACCGGACTCCTCACTCCCCGACGAGATGACAACACGGGAGGGGAGCCGGGCCTTGCGTCTCCGGCTGGCGGTCGGATCCCCGCCGCTGTGCTCCACAGCACCTTCTCCGCCCTCTTCATCAGTTGACGCTGCAGACAGGGAGAAACAAAACACAGGCATCAGGGCACTGTACAATGGACACATACACACATGACAGTTGCACATGAGTGGCATTGGCAAACCTCAGACATGTCATCACAATCCCCAACACACATGTCATTGCAACTCGCACACATGAGCCATACCACAGCCATATCGCAACTGCCACCACCATCCATACACATACAACAGCATGAGCAGCCAAAGGTGACCCAGACATCACATGCAACACAGGAAGTGCACCACACATGTACACACACCACCACACTTGCATGCATGTGTACACCTCTGCCAAGTGTCGCACTGTTCAGACAGGCATCCATGTCACATCTGCCAATCAGGCTTACAGATACCGCAGTCACATGCATCCATGTTGCATCACTGTTGCACCCTTGTCAAATACACACACATGCACATGTACACAGTGCTCATACATGCAGCCCAAAACAACATACATGCGTGACATCACGGACATGTCTACTTACATACACATACATACAAACATGTGTGCACGCACAACTGCATTTGCCATGCAAGCCTACACACACAAGCACCATCCATGTCTCACACATTACAGCCCTCGCATGTGTCAGCCCCACGGCCATGTACACCCCCACCCATACTCGACCCCATACAAACAGATGTGCAACCTGCACAATACCGAATAATCACCTCACGCACTGCTCACAATCAGGATGCATGTACACTCACCGCTCGACTCCAGACGGGTCTGCTTCTCCAGGACCTGGACGTGGAGCGCTGGGGATATGCGGTCCAGGACCCCCATCTGTTCTTCCGACAAGTGGCCCCGGCGCCCCTTGGCATCCGCTGCCTTCAAGAGGCGCCGGGCCTTGTTCAGGGTCCTGGACCTGAAGTCCTCCCAGCGCTTCCTGACATGTTGTAAGTCCCGGACTGCCACCCCCTCCGCGTTGATGGCAGTCACGATGTCAGTCCAGATCCGAGTCCGTCCTTCCTTGTCGGCGCGGGAACTTCCGAAGAGGGCATCATACTGCCCCAGGACTTGCTCCACCAGGACACCAACTTCGGTGGCACTGAAGCTGGTGCCCCTCTGCCTCTCTGGCCGGGGGTTGTCAGTGGTCCCAGATGGTGTTTGCCCCGACATGACAACCCCAGAGGCAGGAGTGGGTAGGCAACTGGGTCCTGGGGCTGGGCTGTGGAGCGATGGAATCCCAGTCGGGAGTCTTCGGTTCCAGCAGGGGTGGTCACAGCAACAGCACCCCTGGCTGATGTGCAGGCAGCAAATGGCAGTGCACGTGGGCAGCAGGCAGTCAGGCAGCAGCAGATGGTAGGTGGGAGCGTGCTCGGGGCTCTGGGGGGCAGTAGTTCGGCCTTCTGGGCAGGAGCGTGGTCTTCCGTGTGCTTACGCGTGGCCAGCTTGGTACGGAGTGATTTGGCACGTGAAAATCCTGCACGTCAGCGTGAAAATCGAGGAAAGGCCCTTAGCGCGTATGCGCGTCAGCACGCATACGCGATTCTATTGGACCAAAGGCCCTCAGCGCGTAAGCGCGTCTGTGACGTGACCCGCACGGGTGTTTCCCACACAGCACGTGATGACAGAGCACACGTGGAAAGACTGCACGTCAGAGTCTCATCGCGTGCGATTGGTGGAAATGGCCCTACACGCAGAAGTGACAAAGCGTGTAATTGGTGGAAATGGCCCTACACGCAGAAGTGACAAAGCGTGTAATTGGTGGAAATGTCCCTACACACAGAAGTGACAAAGCGTGTAATTGTTGGAAATGGCCCTAGCGCGTACACGCCGCGTAAGTGACGCTGGACGTGTGGCCCTGTATAAAAGGTATGTGTAGAACACGTTTTCCTTGTACGTGCTTTTCGTGGAGAGCGAGTGGGTGAATTCTGTATTTCTTGTCGTTTCACACGCGATTTACTTCACGGCGTTTCAAGTTCGTATTCCCTGTTACCTCTGACAGCTTTTTCTCTTTTTTCGCTTTTACTGGTTTACCTGGGCCTGTTCCCTCAAACAGTGTTCCCTTCTACTGTTGTCCTGTCTCCTCAGACAGCGTACAAATCTTCTTTTGGCGGGGGTGTTGCCAACCAAACGTGCTCCTTTTACACGCTCGTTTACCAGGCAGACGGTGAGTCACGCACGTATCTAACATCTGTGCTTGCCCCGTGTGTAGCCTACCCCTTCAGAGGTCATTCTAGGCTGCGTGTGACACGCATACGTTCATTCTTGTGTTACTGGGTGCCACAGCGTAGTGCAGGTTTTTCTTTCTGCACACGTGGTCTAGGAGGGGTTGCGTGCACGTCATCTCCCTTTTTTGGGGCTCCTGTGCGTAGCGTGACCCGTCATCTTTCCCCAGGGGTTACAATCAGCCTTGCAAGAGCACTAGGGTACAATTACCATCTGGTACCCAACCCCTTTGACCCCCAATTGCCCAGGACAATAGTTTACAGCCACTCCCATACGCACATTTACATCAGTGCCATGGCTGGGAGGCGAGGATTCCGTAAGGGTGGCAAAGGTGGAAGAGCCACGAGTGGTGGCCGTGGTGGATCCGGTAGGGGACGTGGTCGTTACTTGCAGGGTGAGCCTGTCCCCCCATGTGTGGAGGACCAGTCAAGGGCACCCATAATCCCCCCCCCCTCCCGTTGAGGCTGATGTGGCTGACACCATCCATGCTCAGCCCTTGTTGGACCAGCCCATTGTGGCACCAGATCTGGCTGACTCCATGGCTGACTTCCAGGTCAGCAGGCCTATGACACGTGCGCTGGTGCACGTTGATGTCACCATGCCACGTGCATCTGGGCCAGCAAGGTCATCTGCTGCACCAAGGAGGCAGGGCGGAGAGGCTGCAGGGGCAGCTGCGGCTCCATCCACCCCAGCCCTCACACACCCAGCCAGGACAGTGTCGGTCCTAGTCCATGCTGCTGACATTCCCCCTGACACCATCACACTAGAGCCAATGCCTGCACCAACTCCCATGCTGAGTGTGCAATCCCACACTCCTGATACAGAGTCCACCAGGGCTCCTGCCCCTAGTGTCCAGAGCGGCGCAGGACACTCAGGATCACCACCACCTTCCAAGCGGAAGAGGAAGAGTGCTCGTCCGGCACAGGCTGATGCCCCAGACACGGCTACACAGTCCGGCCCATCCAGGAAGCCCAGCTTCACGGATGACGAACTGAATGCACTTGTCGAGTATGTGTCCGGACATGACAACGAGATGGTCATTGTTGCAGGATCCAAGACCACACCTGCACAACGCCAGGCACACTGGCAGACCGTTGCGGACATCGTAAGTGCCCTTGGAATCGTGAGGCGCACAGCCAATGATTGCTATAAGCGCTGGAATGACCTAAAGCGCAGGGCAAAGAGTAAGCTGGCCTCAAGTCATGCCGCAACTCTAGTGACTGGAGGTGGGTCTCCAGTAGTAGACATGGAACTCACTCCACATGAGTCAGTCGCTGGGACCTACGTCACGGAGGAACAGATCCAAGGCGTGGGAGATCTGGCTGATTACGAGGCATTGTCCGGTGAGTGCACATGCATGTGTGTGTCATCCATGTGCATGGTGTGTGTGTGAGGGCTTCTGTTTGTGTGCCAGGTGAGAGTGTGTGCGCCTGAGTCGTATGGGTCAGCCATGTGCTTCATGCAATACTTCCTGCGCAGCTGCATTTGGCCATAGCAGTATCCCTTCTGCCAACAGTAGACATCTAGCCCAACTGCACGCCAGTTGCCCTTGAAGTGTCACCTTGCCACAACATAGTTGCTTATTTTTCACAGTTCATTCAGTCAGTTTGTTTGCATTGCACCACTTTCACTAGGCATGTCGCTGTCCACTAGTCACATGTCTGACATGGCTATGGTAAAGTGGAGTGACTTTGTTACCTGGATATAATTTGTACACACATGTCCCTGTGCAATTGGACCATTTCAGACTGGCAGCTCCAGGTGAAAAATCTGACCTGTTAGAATTAGAAAAGCGATTACATGCGGGAACTGGACTGAATGAATAGGTGCTGCCCTCCTCTCCATCTTCACTCAATAGCAATGGTACATGCCATCTGTGTGATGGCATGTGTGTATCACCTGGCAATCACAGGCCAATGTGTGATGCCACTGCCAGGCAGCATGCAGAAAATGTGTTCATCTTCCATCTTGGTGTCATCAGTGTGTGCCATTTGCCTGCACTTCATACGCAGTGACGGTGCATGCATGGGAGGGTTTCAGTCATGTGGGACATGTGTCAATCAAGTACTGGTTCTCTTGCTTCTCAGCCCTTATTGTGTGCCATGGTGCTAATGCCTGTTTCCATTTCTTTGTTTTCATGTCTTTGCAGGGGAAGACGCACCTGATACTGCTGGGGTTGTGGAGATGGTGCAGACCCAGGAGGGGTCCGAGGGCCGACCAACCACCAGTGAGGGACGTGGTGTGGTGGTGGGGGAGAACCCACAAGTGCTGCAGGTCGTGCTCTCAAGGGGTGTCTCTGGCTGCACCTCCCCCGAGCTGTACTCAGGTGTTGATTCGGATGAGACCTACGTGCCGTCGCAGGTGAGTGTTCCAGGGAGGGATTCTGTTCTGTCTCACCCACCTGCACCAGGGTCAGAACCCTCCATGGGGATGTCAGTGTTGGCAGCTACGCCTTCGGTGGTTACGGATGCAGGGTCACACTCCGCGACATCTGATCCTGTTCCTGGGTCAGCAGATCAGAGGGGGAATGCAGTCCTGCAGCCTCAGGCAGTGCCGGCACAGCAAGGCGCAGTTCGCCTTGCCCCAGACAGGTGTGGTGCCCGCCGACGTGGTGGCCGTACGCCACCCGGCAATACCGCATGGGAGCAATCCATTTACGGTATGGCAACCCAACAGGCTGCATCATCCGAGATGATGGCTCAGGCCATGGATAGGGTGGCCACTTCCATTGTCCCCCCAGAAAGGCTGATGGAGCGACTAGAGCAGGCAACCGACTCCATCTGCCAGTCACACAGGGAGGACATGTTGGGGTCCAACAGGGACAGGCGGGCGGCACTGGCGACTCTGCAGGAGGCCATCTCCATTGAGTCCCAGGGCCACAGGGAAGCCCTGAGGCAGGAGCTCCTTCACCTCAGGACGACTCTTGTTGAGCTTGAGGCTTCAACACACCAAAGGACAGAACAGCAGCTGGAGCGTCTCACCCGTACGCTCTCAGCTGAGATGCAGGCAACGAGGGCGGAGGTCCGGGCATCCCGTGAGTTGTTGCATGGGGACCTCCGCACACTCATCCTCCAGAACCAGACCTACCACACCCGCATGCTTGCAGCCATGGAGGAGCAGACTAGGGCCTTGCGTGGGCTGCCTCCCATAGTGCAACCACCTCCGGATGCAGCTGCACAGGGTGATAATAGCGACAGCAGTGATACTCCCACAATAGGGTAGCCGTGTGGGCCATGAGCCCATGGAGGTGTTTTATCTTCCCAGGATCCACGCAGGTGGGTTCTGGTGTGCATCCTGTCCTCGGACCTCCTCGGTGGCCTCCCCAACCCCCCCGGGCCCATCAATGGCCATTTTTGATTGTTTCTTATTTTTATTTTTATTTTTATTTCTTTTATTCCCAATTTTTTTGGGACGATTTGTTGGCTTCCGTGGTTACTGTGGGCATACGCTGCATTGTGGCTGGGCACATGCAGGCTTGTAATGTATTTGGTTCAGATGCTTGGGTTTGAGTCACACACACCCCTCCTGCTTCCCGTTTCCATGGGCTTGCAAAGGGTGTGCCCAAGTGACAGTGAATTACACAGTGACGTTGGACTCCCATGAGCTGTGTGGGCAGTCTGTAGTCAATACTGTGTATGCATTCCTAGTGCATATTGCTGTTGTGTTGTACACTGCATGTTGCATTGATGTGTAACTCTTCTTCTGTGTCTACCTCCCAATTTGCAGGTCCCTTCCTCATGTCTACACAAGGACCTCTAGTCTGGAGATGGGGTCCATGTTGGCAGCAGTGCACCTACAACTCTACATGGCGCCAACACTGCACAGTTGGTAGTGGTGGGAGTGCAGGCATTTCCAGGTGGTGAGACTACTAATATGTAACATTTGTGATGTCATGTTAATGGTACTAGGTGCTCAAGTATGTTGTTGGTCCGGCATTGCTGTGAGCATTTCAGGTGTTGCAGGTTTCTAATAGGGACACTGTACATAGTGAGACTAGTGTCATGTTGTGGGGATTACTTTGTTTACCTGCAATTAGCATGACATGGCACGGTGTGTCGTGTGGCGGTGCTGGGGTTGGGTTGGCTGACATGGCACTGTCCTCTTGTTGCATTTTGCAAGTGGGTATTCATTTTAGCTGCTTGAATGTGTAACTTCACAAAACTGCATTGGTGGTGTCTGTGTGGGTAGGGATGCACACATTGTGACACTTCCAGGTGAACAATCTCAGGCTGATATGGTATTCACGGTTCATTCTCCAGACATTCAGGATCAGTGTCAGGTTGAGTCATCATTGATTGTCAGATGGAATGTGCCAGGGCAGTGTGCACTCCACAGGGGTGTGATTTCTATGTGAAGTATTTAGCCACTAGCTGTGTACGGGCTGCCTCCCCCGTGCCCTTTCCCCTCCCATGCGCAGCGGCTGTGCATGTGGTTGGGGATGTGGGGACACCACCATGTCCACGGCCAGGCCCCGGCGTGTTGCAACGTTGTGCAGGACACATGCTGCCACTATGATCCTGCACACTACTGGGGGAGCGTATAACAGCTGCCCGCCAGAACGGTCAAGGGAGCGAAAGCGTGACTTTAGCACTCCGAATGTGCGCTCCACTATGCCCCGGGTCGTAATGTGGGCTGTGTTATATCTTACCTCGGGTGGCGTGGTGGGGTTCCGAATTGGCGTCATCATGTGGGGGCTGAGAGGGTAGGCACTGTCCCCTGTGGAGGTGGTGATTGGTATCATTGGTGGGGTTGTGACCTTGCTCAGTATCCAACATGCATGCATGTGCAGTGGCATACATACTCACCAAGCAGCCATGTATCGCCATGCCGCCCAGCTTCTAGGTCCCGGCTTAGGGTGGACATTCGGTAAATGAAGCTGTCGTGGGTGGAGCCGGGATAGTTGGCATATACTGAGGTGATGATTCCCTTGGCATTACATGCTACCTGCACGTTGATGGAATGCCAGTGCTTGCGGTTCCTATAGATGTGCTCAGATGCCCTGGGGGGACGTAGAGCCACATGGGTGCAGTCGATGGCACCTAGCACTTTGGGGAATCGTGCCACACCGTAAAAATCCAGGGCGGCAGCATGCCTTTCTGCAGGTGTTCTGGGCAGGTATATGTGCCTGCGGACTGATGGGCGTGCAGTCATGATGTTCAAGACCTGGTGTAGGCAGCGTGACTGGGTGGCCTGTGACACCCCACCCACTATGGCACTTGTCCGCTGAAATGATCCAGTGGCTAAGAAGTGCAGTACATTGAGGACCTTCTCCAGGGGGCTGAGTGCTTGGGAGCACAGGGTGGGTGATGTGAGGTCATCCTCCCACTCACTCACCAGGTCCAGTATAATGTGTGGTGGAAACCTGTACCTCCCATACACCTGGTCATCAGGCATCCCGAAAAGGCTGGTTCTGGGTGTGAATATTCTGGCCCTGACTATCCTCCTCCTCCTCCTTTGGTAGCCCACTGCCACTGCTGCTAGGAACGGTATGTTCATCCTGGCGTCTGAGCTTGTTATTGTTAAAGTGCGCAAATTTATGCTTTGCGCGTGTTCTAGGCGAGCGTGTGACCCGCGCACCCCTGGAATCCAGTTCCCAGTCCAATAGCGTGTGGAAATTCACACGCACCACGGGATACAGGTTCGCTGACGTACTTGCGTGTGTAAGTGCCCGAGCACCCATGAAATACACGTACATAGGCCAATCGCGTGTACGCACACTTTTGTCCAATTACACGCGATGACACTCTGACGTGCAGTATTTCCACGTGTGCCCCGTCATCACGTGCTGAGTGGGGAACACCCGTGCGGGTCACGTCACAGACGCGCTTACGCGCTGAGGGACTCTGGTCCAATAGAATCGCGTATGCGTGCTGACGCGCTTACGCGCTAAGGGCCTTTCCTCGGATTTCACGCTGACGTGCAGGATTTTCACGTGCCAAATCACTCCGTATCAAGCTGGCCACGCGAAAACACACGGAAGACCATGCTCCTGCCCAGAAGGCCGAGTTACTGCCCCCCAGTGCCCCGAGCAGCCTCCCACGTGCCATCTGCTGCTGCCTGCCTGCCTGCCTGCTGCCACGCGCTAAGGGCCTTTCCTCGGATTTCACGCTGACGTGCAGGATTTTCACGTGCCAAATCACTCCGTATCAAGCTGGCCACGCGAAAACACACGGAAGACCATGCTCCTGCCCAGAAGGCCGAGTTACTGCCCCCCAGTGCCCCGAGCAGCCTCCCACGTGCCATCTGCTGCTGCCTGCCTGCCTGCCTGCTGCCACCGTGCCCTGCCATTTGGTGCCTGCACATCAGCCATCTGCAGGGGTCCAGTTGCTGTGTCCACCCCTGCTGGAACTGAAGACTCCCGACTGGGATTACATCGCTCCACAGCCCAGCCCCAGGACCCAGTTGCCCACCCACACCTGCCTCTGGTGTTGCCATGTCGGGCACTTCCACATCTGGCACCAGTGGCAACCCCAGGCCAGAGGGGCAGAGGGGCACCAGCTTCACTGACACCGAAGTTGGTGTCCTGGTGGAGCATGTCCTGGGGCAGTATGATGCCCTCTTTGGATTGTCCCGCGCCAGCAAGGAAGGACGGGAGAGGATCTGGGCCGACTGTGTGGTTGCCATCAACGCGGAGGGGGTGGCAACCCGCGACGTCCTGAAGATCAAGAAGCACTGGGAGGACTTGAGGTCCAGGACCCTTGTGAAGGCCCGGTGCCTCGTGGAGGGGGGCCGGGGCCGCATGAGTTCCATCCAGATGAGGGTCCTGGAACGCGTACGCCCAGCGCTCCACGCCCAGATCCTTGAGAGGGAGGCCCGTCTGGAGTTGATCGGTAAGTGTCCAAGCATTACTGTGTGAGACAGGGCATGTTGCGGTGTGCTGGTTCTATGATACTTGCCTGTATGTGTGCCATAGGCCATGTATGCATGTATGTGTGCAGGGACATCATGGTAATGCATGTGCGACCAGTGATGTGTGACCCACATGGTTGTTGCATGTGTTCAAATGCCGCATGGGGAGCCCTATGCAGATTTTGAACATGAGAGCATGCCAGTCTCTGTACCTGGACATGGGTGGGGGTGAGGGATGGGTGCTGATGCCAGGTACATATATGGTAGCCATGTCTGTGTGCCTGACCTGCGTGTCTGTGACTTGTGCATGCCATGGATGCATGACACATGTGTGTGACAATGCACAGATTCAGTGAAGCAGCCAAATTACCCTTGTATCCGCTGTGTTTGGTGTGTTTGGGGCCAGATGGATGTGACTGAGGTGAAGTGTGTGCATGTGATAGGCATGACCCATGATGCATGTGAGTTACATATCATTGAATGTTTCAAGAGTCCATTGGACATGCATGGAAATGTCCATGGCATGCACCAGGCCTGTTACTGTGTGTGTTTTGCCTGGACTGACCCATGTGTTGTGGAGGGACATGATGGAAGTGTACTTTGACAGTGGTGCTCATCTGCTATTGCTTCCTGTCTAGGGGACCATTGTACAGTGCCCTGAAGCTTGTGTTCTTTGTCTCCCTCTACGCAGCGGCTAGTGAAGAAGAGGGCGGAGACGGCGCTGTGGAGCAAGGCGGCGGGGATGCCCCCACGGCTGCAGCCGAAGGGGTGGGTGAGCCCCCACAGGGGCCTGCTATGGTGGGAGACGGTGAGGAGCCATCCAGGTTGGTGGTTTGCACAGAGGAGGAGGAGGCCGCCACTGGGGCACACATGGGGCCTGGTGGGGGCATCCCTGCTGGTGCAAGTGGTGCAGTCCAGGGCCAGGGGCAGGAGGCATCACAGGTCACCGTGGAGGGGCCTGTGCATGTCGCTGTCCCTGACCCTGTGAGTGCACCACCATGCACCAGCAGGGATGCCCCGTCCCAGGCCCGTCCGCAGGTAGAGGGGATGTCCATGTCACCTGACTCCCCTCCACCTGCGGACGTGGGAACCCCTGGCCGTGTGGAGAAGGTCCTGATTGGGGTCGCGATGCGCACAGCTGTGATTCGTGATGCCGTGCGTGCTTCCCGGGAGGACGACGCACGTCATCACGAAGTGCACCGTGCCGACGTGGCCCAATTGGGATCGGCCATGTTCGGGGGTTTTCTGCATGTGTTGTCCAATCTGGCGGCCCTCTCCTCCTCTGTGCAGGCTATACACCAGTCGTTCTCCTTGCCGTCTTCCGGCCCAGATGCCACCAGGGCCCCCTGTGGACCTGCCCCGACCAATGCAGCCAGCTCGGTGGGGATCCCATCCCTGCCACAGTTGGGAGTCGGAGGTCCAGCAGGGGTGGACAACACAGCAACTGGACCCCAGCAGGTGGAAGATGTGACAGCATCATCAGGCAGGGCACGTGCACGACGGCGTCGGTGGTTTCCATCAGCCTGGATGCCGTCGTGCTGGCAGAGGCAGTGGCGTCGGAGGCAGCAGCAGGCTCGACGTGGGAGGCATCATGGCTCGGGGCCTTCAAGATCAGAGGGGCAGGCATCGGCCGGAGGGCAGGGCAACCCTGGGATGGTGGTGTCTTCCGTGTGGGAGCAGTTGGTCCAGCGGATAGGTGCGGAGTGGCAGCGGGCTGAAGAGGAGCGGCTCACCATGGTCAGGGCGGAGTTCTCCATGCGTCGGGCGTTGAGGCGGGCTGAGTGCCTCGAGGAAGCTCGCAGGGAGTTTGAGCTGGACATGGGGTTATCCCTGCGAGACCTCGGGGCCAGGACAGAGTCCCGCCTCCAGGACATCGACATGGAGTTCGACGATGCCCTGGACAGCAACATCACCGAGTGAGCCGCAGGACTTGCCCGCTGCCGTTGTATATAGTTATTTAGTTAGTTAGTGTTAGGTTTCCTTTATTAATTTTTGTTTTTTTGGACCGCTCGGACAATGGCCACTTTTTTGTATATATTATTTTCATTAGGTAGTAGTAGGTTTCATTTATGGTGTTGGGCTCATGGACCCTGGAATTTTCGTGTATATAGTTTGCTTTTTGAAGAAACATTTTTTTTATTAATTATTGTGTTCACAATGAGGAAATGGTTTTTCATTATTTTACTTCCACATGATTTTGCTTTGGACAACATTTGTTTTTGGATTACTTTGTGTTTTTTTTTTTTTTTACATTTGTTCTCGGACATGGACCATTTATTTTGTTATCCCCATTGTTGTATGTTTGATTTTTTTACTTATTTTTCATCTTTAATACATGTTCTTTTTAACTTTCACTTGTGGTATTTTCTCATTGGTTTCATACATGTCATGATATGGGTTTTGACATTGACTTGCACCCATTGTGTATGTGTGTGTGACGGACATGTGTTCATTTACAGACTTGCCATTGGGGTTGTATCATGTAATTGCATTCACTATGTGGGTGGATGCAATCCTTGCCTGGGTGTTTGTGCTGGGTATGCTGCCCATTACTGCCATGATTGAGTATCGTCAGGACCTGGGGGCAGGGGGACATGTGTGGGTGCCTGGTGGAGGCTGCCCCTGCACTGCTGGGGGGTGGGGGTGGTGGGAGACATGAGTGGGGGCCTGGTGGAGGGTGACCCTGCACTGCTGGGGTGTGGGGGTGGTGGGAGACATGAGTGGGGGCCTGGTGGAGGGTGCCCCTGGTGGCTGGGGGGGTGGGTGTGGTGGTAGACATGAGTGGGGGCCTGGTGGAGGGTGCCCCTGCACTGCTGGGGTGTGGGGGTGGTGGGAGACATGAGTGGGGGCCTGGTGGAGGGTGCCCCTGGTGGCTGGGGGGGTGGGGGTGGTGGTAGACATGGGTGGGGGCCTGGTGGAGGGTGACCCTGCACTGCTGGGGTGTGGGGGTGGTGGGAGACATGAGTGGGGGCCTGGTGGAGGGTGCCCCTGGTGGCTGGGGGGGTGGGGGTGGTGGTAGACATGAGTGGGGGCCTGGTGGAGGGTGCCCCTGCACTGCTGGGGTGTTGGGGTGGTGGGAGACATGAGTGGGGGCCTGGTGGAGGCTGCCCCTGCACTGCTGGGGTGTGGGGGTGGTGGTAGACATGAGTGGGGGCCTGGTGGAGGGTGCCCCTGCACTGCTGGGGTGTGGGGGTGGTGGGAGACATGAGTGGGGGCCTGGTGGAGGGTGCTCCTGCACTGCTGGGGTGTGGGGGTGGTGGGAGACATGAGTGGGGGCCTGGTGGAGGGTGCCCCTGGTGGCTGGTGGTGGGGGTGGTGGGTGACATGAGTGGGGGCCTGGTGGAGGGTGCCCCTGGTGGCTGGGGGGTGGGGGTGGTGGGAGACATGAGTGGGGGCCTGGTGGAGGGTGCCCCTGCACTGCTGGGGTGTGGGGGTGGTGGGAGACATGAGTGGGGGCCTGGTGGAGGGTGCCCCTGGTGGCTGGGGGGTGGGGGTGGTGGGAGACATGGGTGGGGGCCTGGTGGAGGCTGCCCCTGGTGGCTGGGGGGGTGGGGGTGGTGGTAGACATGAGTGGGGGCCTGGTGGAGGGTGCCCCTGGTGGCTGGGGGGTGGGGGTGGTGGGTGACATGAGTGGGGGCCTGGTGGAGGCTGCCCCTGCACTGCTGGGGTGTGGGGGTGGTGGGAGACATGAGTGGGGGCCTGGTGGAGGGTGCCCCTGGTGGCTGGGGGGTGGGGGTGGTGGGTGACATGAGTGGGGGCCTGGTGGAGGCTGCCCCTGCACTGCTGGGGTGTGGGGGTGGTGGGAGACATGAGTGGGGGCCTGGTGGAGGGTGACCCTGCACTGCTGGGGTGTGGGGGTGGTGGGAGACATGAGTGGGGGCCTGGTGGAGGGTGCCCCTGGTGGCTGGGGGGGGTGGGGGTGGTGGTAGACATGAATGGGGGCCTGGTGGAGGGTGCCCCTGCACTGCTGGGGTGTGGGGGTGGTGGGAGACATGAGTGGGGGCCTGGTGGAGGGTGCCCCTGGTGGCTGGGGGGTGGGGGTGGTGGGTGACATGAGTGGGGGCCTGGTGGAGGCTGCCCCTGCACTGCTGGGGTGTGGGGGTGGTGGGAGACATGAGTGGGGGCCTGGTGGAGGGTGCCCCTGGTGGCTGGGGGGTGGGGGTGGTGGGTGACATGAGTGGGGGCCTGGTGGAGGCTGCCCCTGCACTGCTGGGGTGTGGGGGTGGTGGGAGACATGAGTGGGGGCCTGGTGGAGGGTGACCCTGCACTGCTGGGGTGTGGGGGTGGTGGGAGACATGAGTGGGGGCCTGGTGGAGGGTGCCCCTGGTGGCTGGGGGGGTGGGGGTGGTGGTAGACATGAGTGGGGGCCTGGTGGAGGGTGCCCCTGCACTGCTGGGGTGTGGGGGTGGTGGGAGACATGAGTGGGGGCCTGGTGGAGGGTGCCCCTGGTGGCTGGGGGGGTGGGGGGGGTGGTAGACATGGGTGGGGGCCTGGTGGAGGGTGACCCTGCACTGCTGGGGTGTGGGGGTGGTGGGAGACATGAGTGGGGGCCTGGTGGAGGGTGACCCTGGTGGCTGGGGTGTGGGGGTGGTGGGAGACATGAGTGGGGGCCTGGTGGAGGGTGCCCCTGGTGGCTGGGGGGTGGGGGTGGTGGGTGACATGAGTGGGGGCCTGGTGGAGGCTGCCCCTGCACTGCTGGGGTGTGGGGGTGGTGGGAGACATGAGTGGGGGCCTGGTGGAGGGTGCCCCTGCACTGCTAGGGTGTGGGGGTGGTGGGAGACATGAGTGGGGGCCTGGTGGAGGGTGCCCCTGCACTGCTGGGGTGTGGGGGTGGTGGGAGACATGAGTGGGGGCCTGGTGGAGGGTGACCCTGCACTGCTGGGGTGTGGGGGTGGTGGGAGACATGAGTGGGGGCCTGGTGGAGGGTGCCCCTGCACTGCTGGGGTGTGGGGGTGGTGGGAGACATGAGTGGGGGCCTGGTGGAGGGTGCCCCTGCACTGCTGGGGTGTGGGGGTGGTGGGAGACATGAGTGGGGGCCTGGTGGAGGGTGCCCCTGCACTGCTGGGGTGTGGGGGTGGTGGGAGACATGAGTGGGGGCCTGGTGGAGGGTGCCCCTGGTGGCTGGGGTGTGGGGGTGGTGGGTGACATGAGTGGGGGCCTGGTGGAGGGTGACCCTGGTGGCTGGGGGGTGGGGGTGGTGGGTGACATGAGTGGGGGCCTGGTGGAGGGTGCCCCTGCACTGCTGGGGTGTGGGGGTGGTGGGAGACATGAGTGGGGGCCTGGTGGAGGGTGCCCCTGGTGGCTGGGGGGTGGGGGTGGTGGGTGACATGAGTGGGGGCCTGGTGGAGGCTGCCCCTGCACTGCTGGGGTGTGGGGGTGGTCGGAGACATGAGTGGGGGCCTGGTGGAGGGTGCCCCTGGTGGCTGGGGGGTGGGGGTGGTGGGGGACATGAGTGGGGGCCTGGTGGAGGGTGCCCCTGCACTGCTGGGGTGTGGGGGTGGTGGGAGACATGAGTGGGGGCCTGGTGGAGGGTGCCCCTGGTGGCTGGGGGGTGGGGGTGGTGGGTGACATGAGTGGGGGCCTGGTGGAGGCTGCCCCTGCACTGCTGGGGTGTGGGGGTGGTGGGAGACATGAGTGGGGGCCTGGTGGAGGGTGCCCCTGCACTGCTGGGGTGTGGGGGTGGTGGGAGACATGAGTGGGGGCCTGGTGGAGGGTGACCCTGGTGGCTGGGGGGTGGGGGTGGTGGGAGACATGGGTGGGGGCCTGGTGGAGGGTGACCCTGGTGGCTGGGGGGTGGGGGTGGTGGGAGACATGAGTGGGGGCCTGGTGGAGGGTGCCCCTGGTGGCTGGGGGGTGGGGGTGGTGGGTGACATGAGTGGGGGCCTGGTGGACGCTGCCCCTGCACTGCTGGGGTGTTGGGGTGGTGGGAGACATGAGTGGGGGCCTGGTGGAGGGTGCCCCTGCACTGCTGGGGTGTGGGGGTGGTGGGAGACATGAGTGGGGGCCTGGTGGAGGGTGCCCCTGGTGGCTGGGGGGTTGGGGGTGGTGGTAGACATGAGTGGGGGCCTGGTGGAGGGTGCCCCTGCACTGCTGGGGTGTGGGGGTGGTGGGAGACATGAGTGGGGGCCTGGTGGAGGGTGCCCCTGCACTGCTGGGGTGTGGGGGTGGTGGGAGACATGCGTGGGGGCCTGGTGGAGGGTGACCCTGCACTGCTGGGGTGTGGGGGTGTTGGGAGACATGAGTGGGGGCCTGGTGGAGGGTGCCCCTGCACTGCTGGGGTGTGGGGGTGGTGGGAGACATGAGTGGGGGCCTGGTGGAGGCTGCCCCTGCACTGCTGGGGTGTGGGGGTGGTGGTAGACATGAGTGGGGGCCTGGTGGAGGGTGCCCCTGCACTGCTGGGGTGTGGGGGTGTTGGGAGACATGAGTGGGGGCCTGGTGGAGGGTGCCCCTGCACTGCTGGGGTGTGGGGGTGGTGGGAGACATGAGTGGGGGCCTGGTGGAGGGTGCCCCTGGTGGCTGGGGGTGGGGGTGGTGGGTGACATGAGTGGGGGCCTGGTGGAGGGTGCCCCTGGTGGCTGGGGGGTGGGGGTGGTGGGAGACATGAGTGGGGGCCTGGTGGAGGGTGCCCCTGCACTGCTGGGGTGTGGGGGTGGTGGGAGACATGAGTGGGGGCCTGGTGGAGGGTGCCCCTGGTGGCTGGGGGTGGGTGTGGTGGGAGACATGGGTGGGGATCTGGTGGAGGCTGCCCCTGGTGGCTGGGGGGGTGGAGGTGGTGGTAGACATGAGTGGGGGCCTGGTGGAGGGTGCCCCTGCACTGCTGGGGTGTGGGGGTGGTGGGAGACATGAGTGGGGGCCTGGTGGAGGGTGCCCCTGGTGGCTGGGGGGTGGGGGTGGTGGGTGACAAGAGTGGGGGCCTGGTGGAGGCTGCCCCTGCACTGCTGGGGTTTGGGGGTGGTGGGAGACATGAGTGGGGGCCTGGTGGAGGGTGCCCCTGGTGGCTGGGGGGTGGGGGTGGTGGGTGACATGAGTGGGGGCCTGGTGGAGGCTGCCCCTGCACTGCTGGGGTGTGGGGGTGGTGGGAGACATGAGTGGGGGCCTGGTGGAGGGTGACCCTGCACTGCTGGGGTGTGGGGGTGGTGGGAGACATGAGTGGGGGCCTGGTGGAGGGTGCCCCTGGTGGCTGGGGGGGTGGGGGTGGTGGTAGACATGAGTGGGGGCCTGGTGGAGGGTGCCCCTGCACTGCTGGGGTGTGGGGGTGGTGGGAGACATGAGTGGGGGCCTGGTGGAGGGTGCCCCTGGTGGCTGGGGGGGTGGGGGTGGTGGTAGACATGGGTGGGGGCCTGGTGGAGGGTGACCCTGCACTGCTGGGGTGTGGGGGTGGTGGGAGACATGAGTGGGGGCCTGGTGGAGGGTGACCCTGGTGGCTGGGGTGTGGGGGTGGTGGGAGACATGAGTGGGGGCCTGGTGGAGGGTGCCCCTGGTGGCTGGGGGGTGGGGGTGGTGGGTGACATGAGTGGGGGCCTGGTGGAGGCTGCCCCTGCACTGCTGGGGTGTGGGGGTGGTGGGAGACATGAGTGGGGGCCTGGTGGAGGGTGCCCCTGCACTGCTGGGGTGTGGGGGTGGTGGGAGACATGCGTGGGGGCCTGGTGGAGGGTGACCCTGCACTGCTGGGGTGTGGGGGTGGTGGGAGACATGAGTGGGGGCCTGGTGGAGGGTGCCCCTGCACTGCTGGGGTGTGGGGGTGGTGGGAGACATGAGTGGGGGCCTGGTGGAGGGTGCCCCTGCACTGCTGGGGTGTGGGGGTGGTGGGAGACATGAGTGGGGGCCTGGTGGAGGGTGCCCCTGCACTGCTGCGGTGTGGGGGTGGTGGGAGACATGAGTGGGGGCCTGGTGGAGGGTGCCCCTGGTGGCTGGGGTGTGGGGGTGGTGGGTGACATGAGTGGGGGCCTGGTGGAGGGTGACCCTGGTGGCTGGGGGGTGGGGGTGGTGGGTGACATGAGTGGGGGCCTGGTGGAGGGTGCCCCTGCACTGCTGGGATATGGGGGTGGTGGGAGACATGAGTGGGGGCCTGGTGGAGGGTGCCCCTGGTGGCTGGGGGCTGGGGGTGGTGGGTGACATGAGTGGGGGCCTGGTGGAGGCTGCCCCTGCACTGCTGGGGTGTGGGGGTGGTCGGAGACATGAGTGGGGGCCTGGTGGAGGGTGCCCCTGGTGGCTGGGGGGTGGGGGTGGTGGGTGACATGAGTGGGGGCCTGGTGGAGGGTGCCCCTGCACTGCTGGGGTGTGGGGGTGGTGGGAGACATGAGTGGGGGCCTGGTGGAGGGTGCCCCTGGTGGCTGGGGGGTGGGGGTGGTGGGTGACATGAGTGGGGGCCTGGTGGAGGCTGCCCCTGCACTGCTGGGGTGTGGGGGTGGTGGGAGACATGAGTGGGGGCCTGGTGGAGGGTGCCCCTTCACTGCTGGGGTGTGGGGGTGGTGGGAGACATGAGTGGGGGCCTGGTGGAGGGTGACCCTGGTGGCTGGGGGGTGGGGGTGGTGGGAGACATGGGTGGGGGCCTGGTGGAGGGTGACCCTGGTGGCTGGGGGGTGGGGGTGGTGGGAGACATGAGTGGGGGCCTGGTGGAGGGTGCCCCTGGTGGCTGGGGGGTGGGGGTGGTGGGTGACATGAGTGGGGGCCTGGTGGAGGCTGCCCCTGCACTGCTGGGGTGTGGGGGTGGTGGGAGACATGAGTGGGGGCCTGGTGGAGGGTGCCCCTGCACTGCTGGGGTGTGGGGGTGGTGGGAGACATGAGTGGAGGCCTGGTGGAGGGTGACCCTGGTGGCTGGGGGGTGGGGGTGGTGGGAGACATGGGTGGGGGCCTGGTGGAGGGTGACCCTGGTGGCTGGGGGGTGGGGGTGGTGGGTGACATGAGTGGGGGCCTGGTGGAGGGTGACCCTGGTGGCTGGGGGGTGGGGGTGGTGGGAGACATGAGTTGGACATGGGTGGGGGCCTGCTGGCAGGTGCCCCACAGTGCTGGGGGGTGGGGGTGGTGGGGGACATGAGTTGGACATGGGTGGGGGCCTGCTGGCAGGTGCCCCACAGTGCTGGGGGGTGGGGGTGCAAGGGGACATGAGTTGGTGTTCATTAGTTCAAGGAGACATGTGCCTTTGCTGGGGGGCATGCCCATGTTGGGTGGGCTGCCTGCGGGACATGACCAGGGATGCAGGGTAGTCCCCTGTGGTGTGGGCTGCCTGCAGGGGCCGTGGAGGGTGTACAGGGTACACCTGGGAGGACCCACACTGTCAAATAACATGTGGGACTCCCCGGCACCCCTGAAATACACGTACCGTGCAGAAATCGCGTGTAAAACTTCCCGCGCACCCCTGAAATACACGCGCCCAGGCTATTCGCGTGTGGAACTTCCCGCGCACCCCTGAAATACACGCGCCCAGGCTATTCGCGTGTAAAACTTCCCGCGCACCCCTGAAATACACGCGCCCAGGCTATTCGCGTGTGGAACTTCCCCCGCACCCCTGAAATACACGCGCCCAGGCTATTCGCGTGTGGAACTTCCCGCGCACCCCTGAAATACACGCGCCCAGGCTATTCGCGTGTGGAACTCCCCGCGCACCCCTGAAATACACGCGTCCAGGCTATTCGCGTGTGGAACTTCCCGCGCACCCCTGAAATACACGCGCCCAGGCTATTCGCGTGTGGAACTTCCCGCGCACCCCTGAAATACACGCACCCAGGCTATTCGCGTGTGGAACTCCCCGCGCACCCCTGAAATACACGCGCCCCCAGGCTATTCGCGTGTGGAACTTCCCGCGCACCCCTGAAATACACGCGCCCAGGCTATTCGCGTGTGGAACTTCCCGCGCACCCCTGAAATACACGCGCCCAGGCTATTCGCGTGTGGAACTTCCCGCGCACCCCTGAAATACACGCGCCCAGGCTATTCGCGTGTGGAACTCCCCGCGCACCCCTGAAATACACGCGCCCAGGCTATTCGCGTGTTGAACTTCCCGCGCACCCCTGAAATACACGCGCCCAGGCTATTCGCGTGTGGAACTTCCCGCGCACCCCTCAAATACACGCGCCCAGGCTATTCGCGTGTGGAACTTCCCGCGCACCCCTGGAATACACGTAGCCCGCTCCCCCAGGCCCGATCGCATGAGGAGCTTCACGCGAACCCCTGTAATACACGTAGCCCGCTCCCCCAGGCCCGATCGCGTGAGGAACTTCACGCGAACCCCTGTAATACATGTAGCCCGCTCCCCCAGGCCCGATCGCGTGTGAAACTTCACGCGAACCCCTGAAATACACGTAGCACGCTCCCCCAGGCCCGATCGCGTGAGGAACTTCACGCGAACCCCTGTAATACACGTAGCCCGCTCCCCCAGGCCCGATCGCGTGAGAAACTTCACGCGAACCCCTGAAATACACGTAGCCCGCTCCCCCAGGCCCGATCGCGTGAATAACTTCACGCGAACCCCTGTGATGCACGTACCCTGCAAATCGCGTGTGAGACTTCCCGCGCACCCCAGTATACACGCACACGTATTTTTTGTCAGCGGGTGTCCGTGTTTGTGGGTACCCCTTTGTACGTCATTTTTCCTGGAGGGCCACAGTATGGGACATTCATCATGGCAGTATATAGGTGCTATTTGTTGGCGCACCTTTTGGCGCACATTTCTTACAGCCGCAGAGACGCTACCGCCTGCTTTCTTGTGGCGGTCGTGTTTGTGCCTGTGCGCTGGTTTGAGCGTGCGCTTTTTTCCCCTATTCTATTCCATGAATACGTGTTGTAGGCGAGCGTGTGGGCGTTCCGCGCACTTGTGCCCTGTACTTCCCCCGTGACGCCCACGTTTTGGCAAGTTGTTCCCCATTCCGAGTGTTACGCCCGTGTTCCGCCTACTTTTGTTGCGTGCGCCGCGCTATGTGCGAATTTCGCTGTGGCCTGTGCGATTTTCGCTGTGACCTGGCGCACGCTGTTAGATGGCCTGTGCGCCAACGTGCGCCGTGCACTTTTTCATCGCACATCCGCTGGTTTTCTCGCGCACGCCCTTCCATGAATCGACGTGCGCTGCTTTTCGTGCGATTTTCGCACTTGCACTGCGATTTTCGCTATTCCACTGCGATTCGCACGTTTTTGCCCACTTGCGCCGCGCTAATTATTCCATGAATCGGCCTGTAATTATTTCTGCATGGTGAATAGGGTTCAACAAAGAAAACATTTACACTTTTCACAAGCCACAATCTTTGGCTCTGCCAATTCTACACTGTAGTCTATTTTATAAGGTACATTCGAAACTAAATTAATTCTAGGGACTCACATTATTTTTCATTTAAGGCAGTGAGATTAAACAATTGCCCAGGATTACACACTTTGGTTAAGTGGGGAAGCTGGGATTTGATTCCAGTCTGAAATGTAGGCACTTGACCAAATATCTAACCAGCTTTAGCTGGTACTGATATGTGTTAATGGTTAGCTTCCTGCGGCTAAAATAATATTTTCCTTTTTGCCTTTAAAAGTACCCAAATCATATCGGCCACCAGGGGGCGCACGGACGATGTCAGCC